>NC_141911.1:47635000-48885000 GCF_057802395.1 Ceratotherium simum simum
ATATAAAAAAGCAAAGAATAAAAGAAAAGGAGGACTTTAATATGAATTTACAGAGATCAAAATAAAAACAAAAATTCTGAATGCAGAGTAAAACTTCAAAGAAACTATAATTAATAATCTCAGAGTTAAGAGAAGATACTGTAACCATAAACAAAAACAGTGCTGTATAAAAAAGAAAGGGACGCATACCATGAAATAATTCTTGAAAATTAATTGTGATATTAAGATTTTTTTTTTTTGATGAGGAAGATTGGCCTTGAGCTAACATCTGTTGCCAATCCTCCTATTTTGCTGAGGAAGATTGGCCTTGGGCTAACATCCATGCCCATCTTCCTCTATTTCATATGTGGGATGCCTGCTACTGCATGGGTTGATAAACGGTGTGTAGGTCCATGCCTGGGATCTGAACCTGCGAACCATGGGCTGCCAAAGTGGAGTGTGCAAACTTAACCACCACACCACTGGGCTGGCCCCATGATGTTAAGATTTTTTAAAAATCACAATAATATTTGAAAGCTACTTTCAATAAATAAAATAAACTAACTAAAACTAATTAAGCATAAAAATATATATGAAAATTTAGGAATCAATTCAGGATGTTCTAAAGCTGAGTTATAGGTGTTTCAGAAAGTGAATTTACAATTAGAAGTAAAAATGATCAAAGAAATACATAACTAGGAAATTATGCAGACTGAAGGACTTAATTTCTCAATTTAAAAATGTCCATACAATGTGCAACCCAGTGAATAAAATAAGACTAATATCAAGCTACATAATTACGAAATTTTAAAACAAATATGTTTAAAAATATGTTCTTTGAGCTTCTAAATGAGAAAAACAAAGTAGCTTACATGCAATATAAAGAAAATGACAAGGACAACTATTGCTATCAATAATGGGTACTAAGAATAGTAAAGCAATTCCTGCCAAAACTTGAGTGAAAATTATTTCCAGTATAAATTCTCCACCCAGCTAAAACATCCTGCAAACATTAGTGTAAGATGAAGATATTTTCAGCCATAGAAGGTCCTCCATGTTCCTGTTCACTGAAGGATGTGTTTTCTCGAAACAAACAAGAAAACAGAACACGTATGATTCATAGAAAAAGGAATTCAGAGTAGAATAGAGTTAAAAGTATTTCCTAGGGAAAAACTTTTTTGTGTGTGTGTAAGAATCTAAATATCTGCAGAATTGTGGCTATATAAACATTGAAGGCTAATTTAACCAAACGTCCTGATAAGTCTTTGGAGAGGTTTAGAGGAGTACCAGTGCTTTTTCCAAGTAAGGGTGATAATTCAAAAACCTATGTCCTCATTTAACATATCAGGAAAAATTATATCAAAAATGAAAAAAAAAATAATGTGTATTACTCTACAAATATATCTATTTTTTAAACACATTTAAAAAGTAAAAGAGCAAACACATTGTTCAAGATAAATTTTTATTCTTGCTTCCATCTAATTTTTAAGTACATTGCAGCAAATGCCATCCAAGATCCTGAATATTCAATCCTAACCTGTCATTTTATTTAATGACCCTGCATATTCCCTACACTTTTAACATCTCTCTAAAATTAACGAATATTATATGGAGTAATTGTTGCTAACTTTTCAGACAGCTAAAGTAAATTAATAAAATCCATTTCCAAAGACAATCCTCAATTTACCCTGACCAAAAGATAAAGGGGTGAGGGAGGTGTACTCCTATTCATAAAGTAAACATTGCAGCCTTCAAGTTTTATTCAGAATTACTTAAATTGTTTAAAAATGATTGGTTCTAGTACTGTGTCATACAAGGTTATCAATTTATAAACAGTCTACACTAATATAGAGTTTCACTGTTAGTGTTTGTAAACTGTAAGACAGAAAAAGTCATACAGCATGTTGATTCATTGAAAATGGCTTGCAAAGTGCAAAACGTATAAAGTGTGTGTACAAATAGTTTCTAACTGTAATGAAACCAGGTGATTGACATTTCACAATACAAAATGTATGCAGAAATTATGTGCCCTCAGTGATTTCATATGTGCTCCCTAAAGAGAGTGCATGAAATGAACCAGTATATACATGTTTATATTTCCTTTGATTAGCATATATTTTACTTCCCTCGTGAACTATAATATTGCTATCTTAGCTAAAGAGCTCATTGAGCAGAAAAGTTGAATCTTGAGAAGAAGATATACTCTCAAGAATGGCAAGATTTTACTATTCTATATTCAGCAAAATCTTGAGCATTCTTAAACAGGAAGGAAATAATATAATTTAAGATAAAGTTCAATTTTTCAAAATGGATTTACTCAGGAAGAAATCTGTATTTATTAGGCAACCATATGGCTCTACTCTCTTACCTTACTCTATTTACAACTCATTATACATTATTATCATCATGCTTTGTTTTCAAAGAATATTTAAACTTTTAGCCACATCATTCTTTATCAAAATAAAGGCTGTGTCTCACTTTTATGTAATTTAAGCAAGTATCAAACAAGCGGTTGACTTAACTTTTTAAGCAATAGACTTCCCAGAACTCATAAAAATACATCACAGGGGCCGGCCCGGTGGCACAAGCGGTTAAGTGCGCGTGCTCCGCTGTGGCCTGGGGTTCGCCAGTTGGGATCCCAGGCGTGCACCGATGCACTGCTTGGCAAGCCATGCTGTGGCAGCATCCCATATAAAGTGGAGGAAGATGGGCACGGATGTTAGCCCAGGGCCAGTCTTCCTCAGCGAAAAAAAAAAAAAAAGAGGAGGATTGGCAGATGTTAGCACAGGGCTGATCTCCTCACACACACACACAAAAAAAAAAAAAATAAGAAAGAAAAAACATACATCACATAGGCTAGATACACCTATTTATGAAGCCAGTTCTTGATGAAGCATTAGGGAAATCATCATTAGCCAACGAAAAGTAGATTTTTGACTGGTGCATAGTGGAATCCTATAAACCATATACTAAAATTCACTTAGACTGTGTCACGTATTTAGTCTTTGAGTTTGCACATAAAGTAATCCAGGATTCATATATTGGCCTATGAACTTTTCCTTCAGATTGCATTAGTAAGTGGTACTACAGTGATCTAAAACAGTTGTATAACTGTGTTCTTTTAATACTTGGCTAAATACTTATTACATGGTAGGCATTCCATAATTTCTTGCTTAATCGAATAGAATTGAGTAACTGGTAGGAAATAACAGGCTCTTGGGAAGTTTTAAAGAAAATTGTTAAGGGACCTTCTATTCTACCCTTTCCACGTTAATCATTAGTACTTAATAACATGGAAGACATTCAGTATAAAGACTGGGTTCAACTACACTGAAACTCTCATTAATCCTCCAAGGTACATATAAATGTGTAACTTTAAAATGAGAAAAATGTAGAGAGCTGTTACTTTAATGTAAGATTGAATAGTGGAAGCCAAAAATTACAACATGGCTTTTTAAGGTATAGACAAAGCAATTTCTTGTACAATGACTGCAACGTCTTCAGATTAAAAAAAAAAATCCTGCAAATTCCTAATAAAAACTTATTTTTTATTTACCATTCACACTGAAGGATAAACAAGGGGAAAGATCAGTTCACAACTGAGTCAGATATTTGGCACTTAATATGTGCAAAAAAACCAATTGTGCTTTCTCAGTCTAGAAATTTTTTAAATTAAATTCTACATTTTAAATCTTATGTCTACTTTGGTGCATTCTGATCAAATAAGATTTTGACTTCTACATTACCACTTCTAGTTTTGTATTGTGTGCTACTTTACCCTAGTTATATTACTACATATTAAAAGTTGAATATATTTTGTGCATCTCTCAAATGTTATTTTTAACGTAGTATAGTCCAAAAAGGATCTATGAATTTCTGTGATATCTCTTACTTTATGATTGTTGCACACTTTTACAGCATTCTGAACATTTCTTTCTCACAACACTAGTATATAGGTGTTAACAAAATGTACCTAACAGTGACCTTTGTGCTACTCCTATTTGAAAATTTCCCTGTCCTCAAAGTTGATTTAATCTCCAAGAGCATGCTAAATCTCTAAGGTCATTTTTAAACTATTCATTTTTCATAGATACATTAATTGGAAATGCCCTTTGTTGTAGCATAACAAAGTAAGTATGATTTTGAGAAAATCCCTCTGATGTCAATCCTATTTTAGGACTATGTACTGAATTTACCATTCAAACTTATTTCTTTGTTCTTTCATCAAAATATCAGTAAGTGTAATTGTTGCTAATGAATATCTCAGATTACTACACCAAATGTTTTATCTTTGTACCAAGAACATTAGAATATCTTTAGTGTTCACTCTAAATAAGAGGGAAAATATTATTTGTGAAAAGAAAAGATCAATAGATTCCATATTTTTAATGTAACTGTACAGTATGATATTTAGGTCTTTTTCTAAAGTGGAGGGGGAAAAAAACGTTGAAATCATTGGACCGAAAACAATAAAAAACATGATTTATTTTGGCTCTCTTATTAAGTAAAATACAACAGTGATGGGATATTTGTGAATGCTTTAGGTTGACCTACTAAAATAATAAAATTAACCTTCAAATATATGTGCTAGTTAGAAAAGATCTGGTTAAGTATTATATAAATTAACTGATAAGGAAAATTTGATATCTGAAAATCTGGAACACTCATAATTATTGTTAGTCACTTAAGCTTTTCTCCATATGCAATTCTTAAACACATATTAAATTTGATATTCACCTTGTACGTCAAATAAATAAATGTAAGTAACTCTGGGGGCAGTGGAAAGAAGAAATTTGTATTTTTGCTAAATACATATAATAGTTTGACAAAATTCAACTATTACTCTTTGTATCTTATTTTGGATCTTAGCAAATAAAGTACAAATACATACCATGAAGCTGTTTTTAATTACATAATGAAGATATTTATAATGGTAGATCTTTCATATGCTCAAATATTTTATTTAAAGTCTAAACCTCTAGGGGCTGGCCCAGTGGCATAGTGGTTAAGTTCAGTGTGCTCTGCTTCAGCAGCCTGAGTTCGCAGGTTCAGATCCTGGGTGCAGACCTGCACCACTCATTAAGCTATGCTGTGGCGGCATCCCACATACAAAATAAAGGAAGATGGGCACAGATGTTAGCTCAGGGCCAATCTTCCTCACCAAAAAATAAAAATTAAAAAAAAATAAAGTCTCAACTTCTAATTGAGTATTTATTACTTGACTATGTTTTGGGGCACATTGTTTCTGTATTGCTATATTTCCCCAGAGTAAGTTGTGTATCTCTTTCCTAGAGTGAAGGAGTGATCAACCTCTCTTTTCTTCATGTTGACCAGGAGAATAGGCCTATAAAAAGTCTTTAATATATAATCTTGTGTTTGTGTTAATACTCTTGGACTGTGACATCTACCATCTTACAACACAAAGAAGGTGACAGTGTCATGGGCACAGGAAAAAAAAAAGGATACAAAGACCGTCTCTTGATTAGAGTCCACAGAGGGAAATACAGGGATGAAGCAAAATATGGTCCATTAAAAGTAAATGGTTCCAGGGCCGGCCCTGTGGCTTGGTGGTTAAGTGCGCGCGCTGCAATGCTGGTGGCCCGGGTTCGGATCCCGGGTGCGCATTGAGGCACCACTTCTCCCTCCATCCTGAGGCCAAGTCCCACATACAGCAACTAGAAGGATGTGCAGCTATGACATACAACTATCTACTGGGGCTTTGGGGGGAAAAAATAAAATAAATAAAATCTTTAAAAAAAAAAAAAAAAAGTAAATGGTTCCATTTGTGACAACATGGATGGACATTGAGGGTATAATGCAAAGTGAAATAAGTCAGAGGGAGAAGGTCAAATACCGTATGATTTCCTTCATTAAGTAGTAGATAATAACAACAATAAACAAACACATAGGGACAGAGATTGGATTGGTGGTTACCAGAGGGGAAGGGGGGAGGGAGGAGGGTGAAAGGGATAATTCGGTACATGCGTGTGGTGATGGGTTGTAATTAGTATTTTGGTGGTGAACATGATGTAATCCATGCAGAAATAGAAGTACAATGATGTACACCTGAAATTTTTACAATGTTATAAACCAATGTTACTGCAATAAACAAAAAATTAAAAAAAAAAATTTAATTAATTAATTAATTAAAAAAAAAAAAGTAAATGGTTAAAAAGGTGTCATCTCTAGTGTAAGGATTAAGTGCAAGGGCTCTGGGGCCAGACTGCCTGGGTTCATTGCCCTCAATCCAACTCTTAAGTAGATGTGTGATCATAGTAAGTCACCTAATCTTTATTATCTCTGTTTCTTTAAATGTAAAGAAAAAATGCCGATAGTAATTTAAGTACGTATCTATTAGTAGTGCCATGTCAAATTATATTGACATCTGAGGCAAAAGGAAAAAGCAGTAATATTGTCCCTGCCTTTATTTAAAATGTTGATATTTTATTCATCTTGGATTTTCTTGCATTGATTTTTATTTTTTAATATTGCATTAAAATATTACTTATCTTAATTGTTGATTTGTTTTGGTGACCTGTTCCATTTTGCGCCAAGTTGAGTGTCTCACTGGTTGCCCCCTAGTTTTGGCCCTATATCCTAAGACTGCCCTAAGATTTAGGTGAGTTAAAATTTGTAAATCATTTACAATGAGGCCTAGTACATACTAAGCCCTAACTGAATGATAAATATTATTATTAAAAATTGTGATGAGATTAATAATTTCAAGAATGTAAAAAGGGCATAAATTTCTAACACATGAAATTAGAGATAAATGTGGCTTCCATATTGCAATTCTAGACATTTTATTCTAGTTTAATTCTTTATAGCAATAATTCTGAAGAATTTCTGACTTAATTCACTAACTGAAAGTCTTAGACCCTCCTTAGGAGAAATATTTACTGAAACTTAGGAGACTGTTTAGAAAACAAACACAAATCTTTTGCAATAGGACAATTTTTAATATACTTATTTTTATAATTTGTGGAAAGTCTAAAACATACACAAAACAATAAGAAGTAACAAAAAGATATTGAAAATCACTCATGTAATCACAACTGTAAGCGGTACCCTCTACAGAAATGTTGATGTATTTCCACACATTGCACACACAAACATTTGTATGCTTGTATCACTCTGTTTTTAAAAAGATAGTTATATTTTATACATTTTCTTATTTTTTTCTTTAGAATTCTTGAAGAATATTCCCTTGATATTATGCATTCTTTGAAAACAGTATTTAAATCATTATATCATGTTTTATTACTAAAATTTGTGTAACCACGTTCTATATCTTTTTAAGTTACTCCTGATATATTGCTATTTTAAATAATAAATCAGTAATCAAACAATATTGTGCTATTTCCTTAGGATTTGCACCAAGCTGTAGAGTTACTTTGATAAAGGGTTTGAAATTTGTAAGATCTTAATTTCATATTGGTTTATTGCCCAGCAGAAAACATAAATTTAAGTCCCACCAAAAGTTTATAAAGTGTATTTTCTTGAGTCTTTGCCAAAATAGCTATATATAAAGTCTCAGATTTGTTGGGAAACAATGATCTATTTCAATTAAGGTGTTGACTACATCTTACTTTAAACTTCTTTTGTTATTTATTAGCCATGTCTATTTCTATTTTGTTCCTTTTTCTCCCTGTGCTCTTTCATATTTCAACACCTTTAAAAATCGAGGGCCTACAAAATGCCTTAGTTCAACAAGATAATATTTATTGAGTGCAAATGCAACAATCTAACAAACATCTTTTGAAGCCCCTAGAAAAACTTGTGCGTTGGTCCTGTTGGTCCTGTGAAGGTAACAAAGCAGGGGAAATGCTCTAAGCAGCAGTTGATCGATTATGAACACATTGATGCTATAACTTAAGAGGTAAAAATACTGACTCTGTTATTCAGTTTTCTCAAATTGTGTTCTTGAACTATCATCCTCCGAATCCACAGATGCCCCAAATCCAAAATCTAGGGACCCATCCTAGACTTTGTGAATCAGACATCTATAAGCACAGCACACATCTATTTTCATTTTATAAAATCTCTCAGAGAATCGGATGTATTCTAAATTTTAAAAATCATTTTAATGGTGGATACATTTGTGGGGTGTCTGACATTGGTCATTAAATGAACAACTAATGGTAATAGATAACTAGGACTTTTGTAGTAATTTAAATAGATTTAAAATATTAAGCCACAATCAAATATATGATATGATTTCCCTTTGAATACATTTGTAGAAAGAGGCTTTTGTCAGAAATGCAACTCAAAAAATTATGCAATGGGAAATTATGTGATTAAAGGAATATTAATTGTGCAGTCAAATAAGCACACATAAAATGTGTTTATATTAAAATGCATAAGAAGATTATTTAGAATTATCTTTGTGCAATTTTACTATTTTTTCTTGGCAAAATTATGTGCTGTTGTTGAGAGTCACAGATTTCTTTTGATATCAAAGAGAAAATATTAGAAAATTAAAAGCAGAAGCATTTAGGAAAAGGCATAGAAAAGTAGGAAAAGACATATTTAGAATTTCTCTTAAATGTGAACCCTCATGTGAACAAAGATTTCGACACTTCCGTCTATATTTTTAGAGCCCCTTAGAGAATTACCGTGTACGATTAGTAGTAACCAGGATTATGTCCCCTAGCTAATTCCCTTAGGAACCAGTAAAATGCAAATTAAAATGATTATGGTCAGGTTAACTTTTTATATAGAGCCAGTTCCTCCAGAAAGTTATTAGAAAATCTTGCTGATCATTTAGTATAAACAGAGGTTTTTACAAGACTGTACTTTGAAATTTTGTTTTATGAGAACAGTTTACTGTTTATGGTCTATTACAAACTATAATAATGATCAGAATGGTATATTGAAATCATCGAAGACCATTTTTCTGAAAATAGAGTGTATGAAAAAGATCAAGAATTAAGTAAAATGCTAAAATGATCATTATGGAGCTAATGAAGATTTTTATTGAAGTATTCAATTATATTTTAAATCTATTTTATCTTTGTTGTTTGAAAAGACAATCTGCTACTTTAACAGGATTATAAATATTTTAATAAGGGGTTCTGATGTCTTTTAGTCTTATTTAGCATTTTTGTACCTTATTCAAGGTCAAAATTTTAAAAATTATTATTGTATCACCTTACTATCCCTAAGTTACAAAGTCTCTAATAATTACCATGCGAATGATTTTTTTATTTGAAGTTTAATGTACACATATTTTTGCAATTCTCACACTTGTTGTTTTCTTCAGGTAGCAAAAATAAGTATGACACAGATATTATACTCTGTGCCCTGTGAGTAGAAACCAAGAAAATCAATGAAAAGCTGAATTACTATTTTAACTTTAATATATCCATGTGATTGGCAAACAATTTTATCTGAAATAATTTTTATCACTAATATAAATATTTTAATGATTCCTTAAACTTTTCTTCTCCAATTATCCCTCATATACTAGCCTAAATATAAAATCCCCTATAATAAACATACTAATGAGCAGGTGGATTTTAAGCACATGCTTGGCTTGATCAAGGAACGATCTTGCCTGCCCTGTCCAACTATAGCATCCTCTTTTACCATAATTTCAAGAAAAAAAAATATTTTTGTAGTGACTCTGTTAAGAAGGATGAAAATATCCTACATTATTACACTGAATTTTTTTTCTGCACCATATCTCTATTTGTGACCTCTAAATTAGCCCCACGTCAATGTTACTCTGATCTACATCAGTAGCAGTTTCTACATCTATACCATGTATCACATTCCACAGTTGTCTTTGTCCTCTTAATATAAAGTTTTTTCTTGTCTCTTTTCCCATTCACACAAGATCTTTATAGGCTAAATCTCTTTCTCTCTATCCCTCACTTGCTCTCTCTTCTCTCACTCTCTCACTATCTTCTGTCTCTGTCTCTGTCTCTCTGCCCCCCCCAACAAACACTCTGTACAAGATATGGCACAAACTGTTTGCTTATTCAACAAAATTTATTGACTGCTTACCACTCTTCTAGATGGTAGAAATACATCTGTAGAAAAATAGACAATAACCGATACTTTCATACAGTTTATATTCTAAAAGGGGAGACAAAGGCATTAAGGAAAGTATGCTGTGTGTGCTATGGAGATATATCCTAAGAAGTGAAAGGGGACGAGAATATTGGAGAGGAATGGGGAAGGCCTCTTTCATAGGGTGGCATATGTATCATACAAATATGAGGGTTGTAGCATCAACAACTCCAGGGAGTGTCATTCACACTGTAATCTGTGTGGATGATGCCTCCTGCATCATGCAGGCCACAATCTATGCAGCACTAAACAGTGCTGTCATAAAGACCAGAAGGAGTCCAGGGAGAAAGCCATGCACATATGTGGAGAAGAGAATTCTAGGCAGAGGACACCAATGTCTTACTTAAGACAGAGGCGTGCTTAGATGTTTATGTATCATCAAAGAGGCCAGTGTGTCTGAAAGGTTTTCAGTAAAGTTTTGGATACAATTTAAATATCATCCACAATCAATTATGTTGATTACGTATTGATCCAAATTGACATTTCTAACGTCCTAAAACACTAAAAAGGAAATTATTCTGTTTATTTTTTTCTGTATTACATGACTCAAATTTTGTCCCAGTTGAACATTTACCACCACCAAGATTACCATTTTTGAGATGAAATATAGCTAGATAAAATAAATAGTGATGACAAAAAAATACCATGTACAGACTGGCATTTATGTATTATTATTCCTCTCAGTAGTTGAAGAAAAGTTTTCCGCAGATTAACAATATTCATCTTGTGATCTGTGCAATGAAGGTACTTAACACACAGTGAATTAGTTTAGGCATGCTGAAATAAGTTAGAATACACAATTTAAAAACATTAGTAACTTTGAATTTCTTTCTAGATACTTACATGGTGAAGCATCTTATTAAAGCTACATCTACCTTCTGTGGAGGAATGCCCATACTCAGAAGAAATGCAAAAGCATCTGTGTAGTGATTGAAAAATAGAGCTGTGGTTTCTTTTCAGTTGATGTGGTGTTTTTTCCCATCTGGGACTTTTAGCTCAATTAAAACAAAAAGGATGTTTTGGAGAGAGAATAAAAGAAGTCTTCTGAGCTTTTTCAGATATACTGTCTGCTTTAACCCTTTTCCAGTTTCAAGTTTTAGATCTCTCTTCCCCCAACCCCAAAAATGTTCTGGGGGAATTGTTATTATTTGTTCCAGTTCCAGAATTTTCTGTTTTTCCAAAAGAGTGTTGGAAATGTCAACAACACAAATGAAGCCGCCAATTTTAAAACAAAAATAACAGCCAGTCCTCTCTAGCCTACACTTTGGGATATTAAGTTCTAAGTGTATTGTGAGCAACTCATTTCAACAACCAATTACTGCTTGAAATACACAACGAAGGCTAAGTAAGAAAGCATCATCCACCTCACATTTCTGAAGTATATGTGCTCTGTGTGAGCCAAGCCCCATGAAGCATTGAACCAAACAGCCACAGCAGGTTCCTATCCTCTTGGTTATTCAGCATTAATTTCTTAATGCCTGGTTGGGCTTGCTGATGAGTGGCTTCTCTCTCTCAGGTATTCTGCAACATTGATCTCCAGCCTTGGAGTGAATTATTTGTTCGTTTTCTCTTTGCATGATTTAACACAGTTGGATTGCTACGAAGAGAGGGGGAGGGAAAGAAAGCTCTTGAATATATTTGCCCTACTTGAGGCTTCTGTTTAGTAATACTGATGTGAATGTACATGTTTTTAAAGACTGTTAAGATTTTTTGCAGCTGCGGAGTTCTAACCTTTTGCATTTAACTACCAAATGCTTATAATTTAGAATTTTCATATCCAACATAAGCAGTTTACAATTAGGATCACTGTAATAAAATATTTTCAGTGGATATAAGAAGTTCCTCCAACTCAATAATGGTTTCTTTTGAAAAAAAGTTTACTAGCAGAAATGCTTTGTTCATGGATTTTTCCAAAATATTTCCCAAGCCAGTTCAAAGTCTCTTTTGCATCTTGTAATTTAGTGCAATTACTTTGACAAAGTTGTCATCTTTTCAATTCCTTTTGTATTCTTCTCACCTAATATAGTACTGAACGAGTGCTCTAAATTTTTGGTTACTACATCTGGATAGCATTTAGGCATCAGTAAGTGTTTTAATGTCTGAAAAATTGTCTGATATAAAATCATTTAGAAATCAAGGCAATATACACACAAAATACATAGTGTCTATTTCTGAGTCATAGCCCATTTTATTATGAATGTTCACATTTTCATCATCCAGTCATTTATCTTCATCAAAATTACATGCCATTGAAAAATAAAGTTATTGATCCTATACTTTAAAAATTATCATCTGTGATCATTCTATGTTTAATTAGAAATTACTGTCCATACTAAAATATACAAACATACAAAATATATCTAAAAACCCTCCTTCTTAAAGAGATTAAAAATATTAATTATTTACTTCTGAAAGAAACTGTTTACTAAAAGATGTAGTAGATATTTATATCAATACTCAATTAGTAATTTTCCCAACGTCTCTCTGAATATAATTCTACTTTCAAATAAGTACTTAATGTACACGTACATTTCTGAGCACCAAGAATGGTATAATAAGAACTAGTCTATATTTTATATTTAGAGAATACAGATTCTACAGATTCAGGAAAAAAAAATTAGAACTCCTAGCTAAACAAAATTTTAAGTTATCTTAGTAGTTTTATATATGTGTCCCCATATCTGAATTTTCTTAAAAAAATATACTAATGTTGCATTTTAAAGTCAGTGTCAAAACATTTTTAGTTGAATCAAGTTTCAATATTTTCCTGATATACCAATCCAACAAATTCACATGTTGTCAGGAAGAATTAGAAATTGCATATAATTGAGTATTATGCTGAACATACTAGATTCATCACATAATCAACTGATCAACTAAACCTTTTTGTATTTCATATAGTATAATAGTTACCAAAAGGTGGAAGAAATATTTTGTCTTCCGGTGAACACTCTAAACTTAATTCTAGATTTTAAAGAAGGGAAAAATATCATTGGGACCTGATTAATTATCAAGCTACTAGAAAGGCCAGCTAATAAATCATAAACCTTTGAATATTAGACTATTTTTAACTAATTTTGCACAAGTTTTGTATCCTTTGAACACATCTTATGCTAAAATGTTAAATGAACATGAATTTTAAAAGGCCTATTGACATATTTAGGAAGATTCACTTGTTTCAAAAAAATATTGGTCAATAGACTTGTATATTTAGATCACCACTCAATTTTTCTCAGAATGATTAGAGCATCGACAATAACAACAGCAACATCACCAACAACAAGAAATCACTAAAATTAGAAGCACCTTTATGCTTTTCTATCTGTGAAGGACATGTGTGCACGGGTGCAAAGATAAAAGAGAGGGAGGCTCCTAAACAAATCCATCATAGCAGAGTATGGTAATTATAGATTTATTAAAATGAATTCAGTTTTTAATGGTCAGTCAATATGCCAAAGAGTATTTCTAATTATCCTGTAAATTGTTTGCATCTGTGACTAATCCTACTGTAATACATCTTTGCCAATCAACTCACACCATTTCTGAATACTGCTTATTTATATCTTTGTCAGTGTTTATTATAACTTTAAACTATACGTGCACATTTTTCTCCTTTCCAATTATTTTTCACCTACCTTATGTATGTAGCTATTGCTTTTCTACTGAAAAATCATGCAGGAATTGAATCAGATTTTTATAACCTCAGAAGTAAGGTTGTGCTGTGCTTAGTTTTCCCTAGTTTTCTGCTTTAGAAATCTAAGTAGAGGCCACTTGAGCATATAAGTAAAATCCAAAACTATAATTAAAACATCCATTAAAATGGGAAATATTTGAACATTATTAAGTCAGTATTTGAGGCAACTGAACAATCCAAAGCTCTGAAGTTTATCATCCATTACAAGACCTGGCAATGCTGTTTTGGGAGAGAGAGAGGCACTATTTTCGATCAACTCTCTGAGGTCCCTTGCAAACCTGAAATTCAAGGAAAGGAAAAGCGAATTTCAGTATTAATAAATAAAGAAAGCCTTCCTGTGGACACTTCTGCTTTCAAAAAAGAAATAAAAGGATAGCTTTGTACAAGGCAAAATAAATCTATAAAGTTCTTTCTTATGCTTATAAAAAGAATGATGGTGGCCGGCCCAGTGGCGCAAGTGGTTGCATGTGTGCGCTCTGCTGCGGTGGCCCGGGGTTCGCTGGTTCGGGTCCCTGGCGCGCACTGATGCTCTGCTTGTCAAGCCATGCTGTGGCGGTGTCCCATGTAAACTGGAGGAAGATGGGCATGGATGTTAGCCCAGGTCCAGTCTTCCTCAGCAAAAAGAGAAGGATTGGCAGATGTTAGCTCAGGGCCAATCTTCCTCACAAAAAAAAAAAAAAAGAGTGATGGAGAAAGAAGCCACGCTCTTCAGATTTGCTATTTGCTCAGACAGGGGCATTTATTTCAAAGTTTCTGACATTTTTTGTATTACTAATAGATAAAGTCCTTATGGCCACGTGTAGATAGGTAAACCTTGGTTAAGCTCCTTAATAATGTTTGGGATATGTAAAGGAAGGTCCAGAACTCTTGGCATAGGGGAAAGAGAGGCCAGAATAAATTAATAAAACCAAGAGGAACTTTCCACTTCTTAACACAGCTCAAGTGAAACAAGTTAAGAGAACAATGGGAAGAAATTCCAAGTCAGACCTAGCCTATGGTCAGGATGACCATGAGACTTTTAAGAACAAGGATATCTATTATTCAATTTTACTTTTTAAAAATCAGCTGTTTGTGATATTATAACTCCTGTATTCAGCCCTGAATTTTTAGCAAAGCTTGCCACAGAGAATGAGCATTAGAAGTTCTTTGGAAGGGTTGCATTTAGGGTGGTTTCCAATGGAGCAAAGTAGTAATAAAAAGAGCGTTATCTGGAAGTGAGCTACAATAAAAATGGAATATTCATTAGAAGTAGAAAATTAAAGTAGAAATCATTCAGGGGTATAGAAGTACTCTGAATATCTTTAAAAATTTTAAAAGAATATCTTCATTATTTCATATTGAAAGAACAGCTTTCATTTAAAAAAAAAAAAAAAAGCAATCTCATGACAATGGAGACAACTAGAAAAGTGATATTGTGTTCTAATTTTAAATCTGCCCTGCGGCCGGCCCTGTGGCTTAGTGGTTAAGTGCATGCGCTCCGATACTGGCGGCCCGGGTTCAGATCCCGGGCGTGCACAGATGCACCACTTGTCCAGCCATGCTGAGGCGGTGTCCCACATACAGCAACTAGAGGGATGTGCAACTATGACATACAACTATCTAGTGGGGCTTTGGGGAGAAAAAGGGAAAAATAAATAAATAAAAAAGGAGGAGGATTGGCAATAGATGTTAGCTCAGGGCTGGTCTTCCTCACAAAAAAAAAAAGAAAGAAAGGAAAATTTAAAAAATAAATAAATAAATAAATCTGCCCTCAGCACAAATAAACATTTTTAGTTTCTATCCTGAAAAATTTGAGTAGAGACTCACTAAGAAGCTATTATAGGCTTTCAAATTTAGGGGTATTGGTGTTTCCCAATTATGTATATATTCTTTCAGTTCCAAAATTCTGGATTAAGGTGGTAGAATGGGCACAAAGAAATTTCAATTCTAAGGAACATTTACAGTTAAGAGAATTATAACTAGTAAAGATTTCAATTATTAAAGAGTTGTCTGTGGCATCTAATTCTAGGACCGCTTCTCTGGCCGCTGTCCCCATCACCGCCCAGCTTTTGCCAATCTGACTGCTTTCTTTTCTTAAATCACAAGAATATGCACACTGCCTGCATACCATTGACCAAAGCAAGTCACACGATTAAGCCCAGTGACAGTGCTGTGGGAAAGAGCCCTCTGTGGAGGCGCAGGGATTCATTGTTGAACAACAATCTGGTCTACCTTCCCAATAGAATATGGCCTGGGGGATTTCCTTTTTAACAATGTATGGCATACACATTTTATGTTGTGTCTTCCTGAAGGTTGAAATTTCAGGAGGAGCTCTCAGATCATTAGCCGGTTTTCTCCCAAGACCCATTCAGACAGGTTAGCAATAAATAAATAAATATTTATTTACTTTTAGGGAGGCACATTTTGCCTAATTGCTGTACTGTAATTTGTTTTGTTGTCTACGCTAACAATACAAAATATTTAAGAATAATTGTAAATTTTAATGTGAACATACCTTATATCTACCTCTAAATGGTTAATATGACTGTTTCCCATTTTCATAAAAGAAATATCTTGTAAATTTTTTTCTAAGAAAATTTCCACTCATAGGCTAAGACTTACATTCATTTTACTGATCCCAAGTTCAGATAATTACAAATAGAGCTTTAAGAAATATCTTATTTAAACAAAAATATATCAATTTTGTTTTTATTTTTAATTTTTTTATTGACATATAGTTGACATAAAATATTATATTAGTTTCAGGTGTACAACATAGTGATTTGATATTTTTATACATTACAAAAAAATCACCACAATAGGTCTAGTTACCATCTGTCACCATACAAAGTTATTACAATATTACTGACTATATTCCCTTTGCTGTACTTCATATCCCTGTGACATTTATTTTATAACTGGAAATTTGTACCTCTTAATGCCCTCCACCTGTTTCACCCATCCTCTCATTCCCTTCCCCTCAGGCAACCACCAGTTTGTTCTCTGTATCTATGAATCTGTTTCTGTTTAGTTTTGTTTGTTTTGTTTTTTAGATTCCACTTATATGTGAAATCATATGGTATTTGTCTTTGTCTGACTTATTTCACTTAGTAGAATACCCTCTATGTCCATCCATGTTGTTGCAAATGGCAAGACTTCATTCTTTTTTATGGCTGAGTAATAGTCCATTGTATATATATACTACATCTTCTTTATCCTGTCATCTATTGAGGGACACTTAGGTTGCTTCTATATCTTGGCTATTGTAAATAATGATGCAATGAACATAAGGGTGCATATATCTTTTTGAATATTTCTTTTTCTTTGGATGTTTTCATTTTCTTTGGACAAATATCCAGCAGTGGAATTGCTGGATTGTATGGTAGTTCTGTTTTTAATTTTTTGAGGAATCTCCATACTGTTTTCCATAGTAGTTGCACCCATTTACATTCCCACCAACAGAGCACGAGGGTTCCCTTTTCTCCACATCCTTGACAACACTTGTGATTTTCTGTCTTTTAGATAATAGCCATTCTGACAGGTCTCAGGTGATATCTCATTGTGGTTTTGATTTGCATTTCCCTGATGATTAGTGATGTTGAGCATTTTTCATGTGCCTGTTGGCCATCTGTGTGTCTTCTTTGGAAAAATGTCAATTCAGGTCCTCTGCCCATTATTTAATCAGATTTTTTGTTTTTTTGATATTGAGTTGTGTGAGTTATTAATATATTTTGGATATTAACCCCTTATTAGATATGTCATATACAAGTATATTCTCCCATTCAGTAGATTGCCTTTTCATATCGATTTTATTTATACCACTAAAACATGTTATTATTATGAGAATGAATATACACATGCTCCTACATAACAGGAATGTGTTACCATAGTCAGTAAATCACAGATCTGGATTTATTTCTGCTCCCAAAACTAACTTTTTGACCTTATGTAAGACAATATATATTCTCAACTGTTAGTTGTCTTCATTTATATAGTGGTAAAAATAACTATTTTATGAGATTGTTGTGAGGAACAAAAAACAAAAAAAAGATCTAAAGGCCTTAGTATAGCGCCTGGTGCAGGTGAAAATGATGCCGATGACTTGTATGGCCATGGTTATTATAATGATAACATTTTAATATAGCATTTATTAATCCCTTAATTTTTGATAGGTACTCCGCTAAGCAACTTATTAAGTTTGTTTCATTTATTCACCACTCCTCCTCAACCCACCAAAAAACCAAAAATCTTTAGGTAGGTACTAGTATTATCCTCATATTATTAATAAAGAAACAAGCACAAAGGAGTTAATTGGCCAAGTTTACAGAGCTCATTAATGGTGAAAATGAGTTCCCTGATAGCCCTCATTATAACTTCTCCAGGGTAGTGTGTGTGAATATTTAGCGGGGAACAGCCACTACCCCACTTTGTGCCCTTGCATATGTCGATAATAAGCCAAGGAGTGCTTATTCATTTAGCCTACAAGTGGAAGTCTTAACTCAGACCTCCGGGCAGCCACTATCAATTAGGCAGAGTTTGCATTCAATCTGAAATATGTTTATCATCTGACTCTAAAAGGGTATAATTCTGTTGATGAACACCAGTGTATAACAAGCAACTAGTGCACTAGCTCCAGCCAATCCCTTTGCATTCTTCACTTGGTCTAGTCCCAGGTGGGATTTTATAATCAGACTGCAC
This sequence comes from Ceratotherium simum simum, assembly GCF_057802395.1. Classification (NCBI taxonomy): domain Eukaryota; kingdom Metazoa; phylum Chordata; class Mammalia; order Perissodactyla; family Rhinocerotidae; genus Ceratotherium; species Ceratotherium simum. The sequence goes on from NC_141911.1 coordinate 47,653,425, forward strand.
ATGGAGTGCTAAAAGGAAGAATCAGTTTGGTCATGAATGAGGGCAGCAGGATCAGTGCTCCCCAAATTTTAAAACAATGCTTTCTAGTCATTGATTTTAGGTGGAGCTGTTGTACCTCATCCTCATTTTTGGATTAGGAAGATTTCTGGTGGAAAAAAAGTCAAAATAGTTAAAAAAAAAAAGATTATTTATGGAATCATGTGCTAGCTAAAAGGACTAGAAGAAAAACTAAGTCAGTAACGTCTATTCTTGGAAAATGAGATATTTTTTCCGAAAATTAAAAGACCAAAGGGGAAACCAAAGTAAGGCCATCAAAATCTGTCCCTCCTACAGAATTAGAGTCTGGAAACATTATAGATATAGTAGCAAAGACCAAGGACACCACTGAAAACCATGCTCACATCTTTGCTTCCTTATTTAACTTCACTCTCTAACTAAAAATAGTATGGTGCACTTGTTGTGTAAGCATACATAATGGCATGAAATGGGTATTTGGATTATAGGAATGAGTCTGTGAAAAGATTGGTGCTCAGCAATTTCTGTAACCTTACAATATATTACCTGCTCTTTTTATTACAGTAGTGAATAAAGGCTAATTTTAAAAAGAAAAGAAAATCTCAATTTATTATCATAATGATTCCAAAAAAGTTTTAAGATTTCTGGCAGAGGTTCCCCTTTTATACCTATGAAAGCAGTATAAATAGTTCCCAAATTAAGAGAAAAGGTATATAATCCTTTGAATATACATGGAATACATAGTAGTCAAATACAAGATGGTAGAAAGATGCCTTTGGCGCCCTGCACCACGTATCCTTGGGCCATCTCTGATTTCAGCTCTGACTACTATAGACAGTGTCCTGTGAACTCGGATTCACCACTAGTTGATAGCTTCCTGCTTCTAGCTTCACCGTGGTTGTGGGTCTTTCCATTTTCTCACTCAGGACCTTCTCTGATCAAGTGGGAGCCCACCTGGCCCATGGACAAATGAATCTCAGAAATGAGGTAGTTACAAGCCACAGATGAACAATTCTAGATGGTAAGCACAACTTGCCAATGGTCCCAGAGGAAATGATTTCGTGTTATCTACCATGGCAACTTGAACAACTGCACTCTTGTATGCAATTTTTCTCCTTTTTGTCTTACTTTATTCCTACTTCTTGGGACCATTTCCCAAATAAACTACCTACATCTGAGCTAGGTGCTGTTTTTGGAGAACCCAAACTAAATCAGTGTATTTCCTATTCACTTGGGTAACAAAGCCTTGGAAAATAGGGATAGTTTTTCCACGTGGGGCAGATAGCAGATTTGATGGCTGTCCAGGATAGGAAAGATAATCTGTCCCTCTGGGGTAAACACTGGGCAGGTTTTCTAGTATATCCTTTTAAAGATTGAAGTTTCCTAAGTTTATATTTCTCAGTCGTGACACAAACCAACTGTGTGGGCAGCATCCACCCGGGTGACTCCACATTGCCCCATAGGATATAGGGAGCAAAGGGAACTGAGGCAAATATGCAGCTCATGCTGTATGCCGTGCCATGAATAATAAAATGTTTTGTTTCTGACACAGGAATCCCTTGTCTTCTGCCTACATCTGTGAAATTGTGACAGACTAACTTGCTGGCATGCAGACAGAGCAAAATCTCAAACCTTTACCAGTTCTTGAAAAAGTCTAATCAAAAAATTTAGTTTGAAGAAAAATAAAAAATATTTGGCAAAATTATTGAATGTGGGGGGCTGGCCTGGTGTCGTAGTGGTTAAATTCACACGTTCCACTTTGGTGGCCCAGGGTTTGCAGGTTCAGATCCCGGCGCGGACCTACACACCACTTCTCAAGCCATGCTGTGGCAGTGTCCCACGTACAAAAAATAGAGGAAGACTGGCAACAGATGTTAGCTCAGGGCCAATCCTCCTCACCAAAAAAAAAATTATTGAATGTGGAATAGATAACCATTAAAACTTTTTCCCCAAATACAAGTTTTGCTATCTTACCTCCACGATAAGATAATACTCTTTCGTTGTAAATTATTTTTTAAAATGCAATAGACTTGTGAAAGCCATTTTCAGTTGCTACTCGAGAATTCAGGAAGGAAAGAAAAAAGCATTTTCCAGCAAACCTATAAAGATATCACTTAGTTACATTTTTCAAAATATTTTTGTCAAGCAGTGTGCCTATTGATTTAGGTAAATAGATCAATTAAGTATTCTTATTCCTTCAGAATCCACACCATTACTTTAGATGGACACAGATTTGTGGTCTAAATTATGGCTCTATCGGGCATGGAAGAAATGAATGACAGGATTCAGCACCGCATATAGGAATCTCCTCGATTACCCTTCAGCACGTTAGCTGTCTGTATGTTCAGCTCATGTTCAGCTATGATGATTATTTTATGCTAATAAAGTAACATTATATAGTTTTTACTGAAACAGGAAAAAGCAAAATGAGCCTGGAGAGGGCTCTGCAGCTGTGTGGATTGACTGTATATGGTCCTTGGGGGATGTGATTATCAGACGACTTAATTATCATTAGGATAATTAGTGTACTTGGCAACTGCATTAGTGGAATTATTGTCATTGCTCCCAGTTTGTCAGTGCAGCATTTTTTGATTTGGTGAGATTCATTTTTATAAATCCAACTGACCATATGAAAGAAATAAAGACAAGTAAATATTTTCATTATTTCTATTTAGCCAGTTAAAAAACTAATAAAAGAAAAGTGAATGTATTTAAGCCTAAAGGGGTATTTCCTGAAATTAAATGGTTAACTTTCCACTGTCCTGGATGTAAACTTAGATAATTAAAACAAAATATATTATTGTTTATGAACAGAATATCTGTTTAATTCTTCATTACTAGTTGTGGGTCAATTCTTAAAAGATAAAGGTTGAGGCCATTCTTATATATCTTTCTTAGTTACTATTTTGTTTAATACTCTGTGGGCCTGTCATGATTGTTCACAAGTGGCTTCTACTCTCTAGATTTTATTTCAGAAGAAATCATACCTTGAAAAAGTACAAAAGAAATACTCACATGCAGTTAGTGCTCAGTGATGTTGTTTCTGTTTGTTTACTTTAAAAAGCTACATATCTGATTAAGGATAACTCATCTCTAATAATTCTAAGGACCCAACGACAACAGAGGACTGACTGTTCAGTTTTGGCAAAGCCACCTGTTCTACCCTAGAGAATGACAACTTTCATCCACCTGATGTTCATGATTCTTTTCATTAGACTGAACTTTGAAGCACAAAGCTCTCCTGTTTATCTCCAGCTTTGCTTCTTTCATGGGATTGATTGGGTGAGTTGACACTATATGGAAACTCAGTCTTGCTAACTTCTCTTTTCATGAAGTTCATCTACCTTTTCTCAATAAGAAAGTGAAGGATCAAGTGTCTGTTAATACTGAAACAATTTGAAATATTGCTGAAAAAGTCTTATTATTTTTTGTCATGTTCATTTGGATCTTACATTGTTCTCTGGATCCTTTTTTCCCTCCATTTTTTCGTTTCTCCTGTCCCCACAAGAGTAGTGAGTCTTGGCAAAAGTCATAAAGCTGGCTTGTGTTCAAGAATCTAGAGAATGGAAAAAAGATCCTTGACATTGGTCTTGGCAATGATTTTTTGGATATGACACCAAAAGCAAAAATCAATAAGTCAGACTAAATCAAATTTCAAGCTTCTGCACAGCTAAAGAAACAATTAACAAAGTGAAAAGGCAACTTACAGAATGGGAGAAAATTTTGGAAACCATATTTTGGATAAGAGGTTAATATCCAAAATATATAAAGAACTCATACAACTTAATAACAAAAAAACAAACAATCCAATTAAAAAATGGGCAAGGGAACTGAATAGACATTTTTTTCCAAAGAAGATATGCAGAGGGCCAACAGATACATGAAAAGATTCTCAACGTCACTAATCATCAGAGAAATGCAAATCAAAACCACAATGAAGTATCACCTCATACTTGTTAGAATGGCTATCATCATAAGACAAGAGATAATGAGTGTCGGCCAGGATGTGGAGAAAAGAAAACCCTTGCACACCATTGATGAGAATGTAAATTGGTTCTGCCACTATGGAAAACAATATGAAGATTCCTCAAAAGTTTAAAAATAAAACTACCATATGATCCAGCAATCCCATTTCTGGGTACATACCAAAAGAAAATGAAAACAGGATATCGAAGAGATATATGCATTCCCATGTTTATTACAGCATTATTTGCAATAGCCAAAATATGGAAACAACCTGAATGCCCATCAACAGATGAGTGGATAAAGAAGATGTAATGTACATATACATCAGAATATTATTTAGCCATGAGAAAGAAGGATATTTTGCCATTTCTGAGAACATGGATAGACCTCAAGCACATTACGCTACGTGAGATGTCAGACAGAGAAAGAGACATACTGAATGATATCACTTGTATGTGGAATCTGAAAGAGCCATACTCACAAAAACAGGGTAAAATGGTGGTTACCAAGGGATGGAAGGTAACATGGATGGATAGGATAGATGTTGTTTAAGGGTATAAACTTGCAGCAAGTAATAAACAAGTCCTAGAAATCTAATGCACAGTATCATGAATACAGACAACAATGTTGTATTATAATCACCAAATTTGCTAAGAGGCTAGAACTTAATTATTTCAAACACTAAAAAGAAATGATGATTATGTAATGTGACAGAGGTGCTGATTATCTCTACAATAGCAATCATATTATACTATATAAATGTCTCAAATTAACATTTTGTACACCTTAAATGTATACAATGTTACTTGTCAAATATTTTTTTTTAAGAAGAGAATCTGGAGAATCCAACAATGGAACTCAGGAATATCAGCTCCCACTCTTCGAACTTCTTATCTTTTTTATGGAAGATAAAAAAATCACTTATTAGCGTTTTCTCCTTTAAAATAGGATCTAGGGGCCAGCCCGGTGGCGCAAGCAGTTAAGTGTGCGTGCTCCGCTGCAGCAGCCCAGGGTTCGCCGGTTCGGATCCCGGGCGCCCACTGACGCACTGTTTGGCAGGCCATGCTGTGGTGGCGTCCCATATAAAGTGGAGGAAGATGGGCATGGATGTTAGCCCAGGGCCAGTCTTCCACAGCAAAAAGAGCAGGATTGGCAGATGTTAGCTCAAGGCCGATCTTCCTCACCAAAAAAAAAAAAAAAAAAAAAAGGATCTAGAAAGTGTACTTTGAAAAATATTTTACAATTTTTACCCAACAAATAAACCAATCTATAAAAAGTTAAATATTTAGCAATCAAAATTTAGACATTTGGCAAGCTCTTATGCTTGCTCTGAGAAATACTATTTTTTTAGTTTTGAGGAAAAATGAAAACAGAAATAAAACATTGGAAAACTATTCAAAATAGAACCCACAGATGATAAACATTACAACTCATAATAGGAATAGATTTGAAAGTGGGCATCTGACACAATTCTGTGTCCCCAAACAGGGAAAGGGCACGTGTCTGAAGAAAACTCTACCCGTTTCCCTGTGTCTTCAGGCATTATTGAAACGCAGCACATTTTTAATCTTCTTTTTTTAACTTCATCTCCTCAGTTCTACCATTCTTTATAAAATCTTTGTGCCAACAGCATTCATAACACCCAATTTATTGCATACAATAAGAGTTTACTAACGTCAAGAGAAATTAAAGAGCATTTAATAAACAAGTGGATAAATATAATTAAGGCTGATTCAGCTCTATATAATTTAATTAATATTAGCTTTGAAAATCCAACTGTAGCTGAAGCAGAGGCGTTTCTCCAGCGTGAACTGTTTTACTTAGAGCATCAGTATTAAATGGTAAATGATTTGAAAATTATACTGACCAAATCGCTGCAGGCTACTAAATATTCTGCTCACAATATCTACATGATTCATTTTAAACCATTCATACTTGTTACCACTAAGAGTCTGCTATTCAAGAAAAGTGTTTTTCCATTGGAGAGAATTAATCCTCTTGATAAATTCCCCCTATACTTCAGGTACTCGGGCAATGGAATTTTTATTTCACCTAATCTTTTCGTTATTGTAACTGTTATGTGTAATGGATGAGGTTAGTCTTTTCTTTCCCTTTAGTCTTATCCCGGGTGATCTAGACACAAGTTCCACAAGTGCATGTAGAAGACGTATTTCCCTATGTTATTTTATATACTAAATTATAACGCATGTACCAGAAATTTTCCAAGTTCATAATTAACTGTAAAATAAAATATAGAGAGAGTTAAAATAATAAATATCTGTATAATCTTTGAGCTTAATTCAGATTTCATTGATCAATATGCTGGTATTTGTTGCATGTAAGAATGCTTTTTTTCCCTTAATTGTATTCTAAGAACACTTTAATATCTGAGTAGGCTCAAAATGCCTTGACACTTTACTATTGATTCCTTTGTCTGCCCCTAAGAGATTTAGCTCTTCATCCTACAGCTCTCCCCATAGCCACATATAGGCTATATTTCACAATATATTCATTGTCATCAGTGAATTCTTCCTATCCACAGACAAAGACAATAATATACATCTGTATCTGAGTCCTGCACTCTTAATTGTAGAAACCAAAGCCCTTATTTTTTTTTAACTTATACATATGGTTTTCAGGGTGCCATTTTATTACACAGTTGAGCCAAATTCAGATTCACAATTGACCATAATCTTTAGCTTTACTCTAAAAATAGTCAATCCTGGAGCTAATATTGCATAACATTTATCTTGCTTATCTACTCTGAACCACATATTTTACATACTATTTATTTATTTCTCATGTAGTACAGTGTTACTATATCCATTTCTTCAGCTGAAGAAACAGTCTCAGAGATGTAAATTATCTAGTTTATGGTCATGCCACTAACATTGGTGAAAGTAAGATTTAAACTTATTTCTGTCTGACATCATGGACCATGTTATATATATTTCTATTAAACACACACATGCTAATGCTGTGAAATACTTTGTGGTGTCCATGAGAATGCACCTAGCAGATCTCCAACTACAGGGAGTGTAATTGATCAAGGGCCCCAGCTGCTGCACTCTGAAATCCACTGAAACAGCATAAAGGCCAAGTGTCCCAGTCTAAGAATGACTATGTCAGGGACACCAAGGCGAATCCATTCTTGGGAGACACAGGTTTTTTCTGATGGCTGATCTTGGCTTGAACACTCCCCAGTGCCTTTGCTGGACCCTTCTTAGACTGCAGAGTGGCCTATTACACATCCCTTCCTCTTCCTCCCTCTCTTTTACTCAAGGTAGGACTTGCTTTGCAGTGTTACTGGTGCCTTTCACACAGATATTTTCCCCAGTAAAATCTTTGCACATTAAGAAAATGTGACCATCTATATCCCTGAAATTTTTAAGGTTCCAGTGGCCAGGGGTGTTCTAGGATATCCTCTTCAAAGTAAAAGACAAGTGCTGCATCTTGCATCCTCCATCATAGAGAAAGAAGCATAGTGCCTGGTAGGCCTTTTTGGGTTATGGATACAACACTTTCCTTCCCTCCTTCTCTTGGGATCACACTCGTGTCACTGACTGAGGCTCTCCCAGTCTTATCTGGCTTCTTCCCTATTCCCCATCTGTACTACAGGCATTTCTCCTAACACAAAATCTGTGCACTCTAATCCTCTCTTGGCATCTGCTTCTTAGAAGACCCAGACTTACATATATGTTAATTAAAAATTATCTTAGATTGTATGCCTTTTACTGATGAAATGATTATTATAGGAGAAATTTATATTGTTCAGTTGGGAAGTAAAGCCCAAGTTTAAAGACTAGGCATTATAAGGTTAATTATACTAATAAAATCAATGTCTTATTTCATAATGCTAATTAAAATTTGCTGAAAATGAGTTAAGCAAGGTCACTAAAATCTTGAAAATACTACTTAATTCTTAAAAAATGACAGATTAATTGCGAAATGTGTTTGCCACAAGTATAGCAGCCAACTAAAAACATTGTTATTAAATAATCCACATAAAAATTAAAAATTATGAGAACTATAATTTAAAATGTGTAAAATTACTAAGTAGACAATTAAAGAAATTGAAATAGTAATGGATTTTTAACATGAGGGACCAATTCAACTCACTAGTAATAATTAAAGAAATAATGAAAAAGTCAAGAGACAATTTGTTGGCAAATAGTTCGTTTATTATGTTTCATTCCTGGCTAGTATGCAGTGAGAACACACACATAATATTTATCAGATTATAGTTTCTCATTAATAATTTTCAAGTATTTATCAAGAACTATAGAACAGTCACACCCTTTAGACCAACTATTTTTTTCTTGAAATCCTTAGAAATTAATTAAAAGTGTTTACCTGTATTTATATATACACAGGCATATAATAAGTATAATCAAAATATTAATACCAAATAAATGTCTCTGAGGAAAGACATTTGTATTGTTTACAACGAATTGTCAAGTGTAAACTCCAGACTGGACTGCAGGGTCCATGAGTGCTTCACCTATACTTATTGACAACAGAACCGTAGAACCTGACACAGTGCCTGAAACATTTTAAGCAATCAAGAAATAATTATGAAGTAAGCTTACAAATTGTTAATGATCAATTAATGCACATGAAATAATATAAATTGAAATAAATGATAGGAAATAGTATAAACTGTGACTAGTCTATCTTTAAATATATAAAATATGTAAGTGACATGTAGTAAGACGAAGTCATTACTCCAAAGTTAGCAATGTTTACATTCTAATATACAGATTATGTGTGTATTTTCCTTTGTACTAGTCAGAGTTTCTCTTTCCAACCAAATTGTGTTATTTTAATTGGGAAAATAAAGTATTGGAAAGGTATAAGTAACACACTAAAGTAAAGAGATGGCTTGAGAAACAGCTTTTGGCAGAAAATAAGGAACAAAGAAACAATCTGCTTAGAATACCAACACTGGTTCCTTTACCAATGACAGAAACCCCTTTACTCAAGCTCCTACAAAAAACTTTAATCCTGCCAGAACCCCAAATATAATTGTTTCTGACACCAAAGCCTGTTGATGACATGGTTTGAAATCCATTGAACTGATGTTCCTTCTGTATTAGTCTTTGAGGGTTGTCATAAAAAACTACCATAGCACTGGGTGGCTTAAACAAGAAAAATTTATTTTTGCATGGTTCTGGAGGCTAGAACTCCAAGATCAAGGTGCTGAAAAGTTTGGTTTCCCCTAAGGCTTCTCTCCTTGGCTTGCAGATGACCATCTTCTCACTGCATCCTCACATGACCTTTTCTCTCTGCACACACGCCAGTGGTATCTCTCCCTCTTATAAGGATTCTAGTTCTTTTGGATTGGAGTCCCACTCATACGACGTCATTTAACCTTAATTATCTTTTAAAGGCCATATCATCTCCAAATATAGTCACTTTGGAAGTTAGGACTTCAACATATGAATTTTGGGGAGACACAGTTCACTCCATAACATCTTCCAACTTCCATTTTGTGTGATTCTATATCTATTGAAAATTATTAATTCTTTGATGTGGAGCATCAATTCTATGTAAAAGTGGACCGTTTAAAAGTTTTAATCTGAGGCTGGCCCAGTGGTGTAGTGATTAATTTCTGCATGTTCCACTTCAATGGCCTGGGTTCACAGGTTCAGATCCTGGGAGCTGAGCTACACACCACACATCAGCCATGTTGTGGCAGCCACCCACATGCGAAATAGAGGAAGATTGGCACAGATGTTAGCTCACAGACAAACTTCCTCAAGAAAAATAGAAAGATTGGCAACAGATGTTAGCTCAGGGCCAATCATCCTCACACACAAAAAAAGTTTGAATCCAAATTTCCTTCCATAACTACAATTCAAACTTTAAAAAGATTCTATCTATCATAGTTTCAAACTTGAGCTTTCAATTTTTGCATATATGCCTCATTTTCCATTTTTAACAATGACTTAATCTTGTATATAAATTTTGGAGACCCTGAAAATTATTTGACCATAACATTTTAGGCCACAATATTATTTTATATTTAAAATAAACATTTAAAAAATTTGAGTAGACATTAGGAAAAAGTATTGTTCTCTCGGTCTTCTACTTCATTTAATATTATATAGCATAAAATGTAAAAAAAATAAAAAGTAAAGATGTTTGTCTGAAAATATTGGAAATAAGTCTAGTTCCAAGACATTGTTGCATTGAGGATAAGAGATTTGAGTGAGAGAGAAGCTAAAGAGATGATCATAGTCTAACAGTGTCCTCAAATTCATGTTGGTCTGTGTAGGCCATTAAAATTAAGAAATGTAGACTGTGTCTTACCACATTATAAGGGCAAAACAACTTTCTGAGTGTAATTTAATATTCTGGATTCTAGCATAATGAGCAGAGACTATTATGCTACTATGCTATTGATTTCTTGATCTCTTCAAGTCATCTACTAGGATCCACCATTAAAAAAAAATCTTATTAAAATTAACATATAGGGGGCCAGTGGGGTGGCATAGTGATTAAGTTCGCATGCTCTGCTTCAGCAGCCTGGGGCTCGCAGGGTCGGATCCCGTGCCCTGACCTCCGCAATCTTTATCAAGCCATACTGTGGCAGGCGTCCCACATATAAAGTAGAAGAAAATTGGCATGGCTATTAGCCCAGGGCCAATCTTCCCCAGCAAAAAGAGGAGGATTGGCAACAGATGTTAGCTCAGGGCTAGTCTTCCTCATCAAAAAGAAAAATTAATATATATACATATATATGCATATATATAAAGATAGATAATAGATAGAAAGATAGATAGATAGGTAGATACATGATAGATAGGGAGGATTTTTTTAACAGGATTTTTGAAAAAGTAAGAATTCATATAAAAGTCACAAGTTACCACTAAACAGCAGAAAACTGTCGAGGAACTTCATATTTCCTGAGTATTTCTGCACGAGTAGTAGAATAATTTTAATGTGTGATCCTGCATTTTAATAGCCAATTAAGATGGTTATTAAGACATCATATTTCTCATTATCATCACTGCTATACTGAAGGCTGTTGATGACAGCTCCTCCAATGAAAGCTGTCTTTCTACTCAGTTTAACAGCATGTCCCACCACCCCCCAGTGGCCCCTTTGATAACCTGTAAGAGTAATCAAAGAACCACTGAATTAATATTTCAAAATAATGTATATATCCCTCCTTCTACTCTATCTCATGTCTGTCCCTACTGGATAAACTAACGAAAACCAGATTCGAATTAGAAAGCAGCACAATTACATGTATCAAAAGAAAATGCATTTATTTCAAAATATGTCTTTATTTTACATTTATGTGATAATTATAAATATGGCCCTTCAAAATAAGTTAAAAATATTAAGTAAATAAGGTATAGAATAGCCAGTCCAGCAGTGTTATTTCCCCTTTAAACAAACAAACAAACAAAAAAACACTGAGAGCAGAGAAAGAGACCATCTCAAAGCCATGATGAAGACAAAATGGAGGTTTAGAAATTTCACTACAGTAAGCAATTTCCTAAATACTAGCTAGAAATTTTGGTAGATATGCTCAGGGAAAATGAACAGAAAATGAAAAATAATATAGATTGGAGAAGAATCTTTTTCAAAGGAGAATCTGAAAATTAAAAAGAAATCAGTTTGACACATAAAATGAAACAACTACCATATGACCAGCTAGCTACTTGCCTTAGAGAAACGAAAGCTTATGGTCACATAAAAACTGGGCATGAATGTTTCTTCAGGATCACTGTAAACTGGACATAACACAGGAGTGCTTTAACAGGTGAATGGATAAACACACTGTGGTACATGCATACAATGGCATAATACTCAGCAAGAAAAATAAACAAACTGTTGATAAATCCAGTATTGGAGGTGACTCTCAAAAACATTTTGCTGAGTGAAGGAAATCAGTCTCAAAATGTTACATATTGTATCATCCTATTTATATGATATTCTAGAAAAGGAAAACTATAGGAACAGGGATCGATGGGTGTCAGACGTTAGGTTTGAAGGGAGTATTGAACACAAAGAAGCAGCAAAAATCAGTTTTTTGGGTGATGGAAGTCTTCTGTATCCTAATCGTAGTAGTCATTAGACAAACCTATCCGTGTACTAAAGCTCATAGACTTTTACACCAAAGTCGGTCCGTTTTAATGCATGTATATCTAAAAAAAATTATTAAAATATCAAATATAATGCAAAAGGAAGGAAGGAAGGAATGGAGAGATGGAGAGGGGAAAAGGAGAGAGAGGGAAGGGGAAGGAAGGAAGGGAGGAATATCATTATATGCTAACTTGGCAAAGTTGTGGAAATCCTTCTCTAGTTATTCCTGAGAAAGTGGGCACCAGTGTGCTTCACTTACAATATGCAGTTGTTAGAATAATTGTCTCCTCAATAAGATAGCAACAAAATTTCTGTTTTCACTGTTTATATTTGGTGCAACTTAATACAGTACATCAGCCATTAAGTCCAATATAAAAATTAAAAGTCTTGCATTTTATAAAAATAGTTTGAAATTGAGACTTTGACGTATAGCACAATATACATTGAAAGCACAATAAGAAATAAATTGTAAGCACTATAAGAAATAAATTGTAATAATTAAAATCTTTCAAAAATTGCATGTGCTTTTATATTAAAAATTCCTGCCTTTATAATACTCTTAACTTTCTTTTATTAGTTTTCATAAAATATCACCACAATTTTCAGTTAGTTATTTATATTCTATGTTTAAATGTCACACCATTAGTTTGAGTGCTGATAAAAAATAGTTATTGAGATTTTAGGCTCAGGAGACAGAAAACCAGAGTGTGAAACCTGCTTCTGCCCCTGCAGTATAGGACGTTGACCTAAAAATGTAAATTCTTGAGGTGTAGTGCCCTTTGATATAAAATAAGAGTTATAATAATGTGAATTATGCTGGTTATTGTAAAGTTTAAAATGCTATATATGTAAAACAGCACAGTTCTTGGCACATAAATTCTCAGTTAATTATTATTATTGTAGTTATTATTACTATGATTGTTCACAAATATAGCTATATTCAATACATACCTAAAATATGAATAAATTCCCTAAAATTCTTAAATTCTCATTTTATCAATAATTTATATGCACTGCAATGAAACACATTCAACAACCTTATAACATATACTTAAGTATGTGCTTTATGTATGTGGCAATTGAGTGTATTTTCCTAAGTGTTTATGTGCATAAATGCATTGAGGGTTGTTATTTCAAAAATTACAATGCCCCATGGACAACATGTGCACAAGCTTGATAAATTTTATTTTTATTAAAAAATTAGGGCCGGCCCGGTGGCTTAGCGGTTAAGTGCACGTGCTCCACTGCTGGTGGCCCAGGATCGGAACCCCGGGTGGGCACCGACGTACCGCTTCTCCGGCCATGTTGAGGCCACGTCCCACATACAGAAACTAGAAGGATATGCAACTATGACATACAACTATCTACTGAGGCTTTGGGGGAAAAATAAAATAAATAAAATGGTTTAAAAAAATTATTTTTATTGTTATTGCTTTGAAAATGTAACCACTGATGTTTCTTTCTGTGCCACTAGAGGCCATCATACCCTTTCTTAAATAAATAAGTACATATGCAAATCAAAACTTAATTTGAGAAGCATTTATAAATAGTCTAGAAGAATTCATAAATTATATAACAGGATAGATACCATACAGATTCAAGGTGAATTGCTCTCCTCTACTCCACTACGTGACATGCTCAATTAGATCTGTAGCTATAATGGAAGGCAACTTGATTTTAGAGTAGAAAAATTAACTGTTGTTATAGTAAACTCAAATAAATAAATAAAGAAAAATAAAAATAGCATGAGAGTGTTTCAGCGTTAACCAAAGATTTTGTCATGTAATTATTTTTGGTTGCTTTCTTTGTAATGTGTCGAAGGATAAGATGCCAATCAAGTCAATGAAAAATGTTAGAATTCTTGAAGTGTATTCAGTTATAATGTGAAGTGATGATAACCAGCAAAGCAATGGCATTCATTTCTCTTAGGAAGAACTGTGTGAGATATTTTTAAAGAAATACACAGTAGCATCATGCATATGTGACGGAAAAAAATGTATGAAAATACTGAAGTAATTCCAAAAGTTAGCATGTGGCTTTATCATAAAATTTCCATCTTATTTTTAGTTTCAGTGAACTTAGCTTTTTATGGTCTGCATAATAGTCCCTCAAGCTGTTCTTTTGAGACTAGAGCACAAAATCACAAAGTTTCTTGCTACTGTGCTTTTATCATTAGGTGATCTTCAAGAGCTAATCTAAGAGGTATTCGTATAAATAAATTATTGAAATGACATTATTTTTTGTATTTATGAAGTTAAGTCTTCCCACAATTACTAACGGGAAAATAAACATCATTAAAAGCAATATCCATTATAACAGAATACATATGGACTATGTTTTGAAGATCAGGTATAAGAATTAAACCATAAAATAACTCGTAATAATTATACCTATTTTTGAATATGATTTAAAAATACTATTGCCAAAGGATGAAACATCATTTGAAATATGTTATTATTTTTAGCAATTAATGTGCAGTGTTACACCATAATGACTCTGATTATGTGATACAGAAAAATTAGTTATCTCTACCATAATTTTACATGTAATTGTATGTAGAACCACTGATGTAAAATATCATTGTAGCCCTCTTAGATAATTACAGGAGAAGTAGGAGCTTTTCAGAGGCAAAAAGATGTGCTCTTTAATTCGGGAAAATAGAACTAAACCATTTAAAAGCAAAAACTGACTCACATGTTCTTGGGGTACATCACACATTCAAAAAGCCATATCTGTGCTAATGGGGAAAGGTCTCATAGGTTATTTTACAAAGTAACAAGACTAATGCATGTTATTTTATTAGCTGGTAGATAAAATTTTCTAAATCTAATCAATGAATATTTATAATGGTAGTAAGAATTGTTCATTAAAACTGAACAGACATAATTTCTTATGAGTTCATTGAGTATGACAACATATCTAAATCCTAGAAGTTAGGTAATATGATCAGTCTATTTAAAATGAAGCTAAAAATTATGAAATTAGATCTGACAATTTTTGTTTCTATTTTTAAGATATCCAAAATGAAGAATATAAGCCAAATTAGTTTCTGGTCTTTTTTTACAATTAAGAAAATATAAGTTATTATTGTATTGTTCCTTTTTTCACATCTTTATCTTTATTTTTATTTATTTATTTATTTTTTGGTGAGAACATTTAAGTTCTATCCTCAGCAAATTTTAATTATACAATACAGTGTTACCGACTATAGCCACCATGTTATACATTAGATCTTCGGATGTTACTCATCTTATAGCTGAAACTTTGTACCCTTTCACTAATCTCTTCCTATTTCCCCTACCCCTGAGCCCCTGGAAATCACTCTTATATTTTCTATTTCTATGAGTTTGACGTTTTTTTAGATTCTTCACATAAGTGATACTATACAGTATTCGTCCTTCCTGTCTCGCTTATTCCACTTAGCATAATGCTCTCAAGGTCCATCCATGTTGTCATAAACAACAAGATTTCCTTCTTTCCCATATTATGGCTGAATAATATTTCATTGTATATATATGTGTGTGTGTGTGTATATATATATGTGTATATATATACACAATGGAATGTTACACATCTTATCTATCCATTCATCCACTGATGAATACTTAGATTTTTTCCATATCTTGGCTATTGTGAATAACACTGCAATGAACATGAGAGTGCAGATATATCTTCAATATTCTGTTCTCATTTTCTTTGAATATGTATCCAGAAGTGAAATTGCCGGATCATATGGTAGCTCTATTTTTAATTTTTTGAGGAACCTCCATTCTGTTTTCCATAGTGGCTAAACCAATTTATGTTCCCACCACAAGTGCACAAGTGTTCCCTTTTCTCCACATCCTCGCCAACACTTGCTATCTCTCCTCTTTTTCATGATAGCCATTCTGGCAGGCGAAAAAGGATATCTCATTGTGGTTTTGATTTGCATTTCCCTGATGATTAGTGATGTTGAGCACCTTTTCATGTACTTATTAGCTATTTGTATGTCTTTGGAAAAACATATATTTGATTCCTCTGCCCACCATTCAATAGGATTTTCTGTTCTTTTGCTATTGAGCTGTGTTATTTCGTTAAGTATTTTGGATATTAACCCCTTATCAGATATATGATTTGCAAATATTTTATCCCATTCCATAGATTTCCTTTTCATTTTGTTGATGGTTTCCTTTGCTGTTCAGAAGATTTTTAGTTTGATGTAGTCCCACTTATTTGTTTTTGCTTTTTTGCCTTTGTGTTTGCTGTCAAATCCAAAAAAATCATTGCCAAGACTGATGTCAAGGAGCTTACCCCCTATGTTTTCTTCTCGGAGTTTTATGGTTTCAGGTCTTACTTTCAAGTCTTTAATCCATATTGAGTTGATTTTTGCGTATGGTATAATACAGGGTTGAGTTTCATTCTTTTGCATTTGGCTGTCCAGTTTTCCTGATACCATTTATTAAAGAGACTGTCCTTTCTCCTTGTATATTCTTGGCTCCTTTGTCATAAATTAATTAACTATATATGCTGGGGTTTGTTTCTGGACTTTCTATTCTTTCCATTGTTCTATGAATCTGTTTTAATGCCAATATCGTACTATTTCGATACTACAGCTCTGTGATATAGTTTAAAATCAGGCAATGTGATGACTCTAGCTTTGTTCTTCTTTCTCAAGATTTCCTTGGTTATTCAGGTTTTTCGTGGTTCCACACATATTTTAGGATTGTTTTCTCTATTTCTGTGAAAAATACCATTAGAATTTTAATAGAGATTTTATTGAATCTGTAGATTGCTTTGGGTAGTATGGACATTTTAACAATATAAATTCTCCCAATCCATGAGCACAGAATATCTTTCCATTAGTTTGCATTCTCTTCAATTTCTTTCATCAGTTTCTTATAATTTTCAGTGTACAGATTTTTCACCTCCTTGGCTAATTTATTCCTAGGTATTTTATTCTCTTTCATGTAATTATAAATGAAATTGTTTTCTTAATTTCTCTTTCTGATAGTTCATTATTGGTGTATAGAAATGCAACAGATTTTTGTATATTGATATTGTATCCTACAATTTTACCGAATTTGTTGATTAGTTCTAAAAGTTTTTTGGTGGAGTTACAGTTTTCTATATATAATATCATGTCATCTGCAAATAGAAACAGTTTTACTTCTTCTGCTCCCATTTGGATGCCTTTTATTTCTTTTTCTTGCCTAATTGCTCTGCCTAGGACTTCTAGTACTATTGAATAAAAGTGGCGAGAATGGGTATCCTTATCTTCTTCCTGATCTTAGAAGAAAAGTTTTCAGCTTTTCATCATTGAGAATGATGTTAGCTGTAGGCTTGTGATGTGTGGCTTTATTATTTGAGGTACCTTCTCCCTATATCCGCTTAGTCAAGCGTTTTTATCATAAATGGATGTTGAATTTTGCCAAATGTTTTTTCTGCATCTACTGCTGTGATCATATGATTTTAATCCTTCATTTTGTTAATGTGCTGTGTCACATTGATTGATTTGGAGATGTTGAACCATCCTTGCATCCTTGGAATAAATCCCCCTTGATCATGGTGTATGATCCTTTTAATGTATTGTTGAAATCACTTTACTAATATTTAGGTGAGGATTTTTGCTTGTATGTTTATCAGGGACATGGACCTGTAATTTTCTTTTCTTGTAGTGTCCTTATCTGGTTTTGATATCAGGGTAAATCTGGCCTCATCAAATGCATTTGGAAGTGTTTCCTCCTCTTCTCTTTGGAATAGTTTGAGAAGGATTGGTATTAATTCTTGTTTAAATGTTTGGTAGAATTCACCAGTGAAGCCATCTAGTTGTGGACTTTTGTTTTGAGGGAGATTTTTGATTATTGATTCAATCTCCTTACTAGTACTCGGTCTCTTCGGATTTTCCATTTCGTTAAAAATCAATCTTGGTAGCTTGTCTGTTTCTAGGAATTTATCCATGTCTTCTAGGTTGTCCAATTTGTTGGTGTATAATTATTCATAGTAGTCTCTTATGACCCCTTGTGTTTCTGTGGTATAATTTGTAATGCGTCTTTTTTCATTTCTAATTTTATTTATCTGAGTCCTCTCTCTTTTTTCCTTGGTAAGTGTAGCTGAAGTTTTGTCTATTTTATCTTCAAAAACTCCAGATTTTAGTTTCATTTATTTTTTCTATTTTTTTTTTTGTCTTTTTTTCACTTACTTTTACTTTGATCTTTGTTATTTCCTTCCTTCTGGTAACTTTGGGCTTCATTTGTTCTTCTTTTTCTAGTTCTCTGAGTTGTAAAGTTAGGTTTTTTATATGAGCTCTTTTTTTTCTTTTTTTCTTTTTTATAATTTTATTTATTTATGCTTTTCCCCAAAGCCCCAGTAGATAGTTGTATGTCATAGCTGCACATCCTTCTAGTTGCTGTATGTGGGACACGGCCTCAGCACGGCTGGAGAAGCAGTGTGTCGGTGCGCGCCCGGGATCCAAACCCGGGCCGCCAGCAGCGGAGCACGCGCACTTAACCGCTAAGCCATGGGGTTGGACCCTCTGTTTTTTTTTCTTAATGTAGACAGTTATTGCTATGAACTTCTCTCTTAGAACTGCTTTTGCTGCATGCCATTTTCATTTGTCTTTAGATGCTTTTTGATTTCTTTTTTGATATCTTTGATCCATTGGTTGTTCAGTAACATGTTGTTTAATCTCCACATATTTGTGAGTTTTCCAGTTTTCTTGTAATTGATATCTGGTTTCATACCATTGTGGTTGACAAAGATGCTTCATAGTTCAATCTTCTTAAGTTTATTAGGATTTGTTTTATAGTCTAACATATAATCTACCCTAGTGATATTCCATATGCATTTGAGAACAATGTGTATTCTGCTGCTGTTGGATAGCATGTTCTGTCATTTTGTGTTAACTCCATCTGGTCTAGCATGTCATTTAAGGCTGATGTTTCCCTATTTTTAGTCTGAATGATCTATCAATTATTGAAAGAGAGATATTGAAGTCCCCTACTATTATTTTGCTGTTGTCTATTTCTCCTTTCAGGTCTGTTAATATTCACATTAGATATTTATGTGCTCCTATGTTGGATGAATAAGGTTTTCTAAATGTTATATTCTCTTGCTGGATTGACCTCTTTATCATTATACAATTATTGTTCTTTCATTTGATTAGCCTTTTACATCTATGATGGCTCTGAATAACAAAATCAAATCTATGACAATTCTGAACAGTAAAATTAAGTCAAAGATATTATAGAATTTATAAAGCTTATATAAGCATCATTTTTTTCTACTCTAACGCAATAGTATTCATTGCAAAATACTATATTCATTGATTGAATACATTCAAATCAATATGTGAGATACTTTAGTTTAAACTTATTAAATTCATTATGTTTTAAATATGATGTTCTTAGTACTGAGTCTACCAATTATAACTATAATATATTTACTAAATATATACAATAAATATACTAGAACCACTTTTACAGGCAATAGATTTGGGAATTTGTTAAAAAATTAAATAAAAATACAATAAACAAAGCTATAGTTTCAGCACACAAAAAAAGACCCTTGCATATATAAAAAGCATATTTTACACCACTAAGAACTAGCTCTTGACACAAGATATAAATAAGTGGACCATCTCCTAAATCATTAAAAAATAAAATCCTTTTCACTTATATGTACATACGTTTCTGGTTTGTGTCCTACTGAATTTCTTCTAAAATGACCAGAATAGTACTCCAAAATTGTATTATCTGTTATATTTAGTCTCATTTAAATCTCTTTACTCTGAAGTGAATATTTAAAGTTAATACAGCTCATCATTTAGTTTCACTATATATAAATAATAATCCTTGTTATTATTAAATAAATATTTATAAGCATACTGTCTATGTTAGTATATTTATAATCTAATAACTAAGGTATATATGTGAGCAAGATTTCTTTACAGTTTTTTCACATGAATTCATTTCACATGACTCATGAGTGGATTTTCATAAATCTAAACATTTGTGTAGGTAGAATGTCAGCATAAATTTAGCACATTTTAATCACCACAATTGCTCTATTTTGTGATTCTCAAGTGAATTCAAGAGACCCAAATGAAGAAAAAGAAGGAGAGAGCGGGAGAAAGATAAAAGAATGAAGAAAAACTCCTTTCTCTATTAAACTATATTTTTTCATTTTACTCTATATTTTTCAACACTGAAACTTTTGATTCTGGTTAAACAAAGGGAAAATATAACTTGGAAAAGTTGCATATGATAATATGATGTACGGATGCTTATGTAATTGCTGTTTGCCCTGAATTTAACTTTAGTTACAAAAAATATTTCTTCTTGTGTTATATATTTAAATTTTATAACACAAAATAAACTTGTCTATCAAAATCTAAGAATTATCTTATGTTTATCTTGAAATATTAAGCTTCTACTATGCAGGACAAAATAATGTTTTCTCTCTTATTTAGCATTTTGATTTAATATGTAGTTTCCTATAGATACATATATTCAGATTATTTTTAAATACCATCCATCAGGGCACTTTCCTAGCTTTATATTATAAGTATAATGACTCTAAAAAGAGATATAATCATTGAGGATTTATCAGTGATCAATTAATACTATGTACACTGTCAGGTTAAGGGGATTTTAATTCTTGGAAAATGAGTTGTTCCTTTCTACATGTCAATATTGTCTCCTCCACTTATTTTTTATACTATCAGCTTTAGTTTTCATGCTAAATAATCTAAAACCAGCTTAATGGGAATTCTACTTGGGAAACTAATACCTTAGACTTTCGACATCCAAATCCAACCAGGCCAAGCAAAATAACTACAATGACAACAACAAAAACAACAAACAATAAAGCTAAGAATAAAGGACAAATAGAGGAAAATGTACCTATATTTAAGTAGTTCAATAAAAAAATTTATCAACAAAAGTTAACTTAAATTTTTTAACTGTAACTTAAATTTTTTTAATACTGTATTGCATTTTTGTTTATTTTATTTATTTATTTTTTTATTTTTGTGAGGAAGATCAGCCCTGAGCTAACATCCATGCTAATCCTCCTCTTTTTGCTGAGGAAGACCAGCTCTGAGCTAACATCTATTGCCAATCCTCCTCCTTTTTTTTTCCCCAAAGCCCCAGTAGATAGTTGTATGTCATAGTTGCACATCCTTCTAATTGCTGTATGTAGGATGCCACCTCAGCATAGCTGGACAAACAGTGCGTTGGTGTACTCCCAGAATCCGAACCATGGCCGCCAGTAGTGGAGCTCGCACACTTAACTGCTACACCACTGGGCCGGCACAAACTTAAATTTTTTTAAAGTCAGAAAAAAAAGGGACAAGAAAGCTGATGCATGAATGCTCTCTATAAGAATTACCAATTAACCGTGAGTAGAAACTAACTCAGTGAATTAAGTCAGCAAATATTCATTCCATGCTATGTTTAAGTCAGTGATATTTCAACGAGATTGGTTCATAAAATTATTTTGTCTTCAATTATTATACACAGTATGAATGATAGCCATTCTTCCCTTCACTTGCCCCTTCATTTTAGTGGAAAGTAGGTATAAACAAACACTTTGCTCTGCTAGCTTTATGTATTTAGATAAATAATTTTGGCTGCTGATTTAGATAATCAAGGTGCATACAGAACTCTCATATTTATTCTATGAGTCAGGTTGCCAATTAACTATTAATAATTTCTGGAAGTCTCTGCCCTTTCTACTCCAACCTTGTTAGTTCTCTTCAGAGAATTGGAGAAATTATTTATTTTTAACCCAACTTTCTATAAGACTTCGGGTGATTTTTCTCTTCAATGTTAGGAAATGTCTGATTTTCATCAGTTGGCCCACCTAAAATATGGTACAAAAGTCAATGGTAGCATCAATAAAAGTAATTAAAAATGTTCTGTAGCAAATGCACTGATTTCCACCACCATCTTCAGCCACGTATTTAACTTGGTGTAGATATTTCTACATATTGCTCTAAGTTGGGCAGCCCCAGACATAAAGAATAGATGATATTTTTCATAATATTCCTGTATTTGCTAATCTAGTCAGGTATGATTCCAGATGGAAAAAGAAATGACCTAGTCACCATCTGCTGCCAGAGCCTTGTCATTCATTATCTCAGGGGTGGAGTGGTCTATGCTCTTTTATGGCTTTGTCTACATGACAGCAAACTAACACTTTGAAAATTAATTAACATGAGCATATGGAAGTGGGTGTTAGTTTCATAACATACAAACTGGTTCAATTTTACAAAATGCTTCATCCAGATATTTCTCCCAGTGCAGATAAAATAGGATCCTAGAATCGTTTGGAAACTTGAAGGAGAGTATGCCTTAGTGATTCAGATTCATTAATTATGGTAGAAGATAATACCTCTACATGAAAATATTTTCTATTTTAGAAATTATAAGACAAAAACAAGGAGTTCACCTTCTATTATCCAGATTTACTTTCACAGACCAACTCTCAATTTTTATATTAATACATTTTCATGGCAAATAACTAGTTTAAATTTTACTTTTGTTTATCATTATATAGCAAAACTGTTAAAATGAATAAATAAAAGGTTTAAATTAGTGAAACAACTATGGACTATTTTTACATCTACCTTATTCCAAATAACTGATTTGATTATATTTTCCATTTTGGCTGGGTATTTTTTAGTGAAATTGGTAAATTTGGAAAATATAGCATAAATTAAAGTTATAAAACCATCACAGAATATCATTTAACTGGACACCAACTCTGCCTGTACTACAACTGGATCCAAAGTTACCATCCATTTTGCTTTGAAAATACCAACACTCTATTGCATGAATCTAAGATACACCCACCCTCAAGGATCCGTGATCTATCGAAGGCAAGTTGCATGACAAGGACTGCACTAACATATTATTTTCAGAGAGAATTCAATATCTTTGTACCTAAATATATATAATATTTTAAAATAGGATATACATTGATAGAGATAATATTAGTTTTTTAAAATTTCTTTACTATCTTCAAATATCTTTGTATATTGGTTCAAATATGTTCTTTTAATGTGTTTTCATTTGAAAATATAAGTTTTTTGAAGTGGTTATTTTGTAACAGAAATAACATGTTTTAACTTCACCATCAGAAAAAAGAAGTATTTTCTTTACTAAATTCTAAAATCTTTATTTTTTATGTCATTAAGGAAAAATATAAATGCACAAACTTTAACAAATCTGTATTAGATTTTGTCTGATATTTTTCTCATATTTAGACTGAAGTTATGGATCTTTAGGAGAAAGAAGACAAAGATAAAATCCAATTTTCATCACATCATATGGAGGGTAAATACTCTCAACGTGATTTTCACTATTGATGTTGACTTTGATCACGGGGCTGATGTAACATTTCACAGATTTCTTCACTGTGAAGTTACTGTGGAGTAAATTTACTCCACCTGTTCCACTGGAAAGTTGATTTTATCCTTTTTATAGTGAACTTTTTGTAAGGAAGTCACTGTGTGTAGCCCACACTTTTGGAATGGAAAGTTATGCTCCATCTCCTTGAAAGTGGGGTACCTACATAAATTATTTAGAATCTTTTAACATGGGTGATTTGTCTCTTCTCCCTGATATATTTATTTATTCAATCATTTATGTATATCAATATGTATTCATGGATATTTATTTTATGTTTTGGGTTATAAGCCAATACTAATTTATTTATTTGATTACTTAAATTTTTCTGGCTGTAGCCATTAGGAGTTTTTCAGTTGTCTAGTTTTATTTAATTATTTATTTATTTATTTATTTGCAGAGAGAGATTCACCCTGAGCTAACATCTGTTGCCAATCTACCTCTTTTTTTCTCCCTGAAATCCCAGTGCATGGTTGTATAGGCTAGTTGTAAGTCCTTATAGTCTTCTATGTGAGCCACTACCACAGCATGTCAACTGATAGATGGGTGGTGTGCTCCCATTACTGGGAAAGGAACCTGGGCCACCAAAGCAGTGACAGTACTGAATTTTAACCACTAGACCATCAGTTTTGGCCCTCGGTTTTCTGTTTTATGACCTTTTGACATAACTCCATAAATGTACAATAATCATGAGTTCATAAGGATATAAAGAAATTACTGAATAAGTAAAGGAGTGAGAGAAAAGAGACAAATCTCCTAATCAGAAGAATTCCAAATAATTTGTATAGATACTCTGCTTTCAAGGACATGGAGCATAACTCCCTAGTTATTAAGTGGGGTTGTACATAGTGACTTCCTTCCAAAGAATCACTATGGAAAAGGAAAAAAAAATAACTTCACAGTGGAAAATCTGGAAAACACTGCCTCATCCAGACAATCAAGTTCAACATTAACAGTAACAAGTCATGTTGATAGTATGCACCCTTGGTATTATGTAATAAAAACAGCATTTTATCTCTGAAATTTTCCCCCAGAAAATCCATAACCCAAGTCTAAACATGAGAAAAATCTTTAGACAAATTCCAACAGAGGATCATACTATAAAATATCTGACCAATACTCTTCAAAACTGTCAAGATCATCAAAAACAAGTATGAGAATAAATCACAGCCTAGTTGCTAGCCTAAGGAGACATGATGACCACGTGTAATACAGTATCCCAAATGGGATCATGGAACATAAAAAGAAGACATTATGTAAAAACTAAGTATGGACTTTAGTTAGTAATAATGTGTCAATGTTATTTCATTAATTCTAGCAAATTATCTGCCTAATGTAAGACGTTAATAATAGGGAAAAATAGGGTGGAAAATATGGTTACTCTCTGCTCTCTTCACATTTTTTCTATAAATCTAAAACTGTTCTACAAAATAAACTTTATTTAAAAATAATAGAATGTTCTCTGATCATAAAATAATTAATATAAATGTCAGCAATAGACAGATATCTGAAAATTCCTTAAAAATTTGGAAATTTAAGAACATACTTCTAAATATCCTATGGATAAAAGAGGAAATCACAAGGGAAATTAGAGTATATGTTGAATTCCAAAAAAATGAATATTTAATATATCAAAATTTGTAGGGAGCAGTTAAAGCTCTCCATAGAGGAGTATTTATAGCATTCAATACGTATATTAAAAGAGAACAATGATGTTAAATCAACAATCTAAGCTTCCAATATAACAATTTTTTTAAAAAGAGCAAAGCAAACACAAAACAAGCAAAATGAAAGAACGAATAAGTACAACAATAGGAATCAATAAAATTCAAGACAGAGAAACAATAGAAAAATATACTAAAACTGGAAGCTGAGTTTTTTTTTTCTTTTTTGGTGAGGAAGATTGCCCCTGAGCTAACATCTGTGCCACTCTTCCTCTATTTTGTATGTGGGTCACTGCCACAACATGACATTGATGAGCACTGTGTAGGTCCACGCCCGAGATCCAAACCTGCGAACCCTGGGCCACCAAAGTGGAGTGCGTGAACTTAACCACTATGCCACTGGGCCAGCCCCAGAAACTGAGTTTGTGAAGGGATCTATAATACCATCCTGTGCCACATAATGATGCTTTGGTCAACCATAGACTGCATATACAACTGTGGTCCCTTAAGATTATAATGGAGCTAAAAAATTCCTATCACCTAATGATGTCTTAGCTGTCATAATGTATTTACTCACGTGTTTGTGATGATGCTGGTGTAAACAAAGCTACTGTGTTGCCAGTTGTATAAAAGTATATCACATACAATTATATACAGTATATAATACCTGAGAATGATAATAAACAACTATGTTACTGGTTTATGTATTTACTATTCTATACTTTGTATCATTATTTAATTTATTTTTTATTTTTTTGTGAGGAAGACTGGCCCTGAGCTAACATCTGTTGCCAGTCTTCCTCTTTTTGCTTAGGAAGATTGGCTCCGAGCTAACATCTGTACCCATCTTCCTCTATTTTGTATGTGTGATGCTGCCACAGCATGGCTTGATGAATGGTGCATCTGTCCATGGCCAGGATTCGAACCTGCAGACCCTGGGCTGCCTAAGCAGGGCACACGAACTTAACTACTATGCCACCGGGACAACCCCTTTATCATTATTTTAGAACTATTTCTACTTATAAAAAAATAGTTTACTGTAAAACAGTATGCTGTGTTATACTGGCAGGGACCTCATACATTTCACGTTTACTGCGTCTCTTAATTGCATCATTATGTCTTGTCCTTGATTTACTCTCATGTTGTTTTGTTCATCGTGGCCCCTAAGTATACAAAATGTATTGTTAATGTTGCCAGTAAGAGACTACACTGAGTGATTACCTGGAAATGAAATTAAAAGTGATTAAGGACTGTAAAGGTGGAAAATCAGTGATGGTTATTGCTCATCAGTGAGGCATGTCCCATTCCACCATAGCTACAATATTGAAGAACAAGAACAGAGTGATGGAAGCTGTTAAAGGATCTGCTTCATTGAAGGCAACAAGACTAACAAAAATTTGAGAAGGGCATATATTAGACTTGGAGAAACTTCTAATGACCTGGATTGAAGACAAGACACAGAAGTATATCCCTCTCGGCACCATGATGATCACAGCCAAAGCAAAAAGTTTGTTTGCGGTGTTGAAAGAAAGGGCTGGATGCAACTATGATGTTGAACTTACTGCTAGCTCTGGGTGGTGTAAACAATTCAAGAATCATTGTTCATTACATAAATTAAAAGTAATTGGTGAGTCTGTGAGTACTGATGTAAAGGCAGTTGAACAATTTTTGAAAACTCTAGATAAGCTGATTATGGAGGAAAATTACTTGCCAGAGCAACTATGCAATATGGATGAAACTTCCCTATTCTGGAAACAGATGCCTGAAAGGACTTTCATCCATAAAGAGGCCAAGTCAATGCCAGCTTTGAAGGCTTTTAAGGACAGGATAACAGTCTTGCTTGGGGGCAATGTTCCAGACTACAAATTGAAACTCATTGTGATCTGGCACAGTGAGAACCACAGGGCCTTTAGCATAACAATAAGCACACATTATCAGTGTACTATAGGAGGAATAAGAGGTCATGGGTGACGAAGTTCCTTTTCCAAGATGCCCTCCTGAATTGCTATGCCAGCGAAATGGAAACGTACTGTTTGGAGAATAACATACTTTTCCAGATTTTGCTTATTGTTGATAATGCTCCCAGACATCCTCCTTCTATTGGTGATCTTCATCCCAATATCAATGCACTCCTTCTCCCTCCAAACACCACCTCTTTGATCCAACCAATGGATCAAGGAGTTATAGCAGCTTTTAAGGCCTACCACCTGAGGTGGACTTTTCTCCAGGTTATTGCTGCAACTGAGGAGACACTGATGCAATTCTGGAAGCATGTTGTAATTGTAACAACATCTATAACTGCATCAAGAACCTTGCTTGGAATTAGGGTGATGTCACCAAGGAGTGTACGAACGGCATCTGGAAGAAGACATGCAAGAGGTTCATCCATGACTTCAAAGGATTTGCCAGGGATGAGGAGGTTGCAAAAATCAATAAGACCGTGGTTGAGATGGCAAACAACTTTAACCTGGGTGTGGATGAGGATGACATTGAGAAGCTCCTAGAAGTTGTTCCTGAGGAACTGACTAATGAAGAGTTGTTGGAAGTGGAACAAAAACACATAGCTGAAGAAGAGAAAAGAGAAAAGGAAATTGCAGAAGAAAAAGAAGAATCTTCCAGAAAATTCACAGTGAAAGGTTTAGCAGAAGCTTTTGCAGACCTCAACAAGCTACTTAAAAAAGTTTGAAAACATAGACCCCCAACACTGAAAGGTTTTCACTAATAGAAAGGAATGTTTATGGTGCATTATCTGCTCACAAGCAAATCGATGATGAAAAAAGAATCAAGCCAAGCAAACCACCATGAACATATTTCTGAAAAGAGTGATATATCCTTAACAAGAGCCTCAAGCAGATCCTTCAAGAGGTATTCCAGAAGAAGGCACTGTTATCATGGGAGATGATGGCTCCATGCGTGTTGTTGCCGCAGAAGACCTTCCAATGGGACAAGAAGTGGAGGTGGAAGACGGTGATATTGATGATCCTGACTGTGTGTAGGCCTAGGCTAATGTGTGTGTCTGTGTCTTAGTTTTTAACAAAAAAGCTTAAAAAGTAAAAATGAAAAAAAAATTTAATAGAAAAAAGCCTACAGAATAATGACATAAAGAAAGAAAAAAATTTGTAGAGTTGTACAATCCATTTTAAGCTAAGTATTCTTACAAGTCAAAAAGTTGAAAAAAATTAAAAGTTTACGAAGTAAAAATGTTACAGTAAGCTAAAGTAAATTTATTATTGAAGAAAACATATATTTTACAAGTTTAGTGTAGCCTAGGTGCGCAGTGTTTATAGAGTCTACAGTGTGTGCAGGAATGTCCCAGGCCTTCACACTCACTCTCCATCACTCACTGACTCCCCCCAGAGCAGCTTCCAGTTCTGCGAGCTCCATTCACGGTGAGTGCCCTATACGAGCATACCATTTTTTATCTTTTATACCATATTTTTACTGTACCTTTTCTATGTTTGGATATGTTTAGAGACACAAATACTTACCATTGTGTTACAATTGCCTACAGTGTTCAGTACAGTAACATGCTGTATAGGTGTGTAGCATAGGAGCAATAGACTATACCACTAGCTCAAATGTATAGTAGGCTATACCATCTAGGTTTGTGTAAGTACACTTTATGATATTTGCACAATGATGAAATCGCCTAACGATGCATTTCTCTGAACATATCACCGTCATTAAGAGATGCATGGCTGTACTGATAAACCTACTCAGATTTTGAAAAAAATGGAAAGAACCCACAAACTAACAAAACTGATAATGAATGAGGAGCCTTTAATATATATACATATATATATATTTTTTTTTTTTGGTGAAGATGATTCACCTGAGCTAACATCCGTTGCCAGTCTTCCTCTTTTTTTGTGTGTGCCAATCTTCCTCTATTTTGTATGTGAGATGCCTCCACAGCATGGCTGATGAGTAGAGTATGTCCACGGCTGGACCTGCGAACCCAGGCTGCCAAAGTGGAGCGTGCAGAACTTGAACCACTCGGCCATGGGGCTGGATCCCAATGTGTATATATATATATATATATATATATATATATATATATATATATATATATACATTTCAATGCTGTCCTGATACAGTTTTGAGGTCCTGGCCAGAGGATCAGTTCTCTTTCTTGAGTAGCTGATTAAGTCCACATACAACCATTTCCTTCATTAGGACTCTTCTAGGAGATCACTAGGTACCTGTCCTAATCACCCATGGGCTTGGGTACCAGACAACTAAAGAGAGACTCTATGCCCTAGAGCTTGAGAAATTATTCAAAGTAGCCAATCCACAGGGAGCCCTTGAAACTTAGTTAACCCCACGCAGTTTGCAATACATAAACTTGCCTCTCTAGCCCCAGCTTGCTGTTATGCTGTCCTTGGGTGCAATCTCATGTGTGGCCCTGTGTGGCAGCCTTTTCTCCTTTTGAGCTGTAAGTTACAAATAGTTCTGCCTTTCATTTATTCCAGTATCATTGTATTATGTCCCCTATCATCAAAGGAATCTTAATCATCAAAAGAATCTTTAAATCTTTTATAACAGGGACACCATTATTTCCTTAGTGATCTTTGCATATCACATAAAGTGATCTTTACATAAAGATCACTTTGTATGTATACATTATGAACAACAGAATGTGCACAAATGCAAAATACTAGAATTTTTTCATTTATGCATAGTGATATGCAAAGATCACTAAGGAAAAATTGATAATCTGAATGTTACTATATCTATTAAATATTATTAATTTCATTCTTAATAATCTCCTGACAAAGAAAACTGCAGTGCCAAATGGATTCATTGGTGAACTCAATCCAATATTTATAGAAAAAACAGTATTAATTTTACATAAAATCTTCCAAAAAATTTCAGAGAACAGAACACTTTCCAACTCTTTATCTTGTCAGCATAACTATAACAAAGAGTTTGACTCCATTTTTGATATTTGACCACGGACAGCTTTTAAGCCACAAGCTCTCTCTTCCCCTTTTGCTTCATATGGGAAAGCAGATGAGGAAGCCCAGTGCTTCCTCCTTTGGCTCTGGCAGGCAGGAGGTTTGAACCATGCAAACCTGGGCCTCCCCATTATTATGACCCAGCCCTACCCCCTAACCATCTTAAAAACTCCAACCCAATCTCTTTCACTTTATTCTCAAGACATTTTCAGACCAGCTTGTCAAGCCTGCCCTATTCTCCTAAGTAAGCCTCATTAGGTGAGTAATAAACCTTTCACATGCTCTTGTGTGTGTGTGGCATCATCAGACTTAACATATGAACTAAATTTTGGGTGTTATGGGTCTATATCACCTCTGTGGGATGAGCACTATAATTATCCCAATACAAAAATCAGACAAGGTGTACAGGAAAAGAAAACTGGAGACCAAAATCCCTCTTGAAGATAGATGCAAAATATTTTTGAAAAAATACTAAAACAATTCATAAATATATGAAAATGATTATATATTATGATCTAGTTGGATTTTCTTGGAAATTCAAAGTGGTTTCAACAGTCAAAAATCAGTAATTGTAATACACCATATGAGTAGACTAAACAAGAAAATCTACATGATCAATTGAATTGATACAGAAAAATCAAATAGAAAAGTTTTAATATCATTCTTGATTATAAAAAAACAAAACTGTCAGAAAACTAGGAACTGAAGATTTCCGTAATATGAGAAGGGCCATATACAAAAGATTACCACATATCACTGTTAACGGTGAACAGCTGTGCTTTCCCTATGACTTGGCACAAGGCAAGTATATCTGCTCTCATCATTCCTCTTCAGCACAATGGAGGTTCTAGCCAGTGTGATAAGACCAAAAAAAAAAAAAAAAGAAAGAATAAAAGTCATACAGATTCAAAAGAAGAAGTTGAAATGTCTGTATTCTCATATGACATGATTATGTTGGAAATCCCAAAGAATCTACAAAAAAGAGCTACTAGAGCTAATATGTGTGTTTAGCAATATCACAGGATTCAAAGTTAATATTCAAAAATTCAGTTAATTTCTTTACAATAGATATGAACAATTGGAGATTAAAATAAAAATAGTACCGTCGTATAGCATCCGGTTTCTCGTCCACTAATCATACCACTTCATTTCCATGACCAGAAGTGTGAGTTTTTCCCCTCTTCTCTGACACCAGCTGGGTGTCCTACAATTCAATTAGATTCTGACTCTATCTCCCTGGAGATAGTATCAGATCCCACAGGTAAAGGCTCAGTCCCACGAGACTGTCTCCACTTCAGATGCCAATCACAAGTCTCAGGTCGTGATCATTACTTCTGACTGCCTGGCTAAATCTGGGTTCCCACAAGCCACTCCCCGAGTTCCATAATTTGCTAACATGGCTCACAGAACTCAAAGGAACACTTACTTACATTTACTAGTTTATTATATAATAAAGCATATGATAAAGGATACAGATGAATAGCTAGATGAAGAGACACATGGAGCAAGGTCTGGAAGTGTCCCTAGCCACAGGAGTTTCTGTCCCATGGAGTTGGGGTGTGCCATGCTCCCAGCACGTGGATGTGTTCACCAACCTGGAAGTTCTCTAACCCCTGTTGTTCAGGGGTTTTTATGGACACTTCCTCACATAAGCATGATGGATTAATAACTCAATCTCCAACCCCTCTCCCCTCCGTGGAGAATAGAGAGAGGAGAGTGTGGTCTGAAAGTTCCACATTTCTAATCATGGCTTGGTCTTCTAGTGACCAGTCCCCATCCTGAAGCTATCAGGAGCCCACCAAGAGTCGCCCCATTAGAACAAAAGACACTTCTATTACCCAGGAAATTCCAAGGGATTTAGGAGCTCTGTGTCAGAGACCAGGGTCAAAGATCAAATACAATGCTCCTAGCACTTTTTTTTTGTGAGGAAGACTAGCCCTGAGCTAACATCCAATGCCAATCCTCCTCTTTTTTGCTGAGGAAGATTGGCCCTGGGCTAACATTTGTGCCCATCTTCCTCTACTTTATATGGGATGCTGCCACACCATGGCTTGACAAGCGGTGCATCAGTGTGTGTCCAGGATCTACACCTGCAAGCCCTGGGCCACTGCAGCAGAGCCACTGGGCCTCCTTGCTCCTAGCACTTTTATCACTTAGGAAATTACAAAGGTTTTAGGAAATCTGACCAGCAGCCTAGGATGAAGGCAAAAATATGTATTTCTTATTATATTAAAATATCACACATATACAATAGCATTAAGAAATATGAAATAGGTATAAATTTTAAAAAATTAGTGAAAGATGTGAGAAGAGAAAAAACTGCAAAGTGATAAAACAATTCCAATATGATCTAAAAAATGGACAGATATAATTGGAAGACACATATTTGTTCAGATGTTAATTCTTCCAAATTGATCTATAGATGTAAGGCAATTCCAATTAACATTCCAGGATGTTTTTTTAGAAATAGATAAGCTTATTTTAAAATTATATGAAAATTCATAAGGACTAAAATCATGGACAATTTTAGAAAATAACAAAGCTAGAGAATTTTAACTACCTGATTTCCAGACTTTCTATAAAGTTTCGGTGTCCAGGACAACGTGGTATGGAAGAAACGGTAGACGTATAGGTTAATGGAATAGATGACAGGGTAAAAATAGAAGCCCACACATATGTGGTAAATTGATTTTCAATAAAGTTACAAAGGCAATTCAATGGAGAAAAGATAGTCTTTTCAACAAATGATGCAGTAATTATTGGACATTAATATGCAAAAAAGCCCCAATCCATATGTCAAAATTGATATAGACCTATATGTAAAATGTAAAGCTTACATATGCTAAAAGAAAATATCTCTGAAAATTGTTGTGGCTTCAAGTTATATTTCTTAGATATGACACCAAAAGCATAATTCATAGAAGAAAAAATTGATATATATTAGACTTTATCAAAATTTAAAACTTCTGGTCTTCACTATACTGTTAGGAAAATGTAAACACAAGACACAGACTGAGATTATTTGCACAACACATATCTGAGAAAACAATTGTGTCTATAATATGTAAAGAGCCCTTTAAACTCAAATATAAGCCCCTAAATAAAAGAATGAGCAAAAAGTTTGAACAGACATTTCACCAAAGACAATCTAAACATGGCAAATAAACATATGAAAAGTTGTTCAACATCATTAGTTGTTGGGAAGAATTAAAATTCCTCCAAAATACTTCTTCAAAGCTATTAAAATGGCTAATATACATAGAGCATACTTGCATGCATTATATATTTACCTATTTATTTGTATATTATTTACATAAATGTACATATACTAATACACATATGTAATAATGTACTATAAATGTACAAACCCAAGTATTACTTAAGATGCCTGAAGCAGCTGAAACTCTTATATACTGCTGGTGGGAATGAAAAATGTGACAGGCTCTTTGGAAAACTGTTTGACAGTTTTTATGAAGTTAAACATACATTCATCATATATCCCAGATATCTCAAGATAAGTAAAAATTATGTGCACACAAAAACCAGTATGCAAATTCTGATAATAGTGTTATTTATAATTGTCTCAAACTGGAAACAACTCGCATCTCTTTCAATTGATGAATGACTAAATAAACTATGTTATCTTCATACAAGGGGATATAATTTAGCAATAAAAGGAAACAGAGTATTGATTCACACAATAACATAGATAAATCTAAAAGGTATTAAGTTAAAACCAAAAGGCTATATAGCGTATGATTTCCTTTCTATGACATACTGGAGAGCCAAAATCATAGGGAAAGAAGACAGGTCAGTGGTCTCACCGGCAGGGTGTAAGCACAGGGGTTGACTGCAAAGGAGCATATGGAATCCTTAAAGGTGATGAAACTGGTATATATCTTCATTCTGGTGGCAGTTACATTATTTATTCTCAAAACTCAAAGGACTGTATACTAAAAAGACAAAATTTTATTCTACATTTCCCCTTTAAAGTCTTATGCCATGAAATGATGAACATTATGATGAAAGGCTGAGTTTAAATCTGCTGCACAGACCCACATACGTATAGTCAACTGATCTTTGACAAAGGAACAAAGGTGCTAAAATGGAGCCAAGTCTCTTCAACAAATGGTGCGGGAACAACTAGACATCCACAGGCAAAAACATGAAACTAGACACTAACCTTACACTTTTGACAAAAATTAACTCCAAATGGATTGTAGACTTAAATGTAAAACGCAATACTACAAAACTCCTCGAAGGTAACATAGGACAACACTGAGATGAACTTGGGTATGTTGAAGCCTTTTTAGATATAACATTAAAGACACAATCTATGAAAGAAATAATTTATAAGCTGGATTTCATTAAAATTAAAAACTTCTGCTCTGTGAAGGACAGTATTAAGAGAATTAGAAGACAGGCCACAGACTGGGAAAAAATATTTGCAA
The DNA here is from genome assembly GCF_057802395.1 of Ceratotherium simum simum. Taxonomy (NCBI): domain Eukaryota; kingdom Metazoa; phylum Chordata; class Mammalia; order Perissodactyla; family Rhinocerotidae; genus Ceratotherium; species Ceratotherium simum. The sequence continues at coordinate 47,687,963 of NC_141911.1, forward strand.
AAGACGCATGTAATAAGGACTATTATTAAAAATATACAAATAACACTTAAAACTCAACAATAAGAAAACAAACGATCCAATTGAAAAATGGGTCAAAGACCTTAACAGACACCTCATGGAAGAAGATACATAGATGGCAAATAAGCGTATAAAAATATGCTCCACATCATATGTCATCAGGGAAATGTAAATTAAAACAACAGCGAGATTATACTACTTACCTATTAAAATGGCCCAAATCCAGGACACTGACAACACAAAATGCTGGTGAGGATTGGAGTACCAGGAACTCTCATACATTGCTGGTAGGAATGCAAAATGGTACAGCTGCTTTGGAAGACAGTCTGGTGGTTTCTTATAAAAAAAAAATATTCTTACCATATTACTCAGCAGTTGCACTCTGGTATTTTTCCAAAGGAGTGGAAAACTTAACGTCCACACAAAAACCTGCACACAGATGTTTATAGCAGCTTTATTCATAAGTGTCAAAACTTGGAACAACCAAGATGTCCTTCAGTAGGTGAGAGGAAAAACCAACTGTGGTACCTCCAGATAATAGAATATTGTTCAGTGCTAAAAAGAAATGAGCTATCAAACCATAAAAAGACATGAAGGAACTTTAAAAGCAGGTTACTAAGTGAAAGAAGCCAATCAGAGAAGGCTACATACTGTATGATTCCAATTATATGACGTTACAGAAAAAGCAAAACTATAGAGACAGTAAAAGATCAGTGGTTGCCAGAGGTTGGAGGGTGGGGAGGAGGGATGAATAGGCAGAGCATAGAGGATTTTTAGGGTAGTGAAAATACTCCATATGGTATTATAATGATAGATAAATGTCATTATACATTTGTCCAAACCCATAGAACATACAACACCAATAGTGAATCCTTAGATAAACTGTGGACTATGGGAGATTATGATGTGTCAATGTAGCATCATCCTTGGTAAAAAAAATAGTACCATTCTGCTAAGTGATGTTGATAATGGCGGAGGCTATGCATGTATGGGGGCAGGGGGTATATAGGAAATCTCTGTACCTTCCACTCAATTTTTTTATAAACTTAAAACTTCTCTAAAACAAAAAAGTTTATAGTAAATGAACAAAACTACTGTGAAGTACATTTCCCTGAGAAAAATAACTTTCACTGTAATATAATGCTAAAATTTGCAATCTCAGAGACCTTTACATAATAATGGAAATTCTGGTGTTACTTCTGTTGTTAATGTTCCAGATATTCAATGCCTGAACTAGGTCCTTTGATAGCACTAACAATAATAGGGGAATGATTTTTTCAATTTTGGAGTCACGAGGAATATATAAAGTGTGGAAAAAAAATAATAAAATATATTTTCATGGGTGCCTAATTGAATCATGTTCATTTATTTAAATTCAACTTTTTAAATCTGTGTTTGATAATATGATTAGAATACAATAGAAAAAGTTTATTTTTGCTAGGTTTTTGAATTGATAGCAAATGAAAGATATAGGACAGACAGATTATTATTATTTTATCTTTGTTAACTTTATCTTGTAATTCAATAGCTTTTTACTCAATGCCTGTATAAAATATAATATTTACAGTATTTATATATTATATCTATCTATCTTATGTATTTTATTCCCAAAAGCAAATCTCATGCCTTTGATCAAGAAATCTACATTGAGACACTTTTTTTTTTTGCTGGGGAAGATTCGCCCTGAGCTAACATCTGTGCTCATTCTCCTCTAGTTTGTATATGGGACACCACCACAGCATGGCTTCATGAGTGGTGTGCAGGTCTGTGCCTGGGATCTGACCTGCAAACCCTGGGCCTCTGAAATGGAGTGCATGAACTTAACCACTAACCACTGGGCCAGCCCCCGCCTTTTTATTTTTAATGTGAGCCACCACCACGGCATGGCCACTGACAGATGAGTGGCGTAGTTTCACACCCGGGAACTGAACTCGGGCTGCTGGAGTGGAGCACACCAAACTTTAACCATTAGGCCATCAGAGCTGGCCCAAGAAACACTTTCTAATTCATGAATTGTTCATTAACGTATTGGATTCATTTTAATAATATCAGACATCAACGGTTAATTGAGTTTCTTACACAAAAGTTATTTTAATAATTTTATTTCTTCAAAAAATTGTGATAATGATACAATAAAACAATAATCTACTAAAACACCATAGCTTCTCCTGAAATTATTCCAACATCTTTAAAGAAAGATGACTAACTTTCAAATATTTTAGTCAAAAATATATTTTTGAGGTTAGACTATTATAATTTTATCTTTTTTTTCTTTTTACTGATCTCAAGCTTACATTCTCCTTTTAAAATTCATGATGACAAAAGTCAAAATTAATTTGAAAGAACCCCAATGCATTTTCAGCTAAAATAATAATTCATTTGAATTTAATAAAGTTGTTTAAAATGCTCAAAATATTATTAGGCATATTATTTAAAGAATCCAAATGAATCTTTAAAGTGCTAAGCTTATGAGATTTGTAAAATTAACTTTGTAATTACTGTGTGTCACAAAACACAGTGCTGATGGGCATTTGCCAACTGAATGGAGTTCAATTTAAGCAGTGAAGACTACGCACAGCACAATATCGGTAGATAATTTTGGCATCACCACGTCTTGCTTGTAAGAATGCATCCAGAAACAAATATTAAGAATTTTTGTGTAAAATTCATATAATTTATTTTATTATGTGATGTGGATATTTCACGGAAATAGCTACAATAATTAAATCAAGTTAAGGTAATGCATGCTTTGAATAACAACAAAAAAGCTTAATTTGCTTTTTGAGATCTATTTTATTTTTATTTGAATTATGACACTAAAACTGTCTCTAAACACATTTTTGTCTGTATTGATTAGTGTATTACTTTTTATTTATTAAGCCAATGATACAAGTAAACAATTACAGTTTAACAAGAATTTGCTCTATTACTGTTCATTTAGTCCTAGAATGAACTTGAAACAAACAAAATATTATAATTTTAAAAGTGTATACTTTATTTTGTGATTTTAATTCATTTTTATTTTTTACTAAAAAGAAATACCCACTTTTTCTATATCATTGTATAATGCTACTGATCTTCAAAACGTCATAATAAAAGAGTTATTTTCCTATTTATAATAAAAATTTTATAAATGAGTCATAAAGTGCAGTTCAAATTGGGTTACTGAAGTGAAATGAAGTGATTCAACATTATTCTGAAGAATCTTAACTTATTTTACCTTGTTTTATTTTAAATGCTTTGAAAAAAACTGTAAAGAGAGAGTTCTCCATCAGGTATTTTCATTATACATTTCCTCCCTAGGCAACAAGTTGGAGTTTATATTTTACTAATGGTTATTAAGATAGATAACATCCTTAAAAATAACCTTTAATTAAAGTTTTTGATATGAGATTATAGGTTCTTTGTGTGATGCTGAAAAATATAGTTAGATATTCCAAGGATTCAGATGAGATACTGATGGATAGTTATCGTGAGAACACCATAAATAATGTTATTCTACCCTGACCCATGCTGGAAAAATGTGACTATATCACATCTTCCACTAAAAGCTCAGGCCATTTCTAAATAGAGCAATATCCCTGTCTAATTTAAAAACACCTAAAATATCCTGAATAAAATTTTAATTCCTCAGAGTTTTTCATTGCTCTTTGGAATTTACAGACCTTAACGTCTTGACTGGTATAATAATGACGAGAGGTGTGTGGTTCAAAATTGAGAGGGCAGAGTGTTAGAGTAGGGACGTAGTGTGATTTTTTTCACTTGATAAAAAAATGTGTCTCATTTCTTATGTAAAAATGACTGCTAAAATAATGTTGTTTTCAATCTCAGAACCTGCAAATTCAAAGAAAACATGCAGAGAAAGGTTATATTTTAAAAGGGGGAAAAAAACAGATGGACATTGTTTATTCTATGTTTGTGACCAAATGTGTGTCCTCAAAGTGTGTTCTTCCTTTATTTTATAAAATAAAATTTATTTTGACATATGCCATCCACTAGGCAATAATTACCTTTAGGGATGTTTTCTTTAGAAAACACTGTTAACACAATGAAAAGAATGAACTGTAGACTTAACTAATTTTAAAATATTCTTTTTTCTAAATTCCTTCTATTTTTTGAATAGGCCCTAACAGATGCAAAGTTGCAAAGAAATGTTCTTCAAATAGATTTATGCAAAATTCAGTGACTGAAACAGTAATTCATCTACTTAGAGGATTTTTTTTATTAGTTAGGGTTTAAAATGTGTTATTCTGGGTGAGTCACTTCAGAGCTGCCACTAGGACCAGGAGTCAGGAAGAAAAGTCAGGAAACATGAGCTAAAGAGTAAGATTTATTGGGATCAGAGAAAACTCACAAGTGCAGAATCAGTAAGACAAAGAATCACATAGTTCCTCTGTCTCCCTATCATCCCATGGAGTGGCGTGCCAGGGCCCAGTCTCAGCTGCAGTTGGCTGTGGTTTGATTCCAGTGGAGGGATTCCATGTTTCTCTTGTGGGTCTCTTTCTTAGAGTGTGAAAAAATGGCCTACGTGGCTGCTTGGTGTCATTTAGTCTGAAGTGCCTGCTATTTACAGGAGTTGCCCAGGAATTCCGGCTACAATGCATCTGAGGAACTTAAAAGAATACTGAAAGAATGCAAAGTCTGTGCATAGTATTCCAAAATGCATGTTTCACAAAACAGTAACAAAAATCCTATGCAACACTAACTAACCAAGACAATTAAAACGTGAAAAATTCTTAGACATCAAAGGAAACCCATTTTCCTCTGTTGAGAGATCAAAACTCTAGAGCCTTCTGTGGTGTGGGAAGCTTGAATGTTTTCACCATGCTAATAAAGTAAATAATGAAAAATAAGTTCTTACCTATAAAATCACCTCAGAATACATAAATCTCAGAATTAAGTGAAAAATACTAAAATTCCACAAAGAACTTGCAGTTAACCAACAATACATGGTTTCCCACACTATCTTTAGAATTGGATGATGCATTCGTATATCCATATTTGAGAAATGGCTCGCTCTTAAATTGTAACAAAATAAAAATAAAAATATATAAATATAATATTAGCAATAAAATAAACAATCTACATTTTCACTCCTTGGAAAGATTTTTGGTTTCACTGTTCAACATATTCATAATTCTCTTATTCCTACTAAGATCTATTTAAATCCATAATTGTCTCATTTAAGCTCAGCATGGTTACCATTTAAAAGCTTTTTTTCAAGGTGTCCAAACTGCTCTAGTGCATAATAAGCTGTTTGTAATTTTGTAATAACATGATGAGACCCTCACTTGAGCCTAGAATGATTGCATCTTAGCTCAGTATGAATCCTGTATTGATGCTTTGTATTTCATGCTTTGAAAAGAAGAAACAATAAATTAAAGTGGCAATTGAAACCCAATATATTATTTCAGATTTCAAACCCCAGGTGTTCTATGTGCCTTAAATACAAAGTGCTAACTGAAAGTTTATTTCATGTGGATAAAGAATGATGTAATCAGAATATGTCTTTTATTAAGACATTATAGTTATTTATGATGGTATAAAATTGTTTATTTGGTTTTATCTTAAGTAATTTATTGGTTATTCAGTTAAGTAAATTTGAAATGTTAACTCTAGTTCCAGAGTATTTTACATTAACTTTATTCATGGAATACGAAGGACATACATTATTAAAACAAATTCATGTAGTCAACCGAACTGTAATAGTAAATAAAATAAAGCAAGTACTTTGTGTTAACATATATAACTATAGCTACTTATTGGTGTCATTTCATTAATCCATATTTTAAAGTCATTTTAATTTTTCACTATAATATGGTTTTCAAGTCAAATAAATCTCTTAAAATATATTTCACTTTAATCAGTGATAGAAAACTTTGTTTTCTGTACAATTACGATTCAGAGGATAGAAAAGCTGGGCAATGCAAAAGCATATTTCATTACTACTTGGTTGACACTTTTAATTTTGTAGTTGGCTTAGTTTCTTGAATAAGTACTCTTTCAGAATAGTATTATCTAAAAAACATTACTTTATTTCAGGACTATGTAAAGACATCATACAAAGGGAAATCCAGAGTTAATGATTTAATATAATTATTTTAGGTCATTAAAATTCTAAGTAAATAGAATATCTATTTAGGAAACCTTCTTTATTTGGACCTTTTTCATGATATGGCTCAGCACATAATTAAAAAGATAAAAATCATTTGACAAGGCTTATTCAACCCAAACGACTGTTTGGCATATGTTTGTATGTCTCATACAAGCACTGAACATAAAACGACACTTTCAAAACATAAATTTTAGTGGCATACATGCAAAAAAAGCTTATCAAAACAAAAGTATTTGATCTTCTATTTTAAAATATATTATTCAATACATTCACTAAGTTTGGCATCAACTATATACTGCATAAGAAATCTCTTTTTCTCCTTTAATTGCTTTATATTTATATTTTCATAAACCATAATTCACTCCTCCTTTTTCCTATCCCTTGTCCTATTTGGGACATATAACTGAATTTAGTACATTTAACTAGATTTGGTACATGTAACTGAACTCTTTTTATTTATGATACATGTAAAGTGCTAAAATTAGTTATCTGGGAAATCTCATTATATTAGAAATTAATAGTGGTGGTTCTATATGGTAAATAATCAACTAATGTTTTATGAAACAAATACAAACAGTATGGGGATATATTTCTAAAGTAATTTATAATCTAGAATTTCTGAAGGCTAAAGATGTTTAAATGGAAGGCAAACTCTCATATATTTTAATGGAAAAAGTGTAAGATAAATAGTGGCAACCCATTCCTAGTTTTTCTTTTTCTTTTTAAAAACATTACTGTTAATTTAAATGCAGCATTGTAGTACTTTTGAAAATTATTGAACAAGACTATGTATATTCTCATTCAATGTATAAATAGAAGATGCTTTATATTCTTTTAAATTTCCTTTGCAATTTCATAGATGTTTATACTGGTCTTACTTCCAAATAGAGATCATTTTGTTAAGTAGTTGTTTGACATTAATGCTACAAGTATACAAATTTTACTCTTTCAAACACATAATTTGTGCTGTAACTTAAAAGACAAAAGAAAAATAAAAAGCAGTTAACATTCTGTCTTTCAAAATAGATTAGTAGCAAAAAAGAAACATTTTACTATGGAATGGATGATCATATTTTATCAGGGTGTTTTGCAATCTTGCTTTCATTGGAATCTGTTGACAATATAAAACATACATGCCATTATTTCTGAAAACAATAATAACCCCAACAACTCATTCATAAATATGCTCCAAGCACAAAGAGCCTATTTGCAGATGTCATATGAAATTTTTTAAAAGAATGTGAAATTAAAAAGAAAGCGAGAATTTCAGATGCCCTAAAACATTTCTTGTTTAAGTACCTTGCATGTAGGACTATTGTGATTTTCATATCAAAGCAGCTCTTAGGATATATGAATAATATTTAAAACGAAATATATTACTAAATTATTTCAGACAAAAAGTTAGGCTATTTTTCATAAATTTTGAAAATGATTTATGTTTTTAAAAGATGTATATACAACTGTTTGGATAGTGATATTTTCTAAGTGACATGACAAATACAATAAGATCATTTTTAACTATATGCCTCATTATGCAGTTTAATATTAGTTTTAATCCATGGTTAGTGTGAGTTTCATAATGTGTTGCATACAGGATTAAACCTTATACTGTGCACCAGATGTAAAATAGCATTTTTCCTCAATAAATCATAGTTTATATGCACATTTTACTTCCTGATTAATGGAGTACCAAAATTACTATGCATAATTTCTACATAGTATCTGCAGTTGTATTATTAAAATCTAACAATTTAATTCCATTTTACGGCAATTCAGTTATACCAATGGGAATAAGTGAAATTACAGATATTACTTGAGGTGATTTTAGAAGGGATAGAATTACATAAAGTCATATTAAAATATAGCTATACCTATATTTACAATGAGAAATAAATTCCTTGTTTGTTCATATTTAGAAGTGTATAAATGCATCAATAAATCAACTTTTCCATCAAAAATGGGATGTCCCCTCCAGTTAGGTTTTTAACTGTTGATTTCAAAACTGTGTTTTGCTTTTTGATATCCCACAGTTTCTAAAATAACAACACATAGTTCCCCAATATCTACACTTGGAATGAGTGATACTTTTCTCTTTAAAAATATATAAAATGAAGAATATTAACTTTCAATTAGAATAAATAATTGTAAGCAATTATTTCCAGCCTTAGATTATTATTTTATACATCTTTTTAAAATAACAATTACATAGAATATATTTTTAAATAAAAAATCACCTCTATTTTTATGAACATGCAATATATAAATTATAACTGTAACATGTGTCATGACATAATATAGATTTTGGAAAATACCTTTGTCCAACTATGCTTTCTTACATTAAGCAGATTTGCATTTTGAAAAATTAAATGTGTCAATTTAAAATTGCTTAAATATATTGGAAAACTATTAAAAAGCTTCTGCTTCCTGATAGGTAAGAAAGAATAAACTAAAGTGAGTTGGCAGATTAAAATTGGTTTCTTTCAAATTATAACATTCTGTGTTTCTGAGAACAATGAAACTAAACAACCTGAATTATTTTATTATTGGCATTATTACTTTCAAAAGGAAATAACAAGTAACACTCTGACTCCTGTATTACTTGATCTCTGTTTAGCATTTGGCATTGTTGATCGATTTCTCCAACTTGAAATTCTTAATTCCTTTGATTTCTATGATAATGTTATTTCCTACCTCACCTTCTTCCTTAACTCTTCCTTTTCAGTGTTTTATCTCTTTTCTTGTACTCAAACCTTAAATGGTATTTTTTAACATTCTAATCTCCCATTTTTTTGTAATTTTCTTTACTCCTTCTACATGAGTTCCCTTAAAGAATCAAAGTCTCCACCAAGCCCTATGTCATACAACTCATAAGTGAATACATGCAGAATCTTGCCTGATTGAACATATAATTTTTTAAGTGTATATGGGACATATATATAATACTCCCTAATTAACTTAATATGATTCTCTTCAAACGCTTTCCTCATTTTATATTATCCACCTTGGTTAATGAAAACACCATCGGAGGGCCCGGCCTCATTGCCGAGCGGTTCAAGTTCTGCATGCTCCACTTCAGGGGCCCAGGTTCGTGAGTTCTGATCCCAGGTGCAGACCTACTCCCCTCACCAACCATGCTGTGGGAGTGTCCCACACACAAAAAAATGGAGGAAGATTGTCACAGACGTTAGCTCAGGGCTAATCTTCCTCAAAAACAAAACAAAACAAACGTCATTGGACTGGTTACTCAAGTTAGAAGCCCACTATAAAAATTAATTATAAAATCACTTACTTCAATACCTACATTCAGTCACTAATCCTGATGTCTTGTTTCTACTTCCTTGACATCTTTCACATTTTCCCTCTTAATTTCTAGTACCACTGCTTGTTTTAGGTCATGACTGACTTTTGCCTTTAATAATACAAAAACAAACAAAATCACAAAAAAACTGACTACAGGATAAATATATTGCCTACTATACTGGTTAAAAATGTGTTGAGTGAATCTTATGGCCCAGGCACTATTCCAATTGCTTTGTATGAATTATCTAGATTCATTCACAAAACGCCTATGAGTTAGGCTTTTATTATCTCCTTTCACAGATGAGGAAACTGCGACCCTGAGTGATCAGGTAACATGCCCATTGTTACTCAGAGAGCAAGTGGCAGAGCTGAGATGGGAAAGCAGAGTCAGGGATTCCAGTCCTGAGCTCTTGAACGCTCCTCTACAGTCTCTCTCATTTAACAAATCTAGTTTCCTTAATGTGAAGATCTTCCATAATTAAATGGCTGTCTCTCTCTCATATACCATCTGATAATATTCTCTTTTAGGCCTTCATTTCAGACATTTCATTTCCATATATTTCCCTAAGTGTGTAACATTCTTTCTTGTCTCCATCTATTTATATTTGTTGTTGCCTCTGAAACGTTATGCACTCTCTCCTCCCTCTCACATGCCTCTTGGACTATTCTCCATTCAGCATCCTGCTTAATTATTTCCTAGTCTGTGAATTCATCTTTGACCCACTAGAGCATGGTTTATCAACTTTTTCTTTTGCTATTACTAAATCACTGCTCTTATAGCAGTGGATTTATATCATTACATGTCTTCCTGATTCATCTACTACAATATGGCACAGGGACATGCATTATTTATCTTTGTACTCTTACGTACTATAGACATTCAATCATATTTATTAAATGAGTTCCAGATTTCTCAATTATAACTTTTCCCTAGCAATAGAACTGGCACTATTTTGGGATGAAGCTCTTAGAGTTACTGTATTTCTTATATTTAATTACATAATCTCAATTCATGAGAACAAAGTTATCTAAGCTAAAAGATTTAGAAGCAGTAAGCTGAATGCACTTACCAATCATGCAATGAATATGAGAAATCCCTCTTCTGGCACATTCCTTGCTGCACATATTCATGATATACTTTATTGTTGTTTTCACCCTGGGTCCTGATATGACTTTATTTATTTTGAATCCGTAAAATGATTTATTCATGCTAATGATGATCACATTGTCCTGCCCCTCCCTCAGTAAATTTCCAAGGCTTCATCACTACAGCCAGCAGAGAAAGGCCAAATATAGTTTCTTCAAAAATGTACATTCTCATTTATAGGACTATTTGAAGCAATTGGCAGTTTTATATGCTAAATATCTCAAGTTTCATGAAATCAGGAACTAAGAGTGAGGGTCTCATCAGGGAATAAATGAGTACATTATGAATGAATATAGAAATGCAAATATTTATGCATTAAATAGGAACTCATTTTCCTCCAAATAAGTTTTAACATAATATTATTGTGATAAATTAATAATTTTATCCTCCATCATGTCAGATATTTACATAATTAATATTGACCGGCTGGAAAATATTTTGTATCAGACTATAAACAAATATTAAAAATAAAGAATTTAACAAAGATATCATTTGGATATTGATTTAAACTACTTCTGCAGTTTAGCTGGAGTTGCAGGTCTGAGAGACTAAGACAATTTATTTCATTGTTCCACTAATTTTGTAGTTTGAATACGTAGTACTATAATACTTACCTATAAAGTCAAATGAGTTTTTTCTCTATTAATGTTTTGGTTATTAATTGCTGAATGCCAAATTACCCATTAACTTTTTGAATTAAAATAGCAATCGCTTTACTCTATTTCATAATTTTATGGGTCAGGAAATTGAGCAGAGCTCAGCTGGACAACTCTGCTCCATGCAGTAGAAGTTGGATTCACATAGTGGTATTCAGCTGGTGCCTGGTCTGGTTTGGAGGGTAAAAGACAAGTTAACCCTCATGCCAATGTCTTGATGGGAACAATCGGATGGTTAGGTATGGCTGGAACTCTCTCCCTTTCCATGTGATCTTCATGTATTCTCTCCAGGGTATTCAGGTCTCTTAAAAGGTCTCTCAGGGATACAAGAGGGAGTGTTCTATGATGCCCAGGGAGGAGCTGCAAGATTTTTATGACCTAAATTGAGAAGTCTCAGAACATCTTACCTACCACATTCAGTTGGCCAAGCAAGTCCCTACTCAAGCCCTGATTCAAGAAAAAGGAAGGAATAGACACTACTTCTTCATGGGGAAGTGCCATACTGTTGATGGCAGTCTTCTTGGCAATGTTATCATAGTCAATTACTCACAGCAATGAGTAATTGCTGTGGTTGAGAACCACAACCCAAATAGTCTAAGATTCCACTAAGATTGTCCTATAACCTTACTTTAGTTTTATTTGGATTTAAAACCATAAACGTATTTTACCAGTTTAGTTATATATGTATATACATATTGTATTCAGCAGTTCTATTAATAGAAAATTTCCCACAGATCAGGTTAATGCAATTTTCTTCTAAAGAATATGCTTAAAATTTAGCCTACATAAAATAAATAAAATTTTGTATATGCTCAATTTCTGCTTGCAGCTAAATCTCATCTTTATTATCTAATACAGTTCTATTCTTCATCTCTTTAGGACACAGATGGCTCAAGTTTCAGAGACAAAATTTTTGATTTTTTTTCATGAACAAATTAGTTTTTTCCTTCCTTTCCTTCCTTTCATCTACTAAGTCCAAAAATATGTTTGGCCACTGAGAATATGTTGAGGATGGATATAACACGACTGGGGTGGCTTTCTAAAACTCCTCTTTCTGTATGCTTTTCAAAATATATCATTTCCCATAGTGTTAGTTTCCATTTGCTACTAAGCTTTTTGATCCTGTGTCCTTCAATATTTTCACCTATGGGTCCTAGAATTTCTTTTGATTGATACTATTTCAGCAAACATCAGCTTCCACTTAACAAAATTTTAATTTTTATCAGGTGAAACAAAACATTGTTTGGCTAATTTCTCTATATTTCTTCATCAATAAATTGCATGTGAGGAAAAATGGTGTACTATGAACAATGAGCTTTCAATTGCATTGATCTTGGACTCTAGAGTAAATCAGAGATCCACCACTTAGTAGCTTTGGAAATTTTATTCTAAATACTACGATTCTTACTTGTGTTGTAAAAATGCTAACATCCACAGGATTACTTTAATAAAAATATTTACTGTAATACATTTCCTTTGTATCATTGCATTCCTTGAATAAATCCAATTTGATCAACCTGCTGTTTCTTTTTTAAATTTGAACAAGGAGGGATTCAATATGCAACCTTTTTTTTTTTTTTTTTTTTTTGCTGAGGAAGAGTCTCCCTGAGCTAATATCTATTGCCAATATTCCTCTTTTTTTGCTTGAGGAAGATTACCCCGAGCCAACATCAATGCCAATCTTCCTCCACTTTGCATGTGGTTCACCACCACAGCATGGCTGAGGGGTGGTGTAGGTCTGCGCCCAGGATCCAAACTAGCGAACTTGGGCCACCAAAGCAGAGCTCTCTGGACTTAACCACTATGCCATGAGGTCAGCCCCCAGTATGCAACAGTTTCGTTTAGAATTGTTCATCCATGCTCTGAGTGATATTGTTCTTGTCAGGTTTGGTAGCCAGTTTAGATAAGCCTCATGTAAAAAAAATGGGAACTGTTTTCTCCTTCTGTGTTCTCTTCCAATACTTGTATAATATTGAAATTATTTATATATTCTTATGAATATGAATAGGTGAAATCGATAGAATCCCTTCTTAGTCTCAGGTTATTTGTAGTTTTTACCTATTGACCTATTTTTAATGATTATTTTAAGTTTTAGGTTTTCTCTGTCTTCTCTTTTCCATTTCAGTAAGACATATTTTTAAGGAAACTATTCATTTTACATACATATATACATGGGTACTTTTTTCAAAAGTGTTGAATTAAAATATTTCAAAGGATTATATTTTTATTGTGAAGTTGTTCATACATGCATGAGAGGAAATTACAAATAATCATCATTTAAGTACTAACAATAAAATAAGCAGCTAGATTCCCATCACCCAGTTTAAGAAAAGGAGCATTACCAAAATCTTTGAAGCTGGCTTTCTACCCTTCCTTATTTACGTGTTTTTCTCCCTAAAAAAGTAAGTTACATAAATATAGAGATATGTATCACCTTATTTTGTTTTACAGTATTTTTACATATGTATGTAACCATATAAAATAATAATTGCTTAGCTTTCCCTGTTTTGGGGCATTATATAAACAGAATTATGCAGTTTGTCTGAAGCTGATTATATTCCACAAAATTAGTTTTGATTGTGTGATAGGAAGAATGACACTTCAAAGATGTCCACAGTGTAGTTTCTGGAACTGGTAAATATGTTATGTTATATGGCAAAAGAGACTTTGCAGATGTAACTAAGTTTATGTATCATAAAACAGAGAGATTACCTGGATTATTTTGATAGGCCCAATCGAATATATGAGCCCTTAAAACCTGAGAACTTTCCCTGGCTGGAGTCAGAGAGATGGGGCAGAAGAATTGAGAGATTCTAGGTCTGAGAAAGTCTTGATGCACTGTTGCTGTTTTGAAGATGAAAGGAGCTACGTGGAAAGCACGAGAAGGTAAAGAATTCTGCCAACAGCCAGTCATCATGGAAGAGGATCTTGAGCCCCAGTGGCGAACTGCAGCCCCAGCCTCAACTTCATTTCAAATCAGTGAGGCAGCGAGTACCCAGTTGAGCTTCCTAGACTTCTAACCTAGAGAAATTATGAGATAATAAATGAGTGTTGTTTTAAGCCACAAAGCTGTGATGATTTCTATGGAATAATAGAAAATTAAGGCAGATTGATTCATGTTGATTTGCATTTGTGTGTATTTCATTTCACTGATGAGTAATATTTTATTTTTTATCAATCTTACAGTTTATTATCCATTCCACTATTAATGTGCATTCCTTCCATTTATTTACTATGAGAAATAATGTATCTAAAAATATTTGTATGTTTATCACCTATAGATGTCAAAGTGTTTCTCTAGGATATATAGAAGGAAGGAATTCTTAGATTGTAGATTTCGCTTCTATTAAACTTTATATTTCCTAATAGTTTTTAAAAGTGATATAAAATTTTATATTTCCATCTTAACACCAATAAACTTGCTTATTGTTTCTCATCATCTGTGACAACCAACAGTGTCTTAACTTCAATTTCCTTTGTGACTCTGATGTCTATGTATGGTATCTTATTATGATTTTAATTTAATTGTGTTCATTAATGATCAAATTGAGAATATTCCTGGGAAATGCTTGTATACACAATTTTTACCCTCCCCCATTTTCAAACATTTTTTCTTATTGATTTATATATGTTCCTAAATATTCTAGATTATAATCCTTTTTCCAGGTATCATTATCTTCTCCTAGTTTTTGGTTTGTCTTTTTGGTCTCCTTATGAAATATTTAATAAACATAGACAACTAATATTTATTTTAACATAGTAAAATGTTTTTATATCTTTCCTTATAGTTTGCACTTGTGTCTTCCTGCAGAAAAATATCTCTATCCTAAAGTCATGATGATATTCTTAAATATAATTTTCTTAAAGATTTAAAATTTATTTCACAGCTAACATATTCATACGTTAAAGGACATCTGGATATGAATGTTTTTTGTAGCGGGGATCAATTTCCATTGCTTTTGGATATGGATAAATAATGGTCTCAATACCATATATGTAATTTTCAATTCTTTCCCTGATAATGTTGTCATTATCAAGTTTCATAGCTTTGTGCTCTACTCATATCCATTATTCTATTTGTCTGTCACTTCAACAACAATACACTTTCTTAATTACAATCATTTTATACTTTGTGATCTGGTACAGCAAGTCTTGATACTTGGTTCTTCTTCAAGAGTATTTTGACTGTTCTTGTAACTTTGCTCATCCATATAAATTTTAAAATCTGTTGCCAATCTCAAGGAAAATTTCTGTTGTCATTTTGTTTTGCATTATAAATATCTTTCAGTAAATTTGATATATTTATAATATTGGGTCTTCCTTTCCATAAGCATAGTATGTCTTTTCTAAATAGAATAATTTAAGCATTTTAATGTAATCATACTTTCCCAACTACTGTATCATTGTTGTGCAATATTTTAGCTCTAACTTACATTTTCTATTTATTTACCACAGTTAGACTATTTTTATTGTTTTATTCAGTAATTTTTAAAAATTTACCAGGTGTTTGAGGATTTTTTTCACCATTTCCTCGTGCATCTCAGAATTTCCTTCTTAGATCATTTTCTATCTTTTTGAAGTATATCCTAGAAGTTAACAGTGAAATTTTGTTGTTGGAACATTCTCTGCATTTTTGACCTAGTTGTGAATGATAATTTACCCAAAATAAAATTCTCTTTCACACAGTATCTTGAAGATAGTTCACTGTCTTGTCTGTTTCAGTGCTGCTGCTCAGTTGACTGCTGTCAGTTAAACTGATGCTTCTTTGCAAATCATCTGTTCTTTCTATCTGGCTGCTTTTAAAATGCTCTTTCTCTTTTGTGTTCAGCAATATTTTTATGTTGGGTGATGACATGTCTTTCTCAGTGGTATACTGGTAAATTAACTCTCCAAAGAAAAATCCCTGACCTGCAATATTTGTTGATCTCCATTGCGTAAATATTTCCACCATGGCCAATTCAAGTTACCAATGTTTCCAAGCTCAGTTGACAAATTCCTGAATATTTAACAGAGACTCTTGTTGGGATAGTATGAACTGGCTCCAGCATGGCACTGCCTTTCTTTGGTCTATCCTGTAGAGGTCCATTTACTTACTGAATCCAAAGCTTCATGAATTTCATCAATTTTGGAAAATCCTCAACATCTCTCTGCATTTTTATCTCCGTCCCATCTTGAAACTTCAATTCGATGCATATTACACCTTCTCGTTCTATCCTCCATATCGCCCATGCTCCTCTCTTTTATAAATCTTTTCTCTCTTTGCTGCATTCTGACATATTTAGATCTATCTTCCTGTTAAAGAAATTTATTTCCAGCTATAATCTGCTGAATAATCCATCTGTTTACTATTATTATTCATTTTATTTTTAGTTTAACAATTCAAACTAGTCTTCTTTATAAATATACTTCCATGTTTTCATATTCCTGTGGCTTGTATTTAAGTTTGTTTTTTTTTTTCAATTCTGTCTTTTATATTCATATATATTTTAAGTATACTTGTTTCATATGTTATCTGATAATTCTGGTATCAGTATATCTTGATGTCTTATTCTGGAGCTTGCGATTCTATTGACTCATAACTCATGTAGCTTGGTTCCTTTTTGACTAATAGTTCATATTTACCCAATCTGTGGGAATCTTGAAAGATGTGGCTTATGGGTGTGTTCTTCCATAGAAAATTTGCATTTATTTTTTCCATGAACTCCATGGCAAAACCATTGTCTTTACATTGCTTCCTTGGTCTTGGTTTTCTAGATTATACACATCATGAAAATTCAAGTGTCAAACCCATGCGAGGACAGGATTGTATATGTAAATTCTTAGGGGAAGTTCTTATATTGTATCTATATCTTAGGATATTGTACCTATATCTTCGGATATACAAGTTACCTTTTTGACTTTCTTTGTCAACAGATTTTTTTTCTTACTCATCTTTTCATTTAGGTTCCAGTCTATCAATGTTCCTGGCTTTTTGTAACATTCACTATTACAACACCCCAACCAATGATAGCTGAATATTTTATCTCCAATAAACCATTCAAATCCAAGGCTCCAAGTTACTGGTATCAGTATAAACTTTCAGGATAACCTGTGACATTGGCTTAAGTATTCTCTTTGAACTCTTTTTAGCTCTCTCTTCATCTCTTTCCTTGGTTTATTATTCTTGCTTTATTATGATCTCAGTCAAAAATATAAAAGTATATTTGTTATATAATATTCAGCATTTCTAGGTGTTTATAATAGAAGAGTTTTCAGAATATTTAATCTGACATGTTGCCAAGACTAAAAACACTAATGTATCTTTAAATGCAAATAAATGACAGGTAAAGTGATTCAGAAAATTACACAAACAGTAACAGTCAGCGAGTGATGTCTATGACACTGTGCATTACATATAAAAAGGTAACTTGTTTATTGCTGCTGGCCTTTCCTTTGTCCATTTCATACTTATTATACTATAGGTACAACAGTTTTGGCATGTCATTTGAATTCAGGCTACAGTTATTTATTTAGAATAAAACATCCAAATCATTTTTCATATCAAGGTTCTTTATGTTTTGGATGGCATCCTTAAAACCCAATGTTTAATGTGGACATTACATAAAGATATTAAAAAGCTTACATTGGAACAACATAAAAGTGGGTTCCTTCTTCTTTATTCCAGGGACAGAGGTTTAACTTGGTTTTGTAAAACAGTTTGCATTCATGTATATGACTCATATTGATGGAATGCACAGGTATTTTTAAATAACCTGCTGTATTGTTCTGAACTCTATACTTTAAGATTTGGAACTTGTTATGTGCAGTTAGGGAAATTTTCATTCTTTACTTTTTTTACTCCAACTTTATGTTAAGCCCAAAAAACAGCACTCAATAGAAAAAATAATAGTAGTATTTTGTATTTAAATACATTATATTTTATGCAACTTAACATCATTTGTAGGCAATAGACTAGAGAAGAAGAAGGTTTTAAAGGTCTAATTTTTTATTTGTTAATAACTTGCTATATATCTTGACACCAACATTCAGAAAGGTAACCTAGTGAGAGAAAAGTAGTTTTATAATCTCTGTTTCTTGTCTTTTATTCTTGTATCTAACACACAGAGATGAGACAATGAATTATTGTGGAAATGAACTGAATTTATAGTGAGCTATTTACAAATGCCTCTTGAAGATAACCTAATACTATTTGAAAACGAAGCAAAAAGGAAAATTAAGTTTTAGTTCTTCAAATTATTTCCACAGACTGTACAACATATTCAAAATCAAGAATCTCGTGGAAAAACTCAGTACCTTGTTGTATTCTGAATTATTAACTTTCATTCTATGGTTCTAATAGTGACCGTGTTTAAACGTTTTAAGTCCAGATTACAATTGTATGCATAAATCATTCTTCTAGAAAAACATGTGTATCCTATTACCAAATTAAATTATATGTCAAATAATTATAAAAACAATAATCTCCAAAATCCCTAGAGTGAAATTCCAATGAATTATTAAAGTTGTATTTTTACTTCCTGGAGTGAAGCACATCACTCAGATGAAGCCCTCATAGTGTAGGTTTACAAAAAAAACCTCAGCACATTTTCCTTATTGCTATTGAGCTCCTGATGAAGATTTTTTTGTACAGTTCTTTTTGAAAAGTGAATTTATTTTTACCAGTTTTCTAATCCTTTGGATTTTCTTCTAAAAGTTCTTTTTAAAATTCAATGGTAAAATTTGTAGATTGTGGATACTTACACTGCCTTTATTAAAGGAACTTTCTTCATATTTTTGAATCTCTTTTACAGTCACAATATGATTTTCCCATAATTATGAGTATATGAACCTCTCTGGATCCAGAATGTGGCTACACGTTATATGACCTCATACCTTAATATATGGGGTGTCTATCCCAACTTTCTTTCTTTATTTGCTTTTCTTATTTATATAAAATTCACATAACATACAATTAACTATTTTAATTTATGATCTACTGTATAATTACAATTTAGTGGCATTTAGTCCTTTTGTAATGTTGTGCAATCACCACATCTCTCTAGTTTTAAAACTTTTTCTCCACCCCCAAAAAACACTACACCTATTAAGCAATAATTCCTCATTCCCTTCCCCATACTCTGGCAATCACTAATCTACTTTGTCTCTCTGTGGATTTGCCTATTCTGGATATTTCGCATAAAAGCAGCTATACAATATATGGATCTTTCATGTCTGGCTTCTTTCACTTTGCATAGTGTGTGTGAGGTTTTAGCGTGTATCATGTTGTAGCATGTAGCAAGTTTCATCATGTATCAGTACTTCGTTCGTTTTTATGGCTGAATAATATTGCCTTGTATGTATATGCCATAATTTGTTTATCCACTCATCTGTTGATGGATATTTGTGTTGTTTCAACCTTCTGGCTATTGTGAATAGTGCTGCTATAAACATTTGTGAATAAGTATCTGAGTATCTGTTCTCATTTCTATTGGGCATATACCCAGAAGTGGAATTGCTGGATCATATGGTAATTCTTTTGTAACTTTTTGAGGAATTGACAAATAGTTTTCCACAGCAGTGGCACCATCTTATATTCTCATCATCATGAGATGAGGGTTCCTATTTATCCACATCTTTGCCAATGTTGTTATATTTTTATTATTACTATTATTTCTAGTTGGTGTGAAGTGTTATCTCATTGAGGTTTTTTCCTTTTCTTTTTCTTTTTTTTTGGTGAGGAAGATTGGCCCTGAGCTAACATCCACTGCCAATCTCCTCTTTTTGCTTGAGGAAGATTGTCACTGGGCTAACATCTGTGCCAATCTTACTCTACTTTATATGTGGGACACCTCCACAGCATGGCTTGATGAGAAGTGTGTAGGTCTGCACCCAGGATCTAAACCTGAGAAGCCTGGGCTGCCCAAGTGGAATGTGCAAATTTAACTGCTACGCCATTGGGCCAGCCCTTCATTGTGATTTTGATAGGTATTTCCTTAATGGTCATCTTTTCATTTGTTTCATGGCTAATTACATATATTCTTTGAAGCAATATAAAGGCCTTTGCTCATTTTGAAAATTAGATTGTTTGTCTTCTTGTTGATGAGCCGTAAGAGTTCGTTATGTATTCTGATACTAAACCCTTAGCAGATATGTGATTGTAAATATTTTTTTCCATTCTGTAGGTTCTATTTTCACTTTCTTGATAATGTCTACTATACTGAATGCTTGTATCCCCCTAAAATTTGTATGTTGAAACTTAGTCAATGTGATGGTATTTGGAGGTGGGGCCTTTGGGAGGAGATAGTGTTCTTATAAAAGAAAGTTTCCCTTACCTCTCTTCTGCCATATGAGGACACGGCAAGATGATGATAGTTTATGAAACAGGAAGCAGACTCTCACCAGACACCTAATCTGTTGGTGCCTTTATCTTGGACTTCTCAGCCTCCAAAACTGTGAGAAATAAGTTTCTGATGTTTATGAGCCATCCAGTCTATGGTATTCTGTTATAGCCGCTCGAATGGCTGAAGACAATGTCCTCCAATGCACAAGTCTTTAATTTTATGAAGTCCAGTGTATTTATTTTTTATTCTTGCTTGTGCTTTTGGTCTAATCTAAGAATCCATTGTCAAATCTGAGGTCATGAAGATATATCACTATGTTTTCTTCTAACACTTTTATAATTCTAGCTCTTATATTAAAGTCATTAATCTATTTTGGGTGAATTTTTGTATATGGAGTAAGTAGGAAGTCCAACTTGATTTTTTAGCATGTCCCAGTATCATCTGTTGCAGAGATTATTCTTTTCCCCCATTGAATGATCTTGGTATCCTTTTCAAAAGTCAATTAACCATAGATATTTAAGTTTCTTTTTAAATTCTCAATTCTATTCCATTGATTTATATATCTATACTTATGCCAGTACTACCTACACTGTTTTGACTACTATAGCTTTGTAGTAAGTTTTGAAATCAAGAGTACGAGTCTTTCAACTTAGCTTTTCTTTTTCAGTATTGTTTTGACTATTCAGGAGCCCTTGCAATTCCGTATGAATGCCAGGGTCAGTTTTTTCATTTCATAAAAAAAAGAAAAAACACTGGAATTTTGATATGATGGCACTGAATGCTTTGGGGAGTATTGCGATCTTAACAACATTAAGTCTTCCAATCCATGAACATGGCATGCCTTTCCATTTAGGTATTCTTTAATTTCTTTCATCAATATTTTGTAGTTTTAGTATACCAGTCTTTTACCTCCTTGGTTAAATTTATTACTAGATATTTTATTCTTTGGGATATTATAATTAAAATTGTTTTCTTAATTTCCTTTACGGATAATTCATTGCTTGTGTATAGAAACACAAATGATTTTTGTGAGTTGATTTTGTACCCTGCAACTTTGCTGAATTCATTTATTAGCTCTAGTAGTTTGCTTGTGTAGTCTGTGGGATTTTCTACATACAAAATCATGTCATTTGTGAATAGAAAGAATTTTACTTCTTTTTTCCAATTAAGATGACTTTTATTTCTTTTTCTTGTCTAATTGCTCTGGCTAGGACATCTAATACAATGCTGAAAAGTAGTGGTGAAAGCAGAGATTCTTGTCTTGTTCTTGATCTTAGGGGGAAAGCTTTCAGTCTTTCACTGTTGAGTATGATATTAGATGTGGGTTTTTCATAAATGCCATTTATCTTCTTAAGGAAGTTCCCTCTATTCCTAGTTCTCTGAGTGTCTTTATCATTGAATTTTGATAAAGGTGTTGAATTTTGTCGCGTGCTTTTTCTGAATCTAATGATCATCATGTGCTGTTTTTAGCGTTTATTCTATTTATGTGGTTTATTACATTGATAGATTTTCTTTTATTGAACCATCATTCCACTTCTGTGATAAACTTCACTTGATTAAGATGTATAATTCCTTTAACGTATTATTAACTTTGGATTCCTCATTGTTGAAGATATTTGTATCTATACTCATAAGAGATATTAGCCTAGTTTTCTTTTCTTGTGTTATCTTTCACTGGCTTTGATATCAAGGTAATGCTGGCCTCATGCAATGTATTAGCAAATGTTCCTTTATCTTCTATTTTTTTGAAAGAATTTAAGTGGGATTGGTTTAACTCTTCTTAAGTGTTTGGCAGAATTCACCAGTTAAGCAAGCTGGTCCTGAACTTTTATTCATTGGGAGGTTTTTGAGAACTGATTCAGTTTCCTATAAGTCTGTTGAGATTTTCTATTTCTTCTTGATTCGGTTTTGATAATTTTTGTATTTCTAGGAATTTGTCCATTTCTTATAGATTATCAAATTTGTTGGCACACAAGTCTTTGTAATATTCTCTTATTACCCCTTTTATTTCTGTACAGTAAGTATTTTTGTCCCAATTTTATTTCTGCTTTTAGTTATTTGCTTCTTCACTCTTTTTCTTCTTAGTTTAACTAAGTAATTGACAGAAACCATCCTCCAAGAAGCCCAGACTTTAGACTTACCAGTAAAAGACTCTAACTGGCTTAAATGCGCTCAAAGAGCTGTAGTAAATCATGGACGAAGAGCTAAAGGATACCAGAAAAATTAAAGAGAATATCAGTAAAAGAGAAAGTATAAAAAGGAAATCAAATAGATTTTATGGAGCTAGAAACCACAACAGCACACAAAAAAACCACTGGAAGGAATCAACAGCAGATTTGCACAGGCATAAGAAAAAAAATCAGCAAAATTAAATAGCTGCGGTAGTTGAAATTGCCCACTATGAGAAGTAGAAAGAAAAAAAGAATGAAGAGAAACAGAACACAAGGGAACAATGGGATACCGTCAAGAATACCAATATATAACAATATACACTTTCCTGTTATTTAAAATTAATTATCTACTCTAACTCTATGTTCATATATAACGAGTGATTGTTGGATGAGAGTTTCTAAATCTCTTCTCTGCACTTTCCCTCTTATTTATGTTTACTGTCCCTTCAATCAAAGAAATGGGTACATAGTTAATAGGCATTACGGGAAATAGATCTTTAAAAAAAAAATTCTACAATCTCCATATAAGAGGGAATAGTGTACAATTTTTCTATTGTACAGGTAAACCTAAATATTCTTAATCAAACAAATAACCTTCAAATAATTCAATATTTAATAATTTATTTAAAATATTCAATGAAAATTAGTTTCGGAGACAAGAATCTAATATAATTAACGTTACATGACAGGTCTTATATATGTAACTAATTTATTATTAATAAATTTTAATTATAAGAAATACACATTTGACATTTAACATATAAGCTACCATGCCATTCATATCAATTAACACACTTATCAAATGCCAATTAGCAGTTTAAGGACTAATTACTATGAAATTGATTTGCCATAGACTACTGTTTAAATGTTAATGTGTCAAAATTCTGTGCAATTACAAGGCAAGTATGCAATTTAGTCAAATGAACATTTATTATTTATGTTATGTGTGAAATAACCAATAGTAAAATAATTTTCTGAATATATTTGAATCAGCAGCAAAAGTTGTTTCAAAATAAAATACATTATACAAACTAATCAAATTTTATGTCAGTTTTAAAGACTCAACATCTTACTATTGATAAATAATATTTCTTTTTTAATTATTCATTATATTATATGTTTTCATTATTCCAATTATTCTAAGAATACTTAGAACAACACTAAAAAATAAGATGGAGCCAGAAAGAAAGTTTATGTAGGAATTAGTTAATGAGAAACAGAACATAGCTTTGGATTTAACTTGTAATCCTTTTACTGTGTTTTATTTATGGCCCAGGAAACATCTGCTCTGTATTGAGATAGGCATTGCATTGAAACTATTTCCACTGCAGCAAGTGATAAGAAAGCCAATTCAACTGGCTTGAATAAAAAAGGATAAAAAAGATAAAAAAGGTATTGTCTTATGTAAAATGTAATGGTGCCTATGTTCACACAGTACCACAGCATCAGGAGATTAGGAATCTCTCTCTCTGTCTCTCTCCCCTTCTCTCAGATTGGTTTGGCTTTCCTCTAGGTTGACATCACTCCTAGATAGGCTCTCAACCTGATAACTGTTCTCTGACTCAGGCTTATGTTTTCTTGAGAGTTAAAAATGATGCATTTACTTCCCAGCCAATTAATTAAAATTCTCCAAGTTGAGTTCATTAATGTGCATTAGATCATACGCCCATCTCTGAACAATAAGCATAGCCAGTGAATAAAATATTCTTACTTATAAGGCCTAAGTCACATGCTCATGCCCAGTGCTCCCTGAAAAACCTGGAATTAAAAACTGTGAAAATGAATAAAAAAAGAAAAAGGGGGAAGAAATAAACCAAACATACAAAAATCCTACACCAATTACGAAACTGAATTATTGATTTACCTCTGCATTACATCTTTTGTCTCATGTACTAATTGGCTTATAACTTACACTGTAAACAACAACACCACCTGAGAAGTATGTCCAGGAATATTCTAAATATTTTTACCAGAATAAAGGAAACATACTGGGCAAGCGAAAACCACAGACGTCCACTGCAAGAACAGGTTTCACCTAGCCATTTCTAAAGCCATAATCCAGGAAAAAGAAAACTCAGTTCTAAGTTGAAACAATAATAGAGAATACCCTGTGGACTAATAAGACACAGTTTTATGCTGAAAACACTACACGACCTGGCGGCTTGTGATTGTGTCATAAAAGTTCTGGAAGGAAAGCATACATTTATATTTAGTTTTTCCTATAGTAGAGAAATAGATTTATAGACACTCAACTATTATAAGGAAATAAAGTGAACCAAAGAGTACTTATTAATAGGGGAGGAGTTTAGTAAAATGTGATATAGATACGAGGGAGGATATTGCTCGAGTAACATGGAGTGTACTAGATGCATTCAACCTATATAGGTAATCCTCAGAATGACTTGTTGGATGTAAAGCAAGGTGTAGAAGATGTACAATTTGATATAATTTGCATTTAAAAAGCATAAGAATACTTATACTTTGTGTAGTTATTTAGCTGGTTAGAAGATTTGTTGCCTCTGGGAGGAAAAAAAGAGGAGACTAGGACTAAAGGAAGTGATCAGATAACTTCTGTATCATACGCACTATTCCAGGTTTTGGAAAGGCAGCTATATACTACTTGCGTTATTAAATTTTAAAAATTAATCAATTATTAACATTTAACTTGAACATTTAACTTAATATTAACTTGAAGATCATAAATAGAGCAGAGGAATAATGTGCAGACAAGGAGGAAAAGATGAAGTGTTGACCATAGGGAAAGTCCAGATGTATAAAGCGAAAGCTGGAAGGAATCACAGAGTAGGTAGCAGCCGCAGCTGAGAGGCAGAGGAGCAAGGAGCATCAAATGCCTATGGACGCAAGGAGTGGTGTTCAAGAAGGTCAACAGTGGCATATGTTTTAAGGAATAAAGTCTGTGAAAACTGAAGATCCCGGAGACCAAGGCAAAAAGTTAGAGTAAGAATGGCAAGTCAAGGGTCGGCCTGGTGGCAGAGCGGTTAAGTGCACATGCTCCGCTGCGTGTCCCGGGGTTCACCGGTTTGGATCCCGGACGCACACTGACACACCACTTGCCAAGCCATGCTGTGGCGACGTCCCAGATAAAGTAGAGGAAGATGGGCCTGGGTGTTAGCCCAGGGCCAGTCTTCCTCAGCAAAAAGAGGAGGATTGGCAACAGACGTTGGCTCAGGGCTAATCTTCCTCACCAAAAAAAAAAAAAAAAAGTATATGACAAGTCAGATCACTGGTGTTTTAAATAGCAGGTAGGAAATGAGATAGTAGAGTCAGTAAAAGCAATCTGATTGTTTTAATTGTCTCTATGGTACTTCATATGCCATTCAATAGCCCTTGACTTGTATGAATTTAATACTTATAACAACATTAGGAGGTTGGTATTATTATTATCACTGGTTTCAGAAATGAGGAAACAAAGGTCTGGAGAGGTTAAAAGACTTTCCTTTGGTCTCAGAGCGAGTTAGTGCTGGTGCCAGGTGCAAACAGGGAAGTCACTGTTTTTATCACTACATTATACTGAAAGATGTGAAATGCCAGTCGAGATAAGGAGAGACTGAGTCCTTCATTGGAGTTGGAGGGATGTAAATTCCAACTACAGATTGAAATTAATTTTGTCTTTGTTTATTTTGTTCATGAGGGGGAATTTATTTGTGGTCATGGTAAACTACAGATATGATTCAAAAGAGGAAAAAACAGAAGATCCAGGAGAACATTCGAGGAAAATCTGGGATGCGGATAGAAGATGGGATCGAGGGTATAAATGGAGTGATTTGATTTGTAGAAGAGGAGGAATGAATCTTGAAATGAGAAATGGGAGTAGGAGATTCATGCAGTTATGAGCTCTAAGAAAAGAAACTGAAGGTGTTCACAAGAGATGGCTGCTGTCTTCCCCACAAAATGGAGAGCGGATTTGTCTGCAGAGATTGAGGGGGAGAAGGTTGGGGAGAACGATTCATGTTTAAAATCTGAAAAATATCTGTGGCAGCCAATTAGAGATTATTGTCATTTGTTAAGAATAAAAGCTCTGGATTGAATAGCATGAATATGTAATGGAATCAATCAGCCTGGTTTTGTTATTTTCGCTAGCATTCATCAAGATTACTACAGTGTTAATCTTATAAGAATATTCAGCGAGAAACAAAAAATACACTAAATGTATTAAACAAGGAGGATGTCATTTTCAGTAATTTGTAGGTTTTCATGCAAATGATATTATTTTCATCTTATATAGTATCTCTTCATTTACTCCATTATTCAGTATCTACATTCTGCCATATTATTATTAGCTAAACTAAGCACATCTTAGTTTCTTAATCTTCAGTAACATATTTTAACAAGATGGAATTAAAAATTAACCTTGCAGAATAAAGCAGGTGGAGTTTTAGTTTTATAATAATGTGTTTGGATATAGCAAAGAAATAGATTTACATTTTAATATATATTTTGCAGAACTATTAAAAAGAAAGATATTTTGAAATTGGTTTCTTCTTTATAAATTTCTTTTTGAAATAATTATATTGAAAGTTAAATAATAATGTTTTTTTGTGTGTGAGTGAGGAAGATCAGCTGTGATCTAACATCCATGCCAATCCTCCTCTTTTTTTTGCTGAGGAAGACCGGCCCTGGGCTAACATCTGTGCTGGTCTTCCTCCACTTTATATGGGACTCCACCACAGCATGGCCTGACAAGCAGTGCATCCGTGCGCACCTGGGACCCGAACCCGTGCCACCAGCAGTGGAGTGCGAGCACTTAACCACTACGCCACGGGACCAGCCCCAATAATAATGTTTTTTAATACTGCTGTATTTAAAGAAAAGTCTTCAGGAAAGCTTAACGAATACACATAACCCTAAAGCAAAATTATGCCTAAGAAATTGAAAATATTGAGTACGACAGTTCAAAGTAAAGGTACTCATCATTAATTGAAGTTTATTATAACTTTAAAAATGGTATCAGAAAATAAAATATAGACTATCAGAGTATAAACTATCTTTAACATAGCCTTAACTTCCTCACATACATCCCATATTATGCATCACATACAGATTTTACTAAAAGTCTCCAACAGCATAATATATTAATGTATGAATTGATACAAAATTGTTCAACACAGTATTTATCGAATTGTGGAAAAAGAAAGCTTAAAAGTAAACAAAGATTTAAGCATTGTATCTGAAGAAATAATATTATGTAAACATTTTTACATGTCAGCCACTGAACAAAATATTTGATCCTCAAGTTTATGTTTGTATGATATTCTTACTAATGAAATTCTGTCTGCCTCCATGGCAGAGAAGACATACAAATACTTAGCATCAAATGAAGTTAAATTTCTGGCAGGCAGTATAAAATGAATAAATATTTATGCTTATGTACACACACACATACTGTTTCCTGACTGCCTCCACGCCACTACTGAATTACCCTTAAGAAGTAGGTAGGCCAAGTTATGACTCTTCTAGACCTGCCTCTCAATGCCATCTCCTGCTGATACTGCATGTACTGAATGTTTCATGTATTTAGTGATTTATTCTCTCAGCAATTGCTGCCATGTTAAAACAAGATGCTAGGTGCTGGAAATCCAGTAAAAACAGAAAAGCTTCTAGTGAGAAGCAGAGTCTACGATAAAATGGCAATTGGCCATTAGTTAGAAAATGGCAGGCACTGTGGTAAATGCTTTGCATACGGTAATTCAATCGCCATCACAACAAGCCTCTGAGTTGTATGCGATTATCACTTCATTTTACAGTTGAGGTAAAGCAAGTTCGCTACCTTGCTACCCTCACAGAGCCAGGAAGTAGCAGAGAGGCAACTGGGCTGAAGCAGGACAAATTCTCAACGATCAAACACACAAATGTAGTTTTCACCAATTCTTAAATATCTTCCCTCTGCCTGGAGTGACCTCTCTCCTTTTATTCTCAGCACAAGCATTCTCATCCTTCATATTGTAGTCTCAATAAATATTAGTAGAATGAGAGAAATACGTTTGTTTCTCTTAACGTTTTATCTGTGCACAACCATAAAATGAATTATCTAATTTCAGGCAGTGTTCCAGGCATTTCCTTTTCATCCCAAAGGCCCCTAATTATTTGTGCTAAAGCACATAGGCCTTCAATGCACGGGTCTCCAAACTTTTTCAAACATGTTTTCCTATCAGTATAATACATTTTGAGCACACTCACCTAACATGTATATGTTTATTATAAGTTGTATACATGTAAAGCCATAATGCAAACACAAATAATCATTTTCAAAGTCAAATACAGTTGAGATTCTCAAAAATATTTAAATGCTTTGGAGATTGTGAAATTTGATGTTATCATAAATTAACTTCTCAATGCAAAATGTACTTGGAATGAGGTTCATTAACAATAGTGGATATTAATCTTTATATCATCTAGTCTTGTTAATTCTTGAGTTTCAGATCCCAATAGATCACCATTGCTTTTACTTTGTAGAAAGACTGATTATGAACTCAGAGTTAAGTGTAGAAATGTCAGCTCTACTATTGTCTTGTTTCCTCGGACTTACATATCTTTGTCATCTTAAGCCCATTGTTTATTGACAAAAGTCCTTAAAATCACCTTTGCATTTTATGGAGTTTGCTTTAGCTTAATACAAAGTAGATAATATAATACATATTAATACTGGTGATGCCACTGTCAATATCCACACTTGAATAACTCCCATTCTTTTCTCAAGTTACTTTGAGTACTGTACCTGAAACACGATTGTCTGAAATATAGCTCATACAGGGGCTTCAGTGCCAATCTATATATTAAATGTTGAAAATCTTAATTAATTTATTCTTAATGACCATAAATATAAATTGTGTTTCTCTTACATCCTAATAGCTCATCTTTCATACCCCCGGGGTGCCCTCTACTTCAAGTCCACAACTCCAAGAAAGCACACTTAGGAGTCTGTATTGGTCACATATTCTATTTATTTCTACATGTTCTGGGCAGCATTCTCATTTTGCCAAGAAAAGAAATAAGGCATTAGCAGGTTAATTGACCTAGTCTGGACTAAGAATAAAACTGCATACTATGTTCGTGCTCTATATCTTAGGGACTGGGGAGTATGTTTTGACAATAGCTTTTATCAGGACTATCTGTCCTGATCTCTTGGATCTCACTTTATTAACTTGTCTGTTATATACCACTTACTTTTTGAGTTTCTGACCTTGGCACACTGGTAGGTCAGTGTGGAAACTCAAATGCTTAGGTGGAGGGTAGGGTGGCGGAATAGTTCACTACCTTTGTAACTCGAGAAATATTACCCTCTCTCTATTAAAACAGCCAGTTTTAGTACCTTTTTTTTGCACTTGTGTTTGAAAGGGATTAATAGTTTTTAAAACTCTCTTTATGTGTTGTCACAGAACAAAATCTAACATGTTTACAAGTTGGATTAAATCCTTAAATGATTTATAGGTGTTTACTATAGCATAACTCATTCGATTTAGGGCAATACAATTTAGCCTCGGGGAGATGTACAAAAAAATTCAATGATCTCATAAGTGCATTACCAAGAAGTATTCCTTTATGAAACAAAAGCTAAAATTATTTCTATCAAATAATCAATGTATAATGAAATGTAAAATTTCTAAATATTTACAAAAAATTTATTTTGACCTAGTTACTTACTTAGGGTGTGTGTATATATGTGTGTAGTTTCTATACATATTAATATAAAAATATATGTGTAAATATATCAAATTAAATAATATAATTCAAAATCATACACAAACATATATATACATATACATAAACACACATACATATGTATGTATACATACATAGAAAGAAAGAGATTCATATTTTCATATTTTAGGTTAACATGACTTTTCACTTACTATTCTGCTCAGTTACTCATAATCAGGACTCTACCTTATTAGTACACCTAATAGTAGAACAATCTACACATCTTTAATCTGGACTAGATCCTACTTGTCTAAATTTGGTAAGCCAGGTAGTTTATATTGGCCTTCAAAAAACAAATATGATACAAAGATAGGTAAAAGAAAATATATAAGGTTAAAGGCAGGATATATACGACAAGAGAGCTGGATTGGTTTTTTTCTTTTTTTTCTGGGACCATAAGAGATACCTAGTGTTCTTTTATATGGGGATATAGGATTCAGGCGTAAATTAGACTGTTAAAATAATGGAGTCAGGGAAGAGAGCCTTTTCTAAACTATAGCATGGCAATAAGCAAAGCCTCCTTCAGGAACTTCCCTTACCATCGCATGCCCTTTCTTCTGTTGCTTTTCTGTGTGTTGGTTGTATTTCTTCTGAGCTTCCTTATTTGAATTGTTTCACTTTTCTTATCTCTCTATGTTAAACATTCATGGTGAGAACAGATTCCATTCTATCAAGCTCTTCAAGATTAAGTTTATGAATAACTTCCATTCTTTCAATAAATACTGAGTCTATGCATGTCAGGGATCCAGGGTAAATATATTATTATCTTTTATTTTATTCAAGAGGGCAAATCATGTTGAACCTATTGTTACAAATGAAATGAGCCACATGCTAGTTTTATGTGGAAAACGTTGTGCCTTCTCGACTCTGATTTTACCTTTGTAATACTCTTCAACAGAAATGTTTACTTACATAAATCCATCTCACCACTCTGAGAATTTTGGTTACAATAGACAGGGTTTGGAAGTAACTCCTCTGAAGGGTTATTAGAAAAAGGAAGAGCTAAAAGATAGGGGTAAGAGAAAAAATCATAAGGCTGAGCAAGAGAATATGATTGTCATAAAATCTGGGGAAACATATAGCAAGGTGAAAAAGAGGAAATGGAGACTTACCCATGGAATCCTGAAACAGCTGAATGGAGGGAGCCTCCAGCGGCCATGGAAGGTGGACAATTTGTGCATAAAAACTATGTCTCTCAGACCACGGGCTCAGGGGAGGGCTTACTCATAGGGTTGACCTCTGTTCATCACAGCCTCAGACTAGATTTGAACACTTGGTTTAAGGGGGAGAAATAAAGCACAAGTGTTCAACAGAAGTAAGACAACTTGCCTAGAATCGCAGTGTAACTAAAAGAAAGAGAAACTTTAAAACAATCTTTAGTGAACAACAAATTATAACTCTGATTGCAGATTCAAGATGCCATCTTGCTGATTCTTTGGTTACGTTGTATAAATTCAAAATCACTTATAAAGGATTACTGTAACTTTATGAAAAATTATCTCATTCCTTTGACAATATCTTTTTGAAGGTTTTTTTTTTTTTAAATAAAAAGAAGCTTATGCTACCTGAATTCATATGTCTAATTCATCAGTGCCTCTAGACACATATCTAGAAAAAAAATGGAATATCTACTATGATTACTCTATAGTATAATCTAAGTAAAATTTTTCTTGTAAAGATTTATTGCCAATGCAATTCAAAAGATCAATAGTTCTTATATCCAATGCATGGTTTGTATATAATTTTGAAGTGTTTCTCTGTAGCCTAAACTTTTTGTAGATTTAAGATTTAATTTACTCAACAAAGAATTATTTTCCTGAGCTCTGGGTCAAGTACTGGGAACTTCTATGTTGAACATTCTAGATGTGTGGCTTGACATAAAGGAACTTAGGAACTACTGGGGGAATTGCTTTTAACTCTGAAGTAAAAAGGCAATTACAAAACAGGACACTACAGGGGCTCATAGCTCCCCAGAAGCCCATTTGGTGGTTAATAATGACATCTGGGAGGAAGCAGTGTCTAAAATAAGATCAATCTAAGATGAGTAGGGTTAGCTAAGAGGTTAGGAGAAGATGAGAAGAATATTCCTAGCAGAAGTAATAGAGCAAAAGTTTATAGCAAAAGCAAGGATAATAAAGGAACTCGAAGTTTTGCCAGGAGGAAGCAGAAAAAATGGGTGGTTGGTGTAGGAGGTAACCTGGAGCCAGACTGAGAGTGTAAGGGAAAAGGCGGTAGGGATCATGAATAACACATGTGTTTCTTGTTTTAGCAATTGGGTGCCATATATGAGTGCCTTTTATTCAGACAGAGAACTTAGAAGGAAGGTTATCTGAAGAACACGTCAACTTAAGTTTTTGTACGTATTGAGATGAAGGTTTTGTGATCATACATTTTGACACATCTTGTAGGTGCTTAGGTATTTCTTCCTGGAAGAAAATTGAACTGGAGAAAAAATATGGGGCTAATCAAAAAATAGTAATTAAGTAATAGATATAAGTATATTTCTACATGGGTTCTATAGAGAATGATAGAGAATAGGACTTAGCATATAATGCATATAGCACCAATATTTATATTTAATTTTTTGTGTATAATTTGTTTAAAAATTAATTGTGAAAATAAGAAACTACATTGCTGAAATTCAAGCATGAATTCAAACATTTGTTATTTTATGCCACTGCTGATAGGCTCACATGTTACAGTTTAATAAGATAATTTCACCTAGTTACACTAAAAAGACGGTGTATTTAGCAAATATATTCTGAATTCTAGAAAGACTTTGACAATGTATATTTTCAGTTAAGAATGTTTTACTATTAAGAAAAAGTGATTTTAGTTTAGCTAGGTATTAGTATATTTGATAAAAGTAAACAAAGGTAATACCTAAATTTAGGCTTCAAACTCTTCTTGCAAAATGACAAGGTAATTTCTTTAGCCTGAATCATTCATGTAATTGCTTCATCACTTCAATTTACCTGTGTAGAAATAGCTTCAGTTTTTCTGTGTGCTAGAGATCTGAAGATTAAGGCAAAGCCTCTTTCAATTTCAGAAATCTCTAGATACAAATATAGTTTCATTGCATCTATTAGTTTAGTGAAACAGTTTGATTGTTATAACTATATCAAATATATTATTGTGAAAAAACTGCACCTCACTGGTATGAATTTAAGAAATAATATTAAACCATCAAATCTGCAAAGCTTTTGTGTCCAGCATATTAAAAGTATGTTTCATCTGCGCTCTGGAGTATTTTCTTTGGAAATGAAAAATATTATGTCACAACTGAAGTTAGATACAGTCAACTATAAAGATTCAAAACATGATAAATACCAAATGATAGACAGGAATCAAAAAATAATTTTTCTATTCTAAATAAGAAAAGGAAGACAAAATAAGCATTAAATAAGTAATTCAGGTTTTTAAAAAGTAATATGGTTAATAATATATGTTAAAGCTTATGAATGTAAAATAATACACTTGTTCATGCTTTCTTCTATTATATAAATATATTTTTATTTTTTATTATTTATTTTTATTTTTTATTCTTGTTTTAGTCATAATTTACTTAGAATATACTCTCTGAGGATATACAGTCAAATTTTGTGTTACAAAATCACTTGATACAGTTTTTTTCAATGTGTGGTTATTACACCAATTACGTATGTTTGTTTTAATTAATTTTTAAATTTTAGAGATTGTTTATCTTTTTGCATTTGACTTAACTTTCTTTTTGAATATGTAAAATATTTACATGATTCAAAAGTCCTCAGTATATAATGACCTATATACAAGAGTCTTGCTTCTGTCTCTGTCTCCTCTAGAATATATATTTTTAAATTTCAGAGCTTTAAACTTATATTGCTTCAAAAGTACCCAGGTCTTTACAACTTGAGGATATTAGTAAACATCTTGTAACATGGTGTAGCATACATTTAAAGTTGTACGTAAATATATAGAAGTAAATAGATCAGTGTCATATCCTTATACGTAAATTTTAAAATTTCATATAATTGAGGAATATTTAAGTAAAAATCCTATCCATTACTTTGTGTTTATATATTGTACTATTCTTTGAATGCTAGAATTCAATGTTAAAAACATTATTTTTTAAGAAATTATACATCTGAGTATTAATAATAAATATGTTTTTTTCTTAGATAACATTATCTTGAGCATTGTATTAGTAAAATAAATACATGGAAGTTCTAAAATGTGTTTTAATTCTATATCATAGCGGCACATTAGGAAAAAAAAGATGTGGGCTGGCCTCGTGGCTTAGTGGTTAAAGTGCACGCACTCTGCTACTGGCGGCCCGGGCCCGGATCCCGGGTGCACACCGACACACCATTTCTCCAGCCATGCTGAGGCCGTGTCCCACATACAGCAACTAGAAGGATGTACAACTATGACATACAGCTATCTACTGGGGCTTTGGGGGAAAAAAAGGAGCAAGATTGGCAATAGATGTTAGCTCAGAGCCAGTCTTCCTCAGCAAAAAGAGGAGGATTAGCACGGGTGTTAGCTCAGGGCTGATCTTCTTCACACACACACAAAAAAAGATGTAAGTAATTGATCGAACTAGCAAGTTTGATTAATTGAATACAATCTAAAGAGTCCCTAATTTTAAATACAAATTGTCTATCTAGACTCTTGTAAGAAATGTCTTTCTTAAATTCCTGATGTAAGTTGTAAACTGAGCAAGTATATTTTCCCATTTCTCCTATGCATTTTATAGATCAAACAATAATAAAAGAAAGAGTACATAAATTTGGTTTTAGTATAGGTTTCCTCAAAGTTATAAAAGTTTATCACTGGATTTAGTAATAAACTTCAAAGTGCTAAAGGTATAGAGAGATATCATATACAAACTCTAAAAGAGTCTGAAACTCTAACATTTATGTCACTGTTTATTCATAGTTGTCATAGCAGTGGTATAGTGATTCTGGTAGTGTCTTGAAGAAATATCCAAAATAGATTATTTATTTATGTTTTCAAAAATATTCACTCTGCAATCTACAATGTATACAAAACTGTGCTGAGTAATGTTGTAGATATAATAAAGACAAGACATATGCAGACAAATAGAGCACTCTGACAAATATGTATAATTTCAAATATATTAAAGCAAAGGCATTTGTCATGAGGAAATGTATAAGAATGCAATTCTGTAACTTGCAGAATTATTAAAATAAAAGGATATTCTGAAACCTTACTCATGAGACGTTATCACCGGTGTATCAAAATATGTATTATTTATGGAGGAATGTTCAAACCAAATGAGTGGTCAAACCAAATTATTACATTTTCATTAATCTGTATTCATTACTCATTAAACAATAGAAGTTAGCTTTACTTATTGAATTTTAAATCTTTTCCCTTTTCTTCAGATTTCACAGTTAGCACTATTGGAGGAAAGCCTGAAAATTAGGAAGAAGTAAAGAGATTTCATCTGAAATACGTTACATGGTGAAAGTTTCATAACTTAATTGCTTTTTAGTCATTTGCTCTTATGATTTCTTCTGCAAAAAGATGGAAACTCAATTTCATTTCCCTCTTTCAGAAAGAGCACCCAGGTCTTTATGGTCTTGATTTAGTATTCTTTTACTTTGTTTTATATGCAAATGTAAACATTGTTTCAAATAATAAAAAATATTTAATAATTGCTTAAAATTCTAGACTGTGTATTAAATGTTTTACATGTATAATTTCACTTAATCTCCACAATAGCCCAATTTCATATTACTATCCCCACTCAAAAAAGAAAAAACTCAGAGATTTTATAAAATTTAATCACAAAGTTATATTGTCTCCTTCTCATCATCATCTTTATAATTTTATTCCTCTTCATTATTGTGAAGAAAGAAACTAAATAACAAATATACTTCCAAGATGTAATAAAATGTATTTTTAAAGACAAAATGTATACTTATTCCTCTAATAAATTGTAATAGCTAAGTCTAATATTATGGAAATAGATTGGATCTTTTGATGACTTTCTTTGTTACCAAAAGAAATACTGAAAAGTGGTGTGTGAGACAAAATTCCATTGTTAAAATAAGGAACCATCTTGAAAAACAGAGCATTTGGACTGAGTCTGAAAGACGGTAATGAAAGAGAACAGACACGCATCAATCTACCTCGAAACCTGATAGCTACACAACCGCAGGGACTGGGAAGATTCAGCTGAGTAAGCAAAGCTTGGTTCCAGAGTTTTCATTTAATCTTCACCACAATTCCAGAAAATAGTGCTAGAGGTTGAAGAGGAAGTATCACAATATTTAAACTGGTGAAGAAGAACAATATGTAATCAGCAAGTCATAATGAGGAAGTTCATAGCAGTCCATACCAATGTTCCATTCACTGAGCTGCATTTTAGAGGCTTCCTTACCGAGAGGAGAGAAGACCAAAAAGAGCAGAGCTCATTTCAACATAGAGTAAAAATGTTTCTACAATAGGAATTTATTAATGGGGCTAAATCTTAAGGCAGCAACAAACATAATGCGAAAGACACAAGGGAGCTAAGTCCATCTCCTTTTAAAGCTTTCTTTGAGGCTTCGTATGACTTTTGCTCACATCTCCTTCACCAGAATTGACCACTGCTGGCTGCCAGGGAGTTAAAATGAGTAGTTTTACTTGGACAAATTGTTGTCTCAAAGGATACTAGATTTCTATTATAAGAAAGAAAGATCAAAAAGACACCAGCAGGGGCCGACCCCATGGCTTAGCGGTTAAGTGCACGTGCTCTGCTACTGGAGGCCAGGGTTCGCATCCTGGGCGTGCACCTATGCACTGCTTGTCCGGCCATGCTGAGGTGGTGTCCCACATGCAGCAACTAGAAGGATGTGCAACTATGACATACAACTATCCACTGGAGCCTGGGGAGAAAAAGGGAAAAAAAGGAGGAGGATTGGCAATAGATGTTAGCTCAGGGCTGGTCTTCCTCACAAAAAAAAAAAAAAAAAAAAAAGACACCAGCAGTGTCTACTACATTGGGATGTGAAGGGCCTTTGTAATGTAGGAGATGAATGAGAAAAGAGACAGAATTCTTACAAAAGAAAAAATGGCATACAATGAGAAAAACCCTAAAAGTATGGCAGATACACCACCCTCAACCAAAGCTAATGAAGCCTAAATTCCAGGCTCCTCACTTATAGAGCACCTTCCACGGCCTTAGGAGGGGGCCTAACAGTGTGTGTTCTCATGATCATATGTTTTTATAAAATTTGCAAAATTAAGATGTTTAAATGAGAATTGGTTAAGAGCATTGCATCTTTCCATAACACTATTTCCTCAATTACACTTCCTTTCATGCAAAGTGGCATTATTACTATTTTGCTGAGGAAAATTTGAAATATGATAGTAAAAATATTTTGAAACATCTCAATAAAACAATATGAAATTATAGCCTCTTGATTTATTCATTACTAATGATAATGTCTTTAGTCACTTTTTAAATTATTTATTATAAAATTGAAAGAAAATTAATATTTAAAATGGAATACAAAAATGATAAAGACAAACAATGGCATCAATATATATTATTTGGAAATCAAGCAAATTGATATATAAATTAGGTTAGACAAAAGGAGCAATTTATTAGGTGGAAGAGATAAATTTTTTAAAGATGTTAACAGGCAAGCTCTTGGATTATTTGATTATCCAACTATAAAGAGGAATTAATCAAATAAACACATAGGAAAAACAGATTTAAATTTCTTTCTCATGTTACATGAAATTCCAACATTAATGGAGATTAGAAAATCTATATAAAACACTGCCATGAGAACATTGACAACAAACTGGTTAATGAAATTCAAACAGTATTTAAGATTTGCCATTGCATTAGAAAACCTGAAATGCCTGAAATCTTGCATCTGACATATGAAAGAAGCTTAATTTTTCTTAAATTTGACAACATTCCTAAACATTTTCCAACTATGACTCATGAAGACAAAAATGAATTAAGAAGACATCAATTTAATAAAAATCAAGTTTTGGATAAAATGGCAGAGGTAAAACAGTTATTTTTCTTTTCTTTTTATGGAAAATACTTGTCTTATCAGGAAACTATCAAAGAACATGCATCCAAACATAAATGCAGAAAAAAGAAAAGAGCATCACAGAAATGCATCAAGTATAAATCTTGTTTCTGTTCCTAATTCCTGCAGAGCGATGGGTATTATACGTAATCTTTCTGAGCTTCAGTTTGAATGAGACAGGATTTGTTTTAATTAGCCTTTAATTGTTTTAACTGCCATGTTTGGGTTCTTTTGTGACAATTACCTAAGGTAATATATACAAAACACACAGCTCAGTGGTATCTGTCAAGAGCAGAGATGCTCTAAATGATAGCCCATTAAGAGTAGGACCTTCAATCCTATGTTCCATGCCGGTTCTCATTTCTCCTGTTGTTCTACAGTACCTGGGGCTGTGTGTCTTTTTGAGGGTGATCAGCTATTAAGTTCTAAATGGTGATCACAGTTTAGTGATGGCAGGTATTCAGGCTCATCTTGATTCCTATTTTTCAGAATGTGCATTTGGAGGGAGTATTTCAGGAGGATGTCCATTCATTCCTGTCCTGCCCTAGGTGTAGGTCAAGATCAAGACTGTGTTGCTATAAGAACTTCATAGTCCTCTACATCATGTTTCACAACTGAGGAACAATAGTTCATTGCTAACTACCGAGGAGAAACAGTTAATTGCTAGCACAAGAACCAGCTTAAAGGGCAATAGATTTTCATTTTTCATTCATTAGGTAGGGAATATCGCTACATACAAAAAAAAAAATTTGGCCTTTCAAGTTTTTTTCGCTGTATCCGTATTTTATAATCATTGTCATATTACATGCTGAATGCTTTAAACACTAGGAGATAATGGACATCTAGGAGGCTTTTTCCATGCAAGGATTCCTAAGCTTAGGACTGCCTATAAACAGCAGCAGTTTCCATTGACGTCCACCAGGGGGCGGATGTAGGTGGAACAAAACCTTGGACTTCCCCTGATTCTGCTGATTCTAAGTTAAACACTGCTAAACAGGGCCCACTTGTCTAGTTGGTAGCAGCAAAAGAGAGAAGACCTAGCTAAAGCCAGAAGGAGCTTTAGAAACCTCATAGCATATCCTGGATATGGAAGAATTTCTAGGTACCTAAGGTGGTATTAAATTAGGAGAAATAGCTATCAGACTTGAATGGGACTGAGGGACATTGCATCATAGACAACGAGATCACAGATTCTGATGCTAGACTGCTTAGATTCAAATCTGGCTACACTACTCATAGGCTGGGTGACCTTTAGCAAGTTGCTTTAAATTTCTTTATGTCTCAGTATTCTCACTTTTAAATGAAATCACTAAAGGTATCAGTTAGATTCAGTGATTTAATCTTTGAAATTAAAAAAAAAAAACAGCTAGGACTGCTATTTATCACATGGTAAACATTTTATAAGTACTAGCTGTTATCTCCACAATTAACTCTACGGCCTAAGGATGAATAATACAGTAAAATAGAGAGCTCAGATGATAATTCATGGACAGATAACTTTTGGTACAAGATACCTTGCCCCCATCCCTACTGGACATAAAGATTCAGCCCCTAGTAAAAGAGGAGGGAAGCCCCCGCACCAAACTAGGCCGTTTCTGCAATTTGCATGGAATAGGGGCTTGAAAAAATTCACTTCCATATACACATAAAACCTATTTTCATCTACCCTTGAGTTTCTGGACTTAGATAGTACCCACCAAAGGATCTGTGAGAATTACAGGATACACATGAATTGCAGATCAGGGAGACCTAACTTAGTTTCAGACACCAGAGAATGCTTCACAAGGAAATTACTATGAGCTGAGTCCTAGAGGTTGACTAAAAATTCTCTAGGCAAGGAGATTTTTTTGTTTTTTGTTTTTAGCAAAAGGAAACTTATGAATTCTTGCCCAGATGACAGCAAAAGAATTATGAATCCTAAGAGCCGAACAAAATCCAGACTATCTTGAGCCACCAGGTATTGAGGGAAATGTCTTATCATTTCAACTTCCAATATTTATTTTAAATGCATCAACTTACTTCCAGTCTCACTGCTACTAAACTGGTTTCTGACCTCGATTTCTAGAATAACTATAACTGATCCTCAGACCTTCAGAACTGCTCTAATCCAACCCAGT
This sequence comes from Ceratotherium simum simum, assembly GCF_057802395.1. NCBI lineage: Eukaryota > Metazoa > Chordata > Mammalia > Perissodactyla > Rhinocerotidae > Ceratotherium > Ceratotherium simum. The sequence goes on from NC_141911.1 coordinate 47,728,565, forward strand.
CCCAAAATTACAGCTAGGCAAGGACTTTTGGGAATAAATATCTGATGCATTTCTTTTTAAAACAATTCACAGTTCCGCAGTGTATTTAGGATAAATTTCAGAAGTTTTGATATGACATGAAAAGTCCTTGAAATGCTGATCTCTTGTCTAACTTCTGGCACCACACCCATTTCTATCTCTGCTCCAGCCCCAGTAGAATGTCTGCCACATTGAAGCCTACTCCCAAGGAAGGCAAGGACTGCAGCTCATCCAATATACCTCAGGAACTGCGGCTCATGCTCTGTATCATCAACGGCCAGCGTATTGCTTGGCGTAATGACGTGATGGATAATTTTTTCTTGAGTTTCTATGAGTAAGATGTTTATGCCTGCATATATGTTCCAATGCTCTTCTTCATTAAAACCTTAGGAAAAAAGGCTCTGTGATCTTTTAAAGACAGTGTTAGATATTTTATCTAAAGAAATCTAAATAAAGAGAATTCCTGTAATTTGTTATATGCGTAAAAAAATATAATAAACTCAACTACTCATCTTTGCTATGAAGGGCAGGATGAAGGGCAAAAGGATTTAATTACCCATGTGCAGAGCTGTGTGGTATTTTTTGCACTTAATCTACATTAAATAGGAGTGACAACAGAGTTTATTGTACTTTGTTTTTCCATTACTTTTCAAAAAGTCTTTGTAAATATTTATTTGCATAAAATTTAATTTCTGATATCAGTAAAATATTAATATTTAATGATCAATTTGGAAAAGAATCATGATGATTTTCACTGTAGATGACTGAATAATGTAAAACATTTATTTATTTATTTATTTAACTAACATTAAATAATCAGTATGTGCCATAAACTGTAGTATATTCAGAGGATACAAAACAAACTAGGGATCCATCCTCCATGGGCTTATTATTTGGTATGTTGTGATCATTTTTAGAAATATCAAAAGCAAATGTATTCTACTTTAACTGTGTTATTTTAATGACTATTTATTTAGTAAACATAACTTTCTTGATCTCAATTCTGAATATTGCAAATTTAGAATTTGCATATCATATCCAGATTATTTGTAAAATATGCATGAAATCTTAAGGTAAGACCATCTTTAGTGAAAGAAAATGATAGAAAGGTGGTAGCTAAGAGACATAAATACAAAGAAAAATGAAAGGATGCATTAAAATACTTTTTTTGTCTGATATTTCCCCCTTCCGTCAATCTCAAGCTCTAGCCAATCTTTGTAATTTCATCCCTTTGGGATTTGGTACAAGCAAAAAGTCTGAATTGCCTGCAGTAAAAATTTCTTTAAATGTTGAGTAGGAGTCAAAGCCCAAATGAAGGGATGATTTCTCCTGACTTCCCAGTGACTTGAACATGCTTGGAACAGTTCAGGGACCTAGGAGGGGACCAGAGATCTGTGAATCCCAAGAAAACCAGTGATCTAAAGGCAGGAAGAGATCCAGGGTGAATGGCATTATATTAGGGAGTAAATAAAATACACTCAATCAAGTTTGAATTCCAAATAAACAACAGATAATCTTTTAGTATAAGAATGTTCCAGGCAATATTGGCATACCCATAATTAAAACATGATTTGTTGTTTAACAAAATTCAAATATAACAAAATTCAAATATACCTGGATGTCTCGTATTTTATCTGGTGATCGAATCATGTTTCACCCAGGGATTTCAGATCCTGGACTACTGAGAAGTCTTTCACCAAAGACTTATGTATTCTAAATTTGGTGATCAGAATAATGCAAACTCCTAGAACACTTTTAGCTTGCTATGCATTTTTTTAAGAAGTCACATGTGCATTAATCTTTAATCTTCAACACAATCCAAGAATAAATATGGTTATTATTCCTTACTTCATAGGTGAGGAAATCGTGGAAAAGAAAAGCTAAGAAACTTGTCAAAGACCATAGTGCAATCAATATTGTAAGGGCCCCCAATATGTCCAGTAGCTTTGAACAAAGGAGAGATTCAGGGAACTAGCCAAGCAATCTGATGACAGAGGCTGCTCTCTTAAGCAGGCACTGCTTGAGCAGCAAGGATGCTGGTGAGTTCCTGGGCATGATGGCCTTGTGGATTGGGAGAATGGCCAATGCAGAGTCCTAAGCGATAATGTCAAGGACCTTCCCAGAGGCTTAGAGCTTCCTATGACTCTGAGATCAGGACATAGCTGGAGAACTTATCCATTAATGCTAGAAATTCTGTACAAGCATTGTTTGTCTGGTATTGGAGCATGTAATTCCTAAAGTCATCATCAAGTCGCTGTCGATGAACTGTCTGCAGATATCGTATGATTGTGAAATATCAGAAGTCACTCACTGCTCGTGTTAGATATCTTGGTGGACTGTGAAAATACCTAATTTAAATATAACTGCAGACTGCTTTGGAAGGCTAGAAAAATAGAGGGTAGTCAGCAGACGGAAGTGGGAATCATAGCATTGCTTGAGTTTGCTAGCAAGAGTCATTTTTCTGAGATTCATAAAAGATCATTTAGAACTGGAGTGGAATTTAACATTCAGATGCCTTCTTCCAAATTTCTGAAAACAAGAGTCAAATCCCTTAACAGTCTAAGTCTGGACATACTTCTTGAGGCTGGGTGATCATGCCAAAACAGACTATCAGACAACATATTGCTTATGTTGAAAAAGTAATCTACCAAAATTGAGTTTGTTTTCCAGGGATAGGACTACTGCAGTAGAACAAGAGTCATCCCTACCTCCCTTCCACTCTCTTTCCTGTTTTCCCTCCTTCGTTCCCTCTTTCTTTTTTCTTTCCTTCCTTCCTTCCTTCTTCCCTTCCTCCCTTCCTTCTTTCCTTCCTTCCTCCTTCTCTTCCCTTCCCTTCCTCTTTCTTTCTTCCTTCTTCCCTCCTTCCCTTGCTCCCTTCCTCCCTCCCTCCCTCCCTCTCTCTCTTTCTTTCTTCAGCAGATATTTACTAGCCTCCTTCCATGCACTAGGTGCTTGAGATAATCCAGGGAAGGAAATAGACCAAAATCCCAGTACTTGTGAAATGTACATTCTAGTGGGTGGACACAGACAATAAAAAATAGATGCATGTCTATAGTATTAGAAACTAATGAAGGCTAAAGAATAAAACTATAGAGGGGTTGCAGTTCTTAAAAGGGTAGCACAGATAGGCTTCTCTATAAAAATAATATTTGAGCAAGGACTAGAAGGAGGTGAGGAAGTTAACCTTGTGACAAACTGAAACTAGCAGAACACTCAGAGGCTTATACAGAGTAGGAGAAAGTTGTACCTCAAGTTGAGTCCTTGGAATGGGAAGGGATGGGATGAAAATGAGATGTAGGAAATTCACCAAATACTCAGATTTATCTCCTTGGTCTTGAGGATCCTAAAGAAATAAGACACACATAGCCTGCTTTGTATAGGAGGCTTACTGTCCTGGGATGAGAAATTAATTCTGTCTTTGAGAATGCCACTTTTCTGTGAGTAGCAATATAATATTTAATAATATTGAAAAATTTGTCCTCCTCATTTTGCCCTGGTCTTTCATTGCATGCCACTAACCAAGCTTTGTAATTCATTTCTCCCAGTGTTTAGGAAGGAGAGAAGGCCAAAATAGCCTGAAGTTCCATCTATTGTTAAAACCTATGCTCATGAAATGATTATGTTGGCAATTCTGGAGGGAAAGTGGGGTGAAGTGGGAGGAAATCTTTGAGAACCAACATGTTTTTGATAATGAATGGGAGAATACAAAGGTGTTTTGATGGCAAGGATTATGGTGACATGGAGACAGGTCCCCACAAGACTCCAGATATCAAGAGTACATGGTTTCAGCATACACCTAGGGAGCTCAATTCCTTGGGGTAACTCCAGTGCCTTTAAAGATGGTAGGGGTTTCATGCTGTTGTATGTCTTTGGATTGCTTCACCATCTCTGTTTGGATCCTCGTCATTTCCATCACCTGTATAAAGAATTCCCTAAATTTATTTTTAATTCTCTGATAGAAATGCTTAGAATTATTTTTTTTTAATTTTTGACTAGACATTGACTTATACATTGGCCAAAAATATCAGCCAAGAAACTAATGGTTATGGTCCTATCTATGATTGTTTTTAGAGCTGAGGAATATCTACATAGAGAACAGAAACCAGACAGGCTGAGTATAACACCTCTGAGTTACCAAGGTCGTACTCAACTGAAGGCACTCTACAGTGAGAACAAGACACACTCCCTCCCCTCAAAGAATATGCAAACTAAATGTCTGTAATATTAATAAATCGTAGAGGCCTATTTCTGGTGGTCAACAAATTCAAGGTCCAATCTAAACATCTGAGAAGAAGGCATAATAAAAGCAAGCCTCACTATAGCTTCTGGATAGATTTAATAGTTAACTGGAAGGACTGCAGTTCTAGATGTGGAATACTAATAATTTTTAATGAATGATTTGGAAATTTCTTCAAAAGAAATTGTCATACTAAGTCAAATTGTGGATACCAAAATTGGGTCCTTTACTAAAATAGAAATGATTTTTGAAAGAAAACAGAATATATAAAACTTTATAAGAATTACCTGAGATATGAGGCTTGCATAGAAGACTATAAAAGGATAATATCATTATTATAAAAGAAAAAAAGTAAAAACTAGCAGGTATTCAGAAATAAAATTCTAGGATGAGTATTAATGTGTTAAATTGTAAGGAAATCTCAATGTTGCTCACATAGTTCATAGAAGGACAAAGGACATAGAAGCCCTTAATATACTTAAGAAAATGCACCTTCATTATGAAAACACTATGGATGCAATAGTCTGAGCCATAATTAAGTAAAATATTGTATTTCTGAATACAAGTTATTAGCTGAGTATTGTAAAATATGGTGAAATACACCAAAAATAATATCTTCTCTTTGAATTTCTTTTGAGCAAGTTAAATACAAATTATGAAGGAGAACTGCTTTAAAATTAAGTTATTAATGGTGTTTTCAGTTTCATATACCCACTTTGCTTATTTTTCACCCTTTCCTTTCTGTTATTTTCATTCTGGCCAGAAGTTATTCAGAGGTACATTTCAATTGAAATTACTAGTAAGTGAATTTTTTAAAGGACTAATAAATTAATTTTATTTTTCCATCTAACATTCTTATTATAAAATTACCGAGTACTCATAGCTATTAAACTTTGCTTGAAACCATTATCCATTTTGAGAATTCCTTTCAAGTTGTGCCAAGTAGTCTACATTATCAATAGCCATATGTTCTTTCTTTGGACTTATTTCCTCAAATAAGATTAAAATACATACAGTTTTTAATATGTGTTTTACTTTGAAAATATTAGAGTGACAAAATCTATTTTCTTTTATCTAACCTTTAAAAATAACTAACTAATGCATACGCACACACCTTGTGTTAATGTTATTTTCTCTATTTATTCAAAAGTAATGTGGGGAGTGAAGTGGATTTAACCACTGGGTTTAACAGTTACAAAAATCCAGGCAAATGCTCTTCTTTCGAACTTTGCTCTTTAAAATATAAAAATCATCGCCATTTTTTCCCCCTTTATGATGGTTGGGCTGTGGATATTTCACATGAGAACTTCCTATATTACCTTTTATTGAATTTGAACCTTTATCACCAAATAAGAATCAAAGGATAATTGATGGAGAGGAAACGCATGGCTATAAATATGTACATAAGAACTCTTGTTAGTTTTACTCCATTTAGGCTAATCAATCAAGGCTAATGCAAAATATTAAAACCTCTTGATTTTTTTCTTTTCTTTTTTTTTTTTTTGGTGAGGGAAATTAGCCCTGAGCTAACATCTGTTGCCAATCCTCCTCTTTTTGTTGAGGAAGACTGGCCCTGAGCTACCACTTGTGCCCATCATCCTCCACTTTATATGTGGGATGCCTGCCACAGCATGGCTTGATAAGTGGTGCGTAGGTCCATGCCTGGGATCTGAACCTACGAACCCCGAGCTGCCGAAGCAGAGCATGTGAACTTCACTGCTATGCTACTGGGTCAGCCCCATAAAACCTCTGGATTTTAAATATATATCTGCAATAGGAATTGATTCAGGATAATATATTAAAAAAAGAAAGATTTTTCTTAAGAAAAGAGGATCAAATATGGAGAATTATAGAAATGAGTGGTAACAATGTTGTAGTGGTAACATCTATTGTTACCACCAATGTAACAATAGATATGTGTATGTAATAAATCCATGATATTAAAAGATTTACCCTTGAGGTGAAGGGAGTCATATATATGGTGATGGACAAACAAAAATGTACAACCCAAAATTTCACAATGTTAGAAACCATTAAAACATCAATTAAAAAATAAATTCTCCAAAAAAAAAAAAAGATTTACCCTTGAGATTCAGATTTAACTTAAAACATTTCAATGTAGATGAGATGGTTTACAAAAGATGGTGCAGAAACATAAAAATGTAACTTTAGAATTTTCATGAAGGCTTCGGTTTAGAATACCCTTTGTTTAATTATCGCCAATATTGTTTCTCACAATTTTTCACTAAAAAATTAATAAAGCCAGGAAAAAGATATCAATCCATATAAACCTTTAAAGTTAAAAATCATAGCACACGTATACCCAGGACCCAAGGAGAATGTTTTAGACTATGAAGATATAATCTTCATAGTTTGAAATAGTTGGACAAAAGGATTCAATAGGTAGTTTGCTTATGGTTTGATGACTTTTTTCAGAAGGAATACAATGAGATGTTAATTCTCTCACTGTTGGCTCTATGGCTACAAAGAATGTAGACTGTCATATTTCTAATCTGTGGACATTGTTTCAGATTAGACTACATTATTGTAAATTTTATATCACGCTCCCCCCATACAAAATCAGTATTACTATTTTTATATCCATTCACAATTTACAGAAAGCAATGATTTAAAATGTTTTAGAGAGGGGCCGGCCCCATGGCTTAGAGGTAAAGTGCGCGCGCTCTGCTACTGGTGGCCCAGGTTCGGATCCCGGGCGTGCACCGACTCACTGCTTCTCCGGCCATGCTGAGGCCGCATCCCACATACAGCAACTAGAAGGATGTGCAACTATGACATACAACTATCTACTGGGGCTTTAGTGGAAAAAAAAAGGAGGAGGATTGGCAATAGATGTTAGCTCAGAGCCGGTCTTCCTCAGCAAAAAGAGGAGGATTAGCATGGATGTTAGCTCAGGGCTGATCTTCCTCACAAAAAAAAATAATAAATAAAAAAACAAAATGTTTTAGAGAAATCAACTTTGAAGATAAAATTTGTATGAATAAAGTTTTGAGACAGAGAAATGCATCCTAGAGTTATGGATTCACAAGAGCACAACCAATTCAAAGGGTCAGCCATTAAAAAATTTGATTAAGAAAAAATTGGAGCATGAGTTCTAAAGAAATTTACTGAATGAATTTTTGCCAGGTATTAGAAATCACTCTAGAAATTATTCACTACAACTTTCTTTTCTGTTGTAGATGAGAAAAGCATACTTAAACAGTACTGAAATATAAAGGGAGCATGACAAATACCTGAAAGATTTTAAAGCATAATGATACATGCAACATATGTATTTTTAGAATCTATGCCAAGCAATATAATATTACCCCCTACAAGGCCCCAATATATCGTTTCATCACCTCAATCTCTTGGGATATCTTAGTCTTTGTTCTTTCATAATAAATTTAGAATAACCTTCTTATCTTGCCCCCAAATGTTGTGATTTTGTTTGTAATTGTATTGATCTACAGACCAATTTGAGAAGAACTAATATAATAATATTAGTTTTCCTAGAAATAACTTTCTATTTACTTCTATTTATTTAATGACTTGTAATGGGGGGAAAAACATGTATTCATGATATAGGTCTTGCATCTCATTTTCTTAATTTTTTCCTATATCATATAGATTTTATGGATATTTTAAAAAGTAATAAGGATTCTGTTTGTTAGTGTATAGATAGTGTGTGCATGTGTCTGCACATGTATCATTAAATTAATATGCATTGAAATATCATTTTTGACTTATCATATTGACAAATTATCAATGTTACCAAACATAAGAATTGCAAACATTATATTTGCAATCTCAATTGAGGATGATTTAATAGTATCTAACAAGATAACAAATGCACAAACCCTTTATTGTCTATAAATAAGGAGTTGTTTCAATTTAAAATACCATATAATGGAATATTATGCAGTCATAAAAGAAATTTAAAACTATCTTGTGTAATGATAAGGTAGGATCTCCAAGATATTAAGTGAAATAATGAGAGCAGGTTGAATGATATGCTACTATTTTGTGAAAATATTTATATAATATTCATTTTGGATATAAAATGTCACTATGTTACCTCCAGAGAGAGGAACTCAGTGACTTAGAAACAAAGGTGAGAGGGAGACTTTTTACTATGATTTTTCTCTACTTCTTAATTTTTTGTGTGTGTGAGGAAGATTAGCCCTGAACTAACATCCGTTGCCAATCCTCCTCTTTTTGCTGAGGAAGATTTGCCTTGGGCTAACATCCTCGCCCATCTTCCTCTACTTGTTATGGGTTACCGCCACACCATGGCTTGACAAGTAGTGAGTCAGTCCGCCCCCGGGGATCCAAACCTGCCAAGCTTGGGCCACCAAAGCAGAGGGTGTGATTTTAACCGCTACACCACCAGGCCGGCCCCTGTACCTCCCAATTTTTTTTTTTTTTTGTGAGGAAGGTTAGCCCTGAGCTAACGTCTGTTGCCAATCCTCCTCTTTTTGCTGAGGAAGATTGGCCCTGGGCTAACATCTGTGCCCATCTTCCTCTACTTTATATGGGACGCCGCCACAGCATGGCTTGACAAGCAGTATGTCAGTGTGTGCCTGGGATCCGAACCCGTGAACCCCGGGCCGCTGAAGCAGAGTGCACACACTTAACTGCTACGCCACCAGGTTGCCCCCTTTTTTTTTTCAGTACTTCCCAATTTTTAATCATGTGACTATCTTTCTTATTCAAAATATATGATATGTTTTTCATTAAGCTTCTATTGAAAATTATATTAAAAAATGCAAAGATGAGAAGAAGACAAATTGAAATAAAGGGGAAAATAATTATATAAAACATCTGGGTCTAGAAAAGAGAAATAGTTATACAAGAATTGAAACCTTAACTAGAGCAGTACAGAACAGAATTGTCAGTGTAAAATATTAGAGCAGGGATACAGTAGACACAGATTTGTACTGTTTTAAAAACCTGAAAAAAAAAAGGGCAAAGATACAGAAAAGATGAAACATAACAAAAACCATTGAGGGTAGAAGTTAGAAGTATAAACTAAAATTTGTGAGTGTTCATAATTGTAACACATTATGTAGAATTTTTCCTATTGTCCTGAAATTGGGAGTGAGGATCCAAAGCTGAAGATAGAAACTCATTGCTTATCCCGTATCTATGAGAAAGCTGCTATGAAGCCACTAAGAATAAAGTATAGAGGGTTTTTTCAAAGTCTATCACAATTAGTCTTCCATTGACTTTGCATGCCCTCACCACCATCTTCTGCATATATAGAGGGGAAGTGGAGGGCAGTGAAGGGGTATATTTGGAATTGTGTCATTGGCCTAGTTGGGAAGGTTGTGGTTTCTATAAAGGGAGCTTAGTTTTCAGACATAACTTCAAGTGAGACTGGCTACTCTCCAAAAATTCACTGGAAAGATTAAAGTTGACTTGAAGAATGAAAGCCTGAAATTTCATTTGCACAGTTTGAAGTCTGCTTACCCAACAGCCTTGATAAGCTGCTTTGTACCTATCTAAAAGGTTAGAAAGATCATTGAAGAGATAGCAGGATAAAGAGAATGATTAGCTTTGGAGTGTCCTGCTTTTTTGTCACAGCAAAGATGTATCATTTCCCCTTGGATATAGAGACCCTGCAGAAGATAGCCTAACTGAGTTGTCTTGATGGTTACCCAATTCACGAGGATAGCCTGCTTGTTGAGAGAGGAGAATAAGTGGTAGAATTGGACCTGGCTTTCCTTTTTCAGGGAATTGTGCAGTTATATGATCCTGTGGTGTCCTTTGAGGGAGAATTTGAATACCTGCTGCTCAGAACACATTGATTGACAATCAGTGTTAGCTAGAAAAGCAAGAATAATAATCAAGGATGTAACACTATGAACTGTCAAGTGAAGTAGATTTGCTCTTAAGACCTGGAGAAAGGAGGGAATATAGGTATTCCTGAAGCAGCAAACACACACCTCCATCTCGCACTCAAAGGGATTGGACTGCCAGGAAGATTGACAGGGTGGAGACACACCCCTTCATAACTCCAAATCCCCGAGATTACGAGTGTAGCTGGGACTTGGGAGGAGAAAAAGGGAGAGATTAATTTTGAATAGGACATAAATTTGGCATTTTAAAGTGGATGGATATTTTATCACTGAACATAATCAAGAAGTATGCCATCTTCCCAAAATAGCTCTAGGGGTCAGCAATTAACATTCTGGAGAGTGTGCTTGAAAGTAGTCATTGGAGAAACATAAAACTGCTTCAAGTTTATATCCCTCCAAGTTTAGACTGCTAAATAAATTAGTTACCCAAGGAAGCAGTAGGAACAATTGGAGCAGAAATGGTAATACAGTCATGCCTGAAGAGAATAATTCAGACTTGGAAAAAAATAAAATCACAATTTTACATTCTTGAAAGGGTCAGGGATCTCTTAAAAACCAGTGTGCAGTACTCGACCTGTGCTTTTGGGTTGTGAAAGGCCACAGATATGGACATGAAACCCTATAAGTGAAACTTCACGGAAGACGCAAGAAGAGTCAGACACTGTGGATTAAACAGAAAATATTTGGTAGAGACCATCTCTGGGTAATTGAGTTTGTGAAGGTGACAAAATTTTACCTGGTGGTATGTGTAGCAAAATCTTAGATGTAACATTTGGTTGTCTAAAATTTTCAGTTAAAGCCTCACAGCTGAAAACCTTGGAAGTTAAATATCTTCATATTCTAGATAGAACCACTGGGTGGTTCTCTGGAATAACAACAAGGGAAGAGCTGGTCTTATTATCTTACCTGAAGATGCTCAATCAGTGTACATGCAAAAAGACAAAGACCATTATTGGAGTTATGAGTCATTGCCTCAGAGGGAGGGACCCTGCTATGGCTTTTGATTACCGTTTCCATCCTCTCCCCCTATTGCAGATACCAAATAAGAGAGGCTCTCAGAGAATCAATTGTAGAGACAGAAGTTTTCATCAGGTCGGAGAAACTGTCATGTCAGGCCTTATGAGGGTATCTGCCTGGGCAATAGCTGCTTGGTGATTTTCTCTGTGTATCTCTTTGGGGACTTTGGAGAAAACTTAAAAAAAATTTCAGGGCATAAGGGTTGGCCTCGTGGCATAGTGGTTGGGTTCGGTGCACTCTTCTTCAGCAGCCTGAGTTTGTGCGTTCCGATACCGGGCACAGACCTACACAACTCATCAGCCATGCTGTGGCAGCAACCCACATGCAAAATAGAGGAAGACTGGCACTGATGTTAGCTCCCACATGCAAAATAGAGGAAGACTGGCACTGAAGGGCTAATCTTCCTCATGCAAAAAAAGAGGAAGATTAGCAACCGACGTTAGCTCAAGGAGAATCTTCCTCAGCAAAAAAAAAAATTCAGGGCATAAAAAAGAGCAGCAGCGCATAAAAAAAAGTGTTGGCAAAAAGATAACATGAGACAGATGTCAAATGAGCATGGTCACAGCTAGAGGCTATGATGTGAATGATGGAGATATTGGATAGAAAGATGCAAAACATCTCTTTCATATCAGACAATCACGCAGTGGGGATCCCCTAAACCTGCTCTGGATGGTTTGGTGAGAGGAACATATGCCTGGAAGAGCTGCAGCCCTATTTGCCTCATGAGGAAAGACAGTCTGAGAATGAGACTAAAACTTTGAAAACATATAAGACAATAAAAGAAGAGAAAGCAGGGTCCCTGAAAAAGACACAAACAAACAAAACAAACAAAAATCATTCCATTCCTACAGCCAGTGGTATACTGTTCTGGATGGGAGAAAAAAAGTCCTGATGTGTAGCTTTTGACATTATACAAAGTATAAATACTCTCATCATTGCTAATCTCAAGATACCAACTTGATGTCCTGGAATATGGAGTTGGGAAGAGATGCTAACAAATGGCTTTCACTAGCTGATAGAAGCTGGTTCCAGTCTAATCATTGCTTGAAGCTCACCTTGCTTCTAGACTTTTTCAACTGAATGGGAGAATATATTCCCATGATAATTTAATAATGATGGCCATATATCACTCAAAACTGGGAAAATATTGAAAATGAAAATGGTGGTACTATTAATTTTGCTGAGACACAAGGTCTAAACTTGGACTTTCCAGGCAAACTGAGATCTATGACCAACCTAAAGGAGCCAATTTGAGTTGTGTGTTATGAGGATAATTACATAAAATATCTTCACCTATATTTAGAACTAAGTAATTCAAATGCAACTATGTTTGGTAGGTCCGTAATCACAATGCAGGAAAGATAGGAGCTGGAAGACTTAGACGTGAAGCTCTTAATTCACAATTACGTAAGGAAGTCTCATAAATCATTATTCTCATACAATGAAACATTTGGTAAGGCAAAGATCATAAATTGGCAGCCCGATAGGTCACTCGTCAAACACAGATATGTTCTATATGTTGACATTGTGTTAACTAAGTTAAATATATTTATTCCTGAATCTCTATTCAGTATTTCTGCTATGGGAAGCTCAGAAGTTCTACTACTACTGATTGTTATGTTTGCTAATTTTCTCTTTCTGTAGATTTCTTTTCTTGTACATTTTATAATTTTGAATTATGAACTAATCTTATCTGTGGAAAACCAGAGCCAGTTTGCTTTTGCTACTGCCTTCATTCCAGGCATATCACTGGCCTGGGGCCATATTTTAAGTCAGTTTTTTGACTGGAGAGTTCCTGATCCATGTGGGTTGTATAAATGTGAATCCCAATGTCTAGGTTTATAGTTATAAATTCTAAGGGATAATTTCAAGATCAGACTAACATTCTGCTCCAGGGTAAATACAGCATACGTTTGTATACTTCTTTTCTAGATTTTTGTCTCTAGAGAGTAATTTTAATTTCTTAAAGGCTCAGATATTCATTTAAAAATATCTTGATATTTGATAATTTGGGGCCTTCAGGGTATTTGTTTTTCTTAATGCCAAAACTGGAAACTGAAACTGATATTTAAACTATCAATTAGCTGTTCATCTTAAGTAATACCTGAGTGTGGAGGGAAAAAAACTCAAAAGATCTCCTGTCCATTACTGAACCAATTTTTATAATCCGGTGACCATCATGCAATGAATAATTAAACCCAGGTGTTATAATGATTAACTCGGATTAATCTAGACGATTTTTTTTTTTATAATTGGGAGAGCCCTGCAAATGGCATAAGTGTTAGAAAATATGAGAGTGGTGGAATGAGTATGGGGGTGTACAATACAATGTAGTCTTAAATTCTTGTTTTGTTTTGCTTGTTTTCTTTTATAATACAGAAATAAAATAGAGTATCTTACACGTAACCAGAAAGCAAATATGAACTTGCTTCTAGGAAAATATTCATAGAAGGAATAAAGTGAAAAATGTTCTTAATGCTATAAGGAAAATCAGAAGATGAAGGAATGTCATCTACTTTGTTCTCAAATCATTGTACAAAACAATATACCAAATAACATACCAAACATATTGTGATTTATATGTGAATGCATAGAAAGTTATTATCATATATTCAAATGCTCAGAAGGAAGGGCATCTGTGTATTCATTCTTGAACAAGTATCTCAAATGCAGACTACAGAACAATAACTGATTAATCAAAATGATATACTAAGATATAGAATAATAATGTTATCAGAGAATGCATGCAGGGCACTGCAAATATTTATACAAAGAAATATAAGTTGCAAAGATAAGTATAAAGCAGCCTAAAAAATAAATTCATTATGAACTAGATTAAAAATCCAATATGATGGATACAATGTCAACTCAGCCTGATAGATAGTGGATTCAGAATAGGAGCCAATACAATTGTACCAATTTACCCATGCTACATAAGGTCTGTGGCCTGGCATGGTCAACTGAGATGGACACTGGTATTATTGGTGAAGGTGATAATTAATGTGACAATCCCTGCCAGAACCACCGGCACTGTGACTAAGAGTCCTAGACTACGATGCACTTTAACTAAAATCGTATTTCAGGTATTACATTCTAAGACTAAATATTCAAACATTGAAGTTTGTTGAACAAATTATGATATTACTATGGGATGAAATAAACACATAGAAATGATATATATATATATATATTTTTTTTGTGTGTGTGTGTGTGTGTGTGTGTGTGTGTGTGTGTGTGTGAGGAAGATCAGCCCAGAGGTAACACCCGTGCTAATCCTCCACCTTTTGCTGAGGAAGACTGGATCTGAGCTAACAACTATTGCCAATCCTCCTCCTTTTTTTTTTTTTTCCAAAGCCCAGTAGATAGGTGTATGTCATAGTTGCACATCCTTCTAGTTGCTGTATGTGGGACGCGGCCTCAGCATGGCCAGAGAAGCGGTGCATCGGTGCGCGCCCAGGATCCGAACCCGGGCCCCCAGTAGCGGAGCACATGCACTTAACCACTAAGCCACAGGGCTGGCCCAGAAATGATATTTTGAGGCATTTTTATTACCTGAAAATATGATTAGGACATAAATGAAAAGAGGCAATGCCTCTAACGAAGCTGACTCTGGAAAAGAACCATGGTAAACTACCTGCTGGCTCTTAGAGATTCTGCTCAAAAGGGACACCTGTCACTTCAGCCACATTTCATTATCCTCTCCCAGAGAGGGACAACAAATATTTGAACAATCACAAATACCACACCAACTAAATCCTTATATCATAAATATAATATATCATAAAGAATGTTTTGACTTTTATATGATTGTTATCCCACGCAAAAATAAGATTGCTGTGGCAGGCAGCATTTTAAGATAGCTTCCAAGATTCCTGCCCCCCACTCTGTGAGCCCTGTATAATCTCCAACCGCAGACATGTGAGTGGGATTTGTGAATATGATGGAATATCACTCCTGTGATTATGCTATTTCATATGCAGAAGTGGTTTTTTCAGATGTATTGAAGGTCCCTAACAGATTGACTTTGAGTTAATCAGAAGGAGATTATCCTGGGTTGCCCTAACCTAATAAGGTGAGCCCTTAAAAAGAGATTGAAGAGATTTGAAGGGAAATTTTACTGCTGACCTTGAAACAGCAAACCGCTATGTTGTGCAGAAGGCCACATATCAGGGATGGGGGCAGCCTATAGGAGCTGATAATAGCTCTTGGTTCATAGTCGGAAAGAAAGTGGAGATCTCTGTCCTACAACCACAAGGAACTTAATTCTGTCAATAACCAATGAGCTTGGAAGAGGATTCTGAGCCTCAGATGAGATTGCAGCCTAGCTAATAACTTGGTTGCATCCTTGTGAAACCCTGAGCAGAGAACCCAGCTAATACATATAGAGCCAGATTCATGATCCACAGAAACTGTGAGATAATAAATGGGGGTTGCTTTAAGCCACTAAGTTTGTAGCATTTGTTACACAGAAATAGACAACTAATATAATTACCTTAAAGAACTACATAATGTTAATAATTCTAAAAGTGGTAATAACAATAATACCAATGACAACCATTGTATTTATTTTATATTCAGGATACTGTTGCTGAACTTCTATCAGTTTATGCACAAATACACTATTTGATTAACAACAATTAAATAATATGTACTGATTTATTTTTCGTAATAAAATAAAGAATGCCCTTGAATTGGAGCACAATAAATAACCCATGACTTTATTTTACTAACACTTTCAGTAGATTTACTCACATTTTGTATACTCTTGCTTTTAACTAAAGTTGTGATTTTTTTAAAATTAGCTTTGCACTTGCTAAATAATACTTCGACTCCTTTATTTTCTTTCAGTGTTAGAATAAAATAAAATAGAAAACTGGCCAGACTAAATTAGCTATGCACCTTTTTATTTATAATCTATCTTTGATTTGCATGTAATTAACAATAGTTAATACCAACGTTTATTACATACACCCAAGGGACTTGCGGATTCTATTTAGGAAGGAAAAAGCTAGAATGAGCATCACTTCCACCCTGACAAAAGAGAAAAAAATCTGTAAAATTATAACTTTTCTTTAATCCATCAATGCACTGAGGTCAAAAGACAAGTGCTTCCAATGAGAGAGAAGAAATAAGACAAAGCACAAAAGGAAGACAGGGCTGCCATAGAAGTAAAGTGAAATGCAGCTAATACTTTTTGACAAATTGTTAAGGCCGGAGTGTATGATAGTATAAGAGTATAAAGGCCCTCAGAGCCATAGACACGAGGGGAGTCTGCATCTACTTGTAGGCTCGTTTTCACATTCCTTACCAGTGTGCATGAGAAAGACTGAGGCCGGGACAAGAAATAGGAAAAAAAGTTTCATTTGTGAATTATATACAGATGAACGTGGTGCAGTCCTGCAGGAAGGGTGCAGCTGCCATAGGAATAGCACAAAGCCCTACCTGATGCTTTCCCCTGTGGAAATGAAGACCGAAGGAGCTGTGAGAGGGCAGCACCCTCTGCCACACACAGAGCAAGAATACTACCATGGAAGAGAAAAGGAAAGCAACCCTCTAAACTCAGGAAGGAACAGGAAACTGTAGTGGAGCCAGACATTTGGAGATAACCCCCAATTTTTTGGTTCACATAGAGTCTATCTTTTCAGGGTCACTGAAAAGTCCCTCACCTCTGAAACTTAAGAGTTGTTCAAGACTAAGGCTGTACAAGACAGCAAAGAACACCCCCTCCCAACACCCATCACCAGGCTAGCAAGCACCAAGTAAAGAGCCAGAAAATAACACTGGGCTAGAGGCAAGAGTGTGGAGAGAGACTGTTTCTAAGGAAGAGAGGTATAGGCACGTGTAAAGCTGACGGAGGAGCAGGTATTGAGAAAAACCCGTCGGCAAACCAGTCTACCCACTGAGCACAATGGAACACTAGAGGAATTTTAATCACTAGAAGCACTGAATGCAACAACAGCAACAATAAAACTGAAACACCATTGGACTCCCACACACTAAAGGCCTAGCAGAAGAAGACTTATAACAGTTTCCAGGAAAAACACTATTTACCTTTATCTCAAATGTCCTATACATGATGTCTGCCTCTCAACCAAAATTAAAAATGCACACACGTACTCAAAAGACAAAAACACTGTCAAGAGACGAAATAATCCACAGAACCAAAGCCACATGTAACCCAGAAACATCAGAGAGAAAATTTAAAACTATGAATAATACGTTAAAGGCTCTGCATGAACTGACGGTGATTTTCATGCAGGGAGATTGAACATTTAAGGAAGAATCAAATCAAAATGTTAAAAAGAAAAAAGGCATTAACACAGAAGAATAACTTTGATGTATTCATCAGTAGACTGGAAAACAGCTCAGAAAAGAATTAGTGAATTTAAAGATAGGTCAATAGAAATTACTAAAACCGAAAAACAAAGAGAAAATTTGAGTTAAATAAACAAACACAGGAAAGAGAGCACTGAAGAGCTGTGGGACATATTCAAATGATGTAACAAATTTGTATTTGGAATCCTAGAAAGACATAAAATCCTAGAAAGAACAGAGAGTGAAAAGGTAGAAAAAATATTGAAGAGAGAATGGCTGAGAATTCCCCCCTCCAACAAAAGAAAGAAAAATGCCAACCACACAAAATCAAAAAGGTCAGAGAACACTAAGCTGGATAAATACCAATAGAACACATACAAACACACATGTCTACGCATATTATATACAAAGTACTTTAAAACCTAAATTAAAAAAAAAAATCTTGAAGGAGGCCAGAGAGAAAAATAAAATTACAGAGAAAAGAGATAAGAATTATAATTACAAAAATTGTAATGAGTGAAAGAGACATTTATAAATCACTTATTACCTAAAAGTTACCTTAGTTAAATGAATCCTATAGTTTCTCTTAAAATATAATTTGTTCAAAAGAGAGGGATTTATAATCTTTTTTCTTAAATTATATCTCATTCAATATGATTTCAGTAGCTAGTTGAAATTATGCCTATAACAGAGAAAAGGTAATATACTTCTTAGGAAAACACAATAAATCTACATACTGTATCTCTGACATTTTCTCATAATTAAAAAAAACAATTTTTAGTGTATACTGTATGACACATACAGGAAGAAATTCCACATATTATCACATGAACTCCCATAAAACAGCAGATAAGGTGGATAGCGTAATTTCTATTATATAAATTAAAGAATGAAGCTCAGAGAGGTACAACAGGAGCACAGCATCAAACTCTAAGTGGCAGAGGAGGGATTTGATTCCTGGATTTACCTCTAAATTAATCATTCTGTTCGCCTTCTGCTTGTCTCACCTTATTCTATGAAAAAAATTTTTTTAAATATTATCAATTTTTTGTTTAAATGTGTTCCTATGGGCGAATGTATTACTGTAGGCAATCTCAAGGAACTTTTAACATTAGTTAGTCCGTTTAGAAGTTTGAAGACTATTTCCCATTAATATTCTTCTAAATCTGTGCAATTAACAACTACCAAAGCAAGCTACAAGAATAATTTTTACAAACATGGGACATCATAAGTTCGTATTGCTTTTGGATCACTTCTTATATGGATAGCATGCGAGTAGCTGTCCATGGTCTTGAAGGGGCACTGGTCCTTTCCAGGTTTAGGAAGGCCTATGTGTGTAGGTTTCAGATAAGATGTGCTGTAAGGCACAGGAGGGCCATGTAAATATGTACAAGGGGCCTTGGAAGTGGCATAACTTGTTTTCAGTTTGGTCCTATTCCTTGGTTAAAATTTTTTGGTTCACATAGAGTCTATCCACCATAGCCGTCCTAGAAGCACCGCCCCAGACAGTAATAAAAAAAAGATTCCCTGTGTACTTTCTACTATCGCAAAAATAATTTACCTTAAAAAATGCTCCACTGTTGAGGTTCTTTTTATTATATGAGAAATAAAATTTTGCAATTTTAATAATATTTATATATTCCCCCAAATAATAAGACATTAATTATATTATAGTGTGAAATCAAGTAAAGAAAAAGGAGGTATATTTAGGAACAATACAAATTGTTGAATGATTCATGTCACATTTCAGAGTTATATGCAGTGTGAAAACATTTCCCATTTTTTAAAACTTAATTTTCCATTATCTTTGCTAATATAATGGAACATTAGTCTAAATTATTTTAAAAGTGAATAATGTATAAAACATAGAGTTTTCTAAGGGCATATAAGATAAATAAGTTATTTATCATTTCAAAAAATAATATATAATTAAAATATATAATATATTCAAAATATACAATTAAATATATGTTTTTCAACATATGATTGTTCAAATATATAATTTAAAAAATAAAGTTAGTATACATATTTGGTAGAATTTAATATATATGATTAAAAAAATACTTTCAAATCTTTGTTTAATGCTTACTCTGGGCAAGTTATAGTGTTAACACTTTTTTTAGATATTAGTTGAAATCCTCATGAGACCCCTCAGAGTCAGGAATTATTATACCCATTTTATAGATGAAGAAATGAAGACTCCATGAGACCTGGAAACTTTTCCAAGTCACTCAGGATGTAAAAGATTACATGATTGACTCCAAAATCTTTAAAAATGCGTATATATTTGAAAGATACCTAGGGACATGGAAACTATCACAATAAAATATAAAGCAGTAAACAGGCTGGCCTGGTGGCACAGTGGTTAACTGCACATGCTCTGCTGCGGTGGCCTGGAGTTCACAGGTTCGGATCCCAGGTGTGGCTGACACACCGCTTGGCAAGCCATGCTGTGGCGGCGTCCCATATAAAACAGAGGAAGATCAGCATGGACGTTAGTGCAGGGCCAATCTTTCTCAGCAAAAATAGGAGGATTGGCATCAGATGTTAGCTCAGGGCTAATCTTCCTCTCACACACGCACACACACACACATACACAAATATATATATATATATATATATATATATATATATATATATATAGCAGTAAAATACAAATGGATATATTTTATGTCAAATAGATATGTATATCTGTATAGTTAGGAGAAGTATCTAATGTTGTAGATTGAAAAACATCTTTTCTCTGATCCCTGTTTCATCCCATGCTAGTCATATTTTAAGGTGATGAGCTTATGAATGATTTTCCTTATCCTTTTGTATGCCTTTAGAGTGTTTTTTTTTAAAACTCTACAAAGAGCATGTATTACTATGTGTAATCATTAAAATAAACATGCTTAAAGTGAGGTCACACACATCATGATTTAATTGTCTCTATAATTCATCCTAATTGTGGAAATTGGATTATTATTAATTTTAGAATCTCTTGTTTAGCTTCTGAAGTGAAAAAAAAAAAAATCCTTAAGTGTAGCATTGCTCTGCATTCAATTAAGTGAAAGCTGGTTATAAAATCATGAGACCATATGGGACCAAATAGCTGAATTTCAGTGAACTATTTTCATTAATTTCAGACTGCAACTGCGACATTAGCTAACTATGTCATGGAAATCAATTGCAAATATTCCTAGAGGAAGAGACTTTCGTGCCTGAGACCTCAGGAAACACTACTGAAAGCCTACTCAAAGCTGTAGCCTTACCTATAATGACTTAGTAATATCATCTCAATCAATGAAAGATAAGAAGAGCTATAATTTGCGAAATTTCAAATTTCATTATAAAAATATTTTAATAATTTTTTTCTTAAAGAAACTTTTGGATTTTCAAGGAATACCACAATTTACCTTGCTATTATTATTATTATTATTATTACTATTTACTGTAGATGGATTCCAAGGAAGCATAAAACAGAAGATTCCCAGAATCCTCAGTGGAAAGTCTTTCAGCCGATGTGCAAGAAAAAGTCTGCCATTTTCAAAATATTGTTCCATATCAGTTTTAGCTCATGGTAGGTATAAACTCAGAGTAACATGGATAAAGTTGTTGGTAAATATCTTGACTTTTGTCTTATTTTTGGTAGTTATGTTATTCCAGACTGTCCATTAACCATTCCTTAGGGATCTGCCTTTGCCTTACTTATCGTCTGGAGCACAGTAGAAGCAGCCAACTAAAGCTGAAACTATTATGCCACATGTTCTATAATTTCAGTCTTGTGTGGAGACACAAAGAGACCCAAGGGAATTAGGGTCATATGACAATCATACAAAAGTCTTCTTCTACTTAAGATTCCCAAGAGGTGCCCAGACTCCTTTTTTTCAAAGATTGCTTGTTTTTCTCTTCTGTTAATTCTGAGTTAAATGTAGCATCTTTTTTTCTTACTAGGTTAGTCAGAGTTTGCTTCTATTGTTGCAAACACATTATCTGAACTAATTCATATTACACACACATGCACACACACTTTGTACAGGATCTTCTTTTGGGATACACAAAAAGTGGAATTATTAAAAAGCACTATTTAAAATCACAATATATTATCTAGATTGTAACAATCATGCCATGCTATGTGGTAGAGATTTGAGTTGGACATCTATAGAGTAGAAAGTCCATCAGAATGTCAGTCACAAGGAACTGTCCAGGAGAAAGGACAATGCTATATTTAAACTCAATCAAATTTTATCCATTGTTGCGTGGTAATTATGTTACCAATTTTGCTTTCTTCCGGTGGAACTTGAACCCACAATCAGAGGGGACCTGAGGAAGAGCTAGAGCTGATGAGCCTCAAACCCACAATCAACCCTTTTCTTCCTTGGAGGGTTCTTTTCTGTTCGCTGTCACAGATTTGGAATGAAACCGAAGCTGAGCATTCAACAGCACAAGCTTTATTCAATGGCCAAAGAATGGAGAAGTGGGAACTATGTTCATAAACCAACTTCTCAGCTCTTGGGGCAAGTAAGCAGCTGTTATAAGGGGTCAAGGTAAAGAAGGGGGAGGATACTCATAGGTATGCAGGGAACTGGGCAGGCTTTTCAGGGGAACAAAGGTGCCACCTCTTTTCTTTCCTTATTTGGTTATATCCTGCCATTGCCATGGTGGTTGTAAACTGTCATGGTGCCAGTGGGTGTGTTATGTAGCATGGTAATGTATTACAATGACCATATAATGAGCTTTGAGGTCTATGTCAGTTCAAGTCAGACTGCCACGTTGCCTTCAACCAGTTTGAACTGGTTTCGACCATATGTCTCAGACATCTCCTCCTTCCTCTCTTTGTGGCTTCCTGTAAGCTAAAGACAATATGTCAGGCTTGTATTGAGCAGGGTTGTGGTTAATGTCTTATGGGACCAGGAGCTGAGGTAACAATTATAGGCCAGTTAGCTAGTATTTCTATAAATTCTTTATTTTAGAAAAATGCTAATTACGTGATTAAACTTCTGAATGCAATAAAAACCAGACAAAACTTTATAGAACAAGTCTTTGAAAACACTGATCTTTCAGCACTTCAGAGGCTCTCCCTCTGTTCCTAGTTTTGCTCTGACAAACTCCTTTTGACTATTGGCCTTTAAGAACTACTTGTCTTGGTTAAAGACTGGGATACTGGCTATTTCAATACAAATCCCTTACGATAATATCTGTTATTAATTAATTTTTAGTCTTCTGCAAGCAAATGAGTCTTTGATACTCATAAAAGTCAAGATTTTACTATTGTTGTGCCATTTTCAACTCATTTGGATTTCATCTGTGATAACAAAAGGCTTCTTCAATGAAAATTATTGCCATTTCCCTTATTTTGTTTAGAATTCTAGCTTAAAAAAGAGATTCTTCTGGATTATTGTACCTGATACAAACGGAAGATTGATAATCAGTCTGTTTCAAATAAGAACAAAACTATACTGTTTAAGTTCATGACTTATGTAAGTGTGATTTTGTGAAGTTTGTAAAAATAAAATGCAATATTTTCTAAATATGACAAAAAGTTATTCTCACTTATCTCTTTTAGTAAATGATTGATAAATAGTACAGGTATGTAATTTTACCAGCAATATTGTACACATACTAAAAGGTATCAATAAATCTGAAGTTTACTAAATAATAAACATTTAATTCTCTAGGTGCATATATGTAATAAAATATGATGATAACATTGACAATTCATAATTCCTGACTATGAAATTATTTTCTATTAATAGGCATTCTGTGTATGCATAAAAAACCTTGGCTTTCTGGACATTTGCCAATTTTAAGTTTTTTAAAAGTGTTTTTGAAAAAACATCTGAGTTAAAATGATATATATTTTAAAATATTATAAATAGATACTGATTATAAAAATTAAGTATTCATATTTTTGACATTTTGAATAGTATTGATGACAACGTGAAAAAATTTTGTCAAGATAACTTAAAAAATGAAAGAAAAATCAAGTACTAAAACAAACAGTCCTTTTGAGGAAGATCATGTTAATAAAGCATATTTGTAATGTTAGGCTGTGCTGTTTTATTTTTTAAACGGTAGCCATAAATAATTCGTATGTGTTTTTTTTGGGGGGTGGCTATATGGCATACGGAAGAAAATTCATGGTCCTATAAGAAAATAAATATTAATACAATTTATGAGGCAAATATGCATATTCCTATGCCCTTTAGCAGCAGAGGACTATGTATCACTGAATATACTATTTAACAAAAATTATCTCAGATACGTAAAAATGAATTAATCCTTAATTCATGATACATTATCGTCATTGATCTATGTATAGCCAAGCTTCATTTCATCGTTTATGTCTAATAAATTTATTCATACAATTTAATAACATAATGAATACCTCTGAACCCAAGATTCAGCCAAGACTTGCAACATTACCAGTAGCTTATATTAATCTGTGTTTTCCCCCACCTCACAATCACACCTACAGGATTTTACTTCTGTCCTGAATTATCTATTAATCACGTCCTTGATTTATATGTAATATTTAAGTGTGTAACTATCTATCTGTCTACCTATCTGATTAAACCTTATATTTTTTTTAGTCCTGCTAGCTATTAAACACTATTAAAATAATTTCAAATTCTTTGTAATCATTTGGAATTTGCTTTTCATATTCAATATTATATTACAAAGATCCATCCCTACATATTTATTTTATTTTATTTTATTGTGGTAAGAATACTTAACAAGAGATCTACTCTCCTAACAAATTTTTAAGTGTGCAATACATTATTGTTGACTATATATTACAAAGATCCATCCCTACATATTTATTTTATTTTATTTTATTTTATTTTATTGTGGTAAGAATACTTAACAAGAGATCTACTCTCCTAACAAATTTTTAAGTGTGCAATACATTATTGTTGACTATAGGAACAATGTTGTACAGCAGATCTCTAGAGTTTATCATCTTGCTTAACCCATCCATATATTTCACATGTGGTATCAGCTTATGCACATCATTGCTATACATAGTTCACTGTGTGACTATACTACCATGTATTTGTTCATTCTGATGTCAATGATAGTTTGGTTTCCATTTTTTCTATAACAAATTGTATTGTGAAAAGCATATTCCCACTACAATGTACACATGCTCAATTATGTCTCTAGGCATCTATCTAGAAGGAGAAGCTTTTGAGTCATGGAGAAGGAAATATTTCAATGTTACAATTACAATGACACACTGTTTTCCAACATGGTTGTGAAAGAGATTTCATTGATTCACATTCTCTCCAATATTGAGTACTTTCAGATCACTTAATTTCTACAGATTGAATTGGTATAAAATATTTTATTGTGGTAGACCTATTCAATTTTCATTTTCCTGATTATGAAAATATGAAGGTAGAATACTTCTTCATAGTACTTTAATTTGTTTCCTCTTCTCTGAAATGGCAGTGCATGCTTTTGCCCATTGCTCTTCAACCAACTATATTGTAGGAATCCTTCTCATATTCTAGACACAAATTCATAGTTAATTATATGTGTGAAAAATGTAGGTGAATAGTTTCTCACTTTGATGTGGTGATATATTTCATAAATAAAACACACAAGCAATAACGATGAAAAAAGATAGATAAATTTAACTGCATAATAAGAAATTCTGGTTACCAAAAGAAACTTAAAGAAAGAAAAAGTGAAAGAAAAAGATAAGCTACAATCTGGGAGAAGATATTTTCCACACATGTAATTAACAAAGCACGTATATCAAGACTATTATTAGGAGGACTCCTTGGTCTATCTTCAGAGGGTGTGGGAAAGCTCGGTCTAAATGCCTGGAAGAAAAACGAAACTGGTACGACACACTGGAATTCTTCATCCCAGGTTGGATTCACAGAATATTTATGAGATATAATGCTCAAAATTTTGTTATTGCATACGGGAAGCAAAAACAAAGAATGAGTCGAGGTTGATGCCTATTGATGAAATTCACAGATAAATCCAATAAAAGGAAGAGAAGATGGTTTTAGATGGAAGATAATAAGTTTAGTTTTAGACACACTG
Source organism: Ceratotherium simum simum (assembly GCF_057802395.1). NCBI lineage: Eukaryota > Metazoa > Chordata > Mammalia > Perissodactyla > Rhinocerotidae > Ceratotherium > Ceratotherium simum. The sequence continues at coordinate 47,754,056 of NC_141911.1, forward strand.
ATTTTTCTATAGACTATAGAACATCCAAGGGAAGATGCTGGATCATATCTAGATAAGATTGAAGTTATTATTGATATGAAGTTGTTACTGATATTATTGATATGTGGTGTAGTTTTAAATTTGCTGTCATTGTAGAGATGGCCTAGGATGACTACAGTGAATGTTTATGGTAAGAGCAGAAAAACAAACAAACACTAGAAAGCACTCAGAAACACAAACCTTCCTCAGGAAAGAAATTTAGTAGAACTCATGAGAACATCTGGAGCGAAAACAGGAGAGAGTTGTAGGTTAGAAAAGCCAAAAGAGAATATTTCATAGGCAAATAGCAGTGTCACAAGCATAAAAAACTGGGTGTTTCCACTAGTTTAGCTACAGTTAGGGGGTCTGTACCCTTGAGAAAATCATCTGCAATTTCAGTGGATTAAGGATATACTTGGAGGTAAGGATAGCATAATGATTTCACCTTTTAAGTCTTTAAAAGAGTAAGTGTGCATAATATATTGTCTTTTATCAGAGAAATATGAAAAAAGATAATTCTTTTACTATTAGTTTCAACTTTTTCTGAATTTGTTTCATACAGATTATCAATTCTGATTTTGTAAAGGTATTTTAATATAGGTAAGCATGATGAACAGTGATTTCAAAAGCACATAACTTTATTTTAATAATACATTATATGCATAAATAAATAATGCAGTATAAATATCTTAGCTGAATCATTTTCTCTGCTTGCTTTGAATACTTTATGTAGTTAGGTAACAAACAGAAAGAATAGACAATCTATTATTTAACAAATTGTGAAATATCAGCACTTTGAGATTCTAATTTAAATTCATAGGACTAAGCTGCTATTTATAGTTTCAAATAGGAGAAGTAATAACTTCACAGGTTTAGCTCAATATTATTTGTTTGGATTATTCTGCAACCCTATTTTATTACTTAGGAATGAGTATAGAATAATGATAATAGAATTTATTTATTCATTTAACAAATATTTACTAAGCACACACTTGTGTTCTGGGCACTTCTAGTTCCAGGGATAGAATTGTGAACAACAGAGGAAAAAAAAAAAAAACCTTCATAGAGTTTACAATCCACTGTTGGATACAGATAAGAAAGAAGTATACACACATACACACATACACTCACATCCACACACATACATGTGCACATAGACTTACATACACATATGCAGCGATACGTGTTATGAAGAAAAATAAAACAAGAAAAGGGAGTAATGAATGATATGAGTTTGTGGTGTGACAGAGATTGCTTTTGTGAAGATACGGCATTTGAGTAGAATGTTGAGGGAGTGAACCAGGAAAGACCTTGGAGAAGAACATTTGAGGGGGTGGGAATGGCACTGCAAAAGTCCCAAGACTTTTAGGTGAAGGGGGTCAAGAGGTTAAAAAAGAAGAAAAAAAGAAAAGTCCCAAGACAAAAAAAACCTTTGCTGTTTGAGAATGGCCAAGAAAATCAGGATGCTTAAACTACATTGAGCACGGGCAGGACCTAAAGGAGATGATATCAATAAGGTCGGTAGAGGCGATAAAGTAGATTTATAGGCTATGAGAAGAATTTGGATTATCCTCTACATGAAACAGGATGTCATGGAAGAGTTGTAAAGGAAGCAATTACGTTTTTATTGGGGAATGCAAGGGAGGAAATATAGTATGAGGGATTAAATTGGAAAAGGTGATTATTTGGGAGGATTTTGCAAACCATTCAGGCAAAGGTGATTATGGCTTAAATGAGTGTGGCTGTGGCTGTGTTGGCAGTGACAAAAACTGGTAGGGTTCAGGAAATATTTTTAAGTTGGAACTAATAGAATGTTCCAATAGACTAGATGTGAGTGTGGTGAATAACTTCTAGGTGTTCGACCTGTTCAATCGGGTAATGAGGATGGCATTTACAATTACGGGGTAGTTGAAGAAAAAAGATTTTTATGAAGGAAATCAAGTGTCTGTTTTAGACATGTTAACTTTTAGATATTATATTCAGAGAACTGTTCTAAGGTACACTTCAGTGATTACTTTACTCCCAGATCTTAATAGTTTGTCACACGATGATAAATTCTCTCACAGGAATTAGCAAATCAGTATAGGGCTTTGCCCACAAAGGCTGAAGCAGATACCACCTTTTATAGCCATAGCATCTGGACAAGACCTCCTTATTCTTTAAAGTAGGAGATCAGTACATGGAGAGTTCACTCTCATTCTTCTGTGTTTAGCCCTAAACGTCACACCCATTTCTTCTTAGACCATTGACTGGAAGTACTCACGTGAGCTTGCCAAAATGCAAGGGGGCTAGTAAGTGTAGTCTTCTGTGTGCTCAGGAGGATACTGGGAATTCACTAGTAACATCTACCGCAGATGCCTATACATATCCAAATGGAGGTCTATAGTAGTCAGTTGGATGCAGAAATTTGAAGCAGTGGTTAAGGCTAGAGATATAAAAGTGAGATATATTAATGTATAAATACTATTTAAAATACAGTATTGGATAACTATCCAGGTAGTGAATGTAGATACAGAAAAGGAGCAGAGATTTATTTGCAAGTACTTTCTCCTTGAAAGCTGAGAAAAGTTAAGTTGCTAATTATGTAGAAAACCAGTTGGTAAGCAGCTGGTGAGATATAAGGTGAACTAGGGGTCTATGGTACCCCAGAAACCAAGTGAATAAAAGTCTCAAAGAAGAGAAGATAGTTAACAGTAATAAATGCTGCCTGGATGTAAAATGAAGGACAGACCAAAAATTGAACATTTGATATGTCAAGATGGAGGTCATTAACGACAGTGATAAAGGGCAGCTCCATTGAGTGGTTGGGAAGAAAGCCTGACTATAGGGGGTCCAAGAACAAATGATAGGTAAAGAAATGAAAGATCAAATAGATACAAATGAGTCAGGGCATGCAATGTAATAAAACCAGTGCTTAGAGTCTACCGCAAACACTCAAAATGATAGCTATTTTTATTAATAATAGTATGATTTAGGAATGGTCAATGAAGAAGGAAAATTGGATTATTTAGGATAGAGATGGGATAATTGCAGTAAAAAATAAATTTAAATCAGTGAGAGAGAAGTACTATCTTGTACACAATTGGAGGGATTAGTCTTATGAAGGAACAGAGAAAATGCATCCAGTGTAATGAGAGAATGCAAAATATATAGATAAAGTGATAAGTGGGTTATAAAATGATGTTGATGGAGAGAATGATGTAATTTAGATTACATTTATGTTTAAGTAAAAGTTTTTAAAAGTATATGAACAAATTTAAACATGTAAAATTGGTGATAGCAGGTTCAAGAGAGAAAAAAAGGTATGGAATGGTCACCTTGAAGAATGGGAGAGTAAATTGACATGAAAATCTAAACAGTGTAGATGGCCCACTTTCACACTGTGATTTTTAGTTTAAATTGATGTTTTTGTTTTGTTCTGCCCACATTTATTCATACTAGGGAAAAAGTAGAAGAGGAAGAAATTTTAATCTAAGCATTGTTCAAATTTACTAAGAACGTTGAGTGAAAGAGGGAGGGACAAAGGAATTACATTTAAGAATGCTTGAAGTGGTTAATTATGGAGGTGGGCCATGGTGTCTTCAATGGGTAGAGAGAAGTGAGGATATAGGGCGACAAGGAAAAAAGAAATATGATACGGTCAATAAATTTATTGCCTATTAGTAGCAGCAGTGTCTAGAGTACGAAATATTCAGTGCTGCAGAAGAAGCACAAGGAAAAGGGATTTGGAATTTAAGAGTTCAAGGAACTGGGAGCCAGTATATTGATATTGTTCTCCATGGATGAGATGTTTAAGTCACTATTACTGTAGGATAGGACGCTGTAAAATAAGTAGTTGATAGGTAGTTGCTATGGTCTGAATGTTTGTGTCTCCCCAAAGTTCATATGTTGAAATTCTAACTTCCAAATGTGATGGTATTAATGGATGAGGCCTTTGGGAGATAATTATGTAATGAGGGCATAGCCCTCATGAATGAGATTAGTTTTCTTATAAAAGAGATCCCATAGAGCTCTCTAGCTCCATCTGCCACAGGCGGATACAACAAGGAGTCTGCAACCCAGACGAGTCCCCTCACTCCACCATGCTGGCACCATGATCTCATACTTCCAGCCTCCAGAACTGTGAGCAATAAATTAATGTTATTTATAAGCCACCCAGCCTGTGGTATTTTGTTGTAGCAGCCCAAATGGACTAAGACAGTATTGGTGGAGAGAAAGACAAAGAATAGGAACAGACACCTGCAATTAATGAGGATAAATAAATGCCCTAGGGATTGGTAGAGAGCAAATGAGTGGCAGTTCATCACACAATCTGATGGCATGTTATTCAATGGAGCTGGATTTTTTTGATGGTGGATGGAGAAAAACATGGAAACAACTATTATGAGCAATAAGGGTGTCTACACCTACCCCAAGTCTTACATTAATTAATCTATAGGGAAATTAGAAGAGTGAATTCCAAAGAGGACTTCAGGGGAAGTTAAATATTCAGGAGAGAGCCAACCTCACCTAGAATGAGAAGATAAAGGAAACATTCTGAAAAGTAAAAGGTGATTTTGTTGATGACAGATTGTAAATTACAAAATGAATGGATGAAATATTTGGGGGTGAGAAAGGGAGTAACAACTTGAATTAGATAATGACATATGCAGAGTTGTGTGATGATATGATTATAATAATTAGCCCTCACCTCAAAGATTTGGGCTTCCAGTTTTGAATAAGAAAAGGGGAGTGTGAATGAAGAAGGAATTATAATTTATAGCCTCTGTAGGGAACATTGGTAAAAATTCTCAGCATGTCTTCCTTTCAGGCATGTGAAGCCTGAATCGGTTGGAGAGGTATCCAGTGGCTCTCTTTGGCCTTTGTTGTGGGAACAGGGCTCACAAAACCCTGCCAAACCCGTCTCCTTCCAGGATTGAAGAGAATTTCCCAAATTTCGGATCCAATTGCTTCCACCTTCTACCCTCAAGCTTATCCTCCTTCTTCTCCTTTTCTGGGACAACTTTGCCTATTGTCCCCTCAATTGTACCTTCACACTGGCTTCATAATGTGATTATGAAGAAAAAATTTTATTAGCCGATCAATGTTTATTTCTTCCCAGGTACCCTGTTGCATATCAACTGTGTTCCATTTGTATCTCCTTTATCCATGCAGTAACTAGTTCATAACTGCCTCTGAATAAATATTTATTGAATATTTGAACGTTTCTTTTACCTAATCATTTAAAATTTGTACAGAAAGCCAGAGTATCTGAGTTGTGAAAATGAATAATAAAATGGGCTACGTGGTTGCCAAGGGAATTAAAATATGTGATGTGGAAAGTCATTGCCAAGACAGAAAGACCTTTATATGTCAAAAAACATAGATTTTTTTTCTCAAGTAAGAAAATAGTAAAGTCAGGTTGGAAGTGGCAGTTTAATGCTCATTTGGACAGAACACAAGTTCTTTAAAGTATTTGGAATTGTCTTTAGAAGTTTCTTCATAGTTCATTTTCTTCCCTAAGGTGTAAGACTTCTGCAGTCATTTTGGTAATAAAATATGTTTTATAATTGAATGTATTTTAATGAAGCTTCAATTGCATTTTAGAAAATAATACAGAATGGCCCCCAGAAATGCTCATAATGTTTGGTTGTGTTCTTCCTAGGGGCTCAGAAGATTCCTATCTTGTTTTAATAAGTAGTTAGCTCTTTACTCCAGCATTATACAAATTACATTTAAATGGATATGGTGTATATTTTTCATTCATAGCATTGAGACTTACAGGTATTCTTTTGAACTCACTTACTTCTTATATATAATAGAAATAGAGTTTAAATTTAAAAATATCATCCAAATATTTTAATTGACCAACAATATTTTCTTCATATGTACACATTCACACAAAAACACAATTTAGAATGGTAGCTTCAAACGTCCTTTTCCATGCAAAATCAATAAATGTGCATTTTCTTTTCCAAAAATTAATTTTCAATTTATAAAATATTAACTGAATGACTGAAGGCCTTAGAAAATGTGAGGACCAAGACTCTTAGTTGTTACTATTTTGAGTTTATATTTAGCCAAGTAGGTTTTGCCACAGCTATGCCAATTAATACAATACTTAAATATTTTAGTAGAGGAGAAAAATAGTCACCGGCTGAGTCCTCAAATCTCCCCTCCCAAAGAGGCACCAGTGCCCCAAATCCTACCAAATGATATCCCAACTTTCATATAGTCCTGCCCAGTAGGAACACTCCTTTAGCACGCTCCAGGTGTAGGACAGCTTTCACTGTGATTGGTCAGTGCTCATTAAATCTTTTTTTTTTTATTGGTGAGGAAGATGGTCCCTGAGCTAACACCTGTGCCAATCTTCCTCTATTTTGTATGTGGGATGCCGCCACAGCATGGCTTGATGAGTGGTGCATAGGTCTCTGTTTGAATGGGGGTCAAGATGCAACCTGCTTTAGGATGATGTAATAACTCCAGGTCCAGGCAATGACATCCCTAGGAAAAAGAAAAGAGGAACACTGCTTCCCTCAGTAGAAGTTGTGTGGTTTGAGTGTGGAGTTACTTTACCAGAAAAGAAGTTCAGATGTCAGCTCACCATTTTTATATGGTATTGTTTAGTAAATTTATTATTTTGCATCCTATGTAAGGATGTACGATATAAGAAGAATCATATGTCAAATATCCATGTATCCACCATTGAACTTAAGAATTCAGACATCTGTGTTCTCTTCTTAATTCAGAATCCTTATTATCCATCCCTTTCTCCTGTCAGAGGAAAAATATGGTCTTTAATATTTATCATTTCAACACTTTTCTTTATAATTTTACCAATTAGAGATATATTCCTTAGGAAGTGCATTATTCTTTTGTATGTTTTAAGACTTTATGTAGGTGGTACAATGCTCTCTGAATTCTTCAGGAAATCTGAGTTTTTCCCCTTCAAAATTGATTGAGCTACATCCATGTTGATATGTGTGGTTCTATTTTATTCATTTTTTGCTGTCACATTCCATTCCATTCCAATTCCATTTTGCTGTACACTCTGTTGAACATCTGTGAGAATTTCTCTAGTGTACACTCTTAGGAGTAAAATTTTAGTGGTAATAAAGGATATTTTCAAATTCAATAGCTCTTGTCCAAGAGATTTCAAAGGTGGTTGTACCAAACTACATTCACATCAGCAGTATGAACTTTTTCCTTTACTCTACAAGTAGTGCCACATACACTATTTTCAGATTTTTCAAGAGTTGCCCATATCTTGGGTGTGAAATTTTATCTGTGTAGTTCAAGTTTCTCTTTTCTTGATGTGACATCATGATTCATTTCACATATTTATTGACTATTCAGGCTTCTTTTTCTGTATATAGCTTTGTCATATCTTTTAATCTATCTTCCTATCATATTTTATCTATTGATTTGTAGAAGTTCTTTATACATTATTAAGTGAATTACATACCAGTATGTATGATCATTATTATTAGCATCAATCTTTTGCAATAAAGTCTTCCTCAATGTAACGGTCCTTTTAACTCTTTTATGGTGTCTTTTGATGCTCAAGGTTTATAATTTAATGTAGCCAAAGTTTAGATATTTCTTTATTATTAGTGCTTTTTATAAAGATGCTCCCTTGAAATTTACTTGTATTTTTTAAAATTGTGCCTTTTATATTAAGGCATATATCCAATAGAAATTGATTTTTTACAATGTGAGGCAGAGATTTATTTTATATTTTCACATGGATAATTAAACATCTCTAATTTATTGTCTGGTTATCCCTTACTCACTGCGCAATGCTAATCACTTGTATATTAAGCCCCTCTTTAGGCCTGGGTTTATGGGCTCTGTCTTCTGTTCTGCTGATTTATATTTTTATTAATACAACACCACCACATGCCCTTTATTACTGTAGCTCTTAAGATATCTTTTTCTCTTGTTTTCAAGTGTCCCCCATTGTTTTTCTTCACATTTGTCTGTCCTTGCTAGTTGCTCTTACAAATAGATATTTAAATCGATTTTTCAAATGCTACATAATTATTGCTATTTTGATTAGAATTGCCTTCTTTTTTTTTTTTTTCATTTGGTGAGGAAGATTGGCCTTGAGCTGACATCTGTTGCCAATCTTCCTCTTTTTTTGCTGACGAAGATTCGCCCTGAGCTAACATCTGTGCCCATCTTCCTCTAGTTTATATGTGGGAAGCTGCCACAGCGTGGCTTGATAAATGATGCGTCAATCTTCACTCAGGATTTGAGCCTGTGAAGCCTGGGCCACTGAAGCAGAGCGTGGGACCCTAACTACTATACCACTGGGCCGACCTCGGAATTGCCTTCTTTTTATAAATAATTCTATAATTTGGGTTGAATGGACATGTTTACAATATTGAGTAGTATTCTTACGCATGAATGTACTGTTGCTCTAAGCTTATTTAGGTTTACATTAATGTCTTTCAATAAACTTATTGCTTTCTTCATTCAAATGAAGTACTTCATTTGTTAGATTAAAAATTTGGTATTATACTTTTGGGAAGATCTTGTAAATAGTATCTTTTTAGAAAATATTCACATTCTGTTGTTTTGGTGTAGAAAATGCAATTGATATTATATATTGATACTCTATCCAACAAATTTGCTAAATCCTCACCTTAATTCTAATAACTTACATATATATTCTCTTTTGACTTTTCTATACAGATAAATATATTATTTGTGACTATAGATATTTTGTTTCTTTTATATTTTTTTTCCTATTTTATTATATAGTGTTGAATGGATTTCATGATAGTAGGCCATGTAAATTGGTTTCTGATTTTGAAATAAATGCCAATAATATTTGAACATTAAGTGTATCTTTTCTGATATTTGTTTTGCCATACTTTTTTCATGGGTTAAAAAGTATCATTCTATTTCTGGTTTGATAAGGGTTTCATTATTTATTTTACCTATATTGCCTTTTTGAAAGTTATCAAAAAATATTTTTATGCATGTCTTGCTTCAGTAGTCATTTTAATTTTACTCTGTTAATTCTATAAATTACTGTAGTGTGTGTGTGTGGGAAATAAACTTACTTTTTGTTGCATATATGTTCATAAGTAAGATCGGCTGGTAATTTACTTTTCTTTAATATCCTTATCTGATTTTTTGTAAGAAGGTATATTACCTTCACGAGTATCATTGGAAAGTGAGGTCTTTTGGATCTTTCCTCTTGTTACATTCCATAGAACAGTGTGAAACCATAAACCAATGAATATGATGGCCAAACTCTGATTATAGGTTCTTAGTGGAGACTTTTTTTCCCAATGTAGAACCAACTCTGAAAACTGCAGTTGGCTTATTTTTTCCATTTTCTGGTGAATAGATTTTTTTTCTAGCATATCCTCTCCTGAGGATGTTTCTTTAAGGGACTCTGCAATGTGCGAGGGTCTCAGTTCCATTTCGTCTACCCTACTCCGTGTGCTGACACAAAGGCTCCTGACCCTTGGCTGCTTTAAAACTTAAGGCTCTGGGTCCTGCTATCAGTGAACGCTACCAGGAGAATCTCAGGTTCCTTTCTTGCTCACCACCCCCCCCCCCCCAGTTTTTATGTCTTGTTCCTTTTGAGCCTTGGGAATTTTACTTAACAACCGTTCAATTAAAATAATGTTTGTTACATTTATGCAGCAATTTTAGGTGCTTTGTTGTGGGGGATTTTCTCAGACATTTAATTTTTGCTATTGTTTAAAAGAGACATGCCATAGAATTTTAAAGATTCATAAATTCAGTTGTAAAGATCATCTTGAAAATGTTTTACAGATTAAACTAAGAAAAAATATTTCACAGATATTTGAGAAATGCCCACCATTTATTTTTGTTTTAAATTTTGTAATAATATGTCACTCTTGTTACATTATTCCGTTTTGCATGACTTAATTATTAAGAAATGTTTATACTTTTTAAGATGTATTAAGCTTTGCATGCTTTCAGGAGAAATAGTATTTAAATGATACTTGATTACAACCACAGCATTAAGAATTCTATTAAAAAAATTAAAAGAAAACTTAGACGGTATTATTAAAGCCAAAGACTCAGAATTAATTTTAGAAATGTATATCTGCAATTCTCTTTGAATATTTAGCTAGCAGAATGAAACAAGAAGTTAATGACTTTTTTTATCCCAGATCATTCATTTAAAATATTTTTGGTTAGCTCCTTTTACGTGCCTAACTCAGTTCTTGAGAGACAGCAATGAGTAAGAAAGACAAAATATGTTCCTTCATAGAGCTTGTTATGTTATAATGAAAAAAGATGAAAATCAGCTAGTAAAAATATAAGTAAAGCTCATGTACTGATAAGTGCTAGGAATAAAATAAAGCAGAGTAAGCAGCCAGTGAGTGATGGGGATGAAAACAACTTTAAAAATGATCGCCGACGAGAGCTTCTTTGGGAGTTTTTATTTTAACAAATATGATGATGTGAATGAGAAAGCCATTATAAAATCTGGGAAGTGTTCTAAGAATATAGAGATGAGAGCAGAATTCGCCTGATGTGTTCAAAAGACATTGACACGGAGTGTGGCTGGCATGTGAGAGCATAGGAAAAAGTGGAGAATACGGAGGCGGGAGAGGAAGGCAGGGGTCAGATCATATGTGGGCTTTTGGGTGGACTGTCCACATGACTTAGAGCCAAACAAGGACAATTTTGAACCGCAGCAGGTGTAAACCATGACTGTTCCGGGCATACAATCAAACTGTTGCACTGACTAAAGATCACGATATGGAGCTTGTATTTCACCCTCAATGTGATGGAAAAAATTCTAAATTCTTTCTGCGGAGGGTTGATGTGAGCTGATTTAATATCTAAAAGACCACTCTGGCGCTGTTCCATCCATTTATTTTGTACTCTGGAACTGAATACATAGAAAAAGACCTGAGGTAGCGGAAGAGGAAACACTGAGAACAATTAAGTGGCCCATGTGGCCATCCAAGAGGGAGAAGACAGCTATTCCAATTAGGAAAGTCATCGCTGATTCCATGCAGATTTGGAACTGTTAAGAATCTTTGGAAAAGGCAAGTAGTAAATTTACTTTAGTAACGAAATAAATACTTCTGTGTATATATATATATTTTTTTTCAATTATAGATAATGTTTGCAAAACTAAAACATTTCAGCTAGTTAGGTACTCAAGGTTAATAAAGTTTATTTTATCTTTTTAAGATACAGTAATCTTTCTGCAGATTAAAAGCTATCAGAATAATACTAATTATGAACTTTATATTGTATAACATTGTTTTCATGTTTTATCCTATTAATTCACAAAAGAAGATTAAAGATATGTGATATAGTGGAAATAGCATGATCTCTGGGGTTAAGATAACCACTGTTTAAATTGTGAGTCTGCCATTTGTGGCTGCATTTTCACACATTCGCTAACCTTTCTGAGCATCAGTTTATTATCTTTGATATATAGCTATATAAACTGCAGTGTAGTGAAGAGAATTTAAAGAGCTAACAAATTTAAAGAACACAATACAGAGACTATCTCATCCTAAACTCCCCAGAAAATAATAACTTTTTCTTTATCATCATCTTCATCATCCTCAGCATCATCACTGTTACTATTCATTAAGATCTGGACCATAATGTTTCTGTTGGCACCAGGTTTTGAAAAATGAATATTTCATTCATTCAAGTGAGTTAATAGGATTCTTATGGAAGTATCTATCAACTCATATTCTGGAAGATTCTTACAAATAGGAGTTAGCAATTTTAAGTTCTAAATCAGAGCTATTTATGCAAAAGAAGATCATTTCAAACAAAAATTTTCCATTAGATTTTTTTAAATGAAAAAGTGTGTGACTAGAATTATCTTGCCTACTTTACTTTTTAAGTTACTAAGCACTGGGTAGAGAGAGAGAGAGAGAGACAGGGCACAAAAGACTAGGTTACATTATTGATAGTAATGAGCAATTTTTTTCTTGTTATTATTGTTATTAAAATTGGAAAACAAGCTGTTTAAAAACGTGTTTCCATATTCCTTATTGTACTGAATCTTCATTAAATTCAGTAAAGTAATATTTATATTATTATTTATTATATTATATAGTAATATTTCAAGTATTTTATGAGACAGAAAACTAAGAATCACAGAGATTAGTTGATTTGTCCAGGATTATATGGTAAATTAGCAGTAGAAATTGAACAGAAATGTACTTTACATAATCTCACTTAAACTGTTGGTGTTATTGTCAGAAATAAGAGCCAACCATGTCATAAGAATTGTTTTCTTTATAAAATATTGTATGATTTAAAAAAATGTTTTGACAAATCCGTTTATACATTTTTTATTTTATAGTCAGCCATACTTTTACTTATATTACATTTAAATAATAATACTTTTTTTCTTCTCAAATTTGCCCTAATATCTGTAAGATCTCAAACATACAAGAATTAGGCCTGATATAAAAGTGAAAATCTAGTGATATAGGTTTTGTGTGAAATTATATTTAATCTTAAAAATATTGAATGTCTTGATTTTTCAGCTTTATATGAAAAATACGAAGTGATGTGTTAATACTTATTTATATATACATACAGGGAAAAAGTTTGGTATTAAAAGTAGTAGAGAATAATTTTCATAGTTTAAGTCAGATTACGTGAGGTACACAGATGGTAGCTAATAAAGTAGATGTAATCATAAATTACATTAATATTCATAAGAGATATTCATAATATTCATAAAAAGAAATATCTATTTTTGACCACTATACATCTACCTTTAATTTATTTATTGAAAAATAGTAAACTGATCACTACTTCTGAGGAACATTCATATTTTATGAGATATATACATACATATATTCTTCATTTTCCTTTTCCCATATTTGTCATCAAGTATTTACTGAGGAATAGGTTTATATTTTTGAAAATCCTTAATAATCTGAATATACTTGTTCAAATCTCCTTCATCTCATCTCCATTTTTCAGTATTTTAATGCAGGAGCACCTAAGTATATAAACCAATTATTAACAGACATAAAAACAGAAATAGACAGTAACACAATAATAGTAGGGGACTTTAACACTCCATTTACACCAACGGATAGATCATCCAAACAGAAGATCAATAAGGAAACATTGGCCTTAAACGACACACTAGAACAGATGGACCTAGTAGATATATACAGAGCATTCCATCCAAAAAACGAGGAATACACGTTCTTTTCAAATGCACATGGAACATTCTCCAGGATTGATCACATATTAGGCCACAAAACAAGTCTCCATAAATTTAAGAAGATTGAAATAATACCAAGCATCTTTTCTGACCACAACGGTATGAAACTAGAAATCAACTATAGGAAGAAAATCAGAAAAGCCACAAATACATGGAGATTAAACAAAATGCTACTGAACAACGACTGGGTTAACGAAGAAATCAAAGAAGAAATCAAAAAATACCTGGAGACAAATGAAAATGAAAATACCACATGCCAGAATTTATGAGATACAGCAAAAGCGGTTCTAAGAGGGAAGTTTATAGCGATACAGGCCTATCTCAACAAACAAGAAAAATCTCAAATAAACAATCTAACAATGCACCTAAAGGAACTGGAAAAAGAAGAACAAACAAAACCCAAAATCAGTAGAAGAAGGGAAATAATAAAAATCAGAGCAGAAATAAATGAAATAGAGACCAAAAAAACAATAGAAAAAATTAATGAAACCAAGAGCTGGTTCTTTGAAAAGATCAGCAAAATTGACAAACCTATAGCTAGACTCACCAAGAAAAAAAGAGAGAAGGCACAAATAAGTAAAATCAGAAATGAAAGAGGAGAGGTTACAACAGACACCTCAGAAATACAAAAGATTATAAGAGAATACTATGAAAAGCTATATGCCAACCAATTCGACAATCTGGAAGAAATGGATAAATTCTTAAAATCATACAACCTTCCAAAACTGGATCAAGAAGAAGTAGAGAATTTGAATAGACCAATCACCAGTAAGGAGATCGAAACAGTAATCACAAACCTCCCCAAAAATGAAAGTCCAGGACCAGACGGCTTCCCTGGTGAATTCTACCAAACATTCAAAGAAGACTTAATACCTATCCTTCTCAAACTCTTCCAAAAAATTGAGGAGCGGGGGAAGCTCCCTAACTCATTCTACGAAGCCGACATTACCCTGATACCAAAAGCAGACAGGGACAACACAAAAAAAGAAAATTACAGGCCAATATCACTGATGAACATCGATGCGAAAATCCTCAACAAAATACTAGCAAATCGCATACAACAATACGTTAAAAAGATTATACACCATGATCAAGTGGGATTTATTCCAGGGATGCAGGGATGGTTTAACATTTGCAAATCAATCAACGTAATACACCACATTAATAAAATGAAGAACAAAAATCACATGATCATCTCAATAGATGCAGAGAAAGCATTTCACAAGATACAGCATCCATTTATGATAAAAACTCTGAATAAAATGGGTATAGAAGGAAAGTACCTCAACATAATAAAGACCATATATGAGAAACCCACAGCTAATATCCTCCTCAATGGTGAAAAACTGAAAGCTACCCCTGTAAGAACAGGAACCAGACAAGGATGCCCACTGTCACCACTCCTATTTAACATAGTACTGGAAGTCCTAGCCAGAGCAATCAGGCAAGAAAAAGAAATAAAAGGGATCCCAATTGGAAAGGAAGAAGTGAAACTGTCACTATTTGCAGATGGCATGATTTTATATATAGAAAACCCGAAAGAATCCACCAGAAAACTTTTAGAAGTAATAAACGAACACGGTAAAGTTGCAGGATACAAAATCAACATACAAAAATCAGTTGCATTTCTGTACACTAACAACGAAGTAGCAGAAAGAGAAATTAAGAATACCATCCCATTTACAATTGCAAGAAAAAGAATAAAATACCTAGGAATAAACTTAACCAAAGAGGTGAAAGATCTGTACACCGAAAACTATAAAACATTTCTGAAAGAAATTGAAGAAGACACAAAGAAATGGAAAGATATTCCGTGCTCTTGGATTAGAAGAATTAACATAGTTAAGATGTCCACACTTCCTGAAGCCATCTGTAGATTCAATGCAATCCCTATCAAAGTTCCAACAACATTTTTCACAGAAATAGAACAAAGAATCCTAAAATTAATATGGAACAACAAAAGACCCCGAATAGCTAAAGGAATCCTGAGAAAAAAGAACAAAGCTCGAGGTATCACACTCCCTGATTTCAAAATATACTACAAAGCTATAGTAACCAAAACAGCATGGTACTGGCACAAAAACAGACACACAGATCAGTGGAATAGAATCGAAAGCCAAGAAATAAACCCACACATGTATGGACAACTAATCTTTGACAAAGGAGCCAAGAACATACAATGGGGAAAAGAAAGTCTCTTCAACCAATGGTGTTGGGAAAACTGGATAGCCACATGCAAAAAAATGAAAGTAGACCCTTACCTTACACCATACACACAAATTAACTCCAAGTGGATTAAAGACTTGAATGTAAGACCTGAAACTGTGAAACTTCTAGAAGAAAACATAGGCAGTACGCTCTTCCACATCGGTCTTAGCAACATCTTTTCAAACACCACATCTGACCGGGCAAGAGAAACAATAGAAAAAATAAACAAATGGGACTACATCAAACTAAAAACCTTCTGCACAGCAAAGGAAACCATCAACAAAACGAAAAGACAACCTAACAATTGGGAGAAGATATTTGCAAACCATACATCTGATAAGGGCTTAATCTCCAAAATATATAAAGAACTCATGCATCTCAACAACAAAAAAACTACCAACCCAATTAAAAAATGGGCAAAAGACCTGAACAGACATTTCTCCAAAGAAGATATACAGATGGCCAACAGACACATGAAAAGATGTTCAAAATCACTAACTATCAGGGAAATGCAAATCAAAACTACAATGAGATATCACCTCATGCCCGTCAGAATGGCTATAATTAACAAGACAGGAAACAACATGTGTTGGACAGGATGTGGAGAGAAGGGAACTCTCATACACTGCTTGTGGGAGTGCAAACTGGTGCAGCCACTATGGAAAACAGTATGGAGATTCCTCAAAAAATCAAGGATAGAACTACCATATGATCCATCTATTCCACTGTTGGGTATTTATCCAAAGAACTTGAAAACACCAATTTGCAAAGGTACATGCACCCCTGTGTTCACTGCAGCGTTATTCACAATAGCCAAAACTTGGAAGCAACCTAAGTGCCCATCAAGGGACGAATGGATAAAGAAGCTGTGGTATATATACACAATGGAATACTACTCAGCCATAAGAAACGATGAAATCCAGCCATTTGTGACAACATGGATGGACATTGAGGGTATAATGCAAAGTGAAATAAGTCAGAGGGAGAAGGTCAAATACCATATGATTTCCTTCACTAAGTAGTAGATAATAACAACAATAAACAAACACATAGGGACAGAGATTGGATTGGTGGTTACCAGAGGGGAAGGGGGGAGGGAGGAGGGTGAAAGGGATAATTCGATACATGTGTGTGGTGATGGGTTGTAATTAGTATTTTGGTGGTGAACATGATGTAATCCATGCAGAAATAGAAGTACAATGATGTACACCTGAAATTTTTACAATGTTATAAACCAATGTTACTGCAATAAACAAAAAATAAAAAAAAATAAAAAAAATAAAAAAATAAAAAATAAATTCACTATGACTATATTGTAAAATATATAACAATTCTAAAATAATAATATATAATCTTATCATGGAAACAAATTCACATATATTATTCATAGTTTCTATACCTTTCAAATGTTAAAAATGAAGGAAAAAAAATTTAAATAACCATCTTATAGATATATAGTATTCAATGTTATCATTCTTTTATCAGAATGAAATTTACTCTGGAAAAAATAAAATATAACACATATATTTACACTAGGAAATACGGAATTAGAATTCCATATTGGAGTTAAAATATTGTTTAACTTTGTGAACTACTAGAACATTAAAATATTGAAATGCAAGGCATCTTTAACGTATGAATAATATTCTATTTATAAATTCTGTGGCATTACTCAAAAAGGCACAATAATTCAAAATTAGATATTGTTTGTCAAGATAGAAATGACCCAAACTTATCCATATGGAAATAACATACTTATAGATCATGACTTAAAGAGCACATAGTACAGACTTTCCCATGGTTCTGAAAAATCTTTTTTTTTTTGTAAATGTAGCTGTCTTCTGCCGTACATATATTGAGTTTATTTCCCAAATTGAAGGTGAAAATGGGTTTATAATAATGATAACTCTTTTGGCCTTCAAATCATCTTAAAGTAATTTTTAACACATCACTTCTCCATCTGTCATAATAATAATATCATTTTGTCTCTAATACTGACTAAAAGTTAACTTTAACCTTCACATTTCAATTTGTATTATTTTTAAAATGGAAAAGGTATAAATTGTATACGTGAAAAAAATACCTTTTAGAATTTGTTCTGGAAAATAGTAATAATTTTAAGTTTTTGGCAAATCTTCTCTGAGTAAAAATAAAGTATTCTGTTAAAGTGCAGACTAACATCATCAAGATGCTAACTTGCTAAAATACAACACATAGCACAATTCATTGTATTTCTATAATTAGATCAATGGCAAATTGTACGACCTAGTTTCACATATGCAATTAGCGGTTCAACTAAATCTCTCACTCTGAATTACTGGAAATATGTTGGTGCCCATGAGAACCAGCGGGGTACTATCTATTTTAAGTATGGCTTAATAGCAGGTTATGATCAGCTGTAGGATATTTTTATTCATTTAGTAATTTATCAAATTTTGAGAGTAGTAAAGCTGTATCTAGTGTATTGCATAAATCACAATTCATTTCTAATTTGCAGTAAATAATAGGCAAGGGATAAAAATGATTCTTTTTTTTTCTCTCTCAAATTTCTAAATTAAACTTAACTGGTAGAGAAGCATAGAATTAATGACATTTTTTTTCCATAAATGAAAAATGATCAGTTCATTTTTTATTTATTTTTATGACAGAAGGGATATTTGGTGTTCTGCAAGAGTAGTGTGGTCGTTAATGGAGGACATTCATACTAGCACTTTGGCTCATATATTAAGCTCAAGTTTACATCTCAATTGCACACTTAAGAAGAGAAATAGGTGAGATTTTAATTTTTGGTCCTAAGTATTAAATAACTTGAAGATGTTCAAGACACTTGAACTAGTCACAACGTTTAAACAAAGGAATTGGAATTAGATTTGAATCAGGTAAAACATATTTCCCAACCCTCCCCATTACTGCAATGCTATTTTTAGTAGCTTTTTATCAATATATTAATGTAGTTTTCAGGATTTTTGTAAACTAGATCCACATCTTCTTTTTGTAATAAACTGGGAACAATGTTACTTTTTAATGACATGTTTGAAATTCTTAAAGATTTTATGTTTGATATTTCACTTCTAAAACCTGAAAGTAGATATTTTTACACAAAATATAATTGACTTACATTAATGTTACACTCATTTAAATTTAAATTATTTGTTATTAGCCATAAGTTTACCCCAAGTGCTTGCTTATGTTTTACCTAGTTACTATTTCATATTTATTGTTCATAAATATGAAATGAGATAATGAATATATGTTTCTTCTGTGGCATTAAACACTACATATCTGAATATCAGTTAAAATTATTTATTTCAGGAAATATATTGCTACCTCATGAAACTAAATGATAGTTTATTTATGTTTATTAAGGCTAAGTACGGAGACAAATGTTAATTCACTCAATGGTGAATCATTTCTCCTTCAATGGTTCATACTCATTTTAATAATTTATACTTGAAGGACAATTTTCCATTTTTCAAAGGCAATTGTGATCATCAAAAGTAAAATTATTAAATAGTTTGACTTAGCTCCCCCCAGAAACATGCATTCTATTCTCAATCTCTCAGCATTTTGAGACAAAGCAGATTCAGACAAGAAAATGCTTTTAACCTTTCCCCTTAATTACACTCTCAAATTTTATATTATTTCCTAATTTGTGGATGTCAAGCAACTAACATCCCTCACCTCCACCCCAGGACTCTAATTTGCTGTATGTGTGTGATCTTGGAGGGACAGTGCGTCTACCATCCAAAGCGTAAGGGAGCAGATCCACCCCACAGCCCCACTCCCACTGCCTGAGCACTGGGAACGTTGTGCTCAGCCCACCTGATGTTTCTCAGAACCCACATACCCAACATATGTCAGGACTCATTGAAGAAAAGATGTGTGGCTGTGATAGGCTGTGAACACATGTTTCTGTGCCTGGTCATTTATATCATTCCTGCTGTCTAGACTTTGGAGCATCCTTAATTCCTACATTTTCACCAAACTATTATCTTCTGTGATAATGCGATATGCACTCAAGTGCATTCTGTTTTCGCTTAAGGTAGCCTAAATTGCCTAATGTTGTATTTTACTAGTTTAGCGTAAGTTTCTTTTTGACTCGTATTTTTTCCATAATTCATATTTATATCCAGACATAACTTCTCTTTCATGCTGTTTTATCTCTTTGGAGCTTTGCAGTTTTAGAAAAAAAAATTGTCCTGGTTCTGTGAAATGTTGTAGAAATATAAATCTGTAGTTTGATAAAGCATAGAATTTTTTTTTGAGATTTAATTACTTTAATAACCACTATTCTGGCTTCTATCACCTATATTAGTTTTGTATCTTGAACTTCATAAAACAGGATCAGACAATATGTACTCTTTGATTATGGCTTATTTTCCTCAATATTATGTATATGAGCTTTATTCATATTGTTCTGCATAGCAGTATTTGTTTCTTTTTTATTATTGTGTCATATTTGATTTTATAACTATACTATGGTTCTATTATTGATTCTACTTTTGAAGAATAATCGATTGTTTTTGGAAATATTTTGAATATAGCTGCTATGAATAGTCCTGTACATGTTTTTATGGTAAACATTTGTGATTATTTCCATAGATAGATAGATAATGTTCATATATATTACATAATATATATTTTTGAAATTTCTAAGTGAAGAAGAAAAAAAGCAAATGCTTGATTTCAATGGATATTAATAAAAATGTTTGCCAAATTAGTTTTTATCAACTTTCACACCTACTAAAAATGTGTAAGTTTTACAGGCGTTTCACATTCTTGCCAATACTTAGTATTATTAGTCCTTTTAATTTTCTAGTTGATATCTCATTTTGATTTTAATTTGCGTTTTACTGATGACTAAAGTACTGAGCAACTTCCATACTAGCTATGGTATTTCTTAATTCAAGCGCCCATTCCAATTTTAAGCACTGTTTTTTTAACTGAGGTAAAATTGATATATAACACTATGTAAGTTTCATGTATACAACATTATAATTCAACATATGTATACACTACAAAGTGATCACCACCACAAATCTAGTTACCATCCATCACCACACAATTGACTATTTTCACCCATTTCGCCTACCCCCAACCTCATTCCCATCTGGTAACCACCAATCTGTTCTCTGTATCTATGAGTTCGTTTTTCTTTTGTTTGTTTTGTTTCTTTAGATTCTACATTTTAATGAAATCATACGGTATTTGTCTTTCTCTGCCTGACTTATTTCACTCAGCAGAATACCCTCAAGGTCTATCCATATTGTTGCAAATGGCAACATTTCATTCTTTTTTACAGCTGAGCAGTATTCCATTGCATCTTCTTTATCAATTCATCCATCTATGGACACTTAGGTTGTTTCATATTTTGGCTATTGTAAATAATGCTGTAATGAACATAAGGATCCATATATCTTTTCATGTTACAGTTTTTATATTCATCAGATAAATACCCAGAAGTTGAATAGCTGGATCATATGGTAGTTCTATTCTTAATTTTTTGAGGAATTTCCATAGTTTTTCATAGTGGCTGCACCAATTTACACTCCCACCAGCAGTGTATGAGGGGTCTTTTTTCTCCACATACTCTCCAAAACTTGTTATTTCTTGTCTTTTAGATAATAGCCATTCTAATAGGTGTGAGATAATATCTCATTGTGGTTTTGACTTACATTCCCTAACAATTAGTGATGTTGAACATTTTTTCATGTGTCTGTTTGCCACTTGTGTATTGTCTTTGGAAAAATGTCTGGTCAGATCATCTGCCCATTTTTTAATTGAGTTATTTTTTGTTTATTGTTATTGAGTTGTATGAGTTCTTTACATATTTTGGATATTAACCCCTTGTCATATATATAATTTGCAAATATTTTCTCCCATTCAGTAGGCTGAATTTTCATTTTGATGATGGTTTCCTTCACTGTGCTGAAGCTTTTTAGCTTGATGTAATCCCATTTGTTTATTCTTGCCTTTGGATATATATATATATATAGTATCATGCCTTCTGCAAATAGTGATGATTTTACTTCTTCCTTTCCAATTTGGATGTCTTTCATTTCTTTTACTTGCCTAATTGCTGTGGCTAGGACTTATAATACTATGTTGAATAAAAGTGGTGAGAGTGGGTACCCTTGTTTTGTTACTGTTCCTAGAGAAAAATTTTTCAGCTTTTCACCATTGAGTATGATGTTAGCTGTGCATTTGTGATATATGACCTTAATTATGTTTGGCCATGTCCCCTCTATACCCACTTTGTTGAGAGTTTTGATCATACACGGATGTTGAATTTTGTCAAATGCTTTTTCTGCATCTATTAACATGATCATATAATTTTTGTCCTTCATTTTGTTAATGTTGGGTATCACATAGATTGATTTGCAAATGTTGAACCATCCTTGTATCCCTGGAATAAATCCCACTTGATCATGGTGTATGATTCCTTTAATGTATTGTTGAATTTTGTTTGATAATATTTTGTTGAAGATTTTTATCTATGTTTTTCAGGGATATTGGCCAGTAATTTTCTTTTTTTGTGGTGTCCTTGTTTGGTTTTGGCATCAGGGTAATGCTGGCCTTGTAAAATGAGTTTGGAATCATTCCCTCCTCTTCAGTTTTTGGAAGAGTTTGAGAAGGACTGATATTAAATCTTTGAATGCTTGGTAGAATTCACCAGTGAAGCCATCTGGTCCTGGACTTTTGTTTTTTGGGAGGTTTTGTTTTGTCTTGGTTGTTTTTTTTTTTTCCACGCTGAGGATGATTCTTTGTGAGCTAACATATGTGCCAGTCTTCCTCTATTTTGTATGTAGGCCACTGCCACCTGCCAGTGGTGTATGTCTGTGCCCAGGAACTGAACCTGGGCTGCCAAAGCAGAGCATGTCTAACTTAACCACTAGGCCATGGGGTTGGCCCCAGGAGGTTTTTGATTACTGATATAATCTCTTTACTAGTGATCAGTGTATTCAGATTTTTTATTTCTTCATGATTCATTCTTGGAAGATTATATGTTTCTAGGAATTTATCCATTTCTTCCAGGTTATCTAATTTGTTGGTGTATAATTATGCATAGTAGTCTTTTATGATCCTTTGTATTTCTGTGGCATCAGTTGTAATTTCTTCTCTTTCGTTTCTGATTTTATTTATTTTTGCCCTCTCTTTTTTTCTTGATTAGTGTAGCTAAAGGTTTGTCAACTTGTTTATCTTTTCAAAGAACCAGCTCTTAGTTTCATTGATCTTTTTATTGTCTTTTTAGTCTCCATCTTGTTTATTTCTGCTCTGACCTTTATTATTTCCTGCCTTCTACTGACTTTGGGCTTCATTTGTTCTTCTTTTTCTAGCTCCTTTAGGTGTAAAGTTAGCCTGTTTATTTGAGATTTTTCTCCTTTCTTGAGGTAAGCCTGTATTGCTTATGAACTTCCCTCTTAAACCACTTTTGCTGCCTCTCAAAGATTTTTGTATGTCATATTTCTGTTTTCATTTGTCTCGAGGTATTTTTTATTTCTTCAATGATCTATTGATTATTCAGCAGCATGCTGTCTAATCTTCATGTTTTTGTGGCTTTCCCAGTTTTCTTCTTGTTATTGATCTTTAGTTTCATACCATTGTGGTCAGAGAAGACACCTGACATGATTTCTGTATGCTTGAATTTATTGAGACTTGTCTTGTGGCCTAAGATGGGATCTATCCTGCAGAAGCTTCCATGTGTTCTTTTGGCCCATTTTTAAATTGAATTTCTTATCTTATAATTATTGCTTTGAAGTTTTATTTATACAGGATAGAAATTCTTGGTTGGAAAGTATCACAGATATTTTCTTCTCAGTCTGTGGTTGCCTTTTTACATTCTTAATAGTGGTATATTTTGATTAACAGAAATTCTTAATTTTACTGCAGTCTAATTTATCAAACTTTTATTTTTTGTTTGATGCTTTTTTTGTTCTGTATAATAAATTTTGCCTAACCCACCCAAACTTTCAAAGAGAGTTTCTTATATTTTCTCTTAGAAAACCTCTAGGAGTACTACTAAGTGGGGTTTTTCTCAGAAATGGGGCTTGCTATTTTAAAATAAACAAATGTAGTTCACTTTATTAACAAACTGAAAAAGAATGTCTATATGATCATGTCATTTGTTAAAAAACATTCAACAAAATCCAACATCCATTTCTGTTTAAAAAAAAGTGGTGACAAGGATAACCGCTTTCCTGACTTCTATCCAACGTTGTCCTGAGACTCTAGCCATCGCAATCAGGGACTGGAAAGAAAGAAAAGCCATCCAGATTGGAAACAAATGAGTGAAACTGTTTTTATTTGTAGGCAAGATCATCTACTTAGAAAATCTGAAGGATCTTAAAAAAAAGCTACTAGAACCAATTAATGAGTTTAGCAAATTTAAAGGATACAAGATAAACATTCAATTATCAATTGTATTTCTATCTGCTAGCAATGAACAACCAGAAATTAAAATAAGTAAAGAAAATAGCATTGACAATAGCATACACACACACACAAAACTTAGGGAAATCCATCAAACGATAAATAAGGATACACTGAGAACAAGAAAACATAATTGAGAGATAATAAATGAGGCCCAAATAAATGGAGAAACATATCTCATTCATTGGTCAGGAGTCTCAATATTACTAAGATCTCAGTTCTCAGTTTGATCATGGATTTGACAAAAATCTCAATCAAAATCCCATTTGCTAACATATATTCAGCTTTTCTGCTCTGCTCAGAGCTAGGTTTAAGGGATTCTCATCATTTCCTTCCTATGTCCTCACTAGACTTATAGAGGTGTAGCTTATTCCAAATTAACTTGTGTTATTGTGTCACACATCAGTTACTGAAGTCTCTTTGCATCTTAAGTGGTCTAGTCTGTGTATTCCAAATGATCTAGTCATTAAGTCCACCGGTTTATCACCCTTGTGGTTTAGTATAATGATGATTGAGCTATATACATTCATACATATAAGTAATTTTATGGCTCTGATTCTCTGGTTGAATCCTGACTGATGCAGACAAGAATATTCTTTCTGACATCTGCATTATCATTTTTTTAAAGTGTTCTAATGAATCAGGATTCCTGTAATAATCAGATCAGTAGTTCCAACGACTATCTCATATGCCATATTCTCTCATTCATGTATTCTTTAATTCATTAATGAATTTCCTCATTTAACCCATATTTTCTAGTATTTCAATCTGCCACCAAGAACTCAGACTTCAACTGGCATCGGGGAAAAGTGAAAAGATTTGATTGTTTTAAATACCTGTAGCTCTATTTTTCCAACTATAGTCAGATTCTTTAGTAACATGATTAGCATAAGTGCCAACTTCCATTAAAACTCTGGCAGAAAATAGCACATATAAATTTTTTGACCTGATTGAGGGCAGAGAAGAATCTGTCAAGGAATTTCAAAATCCGAGTACATCTAGTTGGAAATCTCAACAATGTTGGCTGGATTATTACTTATTTTAAGGTCCAGTTTCTTTCTAAAGGTAATTCTTGGTTTCTCCAAAATGAAAAAATGACTAATATATATATATAATCATCAGAATATATATATTTTATAAATATATATTATATATATAGTGAAGATATCAAAATATATTTGTAATGTAAAGTATAATATAAAGTGATTACTTTCTCTGAAAGTGATTTTCTATTTTATTGCAGTTGTTATTACTGAGATATATACATCAGTTATCCACTCATGAATATCTACTCTCATGAATATGTTAACGACTAAAATCTCTATTACTTTCTATATCAAATATTGAATTAAGGTCTATATACAATAAATTTAATAAAGTCTCTACAGAACTTAAATCATCATCCACTAATTCCAACAAAATTATATATCATACATATAATCTTTCTAATCAGAAATATAATAAATTAAATCCAAGTCAATATATTTGGCAAAGTCTACTTTATAAACTGAATAAAAAATGATGTTATCTATAACATATTAATGTAAAATTAAATCATACTGAAAAATGTATAAACCTCTGAAATGAATCAAGTGATCACAATAAAATGCTAGAGACTTTTGGAACTTCTAATAGCATCATTAAAATGGATAAGACATAATACAAAGGAAACTTTCAAAGTAATTTCAAAATTATATATGATACAGCACCCAGGTAATTATGAAATGCCACAATGAATCTAAATGTTTAAGTTTTCACACCACATTAGTAACCTAAAAAAAACAACTAAAATTGGGCTTGATAGAACTTGTTATTTTGAGTGTTTTACCAAGAAACAAACAATACATGGAAAGAAGCAGAACTAAGAAGTATGTAAGCATCTGTCCTAATCACAATTTACCTAATTTTCTTTTACTTCATAGAACTGTATGTCCTGATAAAATGTGTGTTGGAATTATGACAACAAAGGATTAGAGAAAGTTACCTAGGTGATGTGATTTGAAGAAGCCTAAATGGCTGTGCCAAACCTAAGCATTAATAGTCTCATGCCCAGCTAAACTTTGGAGCATTTTTTTTAATTTCCAAAATAGAAATGATAAATAATACATAAACTCATTTTTAAAATCATATGTATTAACCAGAAGGAGGAAAGGGTAAGTGAACTAATCTTCTTCCATCTAACGGGGTACTTCACATTAGCTTAGTAAGTTAGGAAGTTGCTGGTTTTGAAAGAGGTGTCATGGTTAATGTCTTAAGGAAGATGAACAAACAGCGTGAGTTAGATAAAGAAGCAGAATCAGTTTTAAAATATTGTACAAATTGAAGCCTGCTGATGGGGACATAAAATGGAAGCAAACTGGGCAAGAGAGACTTAGTATATTTCACATACTTCACCTGTCTCTTGATGCCATGTCTAAGTTCCGTAGAAGGCTCAGCTCTTGCTCTGACATATATCACTGGAAAGCAAATGTCAGGGGAAAAGCAAGAGTAAATTTTTCATGCATATATGAGAGTCCAACTGCTGAAGAGTTTCCCAAATATAATAGATAGTACTTTTAAATACTAATCTTTCTTCCTGGAGCAATATTAATTTAATTTACGAAAAAAAATTTTTAAACCATCTACTTCTTCTGGTAAAGGTTAAATAGTTTCTTGTCAAATAAAAGCATGCTATTTCTTAAATAAAAGGGCAGGTATGTTAATATAACTTGGATTTACTTGCACATACATCTTAAGTCTTACTGGATGATTAGATGAGATGACCTTTATGTCCGCCAAACCCTGAGACTGTATGATTTATGATTAAATAACTTTTATTTATTCCTATACAATAGGAAACATGATATATTACCAAATATTCTAATTAAGTAGTTCTTTTTTAATCATAGAGATTTCTACGCCAAGAATGCAGCTGTAAATAAGAATAACCAACTCTAAAAGGCTTTATTTTGATCATGTTAATGAGTGGCATGATTGGGACTTCAGGTAAGAGGGTCAGAAGTTTGCAAACTAATAGGAAGAAAAGGTGAAAGACTCAAGACGAGTATATTGATATGGACCAAGAATTCATCACTATTTACCATTTATCAGTTCTGTAACCTAGAGCAAGTCTTCTTACAGCAAAGGATTTGATGAGGATTAAAGAAAATGTTCTGTATATAACTACGTCCCCAGTTATAAAGTTTTGTACAAATTTAAATATTTTACTCTTAAATATTGTCATAATTTTATATTTACATTAATGTTCTAGGAATATGTATGGATAAATTTTCTATATCAACTTCTGTACATTTTTAGCTCTCGTCCTTATAATACTGTAGGAAAAAAATGCCTTTTCTAGGAAAAAATGTGGTAGAGGACAAGAGAACAACCATTCCTGGGTTCCTAGGCTTCTAATATTCTTGACCATATGCAAGTATACAAAGTGGTGCATCTTCTAGCTTTGTACCTTGTGCCTTGGTTAGTCAGCTATAAGTTTGTGACTCAAACAAGTTAATCATAAACCTGTATAAATAAGTTCCAGTAAAACTCTAGAGAATGCAATTATATACTCAGTGATTAGTTGATAGAAGTTAATGGAGAAAATGAAATCAAGGATAATTTGAATCACGATAGTTAAAATCTGTCTCTTTTAACCAGTCTTCTTGACTTCAATTTTTACCCCCTCATCTTTTTAGTGGCCTGTCCATCTCTGTTATCTTTTTCTTGGTGTACACTAATTAAAAGTACAGGAATATTTCTCATGTAAAAAGACTAATTGGCTAGAATCAAGTTTTACACAATATTTGGTAGCTTTCCTTTTAAACTCCATTATTTTTGCGAAGTTTTTCCTTTTCAAATTATATCACATTAATAGAACCTTTAAGATAACCAAAAGGAGGTTCTAAAAGCTAGGGCTTAAAACAATAAAACTTTTTACAGTTGGTGCAAGAAATTACCAAATTTAATTTATACAACACAGTGCTATTTAATTTAGCATGGACTGACTAATATCAAAACAGTATATTGACTTTTTAGACAAAGTCCATAACATTTAAAGCTGATTACTAAACAGGTTACTTAGAATATGATAGCTACTTGGTAACCAGTCATCTCATGTAGCAAAATTTAAAAACATTTTTGCACATATGTATAAGGATTTATTAAATATTTTTAGCATATATATATAAATTATAAAAGAAAAATTAATGATTATGTATACTCTTTTAATCACAAAACCTCTATAGATTCATGAGATATTAATAGCATTCCATAAAATGTCTTTTGGGAATGTTGCACTGGGTTGGGAAGATAGTCATTTTTATAAAAGGCTCTTATATTCTGAATCCCTGCTATTAAATTATAATAGACAGAAACCATAATCATAAAACTATTATATGAATTATTTTCCCTAACTGTGTTGTCTTGCACTTAATAACATTGAAAGCCAACTGTCATTTTTATCTATTCCTTTGATCTTAGATGTTTGAGGTTGTTACCAATGACTTAGAATTTTCAATTGCAACCTAGATCAGTGTACTCTGCAAGTTTGATTATTTCATGTGTTCTGCATCTGCCAAATTACCCCATCCACAATTTCATCTCATAGCGAGTCATACATCTCTCCATTGCTTTATAATTCCTCTGTACCATTTATCGTGATCCAACACTACATGTTTGTTTGATCTCCCCTCTAAATTGTCACTTCAATGAGAAATATTTTCTGTTTTGTTCACTACTGTGTCTCAGTCCTAGAAGAGTACCAGACATTAACAGTATCCAATAAAAATCTGTAGAATGAATGAATGAGAAGAATACTGGTTTGTGGGAAATCATTTCATTCACATTTTTACATCCAGAGATGTATTTATTCGTCCCTACACTTTGTATGATAAATGTTTCCTCCTGAGACTTGACAAAAATGAATAAATACCAGAGCAATTCAGTGCTTTTATCTATCACCTTGAACATTATACAAATTTGGAGGACAAGGATAGAGAAATATTTACTTCTATTCCTGGTAAATTTAAACACACTCTAAATTTCTTCACACATAATAAGTTGTTTGAGTAAAATTCATTATGTTTAGTTATTTGCTAAGTAGTTGCATGAAATGCTTAAAGCCAGAGTTGGCTTAATTTCAACAAATTAGTTTTACTTTAATAACCCAGAAAACTAAGCAAACTTATTTTTCTCAAGGTTTAACACTAAAGCTGAATTTTTATATTTAGGGAAATTATTAACTCTAGTTAATAAGAATTGGTTATTTAGGCATTTTGGAAGGTAAAGATTTGTATTTTCACAAGCCTTTCATTTCAAGATCATTACAAAATATTGGGATTTTGATAATCAACCTCAATTAACACTAAACAAAATTTAGAATTGTTAAATTTTTATTTTTATGATTGGCCTAGTGAAAAGTTTAAGTACCTATTTAAATTTTTATTAAAATGTATACATTATGTTGCTTCCATTATATGGTTTTTTAAGAAAGTTAATCTGTTCAAGTTCTAATCTGTTTACACCTGCTTATAGTGACACATAAGGAAAACAACGATAACTTGGATGGCTCTAATGAACAAACTTAAGGCAAAAACCAATTCTAACAAGCCTTTTAGCTCATTTAGTTTCCTTCATTTATATTTTCTCCTATTTATCCAATATTTCTTTGACTCCACTATGTGTCAAACATTGGTCTAGATCCTAGGACTTCAGCAAGTGGAATTGATAATTTCATGAAAAATAAATACAATAAGCAAATGTATGTATAACATTTGGCTACTATGGGTGTTATGAAATAAATAGTGTGAAATGATACTGATTATACTTCAATATTTAAGCAGATTTAATGGATGAGGAAGAGAAGGCCATTGAAGAGTTATTTAGATATCTTGGAGTAATATTACAAGCAGAGGGAACAGCAAATTCAAAATCTTGTGTAGGGAATAGGTAGTGCAAAGGAAGAAGGAATGCTGCTCTTTTCACAGTGTGGCTGGAGAGTGTCATTCAACTAGGAGGGTGGAGGAAGGCGAGGTGTGAGAGAGGGGCAGGGAGAAGATCTTGTAAAGCATGGTGGGCAATGTCTAAATAAGATATCCAAGTTCACAAAATAACTTCTTGTCACTGATCTCACTGTACTCACTCCCATAATGAATAAATTTATTTTGTGTACATTGGTAATATACTGATTTTTAATTGTTTGGTGCTAACTCCATATAAATAATTATATATATATATATATATATATCTTTGTATGTATCATATGGATAAGTGTGCGTTTGTGTGTCATTTCATCAAAATGATTTCAAGTGGTTTACAAAATAACAGAGCTTTGCAGGGAATAGTCCCACATCTCAGATTAAGAACGTTTTTCACCTCACCTTGTAAGTTAATAGCAACACCGGCTGTGGTTTTAGATATTGCATTGCTTGAGTTCCTAAGGGGCTGTATAACAGTCGATTATAAATGGCCATCCACACAAACTTGTCTTTGTGGAAAAACAAAGATTCAGAAGTGGGTAGGAGTCATCTACAGAAAGAGCTGAATTTGTGAGCACCTCTCACTCCCTGCCACCCCATCATTCTCTTGGAATTTGCTTTAAAAGTAGGAAGGATACATATGTCTTTCAGAGTTCAGAGTTTTCTCTAAAGGGAAAAAAAAGACTGTTGCCTATTTCTTCTCAAATAAAAATATCTGAAGATGAAAGACTTACTGGAATATCCAGAACACACGGGCCAAATGGCAACCATGGGCACTTAGAGAAGTAAAAGGCCCCTCTGTTTCCTGAGACTCTTTGAAGGACCCTGGTAGTCAGTGATGGAGAGAAACAGTGGCAGTATATGAAACAGGGGAAGGGTGGGTCCTGTGCTGGTGTCCTGCAGGTAGCGACAGAGGAGGAGACAGCTGCCACTTTGGAGTCCCAGCCATCAAGAAGCAGCTGCATGAGAGCGCTGTTGGACAACACCAAACACGTCACACACACACGCTGTGCACAGACTGCAGGGTAAAGTCCACCTGACTGGCTCTAAAGGCTGAAACCACAGTCTGGCACTGCCCTATTTGTCTTCATGAGCCCTAAATCATGGAATCAGGCTCCTCTTTTTGGTGCCTGCTCCCAGGCAGAGTCACATCCTTTGAAAAGAAGCAGGGGAAATGACAGGTTGGAGAGCGAGGTACATACACTGGAAAGGAAGTCTTGATATTGGAATAACTGGGCCACTGAAACACTCGACAACAACCGGAATTTTAATAACCAGTGTAGGCTTGTGGTCACTGCTCTGGACTGGGAAAATCTGTCTGTTTTTCCCCAGAAACAGACTCTAAGACTAAAATTCAGTGCAAGTAGATTATTTGTGAGGTGAGAAGAGAGGAATGGAGAAGTGAGAAGGGAACATTATCAAGCCGGCTGCCATTGCGGACCACTGGAGTCCAATATCACTGGGGACACGCCTGGAGATAACAAGGAGCAAATGTGTCAGAATTATCCTACCTGTCGGGTAGGATAGAGCTGGGGTCTTTATACACCAACTCCTATTGGTTCTGATCCAGTGTGTGTGTATGTGGGGATGTTAATTCTATAGCATGTATAGCCTGCTGTACCGGTGTTAAAGTGGGTTCTAGAGGCAAGACGGCCCAGAGGCAAAGCGATGCAGCCGGTATCCGAAGGTCAGTGCCCTGAAGTGCTAAGGCTGTGGGTGGGGTGCTGCCAGCATGTTGCCCCACAACTGGCATATGTGAAGATGACTTCATCAGGAAAATGCAGGCTGGTTCAATGCCAAGAAAGACATATGTAACTAAGAAAATAAAGTAATTTCAAGTTTGCACATATTTGAATGGTAACTGCCTAATCATATTTGTTGTGCATATTGTTGTGACTAATTAGATTCTAGTTGTAAGTGAGGAATGTGGAACTTATGATTTATTATGAACCAAATATGTGTCAGGCATGCTGCTGGACGAACTACTTCATTTATTTTCACTATATCCCTTAGGACCTTAACATACCTATTTAGAAGAAGAAAAATTGAGGCACAGAAAAGCTAATTTTTAATTTGCAAATATCTAGTACATGATAAAGATGGGATTTAACGTGGGATTCCCTCTAGTGTGCAGTGCTATATTCGGCACATAGTTAATGAACAACATATTGATCACTATGAGTAAAAAATGAAAAAAGATATTTTAAAATATGGACATTTTAATTAAAATAATTTCAATAAAGACAATAATTTGGAAATCTTCACATTTATGTGTAATAACATTAAATTCCCCCAAGTCATGGTAATTTGAGATGTTACATTTTACCAATATTAATATCCAAATATCATGCTGGCTAGAATATCCTGTTCTCAAGCAAGGCTCCACATTTGGGAGATGTTCTGTTTTAATATCTGTATGCTGTTCAGTGGGAGCATGTCTCTCTCCAATGCCAAAACACTGCATCTCTCTGAATACCCCAGCAGCTCCCCCACAGGTTACATTCATCTCCAGCTCCATTGAGCAGCAAAACTCCGTGTTCTGGGATATCACTTTGTCATGCACCAAACATGAAAACAAGATAAAGGAAATCTAGTTGTCTGGATGTTAGGAGTAGATCTGCTATTTCCATCTCACGCTCCTCCTGACTTGGCTGTCACTTCTCTTTTTTCCATTCTTGTCATTTTTCCTTGATTATTTAGGAGAAACATTTGCACCTTGAATATTAACTGTGCCTCTTGCTGTGTTGATTTTCATCACAATTCTTCCTTAATATACTTTCAACACTTTTCATAGTGTTGGAGCATGAATTAGCAAATATTCTCCTATATCTGGTAATATCTACAACTCAGAAACCTGACCACAGCGCATGCTAAAACAAAATTTCAAATAATTAAATGATAATAAAAATATTGCTGTACTTGATATTTTTCAAGTATGTACCATACACCACGTGTTTATACACAAATTAGCTGATATCATTAAAAATATTTATTAAACACTTCATCATTTTGGTGTCACCTTGTGAAAGTTCAAAGATATATCATAATCCTGTTTCCTTTACATGACCTTACCACGTGGGAAAGTAGAGAGAGATTGAAATGATTTGTTTTGAAGAGTAAAGCTCAGTTCTAGCCTAAAAATACTATAATTCTATACTCTGTTGAAAAAACAATGACACCCATAACTCTATAATCGTAATATAGTTACATTGATTTAAGAAAAAGAAATGACGATAAGGGAAATGTCATTTGCTAACTATCTGTCATGTTTTGGGTGATCAACACAGGCATGACTACCTGTTATCTCAATCATTTGTTACAACAATCCCACAATATAGATATAATTATGTCCATATTAAAGAGAAAAATCTGAACCTCTGAAAGGTTAAATTAACAAAGGAATTGGAGTTATGTAAAGTTTTCTTTGAAACTCTGGAAAGCAGAAGAAAATTAATATCTTCAAAGACATAATTTAGTTCTCAGTGATCCTTATTCACACTAGATGTCAATCTATTTCTTCCAAATATGAGTAATAAAAATTAGAGGATAGCAACTGGAAGACCACAAGTGATATACACAACTTCTGAATCAATAATGGTGGGAACCAAGAAAACTCATTCTACCTTAAAAGAGAATGAAAGGCCAAATTAAAAAGGAAGAAAGGAAGGAAGGAATGGATGAAAAGGTGGGGGAAAGGATCAGGAAATTTTGCCAAATAGAAAATATAAAATACCGTGGTAGGAATAAAAGAAAAATGTCAACTCCTGAGTAATCAAAATGTTTAAGATTAAAAGAAAAAACCAAAAAACTGTTATATAATATTTACAAGTGTCACACCTGAGTAAAAATGATAAATGGCAAAATATTGATAAAGTAAGTGTTCAGAATGTAAGGAAAAATTAATAAATACAACATCATAGTGGTATTTTTTAATATGCCTCAGATATATTTTGTAGATTGAAAGTGAATAAGAATGTAAAATAAGTGAATAATTTAAAATCTATACAATGTGTTCACAATTAACAAGACTGACTATATATTATGTAGTACTCAGCAAACAAAAAACACATTTTTTCAAACATTTTAAAAACTGACTAATTTTAGATAATGCCAAAAATTTAAAAATGAAGTCCAAATTATATCCTAAGAATATTGCAAATTAGGATTCAAAGGGAAAACATTGCAAAATATATACACAATGTTGAACAATTTTGAGGCCATTTCTAAGTACTAAGTTTCCATAAATAATTTATTACATTTGTGTCCAAAAATTGGGTATAAATATATTCAGTGCAGCACTGAAAATAACCCAAATGTTTGTCATATGGGAGAATTGGAATTAATTATACCATATCTAGGCTACATATATGAAATCTAACCTATAAAATACTTTTTTACAATTAAAAACAGTTGGCTAGAAAGAAACGAAGAGATTTATTAGATCTCCAAAAACGTTACAGATAAATATGTATAGTGACTTTTAGGTAAACCTTGTATATATGGACATCTATGTATTTTTTTTTTTGGTTGTCTGTAATAAACAATGGAAACAGGATTGGAAGAATACACAGCTACCAGAGTGCACGGTAGTTAGTCCTAAAGAGGGGACAGTGGAAGAGAAGTCATTGAGAAGGGGACTTTCACATTTATCTCCATATGTTTCCACATTGTTTGAACCTCTTACAACAAAAATGATTCGTGTACTATTCAGTAGTTAAAAATGCAACACACACACAACACTTAGATACACAATTGCCAAGTACTTGGTAGAGACTGTCAACACTAGTGTTACTGAATAGTATTCATCAGCTCTTATATTTGGATATTGTATAATTTATTGTAACAAAAACCTGATTGTTTCTTTGGGAAAGTATGTTTATTTTTATGCTATTATCACTATTACTGATCCTGTTTTCTATTTTTGTTTAAAATTCAAAAGAAAAGCAGATATAAATATGCTGCTTATTACTGCCAAAAAGATGATAGGAATCTAAAGCATCATGTGAGCAAGGCAGGATCTGATTTGAGCTTCCAGGAGGATTGGCAGGATCAGAATTCCGGTCTCCAAGGCTTGTGAGTGAAGAGTGGACTGGATAGTGAGCAGGACTGAGAAGAGACATGCTTTGTAGTTTGGGGCAGTGGAGAGGAGAAACTTACTGGGGTATAGAGTTGGTCTTCAAACAAGAAAATTCCGTCCACTGAAGGCTGATGGATATAGCAAGATTTGTGCTCCTACGTCACTACGGGATTCCAGACAGTAGTTACCTTTGGGGTATTGTCTCTATGTGTTGGAGAACAATGTAAAACATATTCTTGGACCATAAGGCATAGTGACGTAAGAATTACGGCACTGGTTAGATGGATGACCAAACCCCTTATCACTCAGGGAATTACCTGCAGAATAGTGCGTGGCCCAGCCCCTGCCTCATGAATTATTTAATCTAGAACATCATTTTCACTGCTTCTAAATCCTCTGCTGAATGTCCTTGCATCACAGAGACACCTGAATTAACTACGGCCTCACAGAGGAAACAATTGTATGCCTTTTAACTTACTCTTGTTTTCTAATGCCAGACTAGAAAGTTCTCATTAAGATTAAATTTTAGTAATTCACCTAAATCAGTGGTTAACCCTGTGGGCAAATAATTTCACTTGACCATCTGCAAGAGTTTGGCTGATAAAAACATCTTAGAATAAGTCTATCTGTCTATTGTTTGTTTTCAGTAAGTTATATGTTAAAATTTCTTCACTTTTTAAAATTTAGTTTCATATTTTCACTCTTACACATATATACTTGTAAAAGACACATAAATTACTTGCAGAATTTTAACAAATTGTAAAAAAAAATCATATATATTCTCTTTCAATCAAATATTCTTAGCCTAATTTCATGGCAAATATCTATCTAAAATAAAACATAGTAGATTATTAAATATAATTAAGATTTAGAATATGGCAATGGATATTGAATTTTTAATCCTGAAGTCTTTTCTGCCCAATGGACTTAGTTCTTATTAAGGACGGTCATAAATAACTTTAAACTATTCCAATGTGATAAGAAGGAGCTGTGGATTAGGTCATTGTGGAATTATAGTTCCCTTGCTTAATGATTATAGAAAATTGCCTGGCAATGGAACAAAGAGAAAGAGGGCGATGTGGTGAATGCTGGATAATTAAACCAATAATTGCTTCTTGTTGTGTATCCAGATAATATGCCCCTGATAATTTTAAATGAAGTCTTGAAGCAGTCTTCTTGAATGAAATCCTGTGCTGGTTAAAGCTCTACTACATACAATTCTCCATGTGCTTAGACACTGGCCTACTTCTCAGAGTTCCTTGCATGGCTTGATTAAAAAAAAAAAAAATCAATGGTCTGGAAAACCTCTCATATTAGAAATGTTTATGTCAGATAATATCTTTGTATTGATGTTTTTATTCCTTACAACATATTCATGTCATGCAATACGTATAAATTTGGAGATTAATTGCTGTAACATTAGAGATGCCACACTCATGTAATTTTCTTGGAAGAATTTTGAATATTAAAGTGTGTTGATCTCCAAAATCTTTGTATTAACCACAACATATTTTATATACTTGACTTTATGTTATTAAAAATTAGCAGGAAGATATTAAGACTTTCATTTCATAAATATCTTTAACTTGATTATCCTGTAGATCATTAATACTGTTTTTGAATCTATGTCATTCAACAGTTCTGGTTTATATATAGTACACTAGTGTCCTTAGGAAAATAAATTCAAAATTTTATTATTTAATATTTACATGACCTTATTCATCTACATTGATTTCATACAATAACTACATTTTCCCATTTATCATACTAACAATAATACCAACATGATTTTTTAAAAATTTTTATATAGGAAAGAGACAAAGAATGGCAGAGCCTTACATGATTTATTGGATACTACAAACATCCAATTCTGAGCTTTTCCAACTATCACTATAGATTGTAAACCTGTATTGTTATCTGCCTGGTTAGCATCTCATGACTTTGATAACTTAATAGTTCATTTCAGCCACTTTCCAAGCATGAACTCTAAAATACAAATTTTGGTATTTTCACCCATTGAGGTTTACTCATCTGTCAGTTTTTATAAACAAAGTTCTTACATGAGGTAAAGTGAGATGTTCTAAACATGCAAGAATTTGCATATATTATTTCCTTAATCAAATATTTTATCCAAAACTGAT
Source organism: Ceratotherium simum simum (assembly GCF_057802395.1). Lineage (NCBI taxonomy): Eukaryota > Metazoa > Chordata > Mammalia > Perissodactyla > Rhinocerotidae > Ceratotherium > Ceratotherium simum. The sequence goes on from NC_141911.1 coordinate 47,791,082, forward strand.
ATATCCCTAGGTATCAGGGGCTTCTCAAATTAAGGGATGTCCCATATTCAGCGATATAGTTTTGTTTACAATCACATGTAGTTACTTTAGAATATATCACACATTTGGATAATAAACATATTTAAATGTCATATGTGCTCCAACACCAAAAAATGTCCATACATGGGGAACACTTTAATTGTGACTATTTCTAAATGATTCATAGTTTTCTTCTTTCTTCTCTAAATAAACAGTTCTGAAAATCAACATATATTTAGTGTTTATCTGTAAACAAATTTTACAACACATTTTTTCCAACCAATTGAGAGGATTTTCTAGAAAAGCATGTAGAAGGCAGGGTTAATATGGTTTTGCTTAGTACATTGCCTGATAAAGCTTCATAAATATAAATGCTTACTAAATGGTTTGGAACCATATTGTTTAAGCTGGTCTATAAGTTTATGTTATTTCATGTTTCATTCAGTCATATGTAGACAATACCCAAAAAAGAAAGTCTTAAAGGGAAAAGAAACTGTGAACTCTAATAATTTGTATATTAAATCTAAATTCTTAAAAATCTTCATTGATTGGAAACACCTGAAAATATGATGTTGAATAAAACAAAATTAATTTTAGGAGTGTAAGGGATACTAGATGATTTAACAATATCCTTGGCGTCAAATTAGAATCATAAGGAAGGGGACCCCTGTCTCATTCTGAGGGTTTACTTGTCGTCCTGGTATTGCCATTGTCTTTCCTTATACACAGTCAAGCATCTCCTGGGATCCTCCTGTAAACATCATGATGCTTTTTACACAAAAAGCAATCTTCCCCGTCACAGTAACTTGGCCTGTAACCCAATACCATACCTTACTAGTCCACGCTGCTTCAATGCTATCTAAGATCACCAAATAAACTTTCTTTCTATCCACCAGTTGTTTGATAAACTTTTGAATTTATGGAACCAGCCAATATAATTCAAAAGGTATGCTGCACTTGTTAGATAAAAAAAATACACACACACACACACACACACACACACACACAGACATTTGCCTCTGATTGCATATTAGAGGAAATCAGACTTATACACAAAGCCTGCATAAATGTTTTTTCATGTTTGTGTGTGTCTGTCTTTACATTTTTCTTACCAGATTAATGTATGAAAGAGCTTATAATACTGAATAGGTGATAGAAATCTAAAACATTTCCATACAATAATTTATTTATGTTATTCTTATTTTCATGTAGACATTGCATAAAAACTTTGGAGTTTCTGTTTTATTACAAACTTTCTCTTTACAACAGGAAACTTTTTATCATAATGTATCAATTATGTTTACATGAGACTAATATTTCTAAGCATATTTTTGGAAACAGTCTGTCAACACTTACCTAAAACACAAATTGGTGAAGAATTTTATAAGATAGAGTGATTCCTTCCCAACAAGCAAATGTGTTTTCTATAAACTTATTAATTCCTTAGGAATTATGGGATGTTAAAGCTGGAAAATAATTTAATATCACTCTATGTTAATTCTTATATTTTAGAGATAAGATTGTAACTTTGTAAAGTCATTCGTTTAACTATAATATAGACATGGCCTTAGTTTTCCTGGCTTCATTATATAATGTGTCATAATTTTATATTCCTCCATAGACATGAGAATATTCCCGTTTTATGACAGCATTTCACTGGTCTACTGTGACTACAAGTTACATCTAGATGCTGTACACTCGGCACAGAACTGAAGACACAGGTTTAGAATAACCCATTTTCCTGGCAGAGCCTACAATTCAGTCATAGAAAAGTAAGCCTGGCACAGTGATTCTTCCCAAGGGAAATTCTTACAACCTATTTTTAACAGAGTCATTATCCTGAAAATTCATGTAAAATACATTAACAAATAGGTTATCATAAAAATATCAACTTTTTAAAATGTGTAATGCAATTGCAATCTTTGAAACTAACATAGACACATTTATAAGTTGTGAAATAGAATTTCTGAGAGAAATACACTCAATATGCTTGAGTTAGCAGAAATTCATACAGTGAAAGACAATTTGACCATAAAGAACTTATTTCTATTTGTTCTCTGTCTTTATAAAAATCTCTGATATAAAACCATCTGTTTAAAACTTGTAAAAATAGTCTGCCAATGCATGGAATTCTAAGCATCATAAATTACTGAAATATTGAAAGTCTGAAGTGTTGTGCTGATATAAATGATTCTCGATGATGAATGAATATACAAAAAGACAAAGCATGCCTGTTGTGAGTGAATAATTGTGTATCATTAGTGTTTTATAAACAAATCATCCTACTCCCTTATTTCAATTCTGATTTATACAATAATCATTTTGGCTTATATCAGAGTGTTTCAGATTAGAAAAACCACAATAAGTGTTGCTCCATTTACCATACAAAAGTTCAATATAATGAAATATTAAGTTAATGTCAGGAAAAATAAAAAGAATACTATACCTGAGAAAATAAATTTTACCTAACACATTATTAGGTCAAACATTTTTCACATCAACAAAACAACGCACAGTAGATTAGTGGTATGATAACAAATGACTCAAGGATCGTTACTCACTATTTAAAAAAGAAAAAATTTAAACATATGTAAGAACTAGCAAAAGTTTAAAATATGATGTAAAAGTCAAAGTGCTTAGCAAAACTCTTTTAAAATATGAAGTTAATATATATTTAATAATTCATCTATGTAGATACCAGATATTTGACTGTCTTAACCATAAAACATAATAAGAATACAGACATTAGTAATTAGGGCTTCTGAGAAGCTCAAACATCAATCATAAACTTCCACAGTAGAAGCTCATTTATATTACTTCAGAGGAAAAACACCATTTCCTGGTTCATATACCGTCATCCCTTATTGAAAGGCAGAATAGCCTAATGGTGTCCTACACAGGCACTGGGTTGAATCCTGGCTCTTCCAACTTCTTGTTTTGTGCTCTTGACTAATCATTCAGTCTCTCCATTCTTCCTTTGTTAAATGTAGATTCAATACTCCCACCCTCGTAAGGCTATTGGATGAATTAAATAAGGTAATACAAAAAAATGATGATTAAGCTTACTATTAGTTTATGCCCAAATAAATTAAAAAAAATTTTTTTTCTAATGGCATAACATTAGATAGGGTACATCCTCTTGGATTTTCTTGAGCCTCCTTCCCCCTATCCCAGTGTTACAACACGCAATCTTCACCTACTGGGGAAGTTGTGTATATTTGTAAATCTTTCAAACATGGTAAAGCCAAAAACTGGGCAACACGTGATCTCCTATGTAAGATATGAAATATAAGTATCACTTTTTCTTAATATGCAGCAATATAAATGTATATTTTAATTTGGTTAAAAATCAAAATGCCTGTTGTAACAACATGGATTACCTTTGTAAAGACAAAGAACATCGAACAACTCTAACAAAGCAGCAATCCCAAATTCTCTTTAACAAAGACATACACCTATGAGAAAAAAAACGTAAAAAGTAATGAAATGTTTGAAAATAAGCAGTCAACAGAATAGTGGCAAATACAAAAAAAAAACAAATCAGCATGAAAAACGTGTCAGAGCAAGTAAACTTACTTAATGCTACAAACACTAAATGAGATAAATGTAGTATTTTAGAAGTATGTAAAAACACTGTATGATATGTATGATAAAAATTTATGCTGAAAATAAAGTAGTGGGAACCATAAAAAAAGCAGAAATTTTTTTTAAAAGATCACATGAGTCTAATGATCTTCCCACTATAACTCCCATTGAAACAGCAGAAAATATATAAAAGGGAATAAATCAATATTAGATCAGGAGGAAAAATGAAATGATTATATCAGCAGACCAGAATGCCTTGGGATCCCTATAAGATTAATAAAAGACAAGATCATGTTGATGAAGAAATTAGAATGGAATAGTACCATGGCTCAAAATCCTTCAGAGATTAAGAAATAAAGTTGACCAATAAAATCCAACAGAAATTCCAAATTCAGAGAAAATAAATGTAAGCAAAATGAGAAGTCCTTTGTGCAATCATTCTAGAAAACTATGTACTGGTTAAACGCTTAAGCCACTGGACTAATTGACTGCCTGTGATTTAGTCCGGGCTCTATCCTTTTCAACAGCAAGTTGAGTGTAGTAAAATGTGTACTTCATATGTTGTGGGTGCTAATGTAAGTTATTACAGCATTTTTGGAGTATCTTTCATATTTCACGTATCTCACTATCTTTTACATTCTGAAATGCCCATATACCGGCATAGCGATTCTACTGCTGGAAATCTACTCTAAAAATGTATTTACAAACCAAAAATTGGGCCCAATTAAATATATTGTGTTTGTTAATGCACTATGATTTACCAAGCAATTTTAAAAGAATGTCATAAATATATGTGTTGGTAAGAGGTAGAAGGATCTCCAAGAAACAGAGAAAAATTAAGTCACAAGAAATTAAATTTAAGTGATACAATGTTTAAAATTTTCTTAGTAAATTTAACATAAACAAGTAAATTCACCAATCCATAAAGTGATTCCCTGAAGTGAGGACACTTCAGCCTCCTTAATTTTTATGAGTAAGTATTCATATGTGACCTGTATAATTTGTAACATATTATGTAAAGGGCTTTGGGAAATTGCTCTAAGGGCTAGAGGAGCAGACTCTAAACTAGCAGGCATCACATTGCCTCTGCTGAAAGCTGAAAGTTGTTGGCGTCTCAGGAAGTCACCAAATCAGGAAGCTAATAGATACAGAGCTGCCTTGCCTCTGCAACAATATGCACCAGAAAATCTTTATTCTTATCTCAACTCTCACTTTCTGCTTAACTCAGTTTTGAGCACAAGTCTCTTGAAAGCCCCACTTGAAACATAAATTGCTGCGGAGCTGGAGGGAATGTAGTTTTTAGCTTTCCAGCCTATGTAGTCAGAAAGTCATTCTTCAAGGAGGTTGTGGTGTGAGTGAGTAAGCTATAACAAAGAATCCACTAGAAGAAAATATTTATCTAAGCATTATTTGAATTTTGACACTGATATTTTAGTCTTATTTGCATTTTAAATTTATCCTATTCAAATATTAATATTTAACATGTAATGATTAGTACAATTTAAATTATTCTTCATTTTGAATATTGTTAAGCAGAGGACAATTTGGTTGGGCTCCCTGTACTTAAATCAAAAAACTTAATGTCAGCATTTTATAAATTATACTGTCACCCTATTGTTAAAATACAAGTGTCTGTATTATAGAAGAACATGGCATGATCGACTCCCCTACTCAGAATACTATAAAACAAGTAGTATAAATTTTCTCTGAAGACAGCATAAGTGAGAGATGTTGTTCTGTAGGTCAATATGTAAGTCTCAGAACTTGTGTTCCCAAAATTATTTTTGAGCCAAAATTAAGAAAAGAATAAGAACAACAGAATTTGATCTCAACCTAAAGATTTTGTGATAATTTACAAAATTTTCATGAAAATTTTTCTTAACAAATGTAACTTGTGATTTCCCATTTCTCCTTCATTCCCTCATTCTTCCCTTAGCATCAATCCTAAGACCCGTCAGTCATATCTCCTAAATATTTTCCTCATTCTCTCTGTACCCACTATTATCACCTTAATTCAGGCCAACATCATGTTCAAACACATCAGAATGCTGAGATGAGACATGAGTATTTCTACTTCTATTCCAGATTTTTTAATCTATAATTACCTACTATGTAGATAAAAAATAAATATCTATAAATTCACTTATATATTAAAAAAAAAACTCTATTCTTCCTCCAAATCTGCTCTACCCACATTCTCCCCCCCCCTTTTTTTCGGTGAGGAAGACTAGCCCTGAGCTAACATCCAATGTCAATCCTCGTCTACTCTATATGGGAAGCCGCCACAGCATGGCTTGACAAGCAGGGTGCCGGTGCCCGCCTGGGATCCGAACCTGCGAACCTCGGTCTGCCGAAGCAGAGTGTGCACACTTAACCGCTGCACCACCGGCCCGGGCCTCCAGGATCTCCATTTTAATAAGTGGCAACTCCATCCTTTCAGTTCCTGAGACCAAAATCTTTGAGGTTTCATTGATTAAGCATTTCTTGTCATATCCCACATCCAATCCAACAGCAAATTCTTTTAGCTCTGTCTTTAAAATATATCTAAAAACATTTCACCTCTGTCAGCCCGCTCTGAGCTACGTTCCTCTCCCATGTGGATTAATGTATTAGTTCCTTACTGAGGTCTTTGCCTCTCTACATTCTATTTTCAAAATAGTTGACAATAATGGTCTTTTAAAAATAAATGTCAAAGTCAGGGGCCACCCTGGTAGTGTAGCGGTTAAGGGCGCATGCTGCGGCAGACTGGGTTTCCCAGGTTCGGATCCCGGGCGCACACCAACGTACAGCTTGTCAAGCCATGCTGTGGCAGCATCCCATATAAAGCAGAGGAAGATAGGCACAGATGTTAGCCCAGGGCCAATCTTCCTCAGCAAAAAGAGGAGGATTGGCATGGATGTTAGCTCAGGGCTAATCTTCTTCACCAAAAATAAATAAATAAATGTCAAAGTCATATTGCAACTCTTCCCAAATCCTTGCAATGGATCCACTTTCTTAAATAATAAAAGCTCAAATCTACTCACTCTAACCAAAGAGTGACATCTTCTCTGTTCATGGACATGTCAAAAAGTTTCTACCAGTTAGAGGCTAAGTTCCAGCTTTTCCCTCTGCCTAGAAAGATTTTCTCACAGATTTCGCATAAGTCCTTCCTCTCTTTCAAGTCTTTGCTCAAATATCAAATTCTCAATGAATAGGTCCTAAGACCCTATTTATAGCACCATGACCTGACTGACCAGCATAGCTGACTCCACTTACCATATGTGGAGGTTCACATTGGTTCTCTCTCTCGTTTATTCTTCCTAGTCAATTGCAATGCAAATTTTTTTTTTTACTTTTGTCTAGTTACATGAATTTATAAATTTCATTACATAAATAATAGACAGTGAGATCTTGGTTAGGAGTATGAGCGTTGGAATCTAACTGCCCTTGTTCAAAACATTCGCTCTCAGATGGCATCTGTGTAGTGCTGGGAAAGTTAATATATCTGCACGTGCCTCAGTTTCCTCATCTCCAAAATAGAGATGATGACAGTACCCATTTCAAGTTCTGATATCAAGATTACATGAGTTTATACACATATAGTACTTAGAACAGTACCTGGTCCATAGTACGGTCTCAATTCTTAACTTTTAAAGTAATAAAAGATGTTAATAAAATTTCTTGTACTTTATTGGGGTTGACAGGTGATAAAATTGCCAAATGTTAAAGAGTTCTCTATTTTAAAATTGAACAAGGCAATTTTATTTTACAAAACATGAGTCTTCCGAATTTTCTGACATCTGTATTGAAAATGTTGTCAATATTATGCTACCTAGCAGATATAATATGAAAGATAAGGGAATTATTCTTCCAAAATTCATACCCACTAACTCATAAAGTTGGTTACATACATTATTGTTTTACATTGTCAGATTTTATTTTCTTTGTGTTAGTTATCCATAATTCAGTGAATTTTTTTTACTATAACTTGATTCCAAATATTGAATATAAATAAAATATATTTAAATATGATTGTGTGATTATTTACTGTAATTACAATATGTTATCACACATAGAGATAATTAAAATATTATTGCTTAAAGGAGGCTCCACTAAGAATCAAGATTTTGTTAATGCTTCTTTACTTCATCTGGATAATAATTATCTAAAATGGTTTCTTGTCTCCATCATCTTCCTTTACTTATTTCTTCATTTTGTTGAAATAATTTAAGTATTTTTTTCTGATTGGATATATATATATACAGACAGATCTCTAAATGCTTTAATGGTCAATATGTCTTTAATTAGCTCTCACAGTTAGCTAATTTTTAGACTTGGTATGTAATTTTTTTTTCCTTCAGATTGGAAGCTATTGTTCCATTACATTTCAGAATGCAGTGTTGCAGATGAAAAGTTGGAAATTAGTCTGATATTTTTCCTGTGAAGGTAGGCTGAATTTTTTGTGCTGTTTTTATTTTTCTTTCCCTTTGGAGGCTTCAAAGATATTTAGAAATGTCATTTGGTTTGGATTGCGTGTGGCTCTGATTTCAATCACACCTCTAGGATCTCAGGTGGGGCCTAACTCTCTCAGGTATTCTGATTCGACTTCTGTAATGAAAGATCTACTGTAATAATGTTCTTTGGGCCATCTTTCTCTTATTATTCATTTACTGATTGCAGGCTTGAAATTTCTCAGTTAGTCCTCTTATATCAGTGGAATAAAGCAGATTTTAAAACAAAAAATAAGTTTGCACTCATAGAAGTTATTATGACATTTGTTACATACAATATTATTGCCTGAAAAGCCTGAGAATAAAAACACTAAAAGGTGTTTTACAGAAAAAAATTTGTATTAGCATAATCCACATGTTCAAACGTAATTATTTATGGTATAATCTGTAATAGATTAACATAATTTGTATGTAAATTTGAAGTTATATAAGCTTATAAAGAGGTCACAAATTCTATCCCATAATCTCAGACAAATACGATAGAAAAAAAAATTATAAAATGGTGATGAGTAGAAGAATGGTTTTTAAAGTGATGCAAAATTTCCTGTGAAAAAAATAAGAATGAACATTAGATCCATTAAAATCTGATCAATAATTTGTTCTCAGTAATGTGTTGCTAAAATCTGTTTATTCCTGACCACTTATTCATGCTTTTTTTCCCACAAGAAAGCAGTAATAGTTGGGGAGCATATAGTCTCTGTAAGTCCTATATTAGTGACATATTATTTCTCCTATAACCACATTTCAATTTAATAAAATAGATTGTACTTTAGATTCACCAAGGTCAGATAGTTTTGGGTTTGACTCTCAGCTTCACTACTTAAAGCTTAACACCTTGATCTACTTCATGTCACTAATGCTCAGGTCTGACATCTTGAAGACGGGAGTGAGGAAAATGATGCCTCCCTGCTGAGTGGCGACACTAAAATGAAATGCCCTCTATAAAATGCTTGGCATTTGGTGGTTGCTTAGTAAATGTTAGTTCCCTCAGTCCCTTTCACCTGCTTCCTCTCTACATCTGCTGGGCCAATCAAAGGGAAAATTAGATTGAATTCTCTGTAACATCTTTTTTTGTTTGTTTATTAATTTACTTTTCATTTCCCTTACTTTTGTAAAATTTTTGTTTACTTTTATGAAAGAGGTATATGCATTATGTTAGGTTATTAAATAAAGTTGGAGATTTACATGTCTAGTGGCTGAGATTGCAGGTGAGTATAATTGCAGACAGCTTCCTGAAGATGATGAGCTCTAAAATGTAGCAGATATGTAAAGATGTCATTTGGCAATTAGAATGGGGGAGATGCTATTAGAATGTGTATTAACAAAATGTTTATGTATCCTCAATGTCTCACTTTTTAATTATTCAAGGAAGCTATGAAATAAAAATGCTAAATTGGCAAACCACAGTATTAATGATCTAATACAGAATAGTATGCTAAGGATTTAAATTACAGCATTCTTCTTTGTCTCCATACAACCAACACTATTAACCTGAAAGAAATAAGTTTAGCTTCTTCTATGTTAAGCTCTTAGGCCTGAAAACTATTATAAGTTGTTCCTCGTGCTCCACAGTATGTTACTTTCATCTTTTTTCTCTGCTGAATGGATATTTTATTTAATTTTGTTTAAACGTATAATGTGTGAGGAAGGTCTATGAAATTATAAAAAAGAGATAGTAGAAGATATGACAGGAACAAGCATTCATAAATACCTACTAAGTGCTCATGATCTTATATGCAGTCTCTCTGAGAAGTAGGTATTATTATTGTCCTCATTTTAATATGAAGGAATGGACACTTTTGAGAGTCCAAGTGACTTCCTCACAGCCACACACTTGATAAAGGTAGTAGTGGGAAAACAGAGCAGGTCAGATGATTGCCAGGTTTTTATTATTTCTAGTTCACTCTTCTGTTGATAGCAAGTGGCTTGATAGTTGCCTTCGGAAGATATTGGCCTTTCTTGGTCTTGACATACAGCAGGAAGGAAATGTGTTATATGGCAATGATGATGAATATACATCTAGTAAGGTCTGAATGGGACAAGATCACGGCATGCTAACTGTGATACTATAGAGAAAGAAAAAAAAAGTGTCTTTAGTCATGATTCTACGGATGAAAGAAATGAAGTGCTGGAGTTTTTATTTCCAAAGTTTTGTTCTACTAACCAATATGATAGCAGCCTTTCTAATATTCAACTTTCCACTTAATATTTTAGCTTGGTTGTCTAATACATATCACAAATTTAACAGTCCAAAGCAGAAAATTTTTGCAGCACATTATGTGTTTCTACTTTTTCCCTTGAGGTGACATACAAATCAGCTCTTGTGATAGTTCGGTAAGGATCTTGCAGTGGCAAGATCTAGAAATGCTGTGACAGCCTATCAACCATATGTCTTCCCTGGAGAAGATTAAAAACCCTAATACTGGCAATGTGGAAGAACCTGGGATTCAAAGAGGATTGTCAGCAGATAAACAAATATTTGTTGTCTAACAGTGCAATCCCTAGCAACATCAAATGACTGAGCATCATCTTGTGGTTTCCTGGGAATTGAGCAAAGCAAATTTATCTCTTGCTCTTCACTGAATCTCCTACTTAGTGATATTGAACCAAAATCTCTCCTCAATCATAAAATATCCCTCACCTGTCTCTCCTTCCCCATAAGTATGACCATACTCTTCCTCCTCACCATGACCAAATATATTGATAAAAGAGTTATGTTTGCAATTCCCACTTTTTTCCCTTTTTTTCGTCTCCATGTAATTTTACTTCCAACATTAGCTTTCTACAGAAAATTCTCTGGCAAAAGTCATCAATGATCTCTTACTGCAAAATTAAAACTTTGTAGATTCACATCCTTCTCTTCTTATTTGTCATTTTATCTCTATTGAATGCTCTCTCATTCTTAAAATATTCTTTGTTCTCTCTTTTCCATTCTTTGCCAATTGTTTTCCTTCTCTTTCTTTGATGAAACTTTCTTAGCCTACTTAAAGTAGTCTTCACCCTCTGCTTGTTTCTTAAATATTAGTGACATTCTGTATTCATAAATTTTTACTCCAACTATAAGCTTTCAGAAGGTCATTTCTTGTATGTACTGACTAGATCTCAAATGTTCATATTTTACATTTTCATAAAAATAGTTTTGTAAATAGGTCCTTTCATAAGAATAATTTTGTAAGTAAGCCTGTGATCCACACCCATACACAAACCAAATGCAAGCTTCTCATTGGAAGGATTGCCTCTTTTTTTGTGTGTGTGAGGAAGACCAGCCCTGAGCTAACATCCAATGCCAATCCTTCTCTTTTTTTTTTTTTTTGCTGAAGACTGGCCCTGGGCTAACATCAATGCCCATCTTCCTCTACTTTATATGGGACGCCGCCACAGCATGGCTTGCCAAGTAGTGCGTCGGTGTGCACCGGGATCCGAACTGGCGAACCCCGGGCCGCTGCGCACCCGGGATCCGAACTGGCGAACCCCGGGCCACTGCAGCGGAGCACGTGCACTTAACTGCCTGCGCCACCGGCTGGCCCGGAAGGATTGCCTCCTATAATGTTTACATTTCACAGTGTTTAGGACAGTGCATGCACATAATCACCTTTTAAAATATAGATAGACAAGTTAATAGATATTTTTCTATATTTTTATCTTTTATCAACCTACACATAAAATATCTGTGGATTTCTTGATTATTCCTTATCTTGACTAATTTTCTCAGCTAAGCATGACTAATTGTTAGGGAGACTAGAGTTAAGGGTGTAAATAAAGGGTTAATTATAATAAAGAATCATTGAATTTCAGCTGAATAAAAAAAGAAACAATGACAGAAAATGTCATTGGATAGAAAAACAAAAGTGCAAGGATCAGTAGTTTTCAATGTCACATTGAGTATTCAATAATTGAAGGAGTAGAAGTATTGGATGGAGTGAAGTGGGAATTAAGGCTGTTGGGCTGAGAGTGAGATGTTTTCAGTTGAGATCAAGGTGGAGGAATAGTTATTGGTAATGACAATATCTAGGATATGACGATGGGAGCAAGTGGCTAACAGCAGAAGACAAGATTACTTGAAAAAAGAAAGTAACAAAAGTTAAAATCCAACGATAATCCAAGGCTTTTGAAAGCAAGAAATATTATGACAGAAGTAATGAACTTAAGTACTCAAGATCATTTTGCAATGTATACAAATATCGAATCCCTGTTGTACACCTGAAACCAATATAGTGTTTTATGTCAATTATACTTCAATAAAAATAAAAATAAAATATTCAAGAAATGACCCAAGCATTTGTGGTTAACTGTAACAAGGAAGGGTAGTGGAATATATAATTTGATGATATGAAATTCATAGCTTGGGATTCTTATGGAAGGAGGGAGAATCATATAGAAGTTGCCATGTGGTTCAGGTGGATAGCTACCACACACCCAGATCCAGTTGCATTAGGATTGAGGGAAAGAAAACAGCATACAAACTTCTGGGGCCCCCATATCATTCTTATGTATGGTGGAGTAGAACCCTAGGGAGAGGGGTTTGGGATTATACTAAATTTAAATATATATCCAAGAAGATATGGGGACTTGGGGGCTGCAGTCTGATTCAGGGCTGTCCAACTTTCTAACTCTCTGCACCTGCACCCCTATAGCAGAATATGACTGAAGAAAAAGTACGATGGTGCAAATAGGTCTCAATTTAATTTTAAGATCACTAATCGCATGTAGTTCCCTAATAGTCCTGGGCTGTCATTACTCTAGTTGATTCTTCCCATCTCCTAGGTGACCATTTAGTACCTTCTCTCAACAACCAAAATCTCCCCATTACCCTCATTCTCAACTGATGAGTTTTGAATTTCATTCAGATTACGGAAGCAATTAGAAGAGTATTTATGCTTATTCACATCAAGTTATCCACATATTGAAGGGCACCTACACCCACATACTCCGTTCTTCTCCAATGGCAGTGAATGACTCTCTATTTTTAGCTAAGTCTAAAATCTCCATTTTACACTGAAGTCCTGCCCTAATCTGGGTTTAAACAGAAACAGACTCTGAGACAACAATTTGAACACAAAGAGGATTTTAGGGGAGGAGAGAATATGGCATATAATTAAAAAATTTAGAAGTGATGAAGGGCAGGGAAGGCAGCCAATAAAGTATACACTATTAAACCAGATACCACGGTGAGTGACTACACTTTAGTCATCTGGAGAGCTTCTAGGAAATAGTACAAAGTGCATATTTTGGAACTATCCACCTGGGGGATAAGGGAAATGAGTATTCTATACATAAATGTTTAAGGTTGTTGGTTGAGGGTTGCTCCTGGGAAATGTTAATTCCCTGGAACTTTCAGCTCATCTTATAGACAGCCTTCCATGGCTCTAGGATATAAAGCCTTCAGACACAGAAATGCATATGGGGGAGACGGAAGTTGTTTAATGGCAGCACATGGCAGGGTTGTTCTGAAGCACATGGGTTGGGCCTTAACAAAGTCTGCAAAAAGCCACTCCCTTTCTTCTACCTTCTATTCAAGGGAGTCACTCCAACAATTCTCGCTTCATTCTCTTTCTTTATAAACATTTTCCTTTCGATTAGATCTTCCTTATTGGCACATAAATAGGATTTTAATTCCTCATTCTTAATGAAAAATAGCCTCTCTTGACTTCCTTTGCCATCTAGTATTACTCATTTCTCCAATTCTCATCAAAGACAAAGAGTTTTAAAGACTTGTCTATTCTTGTGGTTTCATGTACTCTCTATCCAATTTTTTTCCTAATTTGTGTTCAAGTCGCCACTGATTTCCACATAGCTAAACCCACTGTGCAATTCTCAGTTCACCCATTGCTATTTATTACAGTTGTTCCCCTTCTCCTGCTTGAAACACTTTTTTAATTTGAAGTTGAAGACTCCACACAGTCCTGGGTTAACTCGGCATACACTGAGTGGCTTTTAAAGGATTCTCCTTGATTTACAATATTTAAAGATTGGAATCCTTCAATTCTCAGACTCAGAACCTCTTCTATCTTCAATCCACACTAACTTGCTTGGTCATCTTAAGGATTAAGTATTGTCTGCACATGAATGACCCCAAAATTGTGTTTTCCTGGTTTAAACAACTTCATTTTGATCTTTCATGTGTATCTCAAAGTTAATATGTTAAAAACTTATCTGATGATCTCCTCAACACTACCTCCCCGCTATACACACATATCTACTCCAACCTAAACAGATGGCCATTCCATCTTTCCAATCGCTCAGGCCAGAAACTTAGGGGCATCTTTAACTTAACTCTGCCTCACATCCTATATCTCACATGGTCAGCAAATCCTATAATCTCTACTAACAAAATATATCCAGCAACACTCTGCTTCTTTTCATCAACACTGCTTTCACCTATTTCCAAGTCACCATCTTCTCTCCTGTGGTTTAAAAGTAGCCCCCTCAGCTGTTTCTATTCTATATCTGCCTCCTAATGTTTATACTATACACGGGAATTAAAATTTTTAGAAGATGTCTACCATCTCTACTCAAGTCTTCTGGTTGCTTCCCATCCTATTCAAAGAAAGAACTCCCGAGAGGCTCGAGAAGGTCTCAATCCTGTATTGTCTCTGATCTACCACTACATTCCCCCTTTCCACACTGCTCCGGCCATCCTGTTCTTCCTTCTCCTAGAGCACTGCATGCATGCTTGTGTCTCAGAGTCTTCGTACTTGCTGTTTCCTCTGCCTGGAATGTTCTTCTGCCAGATATCTCTCAAACTTCTTTTAGGTCTTTGCTAAGATTTTGCCTTTTCAGTCAAGTCTTCTCTGACTACTCTATTAAAAAATTCTACCTCCCACTACTCCCTCATCAGGGCTCCCTATCCCTCTTACTCTGCTTTAATTCTCTTCATAGCACTTAGTCACCATCTGACATACTCTGTGTTTCACTTTTATTTATTATTGCCTCTTCCTTTCTCCACTGCAGAAAGTTTATGGGATCAGAATGGTTTTTTTGTGCAGCTAGCAATGCATGATGCATAGTGGGCATCCCATCAATGTTGGCTGAGTGAATAATAAAATAAATGAGTACACACTAGTAGACACTCTTACTGATGGCTAGGTCTATACAGTAAATATCTCTCAATATCATACTACTCTTTTAAACAATCTGGGTGCAATGTTTTGAATCTGGGAGCACAATTAGTAAGGTCCGATGAAAAAAATGTTATTTACATGTACAATGTGACTGCCGCTTTTATGTACCATCTTCATGAGCCATATGCAGTACACACATGCACACATTCAGTAACATCAAAGACAAGTTTGCCGTGATACTTCCCAGCTTAGTTTTGGCTTCTTTTAGGGAGAAACATTGGAGAAAGCATTGACAGATATTTCCTCATGGTATCCAAAACAAATTATTATTTTAGGTGTGTTATTTCAGTTCCTCTTAGAAATAGATAACATGTTGAGATTAAATAAGCAAAAAGTATATTAAGGGAAATATCTGTGAGAGAAAATGGGAAGGGAGTCTGGGAAGGCTGGGAGAGTCATGAGGCCACAGTTCAAGTTGGTCACCAAGTAAAGGAAACAAAGAAGGAAGCAAGGAAGCAAGGAAGGAAAGACGGAAGGAAAGAAGTAAGAAAAGATGGAAGGAAGGAAGGAAGGAAGGAAGGAAGGAAGGAAGGAAGGAAGGAAGGAAGGCAGGCAGGCTGGGTGAAAGCATCTTAGGCTGCCATCAGTTCTAAGGTAATTTTAGCAAGGCCTTTAGGGAGTCCATGAGGGAAAGTCATCTGTCACAGGATTCCTGCTTCTCCCAGGAACAGGTTTGCCTCAGTATCCCTGCTGGCTGAGGCACTGGGAAGCTTGGTCTCTGCCTTCTGTGCAAACACAGATTCCAGAGAGCAGCAGATGGGGCCTTTGACCAATTAACTTGCTAGCTTCAGAGATGGAAGAAGCACATTCTCATGGCCACCACATTTGGTAAAACCTCTTAGAGCAGTTTATATTATACAATTTTATAGAAACCCTCATCTATCTACATTCACTATTTATGAACAAGAAAATTCCTATGCAGCAAATAGCCTTAAAATAGTCGAATAAATAGATCTATACATTGTGAATGTTTAAGTGCCTCTTTGCTTGCATTTCATTTTTGTATTTCTTAGACTGTAACTGTCCACAGGTCTAGTAATTGTAGAGAGACTAGGGACTATTTTGAGAGACTCTGAAATTCCCTGAGTATTTCTGTCTGTAAACAAACAGCGTAAACTGCATGAAGGAAAATTGCAGAGGCAGATACACCTTTACATTGGGGAATCTCCTTCACTTAGGAAAAAAAGTTTATATTCAAATGGAACCATATAATACACAGGAATTTTCAAATGATTTTAATTCCAGAGCCTATCCTGCTGTAAGAGATTGTAAATAAAGTAAAATATTATTTTAAGTGGTTATAATTTAATGGAGTTCAGTTTTCAAAAATGAAAAGGGTATAATCTTAATTCTCTGATTCACGAGCATGCTTCCCACTAACCTTCATTGCATTGATTTGGAAATTTTATAAAGTTTGATGTATAGCTGTGTTGAATTAACATTATAAATTCTGCCCTTTAAAAATATAAATTTACTGAAAAAGAAAAATGACTACCTCAAGTGGGGAAGGGAAAACTTGGGAGCTTGCTAATAACATTTTTCTTGCACTAAAGCACTGACCTGAATTTACATCTTTTATGTAGTAGCTGAAATTTGCTCTGCCAGTAGAAACAGACATTATGTACCATAGCAATGCTATTCACCCATGCAGAATCTCAGACCTTGAATCAGACTGCTCCACAGTAGCTATATTTAACCAGCTTCTCAAGAACGCGCTATACTATTTCTTATAAGAATACTTGATTCCTGCCCATAGGATAAACTAACACAATAGGAGGCAGCTTTTTTGTAACACAGTACCCCATTTATGAAAGAAAAAGAAAATTATAATGAAAAAAATGTATATTTTTTAATTTCACTCATCCAAAATTCCATTTAAGTATTTATATTAACAATCTATCAGTTACTTTTGTATTATAAAGACTTATTACAGCCTATGTAAATTAGTGGTATAAGTTACAAAATGATTAATTGTCTCATGTGTGTAGTACACACGCTTGCAAAAATATTTTGAACTAATTAAAGTTATAGGGGTCTCTTTCCAGCTCTGCAGAATGTGAATGAATTGGTCATCTTTTTAATCTCTCATAGATGCTAATTTGCATCTATTAAAGCAAATTCCTAAGCCTTGATGTTCATTTACACTGAGATTTCACATATTATTCTCATCTTCTTTGTCTCTTTGGTGACATATGCAATGGTTTTTGCACTGATACAAACAAAAATTCTCCGAGGAAATTTCCCTTAATGCGATTTGGTTACTCATCCATGACAGCCATCTTTATCTTGCTCCATGAGGAGTTTCAATGGAGAATGGCAGTGTTTTCCAAAGTGTGAGTGGACACACAATTTCCTGCACCATAATCTCCAGGGGAGCCTCGTTAAAAATACAAGTTTATTAAAGTCAACCTCACACATACTAAGAAAGGAATCATGGGACAATCCAGCAATCTTCATTCTAAGCCAGCAACCCAAGTGAATCTTTTGTCCAAGACAGATTGAGATCCATTGGTACAAGGTATAAATTCAATGCTTAGAGTATTTGATTAAACGGGCTTTTCAAAATATTTATGTATTTGGCTAGTTGTCGGCATGGTACCAACAGTGCTAAAATGTTGTTACACTGTTTTGTGTTTCTATCATTATACATTAGTGGAGCCATTATAATTCAAACCGCCTTAGCTTAAACGGCTTCTTTCTTGCACATATTACCTCCGAGAACATGCACTGACATGACTTTTAAATATAAAATGCTTTTATTACTGAAATTCATTGCAAACTTGGTGATATTTAGGAGGGAAAGTGGTTTACTTGGTAAGTTAATCAGTACTTTTGCAAAGTTTAGAGAAAGACAGAAATCTACTGAAGGATTCTACTGAATGATATGGAAAATAGCAGACCCCACATTTTGCTCCGTTGTCATCAAGAAATTTTTTCTTGATGTCTTCTACAAAGGAATCACACCACATAATAATTCAATCATTCTTTGCCTCATCTACAATATCTTACAATTAAATTTTAACAATTCCCACATTTGAATAACCATAGACATATTTTAACATACCATTGTGAAATTATTCACTGATAAAAGTAATCTCTTTTTTATTTTCTTTTTAGTTAGGTTTATTTTTTCTGTATGGTGAAACTACCCCTGTGACTGCTATTTGTGTAAACGAGTATATAGAGATTCCAGCAAATCAGAGTGCTCACGACAAGGAAACATCTAATGCAGTATCTGGGGCAGTTGCTTGCATTTCTGGGTGGTGCTGTGTGTAGGGGGCAGCATTCTCCAGAAGTCTGTTTACAAGATTTTTACTGCTTCTGTAGGTCCCACCTTCACCTTCACCCCCATGTAATCTGCATATAAAAATAACCTACCAGTTATGTGCAGACATGTAAATAACAGCATTTCCAGACACACTTAGCCTGTGTTTCTTTATATTCTTAGAGTAACACCTAGCAAATGCTGAGCAGGGAGTCATATATAAATGCAAATTCAAATTCATCTTATTTCATTGTTTTATTGCTCACAACTAAACGAGTTTAAGATTTTAAATTCTTTCATTATTTTGGGTTCCAGAAATACTTTGCAAAGACTGAGAAGTTAAATGAGATACTTTATAATCATGAATAGCAAAATCTATGACTGATATGCTTTGTCAAAAATATACTATGCAGAGGAACTAACATTCATTGAGACAATACAATGTACATGTATACAGGACTGAGCTGTCCATGCATATATACGTCATACCAGTAAGCTTCATTAAAAAAACACAAACTATGGCATTTCACCAAGAAAAATAACTCTCAAAGATCATCTGTTCATTAATGCAGTAATCCATGCATTATTTCTTCTCTGTTAAATGCACTTAAAAATACTTACACAGTCATGCACCACATAACATTTCTCTCAACGATGGACCACATATACAACAGTGGCCCCATAAGATTAGTACCATATAGCCTAGGTGTGTAGTAGGCTATACCATCTAGGTTTGTGTAAGTACACTCTGAGACGTTCGCACAATGACGAAATCACCTAATGATGCATTTCTCAGAATGTATCCCCGAAGTTAAGTGATGTATGACTGTCTAATAATAACATAGCCAGGGTGCAGCCAGCCCTGCTGGCCTAATGGTTAAGATTTGGCACTCTCACTGCCGCACCCAGATTTGTTTCCCAGTCAGAGGTTGTCACACTGTGGCGGCTGTGTGTTGCTGTGATGCTGAAAGCTATGCCACTGGTGTTTCAAATACCAGCAGGGTCACCCAAGGTGGACAGGTTTCAGTGGAGCTTCCAGACTAAGACAGACCAGGAAGAAGGACTTGTTCACCCACTTCTGAAAAAGTTGGCCATGAAACGCTAGGAATAGCAGAGAAGCATTGCCTGATATAGCGTGGGAAGGTGAGAGGATGGCGCAAAAAGACCAGGCAACGTTCAGCTCTGCTGTCCACAGGGTCACTAGGAGTCAGAATTGACTCAAAGTCACTAACAACAAATAGTAAGGATGAAAATAAAATTATTTATATACATATCATCACCTATAAATATACCGGCATAGATGCAAACACATATAAAATTTCGCTAACGGCTTTACTAAAGTAGATTGGGTTACAAGAAAGAAGGATAATTTTTAGGTGAAACATGTCATGGAATCAAAATATAAATAATTCAAATGTGCCCCCCCAAAAAACAAATAGGGACTTTTTAAACTGTAAATAAATATGTCCAATATTAAATCCTGTCTCCTTAACTCAAATCATGAGAGTTGACACCAGTAGTACAAAACATGACCAAATGTTAAATAGTCTAACTCATTTTTCTGCTTTGAATAGTCCTTTTCTAACATATAAACATGTTATATTGAGATTGAATAAAGAAAACTAGAATAAATATTGTATATATTCAAAGGCATGTATAGTCATCTGACATTAATTGCCTACATTCAATTTTTAGTGTCTAGGATTCTACTTTATAAACCCAGAAAATAAATTAGCTGTAATGTTAGTGTAAATGAGTTATTTTGATAATTTTAATAAATCACATTAGAGACACATATGATGCAGAATAAAATAATGGTGCCAACCTAACTACAGCTGGATGTTTGGGCAAGAAAATCAGGATAAGAGATGACTTTAATGTAATAAAAGTTAAAAATAACTGAATATTCTTTCATTCATTCATTCAAAAATATTTACTGAGTGCCTGCTATACCCTATACACTTTTCTAGATGCTGAGGATAGAGCAGTCAATAAAAGAGATCAAATCTCTATTCTCATTATTTTGAGGAACACAAATTCTAGTCAGGGGCAGGTGTGGAGATAAATTTTTTAAAAATTAACCAGTAAATATAGAATTTGTTAGGTGATAGTAAGTGTTTTCATACAAAATAGAGTAATGCAATGGCTATCTGAAGCGGGTTCATACCAGCCGCTAGAATTGATTATTAACAGATTAATATGTTTTCAGATTTTGCAAGCTGTTTCAAGTTTCAACCATCGGTATCTTGAAGTAAGTCATATTGAGAGTACTTTACACTATAAAAATTGGAAAGTAGTAAAAGCTACAAATCAGGGGCTTCCTTTTCTCTGCCCTCGCCCAGAGGCTGTTATTTACCACTGGAACAGGAAGTGCTGGGGCGGGAGTGCGGAGATTAAGTGAAAAGGGGGAGCCAAACAGGTAATCGTAAATAAAAACCCTAATGAAAAACATTCTCCTCTTTCTCAATTTGTCATATAAGTACTTCAGTTTCAATACTGCTGTGTGTGTGTACGTGTGTGTGTATACACATATACAACTAGTGGGAGGGAGTAGATTAGTATAGTTGTTAAAACCAAATTCTGAAGGGAGTTTTTCTATGGTTTTAATTCAAATTCCTTTCTCTTTTACTATTTTATCTCTAAATTTCTGTAGTTTTATCTGTGAAATGTGGGTATTAATATAACCTACTGTAAAAGTTGGCTGTAATGATTCAGGGAAATTAGGTAGGAAATACACCATTTCCCCATTAATTGTTTAACAAAGGTTAAAGATTATCAGTTATTAATGCTATTAATTTTCTAATTATTACTCTTATTAATAGCAAGAAAACAATTGTATATTTGAAAGTTGCTAAGAGAGTAAATCTTAGAAGTTCTCACCACAAGAAAAAAATTGTAACTGTGTGAGGTGATGAATGTTAACTAAACATATGGTAATCATTTCACAATATGAACATATAGCAAATCATTATGCTGTACACCTTAAACTAATATAATGTCATAAGTCAATTATATCTCAATAAAACTGGAAAAAATAGCAAGAAAGCACATGTTCAAGGATATAGATTTACTTTTCCATTGTTGCCAATAGCTACAAAATTTACTTGGCCGCTTTTTCCAGAATAAAGATAATAATAATGAATATTTAATTTTAATAGTTAATAATTTGGTAATTATTTAGTGCCACCATGCAAAGCAATTTACTTCCATTATCTCATTTAGTTCTAAGTAAAGGTAAGTATTATTGTTATCTCCACTTTATAGATGAAGAAACTGAGCTCAGAAATGTTGGTATCCAGAGTGAGAATCTCAAAGCAGATCTGAAGTAGTACACATCCTGTGCTCACACTCTGCAGGGGACGCTGCCTCGAAAATTAGTTGCAACAGTACTATGTAATATTTTCTAAAAAATTAGAAATCTTAATTATTGGAGCTAATTAGAACAGACAATAAATCGAAAACAAGGACACGTTCTTTTATATTTTTCATCTTCTATTAAAATGTTCTAAATTTGTGGATATAAAATATTTAGTATACTTAGAATTTTGGACAGTATATTAATGAGTTTGCCAAAGGATAAGGAATTTATTACATTATATAAATGTTTTAAATGTATCCCAGATCTGACCTAAATTCAAAAAAGTTTTCTTTCAAGTCAAAAAGAATTTTAAGGGCATTATGAGATTGTTTGGGCTGATTCCCAAAGCTTTGTTTTCCTTAATATTCTATTTCAGGACAATTTGCAGTCTTGTGAATCAACACCTCAGAGAATGCCGCCTTAACTCAAACTGAAAATATTATTTTAAAAATATTTGCACTTAATTGTTCTAGATTGTAAAATACATGCAAACAGAAACATACCACATAAATCACACCAGATAAATATCTTAAATAAAATGTTAACTTCACAAATCACCCTACTCTATAGGTGGTCTTTTAAGAACAAAAGATGTATTTTGACATATAACTTTTTAGGAAAATACTCAAAAATTCATAAAACATTAAAATAAGGTTTCCTAATTTGTACACATATTCTATCTTGTGTTATTTGTGTATACACATAGACACACTTGCTCCAAAGTCACACACAACTTTCCTATTTACCACATCTTTAAAAGATGATATTTTTCATGTTGAATTATTCATAAAATCCTAAGGCTAATTTATACATGAAAGGAAAGAAAAATGTAACTCTTGCTCATAAATCTTTATTTATGAACAGAAATCTAAAAGATTTATAATGCTATGTTATGGTAAGTTTCTATCATATGATGTATTAACTTGCAATCATACCCTTAAGTTGAGAAGTCCTAGAGTAGTGCATAAATCACAGGACATTTGGTTTAGAAAAAACCTCTTGAGAGTGATCATATTCACAACACTGGGGGTGGGAGTGAGGGACCTTCGTACCCCCTAGAGTTTCCAAATAGGCTGAATGAGCATTTATTTTATTGTGAGGTAGCCCCACCCTCAATCTCTGTCCTTAAAAAGATCTCATTGTAAGCCACTTGTACAGATATACAAGTTTAACACTTAAAAACCAAACTCTGGTATTAGTTCATATCACTCGTGTATGTGAATTCCTCCATGATATTAGGATACAAGAAACATAACAATTCTTTATTGCTCTAAATTAAATTAAGTTCTTTAGCCTACACCACCTGAATTGTTGGAAATTTTAATAGTATATGTATGAGATTGCTTCTCTTTTCCATTGCAATTAAACAAGAATACTGTGTTTTAAATTAATTTGGAGAACATTTCATTTTTAATCTAGGGTGATTTAATATATTTAAAGCCTCAGTAGTTCCATCACTTGCTTGCCATGTGATCTTAGGCAAGTTATTTTACCTCTCAGTGCCTCAATTCCATAAGTTTTATAATAAAAACTGTAATAGTCATTACTTTATAAGAATACTGTAAAGATTAATGATTTAATACATGTAAATCATTTAGGAAACCTTTTTGAAAAGTATGCACTGAATACACGTTTGCTGTTACTCCTTAAAGCCTGGCCCACCTGCTGGAAGCATCCACTCCCTCCCTACCAGATATGGACACCAGCTCACCAGTTTGTAATGCTTAGGCATCATTTGTCAAGCTTCCACACAGTTTCTCTTCATGGTTTCTTATACAGTTTGGGTGAAGAATATTAGTGAGGTTTAGTTTCCTGCTTCTCAAAAACCTTCCCCCTGCCCTCCAGGCTTTGGATTTTTCTAACCTTTCTATAATTTCTCAATTATTTGCTCTGTTACATAATATTTTCAATATTATTTATTAAGAATTTTAAGTTATTAAGAAGGCTAAACTGTGAGAATGTGTTCTATAAATAATTTTCAAAAATATAATACAGTTGAATCTGAAGAAGATAGTTCATAATTACAAGAAAAGCACTGAAGAGATGTTGTGAGAAAACTCTTATTAATGTATCATCCATATATACTAATCTAGTTATTTACACTAACTATATTAAATGCAGTATGCAGGTGCTTTTTTCAATAGAGGTAATGTCCTAGAGAGATTTAATTGTTTTAAATACAATAACATAAATATAGTAGTCTCTTCTCATTTTCTTAGTCTTTGAGAAACATCATTTTTATTGCTTTTTTTTTAATTGATGTTTTAATAGTTTTTAAAATTGTGAAATTTTGGGTTGTACATTTCCGTTTGTCCATCACCATATATATGAATCCCTTCACCCCTTGTGCCCACCCCCCACTGCCATTGCCCCTAGTAACCACAATACAGTTTTCTCTGTCCATGTGTTAGTTTATATTCCACATATGAGTGAGATCATACACTGTTTGTCTTTCTCTTTCTGGCTTATTTCACTTAATGTAATACCCTCCAGGCCCATCCATGTTGTTGCAAATGGGACGATTTTGTCTTTTTTTATGGCTGAGTAGTATTCCATTGTATATATATACCATATCTTCTTGATCCAATCGTCAGTCGAGGGACACTTAGGTTGCTTCCACTTCTTGGCTATGGTGAATAAAGCTGCAATGAACATAGGGGTGCATAAGCCTCTTTGGATTGTTGATTTCAGGTTTGTTGGAAAGATTACCAGTAGTGGGATGGCTGGGTCATAGGGCATCTCTATTTTTAATTCTTTGAGGAATCTCCATACCGTTTTCCATAGAGGCTGCACCAGTTTGCATTCCCACCAGCTGTGTATGAGGGTTCCTGTTTCTCCACATCCCCTCCAACATTTGTTGTTTTTTGTCTTGGTGATTATAGCCATTCTAACTGGCATGAGGTGATACCTTAGTGTTGTTTTGATTTGCATTTCCCTGATGATTAGTGATGTTGAACATCTTTTCATGTGCCTATTGGCCATCTGTATATCTTCTTTGAAGAAGTGTCTGTTCATTTCTTCTGCCCATTTTTTGATCGGGTTGTTTGTTTTTTTGTTGTTCAGTTGTGTGAGTTCTTTATATATTATGGAGATCAACCCCTTGTCAGATGTATGTTTTGCAAATATTTTCTCCCAGCTGGTGGGTTGTCTTTTCATCTTGATTCTGGTTTCGTTTGTCTTACAGAAGCTCTTTAATCTGATAAAGTCCCACTTGTTTATTTTTTCTTTAGTTTCCCTAGTCTGGGTAAGCATGTCATCTGAAAAGATTCCTTTATGACCAATGTCAAATAGTGTGTTGCCTATATTTTCTTCTATGAGTTTTATAGTTTCGAGTCTCACCTTCAGGTCTTTGATCCATTTTGAGTTAATTTTTGTGAATGGTGATAGCAGATGGTCCACTTTCATTCTTTTGCATGTGGTGTCCCGTTTTCCCAATACCATTTATTGAAGAGACTTTCCTTTCTCCATTGTATGCTCTTAGCTCCTTTGTCGAAAATTAGCTGTCCGTATATGTGTGGTTTTATCTCTGGGCTTTCAATTCTGTTCCACTGATCTGTGTGTCTGTTTTTCTACCAGTACCATGCTGTTTTGATTACTATTGCTTTGTAGTATGTTTTAAAGTCAGGGATTATGATACCTCCTGCTTTGTTCTTTTTTCTTAGAATTGCTTTAGCTATTTGGGGTCTTTTGTTGCCCCATATAAATTTTAGTATTCTTTTTTCTGTTTCCATGAAGAATGTCATTGGGATTCTGATTGGGATTGTATTGAATCTGTAGATTGCTTTAGGTAATATAGACATTTTAACTATGTTTATTCTTCCAATCCACACGCATGGGATATCTTTTCATTTCTTTATGTCATCATCGATTTCTTTCAATAATGTCTTGTAGTTCTCATTGTATAGGTCATTCACCTCCTTGGTAAGATTTATTCCTAGGTATTTTATTCTTTTTGATGCAATTGTAAATGGTATTATTTTTTTGAGCTCTCTTTCTGTTAGTTCATTATTAGCATACAGAAATACAACTGATTTTTGTAGATTGATTTTGTACCCTGCAACTTTACTGTAGTTGTGGATTATTTCTAATAGTTTTCCAATGGATTCTTTATGGTTTTCTATATATAAAATCATGTCATCTGCAAACAGTGAGAGTTTCACTTCTTCGTTACCTATTTGGATTACTTTTATTCCTTTTTCTTGCTTAATTGCTCTGGCCAAAACCTCCAGTACTACGTTGAATAGGAGTGGTGAGAGTGGGCAGCCCTGCCTCATTCCTATTCTCAGAGGAATGGCTTTCAGTCTTTCCTCGATGAGTATGATGTTGGCTGTGGGTTTGTCATAAATAGCCTTTATTATGTTGAGGTACTTTCCTTCTATTCCCATTTTATTAAGAATTTTTATCATAAATGAATGTTGCATCTTGTCAAATGTCTTCTCTGTGTCTATTGAGATGACCATGTGGTTTTTATTCTTTGTTTTGTTGATGTAGTGTATCACGTTGATTGATTTGCGGATGTTGAACCATCCCTACATCCCTGGTATAAATCCCACTTGATCATGGTGTATGATCTTTTTAATGTATTGTTGTATTCGGTTTGCCAATATTTTGTTGAGGATTTTTGCATCAATGTTCATCAGCGATATGGGCCTGTAATTTTCTTTCTTTGTATTGTCTTTGTCTGGTTTTGGTATCAGGGTGATGTTGGCCTCATAGAATGATTTAGGAAGTGTTCCATCTTCCTCTATTTTTTGGAATAGTTTGAGGAGGATGGGTATTAAATCTTCTTTGAATGTTTGGTAAAATTCACTGGAGAAGCCATCTGGTCCTGGACTTTTATTTTTTGGGAAGTTTTTGATTACTATTTCAATCTCTTTACTTGTGATTGGTCTATTCAGATACTCCATTTCTTCTTGGTTCAGTTTTGGGAGGTTGTGTGAGTCTAACAATTTATCCATTTCTTCTAGATTGTCCAATTTGTTGGCATATAATTTCTCATAGTATTCTCTTATAACCCTCTGTATTTCTGTGGTATCTGTTGTAATTTCTCCTCTTTCATTTCTAATTTCATTTACTTGAGCCTTTTCTCTTTTTTTCTTAGTAAGCCTGGCTAAGGGTTTTTCAATTTTGTTTATCTTCTCAAAGAACCAACTCTTTGTTTCATTAATCCTTTCTACTGTTTTTTTGGTCTCAATTTCATTTATTTCTGCTCTGATTTTTATTATTTCTCTCCTTCTGCTGACTTTGGGCTTTGTTTTTTCTTCTTTTTCTAGTTCTGTTAGGTGTAATTTAAGGTTGCTTATTTGGGCTTTTTCTTGTTTGTTAAGGTGGGCTTGTATCGCTATGAGTTTCCCTCTCAGGACCGCTGTTGCTGCATCCCATATGGTTTGGTATGGCATATTTTCATTTTCGTTTGTTTCCAGATAGTTTTTGATTTCTACTTTAATTTCATCAATGATCCATTGGTTGTTCAGTAGCATGTTGTTTAATCTCCACATTTTTGTCACTTTCCCAGTTTTTTTTTCATGGTTCATTTCCAGTTTCATAGCATTATGGTCTGAAAATATGCTTGTTATGATTTCTATCTTCTTAAATTTATTGAGGCTTGCTTTGTTTTCCAACATATGGTCTATCCTTGAGAATGTTCCATGCGTGCTTGAGAAGAATGTGTAGTCAGCTGTTTTTGGATGGAGTGCTCTGTATATGTCTACTAGGTCCATCTCATCCAGTTTTTCATTTAAGTCTACTATTTCTTTATTGACTTTTTGTCTGGATGATCTATCCATTGATGTAAGTGGGGTATTAAGATCCCCTACTATTATTGTGTTGTTGTTAATGTCTCCTTTTAGGTTTGTTAATAGTTGCTTTATGTACATTGGTGCTCCTATGTTGGTTGGGTGCATATATATTTATAAGTGATATGTCTTCTTGGTGGTGTCCCTTTTATCATTATATATTGCCCTTCTTTGTCTTTCTTAACCTGTTTTATCTTGAAGTCTACTTTGTCTGATATGAGTATGGCTATACCTGCTTTCTTTTGTTTGCTATTAGCTTGGAGTATTGTCTTCCATCCTTTCACTCTAATCCTGTGCTTGTCTTTAGAGCTGAGATGTGTTTCCTGGAGGCAGCATATTGTTGGGTCTTGCTTTTTAATCCATCCTGCCACTCTGTATCTTTTGATTGGAGAGTTCAATCCATTTACATTTAGGGTAATTATTGATATATGAGGGCTTAATGTTGCTGTTTTGTCACTTATTTTCTGGTTCTTTTGCATTTCCTTTGTTTCTCGTCCCATTTGTTTCGGACTGCCAATTCAGTTTGGTTGTTCTGTCTTATGACTCTTCTAGTTTTCTCTTTGTTTATCATATGTGATTTTGTTTTGATTATTTATTTAGTGGTTACCTTGAGGTTTGTGTAAAAAGTCTTGTGTATGAGATAATCAATTATCTGATGGCCTCCTATTTCCTTATACTAAGTCAATTCAATCACTTTCCTCTTCCACTTCTATGTCATTCTTGTTATACCTTATTCTATCTTATGTTGTGGCTGTGTGTTTACAGTGAATAGGTTAAATTTATTTTTGGTGAATTCCTTCCTTTGATCTTTGATTTTAGTATTTATGTGGTTGCTAACCTATTCTGGTAAGATCTACTATTTTTCTGAGTTTATCTACCTATTTTTCTCCTTGCTCCAAGCTTTGTATTCCCTTTCTCTTCTTTTTTTCAGGCCTGAGGGCCTTCTTAAGTATTTCTTGTAGTGGGAGTCTCATGGGCATGAACTCCCTTAGCTTTTGTTTATCTGGGAGAGTTACTATTTCTCCATCATATTTGAAGGATATTTTTGCTGGATAGAGTATTCTTGGCTGAAAGATTTTTTCTTTCAGTATTTTGAATATATCATTCCAGTCTCTCCTAGCCTGTAAAGTTTCTGTTGAGAAATCCGCTGAGAGCCTGATGGGAGTTCCTTTGCACGTTATTTTTTGTTTTTGTCTAGCTGCCCTTACTATTGTTTCTTTGTCATTGACTCTGGCTAGCCTTACCACTAGGTGTCGTGGAGAGGGCTTTTGCCTGTTGACATTTTTAGGTGACCTGTTGGCTTCGCTTACTGGTATTTCCTGCTTCTTCTCCAGATTTGGGAAATTCTCAGCTATTATTTCCTTGAATAGGCTCTCTGTTCCTCTTTCCCTCTCTTCTCCCTCAGGAATACCTATAATTCTTATGTTACATTTCCTAATAGTTTCAGATATTTCTCGGAGACTTTCTTCATTTCTTTTTAGTCTCAGTTCTCTCTTCTCTTCTATCTGGAGCATATCTGTATTCCTATCCTCTATAATGCTAATTCTTTCCTCCATATTGTCAGCTCTGTTCTTTAAAGATTCCAGTTTCTCCTTTATCTCTTCCATTGTGGTCTTCATCTCCATCAGCACTGACTGGTTTTTCTTTATGATTTCAATCTCTTTTGTGAAGAAACTCCTAATATCATTGAATTGTTTGTCTGTGTTATCTTGTATTTTGTTGAGTGTTTTTATGATAGCTATTTTGAAATCTCTGTCGTTTAGGTTATGGATTTCTGTGTCTTCAGGTTTGGTTTCTGGGTGCTTGTCATTTTCCTTCTGGTCTGGTGATTTCATATATCATTGCATTGTGGTTCCTGTGTTGGCCTTGTTTTTCCTCTTCCTGGAAATCTCTGGTTGCAATTTCCACCCGCAGCCACTGTGTGGTGGTAAAGGGCTGTGTAATCTGAGCCCCATGCTCTCTGCTGCGGTTTTTCCCTGTGGTCTACGGGTAGGATAGCTTTGTCTGGTCTGGTTGGCTGAGCTGCAAGGTCCGGTTTTCGGGGATGGGGAGGCTCTCTCTTTTGCCCTCTCGGTCCCTGGCATGGAGGGCTTCTGTTCGCCCCTCGATATCCGCTCTCTGGTGTGCGCAGATGTTGATGGTAGCCCTGTGGCTCTTCTGAGTCCTCTGTGTGGGAGTTTCCCACTGGCTGAGAGAGCCCGAAAAGCTACAGTTTCCAGGCAGAGGGCCGCCCCTCCCCCCTTTCTGGGAGCTGCAGGGACCAGGATCACTGATCTGATGGGGAGGGAAAGCAGTTCTCCTTACCTCTCCTCACTTCCTCGGGGATCGCTGATCTGATGGGGAGGGAAAGCAGTTCTCCTTACCTCTCCTCGCTTCCTCCGGGGGCCCAGCACGTTCCACTC
The DNA here is from genome assembly GCF_057802395.1 of Ceratotherium simum simum. NCBI lineage: Eukaryota > Metazoa > Chordata > Mammalia > Perissodactyla > Rhinocerotidae > Ceratotherium > Ceratotherium simum. The sequence continues at coordinate 47,821,116 of NC_141911.1, forward strand.
TCAGATGTAAGGCAGTGTGGATCTTTCCAATCTTGCTTTTCACTGTCTGGGATTCCGTTGTTGGTCTGTGACTGTTCCTTTCGTTGTATCTTATGGGGGGGAAGAGTTCCCAGGAAAGCTCACTCCGCCATGACACTGACATCACCCCATTTTTATTGCTTTTTATGATGTACGACTGAATATTTCTTCATGGGTAAAGTTTCACTTTCTTGAAAGACGAAACTCATCCATAAAAAGTGCTCAGGAATACGTTTTTACCAGTGCTCTTGTCTGGAGTTCCTTCTCTGCTCATGAACCACACTAAGGTGTGGTGACTCTGACCTTCTGCTTTTTAGAAGCCCCCTACCCTCACCTCCACTCATCTTCCATTGTTGTTCACTCTGTTTTGCCATGTTCCCCCAGAGCAACTTGCATAATTGCAATGGGAATTATTTGGGGGTTCTTTGTTGAAGGGCCAGGTGGGTTTCTGCCCAGCCGCACAGCGATGGGACAACAGATATTGAAATGGCTATCATGTAGGGTGAGATCCTCTCTGATTATGGACACCGCTTATGTCTTTATTATCTCTCCCCTTTCCTCAACCAAGTTCCCTCCTCCTCGTGAATCCCATTAGTCCCTCTGTCACCCTTTGTCTCTTAAAAACTAGGCTTCTCAGATGTTGGCCAGAAGCTACTGGAGATCCCCTTCTAATTATCTGCTCAGTCACTAGGGCTTGTTGGAAACAGTGATTATAGTTCCACAGTTAAGGCAAAAGTTGGTGCTCCAAGATCACTTCAGTCTCCTTAACTGTCAATAGATTTTTCTTAGTATGCGACAAGCACACCTCCCTAATGCATACAAATTAACTTTCCGTCAGAAAAACAAACAACCACACCACCCCTAAAAACTATAGGCTAATTATATGTGTGGAATAAATGTTCATTTCCCCCATCACCTTGGCTTTGACATTAGCATTTCTGAAACAAGAAATTTCACATAATCATGAGGAAGAGGAGTTATGGGATTCCATTCCTAACCTCAACTCCATTTCAAGAGCTTCCATTAGCTGTAAATGGTTCTTTCCTTTTATCCTGGAAGTATGGTCCAAATTTAATTCAGTTCTTTTCATTTCTTCTTTTGCCTTATTGATAAGGGGAACAGGTAAAGGAGGGATTCTATTCAAACTACAAAATTAAAAACATGATTAAGAACACATTTCTTTTTATACTGCTTATACAGACACTGTTTTTATCTATAAAATCTCAGAGATTCTCAAAAATTCTGTGCAGTAGAGTGGTTAGAAATTATTATTCCCATTATACAGATTAAAAAACTGAAGCTTGGTAAGGTTGGGATTTCTTGCAAAAATATAATTTTTTAAATCAAATACACAGAACTCCATGTCAATGCATCTGAAATAACACATATAAATATCCAAACCTTGGTTTTTGTAAGTGGCAAAGAGAATGAAAGTGAAATGGACTTTATTTTGTTTTTGAATGGGAATAGAGTATATAACTCATCCTGAAAGGTAGTGTAAGGCTTAGACAGATCATTAATTTAGGAATAAAATACCTTCCTTATATGTCCTTCAGAGACATGCAGGGATGTTTTCAGGATAGAGACTTCCTTCATTGTACAGAGTGTAAGGAAGTTAACTTCTTAAAGAGGACATAGATAAATTTATAGATGATTTATTCTTTTTTGTTTGTTTGTTTTTTGGTGAGGAAGATTGGCCCTGAGCTAACATCTGTTGCCAATCTTCCTCTTTTTGCTTGAGGGAGATTGTCACTGAGCTACCTGTGCCAATCTTCCTCTACTTTGTATATGGGATGCTGCCACAGCATGGCTTGATGAGCAGTGTGTAGGTCTGCACTGAGATCAGAACCTGCGAATCCCAGGCCGCTGAAGCCAAGTGTGCAAAATTAACCACTATGCCACCGCCTGGCCCTAGATGATTTATTCTTGCATTTGAAGAATCCATGCCTCTTTTGCACACAAAAAGAGTTAAAATCATCAACTGTCTTCATCTCATTTTCCTAATCTTCCCATTTGTGCCTTCCTGCCTATTTCTTCCTTGTTTTTTCTTTTTTTTAACTCACTCTAGTTATTATCTCACTTTGATCTCTTGTAAGTTACCTCTGAAGTTGATACACAGTTATCTGTCAACATGTCATAGACTTTTTTCTGTCTGAGGTGGAAGAAAATCTATTGGTCTTGATTTTCAAACATTTTTTAAAAATTGTAATGCAATCCATAGTAAAGAAAATCTTTTATGGTGTCTCTATACTTACACAAACACACCTATACACACACACACAAATGTATGTATGTATATGTACGTATGTGTACACACATATATAAACTGAAACAAAAAGTAATGAACTTATATTTACTTTTATCCTATCCAAAGATAACATCTTTGTTTTTTAGTCAAATAGACTCCAGTTTAACCTAAACTGATCTTTTCTATTCTAGTGTATTCTTTTATATTTTATCTTATTTTTTAAAATGTTGATCAAAACCCTATATATAGATTCCATAACCCACCCTTTGTTACAACCTATTTTGAAAAACACTATTCTTGGACAAATCTGGTAGAGAGAAAGAAAAGGTTATTTTCTTTTTAAATATCAATTGTTCAACAAAAACCTGAAATCAGTAACTTTAAATTCTTCTAGGAGTGTTAACCCATAAAAATCAGAAACCAGTTCAAGAGGCAAAGCATTTATTTGGGAATAAAGAACTGTGGTTTGGGAGGCACAGATTTAGGTAGAAACTCAAATAGTGTCCCAATTACAAGAGAAGGGCTTAGGGTTTTTATGGGAAAAAGGAAGAGGATGAGGTAAGATGTTTTAAGAAGAGTTCATTGGTGCTGACAAGTTAAGCTACTCTTGGCTATACATGATTGGTTATTGATCTATCTTCAGAAAGTCCACAATCATCAGTTTTGTGATCAGGATGTCCATTCTCTTACTGACTTCTTCAACAATTGCTTGTAAAACAATTACCATTTTAGCCCAGTCCAAAAATTTGGCCCAGTCCAAGGTTCAAGCAACAAAATGAGCAAGGCAGTTCCTCTGGAATGGCTGCACTGGCTCTATTTTAATATAGCTCACTTAGGTCAATTTTTCATGGGAGTATAACATATAAAGGACTGAATATTGTAAAGTAGTATAATAACCACAAGGAAAGAATATATAAATTTTTTAATCCTTCTCACACCAATATAGTGAAAGTAGAAATATGCACTGTTTCATCTCACAAAACAACAACTGGAGTACACAATTTTATGAAAATCTAGTCATGATAATTATTCTTAAGAGGTGAAGAAAAACTAAATTTTTAATAACATATTTCTCTGACTTTAAGGGGTCCATAAGCAGCTATGGCCACCAGGTTAGAGTTTGTAAAAGGTAGAGCCCCATTTCAAGCCAAGACCTATGATTCTTTTCCTCTGACCCAAACTCCTTCCTCAACACATATTCAAGCCACCCTTGGACACTGTGCTATGGTGACATGACAGCAGGGGAGTGATTCTGAATACATTGCGGTCTAGACCATTAAGAGATTGACAACTAATTTAGAAAACCATTTTGACAATAAAAATAACATTTTGACTTGTAAAATAGTTGCAAAAAGTTAGACTTCAAAAAGAATAGTACATCAATTCTATTGGAGACAACCCAAGTGTCTGTCCACAGAAGAATAGATTAGAAAAACGTAGTATATATATACACATACATATATGCAATAGAATATTATTTAGCCTTAAATAAAAAAAGGAAATCCTGCCATTTGCAACAACATGGATGAAACTGGTGGACCTTAGGTTAAGTGAAATAAGCCAGACAAAGAAAGACAAATACTGTATGGTATCACTTATATGTCGAATCTAAAAAAAGAAAGAAAGAAAAGTGGTTGCCAGGATTTGGAGTATGGGGCAAATAGGGAGAGGTTGGTAAAAGGGTATGAACTTTCAGCTATAAGATGAATAAGGTCTGAGGATCTAGTGTATAACATGGTGACTATACTTGATAACACTGAATTGTATAGTTGAAATTTGCTGAGGGTAGAACTTAAATGTTCTCACCAAATCAAACAAACAAAATAGGTAAATATGTGAGGTGATGGATATGTTAACTCTATGGGGGGATCCTTTCACAATGTATGTGTATATCACATTGCACACTTTAAATATCTTACTATTTTACTTGTCAATTATACCTCAATAAAGCTGAAAAAAAAAACCCACAGGCATATACACACACACACATACACGCATTCAAAGTATTTAAATGAAGAAAACTACAGATTTTCAAGGTTACTGAGATTATAATTATTCTGTTGATAATGAAAAAATAGGAATTAACACTATAAAAGTGAGAAATAAAGTTATTCTGTTTAGGAGTCAATAACTTATGGGAAATGTGCAAAGTTTTATATTTTTAGGGAGATTAGACCTAAGTAGAGTGATCTAGTTATTTTTAGTTTAACTCAGGGTGTAACGTTTTTGTTTGTTTCGTTTTCTGACTGCGGAGTGTGATGTATATGCTTATTCAGGGCAGATTGTCAGTTTTGTTTCCACACTGCCCTGAACTACCTTGATTAGAGGAGGGAACCTGCTTTCTTGTCCTTTTTTGCAGACAATATGTCCAAGTCCTTCACCATTAATAGAAGGTTGTGGGAATGGCTACCGAGCAGGGTTGCTAAGCAGAATCTTGAGGTAAGTGGATAGTCAAAGACTGATGGGCCACCTGCCATTGGCAGCCTGTATCCCTGGAATTCCCAGGGTTCCTACACAGCATTCAGGTTCAATACTGAAATCCATCTTTACTCTTATGTGGAAGGCACCTGTATCTCTATTTCTACTTCCTAGTTTGAGTCTTCCCCCCTCACCACAACCCAAACACTGTCTGCAATCTTATCCAGATTTGAGGAGTTGAAAATTCACTCTGACAGTTGCCACGAGAATCTTGACGACACAGACATCAGCCAGAGGAACATTTGAGTATTTGTCCCTTAGATGAGGATAGAGTTTTTAAAAAATGGATCTCAGTGGATGAGTGAAAACACAAAGAGGGAGAGAAGCACATCAAAAGCATAAATAAGTATTTTGAGATATAACCTTGCCACATCCATTTTACTATCTTCATAGTACTTCACGAATTAAATTGCCTTATTGAATTATTTGCATATTGTTTTATGAATTTATATATTTATTATCTTTTATTTTAAGGGAGATACAATAATTTTAAACTTTTTGAGGTGAGAAACTTCTTTGTTTAGTATCTTTAGAACCTAAAATAGTACCTGGTAAGGTATAGGTAGTCATGTTTGGTGGATAGCAATTCTATATTATTCATGGAAAACATATTAGAAAATATTTGCTGTGACCAATATCTCTTCCTCGTTTTCCTATTGAGATACCTAGTAACAGATAAAAAGTAAATGATTAAACAAATAGAAAACATGTATGAAAGTGAAAAAACTCAACTTTAGGTTTATTCGTAACTTCTGGAGAGTGAGGAAGGAAAGAAGCAATGGAGATGATATTTTTGTGAACTCTTTAATGTTTTATTTTTATTTTAAAAAAAGGCTGAAATCAAAGTGGCAAAACGTTATCATCTATTAAATGTGGGTGTTTATATAAGCATAACTTATGTTATACCCTTTTTTAGTTTATTTTATGTATTTCAAAATGAAAAACTTAAACACTTTTATAAGTATGTGTCAACATCGCTTACTCACTCCAATCAGCAAAGAAAGTCTAGATATAAACCCAGGCCACATTGGGAAATAATTTTATTAGAACAAAAAAAAGGAACATTTAAAAAAATTGAGGTACAAATTCAAGTAATTTAACTTTGAAGTATAGATTTTTCTGATAATAACTATCATATCTTCAAAGTTTGCAAGTATATGTTTCAATGTCTACAGTTAAACACATAAGGGACCAAACCCCTAGAGGTGGTTCTTAACTCAGAATTGTAATAAGATAACAGAATTATTGAAAGTGGCTAATGCCACCCTATGAAAAAAAAGTAGACATCTTAGTAGTCTATGAAGCCCTTGAGAGTTGAGGGTCACATTTTATTTATCTTAATTTCAAAAGAGCCCTGTTAACACATAGTATGTGCTCAATTTTATTTTGTTGTTGTTGAAGAAAGATCCGTAAATATTGTCATCTGTTTAACTTAAGCATGATTACGTAAAATCAACTACAAATGATGGAGGAGTTATTGTATTGACAAATATTTCTTATAACTAATTGGTGAAAATTCTAGGTAGGTGTGGCTGAGAGAATCTTTGTGTTCTAGTGTGGGCAAGATTCTTCTTTTCCTTGTATTACTCAAGTTTTGTTGATCCTCTTCTTTGTTTCTCACATCTTCCTCACATCAAATAATTTAAACAAAAAAAGTTATTATGTTGAAACAGGACATTCACAGTTACTGCTGAAAAATTCTGTCTCTGCGTTTGTAATTCCTCACAGAACACTTCAAATAGAACATCTTCATTAACATTATTTTTAAACAGATTTTACTCTCCTCTAATGTGCTCTTCAAATACATTCCTCCTTCCCCAGTTATATTGCTGCAGAACGGTTTTTTTTTTCTTCTTGATACAGACACATCCTGTGTGTCCATGGTTCTGATCTCTAAGAGGACTATTCATTCTCTGAAATGCTGAACTTCTTTTATGTTTGTACCTCCAAGACAGTAAGTGTAATTTCCAAATTGAAATCCCAATTAATACCAGTATTCCTTCTTCCTCCCCCTATCTTCAGGAATACAGAAATACGGCTACTGTAATATTTCCTGAGTACCCTCCTCTCAATATTCCCTCTCCATCTCTTTTTAGTTCAGGGCCACATTATGCACAATATCATGGGCGTTATACTTTAAAAATCCATTTTAGTTTATTTTATTCACTTAGATAATGCTTCTCAGCCACAATTGTTCTACAAATAGTATATCTTAACCTCAATATCCACCCATGTTAAACACTATAAAATGAATGTCTTGAGAAGTCTGTCTAAATCAATATAATTCACTACAAAAATCTCTAAAAATTGCAAATAAAAAGCTATATTAATGTTCATATGTATCAAGTATTTGGTAAACTTTAATAAAAGTTATGATGGAAATAACTGTCATAAAGGAAGGTGCTCTAATACTCAACAGATTTTTATTAACAGATTTATAGAGCAGTGAAATTAGATGGGCAGATAATCAATATAAATATATTTTATTACATTGCCTGTTTTTAGCAGATTTGTTTCTAGGCAATACATTTATATTTACCATTAATACTAAAAATGAAATGGATAAATTGAATGTGAAGTTATTTTTAACATGTTTTGATGGTTTATATAATATTTAGAATTTTAAAGTAGCATAATTTTATGGGCACTGAACTCAAATTTTCCCAATAGCATTAAAATACAAGGCAAAGACTTTAAAATCATGTCACAAAAATTAATAAATGTTTATTCCTTATTGAAATATAATATTTGATTACAGTAATTAAAGAAGATAATGGTGTTTCTCACAACCATTGACAAATCTTATTTTTGCATGTGAACTTTGACCTTTAATTTTGACTTAGATTCTTATACAATTATTTTATAACTTGATTAAAAACCAGATTTTCTTAATTTACAATAACAATTTTAAAGTCTTGACATAATATTATTGTCTCTTTTATTGTGTCTAGCTTTTTATCAGATAATTGACATAAGTAATCTAAGTTAACTTCACACCCACACTGTAAGATAGGTATTATTTTAACTTTACATTTGTAATATATGATGTTTAGAAGGATCTTAATTTGGTCAGGATCATATTGCTAGTAAATCACCAGTGCCAGAATTTGAACTAAGTTTTATTTGTCTCTAAAACTTTGAGCTGATTCCTGTTCTGAATTGCATAGTATCAACAATTTTCCTCTAAAACATTGATTCAATACTTTATTTAAAACAGAATTATAAATTGACTGATAATACTAAATACCAACACAATTTTTAGGTGTCTCAAGAAGTAATTCCTAAATATTTTAATTCAGGCAACCTACACGTAATAGAATAAGGAGCTCAAAATAACACCATTCAGAAATGGTTTCTGGAAAAACATTTTCATGGCAAGTCTCTGAGTTGAGAGTCTCCAATAAACTGATAAAAGAAAGGATCTCAGAAACAAAGAAAAACCTCGTTAAACAGTCTGGGATTTTTGTGGTTGAAATACAGTTAATATATTATTATTTCTGCAAGATCTTTGCTTTTCTTTTACCCCTTTCTGTCTCAGACCAGGGGATTTGGTGCAGGAAGAGTCTCAGTGCCAGGCAATGCTCCCCACCTCCAGGCCAACTAAACAAAGGACACAGTGGGGACATTTACTGAATACATTTCCTTAAGAAGAATACAAAACATAAAGAGGTGTGAAAAAATATATTTAACCTAGAAACATCAATAAAATGGCTTGGAAAAAAATTAAGTGCTCCATGTGATATATTTTCTAAATATCATATAACAGTTTGATTAAGTTCCAATTTTAGATGATATTAAAAGTAATGAAGCATAACAATTGTGTGTCTATGAAAAACTATGGAATAAAGATGGATAGCACCCTCTGATAGTCATATTAATTATAATTCTATACATAAGAATTTATCATGGACAATTTCAAAGCAAATTCCTAAAAAGACAATGTAGGCACACCCCTTTTCCAAAACTTGTGGTGAGAATGTGGATTAGCAGATGAGAATTTTAAGTTTATTCACTTTTGAGTTTGTGAGAAAACCTTCATAACACTTTTTGGAGTAAGATAATGATGGAAAAGTACAGTGTGTTATAGAGTAAGACAAACCAGAAGAAAAGAAAACAGATTTTAGTTTCTTTCACCACCATAATCCAGAAATCTTAAGTAACTCATTTATGTATGAGGGACAGTTAGTAAGATGTGCCCACCAGCCTTGGATATGCAGGTCAGATCCAGGTCAGAGGACAACGACACTCATGCAACTTAAAAAGAGGCATCAAGGAGCCAGAATTCACCCGCTGCCATCCCCCTACTCGTTCTCGCAAAAAGCAGCAGAACGGCTCTACACGTTACCCACCGCACTGCCAGCCGCCCTACCCGTCCTCTCCACAGCAGGCCCAAAAACAACAGCGAAAACATTTTTGTGTTTGGTGCCTTAAAGAGAACAGAGTATTTATTACATCAAGATGATTTTAAAAAATCATAATCATGAAACTGCCTTATCATGGAACTGCCCAGTTTATCATCAAGGATCGGGGGAAGAAACTCCCCTATGTTAAAACATTTTGTGGGACTAGTGGGGAATAAAATTAGTTCATGATGGTACCTCATGAGAAATCTTCTTTTACACCCTATGGACATGTGTCCTCCTACAGGGAACCCACAACATCCAGGAGGCAACCAGCATCACACGGGGACACTGACAACACTGACGAGGGGATAAGGACACCCCCTCAGCATGGCATAACTGGTGGTGTATGTAAGATAATCTTTGCCTTTCTGTCTGTCCCTTTCTGTTCCACACCTGCGGATCTGGGTAGAGTTGATGTCTCAGAGCCAGGCACAGACCCTGCCTCCACACCAGAGATGACTGTGCTGTGGAAATGAGAGTAAGTAAACTCTGAAATGGATTTGAGGGTAGAGTTTTAAACTAGACTGGACAAAGTTTTAATAAACAACATAATCAGAAAATAATGGAATGTAAAAATTAAGAGGACCACTTCTTGGTGCAAATAAGTTGAAAAGAGCATGGGAAAGAGATGCTTTCTAGAAAATGGCATTTTCATGACATCTCACTAAGTTGAAACTACCCAATAAACTGTCAATAAACTGATTATGTATATTTTGCACTTTAGAATTCTTGAATGGATGTCTCTGTGGTTTAAAATTTTCTATGAATATCATGTATGTCTCTACTCAAAACAAAAATGATCATTAAGAATAAGTCTCTTACATCTGGAGGTAAAATTCCCCTGGTGTTTTACAATTACACATTTCTTTCTATTTAAATGGTGATATTGGCTTTGGCTGTTTGAATAGAATATTGCATTTCTGTAAATGGAAAAATTTTATGGAAGATTTATGACACTTAACATATCATAAGATAGCTCACTTCAACTTTGATTGTGATTTTTTATAGTTAAAACTTTAAGTGGATATTTTATTGTACTTTGTCAAATTTATGTTTGAAGCAGTGTTTTGTGAAGATTATTTCTACTTGTGAATTACTCTGATAAAACTTGCTTTAAATTATTTGCAATCAATTTTACTGAATCGCAGAACCATCTAGATATGTTATGTTTGATTGTAGCTAGACATTGTCTTTGTTGAAAAATATTATTTTTCTTAAGTATTACTTACTGTTTTCCCAAGAACAGGCTGTGCCATTTATATGATATATATGAAATAATATAAGCAAAAGTTATAAGTCTTATGTTATCCTAGACGTTTTACTACCCTGCAGACATCTTACTTTTGATTCACTGTTTTCATTAAGTTCTCTTTTCAACAATAGTGTTTAACTTTAATGCCATTTATTTTTACGTCTATCTGCTCTGAAGGGATTCAGTTCTAGTTGGTACCTGGTATATAGTCATCTGACAGTTTTTTTTAATACTTTACAGAACATGAGTTTTTTTTCTTTCAGTTCTATCCTGACAAAAAGTAAACATAAATGTATTTTATCACCCAGAGAATTTTACAAAAATATACTGGAAAAAAAAGGCTCTGTGTTACACAAAAAATGTCATTATACAGTTTCATTGTAGGAAAGTTTTAGAAGAAAATTCTCAATACCAAAAAAATTATCTCTGTTTATTCATAAGTAAGAGTAGTGAACTAGACTGACAGAAAATGTCAAGAACCCTAATAAATGATAAATTGAAATTATTTTTTCTTGGGACATTTTGTTTCTCTGTATAATATTTAAACAAGTATATTTCCTATATATTAGAAGAAATGAGCCATGTTAAAATGCATCATTAGGAGAAAATAAATTTCAATTTCTAAAAAAATACACTTAGGGAAAAAAGTATGCTATATAAAGTATACTTCTATGCATGCTCATATTTTGTAAAAGCTCAATATAATTTAAAATATGTAACTGACGAGATGATAGATTGAATACAATGACAAAATAAACTGTATTCAAAAATCAGAATGGCACTCTCAGGTCCTCAGTATCCACATTTTATGTTCATTTCTTAAATCCCACTTGCGATTAATTTGGAGGTATATGAAACAAAAGAAAGGATCACCAATTTCACCAGACGCCATCAAATTCTCATTATTACAAGTATTTCACAGTGGGTAAGGTAAATACTCTATGAGTTGCTGACCCAGCAGTGACATCATGCATCCTTCCTTGCTAGCAGAACTGTAATTTTTTTTTTTTAGGGACCAATGTGCTCAAAAGCAGGAAATGACTCATGATTTCTAGTCACTCCAAACTGTCTTTGGCACCTTTGCCAGATCCTGGCAATTGGACTTAAGAGGAATTATGTTGAGGGGATCTGGGAAGGATTTTGCTTTATTTATAAAAGAAATTGATGCTCTCTCCCACTTTCTCATTTCTTTAGAGCACACATTTTGCCTGTAGTTACAGAAGCCATAGAATGAACATGCAGAAAGAATGTGAAAAGCAAAAGTCTGTATACTAAAGGTGCCATATGTTAGGGGAGAATGAGTCAGGGACTTTGGTGACTGCACTGAAATTTCAACTTACAAAAAAAGAACAAACTTCTTCATGGTTGCCATGAAATTTGAGGGCAATTACAATGGGATAACTAGAAAGAAAAAGTAATACTAGTTTGGGTTGAATTGTGTCTCCCAAAATTGATATGTTGGAATACTGTCTTAGTCCATTCAGGCTGCTATAATATAATATCATAGATTGGGTGGCTTATAAACAACAGAAATTTATTTCTCACACTTCTGGAGGCTGGAAGTCCAAGATCAGGGTGCCACCAGATTCAGTATCTGGTGAGAGTCCACTTCCTGGTTCATAAATGGCCATCTTTTCACGGTGTCCTCACATGGCAGAAGGGGCAAGGGACCTCTGTAGGATCTCTTTTATAAGAGCACTAATCTCATTCCTGAGGGCTCCACCATCATGACCCAATCACTTCCCAAGGCCCCACCTCCAAATACCATCACGTTGGGGATTAGGTTTTAACATATGAATTTTGGGAGGACACATACAGTTATAGCAAGTACTAGCCCCCAATACCTCAGAATGTGGCTTTATTTGGAGATAGGTTCTTTAAAGAGGTAATCATGTTAAAAATAGGTCATTAGGGTAAGCCCTAACCCGATATGACTAGTGCCCATATCAAAGTGGGAAAATGCGGACAAAGACAAGCACACATGGACAACTCCACGTAAAGATTGGAGTTATGCTGCCAGAAGTCAAGGAACCATCAGAAGTTAGGAGAGATGCCTGGGAAGGGTCCTTCCCTAGTGCTTGAGAGAGAGCACGGACCTGCTGATGCCCTGATTTTAGGCATCTGGCCTCCAGGATTTTGAGACAATAAATTTCTATTATTCTAAGCCACTCAGTTTGTGGTACTTTGCTACTATAGCCCTTGGAAACTAATACAATATTTTAAGTATTAAAAGTGCAATAATTTTTATTTAATCAATTAATAGATAAGGTGAGAAGTTTTTTAAACAAATTTTACTAGTAAAATTCATTTAGTTGAGCATATTATTCTATATATAATGAGGGTAATAAATATAATAGACTTTCTAAAATAGGGCTCACATTAATTCTCAGTCTTTAAGAAAGTTGATAATAGAAAATCAGCGTTTGTTCATTAGATTTCCATAGCCTTAGGTGGCAATGTAATATCTTTGAATTTCCATCCATTCACAGTATACCCTTCCGATCAGTTTACTTTGATGCCTTTATAATGCAATCATCTAATCTATTCTCAATCCATGCTTCCTTAGTCATTCAGCATAACAATATCATATGATTTATCTTTTGAATAAAGTGATGCTTTTCTCAAACTGTATGTGACTCACAGATTGCTTTCTGCAGCAGAGGGAAATGTGAGTTCATTTCCTGCCAAACAAAGTGCATAAAAAGGGAAGAAACATATTAAGATGGTGGAAGTTTTACTTTTTGAAAGAAAAGAATATGGAATTAAAGGCATTTTTGTTAGGAAGGTTGAAAAGGCAAAAGTCTAATGTTCATTTATTTAAGGATGATAGGCTAACAGTTAAATATTTAAATAATAGAGATATCCTATTTTGTACAACCTTGGTGAGAATAAATTCTAGAGGAGTTTAACAACACATGTGGATCTTTATAAATCAAAATATTCCAGACAGATTATTTTGTTAAGTGAGTCTTCCTGACAGTGAAAAATTCTATTACTCATATTATATTAAGCATATTAAATTATCAGACATGTTTTGCAAATGTATTATTGAATTACAGCAAATGAAAAGGTGAACAATTAGATGAGATATTTTCCAAAAGTGGGATAACTAAAGTTACAATGATATTCACAATAGTTTAAGGATTTTACTAATTGGCTATATGTTATTTCTAACTGTTTTGAAGGAAAAAAAATGGCTGGACCCTCGAAGGCTTTTACTTGCCTTGTAGATTTTTTAGGTCCAGTATAGTTGTTTCTCAGGCGATTCCACAGAATACAACTTAGCACACTAACAAGACTTTGTGGTGAAATAAGGTTAGAAATGCTATGCACAATATGCCCCACTGAAAATTCACAGAACCAATGGGCATGTCAAAAGAGAGGAAACATTCTACAGGGAAAACTTGTGTAACCTCGTTTAGCCCTGAGTTTTCCAAACTTATGCCACTAAGAAATGCTTATTCTCATGAAACACCTATCAATATCACTAAGCATTGCTTCCCAAAGGATGTGACATATGTGAAATATAAAACTTCAAAAAATTAGTCTAAAAAAAGTTCTTTTTATTGAATAATGACAGATCATCCCCACAAAATGAATTTACAGAGAAAAACTTAAAATTATATATGCCAGTCAATGAGAAAAGAATTGACTAGATATTGCCATAGTTTATTTTAGGCCAGGGATCAATAATCTTTTTCCTCTCAATGGCCAAATAGTAAATGTTTTAGACTGTATAAGCGTCTATTCCAATGTAACAACTATTCAACTTCACCATAGACAATATGCAAATGAATGAGCATGGCTATGTTCCAGTAAAACTTTATTTGTGTACAGAGAAATTTGAATTTCATATAATTTTCATATTGTTAAATATCATTCTGATTTTTTTTCAACCATTAACAAATACACACAACATTCTTAGCTCACAGACAGTAAAAGAAAAAGATAACAAGCCAGTTTAGCCTGCAGGCTGCAGTTTGTCAACCCCTGTTCTAGAATATTAATCCTATAGATTTGGTATCCCATTTATTTATGTCATTCAGAAAGGAATGGAACATTCTTGTATTCAGGCTTAGATCATTTGGGCCAAAAATTCACGTCCCTTTAGGAAAGGCAAAGAAGAAGACTAGGAGAAGAAGGAGAATGTAGCATAATATATAAATCTATATTCAAGTCTTTATTTTGCAATGCCATGCTATTAAAATTATACAGTGTAGTTTAATGAATTATATTTATGTCTGCCCTAGTCTTTGCTAGGTATGTATTTGAACAAGATCTACTCTTTTATATTCTTAATATATGTGCATTCTCATGACCTTATGAAAAATAAAATAATACACCGTACCATGGAAAACAACAGAAAAGAAAATCTAATTTGTGACTTTGCCATAATCATATTTAAAATTATGTAGAAGAGGTACTTATTACATGTTAGAAAAATCAGTGTGAAACAAGGCATGAATTAAACTATGCATCCTGTGTATTTTTCCGGGACTTGACACTTTAACTCAACCTTATGTTTTTAGAGTAATCCAAGCTGACGAGTCTTTTTGCAGTGTGTTCATTTTCATTCCTCTGTAGTATTGCACTCTTTTAATATAACATTATTCATCCCTCCTCTGTTTATGGACACTCGGTTTGTTCTCAGTTGGTGTTATTATATACAATATTTCTATGAACACTTTGTACATGGATTCTGGTGTATTTGTGCAAATATTCCTCAAACATTATACCTAGTAATGAGACTACAGGAAATGTATACACATACTTGATCTATAGGAAATAATTTTTTTTTATCGATGTCATAGTAGTTTATAACATTGTGAGATTCCAGTTGTACATTATTATTTGTGAGTCACCAGATAAATGCGCCCCTTTACCCCTTGTGCCCACCCCTCAACTCTCTTCCCCCTCGTAACTACCAAACTGTTCTCTCTGTCCGTGTGTTAGTTTATATTCCACATAGGAGAGAGGTCATACAGTGTTTGTCTTTCTCTGTCTGGCTTATTTCAGTTAACATAATACCTTCCAAGTCCATCCATGTTGTTACACATCCATGACTCTATAGGAAATGATTTTTTAAAAAGTTCTCTGTAGTGTATGAAATTATACTCCCAAGATAAGGAAATCATCTCCCTATTTCCCCCAACTTGCTAACACTCATTATTTCCAGAATTTTAACAATAAGGGAGTCCATCTCTCTCTCTCTGTTTCTCTGTGTGTGTGTGTGTGTGTGTATAATTGAGCAGTATATATATAATTTTTGTGACATTTCCTAAGTTTCAGTCACAGCTCTACATATTGATCTTATAAGCTTAATTCATCTCAACAACATTGTAACGAGATGTGCACTGTCGTTAACCCTTTTCATAGAAGAAGTAGCAAAGGAAAATAAAAGTTCAATGAGTAGAGAGTGCTAGCAATATCAGAGACTGCCTCTAATCCCTGTAAGATGAGGTCTGAAAAGAGTCCCTTGGCTTTAGCACAAAACTTTCATGATCTCTATTGGAGCCTTTGATGAAAGCTGAAACCAGATTGCAGGGGGCTGAAGAGGGAATGGAAAGGGAAGAGCCAACCACATAGATGACACTTTGAGGAAGTCTGCCTATGGGCAAGGGGAAGAGAGCAAGAAAATGGACGTGGAAAATAAAGGGTGGGTCTCTCTGTCTCTTAATTGAGGTATGATTTATAGACACAATGTTTTATATATGTAAGCACCTGTGTAACCAATACTTAGAGCAATACATAGAATATTGCCAGCACCCCAGGAAGTTTCCCCTGTCCCTTTGCTGTCCATACCACCACCAAGGGTAACCGTTATGCTGAACTTTATCTCCACGGTTACTTTTTGCCTTGTATTTTTTTGAAACTTCATATAAATAGAATCATAAAAATGCATATATTTTTCTTATTTATTTCACTTTACATTGTGTTTGAGTGATTTATCTGTGTTCCAAGTGTAAGAATAGTGTAAATTTTTCTATTAATAGGCTAGATTTTATTTCAATATACAGAAAAATTGAACAAATAATAGAGTTCTCCTATTACTCAACCCCACCTCACACACACAATCACACACACATATCAGTTTCCTATGTTATTAACATCTTACATTAGTATGGTATACTTGTTACAATTAATGAACAAATATTGATGCATTATTGTTAACTAATGTCCGTAGTTTATTCAGAATTCCTTAATTTTAGCCTAATGTTCTTTATCTGTTCCAGGATCTCATCCAGCATTGTACATTATATTTAGTTGCCATGTCTTCTTAGGTCCTTGGTGGCTTGGCAGTTTCTCAGACTTTTCTTGTTTTGGATAATCTTAATAGTTTTGGTCAAGGATATTGTAAGATGCCCTTCTATTGGAATTTTATTTTACAATTAGACTGGAGATATGTTTTCTTGAGAGGAAGAACACAGAGGTAAAATGTCATTTTTATCACATCCTTAACGGTACATACTATCAACATGACATCACTACTGATGTCAACTTTGATCACCTGGCTGGTGTAGTGTTTGTTAAGTTTCTTCCCTGTAAAATTACACTTTTTACCCCCTCTTGATAATATAATCTTTGCGAGGCGGTCACCATGCACAACCTAAGGAATGGGGAGTTATACTTCTCCTCCTTTCTAGTGGACTATCTACATCATTGATTTGGGATTCTTCTGAATGGGACATTTTTCTCTCCCACTGTATTTATTAATTTAGTCAATCAATTTTTATATCAGTATAGACTCATAGATAATCATTTTATACGTTAGGTTATAATCCAATACCACTTTATTTGTTTTGTTGCTCAAATTGTTCCAGCTTTGGCCATTGGGAGTTCTTTTAGTTGGCTCCTATGCCCTTTGATATACTTTCATCATTGTGTTTTTTCACTTGTTTATTTGTTTGTTTTTTGAAGACTTCTTACCTGTACTAAATGATGCTCCAGACTCATCTTGTACATTTCTTGTCCTAGTCCTATATCAGCCATTTCTCTTGTTCCCTTTATTGGACAATAGTATTATAAACCAACTTTAGGGCAATAGGCATGCTCACTGCTACTGGCTGTCATTTTTTTCAGGCCCTCTTAGGTGACAGAACAAGGAGATATATGTGTGCATACTAACTCATGTATCTAGACATATTTATAAATATATAACCATCTGTATTTATCTTAGGTTACATATGAGTTCCTACTGACGTCTCCAACTCTAATGCATTACCATGTGAATAATTCCAGTTTCTTCCTCTTGCTTATCTATAAATTCCCATGTAACAGTGAGAAACCTGATTCTTACACTTGCCATCCGTTTAGTAAATTCTTCAATTCCAGCAAACTTGTATAGCAGCGTCAGAATTGTTAACGCATAGGGCGTGGGAAACAACTTTACCCACTCAAGTATGACACTTGTGTGCAGTTCCTTTTGCCTTTAATCTTACCAACTCCATTTACTTCCAAAGTTAACTAGGTCGGCACATTTCTCCCTGCCCCTTTCGGTGAGGATATTTCATATATTTTTAGTAAGTTAGATTCTCTTGTCAAAATCTGCATACTTTCCTGGGATCCTCCAACCTTCTAAATGATTTTTTTTTTTAATTTCTTACATTAATGACTACTTCCTGTGTTATAAAGTTCTGTAGGTTTTTAGAAATAATGTCATATATCTATCATTACAGCATCATATGAATAGTTATACCAATTTAAAATCCCGTCTGTTCCACCTTTTCATCTCTCTCTCCCTACCCCTGAATCCCTTGCAACCACTGATTTTATAGTTTTACCTTTTCCAAAATGTCATATAATTGGAGTTATACAGCATGTAGCCTTTTCATACTAGCTTCTTTCACTAGCAGTTTGCATTTAAGGTTCATCCATATTTTTACGTGGCATTATAGCTCATTTCTTTTTATTGCTGAATGGAATTCCATTGTATAGATGTACCACAATTTTTATCCATTTATCTATTGGAGGACATCTTGGCTGCGTCCAGTTTGGGACAATTATGAAAAAAGTTGCTGTAAGCATTCATTTTAGCTTTTTGTGTTGACATAAGTTTTCAACTCAATTGGATAAATGCCTAGGAGTGTGACTGTTTGATCATATGATAATACTATGTTTAGCTTTGTAAAAAACTACCAAACTGTCTTCCAAGGTGGCAGTACAATTTTGCATTCCTACCAGCAAAGAATAAAGTTCCCATTGCTCTGCATTATCACTTCATTTGGTTTGTCAGTTTTGATTTTAGCCACTCTAATAGGTATGTAGTGGTATTTTGTTGTTTTAATTTGCAATTCCCTAACAATAAAAGATGAACATATTTTCATATTCTTATTTGACATCTGCGTGTCTTCTTTGGTGAGGTATCTTTTCAGAGCTTTTGCTCATTTTTAATTGGGTGGTGTGTTTCTTATTGTTGAGTTTTAAGAGTTCTTTGTATATTTTTGAATACATGTCCTTTATCAGATATGTGCATGATAAATATTTTCTCCCAGTCTGTCTTTTTATTATCTTAACAATATCTTTGGCAAAGTCAAGATTTTTAATTTTAAAAATATTAATTTTAAAGCTCATAGCTAAACCCAAGGTCATCTAGATTTTTTACTATGTTGTCTTTAAGACATTTTATAGTTTTACATTTTACATTTAGGTCTATGATCTATTTTGAGTTAATTTTTGGGAAAGTGTAAGGTTGGCGTCTTATCTCATTCCCTCTCCCTTCCTCCTCTCCCCTCCCCTCCTCTCTCTCTCCTTCCCCTCCTTCCTTCCTTCCTTCCTTCTTTCTATTTTTGGGTGTGGAAATCCAACCATTCCAGCATCCTTTGTTGAGAAGCCTATCATTTCTCCACTGAATTGTCTTTGTTCCTCTGCCAAACATCAGTTGACTCTGTTTGTTTGGATCTGTTTCTGGGCTGCTTACTCTCTTCTATTGATCTATGCATCTATTCTTTAACCAATACCACGCTTTCTTGTATGGTAGCTTGATATAAGATTTCACTGTAGCTTTACAGTAGATTGCTCTCAAGACCAAGTAATATCAGGCCTCCAACTTTGTCCTTCTTCAGTATTGTGTTGGCCTTTTTTTTTTCTTTTGCCTTTCCATATAAATTTTAGAATTATTTTGTGAATCCACAAAATAGCTTGCTGGGATATTGATTAATATTGAATTGAATCTATATTTTAATTTGAGAAGAAGGAACATCTTAACAATATTGAGTCGTCTAATGCATGATCACAGAACATCTCTATATTTATTTAGAGATAGTGTGTATTTTTTTATTACCATGTATTATTTCATTATATAAAAATACAATATAACATATTCTACTGATAATGGACATTTAGATTTTTCTAGTTTTTTAAGATTACACATAAAACTTCTATACATATTTTTGTGTATGTTTTGGGGGACATAAGCACTTGTTTTGATTAGTTATATGCCCAGAATATGATAGGCTTTGTAATTTAGTATATGTATATTTACTTTTAGTTCATTTTGCTAAACATTTCCTAAAGTGATTGTTTCAATGTATGCTCTCACTAAAATTTATGAGAATTATAGTTGCTCCTTATTCTTCTCAACATTTGTATGGTCTGTATTTTTCACTTTTAGCCATTCTGCTGGATATTTATTAATATTTTCCTGTGGTTTAATTTGCATTTTTCTGTTGACAAATGACATTTTTTTGGCAATTTTTTAATTGGCTTGTCTTTGTAATTTGCTTGTTCATTTGTAAGAGTTCTTTCTGTTTTCTGGATATAAGTACTTTGTCACATATATGCATAAAAATTTCTTTTTCATGTCTTAATTGTAATGAATTCTGACTTTTGAATTTTTACTTTTATGGTTAATGCTTTTTGTATTCTGTCCTAAGTTCATAAAAATATCCTATTTTGCTTTTTCTATTACTTGATTGGTTTAGCTCCTACATTCAGGCCTTCCATATTAAATACTAGACTGGCCACCGCATTCTTGATAAGAATTTTACAACTCTCTGTAGGATCCTTAAGAGCTGGATCTCATCACAGACTACTTGTATCTCCAAAATCAGTTGTAAATTTTGTACATTGCAATAGTCATCCAACAGCACATGCCCCTTTTTTAACATCAGAATGCTCCAGT
This sequence comes from Ceratotherium simum simum, assembly GCF_057802395.1. NCBI lineage: Eukaryota > Metazoa > Chordata > Mammalia > Perissodactyla > Rhinocerotidae > Ceratotherium > Ceratotherium simum. The sequence continues at coordinate 47,841,635 of NC_141911.1, forward strand.
ACTAAGGTTTCGTATTAGACAAAGAAGAATTTTATATATCCTGAATTAAGACCCTAAAGCATAACTCTTCCACAATGTTGGGATAAAAATATTATCATATGACATTAACTTTTCCAGTAAATTACCTAAACCCAGAATGGGAGGGAATTCCAAATACATCAAAATATTTATTTTTTTTTTTTGGCCTATTATCCCATAATAAAGGCTGCCTACTCTCCTTAAATTAGCTTAAGAGGGAGCACTCAAGAAATTTTTCCGTAACAAAATGGTCCCCTCCAGATGACTAATATCCATCACTAGACATAAAATAAGGGGTAAACATTTAATATATTTGTATAGGTCCCAATAGAAGTGGAAGAAGAACAAGTTTAAAATAAGTATGAATACAAATCACTAACCTGACTGTACTACTCTTGAATTTGTATTAAGGGACAGAAGGCACAGCTATTTTGGGGAAAATATTACAGGCTTAGTTCTTAAGAGGATGGTAACAGATCTATGTGAATACGTTTAGGAGGCATTTAAATATAGAAATGAAGCTCGGGATGTGATAACAATGGAAACGCACATTAGGCAATCATCCCCTCGAAGGTGAAAAATTTTAACCCTCTTTTTAATTTTTTTAAATCTTAATTACTTTCAAAAAGTAATATTCTTTTTATAAAGGCTTATATGTATACTGACATATTCACTTGAGCCAAAAAGGAATTAAATCAATTTGTGCTTAGCTAAGGTAATTATTTCATTTACTTTATAATGATTATTTTTGAATATGGAATATTCATCATCCAAGAAAAAGTTAAAGCCCATGAAATTCAATTATCATTTGAGCTTCAGACATGCTGCAGCTAGTGAACTGAAGGTGGTTTCTATGTCGTGTGTGTGAGTGTGTGTGTGTGTGTGTTTAATTTTGAACTTCGTAGACAGCAAACACTAGCTTAGTGCATGTGGTTAATTCTGTTGGTCTTGTTTTTCTAACAATGGTAAATTAATTTTCTCAAAGAAAGCATACAGAAAATGCCAAAGTTTCAAAATATAAGTAATAAAAACAATAAATATGAGACACATAAAATAAAACTATAGCAGTGTTTATGAAAACATATGTTATCTCTACGTGTTTAAGTACCAAGAAGGTCGTCCCTGATTTGAGAGAGAGAATTTTAAAGCAGGAGATACAGAAAAAAATCTATTCAACCCCTTTTCCTCTCTATAGGGGTTCTCAAATGCCTTCAAATATGTTTTATTGTCCGGGAGAGTAATGTTTTGATTCTTCTCGTTATCAGTATAGACATCATTAGATTGGGACTGTACTCGCCAAGATCCCCAATGGCTTGAGCACTCTTTTTATCTATGCGGCTGCTTCAGGCATCTATGTTGCCTTTTTAACTCTTAGAAGCAATGGAAGCAAATGTTCCACAGTCCCGTATGGGAAATTTTCATCTTCCATTACCACACTATTCCTGCCTTCTTTACATTCTATCTGAGGCTAATTTTTTAAAGAAAGAAGCCTTGGGGCAGAAAAAATAATAATTAACTTTTTCCAAAAATAAGATTTTGGTGATCAATCTTCCTACCACAAAGTGTTTTTTCTTATTTTCTATTATGTTTACATGTCCACTCTCCGCTCAATTTCCTATGCTGAAATGAACCACGTTAATGTTTTCTTACCAACGTCATCCCCATCTCTCCTCTTTTTGTTCTGTGTACTTTTATTTGCTTTAATGAAACTGCCAGGCCTTTAAATAAGTTGAAAATTTGCTCTCGTTTTCTTTTCTTTTCCCTGGATTTTAGTGGTCTATATGGTGTTTCCATAACACAGCATAAATCCTTGAAACATAAAACCTTAACAATGTTTGCTTTTCATATAACTTGCATTATAATGAATAATTTTATTTAAAATCAACATAGAAACAAAGAATCTATAATTTATCAGTTGACCATATTTACTGGTGTGGTTGGCATAATACAGGCTAAAGATATATTTCCTTGCCTACGCTTACTGCCCCAAAATCTCTTATCATCCTTAAAACATTGTACATACAATGAATCGCACTTTACCTCTCATTTGTTATTAACAATAGCCTCAGCCTACTAAATTAGGATGAATGACCTCCTATTACAACCAATCCCTCCTCTTGCATATGCACAGTTTCTCTTTAGAGCTAATCCCCACCTTGTTCTACAGAAAGGGCAGGTAACATTACATATAGGACGCCACTCCACCCCCCAACCACCATTGTTTAGAAAAGAGATAGACACCGGATTCAGCCTGAGTAATTCCCTCTCACAGGAATATGAAGTTGATGGATGAAGAAAATGAGTTTGAATGCTATAGGTTCTACACTGAAAAAAATCGTGTAGATTAGGGTCTAAAGCCACCATTTTGGAGCATACTTGGTAAAACCTAAATAGGCAGGTACGTTTGCCAAGAAAAAATTATGCAGAGAGAAATGAAGGAAATAAACTTGCAGGGAGAGCAAGAACAAGCAAGACAATTTGCTTTCTCATCTCCTCCTTTCCCAGTCCAAAGTTCTGATGAGAACTAGTTGTAATTGCTTCCCTTATTTGAGGAGGAAATTTCTTAATTACTATAAATTCCCCAGCAAGAGGCATATCTGACAAAACAAAATTCTATGACCCAGGTAATCACAATGCTTAATTAGTTTAAAATAGAATATGATAGGTAAAATTGAAAATGAATAACACACTTTGGAAAAAAATGTTTGATATGGATAATGCTTCTTGGAGTTTGTTCCCTAAATCTACTTCTGAAATATGTCCTTCTTCTGAAAAAGTAGGTACTTTGTTTAAATCAATTATTCCATCATCTATATCACTCCTAAAGACTGTGAAATGACTGAAACAGACATGATGGAGGGTCTCCAGTTGGGAAAAACCCCTTTCCTTCCATCTTCTCCCCTTTTTCTTCCTTTTGGCTGTGTATCTCCTATTGTTCAGTGAATTTTGACTAGGTAACAAACCATAACACTTGCCAAAACAGTTCTCAGGAAAACACCGTTCTGGTGCTTATTGAGACCTTAAGCACATGACATAAAACAAGAATGATCCTCAACCACAAGTTTTGCTTAAAGTCAAAGACTGGTGCCTTAGCTAAAACTGCTAAGACACATACCCAGCATTTCCTTATCCTATAAAAACCCTGGTAAATTCACTGATCATTGTTAGCTATTTTCATGTTTTTGATTTTGTATATACCTTACGATTTCTAGATAAGAGTCATGTCATAAAAAATACAACGGTTTGGGTCAGCCCCATGGTGTAGCAGGTAAGTACACGTGCTCCGCAGCTGGTGGCCCAGGTTCAGATTCCGGGCGCGCACCCACGCACTGCTTGTCAGGCCATGCTGTGGCGGCCCATATAAACTGGAGGAAGATGGGCACAGATGTTAGCCCAGGGCCAGTCTTCCTCAGCAAAAAAGAGGAGGATCGGCATGGATGTTAGCTCAGAGCTGATCTTCCTCACACACAAAAAAAAATACAAGGGTTTTACTTCTTTTCTAATCTTTATGCTACACATATCTATAAAAAAGATATTTTAATGATGAAGGAAAAAGAGTTAAGTAGAATGGCTTAATATTAAAAGGTATATCTCTTAGAAATAAATACAAAAAATAATGACATTTTATGAAAAAGAAAATGTGCACAACTTTGGTAGACAACACATAGGATAATTCTTGCTTTTTAAAATTTTAATTACATTTAATAACCAGTGATATGCTGTTGATATCTACAAAGAAAAATCCTAGATATGAGTGGTGCCTTTCATCACTTTAAACACAAAAAAATCAATAAACAATGATTTAATTCAAAGCTTATAAAGTAAAGAAAATATGTGCAGAAGTTAAGGAAATTGAGAATTAGTTGTGAATAGATCCATTTCCCTTACTTGGGTCAGAGGTAAAAACATCCTTATTATCTATGTTTCCATTGAAAAGGTTGCATTGTTAGATTATTCTAGTAGTTTGTAAGTAGACCTCAAATTATCCCTTTGTAGCCCCGAGTAGACCTGCAAATGTAATTACACTGAAGAGCAACAATGAATGATAAGGACACTCCAAAGGTGAAGAGTAATGCGCTTTGGTGTTGACTCCCTGTGGTCTATTGCCCTGCTGTCAAAATATGAATCCCCTTTCCCCATGGGGCCCCTTTCTCCAGGGCCTCTCTTTGAGGAAGAACTATTCTCTGCCCTATTGATGTCACACCTGGGCATGTGACATGCTTTACACAACAAAAGTGAAAGAAGTGAAGTGTGCACTTCTGTCTTAAGAGTCAGTGTGTAGTTCACCCTTATTCTCTTTTTTGTTCTGCCATTTCTCACATATGAGCTGCTCCTTTAGCTTTCAGCCCAGCCTGAAGACGATGGGAGGCAGAGCTGACACTGAACCAGGATGACCATTCAATACAGAAAAGAAATATTTTTTTTTATTGGTGCACCAGTAAGACTTTGAATTTAAACAGCAACATAATCTAGAGTAAGTAGACTGAGAGGTACCCCACTCCAAATAATTCACTTAATCTTAGCAGTGACTGACTTAGGAATCCACATCTGATTTCATTCAGGAGCTCTGCTAGAAGCCTCCAGGAAAAGTTTCTTTGCTCCAGTTAGGAGGCACTGAAGATAAAGGAAATGGCCTCTAGCTTTCTTCTGGTGTTCTCGATGTAATTCCTGGAACAGCTACAGCTGTCTCACAATAATCTTGGAGGAAGGCAAAGCCCAGAGAATCATAGAAACCCAGAACCAGAGCCCTAATTTGCTGAGCCAGAGGTCTGTCATGTGTCTAGATGTATTTGAAGCAAAACAGTGAATCCCCTTATTTGTAAAGCCAATTTGATTCAAGTTTGACATTTCTTCCTTAGAGAGCAATACGAGGATTATATGTATTCTAACTATAATAATAGAAATTTTTATATATGTGCAATAGAATACACCTTTAAAACGTTACTTTTAGGTCTATTGCTATATGCTGTAATTTAAAAATAACACAAAACCTATTTTCACAAAATACCACTTCACCTCAGTTCCTATGGCTGAGAGTCTCTTGTTTTCATTGTAGTTGGGTGCATAAAATCTAATAACTATGAGAAAGCAGCTTTCAGAGAAGCTTAGCAGCATTGCCAGATAATTTATTTTTGAAAATAGTGTGCAAAGTCACTACATCTTTCTTTCTTTCTTTTTGTCCTTTTTTGAGGTAAACACTTTACAGGTGTTCCTATTTCATAATCAGAGCATTAAGGATTTTGTTGGTGGAACTCTTTGTGAGGATTTTCAATTTTGCAGCAGCTTATAAGTGATTGGCAATGAGTCATGCAGAGCCCTACAACTTTGAGAACATACAGCATTGCGCTTGGCAGAGATACATGCTATACTTCAAAAAAATTTCCTGAGTTGAAAATGCAAATCAGCGTAATAGTTTTCTGACTTCAAATTAATTTAACAAGTTGTTGAATATTCAAAAAACAGATAAAATGTAGAACATAGTTTGTTTTTGAAAAAAGCACGGAATTCATGTAAATTATGGCTTTCTATATACCACCTAATTTGTTTTATATTTTTATAACACACAGTTGGTGAGGTTTGTGTTTGTACCTTATACATAAACACGTACACATTCCCTATGAGAGAATGAAATATGAGTAATTTGGGTACCCCTGGAAACCCTGGAGAATTAGGATGGAATCTTTTGTGCAAGGACCCTTGTTCCAGTTTATTTGGAAATGGGTTGCCAGGACAATAATGCTGGGAAAATTCCCTTAGAGGCAAATGGCTCCAGTTATTGGTATGTTAGGGAACCGCCAGAGGAAAGGAACGTGCCGTTCACTGATGATCAACCACAGATTATGTCTGCCTTACTCCATAACCATGAAGCTTCGATGCCAGCTTCAAGGGTGTGAAGGAGTGCTGTCACACAGGGCTCCACACTCAGAAGAGTTTGTGTTTGGCTTAATGCCCCATTGTCGCCATCTTGAAATTCTTAATGCTTTTTGAACATGGAGCCTTGCATTTTCATTTGCATGGGGGTCCTACACTTTTGTAGCTAGTCCTGCCTGGCTTTGTTTGCTTAAGTTTTAAAATGTAATGATCAAGCAATATAGTTAAAGGTAATAATTTAAGAACTAAAGGATGCAAAGGGATTAGTGCATTCAATATTGCCCATTAGGTAAAATGGAAGTTAATTAATGTTTGTGATATAATCTATGAAATGAATTCTTAAGAAAGCATATATTCCAGGTTCGTGGATGCCATTCTGGTCAAGAGGAGTGATACATTCACAAAAGATGTCCTGATGTTTTTTCCTGTTACATACATTTACTGGAATAAACTTTATTTTTTTATATAAATATCTTCTCTTTCTAAGTAAGGATTTTTAGTAAGCATTTCATTAACTAAATATTTATTAAATGATTTTTGTATTAATTTGCTAGAGCTGCCATAGTAGAATACCACATATTGAACACTTTTTAAACAACAGAGATTTAGTTTCTCATAGATTTGGAGGCTAGAAGTCCAAGATCAAGGTGTCAGCAGGTTTGGTTTCTCCTGAGGCCTCTGTCCTTGGCTTGCATATGGCTGTCTTCTCGCTATGTCCTCATATGGTCTTTCCTCTGTGTGTGAGAGCCCCTGGTCTCTCTCTCTCTCTGTCTGTCTGTCTAAATTTCTTCTTATTATAAGGACACAAGTCAGGCTGAATTAAGGCTCACTCTAATGGCCTCATTTTAACTTAATCACTTCCTTAAAGGCCCTAGCTCCAAATACAGTCACATTCTACAGTGACTTAGGGTTAGGGCTTCAACATAGAAATTAGAGGGGACACATTCAGCTCATAACAACTTCTATGTGGCCAACACTTTTTTATGCCCCAGAAATGGAAAGAGAATAATAGCGGAAATAGACCTATAAAATAACAATGACTACAAAAAGTTATAAATGCTCTGTGAGGTGCGGCATACAATGGAGGAAATAATTCCTTATCTTGGTGGATCTAAACAAGACAGTTCCTGAAGATGAATGAATACGAATAGATCAAACAGGAAAAGTATCCCATGTAGTAGAATGTACAGGAGAAAAAGCAGAGTGTGAAAGTGTTCAAGTTTTTATATGAGTGGCAGTAGAATCTGTCTGATTAAAAAGATATCACAGAAATATAAATATAAATATGATGAGATGAAAATCAGATAAGGAATAAAATATAGGTTAGAGTCAAAATTTATTCAAAATTTACCCTGAAATCGGAGATAATATGCTGCATAGATAAGAACAAGGCTGTGTAGTCAGATAATCCTAAATTCAAAATGAATCAATGCCACTCAGTTGTATAAAATTGCACAAATACTTTAACATCTATGAGCCTTGGTTTCTTTCCTGAATAAACTGAAATGACAGTACTGGGACAGAGGTGCCACTCCTTTCAAATGTCTGTTCTCCTATTCTTCTTTAGTCATAAGAACATCAATTTTTAGGTTAAAAAATGGATGCCCAAGAAAACACCACTCTCTCTGGTTCTCCTGCAGCTTCGGTCGTGTTTAAGGTTCAGCTGCTCCCATGGAAATGACAGCACTTTGTGGGATCTCCTGGAAGAGCTCTTAAAGGACGGCCTGTGGTCTTCACTTCTGCTTCCACTCATAAAATATACGGCAGATATGATGGCTGGTACTCCAGCAGTCATCTTACCATGAGAATAAAAGGAATATTTTAGGAATTGTAGATTGGAGAATTAGAAGTATCCTGGGTCCTGTAGAGTTTGTGGAGCCAAGCCAGTATGCCACACTTGGCTTGTCTACCTCTGGACTTCTTTTTGGTGAAAGAAACATAATCGTTTATTTGTATTAAGGCTGTGTTATTTTGCATTTTCTACCACTTCAATAGTATTGAATTCTTTTTGGGTTCACAGTATTGTTATAAGAGTACATTAACAATGAAAAATGACTAGTGCACAAGTTCTTTTAGTGTCCTTATAAGTAACGAGGATCATCAAGTCCTGATTTTTTTAAGGTGGGACACCAGCATGATAGTACATCAGTTAAAGAAAAATAACTTTTATAATTGTCAAAAATATATCCAAGTGGGAAAAGAGGAGGCAAAGAGATATTTAGAACATCTCAGTGTCTAAAATATAAGAATGTAAATAACATATTTTTAGATGGATCACTCAGGAGGTGAGCTATTACGATCAGATGATGTGGAAATAAATAGGAAAGTAAATTGTTAAGCAAGCAACAATTAAATGCAGAGGCTGAGTGGACAGCTGAGAGGAAACAGTCAGAAGGTACCAGCAAAAACTTCAATGCCTCAGGCAGCAGAAACAAGGACCAAGTCAGGGGAGCAACAACATTAAGACCAGGAGCCTTCATTTGAAATTCAAATTTTCTAACTAGTTTAGGTAAGTTAGAAGATTTGTCATATTTAAGGAATGGTAAACATTTTTCTATTACTCAAGTAAATAGGCATTTGAAATATTTATAGACATAATTTTCTATCCAGATAATAGTTTCTTTTCAGTGATCCAATATTCTGGAAAATGCCTAATTATCATCTTTATTATTCTCTGATTTATTTAATATATAACAAAAGTAATACTCCATGTTTGATTAGAAACTCAACATGAAATTTTATTTTACATATATTTATTTAGATGCCTATGTAATTTATTGCTAATGAATAACCCTTAGGTTGCCCCAGAAATTGAAGTACTCTACAAACACCTCACAAAATCAGTGACAGGATCAAGAGAGACAAGTCATCAAAATTGCTTTGTAAACTGTAAAGCACTAAAGCAGATTAAAATATTTCTATCATTATCTATCCCTTTGCAATGCAGTTTCTTCACTGTAACCATTCAATTGGTTGGGTGTTTGTGTTGTCAAATGACTCAATTCCTATTAAAATGACGTGGAATATTGTGAGGTGTTAAGCAAATGCTGGGAATATTTTTAAACATGTTGACTCTGATTTACTCTAGCAAAATACATATTAAATTTTTTTAATGCAATATATTATACGCAACAAGCCTGAAAAGCGAGAATGTCAGTTAATTAATCTATTCAGTGGTGAAGATTTACAAGGTTTGGATCAATGGACTTTGACAAAATTAAGAAGTTCTTGCTTCAAAAAAACACCATCAAGGAAGTAAAAGGATAACCGATGGACTTAGAGAAAATATTTGCAAATTACATATCTGATAAAGGACTTGCACCTAGATTGTAAAAAGGACTCTTACAACTAAACAGTGAAAACACAAATAATTTTTAAAAAGGGCAAATGATCTGAATAGATATTTCTCCAAAGAAGATATACAGATGACCAATAAGCACATACAAAGATGCTCAACGTCAGTAGTCTCAGGGAAATGCAAGTCAAAACCACAACGAGAAAACACACCTACTAGCATGGCTATAATCAAAAAGGCAGATAATAACAAGTGTTGGAGAGGACATGGAGGAATTGAAAGCCTCATAAACTGTCAGTGAGAAAATAAAGTGGATAACGTTAAAATTCTAAGCATTCGGTGAAAATAGAGGATAATCTGTAATAGTGCAAGCATGAATAGGACAATTCAATCTTAAATGACTCTTGTTGAGAATAACTGGCAGCTAGTTTGAAATACAGAAAAATTGTTTTCAATTTAGATAGACAGTAGAAATGATATATGAAGAATATTCAAACTCAAGGTTAACCTCCTCCCAAAAAACTACAGGATGGAAAAGAAACATAGTTAATCCCAGTGCAGTAGAAATCAAAAGTGAGACCAACTCAGATTACTCCTATCTGGAAATAAATGATTTGAAAGAAGTTAGAAGGGCAGTTGTTAATAGAATTTTGTTTTACTGTAACAAACTGTTGGTAACAGGGATATGCACATTTGATGAGGTTCTGTAAGATAAACCTCAGGGATATGATAGCAAAGATAATGGCAGGATACTGCTGTTCTAGTTTACTAAATGGATGTTTTTAAATTGAACTTTCCAGTTTTCAATAAATGCTCATTTGCAAGAAACTATAACTGTCTCTATATTGGCCAGACTGGAATGCTGGTGGATTCATAGCTTTACAAGCTATCCAGTCTCTCTGCCTGGTTCTTGATTATACATCAATGGCTCAGAGCTAAAAATGGAATAATAACAATGAATCATCTTGACAGGTAGAAATGCTATACAGTGAATTATAATGGCATTTGTTTATGACAAATTCTTTCCAGATTTGTTCCTTACTCAGTTGTTTTGAATGATTGTCAAGTTACATGATGAAAAACAATATTGCTTAGAAACATTAAGTTTCTTTGTATAGAATGTTGATGTCATCAAGTAGTTAGTTCCATGATTAAAAATATCTAGAATTCATATTACTTATAACTTGATTAAGAAGCACCATTCAAGAAATCATCTTCTAAAGAAAAAGCGACTAATAATTTTTAGTTTATTAATATATCATAGTAACTAAGAAAAATGGAGCATTTGATGGTGATATAACAATGGTATCATAATCAAAATTGAAGTACTTTGGACCTAAGTGTTACATAGTACTAAACAAAGATGTCTTTCTTCACGCTTCTCAGATGCGAATTGAAATAAACAATGGTATATGCACACTGGGGAAATCATAAAAATGTGTTTGTATTAATTAGAAACCTTTCTGTTTGACAAAAATGTGTCTTGAACTAAATTAAACAACAAAAAGGAGAATTGAGTGGCTCAACAAAATTAAACCATGAAAAAGCAGAGCTGAATAAGAGTCAGGTTCAATAGATTGAGAGGATATGAATAGTTGCAGGATTTTTCCTTCATTTCTTATCTATTGTTCTATGTATTTTATCACCTTTCTCTCCTGGTTCGTATAGAGAGTCCAGTCCTGGTTTATGTTTGTAACAATGGCAATGGGTAGCTGTGGATTTTCTTCAAGCCAGCTTAGACACTCAAAGTAAAGAAGACTTTTCTCTTGAAGCATTAAAATATAAATTTCCAGAGATAGACTCTGATTGGCTTTGTAGGAGTCATGCTACTCAGGCTGAGCCCATCACTGTGGGTTATAGTGTTTGGCCCAGACTAGATAACGTGGAATTCAACTGAAAATGCAAGGGACCCAGAATAGCCAAATCAAGCCAGTTTAGAAAAAGAAAGCAAAACTGAAGGACTTACATTTCCCAATTTCATTACTTACTACAAAGTCACAGTAATGAACACAGTATGATAATGGCATTTGGACAGACATATGATCAATGGTATAGAATTGAGAGCCAAAAAATAAGCCCTTACATTTATAGTCAGCTGATTTTCAACAAAGATGTCAAGAAAATTCAGGAAAGAAATCGTCTTTTCAACAAATTGTGCTGAGACAACTATTTATCCACATGCAAAATAAATAAACAAATGAAGTTGAAGTTGGAGCCGTACCTCACACCATGCACAAAAGGTGAACTCAAAGTGGATGGCAGACACAACTATGAAAGCTACAACTATAATTCTTAGTAGAAAATATAGGAGTAGGGCCGGCTCCGTGGCTTAGCGGTTAAGTGCGCGCGCTCTGATGCTGGCGGCCTGGGTTCGGATCCCGGGCAAGCCCCAAGGCGCCACTTCTCTGTCCAACGCGAGGCCGAGTCCCACGTGCAGCAACTAGAAGGATGTGAACCTATGACATACAACTATCTACTGGGGCTTTGGGGGGAAAAAATGAATAAATAAAATCTAAAAAAAAAAAAAAAAAAAAGAAAATATAGGAGTAAATATTTATGATCTTGAGTTTGGCAATGATTTCTTAAATATGACACCAATATTGAAAGAAATAACAGAAAAGAATAATAAAGTGGATTTTATCAAACTGGAATGTGTTATCTCTTCAAAAAACACCATCAAGAAAGTGAAAAGATGACCCACAGACTGGAAGAAAATAATTGCATTATATATATAGAATATATGTATACACATATACATATATATCACAATAGAATTGTATCTAGAATAAAAAACCTCTTACAACTCAACTATAAAAAGTCAACTCAAAAATAAGCAAAAGATCTGAAGAAATATTTTTCTAAAAAAAACACACATATGGCCAATAAACATACAAAGAAGACACTCAATTAGGGAAATGAAAATCAAAATCACAATAAGATATGACTTCACACCCACCAAGATGGCTATAATCAAAAAACCATAACAGGTGTTTTCAAGGATGCAGAGAAATCAGAATCTTCACATACTGTTGGAGGGAGTATAAAATGATTCAGCCACATTGGAAAACAATTTGACAGTTCCTCAAAATGTTAACCGTTTACTTATCATAGGACCCAACAATTTTACTCCTAGGTGTATATACGAGAGAAATGAAAACATGTGTCCACACAAAGACTTACTATATGAATTTTCATAGCAGCATTATTCACAAGAGTCAAAAAGTGAAAACAACCCAAATATCCATCAATGGATAATCAATGGATGAATGGATAAACAAAAGTTAGTATACCTGTACAATGGAATAATAGTCATCAATAAAAAGAAATGAAGTATTAATACATGTTACAACATGGCTGATCCTAAAAAACATTATGCTAAGTGAAAGGAGCCAGACATAAAAGAACACATAATGTATTATTCCAACTGTAATGAAATTTTCAAAGAAAGGCAAATATACAGAGGCAAAACATTAGTGAGATTATTTGCTGCCTAGGGCTCTGAGCACAATGTTGTTTAGGGTGATGGAAATGTTGTAAACTTAGGTTATTGCAAAGATTGTACAACTCTATCAATACACTAAAATTCATTGCACTATACATTTAAACAGTTGAAATTTACAGTATGTTAATTCTAACTCAATAACACTATTTTTAAAAAGAAGAGATTGAAATGAAACACTTTTTAACAGTATCTATTGCCACAAGAATGCCACCTAAAACTCATTGGTTTAAAACAGTAACCATTAATTTAGTCACCAGTCTGTAGGCCAACTATGCGGATCATCTGGTCTCAGATGGACTTACTCACGCATTTGTGGTCAGCTGCGGTGCAGCTAGGTATCTCCATAGCTCTTGGCCGTGTGCTCAATATCATGTGTGGATGTTGACTAGCTTTCAGCTTGTCTAGGATGGCCTCAGATTTGCATTCTTCCTTCTGCAGCATGGTCCAAGCACATTTTTATGAAGAGAGAAGTGAGCACAAAAAGAAGTGGGAATACATGAACAGTTTTCAAGCTTCTGCTTCTGTCACAACTGCAAACATCTCATCGGCCAAAGCAACTCACCTGGCTAAATTCAGAAAGAAGGGGGTAAGAAAAGATACCCAACTTTCTGATAGAGGAAGCAAGGAAGCTGCAAAATAACACGATAAAGCTAATGGTAAGACTGGAGGAGACGCATGCCAGGCAATGAGGGGCCAAAAAAAAAAGAAGTCCAGTCTCAAGTTATCCCTTAAGTAGACTGAAAAATAACATCGCAATGTATTTTCTTATTCATGGATCCCTCTCTCCCTCTATTTCACACACACACACACACACACACACACACACACACACACCCAGTGTAAAAACAGAGTAAAAAGGCAAAATTATGTACCAGAGTGGTCATTTCCAGGGAATGTATCTAGGATGAATTTTAGTTATTATTATATTTCAAATTTTCGTCAATGAATAAATTTAAATATATTTTACAAAAATAATTTTTGTACGGGGCTGGCCTGGTGGTGTAGCAGTTCAGTGTGCGCACTCCCCATCAGCAGCCCAGGGTTCACAGGTTCGGATCCCAGGCACACACTAACGCACCGCTTGTCAAGCCATGCTGTGGCAGCGTCCCATATACTGTAGAGAAAGATGGGCACGGATGTTAGCTCAGGGCTAATCTTCCTCACACACACAAAAAATAATAGTAATAATAATTTTTGTAATTATTCAGTAATTAAATAGTAATTTAGTAGTAATAGAGTAAATGTAATAAATAGTTTTAATTTTTACAAAAAATAGGTTTTTTTTGCAATGATTTTAAGTAAAAAGACTCAATATATAATTACCTTTAATGACTGAAAAATTACATAAAATATTAGACATGGAAAGAACCTCAGCATTTCTGAAGTCCAATAAACCAATTTACAGATGAGGAAACTGTGCACCAAGAAACATAAGAGATTTGATGTAGGTAAAACAGCTGTAAATATTTCAACAGGACCATGTGAATTCCCAAATTATTGATTGTTTTTGTTGTCAATATTATAGTTTATTTTTCTTGTACTCAGGCTATTAGGATTAATTTTAATTTGGTCTATATAAGGAGAGCAGGAGTTAGTTTACAATATGAGATGCATTTTCTATACATTTTCCCAATTACTATGTTCTAATAAATTCTAGATAAAGCAGATGGTTTTATATCTTGAGGTTTATACTATCATTGTAGTGTGTATTCTTAGTATACTTACAAAGGAATGTAAGTCACACCATGTCTCTTAAATTTCCCACCTAAACTGGGACAGAAACCCCATCAAAAATTTAGAATATAATCTCCATTCAAAAAAAATTTTTGAGCACTACGTCATGAAAACATCTGATAAAATATGAAAATCATTAAAATCAGTGATTATATACTAAACAGTAAAAGTGGTCTTATAAATATATGTACTTTTATGCATTTTTCCTTTTAGGAACTACTAAAAAATTGTTAATTGATCACATTACTTCAGCTCTGGTAATGCATTGGTAATATTTTCTTTCTTCAACTTGGACATTTTAGGTAGGATTTACAATTTTTCATTCAGTATTACAATAATATATTCATTCAATGATTCAGTCATTCATATGTTCCACAAATATTTATGGAATACCTACCATGTTCCCAGCACTATGTCAGGAACTGGGTCGTGAACAAAACACACTTGGCCTCTACCCCCTGGCTATAAGTGAAGCTTATAGCCATCACTCAAGGACTTCATAAAGAGAAATACTGTATTTGTTTAGCCAGAGAACATGACTTTCAGGGAAGGATTTTTGTTAAGTAATATCTCAAGGAGCCCAACACCACTTACAATAAAGGTAATAATAATTATATATATATATGTGTGTGCGTATACATATATATATATATAATTTCAATATTAAGCCTTTAATAATAAGCTTGTAATCAAAGAAAAAGTATATATTCCTTAATTCATATATATCCAATCAAATAATTTTAACTTTAGAGTCCTATCTCTTTTGGGACTTGAATTGCTGTTTCTATTTTAGAATCCATATTAGAATACTGTATTTGCAATAATTATATTTTTTAAAATAATCTTATGCAAAATATGTACCGAATGTTCTGAGCACAGCATTCTATGTGATATAAATGAACATTTCAGCTTTGTCACCCCAGCATCTAGTATGATATTATGACTTCAATATGTTTTTTCTTTATTTTAATTGAAGAAACGAGTGACCTGCACTCCAGGCTTACTTTTGACCCTTAACATTGATGAAATTATGTATTATTAAAGCAGTGAGCTAAGGTCTCTTCAAATCTTCATGCCCATGGCTACATACCCAAGAAAAAAGATAAATCTAATCTAGGAAGTAAATTAGTTGTTTCAAGGTTCTAAGTGAAAGCAGCTTTGTCCTTTCACTCATGATCCTTACAGAGTTCTCTTTGCAAATCACACAACGGGAGGTCCCATTATATGGTCTTATTCCTTTTTGAGCAACGCCCTAGGCATTGGATAATTGCTTATAAGATAAAGATCTACATTATGAATACTACATAAATCTTTTGTGTAATATTTCACAAATTATATTTTTGTACCTTTTTATCTTTGAGCACCCTACAGATATTTTTCAAAACATCTACCTCCCCTTATATTTTCAGGGATCTAAAGTATATAAAGGCTTCTCTGTTGGATGTCCACTATGCAATTCTCATTTAAAAATATTTTCCCATTCCTTGTTTTGATTTATTTCAAGTCACCTATGTATCAAATGACAAACCAGTTGGTTGCTGACCTTTAAAAAATCCCAGAGCTTTAAGAGAAAACCATAGGGAACCTGCCCAAAATACTCCTCATTTTATAATAAGACCGCAGCAGTGTTCTTTTGCAAACAATTTGCAGGTAAGACCATAAGCATTTTCAAAAACATTATACAACTAGAATAAATACTATTTTGTTAAGACATATATTTTTTATATGATTCATATTTTTGTCTTCTACTTTTCTGGGACTGTATTATTATTTTGTATGTAATTGAAAGGATAAAAAGAAAGCAATATCATGCACTGATAAGTTATATTAAAATAATACAAAAATAGATGACATCTTAAACTTGTAAAAATATTTTGTTTAGAAAACAAAATGAGGAGATTGACTTCAGAATGATGAAATGAAGATCTCTCTCAGAGAGGTGATCCACTTTCCCACCAAAATAATGAAAATACTGGCAAAAAATTAGAATTAAACATTTCAGAAATTAATGAATTAACTAAACAATAGGAAAAAAAATGAAACAACGATACGATACACGCTACAACAGAGATGAACCTTGAAAGCATTATGCTAAGTGAAAGAAAGCCCCTCATGAAACCACAGATATTACAGTTCTGTTTATATGAAATGTCTAGAATAGGCAACTCTACTAGGACGGAAAGTAGATTATTGGTTGCCCGGAGCTGGGGGTTGTGAGTGGGTATAAGAGTGTGAAATGTGTATAGAGTTTCATTTTGGAATGAGGAAAACGTTCTAAAATTAGATTTTGGTGGTGATTGCACATCTCTGTGAATATAATTTTTTAAAATTGTACTGTATACTTTAAATAATTGTTCTATATAGTAGGTAAATTATATCTCAATAAAACTGTTAAAACAAAAGGAAAAAGGTTAAATGATGTTCCTATACTAACAGGACTTGAAGAACTTTATCACATGTTATCAGGAAATGGCACAAACTCTGCATGTTCCAACTCTGAGATCCAGAATGGAGTATCTATTGGAATGCAGCTCTCATTCCCATAATAACTATTTACCTTCATTTTATGTCAATCTTTTCATAAATGAATGCACTGATACTCTCTTCTTCCTTCAGTAGCCCTGCTGCCGCATGGCACTGATTTGTTTGTTGCTGTTTAGTCTGGGTCTGAACCTTCCGGTCCTTGTCACACTGTGCTGTAGCACTCTCATCTGTGTAGTTAGCTCCCCCATATTTGTTCCTCACTGCTTGTGAGTTGAGAGTCTATTGAAGTCATGCCTAGAAAATAGTATTTTCAATGGACACTGTACACAAACACTATTGTATTTCTATCCCTAGGCAATATAAGGAATAAAATAGAATTATAGATTTATAGAATCTTAAGGAACATCCTTTCTTATTCAAGACTCAGACCTTTTTATACAATATTTTATGTAAAATCACTGGGATATATTACATAATAGGTTTAAGAAGAACACACACACAAAAGACAGGAGGGTTTTCAGTACAGCATCCCACAAAGTGCTGTTTGACAAGATAATTTTTAAGCTAAAAAAGTGTTCTAGGCTTAAAAATGTTTGTGAAAAAACCAGATCATGGGCCAGCCCTGGTGGCCTAGTGGTTAAGTTTGGCAGGTTCTGCTTTCGCATCCTGGGCTCGGTTCCCAAGTGCGGACATACACCACTCCTCTGTCAGCGGCCATGCTGTGGCAGTGGATCACATACCAAAAAAAAGAGGAAGGTTGGCAGTGGATGTTAGCTCAGGGCAAATCTTCCTCAGCAAAAAAAGAAAAAATAAAAGCAAAAAACTAGATCAAATAAAATTGAAATGCTTTTTTCCTTGTGGACTTTGATAATCATCTAAATGTGGTAAAGTGAGTTGTGACTCTCAAGAAGGTAAATGCAATATTTTCCCAAATATATTTGAACATAGAAACCCCTCTCCTGAACATCAACATTCTTAGTATAAAACACACTTTTGGAAACTATGAAGAAATAATTTTTTCAGTAAATCTTGTACACACAAACAATTCAGGAGTTCTAAATTCCTTAAAATTTAAAAGGGAGTCTGTGTAGTCATCACTTTAATTTAATACTAATACTATATTTAATTTTGTTTAATTTTATTTGAATGAAAAGACTACACATATTTTATTTATGTATAAAAAGTCAAGTGGTAAAACAGAGCATAACAACAGCAAATTTCCTCTTCTCTCTACCTTTTACCTGCTCAATCCTACCACTTGATAGCAATTACTAGCAATTATTTCAGGTCTTTTATTCTACTATTCGCTTTCATATTTATAAATACATGCTATATACTTACCCTGCTCTTCTTTTTTTCCTAAAATTTTATGTTGACCTCTCTCTTTCTCACACCTTCGCTTTCTCACACACACAGTTCTCCATATATTTTGATTATTGTTACATCTCAATGTGCAGTCAAAAAAATATCCATTGCTCATATTGTTATAACTATGCAAATTCTGCTCAATGCTGAGCCACATGGTAAAATAAGATTGCATTTTCTTTCTTGTAGATATTTCTGCTTACACTGCAGTTGAAGATAGTGCATGTGTAGGTGTGTTGTTGCGTTGCTTAGTTTTCTGTATACTCTTTACCTATTTATTCAAAACTTTCAAGCTGAGCTGGAAAATTTCTCACAATGTATTCGAACACCCACTATTCCATATACCCTTCTTATCCTTCTGTCAATCCCCATCACCTTCTCTAGAACTGTCAGCTTAGTAAGCATTTGGTCTGCCTTTCCAAATATTGCAGGTAATAGTTTTATAAAATATTTTGCCCAATGTGTGTCAAGCAACTTTCCACGTAGGAATTCAGGGACCCAGGCTCCTCCCATCTTTGGCGCCCCCATCCTTAATTACATGGCCTACAAAGTCATTCCTAAATGAAAACAGAGAAAGGAGAATCACTCACAGGAAATTTTCCGAAGCCAAAAAGTGTGGTGTATCATTTGTACCTATGTTCTATTTGACACATCTCGTCATATGATCCAGTCAAACTACGGAGAGTAGGAAAATACAGTTTAGATGTGGGCCAAGAAAAGGTAGGAAAACACAGATGCGAGCACAACACTAGCCTTCTTTGCCACCCTGAATTTCAAGGATAAAAATAACCATACAAGTATTCCAGAAGATTAAGCAACTAATTTAGAAGATGGCTGTGAAGAAGACTTTGTCTTTAATGCTCCGATTTAAACCAGGAAAGAGTGAAGCAGTATCTGTAGAGTTTCACACGTAAGAGACTGTGACACGAGAAATTTATAACAGAGACTAAATTGGAAACAAAGACACATTTTCAAATTCACAAAGACTCCAAACACTGTGATTTACTCTTGGCAAAATATCCATTTGAGGATGCATACTAACTAATTAAAGGTGAAGTAAGGTAAAGAATTTACAAAATCGGAGGCCAGGAATAAGAAAGAGAATACTGAAAATGGGTATTTGTTCCAGTTAAATGCGGAATTAAATTGGTGGAGTTTATACAGTTATTAACTAATGAATTTGCTCTAGTTAATTAAATATGATAATATAATATAACAATATTACTTTAAAAATTATTATCTTAGGGCCGGCCCGGTGGCTTAGCGGTTAAGTGCGTGCGCTCCGCTACTGGCGGCCGGGATTCGGTTCCTGGCACGCACCGACGCCCCGCTTCTCCGGCCATGCTGAGGTCGCGGCCCACATACAGCAACTAGAAGGATGTGCAACTATGACATACAACTATCTACTGGGGCTTTTAGGGAGAAAAAAAAAGGAGGAAGATTGGCAATAGATGTTAGCTCAGAGCCGGTCTTCCTCAGCAAAAAGAGGAGGATTAGCATGGAAGTTAGCTCAGGGCTGATCTTCCTCACAAAAAAAAAAAAAAATTATCTTAAATAAAAATTCATAGAAAAATATGAACATATATGTAAGGGGTTGTGAAAGGAAGAAAGAAGAAGGTTGTGATGGTGTATCATTTTCCTTATCATTCACATGGGATCAATAGATTGAATTTTTGACCTTTGTATATGGAAAATATAGGTTTAAGCACATTATTTAATGTTAAAAATATGAGCACTTACAGAGTTCATGCAAACAATGTACTTAGCAAATCAGGCAGTAGTGTAAAAACAAAAAAAGCAACATATATCCAATATAGGATATAGAAAGCAATTAAAATAAAAATATATTTAATAAAAGAAATAGGAAGTTCTTGTCAATAAAAGAATAAAGAGCATGATTCCTATCAGATATCTCAAAGGCAATTAAAGCAACTGAACATGTTTAGCTATTAACAGAAAAAATAAACTCACAGTATTAAAGACACACAGACACACATACCACACGTAAATTGAACTGAGAGCCATGCCTAGAACGAGTGGCTCGTAAGGCTCAAGTTGAACAATGGACAACGGTCAACCCAGAAATGCAAAATCAAAGGACGCAAACCAAGTTTTAAAACATGAAATACTTGAATTAAAAGAGAAGTATGTTTATCAGGACAAAGAAGTTGTCTTTGTAACGACAGAAAATATGAACCACTGTGAATATAACTGTTTTTCTCTTTATATGGTAAATATATACTACATATAAAATATTTATATAAATAGTATACAAGTTTAAATGAAAGAAAAACTAAAGGAAATAAAATGTTAAAAAGCCTGTAGATTTTAATTTGCCTCTTTCAATTTACGACAGATTCAGTGATATAAAACAGTAAGGCCATAAAGTGCCCATTTGTTTACTCTGTATATAATTTTTTTCACTCTCACACTGTGTTCAGTACTGTGCTATGTCAGGATGATGCAGGAAGCATTTTTTTCACGGAGCACACTAACTGGGGAGATGAACATTAATGAAATAAATGACAAATTGCACGTATAATTTCGAAATGCTATAAGAGCCATAGAGGAATGGAACTAGTTAAATGAGAATAGATAACAAAAGGACCTGACTTAAGATGCAGAGAGAGTCTCACAACGATTTTGTTTATACCTGAAAGATAGTAGTAACTAAAGGGAAACGATGAAAAATCTTTATAGTCAGAAAGAAAGAACCGCAGGTATAAGCTCCAAGGCTGGAACAAACATACGAATATATCCAAGGACAAACAAATATATCTGAGGAGCTGATGGAAGGCTGGAGTCAAGTGAAATATCAGAGAAAACTTGCAAAGTTTGCAAGGAACAGAGCATATGGGGCTTCATAGTTCTCATTAGATTCGTTTTTTTCTTTATCCTAAGAGCAATGAAGAACTTTAAGGATGAATGAGGCTCAATTTCACATTTTGCAAAGATCACTGAAGGACAGCTAGTTTCGAGGAGGTCATGATATGTGCAGACACTCAGGTAGGAGGCCATCATAGTATGCCCGTAAGTGATGATATTTGACTTCATGGTGGAGATGAAATGGAGACAACTTAGAGCTACTCTTAGGGTAATAGGCATTGGACTGGATTTGGGAGGGGAAGGAGACATGCGTGTCTGAGGAATGGAGCCTACAGGAATCTGTTTGGGGAGCCCAGAGATCCACATCGAATGTTGTAGATCTCTGCTAAAAGCCACCATCTACCTGACAGAGTAAAAGGTGCTGCTGAGTGCTGGGAATATGCAGGGTGGATTGAATTTAATTTAGGGCATCTTCAGTTTGAGATGCATAGAAAGTGTAACAAGGGAAGTAAATACCTAAAATAATGTGGTAAAGAGTAAGAATAGAAAGACAACGAAGTGTAATAGAAAATAATAAGAAAATCAAGAAGTGGAAATAATTTTATATAAGAATTCAGTATATAATAAATATGCCATTTCAAAACATTAAACAAGGATGGCATATTTTAATAGCAAAGCTTCCATAATCAGTTAACAACTTTGTTTGTTGAGGGAAGAAGCATTGAGGTACTCCTATTAACGTCACTCCATTACAATTTTAAGTACAAAAAAAAAAGCCTCGGGGCCAGTCCCGTGGCGCAAGCGGTTAAGTGCGCGCGCTCCGCTGCAGCGGCCCGGGGTTTGCAGGTTCAGATCCTGGGCGCACACGGACACACCACTTGGGAAGCCATGCTGTGGCGGCGTCCCACATAAAGTGGAGGAAGATGAGCACAGTTGTTAGCCCAGGGCCAGTCTTCTTCAGCGAAAAAAGAAGAGGATTGGCAGATGTTAACACAGGGCTGATCTCCTCACAAAAAAAAAAAAATAAAAAAAAATAAAATGCCTCCCAGAAATTGAGAAAAAAAAATATCTGCAAAATATGATGTTTTCTTTAAATCGGAAAGGTCTTTGTGAGCAAGGCACTGTTGGTAGAAATTAGAAGGAAGATTTTAATACATAAAAAATATCTTTTAGATAAAATACAGAGATGCTGTGAACAAATCACAAATTTAGAGATCTAATGGAAATACCCAATCAATCTACTAACTATGTCATTTTTTCCAAGAACAATTAAAAATAAACTAAAGTATAATTTAAAAAGAAAACTAAAAAACATACATCCACAAAAATTTACTTGAAAAAATAGTGATTTGGATAGTTATCTTCTGAAAATCATATGTGAACAAATTAGCAATGCAGATTGTGCATTACAGTGGAAGGTAGAAAATACTTTACTTAGGGCAGCATGAATATTTTCATGGAAATTTCATGAGTTCTCCCACCAAACAGACACATTTCCAGGTAATTTGATTGTAATTTCAATGAAATCAATAATTAAACATTTGTGCCTATATAACTTATTTGACATTCATCTATGTAGTAGAATATGCAAAGAGTTTTGTAAGTAAACATTGCATTTGCTTAAAAAGTTAATTCAGTGTTCATGTATCTGAAAATACCATAAGCATTTTACACCTCTAACTTTAGCTGTGAGGGGGTGATACAGGAAAGAAAACTTTGAAAAAAATTACTGAAGATTGAAAAAAAAACCCTGGGTTTTAGGAGATCTGGCTCCTTTTTCTCAGTTTATTCTTTTGTAACCTTGGCAAAGCACTTAGTATCTTCAATTCTAGCCTTAATCATGCAAGCTGAAAGACCAAAGAACATTTTTTTCTAAAGTCACCAGCTGCTGAAAAACTCAATAATTTTCTTAAGTTACTTAGGGCCTCAGTGAGAGCTAAACATCTGTTTCATAACTTCCAATTTGGGGTTCTTTCTAATAAGCCTTCCTACTTCCAGAAGTTGATAGAATTTCTCTTTTTCCTTTGATATTCTTTTACTTCTGTTGTGTATACTTAGCCTGCAATATTCAAAATTATTGCTAAGTTAATAATGGTCTCAAGGTAGATTGTGTTTTTGAAGGTTATCATTTCATCAATGTCTTCACATGCTTTTGTTCTGGTAGCCATTGTATAAATGCATAAATACTGGGAAAACAAGGACAATGGCCAAGTAGGATCCACACTAGGCTATTGGAGCAGTGTCCTTTAAGAGAAACACTAAGAGGCATAAATGGTCTCTGGCGTGAAGGTCTCCCTCTGCCCACTGCATTCTAGAGGATCACACAGAATTCTAGCAGAGCCAGGCTAATCAGACTTTAGAAGAAGGATTCTTGGGAGTTGGGGTGGGGTGTTTAAGCTGCGTGAAAAGCGGAGCACTGACCCAGATCCTCCCCTATTGTGATCTGGAACCTGGATACACTGGCAATACTGTGTGGAAAAACCTCGGGCTTGTGCTCTATCACATAGTTGAGTGATGGTGTTTGGAAATGGCATTGTCCCTTCAGCCACAACTTGTTTCCATGGAGCTTTTGGAAGAACAACTCCTTCTGGGTAGTTCCCGACGCATAATGGACTCTCAGTATGCATAGTATGTATATACCTATGCCACGTACGCAAGTGTAAGTGTACATGTGTAGAGGTGCGTGTTGGAGCAGGGAGGGGTAACTGGAAAAATGAAACTTTCCCTTCATCCTGACATACATTGTAAAAAAGATGGTCTTCTCTGAGGATTTAATTGAGATCTTTTTAGAGACCTCATTAATTCTTGATGCCGACTAGAACACTGCAGCTACCTTATCACCACTTTTAGAGGCCTACAGGTTGTGTCCATACTTCTTTTCCAAATTCACTTTCAACCACTCACCTCTCCATATTTAATTTCAGCCACAACAGCTTTCCTTCTCTCACTTTTTCTTCTTCCACTTTGTTCTTTAAAACTCTCAAACTTGAAAAACTCATTTGTATGATCTTCACGTGGTTCCTTATACCGGTCATTTAATTCTCACCTCATATGTCACCTTCACAAGGAGTCCCTGCCAGTCTAGCCAATCTCTGATGTTCCTTATTGTGCTTTTTGCTATCTGAAATGATCTTCAATATTTATATATTTTCTCTCTCCACCTACAAAAGTATTAACTGCATGAGGAAAGGGAAGTTGTTCTCTTCATTATTTTACCCCTGTGACCTAGAATAGTGCCTGAGATTTAGTCGGTATTCAATGTATTATTTACTGTCTGAATGAATGAGAAAGTTCTAGAGCACAGTGAGAGGCTGGGGCCTCAAAAGGAGGTGAATTATCTCACCTGAACATTCCCAGTGGGGTTCTTTACTAGCAGAGGAAAATCATACAACACGAAGGTGACAACTGTTACCCAGTGTTTGAACCCACAGTAGGCCAACACGACCAGGTAGTGCACATAAAGGAGAAGGGGTCTAGCACAGAGCTTTGGGGTGATTGGGGAAGGAAAGTGGGAGTTGACCAGGAGCAGGAGCAGGGGTGACAGCAGGAGGGGCAAATGAAGATATCAAAGTTCTTTCATAGTGAAAGAAGTAAAAAGCATTCTAAACAGTTAATAAAGAAAAGTGTTCTCAAACCATAGGAGTTTTTCAGATATCATCTTCTATGTTCACTAAATAACACAAGAACATGTTATTTTAGTCACTTTTTTTTTTTTTAAACTTCTGGTGATCTTTAAAACAATATTAAAAAATAAAGCAGTTTAGGGGCTGGCCCAGTGGCATAGTGGTTAAGTTTGCGTGCTCCAATTTGGCGGCCCAGGATTTGCAGGTTCGGATCCTGGGGCCAACCTACACACTGTTCATCAAGCCATTCTGTGGTGGCATCCCATATATAAAGTAGAGGAAGGTTGGCACAGATGTTAGCTCAGTGCCAATCTTCCTCACCAAAAAAAAAAAAAAAAAGCAGTTTAAACAAAAATATTCAAGCAGCCGAACAAAGCCGAATTATTTCTTATTTGCAGTTAAACAGAATGGAAGTAGTTAATTGCTGAGTAAGAGTGATAAATTTACATACTGATTTCTTAATGGCCACTTGGATCTTAAAGTTCTTAAATATGGCACAGCACACAACATTTTGGTGGCATCTGAGGAAGATAGTGTTTTTATGTCTATGGCTACTTATTGATCCCTTGTCAATTTACACTAGGCTATGTCAGCCAAAAAACACTGAAAAGCATAATTCTATGTAAGGGAAGTAGGAGAAATGCTAAATATTTAGTTTACATACTGATTAATTATCATATTAGTGCAAATTATAAGGTTTTACCTTTTAAACAGTGTTCTCTGATTCATTTTTACTTATTTACAGAATTCTAATGAGTAATTGAGCAAATTTTCTTAGGCTTATCCACTGTCTGAATATACGTACTGATTTTTCTTTGCTTTTTAATTTCAAGGGTAATTTAGAACATTTAATTATAAGTTGGCAAAGAAAAATTTCCATGTCTGATTATAACTTTTTCCCATTTTCTTTCTTACATTTAGTTTAAAATATTAATATTAAAATCATCAAGGATTTTGAGCCCGTGGTATAATAGCAATATTATTTTCATCTATAAATTCTTATTTTATATGTCCTTTTTATAAATCTTTGTTCTACTATAACCTAGATATGGTGGGAATCAGACTGTTAAATAATAAAAGCCTGTAACCACTTTAAAGAGATAGGAATTTGCATAGTCTTTAGAACGAGAGGACTTTTCTTGTGATATTTTATTTAGAAGCCCCTATCTTTTTACCAGGTACCATAATGTTCTTAAAACTCTGCCTTATCAGCAAAATCCAGGGTAGATTTTTCTCTCCATATTAGAGAGAGCTACCCTGGAAACAGATGCAACTGAAATTGAGCAGAGAGGAAGGTGAACATCTCGAAAATACATTGTTGGCCTAAAATATAAACTTTGAGCTTTTCAGATAGAGAATGACAATTCTTGCATTATGCATAACAGCTCACTAACACTGCAACCACTGAAAGGAGGGGGATATGCAATAGAGGAGAAAATAAGGAAAAGATGAAGAGCCAAGATGAGGAAGGAAAACCAGAACCCGAATATGATTATCCCTCACAGCAACACTTCAAAACTTTAAGTATCTTAAAAATGCCATTCCTGTCATTCTTAAATAACCTGTTTGTTTTCTATGAAGATGCAAAATGAAGATCAGCTAGAGTCAGGTACCATGAGAACAGAAACCACGCTAGTCTTTTCAGCATTGAATACCCCAAGCAGAGAGCCTGACATGTAGTATACACTCAAATATGTTTATGGAATAAATGAACAAGCACTTGAATAAATGGATGAATTAAAAAGCGAAAAAGAAATCCAGCAAGTATTGAAAAGAAAAAATATTTTTCTTCATCTCAACTAATCAAGAGGCTAGTGCCACCAAGGGGCTAACCCAGATAATAGGATACCCTTATAGATATTCTGTGAAATTGCTGTTTTATTATCTAAGATTTCACAATCCAGCATTTACATCCATTCTATCAGAAAAGATGCATACGTGTGAATTACATTGTTTATTTTAATAATCTAATGTAAATAATATCATATGTTTTTAGTAAGTATTGAAATGATATGCGTCAAGAATAAGAAGATTCAATAAAATCTTTATTGCTCTTGAGTCAAAGTGTTCGGCTTCATGTCCTGGCTCTGCCAATTAACTCAATATGTGTACCTTGGTAATAATTCATCATTCTGAGCTTCAGATTTTTCATTCTAAAATGAGAATACAAATGTGAATTACTTAAGAGGGTTGTTGTGAGAAATAAATGTGATAATATTGGTAAAATAAATAAATATGATACATATGTCTGTGTATGAGTTTAAAATACAAGTTTTGTTGCTAATTTCATATGTCCGTGTGTAAGATAGAGTTGATTGATGAACATTTGGCTTTTAAAGATTCTAAATTCATAGACATTTCATGCGTGTTTCATATAAGTGGTAAGGGCCTTTAAAAAATAGTGATGATTACTTAGGTGGATTATTTTTTCTTTTTACCCAATCTCTACCTTTCAAAGTGTTAACGTGATGCAATCTTTAAAATATCTAATGTCTAATCTTTCAAATGGCTATCAGGGATAGCCCTTAAAAGTAAGAATATGGTTTATAGATCATAATGTTATACATCTCTCTAAAATGCAGTCCTAAAAATGAAGAATTACCTTTACAAATCCTGGGCTTCAATAGATCAATTTAAAATAATACTTTGGGGCGGGCCCTGTGGCGTAGCAGTTAAGTGCGTACGCTCCACTGCTGGCAGCCCGGGTTCGGATCCTGGGCGTGCACCGGTGCACCGCTTGTCAGGCCATGCTGTGGCAGTGTCCCATATAAAGTGGAGGAAGATGGGCACAGATGTTAGCCCAGGGCCAGTCTTCCTCAGCAAAAAGAGGAGGATTGGCATGGATGTTAGCCTAGGGCTGATCTTGCTCACACACACAAAAAAACATAAATAAATAAATAAATAAAATAATACTTTGAATGAATTTCACCAAAGTAAACCTTAATATAATGAAGACATGAAAGAGTAAAACTACATCCCAATTAAAACAACATTTTCAATTTTAGAATGGGCAAAACATCATTTCCAAAAATTTTATTTAATTTTTTGAAAAATTTAATTTAATTTTCTGAAATAGCACCACTTCCCAAATTTGACGATTCATATTCCTTAGAAGGTACCTGCTTTGCACAACAAGTGTGTGATCACACTAGGTCTGCAATCACAAGGACCTCATGCTACCCACTGCACATTCAGTGGTTGTAATTGATCTGTTTCCTTGTTTATCCTAAATTCCTATCTGAGATTCAAGTTAAGTGTTTACTCTAATAAATTAGGCTTTATGCAATGTATACTTATCATAATTGTAGCCTCTATCAGAGTCAATATCCTTAATTTGCATTGTAAACTAGAAGCAATAGTTGCAGTATACGTGATAGGTTTAGGTACATTAAACTTTGGCCTTATTCAAACCTCATTTAAAGAAGTCATTCACAATCAAACATTTTAGTCTCTATTGAGGCATTAAACTATAGTGGTTATTTACAAGGGCACTGACATTAGAGTGCCTGAGTTTAAATCCTCTGCAACAGAGTGTTTCTATGCCTTATTTTCCTCATCTGTGAAATGGGAATGATCATAGAACAGAACTCAGAAAGTTGTTGTGAGGATTAAATGTGTTAATATTACAAAGCACACCAGCAGACACACCATTAGTGATCAATAAAAACTATTATTATTGTTATTGTTATTAATAGGTACTATATTAGGTACTAAAAACTCAAAAATAATAATTACAATAATGAAAAGGACAAAAATATCACTACTACTATAGTAAGCACCTAGCATAAAGAGCATTTTTCTAACTGATTTACACAGATAAAATTAAGGAATGTTACAAGCCTATAAGGTAATTACTATTAATTTCCCTGTTTTATGGATGGGGAATTTGAGATCTGAAGATCTTAAGCAAGTTCTCCCAACTTAATTAATATATGATGAGGTCAGAGTGGAATTCAATCATAGTAATCTAGAGACTATGACTTTAATTACCTTCTTATACTGCTTTGGTCTATGGTCTGTGCCCTCAACTAGTTCACAGTCTAGATTATAGAAAGAGAGGTGAAAATAAGAGATAACAACAGAAAGTAAAAAGGCATAAAAGTTTATGTTCAAAACAACAGTCTTCAAAGGCATATGAAAGAAAACTAACTGTGAGCTGGGTATTTGAGGATGCATAGTTATTCCCCACATAGATAAAAAGGGCATTTGTA
Source organism: Ceratotherium simum simum (assembly GCF_057802395.1). NCBI lineage: Eukaryota > Metazoa > Chordata > Mammalia > Perissodactyla > Rhinocerotidae > Ceratotherium > Ceratotherium simum. The sequence goes on from NC_141911.1 coordinate 47,870,564, forward strand.
TGCCAAGAATGGGAGACTTACTGTGGAAGTCACATGCAAGGCACATTCGATGTCAGAGTAAAGGCCAAAAATGATGTGAACTCAGAGCAGAGGAGGCTAGGAAAACCATTTGGTGCCATGGCGTAAAGATCTTTGTGATTCATGCAAAAATACATGCTTACATGTAGCAACAGTACATTGGTAAAATCCCATAATCCTAGCATCAGAAATGAAAATGTATGTATTCTTGTTTTCCTTTTTTTATTTAGCAAGCAAGGAATATTTTTTATTATTACTTAGCTGGCAACAGAGTGGATAGGTTAGGATGGTCTAGGACTGAGATAAGAGTAAGAAGACAAGGCAACTGTTTAAATAAGTAACTAAAGCAATTGCAGTGGAGATATAAAGAAAAGAAAAGACTATAGAGCAATTTAGCCTGTAAAATTAGCAAGATTTTTTTATACTGATTCTCTGAGTGGGGTGAGAGATTGGGAGGAGTCTTGAGTTACTCTGAGTGTGAATGTGTGAATGTTTGGATGGATATTTGTAGAAGGAATATAGAATAAGCACGTTTTGGAAAAGAGATAATGAGTTAGGTTTTAAACATTTGGAAACTTAAGTTCTTAGAGAATGTAAGTATGAAAACATCGAGTACATTGCAGGAAACAAGTTTTGAAGCCTAGGGAAAATAAAACAAGAAAAAAGGTGGAGATTTTGGAATAAACTATTATGTACATATCCATTATGTTATATAGAGTAACTCTGATAAATGGGGTTACTAAAAAATATTGTCACCCTCTGTTTAGCATGAACAGCTAAATTATCCCTACAACATAGCTATTTTACCTTAACAAATCATTTTAATTGAGTAACAGATGACAACGTTGAACTTTATCTGAGTCTGAGTTTCTGGAAAGCATTGATGGTCAAGAAACTCCCCCCACCCTTTTGTGTTCTGAAAAACAGCTAATCACAAAGGACCATCCTACCATTGCCATTCTACAAATTAACTGCGTCCACCCTTCGAATAAGACTGACAGTTCATCATTCCTCATTACTCCCATAAGACTTGCTCATGACTTCCTTGTTTATCTGCTCTATAAACCCCAGTCCTCCCTCCTTTTCTTTGAAATTATACTTAATATCAAGAGTGTTTCCTACTATAATAGCCTGAATAAAATCATCTCCTTAATTGTTTGATGCATTTCATCTTTCACACAGTAAAAAATCAATAGTGATTAATTCCCATGGAGAGTGACAGATCTGGATTCATCTCTTAATTTAGCCATTTATTAGCCATGTAACTCAGAAGTTACTTTCTTTATTCCTGAATGTCCTTACCTGAAAACAGAGCTGTAACATGCCTCATGTTTTAATGTTTTATTTATTTTGAGATTTTAAATCAAATCATCTAGAGAGCATGCTTAACCCCACCCCACCCCCCACCTCAGCTGCTAAAATAAGGATCTTATTATATACAAATTCCAAGGCAGTTTCCATGGGACAATAAGACAGAAAAGTACCACATACATGTTCCATCAATTGTGAAATTTCAAAATCTGATATTAATTCTTGCTTCCTCCCTTCCCTCACCACTCATTTTCAATAAGTCACTATATCAGGTTGAGTTTTCCATTTTTTTTCAGACCTAATGCAACAACCTTACTACAAGACTCATAATTTTAGGGTTACCAAAATAGCCTTCTAACTGGTATTCCTACTAGGAAAAAACCTCTCCCCCATCCCTATCTATCTTCATATTCTTCCCAAAGATGATTTTCTTAAAATGACAATGTGAATTTGTCACTCTTCTGCTACATGTTTTTATGTCCATTAACATTCAGGAAAAGTTGATAATCCTTACCACAACATCAAGCCTCTTCGTGATTCAGCCAATGCTAACATTTTTAGCTTCATTTTTCACTATCTCTATGCCCATGTTGTCTACCTCTGCAACATCTAATCAATCACAGCCTATCCTACAGTTATAATAAACTACTCTTGGGTCTCCAAGTGAAAACTCTCATAACTCTATGATTTTACAAAGGAAGAAAAAACAATTCTTCTTTCCAATATTTACCTGGCTAACTCTTATCGATTCTGAAAATTTTCTGTGAATAAACTCCTCTCTATTTTACACATTTATCAAACTGCACTGGTACCTTTTCTGTTTCTCCCAATAGACCAAACGTACAGAAAGTAGAGCATTTGCTTTATTTATATTTCAATACATAATGGCTAGGTGCTTATCACAAAGTAGGTGCATTCTGTATGAAGAAAGATGTCATGATCTAAAATAACAGGTTCAATGGAATAAAACCTGATGTAACTTTAATTAATCAAGTGAATTATCAAGTTAAATTTCTGTCTGAATAAGACGATCAAAAGTCTTCACTAAATATCTGAATGCTATTCACTAAGAAATCCTTCAAATATTTGTTTGCAGTTTTTAGCTTACATACAGAAGCTGCATAACTTATGTAAACATGATTACACTCTCTCCGTTTGTCTGCACTATATCACATAAAAAACACCAATGGGTTTCACAAAATTTGGAGTCTATATTTTATATTGTGCAACTTAAATTATATATTTAATAAGTTATTCAAAATCCAATTTTTGAATGTATGGGTAGAACCACACTTTTATTTCATCATGGTTTATGACTGCCCTGAGAAGTAGGACAGCTATTCATTCAACTCATGTTCAGTAACTGCCAACTCTATGAGGCAGCACACCCTAGCAGGCTTCTGGAGCCAAAGTCCAACAGAGTTTTGGTTCAAAACCCAATTCTTCCATTTACTGGCTATGTGGCCTCCACAATTTACTTGCCTTCTTTTTGCCTCCAGTTCCTCATTTTAATTTTTTTTATTTTTTTGTTGTTGTTGAGAAAGATTGGCCCTGAGCTAACATCTGTTGCCAATCTTTCCTCTTTTTTTTGGCTTGAGAAAGATTCACCCTGAGCTAACATCTGTGCCAATCTTCCTCTATTTTTGTATGTGGGTCGTTGCCACAACATGGCCGCAAACGAGTAGTGTAGGTCCGTGCCCAGAAACCGAACCCGGGCCACCAAAGCTGAGTGTGCCGAACTTAACCACTAGGCCATGGGGTCAGGCCCTGGTTCCTCATTTTTAAAGTAATAATAATATCTATCCTCAATTTATAGGTTTATTGTGTGGGCTAAATAAAATACATCTACAGTGCAGAACAAGTGCCTGCCATACATTACTTATCATTGTTTTTGGCTTGGATTGTTCTAGAGGATGGGTATCCAGTGATGAATGAATACTGAAAAAGTCTAGCCCTCATGTACTGTATATGCTAAAGTAAGGACAGACAGTAATAACATATTTACACATGCCAATGCAATATTTCAGCGATGAAAAGTACTAAAAAGAGAGTTGAGTTCTTTGTAATCTTATATTGGGGTAAAGGAAAATTAACTGAATTCCAGAAATGCTTCTGCAAGGAAAACATGATTGATCTGAGATTTTAATTTGATGAAGGGAGAAGGAAAAACATTCCAGACAGAGGAGACATCATGAGCAAAGTTACTATAATGGGAGGAGAAAGAGGAGGAATTAAAGGAAACTAGTATAGCTACAGGGGAGGGAGCAAAAGGGGAGTATGGGACTGGACGAGGGTAGATAAATAAGAGCCAAAAAAATGCCATTTTCAGCAGGGATGTGTGCCAAGATCAGATTTGATTTATTTGAATGATTAATCTGACTTCACTGTGGAAAATGGATTAGGAAAGTGGCCAGAGGGAATATTGATAACCCCATCAGGAGCTTATTGCAATGGGCCAGGAAAGAAATAGCGGTAATTTGGGGATTAGGTCACAGGTACTAAATATGGAAAGAAATGAATGGATTGAAGAGAGATTTAGGAGGTAAAAGTTGTTGTTAATGAATTGTATTTAGAGGGCAAAAGAGAGAGAGAAATGCTAAGCAGGAGAAAAAAAAAAAAAAGAAAACTATGAGAGTGGAAGCTCTAGATGTGGGATCCTTTTTAAAGTATAAATTTAAGTAATGGTACAATTTTACCCATATTTTTAAACAACAGAAATAAAATGTGTTCTTGTTATATGAACTTGGAGAAATTAGACACAGATTTTTACATAGAGAATATATTTGATTCCTTTAGTCATGAAGTTAAGAAGCTTGAAAATCAATTATCTAAAAATGAAAGGAAATGAAATGCTTTTGATACTCAATCAAAAAGAACCAAGAAAAAAAATAAGAATTAATTACATTATAAATGGCATTCAAATATGGATGAAAGCATATGAATGTAAATACCTGATTTATCCTTATAATAGTAACTATGCCCATCATCATCACAATTCTGGTGCAGAATAATGGCTTATTTTTCTTATTCATTTTAATGCAGAGTAATTTTCATTAAAATGCTATAACGGTTTGAGAAGCAAGTGATTTTAAAGAGCTAAAGTAAAGACTTTGCAATCCACTGAAATAGCCTACATTTATCAACAGGAAAAAATTCAACCCAAATTTATGTCTCATACTAAATGTAAATGTAGAGTCTAAATATGATGTTTATAATAAAATAACAATATGTAACTTTAGGGTAATACGTTATCATTGACATAGTGCCTTCACATAAATTATTTTATTTATATCTTATAACAGTATTAAAAGTAGGTATTTTTGATACAATTTTAGAGATAAAGAAAAAGAACCAAGAAGAATTAAAAGATATCCAAAATCAAAGAGCTAGTAAGAGCCTATTTTTCCTTGGACCTAAGCCTTCTGGTTTAGCTCAATTATTTTGTTCTTACTGTATCATTCTAGGACTTGTGATATCAACAGGAAATCAGATGCTGTATGTAAAAAACACAGTAAGGCCATGATTGATGGTTTACTAGGCTAGCAAATGCACAACCCTACTGGACCCTTAGACATCACTAATTAATCATCGTATTCTCTCCTGCTGAACTTGAAAGAAGCTCACAATCTTCCTCATTGCAATTTTCTTGGCAATAACTATCATTGGAGCAGAGTTGATGAGGGTGGAGGCTGTCTTCTGAGCTATAAATAAGATTAAGAAAATTCCAAGTAATGCATAAATTTTATCCTTTGCCTAATTGAGTGTTAGAAATTTAACAAAAATATTCTAATTTGAATGAGTAGGGGCAATTTAATGAGAATTTAAATAAATCTTTTCAAAATTTCCCATTTTCTTTAACAGAAAGAAGAAATGAACTGATAAAGATCAAAGATCTCATCTAAGAGGAGGCAGCACTGTAGCAGGAAAGGTAGGGTTTGCCCTGAGCTCTATTTGACTTATGAATGAATTCATAATTTGCTTCTTATTGTGACTACAGGAGGAGCAGAACTGCAAGTGCACGACTACAATAATTCTGCAGCGTGTCTCCTGGATTGTTCTTAACACTTAGCAATATTGCTACATGCCAGAGGGGTACAGAGACTGGACTGGGCAACAGTCACCATAGTTATGCTCAAATAATGCAGAACTGAGGCTAAAGGTAACACAGTCAAACCAAAATTGAAGACTTGCTGTTTTCTAATAGATATAAAGAATATCTATATTTTCCAGCTACAAACCTTTGTGAGTTCCCTTGCTTGCATTTTATTTGGAGTTATGGAAAGGTTGACTTTTATTGCAAATATTAAAGAGAATGTAAGATAAATGAAATTTTAACTTTTAATTCCAAGTCACTCTTTAGCACTGCTCTTTTATTCAGTACTTTATGAGTAGATCTTAGGTTAAAGAGAAATATTTATTTTTCCATTTGTTGTTTTTTAACAATACTTTTTTCAGAAACTGGCTGAGTTCCATGAATCAATATTAATTCTAAATATCTTTAAACATTTTATAAAACTAGAGCAAGTTTATAGAGATATCCAATTCTAGTGCCTCATATGTGTGTTTAATTAAACACAAATATAGAGGTTTTGTTTTTTTGTCAAAAAAAATTTCATAATGCTAGCATTGAAAATAAATACTGTTCTTTTTTCTTTTTATACAGAATCCATCTCTGCACCCTGAATCTAACTTTGCTTGGGTTCTTGCTCTTTCCCAAATGATTTTTAATTGCTAGTAAGGGGAAATTTGAGAGTTGCCATATTGCACTTCCTTTTCTGTCTTTAATGTTATCTTGAGGAGGCGGAGTCAAGATGGCGGCGTAGGCAGACTCTGAACTCACCTCCTCCCGTGGACACAGCCAATTTACAACTACTCGTGGAAAAATTACCCCTGAGACAGAACTGAAAACTGGATGAGAGGAACTCCTGCAACAACGGACAATCCTAACTGGGGTGGAAGAGGCAGAGACTCCCTTCCGGAGAGGAAAACGCCGCCTTCACAAGCCGCCAGCGTCACGGCCGCCGGGAGCAGCTCACAGGTACGCAGCCTCCCTGGAGGCGCGGGGCCCTGAGCCGGGGAGCACCCCCGCTGTGGGCATTTTGTGGACCCAGCACAATCGACACCAGTGGCATAATATCTGACCTTGCCTGCTACTAAAGCATTGGGGAGCACCCCCAGAAAACCCGGTTCACAAAGAAACTAAAACTGGCTCTTAAAGGGCCCGCGCACAAACTCACCCGTTCCAGAAAGCATCCTAAAATCACCAGAAAGAAAGGTGCACACTGCTTTGGTGACAAGAGACTCACCTAATAGGCCCTGAGTGCATCTCAGTGAGGGGTGAGACCTCTCCAGGGACTGGGACATTGGCGGCGGCCATTGTTGTGGCCTGGTGTGAGCGTGCTGACACAGACGCCATTGGAGTTTTCCCTGAGACCTGCTAGCCCAGGGTCTGCTCCACCCGCTAGAGCACCGATTTAATCCAGCTCAGCCAAGGCAGGCAGCCCACCCTAGAGACTGGCCCCACCTAACAACAAGCCCTCAGGCAACGTGTGGGCCTGCATAGATTGGTGACTGGATTTTCTGCAGCCTGGCAACTGAGCTGACTTGAGCGGGGCAGGGTGTGCACAAGGAGCGGGTGGAGAGTGTGGGGTGGTGGCGGAGTGTGTGGGGCTCCCGCCGTGGAGAGACTGGGTCCGCTTGGGGAGGTCGGGGCACCCACACGGGGCAGGACTGTGTTGACTGTGTGTGTGGACCTCTGGGCGGCAGGGCTTGTCAGCTGCAGAAGACTTGTGCTTCTCAAAGACCCACATAGGAGGTTTGCCCCACCTTCCAAAGCCTGAAACAATTGGGTGCTCCTGTGCCTGAGGCCAGCCCCACCCAGCTGCAATCCTCAGAGAGCTGACAAGAGACCTAATAGGCTAGAGGTTTACAGCAATTCTAAGGCCCTGAGCCTAACAACCTGCCACACTGGGGGCCTACTCACTTAAAAGAAATACTGCAACACAAATGTGGTATTAGAACTTACAGCCAACTGTGCTGGGGCTCCCACACCTGATAAAGAGACTGAAGGGCCCACAACAACTACAAGCAGCTGAGCATTACAACAGCTGGCCAGGAGCATAACTCAGCCTCCCTGGGCGCCTATAGGGAGAGCTAACAGGCCACAATAGAAGGACACACGTAGCCCACATAGGGGCCACCCCTGGAACATTGAGAACTGAGGGAAGCACACTGGAAGCCTCCTAAGCCATCACTTACATAAGGTCACCTATCCAAGAGCAGGAGACGTAGCTGACCCACCTAATACGTAGACACAAGCACAGGGAAAGAGGCAAAATGAGGAGGCAAAAGAATACATTCCAAGTAAGGGAACAGGACAAAACCCCAGAAAAGGAAGTAAGTGAAACAGAAATGAGCAACCTACCCGACAGAGAGTTCAAACTAAGAGTGTTAAGGATGCTCACTGATCTGGGGAGAAGAATAGATGAACTCAGTGAGAATGTCAACAAAGAAATGGAAGATATAAAAAAGAACCAATCAGAAATGAAGAATACAATACTGGAAATGAAAAACTCATTAGAGGGACTCAAAAGCAGAGTAGAGGATACAGAAGAACGGATCAGTGAGCTGGAAGAAAGACTAGAAGAAATTACCCAAGGTGAACAGGTAAAAGAGAAAAGAATTAAAAAGAGTGAGGACAGTCTAAGGGACCTCTGGGACAACATCAAGCGCACTAACATCCGTGTTATAGGTGTCCCGGAAGGAGAAGAGTGAGACAAGGGGGCAGAGAATCTATTTCAAGAAATAATAGATGAAAACTTCCCTAACCTAAGGAAGGAAACAGACATCCAGGTACAGGATGCACAGAGAGCCCCAAACAAGATAAACCCAAAGAGGCCCACACCAAGACACATCATAATCAAAATGTCCAGAATTAAAGATAAAGAGAGAATCCTAAAAGCCGCAAGAGAATGTCAAGTTACATACAAAGGAAACCCCATAAGGCTATCAGCTGACTTCTCAGCAGAAACCTTACAGGCTAGAAGAGAATGGCACGATATATTTAAAGTGCTAAAAGGAAAAAACTTACAGCCAAGAATACTCTACCCGGCAAGGTTATCGTTCAAAATGGAAGGAGAGATCAAAATTTTCCCAGATAAGCAAAAATTAAAGGAGTTTGTCACCAAGAAACCAGTGTTACAAGAAATGTTAAAGGGACTGATTTAAGGGGAAAAGAGAAGACCACAAATAGGAAAAATTATCTATTTCAATGATTAGAATGTAATGGATACAAATGCACAAAAAAGAGGTTAGATATGATATCAAAAACATGAGGGAGGAGGGGAGTTAAAGAGTACAGCTTTCAGACAGAGGTCAAACTAAAGTGACCATCAATTCTGTATAGAAGAAGTAAGGAACAGAGAAGGACTACTTAAACACTGAGGAAAAAAAAATAAAAAAGTTAAAAAATGGCAGTAAGTACATACTTATCAATAGCTACTTTAAACGTCAATGGACTAAATGCCCCAATTAAAAGGCATAGGGTGGCTGACTGGATAAAAAAACAAGACCCATATATATGCTGCATACAAGAGACACACTTCAGACCTAAAGACACTCACAAACTGAAAGTGAAGGGATGGAAAAAGATACTCCACGCAAATGGCAATGAAAAGAAAGCTGGGGTAGCAGTACTCATATCAGACAAAATAGACTTTAAAACAAAAACTGTAAAAAGAGACAAAGAAGGGCATTACATAATGATCAAGGGAACAATCCAACAAGAGGATATAACACTTGTAAATATCTACGCACCCAATGTAGGTGCACCTAAATATATAAAGCAATTATTAACAGACATAAAAACAGAAATAGACAGTAACACAATAATAGTAGGGGACTTTAACACTCCACTTACACCAACAGATAGATCATCCAAACAGAAGATCAATAAGGAAACATTGGCCTTAAACGACACCTTAGAACAGATGGACCTAGTAGATATATACAGAGCATTCCATCCAAAAACCGAAGAATACACGTTCTTTTCAAATGCACATGGAACATTCTCCAGGATTGATCACATATTAGGCCACAAAACAAGTCTCCATAAATTTAAGAAGATTGAAATAATACCAAGCATCTTTTCTGACCACAACGGTATGAAACTAGAAATCAACTATAGGAAGAAAATCAGAAAAGCCACAAATACATGGAGATTAAACAAAATGCTACTGAACAACGACTGGGTTAACGAAGAAATCAAAGAAGAAATAAAAAAATACCTGGAGACAAACGAAAATGAAAATACGACATGCCAGAATTTATGGGATACAGCAAAAGCAGTTCTAAGAGGGAAGTTTATAGCGATACAGGCCTATCTCAACAAACAAGAAAAATCTCAAATAAACAATCTAAAAATGCACCTAAAGGAACTGGAAAAAGAAGAACAAACAAAGCCCAAAATCAGTAGAAGAAGGGAAATAATAAAAATCAGAGCAGAAATAAATGAAATAGAGACCAAAAACAATAGAAAAATTAATAAAACCAAGAGCTGGTTCTTTGAAAAGATCAACAAAATAGACAAACCTTTAGCTAGACTCACCAAGAAAAAAAGAGAGAAGGCACAAATAAGTAAAATCAGAAATGAAAGAGGAGAGGTTACAACAGACACCTCAGAAATACAAAAGATTATAAGAGAATACTATGAAAAACTATATGCCAACCAATTCGACAATCTGGAAGAAATGGATAAATTCTTAGAATCATACAACCTTCCAAAACTGGATCAAGAAGAGGTGGAGAATTTGAATAGACCAATCACCAGTAAGGAGATCGAAACAGTAATCAAAAACCTCCCCAAAAATAAAAGTCCAGGACCAGACGGCTTCCCTGGTGAATTCTACCAAACATTCAAAGAAGACTTAATACCTATCTTTCTCAAACTCTTCCAAAAAATTGAGGAGGGGGGAAGCTCCCTAACTCATTCTACGAAGCTGACATTACCCTGATACCAAAACCAGACAAGGACAACACAAAAAAAGAAAATTACAGGCCAATATCACTGATGAATATCGATGCGAAAATCCTCAACAAAATACTAGCAAATCGCATACAACAATACGTTAAAAAGATTATACACCATGATCAAGTGGGATTTATTCCAGGTATGCAGGGATGGTTTAACATTTGCAAATCAATCAACGTAATACACCACATTAATAAAATGAAGAACAAAAATCACATGATCATCTCAATAGATGCAGAGAAAGCATTTGACAAGATACAGCATCCATTTATGATAAAAACTCTGAATAAAATGGGTATAGAAGGAAAGTACCTCAACATAATAAAGACCATATATGAGAAACCCACAGCTAATATCATCCTCAATGGTGAAAAACTGAAAGCTATCCCTCTAAGAACAGGAACCAGACAAGGATGCCCACTGTCACCACTCCTATTTAACATAGTATTGGAAGTCCTAGCCAGAGCAATCAGGCAAGAGAAAGAAATAAAAGGGATCCAAATTGGAAAGGAAGAAGTGAAACTGTCACTATTTGCAGATGACATGATTTTATATATAGAAAACCCTAAAGAATCCACCAGAAAACTTTTAGAAGTAATAAACGAATATGGTAAAGTTGCAGGATACAAAATCAACATACAAAAATCAGTTGCATTTCTGTACACTAACAATGAAGTAGCAGAAAGAGAAATTAAGAATACCATCCCATTTACAATTGCAACAAAAAGAATAAAATACCTAGGAATAAATTTAACCAAAGAGGTAAAAGATCTGTACACCGAAAACTATAAAACATTTCTGAAAGAAATTGAAGAAGACACAAAGAAATGGAAAGATATTCCGTGCTCTTGGATTGGAAGAATTAACATAGTTAAGATGTCCATACTTCCTAAAGCCATCTATAGATTCAATGCAATCCCTATCAAAGTTCCAACAACATTTTTAACAGAAATAGAACAAAGAATCCTAAAATTCATATGGAACAACAAAAGACCCCGAATAGCTAAAGGAATCCTGAGAAAAAAGAACAAAGCTGGAGGTATCACACTCCCTGATATCAAAATATACTACAAAGCTATAGTAACCAAAACAGCATGGTGTTGGCACAAAAACAGACACACAGATCAATGGAATAGAATCAAAAGCCCAGAAATAAACCCACACATGTATGGACAGCTAATCTTTGACAAAGGAGCCAAGAACATACAATGGGGAAAAGAAAGTCTCTTCAACAAATGGTGTTGGGAAAACTGGATAGCCATATGCAAAAAAATGAAAGTAGATCCTTACCTTACACCATACACAAAAATTAACTCCAAATGGATTAAAGACTTGAATGTAAGACCTGAAACTGTGAAAGTTCTAGAAGAAAACATAGGCAGTACGCTCTTCGACATCGGTCTTAGCAACATCTTTTCAAACACCACATCTGACCGGGCAAGAGAAACAATAGAAACAATAAACAAATGGGACTACATCAAACTAAAAAGCTTCTGCACAGCAAAGGAAACCATCAACAAAACGAAAAGACAACCTAACAATTGGGAGAAGATATTTGCAAACCATACATCTGATAAGGGCTTAATCTCCAAAATATATAAAGAACTCATGCATCTCAACAACAAAAAAACTACCAACCCAATTAAAAAATGGGCAAAAGACCTGAACAGACATTTCTCCAAAGAAGATATACAGATGGCCAACAGACACATGAAAAGATGTTCAAAATCATTAACTATCAGGGAAATGCAAATCAAAACTACAATGAGATATCACCTCACGCCTGTCAGAATGGCTATAATTAACAAGACAGGAAACAACATGTGTTGGAGAGGATGTGGAGAGAAGGGAACTCTCATACACTGCTGGTGGGAGTGCAAACTGGTGCAGCCACTATGGAAAACAGTATGGAGATTCCTCAAAAAATCAAGGATAGAACTACCATATGATCCATCTATTCCACTGTTGGGTATTTATCCAAAGAACTTGAAAACACCAATTTGCAAAGGTACATGCACCCCTGTGTTCATTGCAGCCTTATTCACAATAGCCAAGACTTGGAAGCAACCTAAGTGCCCATCAAGGGACGAATGGATAAAGAAGCTGTGGTATATATACACAATGGAATACTACTCAGCCATAAGAAATGACGAAATCCAGCCATTTGTGACAACATGGATGGACATTGAGGGTATAATGCAAAGTGAAATAAGTCAGAGGGAGAAGGCCAAATACCGTATGATTTCCTTCATTAAGTAGTAGATAATAACAACAATAAACAAACACATAGGGACAGAGATTGGATTGGTGGTTACCAGAGGGGAAGGGGGAGCGGGAGGGTGAAAGGGATAATTCGGTACATGTGTGTGGTGATGGGTTGTAATTAGTATTTTGGTGGTGAACATGATGTAGTCCATGCAGAAATAGAAGTACAATGATGTACACCTGAAATTTTTGCAATGTTATAAACCAATGTTACTGCAATAAAAAAAAATAAAAAAAAAAAAAAAAAATGTTATCTTGTACATAGTTGCTGTTGTCGTTGTTATTATCATTATTACTCATGCACTAAAATAATGTGCTTGATGCAAGCACACACATAATAACCAGGGACTTTTAATCTAGCATGATAATAAATACAAATGCAAACTCACTCAAAGCAATATAGACCATATTTTGTATTCAAAAATAATACTGCTGACAATGTTAGTATCATGTTCACAGGAGAAGAATTAGGAGTACAAATACTATGTGTGAACTATGTTCCTTTCCAATGAACACTGTCCTTTACAAGCAAATATATATAAGAACAACAACAATAATAATAATAATAAATGTAAGAAATCAATCAATAAGGAATGATTGAGTGGGCAGTATGGAACAGCAGAGAGGCTGCTGTCAGAGAGGGAATCTATGTATATACAGAAACTCAATGATGAGACTGTATCAAAGACGAAGGAGTAATCAGTTGACAGTATCATTGCTTGGCCAGAACCATCACCTGGAAAACTGCAGATCACTCTCTTGTGTGTGTGTGTATGGGGGAGGGGCAGAGATGGGAAACATGTAGGTTACCTCAAAGTTAAATGGTTTCCTATTTCCTTACTATAGTCTAAGAGGGTTTGAAATCCACTGAGAAAGACTGGCTCAACCAGAGGGGGGCTAGTGGAGCTGAGAATCAAGAGAATCCAAATTCTTACATTGTGTGGTATTTTAAATAAAGAATTGACTGTCTCTCCCATTTCACCCTAAGAAGTTTTTTAAAAAACTAAGTTTTAAATAATTTTATGTAGCTTGTACTGTTCCCTATTATATAACTCTGTGGTAAAATTTATGGGCACAATAGAAGTATAATAAGTACTGCTTTATCTTTGTCATCATGAATTCTTATGGGACTGGCAGTCTCAAAATACACCTTAAACCCCATTTCTAATCTATCCTCAGCGGCGTTGTAATAACACTCACAATCAGCCCTCTTAGATAGTGAAGGACAGTTACTATTGTTCTTCTCTTGTGGCTCAAGGAGACTTAATGCCAAGATCCCTGGTGCTCACATATCTTGTTTCTCATATTTCTACAGCTGCTGCTGGTTCTAAAGAGAAGCTGTTCTAGCCAGACACTGCATTGAAGCTATGCTGATTTGGTAAAACTCATCTCCAAACTGATGTTCCTGTTAAACTAGGACTGAACTGAGCTCTCTAGAAACCTTGATAAATTCATACAGTATTCTGGGCTCCTTCTTGTACCCAACTTCTCAAGTGAAAGAATCTGGTTTCACTCAGTACTTTCTCATACTTTCTTGGGGATAAAATCCAAATACTTTAGAATTTCATAGAGCTCTTCAAGATTTTCTGCCTAGCTCTTCAGTCTTAATTCTGTCTAATCATATTCAATGGGACAAATATACTAAACAACTTGTAAGTTTCCATATACATCATGATCTTCCTCATCTCCAAGTTTTTCAAAGACTGTTACTTTTACCAAGAATATTTTATCAACTTTTTTCATATTGTATTTTTCATTAGATTTTATTTCTTAGAAGAGTTTTAAGTTTGCAGAAAAATTGAGCAGAGAGTACAGAGAGTTCCCATTATCCCATATTGTACTTTACAAAATGTTTTAAATGCTAAAAAAAATCATAATCTTCCATATCCACACCATCCAGAATTAACCTGTTAATATTATATTTTCCTCTAGACTTTTTAAAAAGAAAAATCATTCTAGTTTCTGCTTTCTTCTTGTAAAAAATGCTACGAGGACACCAAAATTTATTCAAACAATTTAGAAAATACGAAGACAAAAGTAAAACATAAAATAACACTCAAATTTCTGTACAAGTGACCATTATTAATATTATGTGCCTTCACTATGTATCTGCACTTCCAGTATGCTAGCCATAAGCCATGTATGACGATTGGGCACTTGAGTTTTGGCTAGTGAAAATGAAATATTGCATTTCTAATTTTATTTAATTTCATTAATTTTAATTTAAATAGCCAAATGTGGCCTATGTCTACTCTATTGAACAACACAGCTATAGACATTATTTAATGTATGTACGCAGATGAAAACACTTCTAAAAAATGCTACAGATATTATTTTGAATATTATAGCATACATGCTATGGTAAACATTTATAGTTTGCTAAAATGAAAAGGAAAGAGTTGATATTCAAATAGATATATCTACTAAATACAGAATACCACACTCACTAAGGTTAAGAAGATTTGAAAGGCTTTAAGGTGTTGTAGTCATTACAGTTCTTGTAATTTGTGGTTTTATTGACTCTTTACTAAGAAAAGTGATGATAATAGCAATTGCCTAATTCTCTTCTGTCTTCACTGTAATTTTGCTTAATGTTATTATTTTAACATTGTCCAAGTTCATATAATTTAAATTCTGTTTTATATCAGAAGTAAATTTTCAGTAGCATCATTATTTCTAAAAGAATTCAATGCTCATAACTAGTCCCTTGTTATCACTATTTTTCCATTTCTGAATGCTTTAATTCAATCTTGATTGGATAATAATTTTACCAAGAATGATTAATAGGTACTGTGTTCCTTCGGTTAAAAGAAAATATTTGAGACTGTTTGTTGCTCTTATTTTTAAACAGCATTTTGATTAAATAAATTGTTCTAAATATCTACTACTACATAAACAACTCTAAAACTTAGTGGCTTAAAACAGTAAACATTTTCTTTTTTCTCACCATTCGGTGGACCAAGAATGCAGATAAAGTCTAGTAGGATGGCTCGTCTCTGCTGCATGATAGCTGGGGCTTCCCTGAGATGATTCTAACTTCTGAGGCTGGAACACCTGGGATGGCTTTTCACTCATGTGCCCGGTGCCTCAATGACACTCCACCTAGTCTCTCTCTCCAACAAGGTAGCCTGGACTTCTTACATTTCAGCACAAGGCTCAAAGAGGGAAGAAGTGGCAATGACAGCCCTTATATAGGCTAAATTCAAATCTGGCTCATCATCACTTGACCTCTGCTCAAAGAAGTGACGGCATAGACTCCACTTCGAGGAACTAGCGCTTGCGCAGAGGGAAGGGCTTGACTGCAGCCACCTTTGACAGATGCTCTCACCTACTACCAATCTCCAGTCACATTTTTCTTCAAAATTTCTAGGACTTCTTACACATTCTTTCATTATATGTTGTTAAGAAAGTTTAAGTCAAGCTGAAATCCTTCTACCATACCACCCCTTCGCGGGCACACATATTGTATTTTTTTCTTTTTTTAGTATATATATTTGAGGAATTAGTCTTTAATCCTTAAAAACGAGTAGGTTAATTAGTGTATACATATGTGCATTTATTCTGGAACTCAGAGTACTCTTACTGTCTGCAAATTCATTGTTTCTTTACATGCTGGAAATTCTCCCTTATTATATCTTTGAATAAACCTCTACTCGATCTCATGGTTCTCTGACACAGGGCAATGATTGTGTTTATGTTGGATGGTATCTCTAAATGCTTTAACCTTTTTGTCTTTTTCATGTGTATTCTATTACTATCTTAATTTTTTCCTATATTATTCCATTGTAGTGGTGTTTTCAATTTATTCAATAATTGGACAATCATGCTGTTTGGCCCTCTATTTGTTCTTTTTGCAATCACCCTCCTTTCTCATTCTGCAGTTTTATCATCTCCTCTAATTGCTCTTTGCTCTAATTATGCCATTCTTTGCGTCATGCAATGATGTAGAATTATTTTCTCTATGGGGAGATATGTTTTTGTCTAGGTTTCATTCTTTATTTGTCATGTGCAGGGTAGGTTACTTTTCTCCTGTAGAGTGCATGCATAACTGCCGAGTTGTTTGTTCTCATCTTGCTCTGGTTTAACCCTTTCCTTAAGTATCTGAGAATGTCCCCAAATCCACCCCCAAGATGTGATTTAAGAAAAAAGGAGTCCTATTCTATCAGTTTTCTGTTGGCTGAAGGAATGGCAAAGGAGAAAACTTGGAGAAGTAGTGTGCTCTATTCCTTAGTTCTCTCTCTTCTGAGATTTTTTTAAGGTTTTTGTACCAATATTCATTCTAATTATTTGGTGGGTGGGTGAATAATTTTTTGTGGGTATCCTTGGGCTTAAAACCAATTTATCATTTCCATATAACTCTGGAATCATCTCCATTGTCCACATTCTCTGTTTTTCTGTTTCAGTTATTTCTTCCCAGAGCTTATCCTGCTACTCCTATGTAAAGACAAAAAAAAAAAAATACAGATAACTACTCAGATTTCAGATTTCCCATTTTAGGGGTATAGGTGAGAATTCTGAGTACTGTACTGACTTATCAGTACAGGCTCTGATGTATGGAAATACACTAAAGCTGTTCCTCTCCTCTCTTCGAAACTATGTAAACTTTCATGTTGTTACTTATTAAACTGGAATAATCTCCATTTTCTTGTATAGTTGCTGTTAATTAGCTATTGGAGGATGGGTAAGAAAATTTTATAGGAAGTTTTAACTCACTATTTTAATCCAGAAATACTCCTCTACATTTTAGCTGAACAATTCTGGCCCACCTTTCAGAAATCATGCTATTATTACATCAGATTCTATTCAGCCTGAAGTGTGTGGTTGCTTTAGTTTCCCAAAATAAAACCAACCACAGATGTCCTATTTGTTTATCTATCTGTCTTACACAGTATTTACTGCAGATATCTTAGGGTCTAGGTCCTACTTGTCTTTGATTCCCAGTACCTACTATATAACTAGAATTTGGAATATGTTAGTTTCTCTTATTAAAAAAAAATAAAATTCGGGGCTGCCCCAGTGGCTCAGCAGTTAAGTGCGGGCACTCTGCTTCTCCAGTTCAGATCCCGGGTGTGTACCACGCACCGCTTGTCAAGCCGTGCTATGGTGCGTCCCATATAAAGTAGAGGAAGATGGGCACGGATGTTAGCCCAGGGCCAGTCTTCCTCAGCAAAAAGAGGAGGATTGGCATCGGATGTTAGCTCAGGGCTGATCTTCCTCACCAAAAAAAAAAAAAAAAAATTCAACTGACTAAATTTGAAGATCTATTTGGCTTTATTCAATGATTCATGAATTGGGCAGCATCCCATCTAGCAGGAGCTCCAAAGAGCTGCAGAAAAAGAAAAGGTTGTTAAAGGCAGAAAGGTGGTAGGAAAAGAAAGTTTAGTAGCAAAGAGTGGATTGTTTCAGGCAAGTCACCTTCCTATGGCGAACGGAAGGGGTCTATCAGGTGGATTCCCTCACTAGTGTTCACCAGGTAATTCCAGATTGACTGGTTAAAGGTTACATTCCTGGGAGAGGCTGAAACTGCAATTAGGTTAGATACTAAGTTTTGGTTTGCTAACATGGGGCTTAGCACAAGTGACTCCATCTGGGGCCTGTTGTCTCTTTTATAACAATCTCAATCTTTCTCTCTCTCTATTTATCTCTCTACCTCTTTCTATTGCCACCTCCTTGACCCCCCAGAGGGAGAACAACAGGATGGCTGACACCAGGTGGTGTTCAAGTCTGTCCCACCATCGTACCTCTGAGGCCTTTCTTTAGATTTAAATTATGTACTTTATATTTTTGTATTCCAAAAATGAGGATTCTCCATGTCACTAATAAGATTTCCTCAGAAAAAGCCTCCAGACAGAACTTTTGTACCAATTTTTGGGTTTATAAAAAATACACAAATCCTAAATAAATACAATTTCTTTCAAGCTAGGGTCCAACAACATATATATATTTTCCTGAATAAAGAATTTAAACTGAGGAGTCTCCTCAAAGTAAGCTTCAAAACATTCCTACGTATTATAATGGAAATCGCCCATAAATGTAGTTCTTGTTGCTGACTCAGCTCTTAATGCAAATACCCTGGTGGTGGAAAACAGAAAGAAAGGTAACAGGTAACCTCAACTTCTCTGTTCTTTAAATCGGATTCTAAATTGTGTATCTATGTACTGGTCCCTGATGTGAATCATGCCTCCATTTGTTTCTTTTTACCTACTATGATAAGCTTCTATTTTCAGCAGCCCACTCTCAATCCCAGGCTAGACCCTCCTTCCCAATGTGAAAACCACTCTAAATTTTACACTCTCTCTACCAATCACACATCTCCAGGCAGAAAACATCTAGCAGCAGCTGCAGCTGCTTCCAACCAGAACAGTTGCACATTTATGAGGAGAGGGGTTGCTTTCAAACACGTGAAAATGCAGCAGTTAGATATAATCTTTGCTCTGCTGACTGGGAAAAAAAGGCAAAAGCTTTTTGTACAATTTTAGAGCTTTGGCTATAATTATGCACATATAGATGTCAGACAGAATAACCCTTGTAAGTAACAATAAATGAGTCTGCATCATTTTATTAACCTTTCTTTTTTTCATGTGCCATTTATTGGAAAAGTGACCTTTCCAAAGCTGGTTAATTCATTTAAGTTATTATAACTTTGAACAATACTTAGGAAAGAGAGGCATTTTATTACTATTTATTACTATATGATCATCCTGTTAGCAATCAAAGCAATCCTCAGGAGAAATTGCATATGGATAAATGCTGTAAGGGACAGTCTTCTTATTACTTAATTCTGTTACACTAGCAGACAATGCTTACATATTCTATGATCCTTATATCATAATCTCACAAAATCATAAAATCACAAGTGACCTTAGAGATAATCTAATCTAAATGCCTTATTCTATAACTAAAGGAACTGATTTTCAAATAATTAACTACATCAAGTGATTTGGTCTCATACGATCACAAAGCTGCTTAATAAAGTGTTATGATTAGGACATGAATTATCCAATTGACTACCCAGTTTTCTCTCCACTAAGTTACATCACCTTCCTAAACCCTCAGACTAGAAAAAGTTTATTCCTATAGAATAATGGTAAAGAACACAGACTCTGGCCTCCTACTGGCTATGTGACTTTGGAGGAGTTACTTAACTATCTTGTGACTCAATTTCCTCATTAGAAAAGGGGACAAAAATCAAACTTATTATCTTTTAACTTCAAAAACAAGAAAAATGAACTGTAGTTATAGTCTATTTTACAATGCTTTCATGAAACTTCTCCTTCTATCTCCAGCTATGTCACCCCCTTACTTTCACAGGTGGCCACTCCTTTATTTCACAATTAAAATATCAGTTAAATAATGGGAGCATGCTCATTTTCTTGTCATAAAACCTGTAAAATTATATCCTGTAGAAATTATTTTATTTCTCCTGTCTCTTCTGTTACATTTAAATGTAGAACATTAGTTGTACTTTGAAGTTGAGTGTTTTCTTTTTTCTTTGAGGCCTTGTTAAACTGAGTTTTCCCCTGTTCTCTCTATCTGGCATTTAATCCTCTCTATTAGGATCTTTCCAAAATAATTTAAACCTCTTTCAAAAATCAAACCAAAAAGTCCCAAAACACTAAATAACCCCAAGTACCAGGCTTCAGCTATGAGCCATTATTTTGTTTCTAATGGCTAATGTAAGAGTTTTGCATTGTTTCTATATCTATTTTACCATTTTCCATTTGTGCTACTAGTGACGAAACTTGGATTCAGCCTCAGTCCCCCTGCTGTAACTCTTTTTGCCTTGTTGTTTAATTCAGTGCTCACTCTACACATTATCTCTCCAAAGTGTAGTGACGTTGAGCACCTTTTCACGTACCTGTTGCCCATTTGTATGTCTTCTTTGGGGAAATGTCTGTTCAAGTGTTTTGCCCATATTTTAAGTGGGTTAATTGTCTTTTTGCTATTGAGTTGTAGGAGTTACTTATATAATTTGGATATTAACCCCTTATCAGATACATGGTTTGCAAATATTTTTCTTCCATTTTATAGGCTGCTTTTTCATTCTGTTGATTATTTCCTTTTCTGTACAGAAGCTTTTTAGTCTGATATAGTCAGACTATATCAGACTTGTCTATTTTTCCTTTGGTTGCCTTTATTATTGGTGTCATATCTATGAAATCCTTGCCAAGACCAATGTCATGAAGTGTTCCTCTATGTTTTCTTCTAGGAGTTTTACAGCTTCAGATGCTAAATTTAAACCCTTAATCTATTCTGTTTAGGTTGGATTAGAACAATCTAAGATTGATCTAATCTTAGATCAATCAGATTGATCGAATCAATCTGAGTTGATTTTTGTGTATAGTATAAGATAAAGATCCATTTCATTCTTTTGCACGTATATATCCAGTTTTCCAAACACCATTTGTTGAAGAGAATATCCTTCCCCATTGTATATTATTGGCACTCTGTTGACCATATATATCTGTGGGTTTATTTCTGGGCTCTCTATTCTGTTCTGTTGGCCTAATGTCTGTCTTTATGCCAGTACCATACTGTTTTGTTGCTTCAGCTTTGTAATATATTTTGAAATTAGGAAGTGTGAGGCCTGCAGCCTTATTCTTCTTCTCAAGATTGCTTTGGCTATTTAGGGTCCTTAGTGGTTTCATATGAATTTTAGGATTGTTCTTCCTATTTCTATAATAAAAATGCTATTAGGATTTTGGTAGGGATTGCACTGAATCTGTAGTTCACTTTGGGTACTATGGACATTTCAACAATCTTATGTCTTACAATCCATGAACATGAGATGTTTTTCCATTTATTGGTGTCTTCTTTAATTTCTTTTAGGAATGTTTTATAGTTTTTAGTGCATGAGTCTTTTACTTCTTGTGTAAATTTATTCCTAAATTTTTTATACTTTTTGATGCTATTGTAAATGGGATTTTCTTAATTTTCATTTGAATTGTTCATTGTTAATATATAGAAACACAGCTGGGTTTTGTATGTTGATTTTGATCTACAACTTTACTAAATTTGTTTCTTAGTTCTAATAGTTTTATTGTGGAATCTTTTGGGTATTCTACATATAAGATCATGTCATCTGCAAAGATAGACAATTTTCCTTCTCCCATTCTGATTTGGATGCCTTTTATTTGTTTTGCCTAAATACCACGGCTAGGACTTACGCTAAGTAGAAGTGGCAAGAGTGGGCATGCTTGCCTTGTTCCTAATCTAAGAAGAAAAGCATTGTTTTTTACTGTCAAATATGACATAGCTGTGGGCTTTTCATATATGGCCTTTATTATATTGAGATAATTTCCTAGTTCGTTGATTGTTTTTGTGATGAAAGGGTGTTGAATTTTGTTTATTGTCTTTTCTGCATCTATTGAGATGATCAAGTGATTTTTATCCTTCATTTTGTTAGTGTGGTGTATCATATTGATTGATTTTCATATGTTGAACCATCCTTGCATCCCAGGGTTAAATCCCACATGGTCACATTATATGATCCTTTTAATGTGCTGTTGAATTTGGTTTCCTAGTCTTTTGTTGAGGACTTTTACATTGATATTCATTAAGGATATTAACCTGTAGTTTTCTTTTCCTGTGTCCTTTTCTGGCTTTGGTACCTTGGTAATGCTGGCCTCATACAATGAGTTTGAAAGAGTTTGAGAAGGATCGCTGTTAATTCTTCTTTAAATGTATATAGAATTCATCAGTGAAGACATCTGGTCTTGGGGTTTTCTTTTTAGGATGTTTTTGTTTGTGTTTTGTTTTTGTTTTGCTTTGGTTTTTGGTGAGGAAGATTGTCCCTGAACTAACATCTGTGCCAGTCTTCCTATATTTTGTATGTGGGACACCGCCACAGTGTGGCTTGATGAGTGGTGTGTAGGTCCACCCCCAGGATCCTAACCTGCAAACCCCAGGCGGTCAAAGCAGAGCCTGTGAACTTAAGCACTATGCCATTGGGCCAGCCCTTAGGATATTTTTGATTGCTGAGTCATCTGTTTACTAGTTATAGGTCTGTTCAGGTTTTTTCTTTCATCATGATTTAGTCATGGTAGGTTGCATGTTTCTAGGAATTTATCCATTTCTTCTAGGTTATTCAGTTTGTTGGCATGTAATTCTTCACAGCAGTCCCTTATAATCTTTTTTATTTTGATGGCATTAGTTGTTATGTCTTTCATTTCTGATTTTGTCTATTTCAGTCTTCTCTTTTTTTCTTTTTAGCTTCTGAAGGTTTGTCGTTTTTTTGATCTTTTCTAAAAAACTAGCTCTTGGTTTTGTTTTTTCCTATCATTTTTCTATTCTCTATTTCATTTATTTCTGCTCTAATTATTATTTCCTTCCTTTGGCAGACTTTGGGCCCAATTTGTTATTCTTTCCCTAGTTCCTTGAGATGTAGAATTAGGTTGTTTATTTGTGATCTTTCTTCTTTTTTAAAATAGGCATTTATTGTATAAACTTCCCTCTTAGCATTACTTTTTGCTGCATCCCATAAGTTCAGGTATGTTATATTTTCATTTCCATTTATCTAAAGATATTTTCTAATTTTCCCTTCGATTTGTCTTGACTCATCGGTTGCTCAATAGTGTGTTTAATTTCCACATATTTGCAAATTTTCAGTTTTCTTTCTCTCTCTTTCTCTCTCTCTTTCTTATTTCCTTATTTATTTATTTCTAGTTTCATTCCCTGTGGTCATAAAAGATATTTGGTCTAAATTTAGTCTTTTTAAATTTGTTAAGATTTGTAACCTAACATGTAACTTTTCCTGGAAAATGATCCATATGCACTTGAGAAGAATGTGTACCCTTCTGTTATTGGGTGGAATGTTCTGTAGATATATGTGTATATGCATTTGGTCTATAGTGTTGTTTAAATCCTCTGTTTCCTTATTGACCTTATCTCTGGATATACTATCTATTACTGAAAGTGGGGTATTGAAATCTCCTACTATTATTGTGTTGCTGTCTATTTCTCCCTTCTGCTCTGTCAATATTTGCTTCATATATTTGGGTTCTCTAATGTTGACTACATATATGTTTATAATTGCAATGTCTTCCTGATTAATTGACCATTTTATCATTATATGATGTCCTTCTTTGTCTCTTATGACAGTTTTTGATTTAAAGTCTATTTTCTCTGATATAGGTATGGCTACCCCTTCTCTCTTTAACATTTGCATGAAATATCTTTTTCCATCCTTTCACCCTCAGCCTATATGTGTCCTTATATCTAAACTGTGTCTCCTGTAGACAGCAAATAGTTGAATCTTGTTTTTTTTTATCCATTCGGCCACTCTATGTCTTTTGATTGAGGAGTTTTTTACATTTAAAGTAATTATTGATAGGGATGTACTTATTATTGCCATTTTGCTAATTGTCTTCTGTCTTGTAGTTCTTTTCCTTCTTTTCTCTCTTGTATGTCTTCGTGTTTCATTAGTACTGTTTTGTTTTGTTTTGTTTTCTAATAGTGACATGCTTTGATTCTTTTCTCATTTTCTTCTGTGTAGCTTTTATAGGTATTTTCTTTGTGGTTACTCTGGAGCTTACATAAAACATCTTATAGTTATAACAATTTATTTTAAGATGGTAACTTATGTTCAATCACATACAAAAACACTACAGTTTTACTTCTCCCACTGCACACTTTATGTTATTGATATCACAAATTACATCTTTTTATATTGTGTATTCATTAATATATTTCTATCATTATAGGTTTTTTTAATACTTTTGTCTTTTAATTCTATGCCAGTATTAAAAGTGATTTGTGCACTACCATTACAGTATTACAGTATTCTGTATTTGTCTGTGTACTTACTTTTACCAGTAAGCTTTATCCTTTCAAATGCTTTCATGTTGCTGTTTATCTTCATTTTGTTTCAACTTGAACAATTCCCTTTAGCATTTCTGGTATGGAATGTCTAGTCATGATAACTCCCTCAACTTAAGTATATTTGGAAAGTCTTTATCACTCCTTCATTTTTGAAGAACCGTTTTGCCAGATAAAGTATTCTTGCTTGGCAGTTTTTTTTTCCCTTCAGCACTTTGACTATACCATCCTACTCCCTTCTGGCATGTTAGGTTCTGCTGAGAAATCTGATGATAGTGTCATGGGGTGTCTTTGTCCATTTAGGCTGCTGTAATAGAACACTATAAACTGAGTGGCTTATAAACAGCAGATATTTATTCCTTACAGTTTGGAAGGCTGGGAAGTCTATGATCAAGACAGAACAAATGAAGGATGTCTCTGAGGTCTTTTTTATAAGGGCTCTAATCCCATTCATGTGTGCTCTATCCTCATGACCTAATAATCTCCCAAAGCCACACCTCTGAATACTATCATATTGGGGATTAGGGTTTTCAACATGTGAATTCTGGGGTGACACAAACATTTAATCTATAACATGGGAATTCCCTCGTACGTGAGAGTTGCTTTTCTCTTACTGCTTTCAAAATTCTCTCTTTGTCTTTGACTTTTGACAATTTGCATATCATGTATATTGGTGTAGATTTCATTAATTCATCATATTTTGAGATCATTAAACAACTAATATCAATTCATTTGCTTTTAGTGATGATTTCATTTATTTATTTATTTTCTAAATAAATAATGTTTCAAATAGCCAGAACAAATGATGCACCTCAGACATAATTTTGCTAAATCCTTTTTATGATTTTCTGAGATTATTCCAAAATTCATCACATGGCCTATATAGACATTTAGAAGTTAGTTGCTCTCTATTCCTCAAATAAGTTTATTTCTTGGAGATCTGGCATTGATGATGTTCTATGTGTACTGCGATATTTCTGTTTACTGTGCTCACACACAGAAAGGTTTTATTTCCAATTTCCCTTCACATTTAGATCACAGGTTATTTGATTGACCTGTATCAATGTGAGGTGAACAAAGTCATGCAAGTGACTTCCAGTCTTTGCCCTTTAAATATTCTGTACAATACTCAAATCAGTTCCTCTTCTTCTTGAGCCTACTCTGAAAGCAAAATAGCGGTATAACAATAAGATGGAGGCAGCTCTGGTGTACGCCCTGGTTGAAGGAAAGCAGCCTAATCAAACTGTAATCTGATTGAGAAATAAACCTTTATGGCATTGAGCCCTTGTTACTTTGGTATTTACGAGTTATCACACATAGCCTAAGTGCTCCTGATTAATTCAAGAAAAAAGCCACATGAGAAACTTTCATAGGACACTGTGCCAGTTATCAAAGTTGATGCTTGGAGAAAATATTTTATTATTAGTACATCTTATTCAGGGAATTCAAATTTCCTGGGAAAGTCTGAGAAAGGTAGAGAGGAGTGGATAGTCTCTGTCATTAAACACAAATTAATTAGCAACCAATTGACAGAGGGATGCTACATTCTCCTTGGAATTTTGCTTTTTAGAATGACAATGTTTGATAGAAAACATTCCATTTTGAAATGGCAACAAGTTCATTCAAAATCTGTCCTATAAAACATGAAGAAATATGATATTTTTCAATATCGGAAGTATTTATTTTTCTTTTACAAAAGGGAGTGATATGCTGACCTCGTAAACTCAAAAAGGAACACTAACTAAAAGCATTAGGATGTTTACCAGTGACAAAATACAAGGTGTCTTTTATCAAAAATACCATTTAAAATTTTATTTTAATAATGTACCTTTCCCTAAATTTAACAATTTATTCTAATGATTATTGACATAAAAAACACCATCACAATATAACCATCTGCAAAAAGCTAGTACTTTAAACATAAAATATAGTGAAACATTAACAGATTTTATAACGTTTTTTTGGGAGGACCAAATTAATAGCATAGTAATATTTTGTCTTTTTTTGCCTTCTAAGAAAGCTAGAATTCACACATCACTGTTATAACACAAAGTAGTACTTTCTAAGGTTTCAAAATAAGAAAGTACCACGTTCTTATCAAAATTTTAACGTTACAGAATGACAGTGCTTATGCAACCTCAGAGAAGGTGACTGGGCTGCCTATATAATAAAGATTACTACCACTCTCCAGTATTCCCCATATTCTACATTATGGTTCCTGGTGGCTGGTGGCTAGGTGGCCCAGTTTTGGTCACATTTTAGGGATTTTATGGTATTAAGGCATGGAAAGATGAAGCCAAACTAAGTCAAAACAAAATGACAGAAGCTCATTTCCAGCCCATTTCTTCAAAACTTTTCGACAATGAGAGATTCGACTCTGTGGTTTAAAGCATAGTGCCAAGCCTTTCCTGGAGTATTACGTATACTCCTACAACCTGCTGATAAATGATAAAAAAAAAAAAAAATCACAAAGCTTATGATAAATCCTATGATAATGATGTATACAAACTCTGATATAGGAATGAACACTAAGAGTCAACTATATGAGCCATAGATCTTGCATATAAGATCTAATTATGTGTATAAAATCTATTACTAATAAAGGGATAATAATTGTGATTGTGATTCTACTGGGTAACTCCCATAATTAAAGTTTCCTCCTGCCAGTTGTTTGTTTCTATTTGATTTAGTTAATTCTTACTTAGTCATAAAACATTCAAATTGGCAAAAGAAAATAAAGGTTTGGGTCCGGCCCAGTGGCGTAGTGATTAAGTTCAGCACGCTCCACTTCACCAGCCCTGGGTTCACAGGTTCAGATCCCAGACACTGACCTACACCACTCATCTGGCCACGCTGTGGCAGGCGACCCATATGCAAAATAGAGGAAGACTGGCACAGATGTCAGCTCAGGGCATATCTTCCTCAAGCAAAAAGGACAAGGGTTGGCAACAGGTGTTAGCTCAGGGCCAATCTTCCTCACCAGGAAAAAAAAAAAAAAGGAAAGAAACAAAAGGATCTATTTATCTATCGCTTTTGGCAGCTACTTACTTTTTCAAACTATTAAGGTTATTTTTGACTGTAATCTTCTCACTCAAAGGGTTATCTATTCCCTCCAGACCATTGTCATGTATAAATTTATTAAAAATATACCATATTCTATCATGAAATTCACTGATTTAAATGTTTATAATACTGGGCCCTGGGCCAACTGAGAACATATTCTGATTTACCCTCCATGTTTAATATTGAACCAGTGATTATAATCGAAATGACCCTCACCTTCATTTGGACACCGCACAGCAGAAACACAGTTGATTGCATTTTTATTAATGAATGAACATGTTTAGGACAGGTCTGTTCTTTTCTGACTATGTTTCTGTCTAAAACAAAATTATCAACTACTCTCAATCTATCAAACGTATCAAGTTATGAAGAAGGTTAGACGGGCTTTATTCTTTGCTTGGTACATATATAGCATTGGTTAATGGAAGTGTGAGAAATAAGACATCTTATAAACGTCAAGGAGCTGTCTGCAATTGCCTTCTCCTGGTTTAGGTCAGACTCACTCTCACAATCTCTTCCACGTTTTTTTTTTTCCTCTGTTAAAAAAATAAGATTGTCCTTGGCTGGTAATACCACATGGTAAACAGAAAGCTTGTTTAGAAAGGTAATTTCCTCCTTCTCAGAGGGAGGGTGCAGACACAACGCTGTACAATTCCCTTTTTACAAAATTGAACACATTCAATTCTCTTCCAGGCAACCTAATATCATCTGTTAAAACATACATTCTAAAATTATTTTTCTCCTTACAATCAGAAAAATGTATACATAAAATTTTTTAAAAATACAGTGATTACGATATACAAGTTTGGGGATAGTTCTAGAATGTTAATTTCCTTAATCTAGGTCTTAATTTTAACTAAATAGAAGATAGAAATTTTGAAGTTCAATTAAGTCTTATACAAAGTATCATCAATTTCTGAAGCTCGTCCCTCTTAAAAACATTCAACAAAATTGAATTTAACTGCTTATTTATACATAGTAAACTATAATATTCTTAATTTCATTGCAATGTTTTTTCTTTTATTAATACTGTATTTGTTTCCCTTTCTCCAATTTTAATTCTAAATATATGGTATTTTAGCCACCTTTTTGATAAATTGCCAAACTGGAAAACCTATAAACCATATATAATGTTTCCTCTATGTCAAAATGCATCGTGAGATCCAGGCACCCAATTCGTGGATACAGTCAGAAATATAAATCATTGGTACATTAGTTAAATAATATGGTAAGGTTTTTGTTTCTTTATGAGTACGTATAATTTAAACATATTATTTTCCCCACTATGTCTACAGATTGAGAAATTGGACCCACAATGTTTTTTTTTTTTTTTTTGTTAGCCCTGAGCTAACATCTGGCAATCCTCCTTTTTTGCTGAGGAAGACTGGCCTTGGGCTAACATCCCGCCGATCTTCCTCCACTTTATGTGGGACGCCGCCACAGCATGGCCTGACACGTGGTGGGTCTGTGCGTGCCAGGGTTCTGAACCTGGGCCTCTAGCAGTAGAGCTCGCACTTAAGCACTACGCCACGGGGTCGGCCCCTGGACCTACATTTTTAGATACCATGTAATTGGTTGAGACCAAAACTTTTTCCAGTTTAATTTGTCACGGATTCTTCAAAGTGTGTGCTGATATTTGTCAAATGCCCTGCAGATTCCCCTCATAATCAACAAAATCAACGACTATCACCATAAGGATATTTGGAGGCCAGACAATGCAAAATAATTAAAACTAAGTGGGAAATAAAAGAGAAAAACCTAGATGTTTGCATGCATTTGCAACTGAGAATATATATCCAAAGTAGCATAGCTCTCTACATATAAATATCCAGAGGTAATTTATCTGAAATTCTAACTTGATATAATAGAAAGTATAAGTCTTAATATACAGACACGTTTCTGCAGTGGTTAACCTCAATTCTGCCTTTCAGAATTGTGAAGAGAATTCTTCCTTGAGCTATTCTAAAATTTCTAGAAATGCTTGGACTCACTTTATTTTCTTCTGTGTAGTACCTGAGAAAAAGATTTTTAAAATCCTAATAATGTTCACGTAACCTGCAGAGACAACTCTAAGTCATTAGGTAAATATAGTTAATTACAGTCTTTGAGTTTTATAGATAGCCTTGCTAGTTCTGGTTTGCTCTACCATGGACTATGCCTGGGGCATTGACTGGCTAATTCTAGATCTTTTTCCTGAAACAGTATTTTCCAGACCAGTTCTGCCATTGCTTACGTATAAAAACATTCACCCTAGTCCGTGTAAAGCAATGAGGAGGCTTCTATATATTCTTTAATTTTCCTCCCCCTCTAGAAGGATAAGCAGGCTTTTAGAATTAAAAAGTACACAGACATGCATCAAATGAAGTTCCAGGCAGCATATCATTAAGTATAATATGTTAAGAAATATTTGTTTTGCCTCTGATGTGTTTTTTTTCCTGAATGTTTGAAACAAACAGGAAAAGGTTATAATTAAAACCACATTTATTGAACACCAACGTATGTTAATTCTGAATTTATTCCCATTGCATCCTAATTAAAATACCTCTTTTATCTTCAAAGAGAGAAGAAATCAGAGAAAAGGAAAGAGTAATAAAATATTGAAAATATCATATTGGCATTCTATTGAATTATTTTTTATGCAAAGAGGAATAGTTAATGGCAATGAAAGTTTAAGAAGGAAATATTAGATCTTTCTGAACTTTTTTTTTTCTTTATGTTTCAGTTTCTGCTCTGTGAAATCCATTACTAGTTTGTATTATTGGATTATAACCGAGAAGGGTCTGGAGTACTCTTATGTAATATTTTCATCTGTCAACTTTAAACAACACAGAAAGAAGGACATTGTTTGCTAATGGCAGAAAACCCATGACCAGAATTTGAACTATATTCACAAATGCGTCATTGATAACAGAGTCAAATGTGTCAGTAAAAATGCCCTAATACTAGTCGATTTTCAGCAGTATTTAACTAAGCTGATAAGAAAAAACTATGGAAGTTTACTGTAAGATGGAGGATGTCGGTAAATAGTTTCAAAAGTAAACTGGTACAGTGTTGATTTCAACAATAGGTGGATAGATGAATACCAGTGAAAACTTTAATATTCATGAAATTCTTCCAGTTTGCTTTTTGGACAAAACTAGTGTTTAGGCTAAACTCAAATGACATTTTTTCCAACTCTTTTTTTTTCTTTTGCCAATTACTCTTAATATAGAATTTCAAGAGAAAAGAAAACAATTTGAGGGTAGTGAATTAAAGTGAAGAAGAAAACCCGCTTGTGATGAAGAGGCATACATAGCCAACGTAAACAGGAGTGCTGGGCTCTTGACCTTCACTGGGTTTTGGGTGTTTCTCTTCAGTGACCATGTTTACCCCACGTTAGAAACTCCCTGATTTTCTGAAGGCTTGGTATCGTTTAATTGCATTTTTCTCGATTCAGAGGACATTATCTCCCAATTTCACTGTGCACGATATCCCCAATGACCGTGTACCTTTTTCCTTTCTCAACTATCACATCAACCAACCGGTAATTTCCTCTATAGTGCCTCATCATTCATGCAGGCAATACTATTCAACATTTACCTAATGATTTTAATTTTTAATGAGGGTTAGTGAGAGATCCCATTATTAAACAAAATTGCCCTGCAATATGCTGATACTTTATCAATCCACACCTCTTTCTCTTTCTTCATTTCCTTACGAGGGATCTGATGTCATTTCTCAATATACAGATCAGCTCTGAATGGCTAGATGATTACATAATGGACTTGCTTTGGTTGTTTTGTGTTCTCAGTTAATTGCTTTGAAATACCGCTAATGTATTCTGTATTTTCCTCATTCGCTAATGTATTTTGTCAACAGTATTTGATGATTGTATATTCTGCAGATATTGGGCCTATTGCCGTGGAAGAAATGATGAGCAATGTCATTAAAACAAATATTCTCAATTAGAAATCTAGTTTTCTTTTTCTGATATGTAAAATTCTAGGCACTTTTATCTTAAAATTTAAGTAAGTTGATCTGGTTAAAGCTGATTATTTAAAATAAATGGAGGCAGTGATAGGAATTATGGGACAATTAGAATTATCAGAAATTGCAATTAACTATTGATAATGCTACATCTCAGAGGCTATTAGGAAGAATATTATCTCCTGGGGATAAAATCAATACCTCTCCTCTTGATATTTCTTCTGGGAGAAGTTTCTGCAACATATATGACAGTAAAGATCCATCCTTTTGAGTTAACTTGAGGTGTTTAATACATGGTTCCTATTTTTGCTGTTACTTTATGAAGTTAATAAAAGCACCAAAGTTGTTGCAAGACATATTTTTGTTTATTTTAGCTATATGTATTGTAAATGTTCACAGTTACTTTGTGAGAGTTCAGGTATTAGTAACTTGGCTACTGTGATAAAATGTGCTCTATAAATTTCCTTATGACAAAAACTGGATGATGTGTTGGAAACTGAATTCGAATTAAAAATGTCCTGAGATTATGAAAAAATAGACATACTCAAATAAAAATAAGTTCAGAAAAGGAAACAGCAAGATGATTCAATTCTCTAGATTAGAAGCTAGTACAAATACAAGCTGTGATTGAAAAAAAGTAGAAGAACAGAGTCTTGGAGGATAAGCATAAATAAACAGAATGTACCTAAAGCAAGGAAATTTGGAAAGCATTAAAAATTATTGTTTTCAACAGTCACCTAATTTTAAAAATAAATTCAAGTTTGCTTTGAGTAAAGCGGCAGAATCATATAGATATTCTCATGTATAGCCAGTACAATTATTCAAATTTCTTCTTTTTGTTGGTCAAAAAGTAGATCAATTAAATTATTCCTACGGAGTAGTAATTGGTGCACCTAGATGCTGGAGACAGGAAGTCAATCACATTACTTTACAGATTGGAATATTCTACACTCGAATCAACTACATTTTAGAGTAGCAAATTTACTTTGCTTAAACTCCTAGATTTAGGAGTACTAATTGTCTGCTGGTTGCCAAATTTAGTCCCCTATTTCATCTTACCTGACTGTTCTATCCAGTTGGAAAATGTTATTACTCTCCATGATTTTTTTTAAAAAATTGATTTTCAGAAATTTTGAAATTATATATTTAGTTTATAAATAAATTTACAAAAAATATTGAAATGACATAATATAATATTTTCCAAATTTCAAATACAAACACATTACTATTTTGGAAAATTTACTTCCAGATTTTTTAATTGACTTAAGCTAAAAGTTGTTTGTCTATTCAAGTTATATCAATGCTATAATTACAAATCTCCTTTAGGAAATAGTGTAATAAAATGCAAATATTCAATAAAATCAAGTCTTTATATAGAATAAAAAAAAGTCTGAAAGCCCAAATAATATATTTTGATATTATATATAGTTTTTTTAAAGGATCTAGCCTTAAAATGTCTACCAAATTTTATAATCATTTTACATAATATAATTATAATAATAATATATTAAGTTATTGTTTTTCATTTTTTTTGTTCAACACAACTTTTGTTTTCTCTGTATATAAGTGCATGTGTGTTTCTATGTGTAAACATATTTTTCCAAACACCTATATACATATCTACAAATAAGATATCATGCCTTACACACTGTTTTATAAACTGATATTTCAGTAAAATTTTTAGGGGCATATCTACATATTAGTTAATACAGAATAAAATAATCACTATAGTGGCTGTAGAATATACCACTGTGGGAAGGGTTATAATTTATTTAGCCAATCCCTGCTTAATGGATTTTTGTTTCTAAAATTTTGCTAGTGCCAAAAGATATGAAATGTGAACTAGCAAAATAAAGATGCTAAGATGTTCCATGGTTAAAAATAAATAAATAAACCCTATCCGACAATATATAACACAACCTTTCCACAACTCATTGAACTAAGAAACTTATTTTTTCTACATTCCATAAAACTTTTCTCTAAGCTTTAATTCTTCAATCCTAAAAGCTTTTTTTTTTTTTAATTATTCAATAATATCATTTGACATGCTTAGAATGATTCTGGCTATAATAGTAACTAAAATAGGTGGAACTATGTCTATTTCTAAAGATTTTATTTATTTTTATTTTTTCCCCCCAAAGCCCCAGTGGATAGTTGTGTGTCGTAGCTGCACATCCTTCTAGTTGCTGCATGTGGGACTCGGCCTCAGGATGAACGGAGAAGCGGTGCCTCGATGCGCACCCGGGATCCAAACCCGGGCCGCCAGCATCGCAGCGCGCGCACTTAACCACCAAGCCACAGGGCCAGCCCTGTCTATTTCTATTTCATAAATGGTGTCTTCTTACTTTTCACTTTGCTTTTTTTTCTAAATTAACCCTTTGTGCTGAAGATTTACTATGTTTTTTGCATTCTTTTTTTTTAAAAAAAGCAAAGACTCAACAATGAATATTTTCACCATAGGACTTTATATCAAATATATTTTGGTAAATAAGGTTCTTATTTTCATATTTTCTCTTTTTAATTTTTGTTTAGATACAACTTAGGTAAAGTAAAAAAATTCAAATTACAGAGCTTGATGAATTTTTTATATATGTATAAACACCTATGACCACTCTTCACTACAAAATATAGAATCCTCCTGTCATTTCAGTAGCCTTCCTCACGTCTTCTCCCTACTAATGACTCCCAAAGATGACCACTATTCTGATCTTTATCACAATATATATTTATGCCCACTGTTGAAATTCCTATAAATGAGTCATAAATTATTATGTCTGCCTCATTTTACACAATATTTATCCATGTTTTTGGATATAGCAGTATTTAACATTTTTAAAAATTTTTCAATGCTATGTTAAATTCTATTATATGAATATGCTATAATATACTTACTTATTAATTTTACCATTGATGGGTATTTGGATTGTTTCCTATGTCAAGAACCATGAAAGCCCTGTGTTTTACTCTAGTTGCAAGCTAATGAGCTAACTTGCTAAGGCAGCACGAGCCTCATGTTCTTATCAGTTCCCTTTGCCATCTTCCAGCCTAGTTCCATGAGTGTGATGCCGAGGCAGGCCCACGTGAATACTGCCAATGCAGTGGGTTTGTGTCACAGGTGAAGAACATTAAGTTTGGGATACCTAAATTCATAAGGGGTTTTTGGAAAATCTCCCAAGCTTTGGCCCAGAAGAAGAAATTTCCCTCTTCTTCCAGAAGAAGAAATCTGCCCTCTGCCCTGGAGGAAACCACTATGTCTGTCTTACAAGGTTTTTGCTATATAAATATCCTTGAAAAGACGTTCTGAACAAAAGCTGTCAACACGTTTTCATAAAATGTGTAGCTGTTATGAAAATTCTGATATGTATGTATGGAGGAGTGGTTGAAAGAATGTCTGTAAGTTTCTCTTTAGTTGCTACATCAAACATTTTGCAAAGTGGTTGCACCAATTTATCTAGCCAAAGCAATGGATTCAAACTCCAGTAGCTTTGCATTCTTACCAAAACTCAGTATTGATATTATTAGTCCATTTAATTTCAGCCATTCTTTTCACTACAGTGTATTTCATTGTATTTTAATTAGAATTTTCTGGTGTCTAATGATAGTATCTTTTAAAATTTTTGCATGAGAAGTACCTGTTCAAATTTTTGACCATATTTTCACTAAATAGTCTTTCTTTTGTTGTTGATCTATGGAAGTTGTTTATATATTCTGCATATGAGTTGTTTAGATAGGCATTGCAAATATAGTATCCCAGTCTATGGCCTGAATTTTTTACTATTTAAATGATGTCTTTTGAAGACTAGAAAGTCTTGATATTAATCAAGACCAACTAATAAATATTTTCTTTTCTGGTTAGTGTTATTTTTATGTATGCTATAAAAAAGATTTTTCTACTACAAAGTCATGAAGATATTCTTTCATATTTTATTTTAGACATTGAATTTATTAGCTTTTAGATTGAGGTCTATTATTCCACTCACATTAATGTCTGCATGCTAGCAATACAGGTTCATTTTTTTCAATTGTGATATATGACCCAACACTATTTATTGAAAGAACATCCACTCGCACTGAATTTCAAATAGTAGTTTTGAAAAAATTATACATAGACAGATGATAGATAGATAGATATGAATACATTATTTATATATAATTTCAACATTTTTCTGAACTCTACTTGATTTCATTTATTTGACAATGTGTTTACTAATACTACTGCAGTTTTTTAGTTACTTTAGATTTATCCTAAGTTTCATTCATCTACTATAGTATAAGTCATTCCACATTTTTTTCCCTCAGGTTTGTCTTGGCTATTCTATTTCCACTGCATTTCAACATATATTTTAATTTCAGCTCATCAATTTCCGGAAATAACTTGCTGTCTTGTGTTAGAATTGTTTTGAATCATATCGAATAATACGGAGATAATTTGCATCTTTACAATATTAATTGTTTTTATCCATGAATATATTACATTCTCCTAATTTTTTAGAACTTTAAATTTTCTCATAGTTTTATCATTTTGGATGAACATGTGCTGTATAAATGTTGCTAGATTTATTGCTAGATGTTTGTTTTGTGATGCTATTATGAATATTTTAAATTTTATTTCTTATTTGTGTGGCCATTTCAAGTAGTAGCTTTGTCAAAAATCAGGTGGCCATTATTTAGATATACAATTTATTTTTATATTGATCTCATATTAATCACTTGTTAATTTATTTTTAAATTCTATTTGATTGCTTGTAGGTTCTTTTTGATTTTCTATATGTACCATTAGTTCATTTGTGATTAATAATGCATTTGATTCTTTCTTTTCAATCTTCACATGTTTTTCTTTGATTTCCTTGTTTACTATACTGGCTAGAATCTCCAGTAAAATGTTGAATAAAATGATGATAATGGTTATCCTTGAATTGTTCCTAATTAGGGGAAACACATTCATTATTTCACCAGTAAACATGATGTTTGTGCTAAGTTTTTGCATACAGCCTTTATCAGATGAAGGACATTTTATTCGGTTCCAAACTTCAGATGACAAGTTTTCTCTTATCATGAACAAGTGCTGAATTTAATGAATTGCTTTTTTTTTTTTTTTTTTGCTGAGGAAGATTTGCTCTGAGCTAACAACTATGCCAGTCTTCCTCTATTTTTTGTATGTGGGTCGCCACCACAGTGTGGCTGATGAGTGGTGTAGGTCCATGCCTGGGATCTGAACTCACGAACCCAGGCCGTCAAAGCAGAGTGCACCGAACTTAACCACTAGGCCACCGGGCTGGCCCCCATGAATTGTTTTTTATGCGTCTTAGATGAGTATTTTGCTTTTCTCTTATACTCGTCAATAGGGTAAATTACACCCTTTGATTTTTAAATATTTAAACATTATTTTTGAAACTAGCTTCAGTTTGTTATGATATATTATTATATATATTTTGTATAACTGGGTTCAATTTGACTATATTTTGCTTTAGAAATTTTGCATTTATAATTATTACAGATATAGACCTATAATTTACATTTCAGTCAATATCCTTGTTAATTTATTATAACAAGATTTTGGCGGACTTGTATTCTAACATGAGTAGTCTTCTTTTTTTTCCCCTGCTCTGAAAGATTTGAATAAATTTGATATTGTTTCTATTTCAAATATTTGTAAAAATTCACCCTTGAATCCGTCTTACCCAGGAGTTTATTTGTGGGTAAATTTTTAATGAGGGATTAAATGTCTATATTAGATATAGGACTCTTTTCAAATTTTCTATCTTTTTTTACAGATTTGGCAATATGCATTTTCAAAGAATTTTTAATTTTACCTGAATTTTCAAATTTATTCGCATGCAATTTTTCTTTACAATCCTACTGATTTTTAATGTCTGTAGATCTCTAATGATGTCAATTTTTCATTCCTGGTAATGGTAATATATGCTTTCCATTTATTTTTTTATTAATTTATCCCGCTTATGAATTTATCAATTTTAGAACTTATGAGGAGGCAACTTTTTGCTTTTTAATTTTCTCCTTATCACACTTGCTCTCTATTACTCTGACTTCCACTCTTTTCTGCATTATTTTCTTCATTCTACTCTTCTTAGGTTTACTTTGCTACTTTTTTTCTGTCACTTATTGAGATGAAAGTTTAGATCATTTATTTCAACCTTCAATTTTTTAATGTATGCTTTTAAATATCCCTCTAAACTCTGTAATAGTTGCATTCCACAAGCTTTGACATGCCATGTTATTATTATTATCGTTATTATTCAGTTCCAGATGATAATTTAATTTTCATTGAGATTTCTTCTTGACTCATGGGTTATTTTAACAGTGTGATGGGAATTTCGAAATATTTGGATATTTTCTATATTGCTTTCTAACTAAATTTGACTGAGGTTAAAGACAAATCTTCCTTATCATTTCAATTATTTGATGGTTATTGAAACTTTTTGGACCAGCATATAGTCTGTTTTTGACAATGTCTCATAAGCACTTGAAAAGAACATATGCTAGTTGTTTACACTGAGAAAAGCAAGTACAGTTTTTAAGCTTCTCTAAGTCTCAGTTTCTTCAATACTAAAACAGGAGTATGGGTTAAATATTATACTATAAGGTGCTTAAACAGTTATTTCCTAGCATAAGAAGAACTAAATCAGTTCTCTGCTAGGTCAGTTTTTATAGGTTTTTTAGGAGAAGCCTTGTCCAATACAAAACATTATGTCATGACTGGGACTGAAAGTCTTGAAACATTTCTAAAATAGATTGTAACATTTTTTACAACATATTCGTCTTAAAGTCTTAAAGAGAGGTTACTTAAATATTATGCAATTATTTATTAACATAAAATACAGGTACTAAACAGGTAGTATATCTTCACCTTGGGCCAAATCTTTTCCCTTGGCTATCTGAACTTTTGTTCTAGTCTATTAGCAATCAGCACCGTAGAAAAACATTATGATGAAATTCTGATTCTATTTTCATCGAAGGCAAAAGTTCTTATGTATTTTATTTCTCTCCCCAGTGTGAGTAACTGTGTGTTGTATTTATCTTTTAAATATCTGAATTTCAATTCAGATATTCTGGTTATTCTTTTCTCTTAGTTCATTCTGAAAGAAGGAATACTGATTTGTTCACTATTACCGACTAAAATATCAATAATTTTGTATGCTTATATATCCACTAGTTTCCCAAAGAATTCTGCTATAGAATACCTCCTTTTCTTATTCTACATTATTTTCCTTTGGCAACTCATCGTTATTTCAAATATCTTCTATAGGGAAAAGATTATGTTTCCTACCCACATTTCAGTACAAACCTGGCACAGGGGCAATTACATATAAAGGCATACATAAATGTATGCTGAGTTGAGCTTCCAAATTATGAAATGTGTTAAAGGTATTGAGGCATGTCATTTGTTCAATCACTTTGACAAAGAAAATTAGCATACTAATCATAAAATAAATATTAGTCAAGCAAATTTTTTGACAGAGAATACCTATGACTATGTTAAGAAATGAATTTAACAGGCATTATTAAAGGAAATTCAAATCCATTTGAAAACTAAGAAATCTAATCAATACTATCCAAACAATTATTTCCAAGCTAATTGTTACTTGCCAATCAATGATTTTATTCACTCCAAAAATGTTTGTAATTTTATACTCATGCTTTAATGAACATTTATATGTAAATCTACATAAAATCATGAAATATGTTTTTAAGATATTGTTGATACTGATGTTTAAGTAGAATCCCAAGTTCAAGATTTTTTAAGAAATTATAAGTATATCTAAGAAGTAAAAACAAAGTAGAAAAATAAACATTATTTTTGACTAGGAACACAAAAAGGGAAAAAATAAGAAAGCAACCACTTTTACAAATAAGAAATAGAATCATCATATTCTTACTAAGTTCCATGTTCCCAGTGAATTTATTTTAGCATGATTGGATTCTTCTATCTAAAAGTTGCCTGCCTGCCATTCTCATTAACAGATTTAAGAATATGCCTGTCCTCTCTTTTCAATAGTTTTCATAATGCCCAACATCCAATGTCTGAAATGCTTCACAATCCCTTGGATGCAGGTGCCAAATAGGATGCCATAACTCTGTTTATTTCCTACTTGAACATTACTGATGCATGAAACAAAATTTTAAGAAATGGAATGTTTACATTTATTTTTAAAATAATTATTTTATCAAAACACAAACATAGCATCCTTGTTTAACTGTATATGTGTGACTACTTGTTCATATGTTATACAGAGCAGTTCATGGTTCTGTAAATTATGATGTGGAAATTTGATATTTAAATGTGATTATTTTATCTATCATTCAGAACAAGAGAATATTCCCTGCCTCCCACGGATCAGCTATTATTATCTTTTATAACAGCCTTGGGCAGTATAAACACTCATACAAACAAATCTATAAATAATTTATCATTAATGCATGTGTATGTATTACTACTGACAATATATTAATACTAATAAAGTAATATCGTACACTTTATATATAATGAAGTATATATAGTATATGTAAGTGTATATATGTACACAAAGTATATTATTAATATATACAACTATACATGCACATACTTCTACATTAATATATATGAATATATATAATTAATATATCAACAAATATACACAAATATATACATATCAAAGCTAGGAGGATAATATGCTTAACAGCAGTTCTCACTTTTGTACTTGTCAGACACTTATCAGAAGCTGGTATTATTTCTATGTTCCATCACACTTCTAGTTTTCCTTTATGCTCAACCAGCCCCTGATCTACTCATAGTTCTTTATTTTATCAGATAAATGAAATTTGTATTCCTGAAGTATCTATGCATTAGTGATTCTGTTTTCAGTTGCTGTAGTTTTTCCAATAACTTTAACTACTGGTAACGGGAGTGCTAGGAAGCAACTCAGAGGATACCCCTGGATTTCATATTTACTAACCTTTGCCTCTATTATGAAGTAGTACCCAATTTCCACTTGATAATTAGGATCAATTATCAAGACAATATATGGAATTGTC
This sequence comes from Ceratotherium simum simum, assembly GCF_057802395.1. Classification (NCBI taxonomy): domain Eukaryota; kingdom Metazoa; phylum Chordata; class Mammalia; order Perissodactyla; family Rhinocerotidae; genus Ceratotherium; species Ceratotherium simum. The sequence continues at coordinate 47,911,065 of NC_141911.1, forward strand.
TACATACAAACCATAGGGAAAAAAAAGATAGTCAAATTAACTAAACCATTGTTTGTTTTAAAAACAGTCATTTGCTATTGCTTGACTGACAGCCATTTTCATATAATTAGCTGCTCAATTAAGCACAATGTGGTTTTATTCAAACTGGTTCCATGTAAAAGAGCAGTAGAAGGAATACATTTCAGGAAGACAGAACATAGCCTCTAACAGAACATAAGAAATGTAATTTAGGTTAATATTTAGTATTCATAATTTATACTGACTTAAGTGCCTTGTTTTATGACATTCTATTTCCATAATAAGTTTTGTATCGTAAAGAAATGTTGAATAGTTTGCTATCCTCTATATTATTGTACCCATTATATGCAGCTAGAAGCATATTTCAAAGGGTATTTATACTGCAAGTCATTCATAATACCGTTTGCCTCAGATTTATGTTTTGCTTAAATTTACTTTCACTTAATATTTTCAATAGATTTTTTTCAACTTCACCAGCTAAAAATGTTTTAAATATAAATACGTTTTGCTTGAAACACTAACATTTAAACAAAATTCTCATTTGATTAGTGGCTCCTACTATTTTTGAGTTTATGCTGGTATGTCTGCTCAAGCAGCATTGGCTTACTCTCTCCTTGATTACAAGTGCAACTATAAATGGAATGAAATAAAACAAAAATGGGAGATTACCAAATTGCTGTTTGCATCCAACTATGTGCTTAAAGATGTTTTCATTTATTACCAAATTATTACCTCCTGCCAATATTTGAAATGAGACGCAATGACACACAAAATCAGAGCATTTATCGCTAAGAGGCAAGCAAGCTGCCTCTCCTGGTTGGAGAGTGCTGGTGTACATTAGAAGTCCAATATGGTTATTAAACAATCTGTTTCAAATGGAAATTTTTGCATGTTATCCTTGCCTCCATCTGTGCTTCACGTTATATAATTTTAAATCATAAAACAAGGTTTTCAAGTAATAATAGAATCATAAGAGTTTTCATGAATTTTTCCAGCTTGTGCACTGTCATTTGGCTTACCTTTAACAGGCAGGTTGTCTCTGTCTTCTGGTTTTACGGATATTGACACCATAGTCATCAAATCAATTATATTTAACAGTATCTTATTTTCAGCGGCTTATTCCATGATTTAATATTTTTTACCTTCTTGTCCAAGGTTTTTTCATAATTCAAAATTCATTCTTTACTCAAACCAACATTCACTTAGAATTGTTTCAATCAATTTAAAGTGAATTCACTAGATTAGTGAATTCTAAACAATTCTAGTCGAGCTTTGAGGTTGCTTTTTATAACAAGCGTTATCATCTGATTGAATATGTTCTATTTTACCTCATGAATGGGTTATACAATAATCTCTGTGCTTACATTTTCTTGCTTAATCTTCCTTATACATAACTGCAAGAATAAGCTTTCTTAATTATTTCATTCTCCAATAAGTCTACTCATTGTTCTGAAATTATTTTATTTAACAAATATCTATGAAGCAATTTATATATATCAGGCAATGCTCTAAGGGCTTTACAAACATTTATAGATTTAACATTCAATCCTTTAAAATAATCATCTTTTATTACCCTATAAAATTTAGTCCCACTGCTCCTTTTTTGTTTTTTGAGGAAGGTCAGCCCTGAGCTAACATCCATGCTAATCCTCCTCTTTTTGCTGAGGAAGACCGGCTCTGAGCTAACATCTATTCCCAATCCTCCTCCTTTTTTTCCCCCAAAGCATCAGCAGATAGTTGTATGTCATAGATGCACATCCTTCTAGTTGCTGTATGTGGGATGTGGCCTCAGCATGGCCGGAGAAGTGGTGCGTCGGTGTGCGCCCGGGATCCGAACCCAGGCCGCCAATAGCGGAGCGCGTGCACTTAACCACTAAGCCAGGGGGCAGGCGCCGCCACTGCTCCTTTTCTAATTTGTAAATATTTACTTCTCTTCCTTCTACTCGGAATCTTGCTCTATTTTCATGTTAAGAACCAAACAGTATATTCCATGGCTCATTTCTCTTGCACTGACCACTACTTTATGTGCATTTAACTTAATTATCTATATAGATTGGTACTTAAAGAGTTGGGAATCCTTATGTTTAGAAGAATTGTTTTCATATGCCTAGAAAATTGCTGCTCTGGTTTAGTCAAGGGAATAAAAACAATCAAACTTTTATTTTTATGAGAGTACTAGTAAAATAAAAAATTAATAGAAAAATATTAGATAACATAAAAACTTGAAATTGAACTTCAAAAATAGCTAACCAAGTGTAGTTTGAATTTTGTTATGTATATATACATATGTATATATAATGTTTTTGAGGGTTAAGGGATGATATATCAAAAACATACATATTAAAAATACACGTTGATACAGAATTGAGTAAGTTGTATGAGGCTAATCAATTGCTCGTAATAATTATACAGGAATACACACACACACACACACACACACACATATATATTTTGTTAGTGTCATTGAGTCTATTACGACTCCTAGCGACCCTGTGGACAGCAGAGCAGAACCCTGCCCGGTCTTTTTGCACCATCCTCTCACCTTCCAATGCTGTATCAGACCATGCTCCACTGTTATTCGTAAGGTTTTCACGGCCAATTTTTTGGGAAGTGGGTGACCAGGTCCTTCTTCCTAGCCTGTCTTAGTCTGGAAGCTCCACCGAAGCCTGTCCGCCATGGGTGACCCTGCTGGTATTTGAAATGTGGGTGACACAGCTTTCAGCATCATCAGCAACACACAGCCGCCACAGTGTGACAACCGACTGATGGTTGACGTGGTTCCCCGATCGGGAAATGAATCCAGGCCATGGTGGTGAGAGCACCAAATCTTAACCACTAGACCACCAGGGCTAGCGCTATATGTATAAAATTATATGTATGTAACTACATACATATAATGTACATTATTATATATACAGGATATTATATATATGTACACATACACAAAATTATAAACATAAAGCAAATAACTTACCATGTTAAAATAAGAATTCCTTTTGTTTTTATTTTTTCTAGAGGGAAACAAATAGCTTCTCTTAAGGGAGATTAGTTTAAACAGATCTACTGCTTAGTAAGATTACAGCAAGCACATTAGATGTTAGCGCATTAGTATGACTTAATTACTAAATATATTTAAATATTTGTCACTACTAAGAAGTTCTTGCGTACTAATTTCCAAACACAATGATAGACATCATTTTAATATCCGAGTAATTAAAAGGTTGTTCTATATTTTAGTCAACTCAATGAAAAAATATAAATTTCAACACTGTTCTGAAAGAGCTTCATTGTGGGAGATCTGGTAATCAATTTTTTTAAAACATGTGTTAATCAGATTTGATATACAAAAAGACACAGGTGATATTACAAGCTGTTAGTAAATAATACATTTTTTGTAAGTACTCTAAATAATTACTTTTGGTTATGAAATGCATTTTAACCCATTTTAAAGATTTTAATTATTTTACATTTTTCTAACTCATGTCAAAAGAGTAAAGCATGGAGAGAAGTCAAGATGGCGGCGTGGGCAGACTCTGAACTCGCCTCCTCCCACGGACAAGCCAATTTGCAACTGCTCGTGGAAGAATTACCCCTGAGACAGGGCTGAGAACCGGATGGGAGGACCTCCTGCAACAACGGACAGTCCTAGTTGGGGTGGAAGTGGCAGAGAATCCCTTCTGGAGAGGAAAAACGCCGGATTCACAAGCCACAGTGCATCACGGCCGCAGGGAGCAGCCCACGGGTACGCGGACCTCCCTGGAGGCGTGGGGCCCTGAGCCGGGAGCGCCCCCGCTGGGGGCATTTTGTGGACCCAGCATAATCCAGACGAGTGGTGGAATATCTGACTTTGCTTGCTACTAAAACACCGGGGAGTGCCCCCAGAGAAGCTGGTTTACAAGGAGGTTGAAACCGGCTCTTGGAGGGCCCACGCACAGACTCACCTGTTTCAGAGGGCAATCTAAAATCACCAGAGAGAAAGGTGCACAGTGCTTTGGTGAAAAGAGACTCACCTGATAGGCCCTGAGTGCATCTCGGTGAGAGGTGAGACCTCTCCAGGGACTCGGACATTGGTGGCAGCCATTGTTGTGGCATGGTATGGGCATGCTGACACAGACATCATTGGAGTTCTCCCTGGGGCCTGCTAGCTCAGGTCTACCCAACCCACCAGAGCACCGATTTAATCCAGCTCAGCCAGGGCAGGCAGCCCACCATAGAGACTGGCCCCACCCAGCAACTAGCCCTCAGGCAACTTGTGGGCCTGCATAGATTGGTGACCGGATTCTCAGCAGCCTGGCAACTGAGCCAACTTCAGTGGGGAAGGGCGTGCACAAGGAGCGGGTGGAGAGTGTGGGGCGGTGGTGGAGTGTGTGGGGCTCCCACCGTGGAGAGACTGGGTCCGCTTTGGGAGGTCACGGCACACACATAGGGCAGGACTGTGTTGACTGTGTGTGTGGACCTGTGGGCAGCAGGTGTTGTCAGCTGCAGAGACTTGTGCTTCTCAAAGACCCACATAGAGGATTTGCCCAACCTTCCAAAGCTTGAAACAATTGGGTGCTCCCATGGCTGAGGCCAGCTCCACCCAGCTGCAATCCTCAGAGAGTTGACAAGAGACCTAAAGGCTGGAGGCTTATAGCAATTGTAAGTCTCTGAGCCTAACAACCTGCCACGTGGGGGCCTACTCACTTAAAAGAAATACTGAAACACAAATGTGCTATTAGAACTTGCAGCCAACTGTGCTGGGGTGCCCCACACCTGATAAAGAGATTGAAGGGCCCACAACAACTACAAGCAGCTAAGCATTACAACAGCTGGCCAGGAGCATAACTCGGCCTCCCTGGGCGCCTACAGGGAGAGCAAACAGGCCACAACAGAAGGACACACGTAGCCCACATAAGGGTCACCCCTGGAATGTTGAGAACTGAGGGAAGCACACTGCAGGTCTCCTAAGGCATCACTTACATAAGGTCACCTATGCAAGAGCAGGAGATGTAGCTAACCTACCTAATACGTAGACACAAGCACAGGGAAAGAAGAAAAATAGGAGGCAAAGGAATACATTCCAAGTAAGGAAACAGGACAAAACCCCAGAAAAGGAACTAAGTGAAAGAGAAATGAGCAACCTACTCAACAGAGAGTTCAAACAAAGAGTGTTAAGGATGCTGACTGATCTGGGGAGAAGAATAGATGAACTCAGTGAGAATGTCAACAAAGAAATGGAAGATACAAAAAAGAACCAATCAGAAATGAAGAATAAAGTTCTGGAAATGAAAAATTCACTAGAGGGACTCAAAAGCAGAGTAGAGGATACAGAAGAATGGATCTGTGAGCTGGACGAAAGACAAGAAGAAATTACCCAAGGTGAACAGGTAAAAGAGAAAAGAATTAAAAAGAGTGAGGACAGTCTAAGGGACCTCTGGGACAACATCAAGTGCACTAACATCCGTGTTATAGGTGTCCTGGAAGAAGAAGAGTGAGACAAAGGGGCAGAGAATCTATTTCAAGAAATAATAGATGAAAATTTCCCTAACCTAAGAAAGGAAACAGACATCCAGGTACAGGAAGCACAGAGAGCCCCAAACAAGATAAACACAAAGAGGCCCACACAAAGACACATCATGATCAAAATGTCCAGAATTAAAGATAAAGAGAGAATCCTAAAAGCTGCAAGAGAAAGTCAAGTTACATACAAAGGAAACCCCATAAGGCCATCAGCTGACTTCTCAGCAGAAACCTTACAGACTAGAAGAGAGTGGCACAATATATTTAAAGTGCTAAAAGGAAAAAACTTACAGCCAAGAATACTCTACCCAGCAAGGTTATCATTCAAAATGGAAGGAGGGATCAAAAATTTCCCAGACAACCAAAAATTAAAGGAGTTTGTCACCAAGAAACCAGTGCTACAAGAAATGTTAAAGGGACTGATTTAAGGGGAAAAGAGAAGACTACAAATAGGAAAAATTATCTATTTCCATGATAAGAGGATAATGGATACAAATGCACAAAAAAGAGGTTAGATATGATATCAAAAACAAAAAAGGAGGGAGGAGGGGAGTTAAAGAGTAGAGCTTTAAGACAGAGGTCAAACTAAAGTGACCACCAATTCTGTATAGAAGAAAAAAGGAACAGAGAAGGACTACAAAAACACTGAGAAAAAAAAAAAGTTAAAAAATGGCAGTAAGTACATACTTATCAATAGCTACTTTAAATGTCAATGGACTAAATTGCCCAATTAAAAGGCATAGGGTGGCTGACTGGATAAAAAAACAAGACCCATATATATGCTACATACAAGAGACACACTTCAGACATAAAGACACTCACAAACTGAAAGTGAAGGGATGGAAAAAGATACTCCATGCAAATGGCAATGAAAAGAAAGCTGGGGTAGCAGTATTCATATCAGACAAAATAGACTTTAAAACAAAAACTGTAAAAAGAGACAAAGAAGGGCATTACATAATGATCAAGGGAACAATCCAACAAGAGGATATAACACTTGTAAATATCTATGCACCCAATGTAGGTGCACCTAAATATATAAAGCAATTATTAACAGACATAAAAACAGAAATAGACAGTAACACAATAATAGTAGGGGACTTTAACACTCCACTTACACCAACGGATAGATCATCCAAACAGAAGATCAATAAGGAAACATTGGCCTTAAACGACACCTTAGAACAGATGGACCTAGTAGATATATACAGAGCATTCCATCCAAAAACCGAAGAATACACGTTCTTTTCAAATGCACATGGAACATTCTCCAGGATTGATCACATATTAGGCCACAAAACAAGTCTCCATAAATTTAAGAAGATTGAAATAATACCAAGCATCTTTTCTGACCACAATGGTATGAAACTAGAAATCAACTATAGGAATAAAATTAGAAAGACACAAATACGTGGAGATTAAACAAAATGCTACTGAACAACGACTGGGTCAACGAAGAAATCAAAGAAAAAATCAAAAAATACCTGGAGACAAATGAAAATGAAAATACGACATGCCAGAATTTATGGGATACAGCAAAAGCGGTTCTAAGAGGGAAGTTTATAGCGATACAAGCATATCTCAACAAACAAGAAAAATCTCAAATAAACAATCTAACAATGCACCTAAAGGAACTGTAAAAAGAAGAACAAACAAAGCCCAAAATCAGTAGAAGAAGGGAAATAATAAAAATCAGAGCAGAAATAAATGAAATAGAGACCAAAAAAACAACAGAAAATATTAATGAAACCAAGAGCTGGTTCTTTGAAAAGATGAACAAAATTGACAAACCTTTAACTAGACTCACCAAGAAAAAAAGAGAGAAGGCACAAATAAGTACAATCAGAAATGAAAGGAGAAATTACAACAGACACCTCAGAAATACAAAAGATTACAAGAGAATACTATGAAAAGCTATATGCCAAACAATTCGACAGTCTGGAAGAAATGGATAAATTCTTAGAATCATACAACCTTCCAAAACCGGATCAAGAAGAAGTAGAGAATTTGAATAGACCAATCACCAGTAAGGAGATCGAAACAGTAATCACAAACCTCCCCAAAAATAAAAGTCCAGGACCAGACGGCTTCCCTGGGGAATTCTACCAAACATTCAAAGAAGACTTAATACCTATCCTTCTCAAACTCTTCCAAAAATTTGAGGAGGGGGGGAAGCTCCCTAACTCATTCTACGAAGCCGACATTACCCTGATGCAAATACCAGACAAGGACAACACAAAAAAAGAAAATTAAAGGCCAATATCACTGATGAACATTGATGTAAAAATCCTCAACAAAATACTAGCAAATCACATACAACAACACGTTAAAAAGATTATACACCATGATCAAGTGGGATTTATTCCAGGGATGCAAGGATGGTTTAACATTTGCAAATCAATCAACGTGATACACCACAATAATAAAATGAAGAATAAAAATCACATGATCATCTCAATAGATGCAGAGAAAGCATTTGACAAGATACAGCATCCATTTATGATAAAAACTCTGAATAAAATGGGTATGGAAGGAAAGTACCTCAACAGAATAAAGGCCATATATGAGAAACCCCCAGCTAATATCATCCTCAATGGTGAAAAACTGAAAGCTATCCCTCTAAGAACAGGAACCAGACAAGGATGCTCACTGTCACCACTCCTATTTAACATAGTACTGGAAGACCTAGCCAGAGCAATCAGGCAAGAGAAAGAAATAAAAGGGATCCAAATTGGAAAGGAAGAAGTGAAATTGTCACTATTTGCAGATGACATGATTTTATATATAGAAAACCCCAAAGAATCCACCAGAAAACTTTTAGAAGTAATAAACGAATACGGTAAAGTTGCAGGATACAACATCAACACACAAAAATCAGTTGCATTTCTATACACTAACAACGAAGTAGCAGAAAGAGAAATTAAGAATACCATCCCATTTACAATTGCAACAAAAAGAATAAAATACCTAGGAATAAACCTAACCAAAGAGGTGAAAGATCTGTACACTGAAAACTATAAAACATTTCTGAAAGAAATTGAAGAAGACACAAAGAAATGGAAAGATATTCCGTGCTCTTGGATTGGAAGAATTAACATAGTTAAGATGTCCATACTTCCTAAAGCCATCTACAGATTCAATGCAATCCCTATCAAAGTTCCAACAACATTTTTAACAGAAATAGAACAAAGAATCCTAAAATTCATATGGAACAACAAAAGACCCCGAATAGCTAAAGGAATCCTGAGAAAAAAGAACAAAGCTGGAGGTATCACACTCCCTGATATCAAAATATACTACAAAGCTATAGTAACCAAAACAGCATGGTGTTGGCACAAAAACAGACACACAGATCAATGGAATAGAATCAAAAGCCCAGAAATAAACCCACACATGTATGGACAGCTAATCTTTGACAAAGGAGCCAAGAACATACAATGGGGAAAAGAACGTCTCTTCAACAAATGGTGTTAGGAAAACTGGATAGCCATATGCAAAAAAATGAAAGTAGACCCTTACCTTACACCATACACACAAATTAACTCAAAATGGATTAAAGACTTGAATGTAAGACCTGAAACTATGAAACTTCTAGAAGAAAACATAGGCAGTACGCTCTTCCACATCGGTCTTAGCAACATATTTTCAAGCACCATGTCTGACCTGGCAAGAGAAACAATAGAAAAAATAAACAAATGGGACTACATCAAACTAAAAACCTTCTGCACAGCAAAGGAAACCATCAAAGAAACAAAAAGACAACCTAACAATTGGGAGAGGATATTTGCAAACCATACATCTGATAAGAGCTTATTCTCCAAAATATATAAAGAACTCATGCATCTCAACAACAAAAAAACTACCAACCCAATTAAAAAATGGGCAGAAGACCTGAACAGACATTTCTCCAAAGATATACAGATGGCCAACAGACACATGAAAAGATGTTCAAAATCATTAACTATCAGGGAAATGCAAATCAAAACTACAATGAGATATCACCTCAGGCCCGTCAGAATAGCTATAATTAACAAAACAAGAAACCACAAGTGTTGGAGAGGATGTGGAGAGAAGGGAACTCTCATACACTGCTGGTGGGAGTGCAAACTGGTGCAGCCACTATGGAAAACAGTATGGAGATTCCTCACAAAATCAAGGATAGAACTACCATATGATCCAGCTATTCCACTGCTGGGTATTTATCCAAAGAACTTGAAAACACCAATGCGTAAAGATACATGCACCCCTGTGTTCATTGCAGTGTTATTCACAATAGCCAAGACTCGGAAGCAACCTAAGTGCCCATCAAGGGACGAATGAATACAGAAGATATGGTGTATTTACACAATGGAATACTACTCAGCCAAAAGAACGATGAAATCCAGCCATTTGTGACAACATGGATGGACATTGAGGGTATTATGCAAAGTGAAATAAGTCAGAGAGAGAAGGTCAAATACCGTGTGATTTCCTTCATTAAGTAGTAGATAATAACAACAATAAACAAACACACAGAGACAGAGATTGGATTGGTGGTTACCAGAGGGGAAGGGGGGAGGGAGGAGGGCGAAAGGGATAATTCAGCACATGTGTGTGGTTTTGGGTTGTAATTAGTATTTGGGTGGTGAACATGATGTAATCTATGCAGAAATAGAAGTATAATGATGTACACCTGAAATTTATACAATGTTATAAACCAATGTTACTGCAATAAACAAAAAATTAAAAAAAGAAAAGAGTAAAGCATGAATAAAACACAGTGCAGTCTGTAGTGATGTGATAATGATTTCTGATTCTCTTTGTCTTATTCTTATAAATCAGTTGTCTATTGTATTTTTTTACTTTTCATACACCATGAGTAAATTATTTTGATATAATTCAAACTAAATTGACCTAGAATGTTATCATAATCTAAAATAAAATGGAGATTCTTAAAACTTCTTAATTAGAACTAGTTTATAATGTATAATGTTAACAGCTTAGAAGCCTAAAGGACTCAAAATACTCATAAATTTTTATATAAAAAATATTTCTCTACAATTTCCATAAATAATCATAATCATTTGTGGCAGAAACAATTTCAAATTTTTAAAATGGCATATATATATATACATGTATAAAAATATGTATACTTTCTTCTCCATCATTTTCAAACTCCCACATACTTAGTCTGCTAAAAGCAAAATCATAAAAAATCATAAATTGCTGAAATTTAATTTTTAATAATTCCATACACTGGATTACTATGGAAATGAAGGTGGGATACAATATCTCATCTTCTTCATAACTCCCTCATTCACCCCGAAGTAGTCACTTCCAGGAAGTAAATATACATATATAGAAGAGAAAGTGGAATTACAAAACAGAATTCAGATTGACTGTATTGAAATCATGCCTAGATTTCTTTGCTCTTTATTAAAACCCCTAACTCTTTTAAAAGTGACTGTTTCCAATTATCAACAGCTGCTAACAAACTACCCCAAATCTTTGGGCGAATAATGATTGGATATTTCTCATGGATCTGAGGGTTGGTTGGGTAGTTTCTTTCCTGCTTTCACCTGCTCACCTTCAGGCGGCTGCATGCCGCTAGTGGTTAGACGGGAGCAGGCCTTAGCTGGACCAGCTTATGTGACTGGGTCTCTCTCTCTTTCTCTCTCTCTCTCGCTTAGGATTTTTTATCCTTGAATTCCTCATAGCAAGGTGGACACAGAGCAGTGTTGCAAACGGGTATAAGGCAAAGTTTGTAAAACTTTTTGAGACGTAGTTTCTAAAATTCATGCAGTGTCACTTGCACTTGATTACTGGCAGAAGCAAGTTACAACGACAGGCCAGATTCAAGGAGCAGGGAAATAGATCCCACCTATTTGCAGGAAGATCTGCAAAGAAATTGTGGCCGTGTTTAACGTACTCCAGTAAACTAGCTTTGAATGTAGTAATACCACATCTGCACTTTTACTCTGCCTTTCTATCTGAAGGTTGAAATCTCAAGGAGAGATTCCCATTGATGCCAAAATAACTGTGTGATATTGGTGAGTTAATAACTTTCTTTAAATCAGTTTCCATATCTGCAACACTGTAGATATTAACTGTAGTCTCTTTGAGTTATTCTGTAAATGAACTAAGATAATACATAAAGTGCCCAGCTCAGGACCTATATAATATGCTCTAGATAATTATTAGTCCTTTGCCGTTTCTAATAGCCTTTCTTCCAGTTCTCTAGAAATTATACTCATAAAACAAACACGTTATCAACTACAACCTTATGCTTACTTGACATGTATAAGGACTGCTATTAGAAAGAAAAACCTTTAAGGTACTATGTTTATAAATTAATATTAATATTTGACCTTTATTCTTTCTAACAACACATTCCAAATATGTGAGTAAAATCAAATATTTAATACTCAATGCAAAAGCATTGTTTACTCACAAATTTTAAATATGAATCTGCTTGAATCTTTCCCTCTGCATTAATGCAATCTTCGGAGTAATGGACTCAACATTACTTGTATGCTCGACTCTACCCTATGCCACGTCTTTACTCCAAACCCTGGGATGAAAGATATCTGGGCATTAAATTTATAATGAGTCCCGGGCCACTGCCTCTTTGGCTATACTAATTAATGATTAATTATGATTACCGTGGTTAAGTCTGACTAAAATGAACCCAATTCCCAATGATTAAGCCTCTAGACTATTCAGACTATCAGTAATTATGTCTCAGTCTATTTTCTTATACAAAACTTAATTTCCTATTTTTCTAAGATGGATTATGTCTTCCACATCCCTACATACATTACATATATATGTCTACATATACATACAGTCCTTGAATGTCTGGCAAATGCTTATTTTTATTTTAAAAATTAGCTTAGGGGCCGGTCTGGTGGCACAAGCGGTTAAGTGCACGCGCTCTGCTGCGGCGGCCCAGGTTTCGCCGGTTCAGATCACGGGCGTGCACCGACGCACTGTTTGGCAAGCCATGCTGTGGCGGCATCCCATATAGCGGAGGAAGATGGGCACGGATGTTAGCAAGGGCCAGTCTTCCTCGGCAAAAAAAAAAGAGGAGGATTGGCAGATGTTAGCACAGGGCTGATCTCCTCACAAAAAAAAAAAATTAGCTTAAAAGTTAAATATTTTTCCTTTTTACAGATTTCTTGATCTTTCCATTCCTACTACTTTCAACAAGTACCACACAAGAAAGTATAAAGTATTTCACTCAGTGTTCCAGTGGTTATTTTTTCCACTGCCTTTTTTGAGACTGTATAACACCATTTTATGTCTGTTTTCTTCACTATCTGTGATCCCTTTGTTTATAGGAATTTAGTTTTTTCCATCTTAAATCAACATTTCTTGGTCTAATACTTTTTACAAACTAGAAGCTCAATAAATGATTAAAGAAAGAATTGTTCTATTAGCATTTCATTTATCATTTTAAATGTTGTTAGGTAAAAGTTCTAGTTTAATCAATATATACTACAAATAAGATTTTTGTTTAATAGGAAAATACTTTATCATTCTCCAATTCCAATAATGGGATATTTGAGGAAAAATAAGAGTTTAACACATGTAACTATCCTAAAGGAATCCAATTGCTTTATCCTAACTATTGCTGAGTAATAAAGAGATATGTGTTGTTGAATAGTGAATTGAAGGTGTATCCTTAGTTTAAAAAATCTATTTTGTAATTTATAATGTAAGCCAATAGCCAAATTTAAAAGAAAACTACATTATAGCAACAACAGTATAGTTTTTATACTGAGAAAAGTAGCAATTATTAATTACAAAATAAAATACATTAATTCATCTCCATTCACTCTGATGGCCAGGTAATTATGTTATTTACAAAACAATGAGAATCTAAATTGCATGATACAGATAATGCAGCAGTGAATTGGAGTGTACAAAATAAAGGTATTCAAGTTCAAAAGATTTCAGAATAAAAAAATCAAAATATGTTCATTTTACCCATTGACATTCTAATATCCTAAGTAAAATATGAGTAATCTATACAAAGATTAAATGGAAAGTGCAACAAAGCATATGCAAAATCGGAACAGATTAATAATAATTAAATTAATTTTAACCATTTGGTTTAACCATTAATATGGATTTTTAATAAAATAAATTGGAAGAACAAACCAATGGTACATGCAACAACTTGGATAGATTCACAAACATTATGCTGAGGAAAAGTATTTGGCCACAAAAAGTACATACCACATAATTCCATTATAGAAGTTATAAAGTGAAACTAATCAATGATGAAAAAAATTTAAAAAGTGTCTCACCGGCAAGAGGGAAGGTCGGGGTAGGAGAGCGGCATGCAGTGGCGATTGGATTCACTTGTTAGAGCGAATATTCTGGACTGGTGCAAGAAGATTTACACCTTGATAGGAATGGGATTTACATAAGTGCATTCATTTATATAATTAAACAGTAAAGATTTGTGCTTAAGATTTCATTTTATAGATATGTGTATATGTGTAAAAAAACATAAAAAAATTTTGTGAAGTTTTAAGAATAAGGTGAAATTATAAATGATACAAGAATGACAAATGGTGATAATCACTGTAGGTGGCTGATGGGTATACATGGGTTAATTGTATTATTTAATTATTTTTTATATGCCTGAATTTTTTCATAATATAAAATTTAAAAAATATGTTTAAAAATTAAATGAATAATTATAATCTTACTGGGAATGTGTTTCTAAAAACATTATTATAAAATAAAGCCCAGTAATCACCTTTAAAAATATCCAGGATTTGAGTAAAAGGTGTGGTGCTGGGAAATTAGAGCATTTAAAGCATTCCATTCTGAGCACCAGGGGAAATAACGTTTAACAAATTGTATAAGAAATCTCAAAATAAAGGAGATTTGTTTGAACATTTAATTCTTTTAAATAAACATCAAGAACATCAAGAGTTAAAAATAATCTACAAATTTATGTTATCATAAAATGGAAATGGTCTCCAAGATAATGCAATTATGCAATTGTGACAATGTGATTATGCAATGTAGTAATTGATGTAATGATTAGGAAATATGGTTTAGTGGGAGAAAGTTTGAAAATATGAGCAGAAAATCAATAAATGATTAACAAACATGGTAGATATTAATCCAACTACACCAATAATCACATTGAATGTCAATGGTCTAAATGCACCAATTAAAAGACAGAGATTATCAGAGTGGATCAAATCACTCTCCAACTATATGTTGTCTACAAGAAACCTACGTTAAATATAAAAACACATATTGATTAAAAATAAATGGATGGAGTGGCCGGCCAGGTGGTATAGTGCTTAAGTTCATGCACTTCGCTTCAGTGGCCCAGGGTTTGCAGGTTCATATCCCAGGCGCAGACCTACACACCACTTGTCAAGCCATGCTGTGGCAGGAGTCCCATATATAAAGTAGGGGAAGATGGGCACTGATGTTAGCCCAGGGCCAATCTTCCTCAGCAAAAAGAGGAGGACTGACAACAGATGTTAGTTCAGGACTAATCTTCCTCACGAAAAAAATATAAATAAAAAAAATAAACAGATGGAGAAAAATATACCATGCTAACACTAATCAAAAGAAAGCAGGGGTAGCTACATTAATTTCAAACAGGGTGCATTTCAGGGGGCTGGCCAGTGGCATAATGGTTGAGTTCACTTGCTCTGCTTCAGCAGCCTGGCGTTCGCAGGTTTGGATCCCAGGCATGGACCTATGCACCACTCATGGAGCCGTGCTGTGGCGGCATTCCATATACAAAATAGAGGAAGATGGGCATAGATGTTAGCTCAGGCCTAATATTCCTGAGAAAAAAAGAGGAAGATTGGCAATGGATCTTAGCTCAGGGCCAGTCTTCCTCACAAAAAAACCCCAAAAAACCAGAAAAAAATACTCAGTAAACTTGGAATAGAGGGCAACTTTCTCAACTTGATAAAGAGTATCCACCAAAAATCTACAGCTAACTGTACTTAATGGTGAGCAACTTGAAGCTTTCCAGCTAAGATCTGGTACAAAGCAAGGATGTCCTCTCTCACCGTTCTTTTTCAACATCGTATTGAAAGTCCTTGCTAGTGCAATAAGGCAAGAAAATGAAACAAAAGGTATACAGACTGGGAAAAAAGAAATAAAAATGTGTTTGTTTACAGATGACATGATTGTCTATGTAGAAAAACCAAAAGAATCAACAAAAAACTGTGGAACTATTAAGCAATTACAGCAAGATTGTAGGATACAAGGTTAGTATACAAAATTCATAAAGCTTTCTTATATAGTGACAATGAACAAGGAATTAAAAATATAATACCATTTACAGTAGCACCAAAAAAATGAAATAAGTATAAATCTAATAAAACAATCTTATTCAAAATCCCAGAAAGTTATTTTATGGATATTGATAAACTGATTCTAAAGTTTATATGGAGAGGCAAAAGACTCAGATAGCCAACACAATATTGAAGAAGAGCAAAGCTGGAGAACTGACAGTACTCAACTTCAAGACTTACTATAAAGCTACGGTAATTAAGACAGTTTGGTATTGGCAAAACAATAGATAAACAGATCAATGGAATAGAATAGACAGCCCAGAAATAGATCTGCATAAATATAGTCAACTGATCTTTGACAAAGGAACAAAAGCAATCCAATGGAGCAAAGACAGTCTCTTCAACAAATGATGATGGAGCCACTTGACATTTACATGCAAAAAAATGAATCTAGATATTGACCTACACCCTTCCCAAAAATTAACTCAAAATGGATCATAGACCTAAGTGTAAAATGAAAAACTATAAAACTCCTAGAGGATAACTAGGAGAAAATCTAGATGAACTGGGTATGGTGATGCTTTTTTAGATATAACACCAAAGGCAAATTCATGAATGAAATAATTGCTAAGCTGGACTTCACTAAAATTAAAACCTTCTGTTCTGCCAAAGACAATGCTGAGAGAATGGGGAGAAAAGCTGTAGACTTGGAAAATATATTTGCAAAAGACACATCAGTTAGAGGACTGTTTTTCAAAATATACAAAGAACTGCTCAAACTCAATAATAAGAAAATAACCAGATTAGAAAACAGGCCAAAGACCTTAACAGATACCTCACCAAAGAAGATATACAGATGGAAAGTAAGCATACGTAAAGATGCTCCACATCATATGTCATCAGGGAAATGCAAATTTAAACAACAATGAGATACCACTACACACCTATTAGAATGGCTAAAATCCAGAACACTGACAACAACAACTGCTGGCAAGGCTGTGGAACAATAGGGACTCGCATTTATTGCTGGTCAAATGCAAAATAGCACGGCCACTTTGGAAGAAAGTTGGGCAGTTTCTTACAAAGCTACACATACTCTTACCATACAATCCAATAATTGTGCTCCTTGGTATTTTCCCAAAAAAGGTGAAATCTTATGTCTACACAAAAACCTGCACACAAATGTTTATAGCAGCTTTATTCACAACTGCCAAAAGTTGGAAGAAACCAAATGTCCTTCAGTGAGTGAATGGATTAAAAAAAAATGTGGTACATCAGACAATGGAATATCATTCAGCACTAAAGGAAATGAGCTATTAAGCCATGAAAAACTTGGAGGAATCTTAAATGCATATTACTAAGTGAAAGAAACCAATCTGAAAAGGCTACATACTGTATGATTCCAATTAAATGACATTCTGGAAAAAGAAAAACTATGGAGACAATGAAAAGATCAGTGGTTGCCAGGGGTGGGAGGGAGTGATGAACAGGCAGAGCACAGAGGATTTTTAGGGCAGTGAAAATACTCTGCCTTATATTGTAATGAGGATATACATTTGTCCAAACTCATAGAATGTACAACACAAAGAGTGAACCCATAGATAAACTATGGACTTTGGGTGATTATGATGTGTCAATATAGGTTCATCCCTGGTAAAAAATGTGCCACTCTGGTGAGTGATGTTAATAATGGGGGAGGCTATAAATGTGTGTGGGCAGAGTACCTCCCACAGTCTATGGAAAAATCTTTGTACCTTTCTCTCAATTTCGTTTTAAACAAATTTGTTGTAAATCTAAAACTGTTCTAAAAAAATGAAGTCTTAAAAAAATAAATTATCATCTATGTATCTCTGTATCTATCTCACTATCTCTCTATCCCCATGTGTATCTCTATTTTTATATAATATTAATCTTTAAAGGCAAATTATGATAAAGAAACCTTTATAACAATATAATTTAGTATATGATATACATTTATTTTTTTAATTAAGTATAAATATCATTTAAATAGTTTCAAAAGATATGTTAACTATACTATGGTTCCAAATTTAGAAAAGGACTTATTTTTTTTCCTTCCATTTATTTATCCACCCATGACCAACCTAATTTTCAGCAGTATATAACTATAGGTAAAGATCTACAATTTTGTTAGTAAATGTTAAATACCATCCTTTTAGGGTGGCTGAGCTTGAGGAAATTTTAAAAATCTTTTATATTTTTCTTACCCTCTTCATAATGAACTTTAGCCATTCAAAAATTATTCTTCTTTAAAGACTGAAAAAAAGACAGGAACCTCAAACCTACATTATATATACTCAATAAATGTTAGATAATTGAATTTCTATTGTAGATAAACATACTTAATATTCATCCCTTATATTAAATTTTTTTCTTTCTTTTTTTTTTTTGGTGAGGAAGATTAGCCCTGAGCTAACATCTGTTGCCAATGCTCCTCTTTTTGCTGAGGAAGATTGGCCCTGGGCTAACACCCATGCTCATCTTCCTCTATTTTATATGTGGGATGCTGCCACAGCATGGCTTGATAAGCAGTGTGTAGGTCCTTCTGTGCCTGGGATCCAAACTGGCAAACTCCAGGCTGCCGAAGTGGAGCATGCGAACTTAACCACTATGCCACCGGGCCAGCCCCCAATTTTTTTCTTTTTTTAAGGAATCTAGTCAGTTGATCATGTGAAGCTAGGAGATATTATTTTCTTGTTTTTTTGGCTTTCCAAAGAACTCCATATTGTCAGATTACTATAGGGTGGTAGATTGGTTCCATTACTGATTCCAGTTCTTCACTCCATGCTGTATCTACACCCTTTGTCAGATGGTGATGCTGTTCTTTTACCAACAACAACAACAAAAAAAAGTGAAATATATTTTCCTGCTCCTTAATTTTGAATTCATCCATGTGACTTGCTTTAGCTTATAAGATATTCGCACATGTGATGCAAACAGAGGTTCAAAAAGCACCTCTGTGATTGGGTTTGTCCCCTCTTGTTTTTCTGTAATTACTATAAAACCTTGTGCCTGCTAATCTGCAGGACAATGAGAGATATGCAACACAGTGCTAAGAGCCCCTAGTCATTCCAGCCAAGGATGTCTTAGTCAACTATGCCGGTAGGTTCTCCCATAACGTGAGCAAACACACTCAGTCAACAGAGCTGCCTAGATGACCCATGGCTGACCACAGATGCATGAGTGAGCCCAGCCTGATCAGTTAAGCCCAGGCCAGTCAGACTCACGAGTTAATATCTGGTTAGTACCATATACCACCAAGATCTCGTAGTCCCTTACCATGCAGCTTTATCGTGGTAGTAGATATCCGATACATACAGCAAAATATTACATTCTGTATTTAAGTTTGAAAATCAAATTGCCTTATAAATCTTCTCTGAAATCATATATGTAATAAATTGACACCAACTCACTGCTTTTAAAAAGGACTACTTTTCTTTGTCAGGCACATTTTTCTTCCACCTGAAATCTAGCTAGCTATGTGTCTGCCTTTCTTTCCTTCTACCTGTTTTTTTCTCTCACACACACACAAGAAACTAATGCAAAAGTTAAATCACAGTTTTCTCTGCAACTTGACTTTTCTTGCACTTTCTTTTTAAGGAATTTATGTGGGGATTCAGAAAAAGAAAATAGAAGAGAACTTGAAAAAGAAATAGAAAAGATATTCTTCAGTTTCTATAAGAAAGTAAAAGCATATATAGATATACACTTAGTGAAAGCTTTATGTTCCTTTTATTTTACAATGCAATAAATAAATAAGAAACAATGTTTTGCCCAGTTCTGAAATGTGCAAGATTTAGTACGGCAGAAAGCATTCTGTTGATTGTGGAGGTTTTCCTAAGGACTCAATACATGAGCTGTGACAGCTACAGCTTGATAATAGTGAACATAATACGTATGTTTACACATAAACATTAAGTGTATAGCAATTCCATCTGCAATTAGGAAAATATTTTTACAATATATTACATTGTTTTATATCTGATATATATGTCCTCTCAGGAGTGATTATAAAGTATCAATTTGTGAAAATTGTCATAAAGCTGTAATAAATGTAGTAAATGTACATATTAACATTTATTAAATATATTTTATATGGGAAATAGCAGATAAATATCATTTTCCTTAATTTTAAATAAACTACATAATTTTATTTCTAAAATTGACTTTTATTTTTGATCTGTTTGCTTTGTTATAGAAACAAATCTGTTCTTCTGATTTAGTTTCTGTATCTTGAAGGAAAAAAAAAACACTTTTGCAGCAATATAATAGTGATTGTAATACCATTCATTTGTACCATTATGTACAATTATGTTGGAGATCTGCACCTATTACATAACATTTTTATTGTATTTCATATTATTTTGAATCAACTACTAAGATTCTCTAAAGCACTACACAATTTCTATATAACTTTTGAAGTAAATCTAACTCAAATATATATAAATATATAATATAAATTTATTCTTTTAATCAAATTTAGAACAAAGAATGAGGGTCAATCTCAATCTTAATTCAGATCCCTGAATCCTAAATTTTCAATTATAAGGGTATGAAGAAACTCCGAAACTCGCATATTTCCTTTTTATGCAGAAGAATCAACTGACTTTGTAAAAAACATTTCAACTTTGCATCTTAGATTTCCACATAGCCACTTATATTTCTTTTAAAAAACAAGAGTAATAAGCATATGAGTAGACAGGAGCATATACCACAAAATATACAAAATATACACAATTTTAGAGTACAATAATTTGACTTTGGACTCTCTTGCCTAAACTTTTCTATTTATAATGTCTTCATGACATATAAATTCACTCTGATTTGCTTAGTTACATCTGTTAGCCCTCCTAAGAGATTTTTGGATTATCAAAAAGTTCTCCCCATCTTTCATGGTGGAATTCCAAACACTGAGAAATGCACTGTGAAAGATATTATGGTTCAGAGGCATCTTCTGTGCCACAATCTGTACCATTTCCCGAATTTTCAGAATTAGGACAATGTATTTTGCATATTTTAATCATAATCAAGATAATAACCATTTATAGATTGTATATGATACAGGAAGATTCAATACACCTCTCAACTTTGATGTAGAGAAGAGAGTTCCAGATTTATCTGTTGGAGCGTGTGGGGAGTTGTTCTTCCTGTCCTCTTCCCACGAAGCTTTACCAGTTTCTTTCTGATGTTCTTTTTACTCTGTCTTTCATTAAAATCATATATTTAAGCAAGAGATCAGATCTTCTAAAACAACATTTACAATAATTTACTCTTTGAAGATAGTTTCAAATATTTCCTGACCGTCCTATTATTCCTCTGTTAGCACAGGTGGAAGGTATATCTAAGAAAAAAGTTGAGGCAATTTACATTTCCTGAATGTAAACAACATAAGATCTTATGGGCTGAATTGTGTCCTCCAAAACTCATATGTTGAAGCCCTAACCCCCAGTACTTCAGAAAGTGATTGTATTTGGAGATAGGTCCTTTAAAAAAGTGATTAAGTTAACTTAGGTCATTAGAGTGGGTCCTAATCCAATCTGACTGGTGTTTTTATAAGAAGAGGAAATCAGAACACACAGATACCAGGCATACCCTTGCACAGAAGAAAGGCCATGTGAGGACACAATGAAAAGGCAGCCATCTGCAAGTCAATGAGAGGGGGCTCAGAAGAAACCAAAGCTGCAGAGACCTTGATCATGGACTTTTAGTCTCCAGAACTGTGAAAAAATAAATTTCTGTTGTTTAAGCCACCTAGTCTGTGGTACTTTGTTATGGCAGTCCTAGCAAGCTCAGATATGTTTTTCCATCAAACACAGTAACTGAGTGCTGACACAAAATAACCAATAACCATTCTATAGATAAAAGAAATAAGGTGAGTTTTACTTGAGCCAGAGTGAGGACTATAACCCGGGAAGGCTTTAGAAAGCATTCCAGGGCTGCATGGTTTTCAATACAGTCTTATATCTTTTTAGAACAAAGAACATACGTTAAACATACCCAGGATACATTTTCATCAAAATTACAAGAGGTGTTGTCAGTTAGCAGGTCAACATGACCTGATGTCAGGAGAGGGACTAATCCGGGCGTTACCAATAGGGTGTTACCAATAGGCCATAGGAGGGGAAGTATGCAGTCTTGTCTTAAGAGAGTGTAATACTCTTTACTTTAATGGTCAAACAGATGTATAATATGTGTTTGATAGGCCATAAGTCAGGCTTTTTAGTTCAAGCCAAATCAGTTTTGAACCCGAATATTTACCCCATATAACTCAATATGTGAGAATCTCTTGTCATGAGACTGCAAATCCATGATAACTTTGTACCTGTAATTACAAGATTCTCTACCCCTAAGAGGTCTTACTAGAATTTTAACAAGTAGCATTATATTGAATTAATTCTTATACCATCATGATAATCAATTCTTCCTTACAGTGGGGGATTATTAGTCAGATCAAGTTCTAAAGATAAATGATTCTTTAGCAATGTTGAATTTCTTATCTATAGTTTCTTTTATTAAGATTTTTTTTCTATATCTCATAACAACATTGCCATTGTTGTTCCAGATGTTATATTCAGGATATTGTATTTTTTAAGCAAAATGATATGGAATATTGCCAAACAAAATAAAGTATGAAGAGTACTTGAACTGCATTATAAGAAATAAGATAAAAAATGGCAAATGTTTAGTTAGAGGTAGCCAATATTTAAAAA
Organism: Ceratotherium simum simum; assembly: GCF_057802395.1. Taxonomy (NCBI): domain Eukaryota; kingdom Metazoa; phylum Chordata; class Mammalia; order Perissodactyla; family Rhinocerotidae; genus Ceratotherium; species Ceratotherium simum. Next base: position 47,933,575 of record NC_141911.1, read on the forward strand.
TGTAATTCAGGTCCTAAATACTTCATATTATTTTCAGTAAAAATACAAAGTCTTAACATTTGCTTCCGGTTAAATATAATTATGTATGTCATTTCATCCTTTTTAAGAAACACTGTCCTATATTAGTATTAAAATTTCAGAATAAAATTTGTGGAGATTGTAATAATGTTCTTCAATAATTTCCATGGCTTCCATACATTTGGGGAAAAACTTTTAGAAGCGTAAAGAAAGTGAAGCATTTTTATTCATTGCTTCTGCTTAATCAGGAAAATTGAACACATTTTATTTCATATTTCTGTCTATTCTTAATAGCATAGGGAGTGTGGCTGCAAATCTTTGTATCTGATTGGCATTTTTGGTAGTTTTCATCTATATAGCAAGTTGCCTGTCTTTTGTTGAAATTGATTCTGTGCAGAAAAAGAATTTGATTCATCTGGATTTGCAATGGTGGTAAATGAGAAAAATTATCGTGTAGTAATCTATAGTAATGTGCTTTTAAATACTCTATCTTGAATCATAAAACACCTCACTCTAGAAGGCACTTTAGAAGTCGGCTGTTAAATTATTTGTCCTCTGAATAAGATGTCTGTTTTATTACAAGTAGAGGGATTTCTAACCTGGATTTATTGTTCAGTTTATTTAATTTCTCCTTAGAAATAATAAAAGCAATCTACCATTCTACATATTCACAGTTCTTCTAATCAAGGCTCATTCTTTATGTTTAACCTTTCCAATTGGACAAGATTTCTTGTCTGTTGGTCATGTTTAATCTACTGATGACAATTTCAATTTCAAATGATAATTGGGACAAATCATTTTTTTCCCTCATGTCTTTCCTCAGTTTCTGCTAAATATTCTGCAACAAGTCTTCTTATTGGTCAAGTTCACTCAGACAATATCCAGATAATCACAAAGGCTTGAAGAATATGTTAACACCAAACTTAAAGCCACTGCCTGACATCTAAATTGTGAAATACTTGCCAGGTTTGATTGCAACAATGAGTCATTTGTTATTGTTTTCTCTTTACAATCTAGATAATGATTTCCGTCTGAATGCCAGATCAGGTCGAAGTTTGTAAATATAGTGAAATTAGGACAACTTCTATTTTAGCCAGTTAGGTTAGTCAGAAGAACATAGCTCCCCTCGGTGGGCAACAATTAAAACCAATTGTGTTATTCATTTGTTGTGTTGCTCACCTAAAGAACGTACTGTGTTTAAAATAATTATATAGAGGAGTAGTTGTAGAAAATTTTATTAAATACAAAAGGGGTTAATAAATTCACACGTTTCAAAGAAATTGCCAAAAAGAAAATATTATAAAACATATAATCAATTTTAAACCAGTAATATTATCTTTTAAATTTTTAAATAAATAAATTTGAGAATAAAAAGTAGTACTTTAAAAAAGAAATTAAAACAACGGCATTTTTATGCCATTTGTTGTTATGGCATATTTACATACTATGTTGGTAATGGTGTTACTATGTTTACAATATTCTCGTGAAAATCAATATCTGCAGACCTACAACTTCACTCCCCCCAAAAAAACTCTTATTGTTCCAAAGTTTCCTTTTAAAAGTCCCATTCTATAAACATGACAACTGAGCATATTCAAACTTAATACTGGTGCTTTCATTAATTCATAATATGTGGATCCACATGTAATTTAGCTTCTGAGTGATCTTTCTTTCATAAGTTCAGACACATGACTGTCTTTCTTGCGATGTTCAATTACTTGGAGGTAGTTTCAAAAAGCCTTTTACAGAACTATCTAAGAAAATTAGAAAAGCTTTGTGGTTCTGTCACAGTGTAAAAGAAGATTAAAATAACAGCTATAATTAAGTTGTGATACTGAGATTGTTTAAAAGACAACATTTTTAGTTACACCTTGAATTAAGTGAATTCATCAGATCTACTGTATGAGTTTGCAGTAAAAATAGATGACATTATGAAACAATCTAGTCATGTTGGGTTGTTGGTACATTTTTCATCTCTTTTAGATTCCATAGTTGCTAATCCGATCATGTAGTCTCTGCAGCTGAAAGATATGAATGTAGCACAATTCAAACCTCATGGGCTGTTCATTGTTAAGTGCCGTTAATGGATAAGTAAACAATACCTTTACTCACTACTCCACTTAAGTACCCTAGTATATTTAAGCACCTTAGCCACTGGTTTAGTTTCCTTAATATTTCAACCAACTTCTTTCCTTCTGGAATAGATTCTACCTCACAATTCTATTCTATTGGAATTAGAATATTCTGACCAAACCAATTTATTCTTTATTTCCACATAGACAAAAATCTCCATATACTGTGGAATTTCAAGTTGAGATTTAGAAATATCATTTACTATCAATTCATGAGTAGGATTTTCAAGTTGATATGGTGTATAACCTATGGCTATTATTGTAATAATTTCAACATTTCACATATATTTTGTTATGGTTTTTAATTGTATAATATTTGTAACTTTGTATTATAAATTAAAATGTGAAAAAGTTATTCTGATTACTCTGTAAATGATTAATAGTGTTTATGTATAGTCTATTGACAGTTCCTAGCTATTAAGTAAAATACATTATTCCTAGAAACTAATATAAATAAAATAGTATAGTTAGATAATTATTTGAATATAGAGGAGCAGATTGCTAAACTATCCACTCATCTTGTTTAATATTATTCCTTGTATGCTATGTTCACATTTCAAAGGTGAGTAAATTGTAAAATATTCAGAATATCTAATATTAATTTCATTATTATGTCACTGTTCCATTTCCTTTTTGGGACAGAGTCCCCTCTGCCAGAAGTCAGGTCAATTTTGACCAGTGGTTGAACCGACTCCTCTGTGAGTTCCATCACAAAGCACATAATAGCATCCACAACAAATAAGAGGGTAGAAAGTCACTAACCTTTTTACTCTGTTCATAATTATAAGACATTTATATGAAATTCCTTAATTTACCAAGGCCACTCTGATTTCTGCCTGTTTCTCTCACTCGGTGTCTTAGTATGTATTTGAATCTCTTGACATCATCCAGCTTTGCTTTTTGACCTTCCTCTGCTGTATATTAGGAATCCTTCTGAAACTGGTTCTTTAATCAACAAGGAAAGTTAGGTTCCACTAACAAGGAAACGACATTTTCTCACTAGCTCCACTTAAAAAATCCTAAGGAGGAATTTTTATTAATATGGCTTGAGTTATTTTTATATCCCTTACCTAAAAATATTATAGAGACTCTGACTAGTAAATTAGGAGACATAGGTCCATCACTGTGGTCAGGGTGCTATAATAGGCAACTCCACCTGAAAATTCGGGAAGGAGTTGGGGAGGACAAGTTGTTTAAGGAAAGGGAGCTATACTTTACTTAAGTGTAAGGTAAATGGAGTTGGATAGATGAGATAGAGGAAAACATACTTATTGCTACAGTATTCATCTATAACTTTTATGATCAAAAGTTATTTAATAGGAATGATTAATGTCACACTTTAAAGATGAATATCATTCTTTTTTTTTTTAATTCTTTTTTTAGGTGAGGAAAATTGGCCCTGAGCTAACATCCATTGCCAATCTTCCTCTTCTCGCTGAGGAAGATAAGCCCTGAGCTAACATCTGTGCCCATCTTCTTCTATTTTGTATATGGGATGCTGCTACAGCATGGCTTGATGAGCAGTGCATAGGTTCACGCCCGGGATCTGAACCTGAGAACCTTGGGCTGCTGAAGCGGAGCGTGCAAACTTAACCACTATGCTGCTGAGCCGGCCCCAAAATATCATTCTTAAATCCATGTGATTCACATAATTTCTAAAACATGTCCAGTTAACTAAAGGGAAAAATGACTATGCATTTTGTGATATTAATAGATGCTACTTAAATATATCCTTTTTAATGTCACATTTTCTTCTAAAATTATATATAATTTATTTTACTTTTTTATAAAATAGTAAATATACGTGGGCATTAATAAATGCTAAGGTCTGTGCTGTTCACTTTATATGCATTACATCATGTAACCATAACAGCAAAATTATGTGCACATTATAGACATTGACATCGATTTTTAAAACATATCCAATGAAATATAAACACCATAGCAATTTGATGCCAATCACCAATCATTTAAAAATAAACAAAAGTTCTTCATTAACAGTTGACAACTGTATGCTTTAATTTCCCTGTAAATCATGTTTCCATTTTTTCCCCACAGAATTTTTTTTTACTCTACTATATTTATGATAGAAAATCTTATCAACCACCATATCATACTTCTCTTAAACACAAATACATACCTAAATTACAATTCATGTCTAATTTTCAGCGAAATAAAATTTTTCCTACCAAATTTACCTTTATAATAACTATTAGTATGTTATTATTCAAACATGTACACATATATTACAATTTTGTATAAATGATTATTTAACACAAGAAGTAACGTTTTATTCTAAATGCCTTTCTTAATGAGAATAAATGGGGACAGGTATGGTGCCCTAATTAAAGGAGGCATCAGTATTTCCCACTGTCTCTTTTAATGACCTGAAGTTTTTGCACCCAGGGGCAATGCAATGTGCTAAGATTCCATGTGAGTGAGGAGTACAAATTTCTCTTCTGAGGTGGAAGAAAGGACATTGTGAAAGGGGTCATGAGAAAGGAGAACCCATGGGGGCCTTAATCACAGGCATTTTCTCAGTCAGGTCGATTTTAGGAAAGAGTACTTCAGGAGTCAGCATCTGGAAATTGCTTTCTTTGCAAAAATTCCTGGCTGAGTTTCCCTCAGAATGATGTCGTTTTCCCACAGTTATCCTGTGTGAAGACTGCTATTACAATCATCTCAATTTGTCAGATGAGGAAACAGAGGTAGAGTTTAGGAAAATTTCCCAAGGATACACATTTGAGCATTAGAGTCAACATTTGAATTATGTCTATCCGAGCCCTTACCCATGCACTTAAGCAGTAAAATACACTAACTCCCACCCAACTTTATTTTATAAAATTAATAATGTCACTGTAACACAGATTCATTGTTAAAAGAAGGAGTTAAAGGACTTCTAATACTAGTGCTATTTATCAATAGTTTGATAAATAACACTTCACGCCTTGCTTATAACAGAGAAGAGTGGGATAACGGGAAACAAATTTCAGAGATAAGAGAGGTGTGGCAGTCAGAATGAGTCCATTACTCTGCTTCAGGGCACATTTCCTTCTGTCATTAAACAATAACAACAATGAATGCACATAAACACACATCACTCGCTTGTATTACTTCTTTATTCAAAATGCAATATAGGAAAGAGAGTGTGCTTATGTGTGTGAATATGCATGCTCCAGTTTCTAAAGAAAAAGAAGATGGGAAGATTTGGATGAGAAACTGTCCTTAATTTTTCACTTTAAGCCTTTTTGTTTCAATATTTTTCTATCATAGAAACTACAGTAACCACAGTGGCCATTTTGATTTCTGGTCTGGGTAAACAAGGTGTTTCATAAATCCAGATGAGTATACAAACTGAAAAGTTCAAGACCTTGTAGCTCTGTGGTCATTGAGCACTCCCTGGAAGACCATTAATGTGAAGAGTGAGGTAATTAAAGTTGTGGTTCCATGGCCAAAGGTTAAATTCCTCAAAGCCCTGAGAATTATTAATGAGTAGTTGAGCAAAGTGAAAGTCTAACATTGAGACAAGAGGCAAAGAGAACCAGAATAATGCCAGATTAATGTTGTTGCATTAGTATAGCCAGGGTATTTATCACACTAATAGTTGGCAAACATAGACAGTAGGTGCATGGGGTAACGAGGAAAGTGACATAGACTGCAAGAACCTGCAACATGGATACAAATAGAAATTAGTGATAAAGAATAGCAGCACAATTGATGTATTTATTCAACACAAACTGATTGAAGACTACCATATGAAGCACCACACAGGGGCTGGGGCTGCAACATCAATCAACACATGGGCCTTTCTCTCTCAGAGAGTACGAATCAGAAAAAAATAATCAGGCAATTCCAGGACACTGGACAACGGGCTTTACCTAGCTTATGGAAACCTATGTACATTTTGTGGGGAATAGGTTTATTTTTTGTGACATTCCAAAGTTAAATTAGATGTAAGAGAGGTAAATGGTCTGTGTGATGTTCTTACGCAAAAGCTCAGACATGCGAAACATCAGGACGTGAATGAAAAATTACAAGTAGTTTGGTACGAGGTATGTTTCTCCAATCACTGCCTATCGCCACAACACTTATGTACAATACTTACATATGTACAATCTACCATGATGTATTTCTTATTTGTTTCCAAAATCTATATTTAAAATACACAGATGTGTGTGTGTGTGTGTGTGTGTGTGGTAGTTACTTTGACTTATGTCAATTAGGATAGATTTAATTCAATCATCTCTTGTTTACCTGAATTTTTTTTTTTCCTTTACCTAGTTAAGAAGACAAAAGAGAAGAAAGAAAAATTCAGGCTTGCAATTGTAAATTTTATTTGCTATATTCATTCTTTTGGAAAGAAAAAAGTAGATAAAGACAAGACTCATGAAAGAAAGACTTGCAATTCCTGCTTTGGGACTAGACAGAAAGCATACAGATCAAAATTGCCAAATGAGCATTCCCCACCTCACCAAATCCCTTTGAAATGGCAACAGGGATATCCAGAAGGAATGCTTTCATAATAGCCAAGAATCTGAAAAGGCCCTAAGGTGATCAAAGGTCTTCATGGGTCTGCAGAACTCCACAGTCCAGATTAGGATTGAAGATATATAAGGCTATGTATATACGAATGTATGTATGTGTGAGTATATATATACTTATATTTATATATTCAAGAACAATTTCAAAGAAGGCTACAGAACATGTAGAGGTTCATCTTTCTGGCTGCGCCTGTAGAGACTTCAAATTTGAAATACCTATATCAGATTCTGAAAGTAAAAAAATGAAGGACTGTCATCATGGAAATAAATTGAAGGAATGTCTATGGAACAGCTGGGCTGGTCATACCCTTCCTTTCTGTCTTTCCCTTTTCTCCTCCCTTCCTCTAGAAAAGTAATATCTGTCAATGCTTGTTCTTTCCCCCAGGGTAAGCAGAAGAACAGCTCATTGAAGAACTGAATGATTTCTCTGCAAGGACTGGGCTTTCTACAATATATGTAGTTTTCCTGGAGTAAATCCCTCATTTTTCACATGATGGCAGGCAGGGGCAATTTGAATGCCTTACCACTACTTTTTCATTATAAAGTGATGCCTGCTAATCCACATACCCTATAAACATACAAAAATTCATGCTTAGTGTGACTATTCCATGGGAAAAACAGACCTGCCCAACTAAGAAGTAACTCATACCTCCTACTGTACATAAATTTGAATGAAAAAATCAGGACTCACTAGCTATTTAGGGGAAACTAACAGTTCAAAAAATGACTAAGATGAGAATGAAGATCTAATTAGGGAAAGAAAATTTAAATACAATTATACTTGATACCTCTGGTGAGATTAGAGACATTTCCTCCAGAAAAAAAAAGAGTAAGTTACTTGAAGAACAAAAATGGTTTAAAAAATAAAATCTGATTAAAAAAAAAAATAGAAGGCATTCTATTTCCCACTCTTTATACTTGTGTTCACCTAATTTTCTAAAGCCACAAAAATGAAGAATATTTTTAAAAACTGAAAATACATTCCATTATGTCTTTGAAATTCATAAAGTATTTTTTATATTTCTACTTATTATGGAATGAAAAAATTATTCAATAAATTGTGCTATAAAAATTCAGTAGGTATTTAGAATAGTTAGACTCTTATCACATACTATATATTTAAATAAATCCATATGTTATAATAATATTGACAATATATGTTAAATGAAAACATTAAAAGACTAGGTTAAGTTATACATTAATTTTACACAATTGTGAAAGGAGAATTTCTCTCAAACTACAAATGTAGCAGGAATTGCAGTGATGAATTAAAAAATTCAAATGAAAAAGTTTTAAAATTTCTTTAACACAATAAGGGAAGAAGCCAACAATTAAGTGAGAAATATATTTGCAATATTTATGACAAAATATTGACATTTATAAGAAGAAAAGGATTAATAGCATGATATTTTGAATTTTTATAATATATCAATAACAAAAAGAGTAACACTACAATAAGAAAACAGAAAAAAGTCAATTCCCATCAAAAACATGTATTGCACTTCTTCTGGTATTGAACTAGATTTTTCCTTGGGGAATCTTCTCCTGTCCCATTATCCTTTCATGTGTCTTTTTAAATAAAATTAATTCCAAGCTTCACTCAGGCTTGATCAATTAAACCATCATATCCCCCTGGTGATTGGTTCAAAGAAGGGCAGATTATCAAAGAAAGGCCAATCAAATGCTTTCTCCAGGGAATTTGAAGATTGAGGGAAACAACCAAATCACAGAAAGCAGCCGTACCCTGAATGGATTCTTCTTTGGTTTTCTGCTTCTTCAAGCTTTAGTCTTGCTTTGTTCCTGTTTCCTGACACCTGGTACTTTAGGTTTCCTCAATTCTATTAGCCTTCCCGCCAAATAATTCCAATAAACTCGTGTTTACTTATGTTAGCCAGAATACAGAGAGAGAGAGCATAGTCTTTGTTTTTAGAGTGATCAGAATTTGAATACCAGCTCATGCACTTATTAGCTATTAACTATGAGACCTTGGGAAAATTCTTTAAAATCTCTAAGTCTCATTCTCGCACATTTATATGAACACACTTATATCTAACCCTCAAGATACATTAAGGATTAACTCAAACATAGCATGATTCTGCTCTTGAAGACGGTCGGCATTTAGTTATATGCCTTTTGCTATTCTTTTTGGATGTTAAGTTAAAAACTACATCCATCTCCCCCTGCAAAAGGCACCACATAAAATTTTTGAAATGTTAATATCCATACGTTTTGTATATATAAAAAATGGTAGTGACTTTAAATGTATGGTAATGCATGCCTAATAAAAAATGCTTCACTAATAAATTATAATAGGAAAAGCTGGAGGGCCATGAATACCATGAAAACAGGAATTACAAATCAGGAAAACAGAGAGTTAAACTTAACACTAAATGGAAATATGACTAACTACACAGGTTTAGAAGAGAGAAGTAATTATTGGCCTCTGCCCATAGTACATGCAAGAGGTTTGAACTGCATCAAAATTAGGCATGTTCACATTGTAATTCACTGCCTTTTATACAAAAGGTATAATTTATACCTATCCCAGACTTAAGAAGTAGATTTTTAATATTTTATTTAAGTCACTAAAATATTCTTTGATCATTTTTTTCATAAGAAAAGCAATTATATGTTTTTTATACACTGAAAAACATTTTGTTTGATGACACAATTTGCTTTTGTTGTCCTTATAGAGAACATTAAATAACTTTTCAATATTATTTGGATTTCTAACCAATATGGCAGAAAACTTTGGGGGAACCTCTTATCATACACACACACACACACACACACACACACGTACACATTAAGCCATAGAAACGCTGGTTAAATTAATAGTAAAAAAAAAAATTATTGTAGGGTAAAAGTTCAAGTCAAATAACTCATGTTCTTGCAATGGGTTGACTGCTTGAAATGGAGACCAAAAATCTCTGTCCGGAGCTGATAATGTTCTAAGAAAGAAAAAGAACCTGAGCCACTAAAGTGTGAAAGTATAGAGTACAAATTTTAAATTCAATGCCAGCAAGACTCTAAACCATCAAATTATTAAAAATATCGTAGAACACCAAGAAACCTCAGGGAAAGTGGCAAACATGAAGTTTCCCCAAAGAAATGCAAGAACTTGGAACTACCATGGAATACAACTACTGCTGAGGACAAGCTTATCTTCCAAATGAAAGACCATGGATTACATACACTGACATAGAAGCCAGTAGATGCAGCAAAAGGAAGAATTCAGAACTCACTGACCATAGAAAAAACAGCTATATGAAAAAAGACTGGCAAACATTACAGAGCCAAGTTTCACTTAGTGTTCTTGTATTAACTTGTCTTATCATTTAATCTTATCAGTGATTCAGAAAAAAGCTGTAATTATATACATCAATTAAATAGAATCCTTTTGGAATGCATACTTTCAAGAACACCAATCCAACAATGTAATTAAAGAGTTTGAAATAATGTTTTCTCTTTTTTGCCCTTAAAGCTTTTCAAATTCTAAAATATGTTAGCCTTAAATAAATTCAAAACTCATATATCAAGTATTCAAGTTTCAGAAGTCTTTTTTTTTCTCCTGAATTTTCAACTAATTTGGCAACTTTTATGCTTAAAGTCTTTTAAATCACCCTGTACATATTAAAACTTGTAAGCAAAAGGATTGAGAGCTGTCATTCGGAAATGTCAGGTCTGTTGTTAGTGGTTCATGAATAATTGACACTGAGATTACCTAGGGAAATTTGCAATTAGCTTCCTCATTAACATAAGAAGGAACAGTATGCTGCTTGGTGAATGCTAGATTTTAACTTAGGTATTTACTCAAGAGATAAAAAGTTTATAATAGGACTTCTAATGAAAAATTCATTAGCTCCATTTGATATCCCAAGGGTTTCCAAGTTACTTCATGAATGAGTCATTGGGAAAACCAAGAACACATATTCAGTTATTAATTTATATTTCAACTAACTGTGAATGTCCAGATAACACAAGAGATCAATCTGCAGGTAATATTCAATAAAATGGTGACTTCAACAGCAGTGATGGAAAATAAGTACCATATAGGTCATTGCTAATCTGTCTGTTGCACTCAGAGTTGAAAATTAGGTTCTAAGAAATGTGCATAATATTAGTAAAATAATATCAAAAATTTTATGTGTAATTACTCTGGAATGAGTTTTAAATACGTGAAACTCAGGTGACGATAAACATAATTATGATTCAGCTTATTCTCCTTAAGGTTGATGTTTGAATCAAAGGAGAGCATTGATATAAAATATCAATTTAAATATCAATATCGATAAAATACAATATCAATTAAAATATCAATAAAATACCTCATGACAGAAAAAATGGCAAGGGCAGTCCTGGTGGCCTAGTGGTTAAGTCTGTGCACTCCACTTTAGTGCATGGAGTTCACAGGTTCAGATCCCCAGCGCAGACCTATGCACGGCTCATCAAGCCATGCTGTGGTAGCATCCCATATACAAAAGAGAGGAAGATGGGCCCAGATGTTAGCTCAGAGACAATCTTTCTCATTAAAAAAAAAAAGCAAAGATCCTTGCCCAAATAGACTAATAAAAAGGAAAAAATAAAATTGGTAACGTTGAATAATGTGCACATAAAAGTACAAAAGTGTCTGTTTCCACTCATTTGTACATTGGTATATACATTAGGCTAAGTGCACCCACATTGGAGGTGTCTTTTAAGGCTGCATACATTTTAGGTGCAATTAAATGCAGCTAGTATTTTAAAGTAATTTTTTTTAGTTCAACTTTAGAGTTGAAATTATGAGGAGTGTAAAATAAGCAGAAGATACTAGAAAATATTACAACATAGTTTAAGAAATTCTAAAGAGAAGATATCTATATACAATGGGGGAGAGCATTTCTGGAAGAGTTCCTATTCCACATACTGTATGCTGTGGATATGTGCTATCCAGACAATAAAATCCCACATGAAGACATTCACAGGAGGAAAAAAATGATTTCATTTCATCTGATATGTTTTGTTTTCAAATTACCAAGAAGTACTAGGAATCAACAAAGATCCATTAGGGACTACATGGACTGGCAAAAAAAAAAAAGGAAAAATGGCAGGGTTCTAGACTTCAACTAAACAACTTTTATCAATTTTTATCTATTTTAACATTGTTTCACATAATATTTCATTTTCTGATTCCAACAGAATATAAATATGAATTTGTATTAGTCAAGGTTCTCTAGAGAAACGGAAGCAATACTGTGTGTGCATATATACGTACGTACATACATATACGTGTATGTGTGTCTGTGTGTTTTAATGAGACTTCCTAAGAAAGGATGCACTGTAAAACAAAAGTATTTTGTAACTGAGTTTTGTGAAAGGAAAAACTACTATGCTTTATATACCTGAAATTTATATAGTGTTATAAAACAATGTTACCTCAATTAAAAAAAAAAAGTAAAGGGGCCAACTCTCATGGCCTAGTGGTTACATTTGGTGCACTCTGCTTCAGTGGTCCAGGTTTAATTCCTGGGCGTGGACCTACACCACTCGTCAGTGGACATGCTGTGGCAGTGACCCACATGCAAAAAATAGAGGAAGACTGGCAACAGATGTTAGCTCTGGGTAAATCTTCCTCAGCAAAAAAAAAAAAAAAAAAAGTGAAGAGAGACTAATCAGACTCCTTGGCCTCGTGACAGGGATCCTGAGTTCAGAGCCAATGGAAGTCAGTTATCATGGGGGACAGACCACTGAGTGAAGGAGATAGATGGAAGATCTAGTAGCCTAAAGATGGATTTATAATGCCATCTGGAGATGAAACGAAGCCAGAGTACCTCCATGCTCTAAGCTGAAAGTGAGGCCAGACTATGAGTTATACCAATCATGGGCTTCATCATCAGAGGCCAGCAGGGAAAGGTAGACAAGGGAGAGCAGATTCCAGCCAGACACGCCCAAGGAACAACTGAAACTCAGGAGGTCCCTTCCCCCTCAACTCCATGGATGCAATAAAAGCTACACACCCAACCACCCCATACACCAGATTCCATCTTAGGGAGAAAAGCACAGAGAGGAAGAGGTTAAGAGACTGAATATGCTTATTCAAGAGACCTGAGAATTACTTGAAGGAAATGTTTAAATTACCAGAATAATGTTTGAACAGTACCCACCATATTTCCAACAATTATCATGACACGGATTGGGTGGGGGTGGGGGGTCATAAAGAAGACAGGTCTGCTATAGGCTAAAGAAATTTTCTATGCCCATCTGAGTTGTATTATGAGTGAATTTGGGCCTTGTTATATTTACTACCCATTAATGTTTCATGCTTCCCTAGCTCTAGTTCAGTTATAATTTAGTTTATCGTAGTCACAGCAAATTCAGGATGCTGAAATAAAGGCACCATACTTGAGGGAAAAAAAAACTACTATGTTTGAACGTACACTTTAGAAAGTCTCTTCAAAACAATCCTGTATTTGAACTCTGTTCTTAGTTTTTTTTTTGAACAGTTTAGACAAACTGCTGGAAATTAGAACAATTTTCTCCATTCAGCTGAAATTATACAGTTTCATAGCTTCCCTTCCCCCTATTTATGTGTATGGGTGACAGCCTAAACTGTATGTTTGTGCCACAACATCTAGATTAATATACTGTGGAGTGTTCAATAACCATTATGTAGAAGGTAGACAAGAATTAAAAGGGTTTAATTTCCTAGAAAGAAAATGGAAAAATGGTCATTTTTAAAAAATAAGTTTTATTACATCATAAAAAATGTGTGTATATATATAAAAATGTATACACATTTTATATATAATATATATCATATTATATATTCTATATATATATATATAAGGAGAGTCAAGTTGACACATAAAATAAACCATCCCAGAAGTCCACTGCCTTTTTGTGTAAGTAACATGGATACCTCCATAGAGATCTTTTCAGTTTACTCCAGATATTTCTCACCTCCTGATCTAATTCTATTTTTCATTCCATAAGCCAATATCAGTTGATAAACCTCAAAAAGAATTGTAGTTGGTATTCAATATTATTGTTATTAACGCTGGAAGCAAAATTTTAATTTCAGTTACAGAGAGGAAATCTCTATAAATAAAGACATTACTAATTACTATTTAGAATCGTCTTAAGTCTTTCTGTGTATGCTCAAAGGTCGCATGAGAAATTATATTTTTCCAAATAGCAAATATATTTTAAAAATAAAAAGTACACATACTTTCAAGAAATAACTGAATCAAATTAGGCACAACAGTGTTGAAGACAGCAATTCTGTTTTCATCCAGTTGTCAAAATTGGTAATATGTTCTAAGCATATTTTGCTGGTTATGATTCCTCACTTATTTCCTCCAATATAAATTTGACTGTTCACAGGGAGGGTTGGCGTGCTAAATATGGTTGCACGGGGAATATAGTTTTAAGCACCTTCTTTCAATCTTGAGGATACGATAGATTTAAAATCCTCCAGCTTTTCCCCTTTACTAAAAAAAGGGCCTGAGGTTTAGGTTACAGGCCAAGTTAAATCATTTTTCCCCTATAGGAAATAATGTGAATTTTAAACATAAATCATGAAGAAATTCTGTTGTAGATCCCCTTGTATTAGAGTTTTTTAACTGAGGATTTCAACACTTGCTTTATAATTTGGAACTAATTAAATCAGTCTACTTGACTAACCCATAAGGTCTAACTGTTCACCATAACATTGCTCTGTTCACTAAACAGGAGCTATAGGTCCACACGTTTCACGTTTACTTTCAACCAGTATTTATCTCTTTACATCTAAATCCAGAGGCAATATATCCCTTAATATCTGAGTTATAAATGTTCCCTTAAATGGTGTTAACTTTTACTCTTTAATCCTTTCTTCAGATAAATTCAAGAAAGTTTAAAAAACCATCCAGTAATTTTCTTTTTATTTAAATTTCCTTTTTAAATATATGTGTTACTATATCCATCCATAACATATTTTGCCAATAATTCTCAAATAAATTGGAATTTTATTTGGAGTTGCCCAACACAGAAAAAATGCAAGGGTTTACATTATACCAGCCTTATTCAATTGCTACTACCACTGTCCAATATTAATCATCAGTTGTATATTAAATGTTATAATCATTAATTTCAGGTCTACTAACTAAAATTTCCTGATAATTGTTTTGGACTTCAGTGAAGTAAGTTTATGCATTACCATCATAATTTTTTTTGACTTGGCTGGAGTTTAGTTTGAAATATATCTTCAGAATTAATTACCATAAACTATTTTAAAACTTTAAATTCATGAACTAAAATAAATACACAAATTAATAGTTTTATTGAGTTTTATTTATATTATCACTTATTCTAGGTCACATTTTAAGACCTAAAATTTTCTTCTGCCATCAACCTTGTTCAGACCATCACCAGCTCTCACCCGGGTGATTGTACTAATTTCCTACTTACTTTGATCCAACAATTCTTCCCCCACAATGGACAGTCACTTTAAGAAACCATAAGTAGGATCATGTAATTTCCTTACCTAAATTTCTTCAATGGATTCGCATTGTACTTAGAATTAAACCCAAACACTCAGCAGGGCTTACATGACTCAACCAATTTACATTTCCAACCTTACCTCAAACAATATTTCCCCCTGATTAGTACACAAGTGTCCAGGTCTCCTTTTGTAGTGTTTGGAGCAACCCATGCTCCTTAGCTCAGAGCTTCCCTGTATTCTGCTACTTCTGCTCAGGAAGCCATAACCAGTTTCACAAGTTCTTCGTTTACCTTTGTCTTGTTTTGACATGTCAAGTCCTATCCAAGTCTGTCACACTCTGCCCCACTCCAATTCCCACATCCATTCCAACACCAACATTCCCCAGCAGGCTATCTTAAAAGCACTTCATCTTTCCAAAATCGCATAATCATTTATTTGCATATGAGATATTATTTTTTAGTCTGCCCTAAAGAAAGTTCCATGATTTTGTTACACTCATTTCTGTACATTTAGAGCCTAGCACAGTGCCTGAGAAACACTGTAGGTCTTCAGAAAAATTTCTTAGAACAATAAAAGCATTCATTTGATGAAAAAGTATTTATTTCAAAAGGTGAAATAATTTTAGATTTTGGTTTATTTACAGGTATTTTTATTTGGTAGAAAAATATTTTATTGCATTTAGTTAAAAGAAATAATGGTAATTAAAATTATGCTTCTTGTATATTTATTAGCACTATCGAGTTACTATTATTGAGCATTAAATTGGATTCATATTCCTGGAAGTCAAAACAAACCAGAGAAATATTATTTTTTTATTTCTTTTACTGGTGGATAAAGGCATGTCAAGTCATCATAAGAAATACTTGTCTTCTTTCTAGTAAAAATTGTGAGACATTGCCATGTAGGTGATTATACAAGGCAGCACAATAAACAAAATTTTCAACGTTTTCCAGAAAATGCAGACAATTCTTATACCACTAATACAGACTCTATAAAAACATGTAGTGAAATACTAAAAACAACTCAGTAAACATACCTACAGGGGAACAGAAAGCTAAGGATGTTGAATAATCATTCAATACATATTTATATTTCTTAAATGCTTACTGGTGACACCGCAGTAAACAAAGGTGAAAAAGTTATTCTTCTCATGGCGCTTACATCAGTGGAAAAATCAAGATCAAACCGTTGGGGGGAGACATTGTTAATTTACTTACCACTCTTCCACTTTCAATGAAAAATTAAAATATAGCCATAGCTCCATCAAGATTTTTTTAAACCTTATTAAGTTACAGAAAAATAAAGCATTAAGTGGTAGGTGAGGGAAATAGAATCTCAAGATCTGTACTTAATTTAAACTATGTCAGGTTCATCTCTGAGAAGGCAGACATTTGGTAATTGTCAGTTGTGAAATACGCTTCTATACCATATTCTATTTTACCTAAGCCATAATCCTCATAATAGTATCCTGAAATCTTTTCTCATTAAATCTATTATCATTAATTATTTGTTCTGTATTAGTCAACTATGGCCACAATAAAACTGTATAACAAACCACTCTAAAAGAAGAGGCGTGCAAATCAAGCTTTGATTTCTCACTCTTATGCCTGTGGTTTGGCTGGAGTTCAGTTGATTCAAGGCTGTGATTAATTCTTGACCATGGGTTTGGTTCAGGTCTGTTCCTTCTATTTCTGATTCCTCTGAGACCAGTGGGTTTCCTGGGGCATGCTCTTCTCATGGCAAAGGCAGAAGGAGAACTCAGCAAGCCCAACCACACAAGTACATTTCAAGCCTCTCCTCACATTTCTTCTACCAATCCGTTTGTCAAAGTCAGTCACATGGCCAAAATCCATAGAGGTAGAAGGAAGGAAAAAATATTTGTGGAACAATGATCTAATCTACCACAGAATCTAGTAGTCTGCCTAATGGACTGTTCCAAGTATTTTATATAGTTTACAACATATATTGTACTGCTCCTGTAGTTGCTGTTACTGTGATAAGCTATAAGTTCATGAGTATGTGGGCAACCTAAACTGTGTAACATTTTTCATAGGTCATAAACAAGCTTTCAAAGAACTCATTTTTGCTTTCTAAAAGACATATTACTTAAATATTTTGAAACATTCAGATAAACATGAAGTTATAAGAAATAATACAGAGATTCCATATATCTTCACTCAGTTTCTCCCAATGGTAACATCTTGCAAACTACAGTATAATGTCACAGACAAATGATACAGATACTATCCACCAATCTCATTCAGATTTCACCAGTTTTACATGCACTCATGTGTATATGTGTGTCTGTGTATGTGTATAATTCTATGCAATTTTATGTGAAGATTCATATGAACACCACCACAATAAGATAGAGAATATTTCCATTACAGGGATCCCTTGTGCTACCCTTTCATGGCTACAGCCAATCTTTCTACTCCCCATCAACCCATGGCAATGACTAATTGGTTCTGCATCTCTATAATTTTGTCTGTTTAAGAATGTTATACAAATGGAATCATATAGTATGTAGCCTTTGAAATTGGCTTTTTTGACTTAGAATAATTCCCTTAAGATCTATCCAAGTTGTTATGTCTATCAATAGTTTGTTCCTTTTTATTGCTGAATTGTATTCCATGGTGTGATGTATCACAACCATTCACCTATTGAAAAACAATGTTTTTCTATGATTTTGGCTATAATGAATTAAATCTGCTATTAATATTCATTTACAGGTTTTGTGTGAACATAAGTTTTTGTTTCCCAGGATAAATATCTAATACTTCAATTGTTGGGTCAGATGGAAAACACATGTTTAGTTCTATATTACTTTCCAGAGTAGCTGTACCATTTCACATTCTTATCAGAAGTGTATGAATGATCCAGATTCTCTAACAATAATATATTTTTAAAAATGTGTTGGGATAACGAGGCTTCTATTTTCCAAAATATGGATAAAATTTCAGTTTTTTAACACTCACTTTATCAGAACTGAAGAAGTATGCATTTCTTGGAAAGTATTTAAAACAAGGCTTGGGCCGGCTCCGTGGCTTAGCGGTTAAGTGCGTGCGCTCTGATGCTGGCGGCCCGGGTTCGGATCCCGGGCGTGCCCCGAGGCACCACTTCTCCGGCCAACGTGAGGCCGAGTCCCACGTACAGCAACTAGAAGGATGTGAACCTATGACATACAACTATCTACTGGGGCTTTGAGGGGAAAAAAATGAATAAATAAAATCTAAAAAAAAAAAAAATAATAAAACAAGGCTTAAAGCAATGTTCAGGTAATACAAAATTTCTCACAAAACTCAAGAACTCTTCACTTTAATTTTATCTTCTTAAAACTCTAATCTTGCTTTTTAATTTATGGAATTATATGTTTCAACGTATAAAATAAAATTATCAGGGGTCATAGTGGTTTCATATGGTTTTATAACTGATGATGACAATAGTTTGAGATAATTATAACATAACGGGTTACACTAATCTCTATGTATTTTGGGGATGTTATAGCTCCAAAAGAAATTGTTTTGTAGTTTGAATAAGTAAAGAAAGTACTAACTGAGGGCTATCTCTTCAATGTTATAACCATTAGGGGTTTCTTTTTTTCTGCTTATAAATGTAGCTCTCAAATTTAGCTGTTTATTAGAATGGCCTACGAATTTTAACAAACTACTGAGACTCCTGCCAAAAAGCAGACATATAGAGTAAGAATCTCAAAAGTTGGAATCTAAGCAATATAAATGATTCTAGAACACAAACTAGGTCGTGAACCATGGGCTTTGCCCTAGGTCAATCAGTTTTCATTCGTTGAGTGATTGGTAGTAAGGGCATCTGTAGATACAATAACCAAAGAATATTGTTTTGTCACTTCTCCCTCTCCCAGACAAAAGTTCACACAAAATTTGTATGATCATATTTTTAGTATAAAAGTAACATAATTGCTTTTTAAAAGCACAGAGCATTTGATTGCCTCCAGTTGAGCAAAATCTATTTTGCATCCTCAGGTCCTTTTTATTTTGCTCACCAAACTTAAAATCTTGACTCTTGAATTTGTCTTGTACACCAGTCTACCTCATTTTGTTTTTACTTGATGACATCTACAGCTTCCATGATGCAGTCTAAATTTCCAGCCAATTCTGTTTTCAAAATCTTTGTATTCTGTGTTAAGAGGCCCAGGAGAATACTGTACATTTTCATTTTTTCCCTCATGTATTAGGAGTTCGCACACTTCAATTTCATTAAACCAGGGATTTCAGAATCTATGGTGAAGAAAGAAGTTCACTTCTTTCTGTTGTTCTGTTGTGCCCATGGAGAGGATGGTGGTGGGACAGGAGGTACAGTATATTTAGAGAGCTGGGGGGAGTAGGCTCTTTTTTTTTTTTTTAATTTTTTGTTTATTGCTGTAACATTGGTTTATAACACTGTATAAATTTCAGGTGTACATCATTATACTTCTATTTCTGCATAGATTATTCCACTGCTAGGTATTTATCCAAAGAACTTGAAAACACCAATGCGTAAAGATACATGCACTGTTCATTGCAGCGTTATTCACAATAGCCAAGACTTGGAAGCAACCTAAGTGCCCCTCAAGGGACGAATGGATAAGGAAGATGTGGTATATAGACACAATGGAATACTACTCAGCCATAAGAAATGATGAAATCCAGCCATTTGTGACAACATGGATGGGCATTGAGGGTATTATGCAAAGTGAAATAAGTCAGAGGGAGAAGGGCTCTTTTTAATTTAGTGGAATCACTGTCAGTTCACCATTTTATCAGTGTAAGGTTTTATTGAAGGATTTAATGCCTTCAGGTAAGAAGAGCAGAACAGCAGAGCAGAGGTCTTTTGGACATTTTACTATCGTGAATCAATGGTTCTGAGCTACAATCTCCCAAGTTATTCACAAATGAGGTTGGAAAGATATGACTTTTAGGAGCCATTAATCAATACCCTTTCTGCAGCAGGTTACAAGCAGCGGCATTAAAATGCCTACTATCAGATATGTTCCTAGGTGTGGATCCCGGGCCTTGTCAAAGGAAGTGAAAAATTCCAGGAACAGTAAACTTGGCCTTTAAGGTAGCAAGTTTTTCTCAAGAGAATTATGCAAGATTAATTAACCAATTATTATCCTTATTTTTTTAAGGTTTTTTTCCATGTGTGTGTTTCCGCCCCCCACCTCCCACCCCCAACTTGGATAGTGGCACATTTTTGCTTGCCTTAAAACAATAAACAAGCAAACAAACAAGGATCATTTTACCTTAGCAAAAATAAGCTCACAACGAAATTAAATGTAACAATAAAATGTATGCCTTAGAAAAATAAGCATCCAAGTCAGTAATAGTAAAAACCCCTTTTCTACCCAAACTCTTGTAATGAAATTTTGGATATGCCATTAATAGCTTCAATGTAACTAAAAGAATAATATCCCAAATGTGTAACATGTGAACATAACCTAATTAGAGGCAACACAATGTTATCTCGAACCAAGAGTATAAAAAATTGACAGTAATTCTACTATTTCCCAATTGTGTTGATCTGAATGGCATATGCAAATGCCAGGAAAAATAAAATATGCACTTAGAACAATGCTTTAGCAAATTGCATATTTGGGAAACTATGGAAGAGGTGGATTTATTCTCATTTATTTTACTCATTTTCTGCATGCATGTGTGACTCCTTCCATCTTTTACATCTCTGTCTGTTTTTGTCTCTGAATCTTACTTGTCTGGTGCTAGGTTAAAGGCTACTCTGAAAGACATGGACAAGTCCTTAAAATCTTTCCAGGACACTATTATCTGCTCCCACCATCAAGTATCCTTTGTTCAGTGTTGAAACTCAAAATATGCCTTCAGAATCAAATTCAAAAGAAGAAAAAGGCTTTACACAGCAGGTATACTAGTAAAGTTGTTTAAAAATCTAGTCCTTAAGAGGATAATGGAGATAAGGTGAGTAAAACTGTTAACCTAGCAATCAGTAGATGGTACTATTCCTACTTTGTACTTTATAAAAGGAAAATAACTTTTTCAAAATCTGATTTTTAAAGTGATGTTTTTAGACGACTAATCAGAATAACATTCTCATACTGACCTCAGTCTCTAAGAAGGTGACAGATTGGGCCTTTTTACTGTGAAAGGAGATTTCTCCCACCATTTAGAAAAAAAGCAGCAAATAATGTTAACTAAATGTTAGATAGAGGAACTCAGAAGGCAGGGCATGAAGAAAGAAATGCATGATAAGGATTGGGATGAGGACTCTACAGAAATTGATGTTATCTAGCATTAAAATATCTAATCAGGGAGGAAAATTTGTATTGGCCATTTACACGGATTCAAACCTATAATAATCATTTTTGAATGGGAACAATCTATATAGACAAGATCTCTTGTAAAAATAGCTTTGTACAAATCCATTACCTGTCCTTGTATTAAAAGAATTATCCTTGAATGTAAAAAAAAAAAAAAAAGGGCAAGTAAGCCTGTATTTACCTAACATTATTAACTTAGTATAAATTTCTAAAAGATGTGCCAAAGGGAATTAATATATCTAAGGCTTTTGGCCAACAGTATCCTAAAAGAAAAATTTACTTCAATTTGCAATCCTCCTGTCAATACAGAAACAGATTAAATGAATGGAGTTTTCTGTTCCTTTGAGTAAGTCAAATTCTGAAGTAGTTGATCGGCAAAGCTCAATAAAGTATAGTTTTGATTTGCTTATTATAAGAAACTTGGTAGTGCTCCAAGGAGACAATTGCTAATGCTTATGTTTCTGCCACTCTACAACTTTTCAGAGAAGTAGATACCATTTCTCACTTCAGTCACAAAGGTGAGTGAATGACAGAAGCAGAACCAATCATAGTATCCTATCCTTCAAAATTTGTGATCCAGGGATGGACAAGCCAGTCCAATCAGACTCCTTCCCCCACTCACCTAGGCGAAGTGGAACACTTCTTACTCCGCTCTGATTATGAAAGAGTGAAAAAGTAAAGATTTCACCACAGAAATGCTTATGGTCTTATTTTTCTGCAAAATGTAGAAATCTTAGTTTCCACAGAACAGGTGAAAACTATGAATTAGACATATGCCAACCTGAAACACAGAGATGGAGAGCAAGAGCAAGAGAGAGGGAGAGAGAAACATGGTTTGAGTTATTGGACGTGGTGGTTTCAAGGCCAACGTGTCTCCTGATCTTTCTATAGTTTGGTGGCATGAAAGACTGCACATTCCTGTTTTTCTAACTTAGTGGACTGGTATCTCTATCATTTCCACCTAAAATAATTCTAAAAAATGTGCTTTTCTTTAATGAGTATAATTTCCTACATTCTGGTTAGTTTTGTTTCTTTGGTCTTTTTTAAACAACATATAAATAATTATACTTATTTTCTTAAGTTTGAAAAATAAATATATATTTTAGGGACTTAGGTGTGTAACACCTATTTTATATATCAATGCAGGTTTTTGCCTTTTTTATTGAAAGAATATACAAGTTCTATTTTGAAATTTTATTTCTTAGTATAAACAAAATTCTAGATTAATTCACATTTTCACTAGCATTTTAAATCAAAATAAATTCTTAATAAAAATCTTAGAAAAACTACCAATCAAGTATGAATGTTATACCTGTATTATATGAAAAAGATAAAACTGGGTTTTTTTCTGATTGAAGCAGGTTGGGTGTCTGGAGTCCCATCCACTGGGTTTCACCTAAAATACATGTAGCAACCTCAACATCATCTCAGTGAAATCAGGAAATCCATGAGATTGTGGGAAAATAATGATTGTACACCATATGGTTAATCAGATATCACACTTGATCTTTAGAGATTTATTACATAATTGTAGCAGACTTTACTAGAAGAGCAGGAACTAGGTCATGGTTTTCAAAAAATTCTCCATGCTAAATTTAGATATACAAACTTAACTGGTATATATGGCAATCCAAACAATACACTTCCCTTGAGGCATCAATTTTCTTTAAAGATATGGGAATGACTTTGAATTTATGTGAACTTAAAAGATTTTGCTTTTGGCCCAGATGTGCAAATCTTGGTGTCTGGGCTGAAATTGTACAGGTAGTATTTTGATAATTAAGTATATCTATTGAATATCCTGTCTATATAACTTTTGATTGTGCAAAATCTATTTTATTGTTTTGTTTATATACATGCAGTTATGCTTCATTGCTTTTCTATCTCAATAAATATTTTGTTAACATATGAGTTTTGGAGAAGAATTGGCTTTGGTATTATTTTTTGTTTATATTTTGACATATGTTTAAGTATAAATTCTGTTTTTTAAAAATAAAATATATTTAAAAGAGGAAGCTTCAATGTATACTGAAAATAATGCATTTAATATAATAAAGAAATTAAAAAATATACTGAAATATTTGTGAGGTTTGACAGACATACATACTCTAAGTTTTCTGTACCACCCTTGACAATAAAGAATATTATTGCATGATCCCAACTGCAGGTAGTAAATGAGCAGTAAGTAGTAATTGATTTAAAAAATATAAGAGGCATTCATATGTTCTTTTCAAAGATTTTTTTTTTTAATTGGGTGATACAGATTATCCTAATTTTGGTGTGTGTTAGAGAAGATGCTTGGAAAAAGAAAAGTGTGAAAATATTATTCTTATAGTGATATTTAAGATCAATCATTAGCAATTTTTTTTGCAAATGAAGAGAGAATTGTGGGTTATAACACAGGAACATCAAAATCAACAAAACCAATAAAAAATTTTTGACACTTCCTTAAAGATTAACCTAATATTACTACCTTGAACAGTGAGTCTAAGATCATAACTGTGCTTTTGATGAAACCCTCTATTGTAGAGATGTCAAATCTTTTGGGTCAGTAAAGTAACCAACTTGATATCAAGAAACATCATTAAAATATGTAACTAAAAGCAATAAAACATATTTTTAGTAACTCTTGAGTAAAGTGATACCAAGCTGTTATTTTTAAAATAGATGGCTCAGATATTAAGGATTTGGTCATATTACGAGTTATTCTTATATGCTTTGAAGAAGATGTTTCTGAAAGATACATATAAATTCATGTTAATTTTCCAAGTGCTAATAATCAAAACTTATAAACTGCTTATTTTAATGAATTCAGTGTAACTCTTTTGTCTATTTGCTTATTTCATCTTTCCAGAATTCCTTCATCATTTGTTTTTTTAAAAAAGTAC
Organism: Ceratotherium simum simum; assembly: GCF_057802395.1. Taxonomy (NCBI): domain Eukaryota; kingdom Metazoa; phylum Chordata; class Mammalia; order Perissodactyla; family Rhinocerotidae; genus Ceratotherium; species Ceratotherium simum. The sequence goes on from NC_141911.1 coordinate 47,957,922, forward strand.
TCCCTGAATTCCTTTTGGGAAACGACCTTCTTCTATTCCAGGCTGTGTGGAAAGTCTTTCAGTCAGGCTGTCCTACCATCTCCCTGCTTAGATAAACTATTCAGATATCCTTTCCTGTAAATTTGATTTTTTAAGCAAAATTTCATTAGTTTCCTGTGGCTGTGGTAACAAATTACCACAAACTTAGTGGCTTAAAACAATAGAAACTTATTCTCTCAAGCTTCTGGAGGCTGGCAGTCGGAAATCAAGGTGTCAGTAGGGCTGCACTCCCTCCAGGGGCTCCTAAAAAATTCCTAAAAAATTCAAGTTCTACAAATCTATGTGCTAATAGTAACAGAGTGTATAGAACAACAGAATTGGAGCAGATAAATCAAAGCCTAAACAACTTTCTAAGCGAAGAATTGACCAAAAAACAATAATTGACGCCTTGTGAGATAACTTTGACCAGGCAAGCGTCTCAGATGCACAAATGAAATGGAGGGAAAGTAACGGCAACTTTTTAGCTAGAGCAAGGCTGGTGGGTGCTGACAATGTGGAAGGGAGTGGAGTTATGAGCCAGTGGTTCTGTTCTTAAGGTGTCCATCGGAGGCAATGAAATGAACTGAGATCTTAAACTGGTGTACTTAGAGTGCAGATGCTCATTTTTTAATAAAGAAGAAAATATTCCTGCTGTTAATATTGCCTTCCCTGCTAAATATTATAATTCTGTTTCAGCCATTCCTATTTCCATTACATAGGAAAAACTGCCTGTGTACCAATGTCACTTAGGCATTACACTGTCACCATTTAGCTTTTTATCAGTTGCAAATGTGCTAATTACAGACAGAATTATTGTAGTAGGCTGTAAAAAAGATCTCTAGAAAAGCTTCATTTTGTTCCTTCCCCATGTCTAGTTGTTCAGTTTTTCATTTTACTAGAGACACTTCATATAGTTCTAATATTTTTTGTTTTATTTTGTATTCCTTTTTGGAACCAAAGAACACTAGCTTATGCTAAAAATATGTATGTATGTATGTAGAGAGAGAAAAGGAGAGGGAGAGGGGATTTTTCTCAGTTCTCCAACAGATCACTGAGAATATTTTGCACCAAAATTTTCTCTATTGATTTTTTTTGTTCAAAGGAGGGGTAAATATGACTGATTTTTTTTTTTTTTAATATTTATTAAAATTAAGTACATAGAATTTCAATCAGCTATTCCCCTTTATAGAATATAACCACTAAATGATATGAATATTCATCAATAGAGGAATACTTGAATAAATTATATAAACTATGAAATGTTGAACAGGTATAAAAAGAAGGAATTATAATTTATGCAGCACCACACATTTTGCATAGGCATGGAGAAAGGATGTTGAAAGATATATATCAGGCTGTTAACAGTGCTTAGTTTTGAAGTGAAATGACAAGATATAGGTTTGAGAGTAGGAATTAGAAACTATTAATTGTACGTAAGTGCACATTTTTAATTGGTTATAATGAAAATGCATTTCGATACAATTATAATAATTCATTACAAACGATCTAAAAAAGGCAAATATTTGAAGTAGATCTGTTCCATGGGAATGTCTTCCAGATTTGTATTAGAAATTTATTGAGAAGAATACTCAAAAGGATATGCATCCAATTAATAACTTAAGTCCTGCTTCTGTCTTTGTCATTCATTTATTAATTTACCTGGAGGAAATGACCTTATGAAGCAGTAACTCAATATTTGTCTGTCAATAAAGAGAGCAGGCTACATAATTCTGTGATAGGCAGAGTAATGGCCTTCCAAAGACATCTGAGTCCCAATCCCCAGAAACTGTGAACATGTTTGCCCTTATACAGCAAAATTGACTTTAAAAATGTGACTAAGCTTAGGATCTCAAGAAGGGAGATTATTCTGGATTACCAAAATGGACCCAATATAACACATGAGTTATTGAAATTGGAGAACCTATCTTGACTGTGGTCAGAGGGAGATGCGACTACCCAAGATGGATCAGAGAGAGATTTGATGTTGCTGGTTTGAAAGATGGAGGACAGGGGCAAAGAGCCAAGGAATGCATACAATTTATAGGAGCTGGACAAGGCAAGGGAATGAGTTCTCTCCTAGTGTCTCAAGAAGGGAACACAGCCTTGCCAGAGCCTTGATTTCAACCTAATGAGACCTGTGCCAGACTTCTGACATTCAAAACTCTAACATAGTAAATTTGTGTTGCTTTAAATCACTCAATTTATGACAATTTGTTGTGGCAGCTATAGAACACTAATGCAATTTCCAAGCTTGCTTTCAAATACATTTTAGTCAAAAATCTTTTCCTTTTTCTAGCTTAAAATCGTCTTTCCCACCTTCTTTTTACTTCTCTTTACAGTTACCTTTTATAGGATCTAATATTTTGATTTTTCTTTAGTGAGATCAAATTCCAATAATATCAATGGAAATAAAATGTACCTCTAAGAATACTGATTAATTCTTTTACAAGCTAAGTTAATATTTTAAAATGTGTGAAGTATAAATTTCCATGTAAAGAGTTTTGAATTTTGCTCTTTTATAGTAATGTAAATAACCCTGAAAACTTAATACAATTGCTCTAGTGTTCTCATTTATGTATAAATTAATAGTACCTTTTGCCAGGTTTGTTGTGTACTGGAAGTAGCAAATTCGACTTCTAAGTAGTTTGTGCTCACTGATATAGTTTAAGCAAATGAATGTAAGCTTCGAGAAGGCAGATAGTTCATCTGTCTTTATTCCCAGTAACTGGAACCATGCCTCGCATGTATTAGGTAATCAACAATTAATATGAATAATTAATATATAATAAGTATAACTAACATCATCTGTATAGCTATGTACTTACAAAAAGATGCACATATATATTATCTGCAATTTGCTTAAAATAAATACAAGAAATATTTGATTGTTATTTTATAATTTTGATATTATATCTTTATGAATCATTGAAAGATGAGTAGTATTACAACACTAATAGCATTTATAAAGTACAAAACTAAAGTCAAAGATGTATAGAAAGGCGTAGAAAATTATTAAAACATGGGGCTTAATCTTTTTTTTTTGTGAGGAAGATCAGCCCTGTGCTAACATCTGCCAATCCTTCTCTTTTTTTTGGTGAGGAAGACTGGTCCTGGGCTAACATCCATGCCCATCTTCCTCCACTTTATATGGGAGGCCGCCACAGCATGGCTTGCTAAGCAGTGCGTCAGTGCACTCCCGGGATCTGAACGGGGGAACCCCGGGGCAGCACAGCAGACCGCACGCACTTAACCGCTTGTGCCACCAAGCCGGCCCCTCTGGGGCTTAATCTTATCTGGAGCAAAGTGAGGTTTGTTCTTCCACAAAAAAAAAGACCCCATGAAAAAGATTGCACATATTAAAATTATTATTAGAAAGTTTACGTTTTCTCCCTGAATCCTAAGTCTGTCTTATTTTTTCCTCCGTACTGCCAAAGGATATTATCCTCCAGTCATATTCCTTTAATGAAATAAAAATCACCTTTAATTTTAGGTCTTTATTCTAAAGCTATAGTTATTTAAATTTGTCCCTTTTAAAAACGTCTTTGTGATAAAACATTTCATGTATTCAATTGGTGTATTAAGAGAAATTTAAACTATTGTTGCAACGACCTTTTGTAATTAAAAAACTTTTTTTCTCTATTAAGCTGTCAGAACAACACTAATATACTCTTTCTATGGTGGATTTAATTTGATTAATTTGCTTATCAGTCAAACAATCGAGACATACCAAGAAAAATATGCCTTCAAGTCCTTGCCATATTTATTTTCTTTAGTAATTATCATAAGTTAGGTTCCAGGTTAAAATATGGGGTCAAATAAAAAGGAACCTGCCAGTTGATCTTTCACATTCTTCCCCATCTTTATATTGTTATTTTACTTTTCTTTTCCAGCAAGGGGTAGGCGGTGAACTAAAATTGAACGTGTGGAAGAAAGAGTGGAGAGACTGAACTGGCAGCTGGAGAAGGTGGGTCTCGAACATTCCTGTGAGCGCTTCTCTAGATCATCAGGCTGCTGTTGCACCTTTAGCTATTCTGCTCAATTTGAAGCCTGATGAATTGCCTCCAAATGAGAGCACCTATTTCAACCAAGTAAAAAAGGATTTTCTTATTAGTGGCTAAAGGCAACTGGTATACTTTACAATCCACTCAACCGTCAGTGCAGTGGTTTTGAAATTCTTTGAGGTTTTGTAAGCCTTCTGCATTATAGATTAGTGCTTGTGCAACAGAAGACAATTTAAAGATCTCTTGGAGCAGAGAATTTAAAGTTCAACCATTCTGAAACACTGCAGGGAGTCTAGAGAAGAGCGGAAAACGGCAAAAGAGAAATATGCAAATTTCAGATAGATATAGCTTTTAAAAATAAGCAGAATTTACATTTTACAATATTTTTAAGTCTCGAAAGCACTTTCTCAGTTTATTGTACAACACTTTGTGAAGTAAACAAAGGCCTGGGTCATAATACTCATTTAATATTTATATTTGAATATCGATCATTCACACTGGGAAACTAAGTAACACTGATTCAAATACTTGTGAGCTTATTTCAAAGAGCAAATGTGTACTAAGAGCAAAAAATCCCACTCAGACCTTCATAAAGACCTCTATACAGGGGTATTATACATGGTCTCTCTTTACAGTAAGTTGAAAACTTTGCATAGTGTTTTGCAATTATTTAAACTTTGTTCTCAACAAATTAGGTAAATTTAAAAATGCCTTTAGTGACATAATGTCTTAGGGTTTTGAACATGTTGGAAGATTGCCCTAATAAACTTATTTCATCAATTTGTTTACAGAAAAATATATTGTAAATCATTGTGAGGAGAAGGCGGTCTACTATCTGTAAACATAATATTTTGATTCTGACATATTGAAATTTTAAATAGGGAGAGAACATTAAGCTGATAATATATGAGCTTGGTACAATTCCTTTGTTTCTTCATCAAATAACAGTTCCTTCTTTACTGGGTTTAACACAACTCTTGTTAACTTACAGAGAGAAGGGGAGACTCTCAGGTTATCTAATTAGTGAAAATAAAGGAGGTGAGTTAGACATGGGATTATCGATCTTTGAGGTAGAGACAGTCTCATAAAATCATCAATTCCAGGATTACTTTACAGATGATTATAAAATGATCATTTATGGAATGACTTCTAAAAGCATTTTTTCTCACAGCTAATATTTGCTTTCAAGTCTGCCAATATTTTTCAAAGAAAAAAATCCATGGAGTTATAGAATAGCCTTCATTTTGGCAGTACAAATTCAATAGTTCAATTTTCATTCAATTTAAGTATTCCATTGTGTCTAGCTCAGCCCTATTTTAATAAATTTCAAAAATTCATTGGAACAAGAAAAAAATTAAGAAAATAAAACAAATAAAAATACAAAACAAATCAATTACTAAAACTAACCTTTTATACCTTATGTTCAACCATCTTTCTACTAATACATTATGATGATACGTAAAAATCATCAAGTATTCATTTACACTGCGAATGATAGCAAGCCAAAACATTCTCACCTTACTTTAAAGCATTAAGTAAATGAGCATCTTGATGACTTTTGAATTATAAAATATTTTAAAATACTTACAAGAAAATTAGAACCTCTAGTCAACTATATTAACTAAGATTCCAATATTTTTGAGTTAATATTATCTAGAAAATATATAACAGCATAAAAGAATACTTAAACTGAAATTTCTTCCATATACAACAGCCACTAAATGCACTTTTTTCTCTAACTTTTTTAAATAGGATGGAGAGTGAGTGTAGGTTACAAAATAAGGATAGGCTGACAAAGTTATTTATATTAAAATAGAATAATCAAATACACAAATATTTTAATACTCCTAACACGTCAGTTAATAATATTTTAAATTCCTAGCTTATACACAGAATGAGGACAATTATTTCATAATACTTTTCCAAAATATTCTTTTTTCTCCATATTTGTATGGCACGTAAACAAAAGAAATAAAAGAACAAACACATCTGGGCTGGCCTGGTGGCATAGTGCTTAAGTTCATGCACTCTGCTTCGGTGGCCTGGGGTTTGTGGTTTCGGATTCTGGGCGTGTACCTACACACCGCTCATCAAGCCATGCTGTGGTGAGGTCCCACATACAAAACAGAGGAAGACTGGCACAGATGTTAGCTCAGGGACAATTTTCCTGAAGCAAAAAGACGAAAATTGGCAGTGAACCTTAGCTCAGAGACAATCTTCCTCACCAAAAAAAAAAAAAAGTACAAACACATATAGCTTTGGAGACTAATTTTTCTTCTCAAATTATTTGTTGAATGATATCTCAATAGCAAGATAGCTTAATAACCCTAAATCAATAACAATAATTTTGCATTGTTAGTATAAACAGTCTCTGAAGTGAAACAATTTTTAAAGGAATTTTAAAGACACACAGAAAAATGCATAGGCATAGATAAATGGGTCCATAAAAAATGAATAAATCAGACCTACACCACTCATCAACCATGCTGTGGCAGTGACCCACATATAAGGTAGAGGAAGACTGGTAACAAATGTTAGTTCAGGGCTAATCTTCCTCAACAACAAAAAAAAACGAATAAATCACTAAGATTTATAAATTTCAATGACCATTTCTCCCAGTCACTCTAATTTCATTTAGATGAAATTAATGCAATTCAGAGAACTAAGATTAGACAGTGATGCTAGATATGGCAGTTATGAACCACAAGAGTAGTTTAAAAGTAGGAGGTTATATCGATCCCCCTTTGCAGCACCTGGCATTAATCTCTATAAAAACAATCACCTAAACTAAATTAAAAACTCCTTTCTCTGTTTGCAAACAAACAACAAATAGTAGCATTACTGAAACATTTTACCCAGGTTATTTTGCTCTTAAGAATCAATGTTGAAGTCAGGATAGCCTATTATCACAAGACCTGTGTTATTGCTTTTGTTTTGGTCTGTTGTTCATAATCATAAACTCCTACATCATATTCTGAACATCCAAAGAACTATACTGCATTTATTATTAGGGACTATGTTACAGAAGCATTCTATACATCAGAGTTCTGATTTATACTGCATTCTACAGAGTAAGTTCTAGAGTTTGCGGAATGTGAGGGGATCCACAATATTACGCAAATCCTACATGGAATATCCAGCATTACTTGGTACATAGTAGACACTAGCTCTTACTGGCCCAACATGTTAAACTATAGATACCATTCTAGATTTGCAGCCCCAACATTGTGTTTGACATTTACCTTTATCTGTAGGTTTTATAAGGTTGCCCTATTAGTGTTGGATATTGAAATTCCTTGCCTACTTAAGTGGAGTGACATGGAAACTCAAAAGTAATTAACTTAATGTTATCCATGCTCTTTTTTGAAGTAGACATAAAGAAAAATGGGTATCAATCATCCTGTGTAAATCATCTCTGAGGTTCAGTTCTAAATGTATGTTTATTCTAGATATGTTCAATGAGAAAAAAGAAGGTACACAAAGATGTTTCAATTCAATTCCCAAGCATGTTCAGCAAGTGTGCTAGTCAAAAAAGCTCCAACCATAGAAAGAATGAGATCAACATAGAAGAACTGATAATTTAATGGTAAAAAGTTAAACACCAGTATGTAAGAAATAGTGGAAATTAACAGAGTAAAATTTTTTGCAAGTTGTACAATTATGTGACTAAGAAAGAACCAAAAAGTAAATCAAAACCTTTATATTTCTTCACAAGTCATAAATTACCATATAGAAATTAGATTTTTTTTCCCCTAATAAAAATATTTCATTTGAAAATGTGGATTCTAATTTTCCTTTCTCACCATCTGTTCCATGGCAAGCTGCTGGGATAACAGAATTCTTTCACAGAGCAGAAATCATGCCATGACCTGATTAGGTTTTTACAAATTGAGAAACAATAAGCTGCATTGCTACCCTGATGAGAAGAGTGTTTTTAAAAATCTCTATGTTTTGATGATTCTAACTAGTAATCTAATTCTTTTTAATAATCACATCTTTTAGAATCACGATTTTTACTGTCACATAATGTTGTAAAAAGAGCTATGAGAAGGGCCATTTTTTTCAACTGAGCCATATAGTACATGGGTTTGGACTACATGACCAATAAAAACAAGGTTTTCTCATTATGTCAACAAAATTATATTGACTCTAACTGTAGAAGAAAGAATGTTTTCGTGTTTGTAATAATTTCCTAAAATCAACACTAACGAAAAACATCCTTTTGAATAGCCTATAAAATAAGGTATATTTCCTTTAATAATCTATTCTAAATCTCTTCAAAATATCGAGGCCAATAGAGAACTGCTGTTCCTCATTCTATACTGGATTTGAACTGTGTATATGTCTACAGATGGTATAGGCCTTTCATGAACATTATTAAGATAAAAAAGTGAACAAGACTAATATCCAAAACATACAGTGCACCAACAGAAGAGCTTTGTGAATAAAGGACTAGATTGTTTCTGGGTTGAAAAGGTATATATTACCCTCTTCTAAACCCATTCATTATGTTGACTGTTTTACAACAAGATTTCTGCAATTTATTTGACCATGGATGTCTTTTTGAATTATAATGCATCGATAGAAAACCCACAGGAGCTCACATGATATAATGCTTCTTTCTAGTAAAGTAGGTGGCGTAATGTCATCTCACAGATGGATTATAATTACTGCAAGAAATTATCACAGTTGGAATTTATCAGTTAAATATTTAGGACCACAAGGTATTCTAGATCTATACTCCAGCCACTCCCTGCAGCTCTCAGCCTTGGGCGGCTGAATTTTATGATCTATAACAATGGGCTGTCTTGCTTTCTGTGATTCTTCCAACTCCTCTCTTTTAAGAACAACTACGAGTTTGAGATAATATCAACAAACCTTTTAACTACAAAATACTATGTAAATATTGTATTTATTAAGTAATCACATTGAATTGCAACGCTGTTCAGTTGTTTCATAAATGCTTGTCTCCCTCCCTCTTGCACCACTAATTTATAATTTGCTCAAGGAAATAGTTTTTGTATTTCTTTAATATTCCTGGTATTTGATATTTGAGGATGGCATTTATAAAGCCAGAAATATTATCTTTATGGGTAGGTTTAACCGAAGAAAGAAAAGTAAGATGGATGGCATTTTCCACTAAAAACATCAGTGCACTGATTAGCGAATTTAGCAACTAGATGATGAGGCTTTCACTGTGAAATGACCGGTATGGAGCATCTGTTCAAAACATTTTTCTTCTAAAAAGAGGAAGGTTTTTTTTTGCTGAGGAAGTTTGGCCCTGGGCTGACATCCTTGCCCATCTTCCTCTACTTTATATTTGGGATGCCTGCGACAGCATGGCTTGATAAGCCATGTGTAAGTCTGCGCCCGGGATCTGAACCTGTGAACTCCAGGCCGCCTAAGCGGAGCATGCAAACTTAACCATTATGCCACCAGGCTGGCCCCTAGAGTTTTATTCTAAACTAGTTTTTCAATGGATAACAGTTATTTAACTAGATTTTTGTTTCCTTTAGAAAGCGTGTCGTTGCAATGGATAGAAGACTTGCATATGGTGTGAGCCCAAGTTGTGACTTGGCCACTAGCTAACTCTAAGCTTTATCAATGTAATCCCTTATCACAAAATTCCTCAAGCTTTCTATCTTGAACAGTTTGTTAGGCTAGATCTTGATTTATCATTTATAGTTTTCAATTTGGATAAATAAACATTACAGATCTTCCTTATTAGAGATTATATGTTGCTTTATGATATTCAGTAAGATGAAAAGTAACACCAAAAAATCTCTCAAAATCTGAACACATTAGATGTTTAGCTCCAACTAAACAGGAGCCCAGAGTCCCTATTGAAGGTCATATGAAATATATTTATATTTCATGTAAAATATTTGAGTAAAATATATTCAGATTCAAAATTTTATTTCACTATGTATGTGAAATGATATAAAATACTCATAAATACAGATAAGAATAAAATATGTAATGGAAATAATTTGTTAGGGCCTTAAGATTATGCATGTTCAATTTTAAAAAGTTACTTTACTGTATGCCATTTTTGATAATTTTTATAATAAAAGTTGTGTCATCCAATTTCAAACTAATCAGTTACTAAAGAAATAAAATTAGTTGAGTTAGAAAAAAGAATGTGATTCAGGTTAAATAACTTTAGGTAGTATCTTTTCATATGTAGTGTTTATTAATTGTGGTTGCAGTTGCAATAAAAAGTAAATCCTTCATAATATCCAGAGTGTTGAAATAATTTTAACATACGTATAAGTTAAATAAAAAAAAATACATAAAATATTTACCCTCATTGTCAGAAAGTTATTTTAATAACAGAAGTTGTTGTTTTAGGTTGACAGCATTTCCACATTATTCCTCTCTGATAACTCTAAAATTTTTATCCTCCTCCTGGCTGCATTCCAAGCTGGGTAATCCTGTTTACCTAAATTTTTAATGTAGTTTCAATTGGATGCTGCATGCTTCGTTACTTTCTGTCACGTACAGTTGTGTAGTGTTGAGCATTTTCATTTCTGAGTGTGTTACAGTAATCCCTTTGTTTGGTTTGTCTTTCATAACATGCTTAAAAAATATTACCGAGTTTGTTGGAATCTTCCAGATGAGAGGTTATGAAACTATGAATGTCAATGTCAGAAACCATTATCAAGCAACTTAAGAGGATTATGTTTATTGTTGATAGGTTTAATTTTTATTGAATCACACAGGAATTAGTGTTTATATAAATGCCCATACTTCACCATCAGTTTGTCAATAAGCAAACATACTTTTGTTGTCATCTGAATACACTGGATTTTCATTTTTGCTTATGTTTTTCATGGTCAGGTTAACAATAACTTTTCTATCTACATGGATTTAATGTTTATGGATAAATGATAAGGATGTTTGAGTCAGCAAATCCTTATTCAGACGATTCAGATAGTGCTGACCGTAGCCTCCACGAAGTACCTTACTTAAGTAAAAGAGGAAACCATTCTCAAAGGGGGGTTTCCTACCTGTCACCAGAGTTTACTTGGTAGAAGGTGCAGGTGGGACTTCTATGGGCTAAGATAGATTTTCCCTAGCATTTTTTTTTTTTTCCTGTACAGAGCTTTTCTATCAGAGGAACAAAATAAAATCTCAGTCCTAGGAATACGCCCTGAAGATTCACCTCCACAAACATGAAATAGCACATGTGCAGGTTATTTATGGTGGGAACATTTGCAATAGCAAACCTTTGGAAAGCTCTTAAATAACCATGTATCGGTGGCTTGTATAAACTATTTAAATAAATATAAGTAAGAGCACATTTAAAAGGAGGTTTAATGTAGGCCTAAAAATGAAGGTCTTCGTGAATTTATTTGCAGTAATTTCCAAGATGTATTATATATTTATATATTTTGTTAAGTGCAAAAGCGACATGTAATGTAATGTGTTTACTATGCTGCTTTTTGTGAAGAAAAAAGTGACACACACACACATCCCTAAGCCACGTCCAAATCCTAGCTCTAGCACATAATGCTAATATAACCCCTGATAAGTTTCTGGCATTTTCTTCCATAAATTGAAGTAGCTGAAATATAAGATAACTCGAAAATGATTCATGCTCTAAAATTGTGTTCTATAATGATATTTCAAAGAGTTTCTTGGCTAGTATAGCTGCAACCCGGAACTAAGAAAAAGTAGAGACAAGATTTTCTCCTCAGTCTTCCTAGGAGAGCACAAAAATTATAGCAAAAAACTATTCCAAAAACATTCTTTATATATCTCAAAAAAATAGATATAAGTAATTGATTTTCTATTGTTGAGTATTGGAAATCATCATAAGACCTATGGTTTTATTTTTCTTTTTTCCTCCCAAAATATCATTTAAGAACAACTAGAATGATCAGAAGTCTGCAAATTTAAGTAATGTTTCACATAGGTAATACAGTTTAAAATCTTCTATTCTTCTTTTATAAGGTAATATACAGCCTATGAAATGTAGGAGGGGAAAGCACACTGTTTGGAAAGAATTCTTTGGTGATTAGAACTGTTACCCAAACTTCACTCTAGTTTAAAAGAACCTTAAGATCTATCAGGAATAAGACAAGTCTACAACTTCAAACGATGGCTTGCAAGGCTGAATACCAAGTAGAACTCAAAGTTGGAAGGACTGACCTTGGGAGAACAAAGGAGTACCCGATTTACCTGTCAATGTGGGTCAAGGCAGGAACTGTCACAAGATACTCCTCTCAAGATCCCAGAAGAGTTCTTTCCCAAATAATTTATATCACACAATAAAATATGTTTTGCTATAATTGCTGCAAAATAATGTGTCTAAGTAAAGTAAAATGTGAGCAATAACTTAAGCAGTAAATATGCATCTATTCAATACTTTTAATTTAAAACATTTTTGTATGTAAAGCTGTTTAAAAATATATATTACTTATTCCTTACTTGTAGCTGACCATTTTCTAAGTGACTGATTCAAATATTACAACAAATTAATTAGATAGGAAATATTGTTATCCTTATTTTGCAGATGAGGAAATCGAGTTTCAGGGAATTTAAGTTCCAAAGGTCAGATAGGTAGTAAATAGCACAGCCAAGATTCAAACAGAGTTCTTCATAACTCACAAACTCAAGTACTTTAATAAGATTTATTATGCTGAACACAAGTACAGCATAATACCTCATAGTATACCACAAAAGAAGAGCATTTTACAAAGAACCTCGGAGAAGGATTAGTGTTTCCTGTTTAAGAGGAAAATTTTTATTTTTAATAATCAAGTATGGCTCACTCCCCCCACTTGTCTGGGCATATATGAGGAAATCTGTCAACTCATTTTCTAAAATAAACCAAACAATTTACTGAGAATAACTAATTAAAAACACCTTAACAAAATTATATAGATGCAAATCACACACTAACACAAACACATACTGTACATACAGAGACTTAAAGATGTAACAAATTTATTAAATTTTTTGTATGAACTTCTAGTTTTTCCCATTAAGGGTCAGATAATAATGGCCAGTGCATAATGATCTGTAAGAATTCCTCTTCTCTTGGTTCTTTTTTAATTCAGGTTCATTGTCTACGTGCTATATGGAATCTTCTATAACTACCCACCTTCTTCCCTCAGATGCCAATGTCTTTTAGAGTCCCTTGATATAGTTGTGAATAGCCCCTAATCCTTCCATTTGCAGAAGTCCACATTTGCCTTTTAAACACAGCACTGCTCTCTTGCAATATAGTCTTTATAAAGCTGGTGGTGTATGATTCATGTTAATACTTGGAATAAACTTTGTCCAGTTATTCTGTGTGATGTAAATGTTTGTTCCATCTATATTTTCTTTCCTGTGATCTGCATTTTCTAGCATCCTTTATCAAAGAGAATGGTACTATCCTGTTTCATTTCAAAGGAAAGTCATTTGTGTTTTAGGACATAGGCTGAAAACAAAATTCATTATGTCATGATACTCTGAGAAACCCTGCACATCTCCTTATAGCTTACACACCTCCAGAGCAGCACAAGGTGATGGCTGTCATCCCTCATTATTTCAGAATTAATATATCATGTGCCTTCTAAAATGATGATGCTCCCTAAAGTTACAGAGTGTGAGTTAGCATTACAGGTTGTGTTACAAGGTAGTGTAAGAAAAGGAACTTGAAATAACTCCTACATTTATGAGTAACTGAGTTTAGAAATCATTTAAAGAGTCAATATTCAATTAAATCCATAGAATATTTAGACTCTAAGGAAGTATATATTGATATATGCATTGATGTATTTTTCTATTCACCATGTTATTATTGTATGCAATTGCTATTAGTGAAATTTAGTATCTCTTGTCTTATAAATTCAGAATTGATATTTATGATACTAGTCAAAGTGTATTGCATATAGATCATATATAGCATGCAGACTAGTTTTTCATGAATCAACGAATAAATAAAAGGGAGTTGCCAATGAGTGAGACAAACATTTGGGCCTTAAACTGTATTTTCAAAGGAAATGTCAGAATAAATTAAACTTAAGGGCTTGATCAATATCAACATTTTTCTCTGTAGAAATGTGATCCTAGTTGATAGGCAGTCATACAAGTCAGGCTAGGAAAGCCAAATATAACCTTTATTACCATAAAACTATTGAAGACAATGACTTAGGAGAGACTAACAGGCCTGTTAATATGCTCTGCCTGGCACTCCCTCCTTGAGCAAACTTGGAAGATCCCATTGGCTGGGAAGTTGGGATCCACAGTTTTTTTCTACTAGCCCAATGGTAAGAAGAAATAAAAAAATAAAATCACAAGATGTATGGCTTTTAAATATAGGAGATCCAAAGAGAAACATGGGCCCAAGTCTACTGACCACCAAGCAGGTATCTCATTCCTCCTATTTGGGGAAAAATGACTAACGAGTGGGCACAAGGCCAGGGTAACTATACTAGAGACATCCTTGTACATGGGAATAAGATGTTGTGGGAGATCAAAACTGGCCACCTCAAAATATGTCTCTTTACCTTGATTATTTTCTACGACAGACATTTGACCTCCTCCACTAACTGCCTAAACGAATTTAACTCTGGGTATGGATAGACTGGGAGGGTCCTTGCTAAGCCCATTCTTGTCAAAGTTCTGTTTACCAAACATTTACATTTGTAAGGGAAATCTCCATTTGTAAAGGTATCTTCCTCTCTGTACTGGAAAGAGGGGAAGATGACCTCATCTCTAGAAACTTATCAATGCAGAAGGCGAGGCTGCATAATAACCTTTACTGTGCTTTTCCAGTAATCGCCTATAACTGACTCCCCCACCCCCAACATCCTCCTTTGTCTTGACCTAAATCTATTGAAGAAGAGAACCTCCACCATTTTGTCGAGAAACTCCATTTCCCTGGTTTCTTCCATGTGTATATGTTATTAAACTTTGTTTGATTTTCTCCTGCTATTCAGTCTCATGTCAATTTAATTTGTAGCCCAGCCAGAAAGGACCCAGTGTGGGTAGAGGATAGTCTTCCTTCCCTTCAATGTTATGGGTTGAATTGCGTCCACCCAAAAAGATGTGTTGAAGTCCTGATCCCTAGTACCTCAGAATATAACCTTATTTGGAAATAGAGTCTTTACAGAGGCTATCAATTTAAAATGTGGTCATTAGGGTGGGCCCTAATTCAATATGACTGGGTCATTATAAAAATGGGAAATTTGGACACAGAAACAGACATGCACACAGGGAAGACTATGTGAAGAGACAGAAAACATCATGTGAAGCCTGGAGTTACGCTGCCACCAGCCAAGGAATGTCTGGGGCTGACAGAAGCTGGAAGAGGCAAGGAAGGATCCTTCTCTAGCACCTTAGGAGGGAGCATGGCCCTGCCCACACCTTGATATTGGACTTTTAGCCTCCAGAACTGTGAGATAATAAATTTATTTGTTACAGCAGCTCTAGAAAACTAATAAGGAGGACAAGGAGAACTTCCCTATGACAAAAGTGAAAAGTCACACTTTTTGATTTGTAAACAAAATGGGAACTAAGCCACTGAAGATGCAAATGTTAATGACTCTGGAAGCACCTCAATCAAAAACATCATTTCAGCGGGCCGGCCCAGTGGCATAGTGGTTAAGTTCATGTGCTCCACTTCGCTGGCCCTGGGTTCACAAGTTCGGATCCTGGGCAGCGACCTACAAACTGCTCATCAAGCCATGCTGTGGTGGCGTACCATATACACAACAGAGGAAGATGGGCACCCATGTTAGCTCAGGGCCAATCTTCATCACACACACAAAAAAATCAAAAATATTTCTCTCTGAGTTACTTTGATTCTTCCCTTTGCTGTCATGCTTTTATGAAATCTTGGAAAGGGTCTTTTTGGTTTTTTTTTTTGTGAGGAAGATCAGCCCTGAGCTAACATCTGCCATTCCTCCTCTTTTTGCTGAGGAAGACTGGCCCTGAGCTAACATCCATGCCGATCTTCCTCTACTTTATGTGGGATGCCACCACAGCATGGCCTGACAAGCGGTGCGTCGGTGTGCGCCCGGGATCAGAACCCAGGCCACCAGCAGCGGAGCGCATGCACTTAACTGCTATGCCACAGGGCTGGCCCTTGGAAAGAGTCTTAGTAGGCATAGCCTGGTTTCTTGCCTACCCTGACAACCACTATGATTATATGTTTACCCTTGTAAATACTAGAAGGGGTCAACCCTACCAGAATGACAGAGACTAACTCATTATATATTTGGAATATTTCAGGTGGAGTTGTTACATTGTTCTAGCATACGGGTAGTTTCCAAAGAGATGCTTGGCGTAATTAAAAATTCTTTTCATGATATCTCAACAAATCAAAGAACCAAGATGTTGAAATGGAAGGAGTAAGAAGAATTGGGATTTTAGCAGCCATAATTTAAGAATATTCTCTAGTATCTCACATTCTAAAGTATGCTCCCTTTACCCCATCTCCCTGTCTAGTTGCTGAACCATTTCTTTAGCTCTTTTCATAAAGTATGCAGAATATTTGTCAGCACATGTTGACCCTACTATCGAATCTCTAATTATTGTACAACAGTGCAATCTGGCCTGTGCCATCACCACTCCATTGAAACTACCTGTCAAAATCACCAATTATTTCAATATTATCAAGTAATCACTCCTTATGGTGGCTGATAAGATACAGTAGGGTCTAGCCCCCCGATTAAATTTCCAGCCTCGTTTCACTCCATCTTCTCTCTCACCCCTTCAAATCAAATACACTGGACTTCTCTGTTTTCTCTAACTCACCGTAATCTTTTCTGCCTCAACACCTTACACATTATTCTCACTCTCTCTAGAATGGACTTTACATGGCAGGCTCTTTCTCAAACTTCAGATTCAGCTTCTACTTTAATCACCTCAGTGAGTCCTTCCTAATAACCACAGAAAAATCTAGACCTTTTTTTCCTTACCTGTAATTGTTCTTTAATCATTTCCATCAGTGTCTTCACCAAAATCTAAAGTTATATTCTTATGTATTTTCTTATTTGTATTTCAGGACTCCTAGTATTTTGCAAACCACACAAATGCAGAGCATATATATGGCAGACAACAACAATATAAACCTAATACTCATCTCACTGAATGGTACATGATATAGCAATAAATATTTATTAGATAAATGAATGTCCTTGTCTTCTAGCTGCCATCAATATGCGTCAGTTCCATCAACTCCCATCTCCCATTTGTGTTGTTAACTTACAAATTTGAGATTTACAGCGGAGAGTCCTATCCAGCTTGAATCAGGTATGTCTGCCCTAACATCAATCCACCATGCTCAAAGGGGCAGTTCACATAAAGGGGATATGATCCTTCTTTATGTGTTAGGTTCTTCTAGGGAAGAGAGAATTGTTCCTAGCTACAATGTGTCCACAAAGAGTATTCACCACAAGACCAAACAAAACTTGGAAATTTTCTACCAAAACAGATTAAACATAGGCAATAACTACTGCTGCCCTTAAAATAAGTATTTGATTGAATGATATTTTTCTAAATATTAAGAGCTATATGATGATATAAATAACATTGCTGAAAAGATATTATGTTTATATATTTTTTTTTAATAATTTTATTTATTTATTTATTTTTTCCCTCAAAGCCCCAGTAGATAGTTGTATGTCATAGCTGCACATCCTTCTAGTTGCTGTATGTGGGATGCGGCCTCAGCATGGCCGGAGAAGCGGTGCGTGGGTGCACACCCGGGATCCGAACCCGGGCCGCCAGAGGCGGAGCACTCGCACTTAACCGCTAATCCACGGGGCCGGCCCCATATGTTTATATTTCAATTAGAAGTGCAAAAAAAAAGTAACTTCCTTCAGTTTCTAAAGCTTTGTATTCTGTTGATGGTGGTGCAGGTGGGATTCATGGGGGATGCGGGAGAATTACACATTTAATTTTGCTAACGAAAGGCCATGAGGGAAAGAGAATGATTCAAGAGCAAACATGCAAATGATCGGCACACTGCTTAATAGGAAACAGAACAGAAGCCCTTTCTGTTGCAGGTTTTCTATAACTAATGAAGTTGGGATTTCACTTTTTCCTGATCCTTCCATCAACAACACACAAACAAACTCACCTCTAGGTTTATGAACGGACACGTGCCACATTATGAGGGACCTAGAGAGCATCTGCCTCCATTCTTTTCCCTCTAAATCACTCTCCATTCACCAGCTGGAAAGATTTTCTGGGTTTTCTCTAAGCTGGTGGATATTTCATTATACATCATATCCTGTACTATAAATGATATAGTATAGATGATATAGATATAGGCATAGGCACGGACACAGGTACAGGCATAGGCATTGTTCTAGTAGTACACAGGTAAGGATGTGCTTAGATAATCTCTCAATTTCTCTTTAATAAAACTTGACCCATTCTACTGGCTCACTTCAAATTCCTATTTTTGAAATTAAAACTTTATATTCACTGTTTCTCGCTCTGCATTCTAATTCTCTTAATATATTTAAAATATTTAACCTTTTTAGTAAATATGTCATTCTACAAATAAATTGTAAAATTAAAGAAGTTGCATTTTACCTTTGAATATTTTATTCTTTTTTCCTTTGAAATATAGTAGCTTTTAAAAATGTGTTTGTCCTATTACAAGGTAAATAAAAAAATATGAATCACTTATTTATTTTTTTTGTAACAATGAACACATCTGCTAGACTATATTTTGGCTACTTACATAAATCCATTTCTCATTGTAACTTATACATCCTAAGGGTATACTATCTACACATTTTGTTTTTCAAAGTGTATTCTGGTCAAATATTTTTTGCAAATGATACCCTATTGTCAGACTAGAGACATCGCAAATACTCTCTAATATACTTTCCCTCCTCTACACCTTTATTCTTCCCATTTCCTACATCCAGAATGACCTATCCAGCAAGACCAGTTCTAACAAACACTTAATCTAATAACCATTCGTGGATCCTTCTGGCTAGAAGTTCCCGCTTCCTTCCTTGAATTCTTTAGTATGCTTTACATTATTCATATGGTTCTTCATCTGCATGGCTTTGCAATATATTTAACTTCTACTCCCACCATGTAAGTGATAAACATCTAAATGCAGCAAATGGCTTCCTATCTTCCACAGTGCCAGGCAAAGAGCATGTACTAAATATATGTCATATTTAATGAATTATATTCTTATTAAGATACATATTTTAAAGTCATAATGTTTTGCCATTATATATTAATAGAGATATGAATTATTTCAAATAATATCTTAAATTTATATCTAATTGCAAATTATTATTTCTAACCCTACAGTTACAAAATCAAATAGGATTTAATAATTAAAATTTTAGAGTTTTCAAATTACTAAAAAAGATCCCAAGTGAAAGGAATTGTATGGATGAATTAAGTTTTCAACAGATAATTAAATGTTAACCCAAGACATTTATTTAGTTTTTAGCAATCGTTTTCTAGAACATATTGATTAAACTGGGTTCTAAGTTACATTTGCAAATTAAAATCATTGACAAATAACTTGAGTGGCTTTACCTCAAAGCATCTTCAAATGTATTTTACACTTGATCTCTTGAAATGGCAGCAGTCAAATGTAAAAATGTGCTACAGGCCTTCTGGTTGCTGGAAATAGTATGCGTTAAAGAGACTGAAATAGAAAAATAAAAATCTATATTGAATTAACACCCGTGTTGAAAACCGTATCTAAGAGAAACTTAACAGAGGGAATAAAAGTGGGAAGTGAAATTCATAAACAAAAGGCACTTCCAGACCTAGAAGTTATAGTTCCTTTCAAGATCAGTAAAGCAAGGATTTAACCTTGCCACCACTGCAGTTTAAGTTATATAATTACATTCTTCAGAGTCGACATTTTCACCTTGGTAGGCATAATAAGGCCATGCAGAGGCAGGCTAAAACCAGTAATTTCAGCATTCTGCTTCCTCTCACGTTGATGATAATAAGATACGGCAGTGAAGCATGCATGAGCCTCCATTTAATTGTCAGTACAGTCTTTCATTTAAACAACAAAATAGTTAGCAGTAAGTTTATAAACGTGGAAAGCATGCAAAATAGAAACGGTAAATCTATTACCTTTAAAAACACCTCACGCAGAAAACACCAAGCATTTAAAATGTGTCTCTACTACCCTTTAAAGAAGTCAAAATTAATAGAAAATACACGACTGGAAAAGATAACTGGACCTTTCTTTGTCGAGAATGAAAACAGTTTGCTAAAACATCTTTAAATGTACACATTTTTTTTTTGGTACGGAATTAGTAGTTTATTTTATTTATTTATTTTAACTTTTTGTTTATTGCAGTAACATTGGTTTATAACATTGTATAAATTTCAGGTGTTCAATGTACACATCTTTAAATGCTCAATATATACTATGTACTAAACTATACTATCAAACATAGTAAAATGTGAAAAATCTTTTAAACTTGAAATCAACTTACACGATGCTATGCAGATTGTCTCAAATTCAGAAATGTGTTTTGAAGAGAATTGGGCTTCATTTTTAGTATAAAACTAACAGGAAAACAAGTCTTGAAAGATCAGCTACTGCTAAAATTAAGAATATAACCATGGCTCTAAACTTTTTGTTTTATTTTTGAATTGAAAATATATTCCACTTTTTCAAATTTCAAAAAGAATATAAAAAGGTACCCGCCTAGAAGTTCTATACCATTTCCCATATCCCCCCTACTTCCCAAACCTATAAGCAACTTTTTTTTTATTGCTTTCTCATTTAAACTTCAGGAAAATACAAGAACAAATTTATTCTTAAAATATGAAATAAATATTTTTATATGTCTTACAACACTTTATGAAATTGTATGGAAACCTGCACATCAACATATATAATCTGTCCAGGATATCACTTAAAAATAAACCAGAGTTTTAGGAACAGGGAGTAATCTGGTATTATTGGCTTCACGTATGGATCAGGCTTTAATCAGTTTCTCTTCCTGGCTCCTCTCCATCTCCTCATTCTCTAAATAATGGAAAGTCCAGGGTTTAGTCTGGGGACTACTTCTCTTTCGATCTTGCTCCCTATGTGATATCATCTAAATGCTGAGAACTCACATTATTTATATCGTCTGACAAGTTCTTCCTTATGAAAACTTTACATCAGAATATTTAACAGCACACTTGACACTTTCACATTTTAAACTTAGCCAGCACTAAACTAAGTTGATATTCTCCTCCAGACCAATACCTCCTCCAGCCTCATCCAGTTCAGTTTGTACCAACTCAACTCTTCTTGTTACTTAGGCTCTCAGACCTTGTTGTTATGCTTGATGCCTCTTTTTTCTCTCCCGTACCATACCGTGTCCTGCTTAACTTGTCCCCTGTTATTTCTCTGACCTCATCTCTTCCAAGACTCCTAACGTTCAGTCGTTCACTCTGCTCTAGCCCCCTTGGCCTCTCTGCTGTTCCTGTACTCCAGGTACATCTCCACCTCAAGGCATTGACAACTGAAATGCCCTCTTCTTGGAATACTCTTTCCCCAGATATCTACATAGCAAGCTATTTCACTTTTCTCATGTCTTAATTTAAATCCTGCAGGCTATCCTTATACATATATCTGGAATTTGACCATCTGTCACTATCCTGGCCAAAGCCACATTTTCATCACATTTCTGTGTTCTGTAATAGTCTCCTTGTTAGTACACTGTTTCTATTCTTGACTGCCTTTCACGTATTATCAAGGTAGCAATTCAAGTGATTTTAAGATGTAAATCAGGATAGAATATCAGAATAGAAGTCAAAGGCCCTACATAATCTATTCCCTATAATTTCTGTCACTTTGTCACTGTATCAGTCTCCCTGTTGTTTCTCGAGCATTCCAGGTATGTTCTCCTTCACCTCAGAGCATTGGTGATTGCTGTTCACTCTGTATGAAATGTCTTTTCTCAGTTTCTTTGGGCTTTTATATATATTTTTTCGTGTGTGTGTGAGGAAGATCAGCCCTGAGCTAACATCTGATGCCAATCTTCCTCTTTTCTTTCTTTCTTTTTTTTTTTTTGCTGAGGAAGATTGGCCCTGAGCTAACATCCGTGCCCATCTTCCTCTACTTTATATGGGACGCAGCCACAGCATGGCTTGACAAGCAATGCGTCAGTGCACACCCACGATCCGAACCTAAGATCCTCGGGCTGCCGCCAAGTGGAGCATGCACACTTAACCGCTTGTGCCACCGGGCTGGCCCTATATATTTTTAATGACTTATACATATATATATAAATTTTCTATCTCCAACACTGTAATGGATTCTCGTATGGCATAATATTTGTCTTTTTTCCACCGTCACTATGCTATCTCTATTGCCAAGAACAGTGTCTGGTTATTAGTTGACAGATATTCAATAAAAACTTATCGAATCGAGGATTTTATATGGGCATATGTGTGTGCTTACATGTATATGAGATGAAACATATTTTATAATTAGCTAATATGTAAAACTAACAAAACATTTTGCTTTTTTATAAACTTTCACAAAAATTATTCATCCCATTTTGCTAAACCAGTAAGAGAAAGTGTAAAAATCTGTTCTGAAATATCTAGTCCTCACATCAAAAAGAAAGGGCAGGTTTCTCTTAACATTCAAATCCATCAAAAGTTTATGTTATCCTAGTGGCTGATCCAAAGGGCTTTAGAACTGAGTCGTTATTCTGTATATTTAATTAGCTTTACACTTAATGCAAAATTTCCAAAAAAGTTTAACTCAAAAATATCAATTGTAAAATAATGCAAAATTGCGGAACTAAGATAATTTTTCCTTTCCCCTAATCATTTATGAAAAATAGCCTAAAACCATGACCTTTTGTTGTTTATTTTTTATGTCTTTGCAGAAATGCTTTATGAAACACTGACAAAAAAAGAATTTTGAAAAGGTCAATGACGTATAACAACACTGTTGTTGCATAATTAACAGCACTTTCTTTTTATATCTTGATGGGATATCTTGGCTGCTAGTTGGTAATAACAACATGCTGAGATTAGGGAACAGTCAAAAGGAAGCTATGTTCCAATTTGAGACGCTATCGATCATTTTGATCTGTCAACATAGTAACTGAGTTCATTAGATTTTGACATTTATTTGATGCTACTTAAATCTTAGTGGTTAGTGAAAGAGCAGTGATACTAGTACTAAATGAGTAATAAATGAGGGGATAAACGTTTGCAAATTTCTGGAACAATGTTGCACAGATATTTATCATTTAGCAGCGTAGCCCCTCTCTTCAATTATATTCCTCTTTTAAATTAAGCAATATATTTTAAAAAAAACCATGACAAGAGAAATACATACAAACACCGACACATGAACAGAAAAGTCCCAATCTGGCTGTAAAGCAATGTTCATTAATTGAACATTTAAAAGTTAGGACATGCTACATAGAGATCTAGCTTTTTAGCTTCTATTAAGAAAGGAGAAGGTTTGGAAAGCTGACCCTTGTTCTCTTATAGTGACAATTGGCTGGAGCTCCATTCCCATTAGGAGCTTTGTTGCTCAGTTCACAATAGCCCTTACCAATCCCCACTAACCCAGTTAACAGTGGATATCCTGTCATTTTTTACATTTATCTTCTCACTTGCTTTACTATACTCCTTGAGGTAGAGCAAAACAAAAACTAAATATATTTTATTCATATATTTATTGAAAAAGAAACAGATAAGCAAATGAGACAAAGATAAAAAAAGAGATAAATCAATTAAGCCACAACTTAAAAAATGAAAAGAGAGTTGAGAAATTTTGTGTTTATCTGCAAATGCGAACTATAACAACTTTTCAAAATATGCAAGCAGAATTGTGCTGTATCAAATAATACATTTTATTTATCATATAAATAATAATCATTGTGAGAAATGACTATCTAAAAAATAAGTATGATTAAAATTTGTCTCACTAAAAAGAGATAGAAATTTCAATCAGATTTTTATAGACACATCTACTTGAAATTTAATATTGTAGTAAATTGTCATCTAGACAGGGTGTCTGCTGCCCTCTCTGCCTGACCTTCATTGCCAGCAAGGTCACTCCCTGGTACCTCTCCTTCAGGCAAGAGTGTAAGTCCCACTGCGATATAAGTCCAGGTTTAGGGACTGAACCTTATATACTTTAATGGTATTCTTTTAAGTAAAATAATGCAACATTAAGGCTACAAAATTATAAACAAAATAAATATTTAATATGAGAAAATAACACAACAAATTTCAAATTTCAAAAAGTTTAATAATTCTGTAAGCATCATAAAATCCAGAAAATAATAACATTTGTATTACCTGCCTAACATATCTCCATAACACTTTTTCCTTTTTTTTTTAGCTATGTACTTCAAGAGTCTTCACTACGTTTTCTAACATTCAATTATTTAAAAATCAGGTGATAAAGTTTATATTTTTAAAAATTATATAATCTTAGACTCATATTTTCTTCATTTCCAAGTTCTAGAGAATTTACTCTCAAAAAATAGGAAAAAAGGGGCCAGCCCGGTGGCACAAGCAGTTAAGTGCGCACACTCTGCTGTGGCGGCCCAGGGTTTGCTGGTTCGGATCCCAGGCGCGCACCAATGCACCGCTTGTCAGGCCATGCTGTGGCAGGCGTCCCATATAAAGTGGAGGAAGATGGGCATGGATGTTAGCCCTGGGCCAGTCTTCCTCAGCAAAAAGAGGGGGGTTGGCAGATGTTAGCTCAGGGCCGACCTTCCTCAAAAAAAAAAAAAAAAAGGAAAAAAAATGAAACAACTGATTTGATAATTAAATGATATGAGCCCTACAACAGCCCCCTCTCTCTATCTTTAGATAGAGTAACTTTCCAGATGGTAGTGCAGGAAGAAGGAATCTAGAAAGATGGTACAGAAGTCTCTCAGTTGAGAAGACAGAGGGCACAATCTGGAAAGAGGAAAGCTGGCATGTGCAGGAGAGAGTACCACAGTGGAGGGAAACACATGAAGAAGACCTCCAGAAGAATGTTGCTGAACATCATTCTGTATATGCAAAGGGTAAAACTCTGACAGACTGAATAAAGAACTGTCAGGAAGGAATAAACTTAATAATTCCAGAGTATACACAGGGCTACAAGACATTCATGTTTTGCCATGCAGCCTGGAGAGATCTCACGGAATGATGGAAGCATTCAATAGAAACCCCCAGAAGATTTATGCCATAGGAACCAGACTAAATTAGCCCCAGTGAAAAGTCCACTCTGGATATACACTAACCAAACTTGAAAACAAGTCTCCAAAGGATAAAGCTTAACTGTAAAATATCCAACTGCCTGTAAAAGTAAAGTTTGGCACTCTAAGGAAAGATAAGAAATACAGGCACACAAAAACATAATATTCACAATGTCAGGATGTAATTAAGTATCACTACACATGCAAAGAAACAGAAAAATGGCAGACAAGATATCAAAAACAGCTATTGTAAATATGCTCAAAGATATTAAAAAACCATGAGCATAATGAGGAGAAAAATAAAAGACATACAAAAGAATCAAATGGATTTTTAGAGCCAAAAATTACAGTGACTGAAATAAAATATTCATTGAATGAGATTAATAACAGATCGTGAACTTGAAGACAGCAAAATAAGATATTCAAAATGAAAACACTAAGGGGAAAAAATATATTAAAAAATAAACAGGCCTCAGTGACTTGAGGGTCAATAGCAAATGTCTAACTCAAGTGTTATTGGAGCCTTTGAAGAACAGAAATGAAGAAATAAAGAACATACTTATTCTTTATATATACAAAATAATATATATAAGCCATTATATATAATCATATATAACTTCTGTATATCTAATATAAATATATATTCATATATATAACTATATATTATATATAAATTATATGTATACATAAATATATATATATTTAAAAATAATGGACCAAATGTTTCCAAATTTGAGGAAAACCCATTTCTAAGATGGCCAACAAAGCTCAGGTAATATATAGAGAAAACCAAATCAGTTATTATATACTAATCAAAATACAATAAAGACATGGAAAAGAGAAAAATCTCAAAAGAAGTTAGAGGGAAAAAAAGACATTAAATACTAGGAAACAAAGATTAATATGGTCAAAGTCTTCTTGTTGGAATGAATGTAACACAGGGCCCCCAAAAAATCTTTCAAGTGCTGGGTAATGAGAGATGGGGCAATCTTCAATTTAAAATTGTACATCCAGCAAAAATATTTTGTACATAATGTAGAAAAGTAAATATCATTTCAAACAAAATATTTAGAGAATTCAACATCAACTTACTAAAAAAATATTAAAATTTTTCAGGATGAAATAAAATGATACTAGGCAGAAAACTCAGAACTCTACACTGAAATCAAGAGTAAAAGACTTAGTAAATATGTGAATGCATATGAATTTTTTTCCATTTAAAGATTTCTTCAAAAGATAATTGGTTCTTTAAGCAAAAATAATGACAATGTATTGTATCATTTAAAATACATTTATAAGTAAAATTATGAAACAACAGTACAAAAGATGAGAGGGAAAAACCAAAGAAGAGTTGTCGCAGGAAAGTATATTGTTTTGTTAAAGATAAATACTGTAGGCCTTAGAGCAACCTGTAAAAAAAAATAGAGCAATAAGAAATAGCTAATAAGCCAAGACTGGAAAAAACATGGTATTAAGTAAAAATCTAAAGAAGGTATAGAGAGAAGGGGAAAAAAAGAAATAAAAAGAAGTGGAACAAACAGAAAACAAATAGCAAAATGGTAAACTTAAAGCCCATCACATCACTAATTGCATTAAATATAAAAGGCTCAAGCTCAATTAAATGGCAAAGATCGCCAGGCTGGATGGAAGAAGGTGAAGGAGCAGGAAGGAGAGGGAGGAAGAAGAAGAAAACGGAAGAAACAAGAAGAAAGAAGAGAGAAGACCAAACTGTCAACCAGACGTATAAGGATATAGATACGTTTAAAGGACAAGGTTGAAAAAATGTATACCATGCAAACACTAGTCAAAAGAAAACTAGAGTGGCTACATTATTATCATAATAAGTAGACAGTAGAAAAAGAAATACACCCAATCTTATTATTTGCAGTAATTATGTTCTATAAAGCAACTCAGACACTGAATTTGCAAATAATAACCATTGCTCCTACGGGAAATTTTATGTACATAAACACACAAACATAAACATCTCACATAGATTATAATCTCAATTCTAAAAGTTAATTTATTTTGATTTTTAGATTTTATTTTCCTCATTTGACAAAAGAGAAAAGAAGGTTCAGAATTTTTGAGAATTTGTCTGAGGCTGCCCACTAACAGGTATCAGGGTGGGCAAACTCCGTCCAACTGGCCCCAGAGCTGGAGCTTCTTGCACTACACTGCCCTGCCCCCCAGCAGCTCCATCCTCGGGTCATCTCTGCATGAAAGCTGAAACAAAAGGGCAGATGTCACCTTGTTCAATTTCAGCTGGGAATGTGGGTGTCAGGCAACTCAATTCTTTTGCAGCTCTGTACATGTCTGCCAACGACTGAGAAAGCACCCAAGTATTGATTTTGGGGTTACAAATAAATTTTAGTATTTCCCAAATACAGAATACATAAATAATACAGATTGATTATATTAATAGTTACAAAGAGGGACATATAATAATAATGAAAGGGGTAATTCATTCATTAAGATGACATGACAACACTAAGTATGTACACACCTGATAACAAAGATTCAAATCACATGAAACAAAAATGGACAGAACCCAGAGAAGAAATAGACAAATCCAATACTATGAATGATGGTTTTAACACTCTTCTTTCAGTAATTTATAGAATAATTAAGTGGAAATAAATAAGGAGATAAAAATCTTGAAGAAACCTACCATTCAATTTGACCTAATCTCCATTTATGGAACAGTCCATCCAATAACAATAAGATTCACATTTCTCTGCTTATCTCAACTAATTTTTTGATAATAATCCATCGAGTTTAGTTTTCCTGGAAGTGAAAGGCAGTGGAAGCCCAATGAAAACTGGAAGATGATGTTTATTGGAACATAATGTTTGCTGTTTGTAGACTCAGAAATATCTTCCTTCAAGTCATTACTCTGGATATTGATATGAACATCAGACACAGAAATGGATACATAGAATGCAATAGCCAAGCAGAACTCTTTTCAGGATAAATAAGTTATAAAGAAGAGTTATTTTCTAACGTGAAGTATTCATCTATAAGGGTATGTTATCTTTCCTGAAATTAAACAGAAAAAAGAACCATCAAAAGTCTAGTTTTCTTTTCCTAGTAAACTAACAAAACAAATCCATCTTTCCTATAATAGTGTGGTCTGCCTATCATCCAGCAGAAAACTAATTGAAAATTTTTAGATTAAAAGAGTTGGGAAATAGGAAGGACAAAGGAATAACTAGGGAGAAAGAAGCAAAAAGGAGCTAACTTTTATGTACATTTTATCCACATGACTGAATTTTACTTTGACATCTACTCTAATTGTATTTCCTTGGACGTCTGCTAATTTAACATACTTGTTATAATCCCAGCAGTATCATAACTCTTCTTGCGTGATGTGAAACATTTTTTTTACAAAAAGCTTTGGAAGACCATTATCCTCAATATCCCTTCTACCATTTTTCCCCATAATAACAACCCTGAGAAGTAGCTGGGTACCTGAAACTCCAGCTAGAGGCTACATTTCTCAGTTTCATGTGGGGCTATGCTTTGAATAATGTCTGTGACCACATTCTACCAATGGGATGTGAGAAAAAAAAGATGCATGAAATTTCCTTAGTGCCTTTAACAAGAGAAAGGGCATAGACTCCTTTTCCTCCATATTTCCCGTTTCCCTTTGACTAAAGATGTCATTGACCATGGGAATCTGGCCTGCACTTGAGAGAAGGCTGCACTACGAATTAGAAAGAGTCTGAGTACATCATGAATAACCTCCTATCATCATGGATTCCTTATTTTTGTCCATGTTATACAGGAGAGAGAGGAAAATGAAATTTCTATCTTCTATTAGTTTTTTGTTTGTATTTTATTGTTATTACAGCAACCAGACCTAAATCTTAATAACAAATAAAATATTTTTTTTTCCTAGATTTAAATTTTACTTACAAAAGTGTCTACATTACCAAACAGTTCAATTTCAGATGACACCTTCTTATTATGTCCACTATATTTTGTTTTAAATCACATGGTTGTTTGGTAGAAAACAGACTTGTTTTACAAAATTATTTAAAACAAGTTAGGAATCTAGAAAATTTGTATTGCCTTAACAAATGAATATTAGTGATATACAGTCATCCCTCATTATCTGAGGGAGATTGGTTCCAGGATACCCCCTTCCCCACTGAGGATACCAAAATCCGAGGATGCGCAAGCTCCTTATGGAAAATATCTTAGTATTCGCATTTAACCAACACACATCCTCCTGTATACTTTATACCAACTCCGGATTACTTATAATACCTAATACAATGTAAATGCTATGTAAATAGTTGTTATACTGTATTGTTTAGGGAATAATGATAAGAAAAAAAAGTCTGTACACATTTAGTAAAGAGGCAACCACCGTAGGCCTTTCATCAGTGGTTGGTTGAATCCGCGGATATGGAAACGCAGATTCTGATTATAATATAATATTATTATCATATAATAATATTATCATAATAATAATTATAATACTTATATTATAATATAAACGCAGAGGGCTGATTATAATAATGTTACCTTCCAGTATTCCAGTGGCATTTTATGATACTTTCTAACATCTTGATCTAATTTGTAAAATGATGTCCATAGGAACAAAACCAGTTGAAAAAATAAAATGCTGCCAGTGAAGTTTGGTATATCATTTGATAACAATAAATTGTCATACCTTCACTATTACATGGGCATTTAAAATTCTCTTGAAAAATCCACCTCTAGTGTTAATGATATTTTCACATCAAACGAAAATAAAATCAACTTGCAAACGTAAAAGACAAACAAGAAGGATCAAATATTTTAACAAGCTCTAAAACAAATATCATCATAATGGCACAGTAACACTTCACTTGTTACTGCACAGATGATTTTTATTATCTGATGAGTGCATATGCTAAGTAGTTATTCCTGAGTCACGCCTGGCATTAATTGTTCATTTTTCTTATTTGGACAGTCATGAGATTTCTTCTCAAATTTAACTTAAGGTGGAATATTTGTGCCAGTAGTTTTTAAATAAACATCAATTTCTTTATCAAAGGGATATTTAAAAGCACAAGATTTGTACCAGAAGATTTTTCACTAGGCTATATTTAGCAAGCTTCTCTGAAATATTGTTGCCATTTAAATTATTTGCATTAGGCTATAGGGTTTCACTTTTTTAATTAATTAATTAATTTATTTTTGCTGAGGAAGATTCACCCTGAGCTGACATCCACTGCCAACCTTCCTCTTTTTGTATGTGAGCTGCCACCATGGCATGGCCACTGACAGACGAGTGGTGTAATTCTGTGCCTGGGAACCGAACCTGGCCTGCCGAAGCGGAGCATGCAGAACTTAATCACTAGGCCACCAGGGCCGGCTCTTGTTTTTTTTTTTTAAACTATTGAATACAATATCAAAGACTAACATTTTGTATATGTAGACATATCCTCTTTCTTTGCCAGGGGAAGATTCACCCTGAGCTAACATCTGTTGCCAGTCTTCCTCCTTTTTTCTTCTTTTCCCCTCCAAAGCCCCAGTACATAGTTGTGTGTAGTTGTAAATTCTTCCAGTTCTTCTCTGTGAGCTGCAACCACAGCATGGACACTGACAGACGTGTGGTGTGGTTTTGCACCTGGGAACCGAACCCGGGCTGCCCAAGTGGAGCCTGCGGAACTTTAACCCCTAGGCCATCAAGGCCTTTTTGAATTATTGCCTTTCTCAGTTATATTATTAATTCTCACTTTAAAATTTAAAAAATGTGAGTAGAGAAATGTAAAAATTAAGACTTAAAGATCCTTTTACCCTCCACTTCCACTAAGCCATGCTCTATTAAAAGTTTGTGTAATCTTCCAGAATTTTAATGCATTTAATAGTTAACTTATAAATACATGTTTTTAGTATTTTTCTATTTAGACGAGTATCTATAATTTCCTATGAGTAATCTGTATTCACTTAAGAATAGGTTTTAGAAACATTTCTATGTTTAAGTTGCTTATTATTCATGGATTTTTATAAGGATAAACAAATTTTCATTTAAGTCTTGTTTTTACCACTTTGGGGGTACTGCAATGAACATTTCCGTACTTATATCTTTGGAGAAAGTACAAGTATTGCTGTAGAATAAATTCTTGGAGGTGCAATGGACACATTTTAAATGTTGATAGACAATGGCCAAAAAAATAGATAATTGCATTTATTTAAAATTTCATCAAACTTACAAAAGTATCCATTTCCCATACTTATATTATTGAGTCAAAACTTGATAATATCACTTCATCTTTCTAGTGTCTTTATCCGACCCAATGATCTTTTAATTTTTCCCATTTCAATTTCATGCTCTTTATATCACTCTAGCATTCTAGAATATTTGATTTTTATTGAGTCAAACTAAATACATTCCTAAAGAACTTTTAAAAAATATATTTTTATATAAATTTTCATTTTTCTTTTAAGGTCAGAAAAACTCAAGCATTATATATCTGATCTTTTTGTCTTTGTAAAATACTGGCAG
Organism: Ceratotherium simum simum; assembly: GCF_057802395.1. Lineage (NCBI taxonomy): Eukaryota > Metazoa > Chordata > Mammalia > Perissodactyla > Rhinocerotidae > Ceratotherium > Ceratotherium simum. The sequence continues at coordinate 47,989,607 of NC_141911.1, forward strand.
AATTTCAACTTTACAATATCTTCTGTTTATTGTTTTTTAATTTTCTATTCTTATTCTATCAATGTAGGTAATCTGTAATTTTCTAGGAAATCATCCATCTATTTTGAATTTATTGCCATAGATAAGCACATATATCATCTTACAATTATTTTAGTATTTTCATTATAAGTGATTATATAGTTTTTCCTAATTCTGATTTTATGTTCTGCTTTTTTGTTTGTTTTTAATTTCAAACTTCTTAATGACTCTTGAAAATCATTACTTGAAATTCAAAAAGTCTTTTTCAAGAAGTAGGTTTCTATTAGTTATTCTTTAAACCAGTGCTTCTTGGTGCAATGTACTTTCTCCAGATAGTGCATGGTTTTTTCCAAATAGTTAGATTTTATCCCCAATGTATTGTACTTCTTGAGCTATTCACTAACCACCTTTTTTTTTATTTGCAACTCTAGTCTTCCTAGTTCTCTTTCCTATTTAATTTCTAGAAAGCAATTATCACTATATAATTATCGCAGAGCAATTATCACTCTCTAAAATGTAAACTCCATGAGGACAGAGTTTCTGTTTCTTTTATTCAAAGCTGTTTCCCAAAGCCCAGAAGAGTGCTTGGCACATAGTTGGCACTCTAGGAACATTTGCTGAATGAGTTGTTTTGTAATTAACGGTTTTGCTGAATTAATTATTTCCTGGTTCATTAATTTAAATTTCACCAAAAATGCTTAATTTGTGGTTTTTATCACTTACTACTAACAGTTCATTTATTCTGATTGTTGATTAAAATTATTGAAGGTATTTAAATGTTTGTATTTCCTCTAGAAACAGACTTAGCACTTTCCCTTAGCTTTTCCAATGAGATGTCTTCCATTTCATTACTTTCTAGATAATTTAACATTTTAGTTCTTATTTTCCATTTGGTAATATTTCCTAATTTCCATAAAGTAATTTATAGTTTATTTCTGTTAAATAGTTATTTAAGAAAAACTGTCTGATTTTTCATGAAAATAATTGATGTGGAATTTTTTATTATTATTATTGACTCCTAATATAACTGTATTAAATAAAAAAATATAGCCTGTAAATTGCTATTTGGGGTAATTTATTAATGATTTCTTCTGGGCAAATATATGATTAATTTTTATAAATGGTCTATTTTTATTCCCTGGAGGGTTAAACAGGTTATGCATTTTACATACCCCTACATTTTTTGTCTATCGTTATTCTGTTTTATCAGACAGTTTGAAAGACATATAAACTTTTTTCACTATAATTGTCTGATTGTGTTCATGCTGTTTGAGGTTTAAAAAAAATAAAAACCTTTATTTCTAAAATTTTGTTATACAAATTTAGGTGTCATTTTGCTTTGTTTATAGATATTATGTGTTCCATCTTCTAGAATTCAAAGTTTTTTAACTTCTCAAACTCTTCCTGCTTGCTTTTATTTAGTGTTTTTGTCCATGAAGTCTCTACTGTATTTTTGTGACTTCAGCTTTATTTTTGTTAAAATTTCCCAGTTTTTTTTTTTTAAATCTAACCCTTCTTTTAAATTTTTTCCCCCTCATTTTCCCTTTTATGAACAATACAGAGCTTGGTTTGCATTTTCACCTATCTGAGGATCTCATTCTTCCTATAGAGGGATGGATGGAGAGGAGAGCTTCTTGCACAGATAGTGAAGTAATCGATATTCAGAGTTTATTACTCTCATTTTAATTTGTGTTTCGCCTACTTTTTATTTTTCTACAGTTACTCTCATTCTTTGCTTTGCTTACTTTTACTGACTATACTGGATATCTTCTCAAAATAGAATTCTAGAACATATTTCAGCTCATATGTTTGAAAACATATGTTTTCACTTCCCACGAAGGAAAGGGGTATTACTAATCCATTGTAGAGAGTAGCATCAGACTTATTCAAATTATCAACTGTAGCGGCGTGGAATGAGGCACAGATGGAGGATAAAGCCTTTGCTGGTCAAGGACACGTGGCACTTAGCTGTTATGGGGAAAACAGAGATGAGACAGATCATATTGTCAGGTGACTTCTTTTGATATACCAGTTAACGCACAGTAAGAAAGGATAAATTGCAGGCTGTGAATTTCTGACTCCAAAACACAAATGAAAAATGAGAAGCCTTCTATGACATATTTCAAGAAGTCCCTTGCCTCCTATAGTCAAAGGATCAAAGCTAGGGCCAGGCTTAAGTACTGTGAACATCCCCAGGCCTTTCACTCTAAGGTAAATGCCCTAGTAATAAAGGAGAATTAATATGGGAATTAATTTGGAATTACACATATTAGGATAAGAACTTTGAACCCCTTTTACCCTGACCTGCCAGTGGAGGCAGCCCAACTTACCTCTTCTGAATAAGGTAGCTTTTCCCCACCTAAAAAGCTTTCTATTGCTTTACCAAGCACAGTTTCCTCTCAAAGGGATTCAGATACTCACAGAGATCCAGCCCTCCCATCTACGTTGTTTCTAGTCTCATAACAAAAGTCCCAACACAGAGCAGAAGATCCCAACATAAAACAGAGGGACAAGGCTAGCACTGGAAGCAGATAGCCTCTACACAGAAATACCTACGGAATTTATCAAGATGTGTCAACGGGAGTCTGGGGAGCCTGTGTTGGAATGAATTCTAAGAGTATTAGATAAAGAAGGACAAAATATAATCTTGATTTGGGCTACATATAGACATGGGATTCAGGATTTAATATATTGGCCCATGTACAAGACAATAGTAGATAATCTGCTAGGTTGGCTAATTATAATCGAGACTTTTAAGTGGCTTAGAGGGGCTGGCCCCATGATGTAGTGATTAAGTCCGGCACACTCTGCTTTGGCAGCCCAAGTTCACAGGTTCAGATCCCAGGCACGGACCTACACCACTCATCAAGCCATGTTGTGGTGGCAACCCACTTACAAAATAGAGGAAGACTGGCACAGATGTTAGCTCAAGGCTAATCTACCTCAAGCAAAAAAAAAAGAGGAAGATTGTCAACAGATGTTAGCGCAAAGTGACTCTTCCTCACCAAAAAAAAAAAAGAAAAGAAAAGAAAAAGGGGCTTAGAATCAATGGGATGACCTGGCTTAAGCTACGTGAAACAGTCGGAAGGCTCAGGAATGCAAGCATGCTTGAATAAGACTATTACATTCAGTCTGATCAGCCACTCCTAACCATACTCTTTGGGAGGGCATGGAAAATATACCCTTCACCAAGTCATTAATAAATTAATTGTTGAATGAATGAATGAGCATCTACATTTTGAAAAGCTGTGAAAGGGATTTACAATTTAGGAAAGATTACTGTGGGGGATACTAAAATGAGATTCAGTTCCACGATTTTCAGTGAAACTATTGAAAGCCCAAAGTGGCAGAGGATGGGTGGTAATTATTAATGATCATAGAGAAAGTGGGCACAATAACTTCAGTAAGACAGTATTACAAGCAAAGTGTTTTGATCTGCAGGGATCTGCAGTGAGATTGAAAAAAAATTTCCATTCACCTGACAGCTAAACTAACAGCTATGTTCTCTACTGAACAGAAAAATTTTAAGAATATAGTATGATTTCCTTCATTAAGTAGTAGATAATAACAACAATAAACAAACACATAGAGACAGAGATTGGATTGGTGGTTACCACAGGGGAAGGGGGAAGGGAGGAGGGCGAAAGGGATAATTTGGCAAATGTGTGTGGTGATGGTTGTAATTAGTATTTGGCTGGTGAACATGATGTAATCTATGCAGAAATAGAAGTATAATGATGTACACAAGAAATTTATACAATGTTATAAACCAATGTTACTGCAATAAACAAAAAATTTAAAAAATTAATTAATTAATTAAATAAAAACTAAAAGAATATCAAAAATAATCAGACAAGATCACTCCACGACTATGATAAAGCAAGACCCCCCCAAAATCATATCTGAACATGGACAATTGCAACTACATTATGCAACCACAGAATAATCCAACATCTCCCTCTTTTGGCTAGCGTGATTGACTACTGCTGCTTTTCCAAAGAAAACACTATTCTACTTTGGTTCCTCCTACTTCCCAGGCAAAAATTATTAAGATAAGCAGTCAATCAATTGTCCCACCCCTACTCACTCTTACCAAGAGGCTCCGCATTTCCTCCGGTACGTCCTCCTTTGCTGTAGTGAGGTAATGAATCAAATCTGTTTAATTACAGATGTGTTCCTGGTGGTCTTTGGTCCCAGGGCTTTATCAGGTCGTGTTTCCAACAGGATTCAGCTGAGATACTTAACACAGCCTACAAGGCCCCTCAACCTGGCAATAGTGAACTGACAACAACTCACTTGAAGATAGGTAAATTTTACTGAATTAGTAGATCTCAGAGCATACTGGGTAAAACAACTTTAAGGAACTATGCTGCATGTTTTTCCTGTTAAAAATAGATTGGACATTAATCTAGTCTTGCAAATGGCAAACGGGCAAATCAATAGAATTAATTGTAACCTTGAGACAGTCTTTAGGGATCGCCTGTGATGATGTTTTCACAGTTCTTTCCACTCTTTTGTCGATGGCTTAATACCAGAAATTGCAGTTCTGATATGTAAACAAATGATAGGCTGGCAGATTGCTTCACTACATGAATTTCAGCATTTGGCTGAACAATATTAAGACTTTAGATTAAAAAATATTTTAATACAACTCAAAATAAAATAATGGCTTTAAAAACAAAGCAGCTTAATGGATCTGCCCCTCTCTTAGGGGCAACAATAACAAAAGCAACAAAATTCTTTTCATAGGAAAACATCCTGACATTATTCATAAAATGGCCAATAGAAAATTGACTCAGCCTAGCTAGGTAGAAAAAACAGAAGCTCCTAATCCTGAGGGGATATGAATGCATTCCAAGCAGGACGATAGTACCTAATGTCCATTGATTCTCTTAAAACAACAAGGAATGACTTTCCTACCATTCTTTGTACCACTTCCTCTGAGTCATCTGCATACTTCACCTGATAGAGATTTTAAAGTGCCCCTAAAACTCTCCCTTAAAAAACCTGTAACTCTTGGCCCTCTCACCAGCCAACGTATGTTCCTTCCCTGTGACATGACTCCAGAAATTTTAATAGGAATAAAACTTCTATGGAAATACGACAGTGAAGTCAAAGCTCTTCATAGATTCTTTCTAGAACTATGTGAGGACTCTTCCATACATGAATCATTAGTACATCAATTGGACCCCAACAGAAAGGACTGAGCCTATTGTGGAAGATTTCATAAAAAAGGGACTTATAATTCTTTCCATTAGATCTCTAACACTACTATGTGGCCTGTGGAAAAGCTTCATGGGTTTCTAAGCTATAAACAAGTCTGAGATCTTTCACTTTCTGGTGTTCCCTAAATCAAATACAACTCTGTCTTCAGTACTTTCTGTGGCCACCCACTTTTGGTGGACTGGTAGGCTTCTGTTCTTCATTGGTTTTCACTTAGATCCACATGATCAGTATTTCTTTGCTTTCTCATAGGAGAATCAGTAATATTCTTGGATTGAAATGCCCCTAGAGTTTACTGAAGCCCCCTTTCAATCTATCAAATTCTTTTTTTTTTTTTTAAAGATTTTGTTTATTTATTTTTTTCCCCCAAAGCCCCAGTAGATAGTTGTATGTCATAGCTGCACATCCTTCTAGTTGCTGTATGTGGGATGCGGCCTCAGCATGGCCGGAGAAGCAGTGCGTCAGTGCACGCCCGGATCCGAACCCGGGCCGCCAGCAGCGGAGCGCGCGCACTTAACCGCTAAGCCACGGGGCCGGCCCCAATCTATCAATCAAATTCTTAATCAAGACCTAAGAATTTAACATTCTCTTATGACTCTTCTTTAATACAATGCATAAATGACCTATTACAACTCTCAAAAAACAAAATTCTATAACTGACTCTTTTTGCTAAATGCCTTACCTCAGAAGGGAAGCAAAGATTCAAAAGAGAAATCGAAATTCTGCTAGAAAAAATTCTTTACTTGAAACATAGTATATATATATCAAGAAGGAATATAATATAGAATCCTAAGAGATTACAAGCTATTCAAAATTTTCCTAGGCCAATGACCAAAAATTAACTTTGTAGATGTCTAAGACTGGCTAAGCACTGCAGAATCTGTGACAAATTTTTCTGAGGTCACATCCTCTTCAGATAATCTAATCAAATTTTCTGTTCATGAACCTCAACTCTAGGAAAATAAACATGAAAAAGCCTTTTGTTACTTAAAGTAGACCCTACAACCAGTGGCATACGTAATATATTTGATTCCTAAATGGATGGGGACAAAAACCCTAACCTCTAAAACAAAATTATCTTTAGCAATAATCAGGAAATGATAATTATAATAATAATGCACAGAAAAGAAATGTAGACAGTGATAATCTTCTGATGCACAAGTTTATATACATAATAATGCCAGTAAAAATTATGAAAACATAAATATGAACAAAGTGAAAACTACAGTTACAAGAAAAAAGGTAATAATTACATTATACATTTCCAGAAAGAGTGGAAAACATACCTATATATATTGGTCTATTTGATTAATGCATAGCAATATTACAATTTCTTTTTTTATACCTTAACTTCTATAAATTTATTAATGGCATTTTCAAAACTAATTTTATTTGTACATGCATGTTCAATAGACTATAGTCAGAGTAGTCAATCTATCTTGTCTTATAATCGACTGAAAAACATGTTTAATTTCTCAAAGATTTCTTTCATATAAAGCAATGGAAGTACAAAACTAGGAAAAGTCTCAAACATGGAAATAAGTTTGTCAATGTTTCTAAAAATTCCATTCTACAATAAGTTCCTGAAATTGCAATATTCTCCAGGTGTATGTTTCTTTGGGGCTACTTCTAGCAGTTTTCAAATATCTTCAAATTGAATTTTTTTTTTACTAAAATAGCTTCACCAGAAAATTTACCATAAACTTGTGTATATTTGGTTAAAAACTTCCAAAGATTTTCCTATTCTGCAAAAATAAGATAAAATGGTTGAATGAGAGTGAACTTTGACATTCATTTGATTAATTACTTGAGAACAAGTATCCAGTGCTTGATGGAAATAACTGAAGTGTTCAAATACTGATATTTGAATTTCCTCTGAAAATATAAATCCATTTGATTCTGTTTTTTATCTAAGTAAATTTTCCTTTACTTACATGCTATTGCTGTATAGCTAATGGTACTCTGGACAATTTCTGCATATCATTATTCAAGAAACCATTTAAAACTTGTGTTTCGCTGTGCATTATTCAAGATTAAGTCTGGCTTTTGACAGATATTTTTGTGTCTGATTAACCTTTTCATGCCAGAAAAGCAGATCTCTCAAACAAAAAATTGCATATAGCAGAGGCCAAAATTGGAGCTGATCCTCTTGTTGCTGCATTTTAAAATGGATCAGATGGCACTTCAAACATTGAGATGTTCAAAACACGTGTTTCTTGTGAATACAGCTTTATAGTGACCACTACATTGTGTACGTCAAAATATTTTCACAGGTATCCCTACATTTTGCAGCATTTTTCATTGTTGAGGTGAAACTGAGAGGAATGATTTTTTCCCTTCCAAAGTTAAAAAAAAGTCACACAAGAAGAATCACTTCAAAAGAGTGAACTCCACAAAGGTATGAATGAATGTGCTATCATTGCTCATTTTGAATCTACTATGTAAAATAGGTATATAAAGCACTACATGGGTTGGAATTATTTGAATTAACTTCCATGTAGAATACAATCTGATTAACGGATAAGTACTAAGATGAACTAATTAGAACTTTTAATATATAATATATACATTTTATACATGTACATATACATATACACACATATTGTGTGTATATCCATATATTTATATTTAAACATATAAATATATATTTACATATATAAGTTATGCCATATATATGTGGGTGTGTGTATATACATATGGCTATGGCTGTGTATATACATACACACATAGCCACTGAAACAACAATTGTTTAGAATTTAGAGCAAAAAAGGAGTTTCGTTTTTCCAGGAGGAATATTTTACCGCTGACATTGTATAGAGTTACTGGTTCCTTCCCTCTGGAACCCAAAGGCTATCAATTTTTTACTTACTAACTAGATATCCCATGCAGTTGAGAACTTTGACTCTGACACTTGTTCTTTCCCCTTTGCAAGATGATATGACACTCAGTCCTAACACAAATAGGTATTATCAGCCTTCCCAAATTATCTGCCTAAGAAGTCTCTGCATGTCATGAAACATGGAGGCTTATCTTCTAAGAGAGACATGAGGGAAAATCCTAACTTAAGCATCTGTGGACATGACCTTTCAAGTGTACTGTTAACAACTAGTATAACTGTAAAACTTCAACATACTAATCTGTAGATTTATGTATTCCGATTAAAAAAACACCACTGCTTTGTCTGGACTATTGTGCTTCTGTTTCTTTGGGATACTTTAGAATTCTTAGAAATTCTCTAGAAGTAGACAAAATTCAGAAGATGAGACCTGACTCAACATTCTCAGATCATGAAATAGTATCTTGAGAAAAACAAAAATAAAAACTCAATGTATCAAAACTTTTTGGATACAGCAAAAGCAGTTCTAAGAGCAGCATTTATAGTGATAAACGCCAACATTAAGGAAAAAGAAACATCTCAAATAAACAACCTAACTTTACACCTCAAAGAAGTAGAAAAAGAACAAAATAATAACAAAACTTAGCAGAAGCAAGAAGATAACAAAGAACAGATGAGACATCAATGAAATAGAGAATAGAAAAACAACAGAAAAGATCAGTGAAACTAAGAATCCATTTTTTGAAAGATAAACAAAATTGACAAAACTTTACCTAGATTTACCAAGAAAAAGAGAGAAGACTCAAAATTGTAAACGTAAGAGGAGATATTATAACAGATACCACAGAAATACAAAGGATCTAAGAGAATAAAATTCCCAGGAATAAACTTAACCACAGAGGTGAAAGATCTGTACAGTGAAAACTATAAAACATTGTTGAAAGAAACTGAAGATACAAAGAAATGGAAAGATATTCCATGCTCTTGGATTGGAAGAATTAACATAGTTAAAATGCCCATACTTCCTAAAACAATCTATAGATTCAATGTAATCCCTATCAAAGTTCCCAAGACATTTTTTGCAGAAATAGAACAAAGAACCCTAAAATTTATATGGAACAACAAAAGACCCTGAATAGCCAAAGGAATCCTGAGAAAAAAGAACAAAGCTGGAGGTATCACACTCCCTAATTTCAAAATATACTACAAAGCTATAGTAACCAAAACAGCATGGTACTGGCACAAAAACAGACACACAGATCAATGGAACAGAATCAAGAGCCCAGAAATAAACCCACACACCTATGGACAGCTAATTTTCGACAAGGGAGCCAAGAACATACAATGGAGAAAGGATAGCCTCTTCAATAAATGTCGTATTGGGAAAACCAGACGACAGCCGCATGCAAAAGAATGAAAGTAGACCATTATCTTACACCATACACAAAATTAACTCAAAATGGATTAAAGACTTGAATGTAAGACCTGAAACTATGAAAATTCTACAAGTAGGCAGTACGCTCTTCGATCTCAGTCTTAACACCCTATTTTCAAGTACCACGTCTGACTGAGCAAGGGCAACAACAGAAAAAATAGGCAAATGGGACTACATCAAACTAAAATGCTTCTACACAGCAAAGGAAAGCACCAACAAAACGAAAAGACAACCTAACAATTGGGAGAAGATATTTGCAAACCATATATCTGATACAGGGTTAAGCTCCAAAATATGTAAAGAAGTCATACATCTCAACAACAAAAAAACTAACAACTCAATTAAAAAATGGGAAAAAGATCTGAACAGACATCTCCAAAGAAGATATAGAGATGGGCAACAGGCACATGAAAAGATGTCCAACATCATTAACTATCAGGGAAATGCAAATCAAAACTACAATGAGCTATCACCTCACTCCCATCAGAATGGCTATAATTAACAAGACAGGAAACAAGAAGTGCTGGAGAGGATGTGGAGAGAAGAGAACTCTCATACACTGCTGGGGGGAGTGCAAACTGGTGCAGACACTATGGAAAACAGTATGGACATTCCTCAAAAAATTACAAATAGAACTACCATACGATCCAGCTATTCCACTGCTGGGTATTTATCCAATGAACACGAAAACACGAATGTGTAAAGATACATGCACCCCTATGTTCACTGCAGTATTAGTCACAACAGCCAAGACTTGGAAGCAATCTAGGTGCCCATCAAGGGATAAATGGATAAAGAAGATGTGGTATATATACACAATGGAATACTACTCAGCCATAAGAAATGATGAAATCTGTCTATTTGTGACAACATATTTGGACCTTGAGGGTATCATGCTAAAAGAAATGTCAGAAGGAGAAAGTCAAATACCATATGATCTCACTCATAAGTAGAAGATAAAAACAACAACAAACAAACAGAGACAGAGATTGGATTAGTCATTACCAGAGGAGATGAGGGGAGGGAGGAAGGCAAAAGGGATGATTAAGCACATGTGTGTGTTGATGGATTGTAACTAGTCTTTGGGTGTTCAACATGATGTAATCTACACAGAAATCGAAATATAATGATGTACACCTGAAATTTATACTATGTTATAAACCAATGTTACCGCACTAAAAATAAATAAATAAATCCATATCCCATAAAAAAAGAGACTACTATGAAAAATTATATGCCAAAAAATTGAACAACATAAAAATGGGTAAATTCCTAGAAACATACAATCTACCAAGACTGAATCATGAAAAATAGAAAATCTGAACAAACCGATGATGCATAAAGACAGTGAATCAGTAACCAAAACCTCTCAACAGAGAAAAGCCCTGCACCAGATGGCTTCACAGGTGACTCCTACCAAACATTTAAAAAGAACACCAATCCTTCTCAAACTCTTCCAAAGACCTAAAGAGGAGGGAGCACTTCCACATTCACTTTACAAGGTCAGCATTACCCTGATACCAAAGCCAGATAAGAATACTATAAGAAAAGAAAACTGCAGGCCAATATTCCTGATGAATAGAGACGCTAAATTCTCAACCAAATACTAGCAAACCAAACTCAACAGCATATTAACAGGATCATACACCAAATTCAACAGCACATTATTGTAATTCAACATTACACCATGGTCCAGTGGGATTTAATCCTGAGATGTGAAAATGAGTCAATATATGCAAAGCAAAAAATGTGATACACCACATTAACAGAATGAAAGATTAAAATCATATGGTCATCTCAATAGATGCAGAAAAAACATTTGACAAAATTCAACATCGATTCATAATAAAAACTATCAACAAAGTGGGTATAGAGTGACCATACTTCAACATAATAAAGGCCATATATGACAAGCCCTAAGCTAACATCATACTCAATGGGGAAAGGCTGAAAGCTTTCCCTCTAAGATCTTGTTTCTACAAGACAAAGGCGACCACTCTCACCCCTCCTAATCAACACAGCACTGGAAGAGGCAGAGCAATCAGGCAAGAAAAAGAAATAAAAAGCATCCAAATCAGAAAAGAAGAAGTAAAATTGACTCTGTTTGCAGATTACACGATGTTATGTTTAAAATATAGGAAATGCTAAACATAGAGAAAATATTAAAGATTCCACCAAAAGACTGTTAGAATGAAGAATCGAATTCAGTCAAGTTTCAGGATACAAATCAACACACAAAAATCAGTTGGGTTCTATACACTAACAATAAACTATCTGAAAAAGAAATAAAGAAAACAATCATTTACAACGGCATCAAAAAACAGTAAAATACTTAACAATAAATTTAACCAAGGAAGTGAAAGATCTATACACCAAAATCTATAAGACCCTGATAGAAGAAATTAATGAAGATGCAAATAAATGGAAAGATATCCATGTTCATGAATTGAAGTAATTAATATTGCTAAATTGTCCCAACTACCCAAAGGCATCTGTAGATTCAATGCAATTCCATCAAAATTCCAAGTGCATTTTTCACAAAATTCCTAAAATTTGTATGGAACTATGAAGGACCACGAATAGCCAAAACAATTTTGAGAAAGAAGAACAAAGATGGAGGCATCACACTTCCTGATTTCAAACTATATAACAAAGATATACAAAAACTATAATCAAAATGGTATGACACTGGCATAAAAACTGACACACAGACCAACAAAACAGAATTGAGAGCCCAGAAATTAATCCATGCATATATGATCAAGTAATATTTGACAAGGAATCCAAGAATATTCCATGGGGAAACGATAGTCTCTTCAATAAATGGTATTCAGAAAACTGGATATTCACAGGCAAAGGAAAGAAATTTGACCCTTATCTTACACTACTCACAAAAATTAAGTTGAAATGGTTTAGGACCTTAAAGGTAAGACTTGAAACTGGAAAACTCCCAAGAACAAAAACACAGGGAAAAAGCTTCTTGACATTGGTCTTGGCAATGATTTTTTAGATATGACACCAAAAGCACAAGCAACAAAAGCAAAAATAAGCAAGTGGGACTACATCAAACTAAAAAGTGTTTGCACAGCAAGAGAAACCATTGACAAAATGAAAAGGCAACCTACAGAATGTGAGAAAATATTCGCAAATCATATATCTGACAAGGGGTTAATATCCAAAATATATAGCAAACAAAACATATAATCTGATTAACAAATGAGCAAAGGACCTGAATACAAAGAAACAAGTATATGAAAAGAAGCTCATCATCACTAATCATCAGGGAAATGCATATCAAAACCACAATGGGATATCACTTCACATCTGTTAGAATGGCTATTATCAAACAGGCAAGAGATAACAAGTGCTGGTGAGGATGTGTAGAAAAGGGAACTCTTGTACGCTGTTGGTGTATTTCCACTATGGAAAACATTACAGAGGTTCCTCAAAAAATTAAAAATAAAACTACCATATGATCCAGCAACCCCACTTCTGGGTATTTATCCAAAGGAAATGAAATCACTATCTTGCAGCGATATCGCCACTCCATGTTCATTACAGAAATATTCACAATATTAAAGACATGGAAACAATCTAAATGTCCATCTATGTATGAAAGGATAAAGAAAATGTGGTGTAGATATATATATACAACAGAATATTATTCAGCCATAAAAAAGAAGGAAATCCTGCCATCTGCAACAACATGGATGAACCTTGAGGGCATTATGCCAAGTAAAAGAAGTCAGAGCATGAAAGACAAATACTGTATGATCTCACTTATATGTAAAAATCTAAAAAGCTGAACCATAGAAACAAAGAATAGATTGGTGGTTGCCAGGAGTTGGGGGTGAGGGAAATGGGGAAATGTTGGTCAAAGGGTACAAACTTATAAGAGGAATAACTTCTAGGGAATCTAATTTACAGCATGTGACTCTAGTTAACAACACTGTTGTATACGTGAAAGTTGCTAAGAAAGTAAATCTTAAATGTTCTCACCGTAAGAACAACAACAACAGCTGGTAATTATGTGAGGTGAAGGATGTGTTAACAAAGCTTATTGTTGTAAATATTTGACAACATATACATATATCAAGTCATCACATTGCACATCTTAGTCTTACACAATGTTATATCTCAATAAAGCTGGGAGAAAAAGATTCCTGGATCAAGCAGATGATGAGACAAAGCAGACAACTTTCACACAAAATGATAAAACACAATTTCTGATAAGTTAACTTGCTTATTTCCCTTTGATTTACTACTTATTTATAGTTACTATTGTATTTTGGTACTTTTTGATCACTTGGTCTCTGACAGTTATTTTTACGTATCTTTACTATTCTTGATCTCATCTGGCTTTCTTCTGTCACCTAAGGAAAAGCAAAACTCTTCTGCGTTTTTCTCAGACTATAGTTCCTGCTCTACATCTAATTGATGTCCAAATTTGTCATCTTTCACGTGATTCTGATGACACAAATTTAATAGCTATTCCTTTCACCACTCAGAAGGTACATTTTCTTGAACACATTCCTTGTGATATATTCACTGTCCTATCATTATTAACCTCAACCTTCAATCTTACAAAAATTGGTTTTCACCTCCACTCCCAGTCAAGAAAATACTTTCACTGAAATAATATTAGAATTGTCAACAAAAAACAGCTCACCAGGGGAAACAAATACTGGGGTTATCCTTGCTACTCTAGCCAGTTTGTTCTCTTCAGACACTTTCTAGCCTGATTTGTAGATGCTATTTATATCCACTCAGAAAGGCAGCCTGCATTCAGATACCAGTAATTGACTTGCTCTCACAGCAATAAACAATACTTATACACCCAAATCTTTCTGTGCCCACTAGGATATTACATCTTATGTGGAAACCAGGCATACCTTGCCTAATGAATACACATCTATCCTTTGTATTTGGGGCAATTGTTAGAGGTTTTCATACATCTAAAACCCATATAGTATGTTTTCATGAAAAAGATACCCAAAAACATCCAAAGGAAGGCAAGTAACACCTTCTGGAGAACTCCCAGGGAGATTAACTGACTCTTCATACTGTAAGCTATGTTTTCAATGCTGTAGTAATACAACTGGAAAATTCTGTCTTTGATTCTAGGAAGTCATCAATTACAGTATCTCTGTTTTGGAGATTCCCAAATTGGTTTACATTGATTAACTGGGTTGTCATAAACTAGCACATACCCCTTGATTGCTCTTCATTAACACAGAAAAAATGTTTGCTATATAACATTCTTATTGCACTTATGTAAATATGTGACTTCTTTAAAATAAAAGGTCAACTGACCCTATGAAAAACTCAGCTGGATGTCTGGAGATATTTCCATGATTGGGATTTGTAGTCTAGGCCCTGGCTTCATAGCCCCTTATACAGACAAATATAAACCTTTCATTTTTGTAACTGAATGTACTGCATCTGTTCAGAGTAGCAATAATGATGTGAAGCCACTGTCATATCAGATAATTCAACAACTTAACATGCCACAAAAGGAACAAGAAGGACAAACTCTTGTCCAACTAAAGACAACCACCACCTTCTGATCAACAAAATCTTGGAAACTGACTAATCTGCGCTGAACAGATTAATACCCTGGAACCTGATTCCAGCTGCCCTTGGCCAAAGGGATGACTGAGAAAGAAAGAAAAAAGCCCCTCACAGGATCCAGTTGGCAACAGGAAAAAAACAGCTAGCATGCAGTGTTTCCTACTGGACTCGAAAAATTTCACAGAGTATCAACAACAGATAAGGACTCCTCATTACTATGATGCAATCAGACCAAAACAAGACCACTCTACAGTCAGTGTAAGGATGTCTGAAAATAGCCAGATAAAAGGGTACAAGGGTACTATATAATCACAAAAAAACAATTCCCTTCTATTTGCATTCTTTCCACTGAGATTTATATCTATATCTATGTATCACACATACACCTACACCCCACTGAGTATAAACACATACCATTCCTCACCATATGGTATATACCATAATAGGGTGTCCTCGGATCTTCGCATACATCAAACTGGAGGCCCAGGGTTCCACGCCAGGAGCCAGCATCTCTGCCCCAGGGCCTACAGCCTCCTGAAAGGCTGTAAATTTGCGCCCTGCGCAAGCGCAGTTCACTCCCCCTTCTGGCTCTGGAGGTCCTGCCGCCGCACAGCCTTTGGGCTAGAGGTTCCCCCAGGCTTAGCTGGGACCCTGGGGAGAGGCACCAGGCACTGTGACTCTGAGGCGAGGAGGGATAGAGGAGGATTAAGGTTTGCTTGATAGGCGGCATGAGCCAGACTCTTTACAGGGGAGGAGTCTGATGTGGGGCTTCCGGCACCCGGCACCCAGATGATTCTCCTCCCAGGACTCCCCTGCTGGCCCCCGTAGAACTCCCGAGATCCTGCCAGATCGGGTGGTGGCAGCAGGGTCTCAGGATGATTCTGTCGTTATCTGAGCCGCCACTGACGCTCGCGCATCCTAGTCCATCCTCTTGTGGCTATCCATGAGGAACCGCACTTAATCCCCAGACATATCCGAAGCCATAAAGCGCAGCGTGTGGGCGCCAACTGGGAAACCCAACACTCCACCCGCCTGGACCAGGTCTCGGCCATGGCCCACACAGTCCCGTATAAAAAACAAACAAACAAAAAATAAAATTGCTCGTACCCCCCATTAGCTCACATCCTATAAAACATCCTTACAGACACATCTCATGATTCCTCTGATGTGTTTTCCATTGCTATAGCAAAATAATAAACTTAACGATGATTGACTACAGTTGTGTTCTTATTGGTCTTTGGCTCTGGGCTTCATTAATGTCAACGACTAGTTGAAGATGAGGTCCCTAAAAATGTAACAGATGGATGTCCTGGTAAAGTGGTGCTAAACATATGTGGGAGAAAATATCCAAGTCTGTTTTGCAGAACCCTAACTCTCCTTGTCTTCACTTCCTGGACTTATGCCACTGTAAAGACAAGGATATACTCAAATGAAGCTGGGTGTCTTTGAAATAGAGGGCTGAGATGTGACCATAACTGCATATATTACATTTCTCTAGACCAATCTGAGGCTATTTACCTGGGTGTCTGTTCAATAGGGAAAAAATAATAGCTATCATTATTATATAGGGCACTTTCTGTCTTGGAGAAGGGAATGATTCCCCCTGACCCCCTTGGGAGAAAGATATCTCATGCAAAGATATTTCAAGCCCCGTCCAGAAGGCTTTTGCCAGAAAAGCCTTATCCATTGCCAGGATTTCCTGTTAAATATTATCTCCAGTGAAGGGACAGATTGTTTGACAAAGAGAGCATAGACAAAGAGTTATACCCACAGAATAATTTTACTGTGTGCTCTGTAATCCAAAAGCAGCTGGTTTGACAGAATTATGTTATAATCCACAGAATGTTCAGTATTAATGCCAGCTGGCAGACAACTTCCTACAAGACTGGAGTGCTTTCCTAAATAATTCAGTTTATACATAACCAGTAGTCATATATGGTACTGTCTCTTCCATTGCCAGAAACAGATCCACAATGGCCATTCTTACTACTATATCAAATGACTCTCTAGACTCCATGGGTTTGAAAGTTATTTTGTGTAAGGGAGAAATGCTTCCACCTTGGAATATGGCAATGATCTCATTCATCTGGAAGCTGAGATAACTCTGGCCATTATAGCTTCCTTATGCCACTGAACCAGTGAACAGTGAAGAAGATCATTAAATTGGATGGCAGCTGGTTGGTCCTGATTCCTATGCAGAAAATGAGATGCTCTGCACTACACTGGTACCAAGATGACCATGGATGGAACCCAGAGGATTCACTAGGTTGCTTCTTACAGTCTTGCCCACTAGTCTTTCTCAACGGAAAATTACTGAAACTATATAAAGAAAATGCTAATTAGGACTCAGATCTTAAAGTAGTTTGAGTCATTTAGACAGATAAAGAACCAGGTCCATCCTAGGTGTTGGCAGGGCATAAAGGAAACAGAGCGTGTGGTAGAAAAAGAAGCTATGAATATCAATTAAACCTTATAATCAGTACAGTAGCTATGGTTTATGTTACTTTATTCATTTCTCCTCTATTTACTACTTTATACGAAGAACATCAAGGATGAATAATATTTTAATGTTATTTATGTATTTAAATATTTATACATTTATATATTTATTTAAATATTTAATATTTTAGGTTTCAGTTGAGAATGCAACTCAACTGCCAACACCCCACAGGATATAATAGCTAATAAGATTTTTTTCTATCATCTGTGCTGGGAATACAAAATTTTCACCTAAAGAATGTTCTGTGACTGAAAAGTTGACCATTATTGGCTACATCAATAGATTACCTTACTGCTCAGTTTAAGATTCAGTTTCAACAAAAAGAGATATTGGCAGGAGATCCACAGAATGAGAAGAGTGTTAGTGTTTGATTCTCCAACACCTATCATGTCAGATCTCTTGTGTTGGCTGTGTCAATCTTACAAAAGAAAGAGAGAGGTCTTGCCTGATAGCTCTCTCCATGCCTGTCTCGCTCTCTCTCCCTCTATCCTTTTCCCTCTTCCCTCTCTCTCTCTCTGGCTTTTCTCTTCTAGCCCATTAAGTATTAGAGGTGGACATAACTCCCTATTGTTGCTATATGTGGGCACTGCATTATCACTTGCTTCTTTTTTTAAACTCTGCCCACAACTTTGCAAATACTTTAACTTCCCTCAAATTATTTTCTTTCCCTCTCTTCTTCCCCACCATTCCAGAATTTCTGAGATTTTCAAATATAGTTTAAAAATCTTTGTCCCAATTCCTTAATTTGTTTTGCATTAGACAATATCGACTGTTTCAGTAATATTCAAATTCACATTTTGAATATTTGAATATTTATATTCAACAAATATTTACTGAGCATCTATTCCTTGCAAGAAATTGCTCTAGGCATTACAAGTACAACAGTAAACAAAACATACAAGCAGTCTACTCCCAAGGGGCTTATATTCTAGTAGAGAGAGACACACTACAAACACATAATCAAATAAATATGACAATCGCACTAATAATTTTATCTATTTTGGTTTAACTCTATATTTAAAACTGTATTTGTCATGTCATTATACATTTGTCAAAACCCATAGAATGTACAACCCAAAGACTGAACTCTAATGTAAATTATGGACTTTAGTTAGTAATGTATCGATATTGGTTCATCAACTTTTACAAATATACCACACTAATGCAAGATGTTAATACTAGGGGAAGCTGTGGAGGGGAGGAGAAGAAGAGGGGCCATATGGGAAGACTATACATTCCCTCAATTTTTTAAAACCTAAAACTGCTCTAAAAAATAAAGTCTATTAATTAAATAAAAACTATTGGAATGCCTTTTTTCTATCTGCTCTGTCTTCTTTTACCTTAGATTTTTATTCTATTATAATAATCACTTGATATAAGTACTAGTTAAGAATTTTATCCTGCAATGAATAACAAAATAGCAGTCATAAGATAGAAATGTATTCCTCTCCTAAGAAAAAAAAAATTCTGAAGCAAGCAGCCTTGGGTCACAAAATAGACTTGATGATCATCACAGATCTAGTCCTCCTACTTCACCATCCTAGCGTGTGGTTTCCCTTACAAGGCCACCTGTGTCCAAGATGACTGCAATGCTGAATCAGGTACACATTCCACTCCGTGAAATGAAGGAGAGGAGAAAAACAATAACAATAAACAATAAAAAGTAATAAAAAAGACCCTTATCTTACCTGTGTTGATTCTCTTTGGACAGCCTGCACAGATGCTCCATGGAACACTTCCACATATATCTCATTGCCAAAACCATAGTCACATAATCACACAGTTTTAAGGAAGGCTAGGAATTTTTTTTTTTTAAGCTGGATGTGTTGTTACTCAGAATAAAATCGTGGATCTCCTAAATTGAACTCCAACTAGGGCCTTTTACGTGTTTGGGATCTAAAGATACAGCAATGAACCAGACAGACAAGATGAGTCTGTTTCAATTTTAAGTGAGCTTACCCTGTGGGAGAAAAACATAAATTGAAAAATTATATGAGACAAAATTGTATATGGACAATAATATGTATATATTTGTCCAGATATAAAAGTATATACATAAATATATGTATATAAAGGTATATGTGTACATATATATAAATTTGTAGAAATGTATGTATGTTTATCTTTATATATGTCTATATATTTATATATAAATATAAATACTTTTCCATATATAGTAAGAATTATATATGGACAAATAAATGCATATAATAATTATACAATAATAGTAGTTACTATTAAGTGCAAGGTGAAAAATAAGAGGGAATAATGTATTAGAAAGTGATGGAAGGCTGATTTTGTTAAGGCAGGCAGAGCAGGCTTTTCTTTTGAGGAATTACATTGAGTTCAGTCATGAATATTGAGAAGATGGGAATCACGCACAGATCTGGAAGAGCTTTCCAAGCAAAAAGGTCACTGAGTGCAGAGGAACTGAATTTGGCCCACTAAAAGAAAATAAAGGCCAGATTGGCCGGATTTTAGTGAGCAGGGATGTTAGAGGAGGGAGATGACATCACAGCAGTGCATGCCAACCAGACCATGAAAGGCGCTGTAAAAAAAGATAAAGATTGGGCATCTTGCTGAGAATGATGGGAGGCTACTGGGATGTTTTAAGTGGAGATGAGTCATTACTTGATTTATCCTTAAGAAAGCTTGCTCTGACTGTTCTGTACGCATGGAGGAAACACAAGAGTGAAGGAACAGAGACCATTAGGAGGCAATTGCAGTAGCCCAGCCAAGAAATAATGATTTATATCGGGACATTTGAGTAGAGTTAGAATGCATATGGTGTTACCGCAAGTACTTTTTTCAGAAATAATGGTAGTATATATTTTAAATTATTAATTTAGTTCCCTTTTCCCTCCACCTGTTCTAAATGAAATATTCTTGTTTTTACTCAATATAAAGAACAATAAGATTACTATCGTTGGCTTCACAGTTTGAAGAACTCAAACATATCGAGGACCTAGGTTCGTTCTAAAGATTTTAATATTATGAAATATTTTGAATATACAATAAACTACAAGGAATAATATAATGCATACTCAGACACCCACTGCTCATCTTAATAAATAAAATTTCAAAAATACATTTGAAGCCTTTTTTAACATATCTCAATTTTATTCTCCAAAAATCAGCTGAACAAAAACTATCACGAATTGTAGTCAGTCATGTATGTGTATAACATATATATATGTTAATCATGTCTATGTAGTTAATAATGAATATTCATTACTAATTACATATATTTCTAACAAAAGTAATATATGTACACACATATAATGCTTTTGGATATTTTATACATTTATATAAATAGTATCACATTGTATGTATTCTTCCTTCGCCAATATTAATTTTATGTAATTCATACATGAAAATGCATAGACTATAGTTTTGTATACGCACCTGGTGGCCAATGGTATGCTGGTAAATGTTTAACAACCAGCTTTTGAGATGATAGATAGATAGATAGGGAAAAAAGTTACTGATATTAAGAATATATAGCACAGAATTTATAAATAATAAAATATGCTTTATTGAAAATTCCAGATAGTAAATTGATTCTTATCAAATGCTCTTTTTGATTTTGGCCAAACTCTCATATTCGTAGACAAACTAAGGTGGCACCTAATGAACAAGTGTAATTTGACACGAAAGTTGATATTTTCTTTCCATTAACACATAAGATGAAAGTGAAATAACAAAGCATATGTTGGAACTTCACTTGTTCCTTGTCCACGTGTGTGATTTCTTTGCTGGAAAAGTTTATAGTTTTCAAATTTTGGAAAGATATCCTCTCAAAATTTTTTGAGCCATTCATAGTGTAATGGTTACAGACATGACAAAGTTTTAAGTTTAATCTGTATTATTAACACATTATCCAGACCTGATTTGCAGCATTTTCCAATTTCAGGTTGCCAAACTAATATCAGCAGCAACCAGGCTGTGAAAGCCATGCAAAGCCCCAAAATATATGCTCTCCAATGCTGGCTCACGTGTGGCCATGGCGGGAAAGTTACAAGAAGAATCTCCCAGCAAATGGAACTAGTTACAGCCAGATGAGCTAACCAAAGGAGATACTCTCTTTCTTGACAAGAAAGTCTCTGCTATTCCATAAGATCTGGAATTTGCTATTGACCAGTGACTCCGACGTGTTTTACTCTTCCCATTTCTAAATGGAATTTTACTGTGGTAACTAATACACAATTGTGTATGTGATACACTGCAAGGAAATAACCTGAAGAAGTTCACACATGACCCTAAGATTCTGAACTTGGAGGTAGATGCAGTAAATGAAGGCGGTTCTGTATCGTTCCATACAGGGCATGGGATATTTTATATTCTTTAAAAAGATGAGAGGGGTATGCAGAAATACTTGGGAAGGGAATAGATTGGACTAAGGAAGAAGCTTCTAGTTGTACCCCAATAAATGTTCCATTTTTCTGGGGTAAAGCCCTCAAATGTTTTATAGGGCATATGTTCACCCAGAAAAAGATATATATATACATATAGTATATATGTGTGTGTGTCTGTGTGTACACTGCACTCTCCAGCTTCTCTTGTAAGCATGTGTGACCATATGCACAATATGACTGAATTCTGTCCAATGGGATGTGAGAGAACTTCTGAGAGATGTAACATTTATAATGTGTTCTCAAGGGATAAGGTGAGCCTTCTTCCTCCCTCTGTCCCATGCTGCTGTTTGGAATGAGTCTAAGGATGGAAGCATCTTGGACCATGTAGATGAGGGCAACATCCCAGAGTTGGTTTAACCTTTAAGCACTTAGGAAGAAGCAGCAGTGGGAGGAGGCTGCCTCTACTGTGTGTTCCAACAGTCCTATAACCTCCCATCAGCACCACTGACAGTGAGGGCCTGAGGGCAGCTGCTCATTAAGTGCTGTCTTCAACTTGTCATCCAGGCACAGAATCTGGGCTACACCGAGACCATCTGAAGGAAATCAGCAATGCTTATCAAAAGGAACGTGGGCAGAGGCAAGAAAAACATTTTTACAAGTTTTCCTCCAATCCATTCTGTTACATCTGCCTCTGAAATCTCTCTTATCTGAGTTATGGAAATTCAATTCTCACAAATATATTAATTCGAAACAGTCTTTAATATCCCCGGAGATTTTTCCAAGTTTTTGGATGCTGCCAGAGTTCCTAGAATTCATGTTTACTTTCCCTTTTGAATCTAGATTCTCTTCAGTATTGATTTTGAGGGAAGGAGCCAGCAGCCTGTGGAAGCTTGGCACTATCTTCACAGAAACCAGAATACACAGGTGTGTATATTCTCTCTCTCTTAAAAAAACAAACAAACAAAAAAGGAACTTGCTTAAGAATTTAAAGAAAACAGAAGAGCCTGCCATATTTACACTTTAACTTGAGTTACTTTGATGACAAGCTTTTGAGAGACATTTCAAATACTGAAATGATCTAAGTTGGAGAGTTGCCTAATTATCAATTTGGTCAATGAATCCTAATTGCTATGTCTATTTAGGCCTGCAAATATTTATAAATCTGCATGAAAAACAGGACTTTAGACAATATACTATTAAGTGAGTTATAAAAAACCACAAAAGATTAAGCAAATCTATTAAAGGCCCATTCATATAGTTTCACCTGAGTTTTATTATGGTTAATTGAAAAACTATTAGTGCTATAACTGGTATAGTTTTCCTGATTAGTGCTGTGTGGCTTGTAAAAGACTAGTCCCTTTCAATGTCACCTCAAATATTAATGTTTGCTTGGAGTTATTTTGAGTCTATGAAAACTGGAAAAATTGATTTCATTCCTTCAGTGTCTATTTAATATAAATAAAAGCTTAAATCTAATATTCAAATATAGTTTAAAATTAGTTCTTAGTTATATAAGGTTTCCAAATTTATATTGTGCTATTTTCACATTTTATAAATCACAAAAGTAATTTATTACTTCCAATTTATTATAGTGTCATATAGGTCCAGAAAGTAAGTCTCTCTCCGAAGTTAAAAATTATCTTTAATTAAATGTCTCTAAATGTTTCTGATGTTGTTGGGTTTAATGTACTTGCCCTATGAGCAGGTACGTACAATAAATATTTCTTCTAATACACGTGAAAGCTAATAGAGTTTTTCTATCATAAGTCTATAAGAGAAATAAGAGACTCAATCATCTTGTGAATGAATTTTAAATTTGGCGTTCTTTCTGCTCAATTGAGAGCAGCAGGTTTTTGAACATTATTGGGTCAAGATATTTTATTAGAATTCCCTGCCCTTATGTACATGCTTAAAACAATTTATCATTATCCTTTCCATCTGAAGAAGTTTTACTGACTAAGAGTTAATCTACTGTACAAAGTATGATTTGGTAAGCCCCAATCCTTTTGCTCATGAGTTAGTTAACAGTACAGTTTTGTTCATATTTCTATTTAGCTTTGTGTCCATGTTTAATTTCATTGAAATGAATAATTAATTAAGTAAACTATTCGGCTGCTTGAATTACAAAATAAAAATACTATAATGCCTGTTGTATTTATAATCATTCTAGCAGTCAAGTATTATACAAGTATTAGGAAAAAAAGAGTCCTGAATAAATAAAAAGTGCATGAATAAATGAGTGTGTTTCAATATGTTTAAAGAGTAGAGAAAATAACTTCTTGATTTCAGGATACTGAAAATAATGGTGAGGAAGTTGAATAAACAGTTCAATTTTTTAGTTGCAACTTTTAATTATTTGTTGCTTTTGTTGGTGTTTTTTTATGTGCTTAGCGTCAGTAGTGAATCTTAACAGTTGCCAAATCTTGCATCTGGCAGGCTCAATTTTAAGAGAAACTCTAAACTCATCAACTTTTTCATAAAACTTTGATGATTCTAATAAAAGCATCTTAAGGACATTTTAATAGAGAAACGAGTTAAATTTAATAGAGAAACCACTGAATTTTGTTGCTTTTCTGTACAACTACTGAGCTCCCTTTTTCGTCTGTGAAGCAGTTATAAAAGCTAACTGTGCAAGAAGCTGGAAAAACACAGGGCAAATGAAGGTGAGAAAGGAAGAGGTTTTTCCAAGATGGCCCTTAGTTCCAATTGAAAGGATTCTAATAACTTTATACCTCAATCTCTACTTCTCTTAAAGACTTTGGTACATTTTGTTTCCATTTAATAATTTTCCCATTTATCTCATGTTCAATTAATTATTTTTTATTTGTCTCCAAAGCTGTACAAACTTGTACTTCAGTTTTATAAGTTTGTAGACTATTTCTTTCAATTCTTCTATCAGTGCTTTTCTCTCTCTCCACCTGTTCCCCCCTTCCTCCCAATAACCTATGAATTTTCTTTATTTTAATGTTCCAAATACCCTTATTTTTTACACTCAAGCTAAGTGAAGGAGAAAACTAACGGACAAGAACCTGGCCAAAATTTGTTGTAATTTTTTGGCTACTACTAGGCTTATAGTTATGGTTAGATTCACAAGATTCATTCTTAGGATACTTGACCAAGGTGGGGGCAATGCGCCACCTTTAAGCACAGGCAAAAATCTGAAGTCCTAGAGGCAATGATTATTAGTTTGAACACTACTAATTTCTCATGCCTTCAACAGAGATTCATCAATTTTTCCCAAATATATTCCTTTATTTTTGTCACTTTCAGTGTTTAGAGAAAATAAACTTTATTGAATGTCTCTAATTCTACTTAGTTTACATATGCAAAACCCAATTTAATTGACTCTTTACAAGAAATTTTGTTGTGAGATGCCTATTTTAACAGACGAAGTAACCGACACACAGAGAAACAAATTAGACACGTTTCTCTAGCTAGAACAAAGCTGCAGAGAGGATCAAAAACTTTTGGTGGTAGAGAAATTCAATGGGAGCTGCTACTGCTTACGTGCCTTCTCGGCATCAAGAAATGTGATAGCTGATTTGACAAACAGTGCAGTCAACAGGAAATTCCAGTGAGACTGAGTTCAATTAAAACTCTGGTACATATGTTAAATTTATTCACAAATAGAAAATCTGTCTCGAGAAAATAAAACAGTAGTATTTGCATGCAGCATAGTGTAATCTTTAAAAATATAGATGTTTGAGTCAATGTGCCACAGTTCCAACCTTGCTTGTGTTTCTAGTTAACTGTGTGATTTCCACTTAATTCCACCTCCCCAAAAATCAGTGTCTCTATCTGTAATAAGTATTTAATAATACATCTATAATTTGGTTAAAG
Organism: Ceratotherium simum simum; assembly: GCF_057802395.1. NCBI lineage: Eukaryota > Metazoa > Chordata > Mammalia > Perissodactyla > Rhinocerotidae > Ceratotherium > Ceratotherium simum. The sequence continues at coordinate 48,015,385 of NC_141911.1, forward strand.
AACTAAGTGAAAAGCCTACAACATAGGGCCCATTGCATAGTAAATGCTCAATAAATATTAGCTGTTGATTTCCTTTAAGTGAACAATATTGCATTGGAATAAATACTTGCCTTTCTCTTTCCTAATTTTGTGAAATTAAGTCAAAGAATGAAACATATTACTACATTCAAAAAATACAATTCTAGGGGCAAGCCCCGTGGCATAATAGCTAAGTTTGGCGTGCTCCACTTCAGCAGCAGGGTGTGTGGGTTCAGATCCTGGGTGCTGACCTACACCACTCGTCACCCATGCTAAGGCAGCAACCCACATACAAATTAGAGGAAGGCTGGCCCAGGTGTTAGCTCAGGGCTAATCTTCATCAAGCCAAAAAAAAAAGAGGACGATTAGCAACAGATGTTAGCTCAGAGCGAATCTTCCTCACCGAAAAAAAACAAAAAAACACAATTCTATCTGTGTAAAAATACACTTGAGAAACAGGTTCCTAAAGTTTTCCTTCAATGAATACATGATTTATAGAAGTCAGTTCAAAAGAATTTAATGGATGCCTACTTTGTGCCATGCAATAAAGTCAAGGAAGGGCATGAGATAAATATTTTACCGTCCTGACAATCTAAGTAGCAATGGACCTATATGGGAATGAGAAACATCTGCAGATCATTATGCACTATCCTAATAAAAAGATAGGAACGGTGTGAAAAAGAAGCAGAAGGGGGAAAAGCTATTGAAGAGTGTGTGTGTGTGTGTGTGTGTGTGTGTGTGTGTGTGTGTGTGTGTGTGTTAAGTGAGGGATCTGGAGGCTATCTGATGCCAAAGAAATATAGAGGGATGAGTAAAGAGAGACTGTGTTTAGAGAATCCACAAGCAGAAGAAGAGGCTTAGATCACTGAAAACTCCAAGGACCTTGGTCCAGACTGCACATGTCTGAGCTCAGCTTTTCTCTGCCTGGTTTCATTCACAGACAGTCTTTCTCCTTGAGGTGTGCAGAAATTGTACCAGAAAATCCAGGCTTATATACTTCCAATTCAAGAAGAAAGAGTTATTTGTTTCCTGGTCATTCTTGCATTATCTCTAATTAGACCTACTTGGGTCACATGCACATTCCTGAACCAATCAATGTGAGAGGAGAGATGAAATACACAGATTTTCCAAGCTTAAATGACATGTTCACACCTAGCTCTGAAGTATGGCCTAATCAAACTACTTGGACTTAGTGAGGAAAGAAGAGTGGTTCTCCAGACACAACTGATAATATCAATATCGTCAGAAGTCTCAATGTATCTTTGATTGTTTAGAAGCAAATCAAGCAAGAAATTAAAACAAAACGAAACCCCAGAGTTTGCTGAAGTCAAGGAGAGTTGTCACTCTTGCATATGATGGATGAGTTCAAAATGGACAAGCCTGGAGGCTGTTACAAATCTTGAAGAAACAGACGCCAGGGCCCTGAGCTCAGACACAATAATGAAGAAAAGAGAAGTTTAAGATTACAAATATTTAATATTACAATCAGTAAATGGATAAAGATGTTTGGTGAATAAGAAGGTGCAGTCAAGAATAGTTCCCAGACTTCCAGATGGGCCTGATTTGGAGTAAGGAACACAGAAGATGGAGCAGTTGTAGGGAATGAGAGCTTGGTATAGCCCAGAAATTATGCTAAGTGCTTTATTACGTAAATTATTTCTGTTTAATTCTCTTGAAAACAGAAATGAAATAGAGTATCCATTCCATTTGACAGAAAAATACACTCAGTCTTACAAATTTAAAGGACTTTTACAAGGCCCCTAAGTAAGATTGGAACTAAAACTTGCTTATAACCCTCTTTCTCTGACAAGGTAAGAAATATATCCATATTTACATAATGGAGGAATAACAGAGGTGGAGCTAAAATACCCTGCACAGAATATGTAGGAAAATTACATTGAGATAAGGAATGTAAAATGTTTAAATAACATTTAATGCATAGTAACTTTATTACAAAACTATTTCTTCAACTCAAAAATGCCACATTTTTCAGCACTGGAAACTTTTAAAAAATCTATGTGTATATTTCAACATATACATTAACTTAATGTTTTTGCTCTCTCCACATATGTGTGTGGATAACTGATGTGTAAAAGACTGGTGAGTATTCTAATCAAATCAATCTTAACTGATTGAGAAAATTTTATATATTTGTGACGCTACATACTCTGTATTGTCTATAAGCATCTGAAATTACAGCTTTCATTCCCTAATCTTTTCTGAATAATTTTCAACTAATTAATGGGCAATTCTTATATGGTTCTTCTAATTCTTAACTGTGGCATACCTTCATATTTAGTTTCACACTTTCTCCCTTTTCTTCACATTTTAGCTGAAAATGCTTTTGATCAGATCACCAAACTCCTGCCAGATCCATTCTTCCCGGGTCATGTGAGAAATGTCTAATCCCTGCCAAGTCTCCGAAACCAAATTCATCTCTTCAACACTAATCACCTAGCCAACACTTCATTTTTCATACACTCTTTTCACTTTCAAAGTCATACTATTCAATGGGAAAATGAGATAAAAACACCATCTGTGTCCCCTATAAATAAATTCAGTTTAATAGATAAAACTGCAAGTTTATTTTAGCAATATGACTTGTTCCTGCACCAGTCAGGGAGGTAGGGGTTGACAGGTTTGATAAATCTTGGCATGCTGTCTGTCATTTCTTGGTAAAACATTTCTGAAAAGCAAGACTTTTCCAGATTAGCTTCATGTGCTTTCTGTCTCTTAAGATTCTGACTTTATTCTCAGAAATTGGCACCTAATTTCCTAATGAGCTAGGAGATTTTGCCATGATTTACAATAAAGTAGTGGTTTTATTCGTGTTTTTCTTATTATTGCTGCTGCTGTTTTTACCCATTGTTTCTGGATGTCCTAAGAACCACAAAGATAAGGAAGTTTCTTAACCATTAAATAGGGTATTAATTTCTGCCCATTTAAGCCAGTGATATCAATTCCTTGTCAAAGATAAGGAAGGTTTTCAATACTGCTTTTTTTATCACTGTTATTTCTTGAACAATTATTTAGAGATTACCATCCCATTATACTTTTTTTAGTGTGTGTGTGAGGAAGATATTTATAAAATAGGTAAAAATTGTTGCCCACTATTTTTACAATAGGGAATTTGGACATATCTCCAAAGGAAAAATTGTGTATGGTTAGAACATACTTTTTTCATATATTGACATCACATTAATAATTTCACTCAATTAATGACAGGATGAGTAAAAATTAATAATTTTTAATTAAAAAGACAATGATAAGATAAGAAGAAAGTGGTTGCCTAACTCTTCCCCTGACTGCAGACATACTTGCAAAGCTCCAGCTGATCATTGTGAGGAAAACCACCCACAGGCGAAAAACATGAAAGACTTTGTTTGACACATTTAACAGCAGATACTGATCTACATGAGTCATAGATGGCCAGCTTATGGACTCCATCCTGTGAGACATCTGTTGTTCAGAAAGAGATAGAATCTCTGCAGAATTGCTCCAATATACTTCATCCTGGGAAAGGTGATCACCCACCAAGAGAAAACTTGGGAATATAAGAAGGGTAGTAGGGTGAGAGGATTAGGTTCCTTTGTCCCACCCTCCTGTCTAGTTTAGATTTGTTTCAGATTTTTCATTGTCAATGCAATATTTTTATTAGTAGTTACGATAAAATAAGCCGGTATGAATTTAGTAAACTTCCAATCATTGCAAGGTTATGACTAGTAATATCTGAGAGAGATTTGTAATGAACTAATTTCTCACTTCGATATGGAGATAATTTGGAAAAAAAAAATCAGTGATAATTCTTTGCTTTCTGGCTATGATATAACTAACAGCATTCCATTCAGGGTGCTCACTGATGAAATAAACACGGGCTGCTGCGGTGAGCTGGTGGTAGGAGTAGTTGATGCTGTTGCCCCTGCCAGCTCTTTGATGTAGCAGCCAGTTTTTCTGTGGCTTGCACTGTGGTTTGTGAGATGTCCAAAACCTCTGGGTAATCTGGTGGAAGAATCAATGAGGATGATAGAAACAACAGTTTAGGGTGAATGTGAAATATGTGCAGGAAACAGAAGTGGAGACAGGGAAGAAAATCTAGATGTCATGTAACTTGTGTTTTGGTTGTTTTTAATCACTTGTATGGATAAATCAAGATTTTTAATTTTACTGTTTGCAACATTATTTTATTTTGCAATAAACCTTTTGAGCAGCAATAGGTTAAAAATTAGAGAAGTGCATGATTATTTTCTAAACTTCTGTTTCTTAAGAAAGTTGATTTTAACATATAATTTGCACATAATTTTTACTGACATTTATAATCTACCATAGGGGCTCCAGATAACATTGATTATGTAAGTGTTTGAAGTTGCATCAGTATCTACTTCAAAAGTTCCTACTATTTTAATAAGATTGTATCTAGAGATCACTGTGTAAAGTGTACAACTGCTGAAGGTGCATTGACATATGACTTCGTAAAATATAATATTTTTTATTTAAATAAAAGATTGTTTTTTTAATGTGTCTTGTTGGGTCCTTCCACAGAAAGAGAGTTAGGAGTACAAATGGTTTATAAGGGGAGTGGAGATGTAAGCCTGTGTAGTAAGCAGAATACTCCCCCCCCCCACCCACACACACACAGTGGTCATGTTCTAAACCTAATTCTCAGAACCCTCAAATATGCTACTTTATCTGGCAAAACGAACTTTGCAGATGTGATCAAGTACCTTGAGATCCTTACAGGTGAAAAAGAGAGGCAGGAGGATCAGTTAGAGAGACTTTAAAATACTGTGCTTCTGGCTTTAAAGTTGAAGGAAGGGGCCACAAGCAAAGAAATGCAGGCAGCCCCTAGCAGATGGAAGAGGTAAAAAAATGCATTTTTCACTAGAAACTTCAGAAAGAATGTAATCCTGCCAACATCTTGATTAATGCTAATGAGACCCATTTTGCACTTCTGACCTCTAGAACTGTAAGATAATAAACTGGTATTATCTTAAGCCACTAAATTTGTAGTAATTTGATACAGAGAAATAGGAAAGTAATAGGGTCCAAACAAGATAACAGGAAGAAAGCAGAATCTGGTAGGGAAAGCCTTCAGACTTCAATGCAGATATGACACATGTGAAAAAAGGGAGTATATTAGTTTGCAAGGGCCGCCATAACAAAATACCACAGATTTGGTGACTTAAAGAACAAAAATTTGTTTCTCACAGTTCTGGAGACTTTAAGTCCCACATCAAGGAGCTGTTTGGACGGGCTTCCTCTGAGGCTCTCCTTGGCTTGCAGACGGCCACCGTCTTGAGGCCTCTTCACATGGTCATCCCTCTGTGCACGTGCACCCCTGGTGTCTCTTCCTCTTCTTGTAAGAACACCAGTCACTTGGACCCCACTATAATGGCCTCATTTTAACTTAACATCTTCTTAAAAACCTTTTGTCCAGGGGCCGACCCCATGACCTAGTGGTTGAGTTCGTGCACTCCACTTCAGCAGCCGAGGTTCGCGGGTTAGGATCCTGGGCAAGGACCTACACCACTTGTCAGTCATGCTGTGGTGGTGATCCACATACAAAATAGAGGGAGATTGGCACAGATGTTAGCTCAGGGCGAATCTTCCTCAAGAAAAAAACAAATCCTTATCTCCAAATATAGTCATATTCTGAGGTGTGGGTGTTTAGGGCTTCGACATATGAATTTGAGGGACAAATTATTAAGTCCATAACAGGGAAGGAAGAGAGTGACAATGACTGCAATGTAGATCTGACATAGCGTTGGTAGAACCAATAATCCAGAAGAGAGATAGACCAATAAAGGACGTTGTGCAGAAATCACCAGGCCCTGGTATGGCCATCATGCTCAGTCGTTGACTGAGGCTTCCCTGAAAGAGCAGGGCCTCTGCTCATATGTTGCTGGAGATCCAAATGGCGCAGCTGGAGACTGTTATCTAACTACACTCCTCCAAGAAAAAAAGGCACATCTTCTTCTTGAAGGTAGATCAAAATGGCATATCTCCATGACTGCCACGATTAATTTTGCTCTTTTTTTCTTCCAGTTTTCCTTGTGCACATATGAAATGTGAAACAATAGCTCTTAACGTCTTGGCATCATTAGCAGAATAGCTAAATATTGCCAATTTTATAACATATTATGTAACAGTTGCTTCAAATACAAAATCAGTTAACTTAATATCAGTAGTGATTTGAGATTGTTATGGAAACCTCACACAGCTTTTAGAAGTTCATTCTTCAAAGGTGAAGCACTTGTTATTGTTGTAAATACTCTTGCAAGCTCAGTTAAAAGGTTTAACATTGAAGACAAAACTACTTGTTTTTGAGATAATAAGTAGAAAACAAATATTGATAGAGCACAGCATCATGGTAAAAACCCTATTGTTACTAAATTAAGAAAGTTGTGGAATAGAAACATACTTGGATTTCTTGTCCTACACACACAAATGTACATCTCAACAAGATACAGCATCCTAACCATCAACACAGAAGCTACAGTTGTCAAAATATTCTCATAATTTATGGGTAGACAGGAGAACTACACCGCAAAATTTGGGGACGCAGCTGAAATTTAATATAAAAAAAATACCTTTTCTCTTTGCTGCCATCATCAATTGAACTTTAGAAATGTTTGAGCCTTTGAATAACTATTTGTTCAATAAACCTATGTACATACTAAAATGATACTGATTTTTTAATGTCTTCCATATTTAGATTTTTTATTTAAAATGAGTTAGAAAATTTTAACAAAATAGTTAATAGCAAATAGATAAATTATTTTTCTCAGCTTTTTAGCTTTATAGAATTGCAATTGTTGAAAACAAAACTCACAAACATGAACATTAACATTTATTTACACAAAAGCAAAATGAGAAAATCTGCACCTATATACAAGATTTTCTGTTTACGTCATATATTTATTTTTTTATTAATATTTTAACTTGTGGGAAGAATATTTGGATGCAGCACCCATTTGCACTGGATATATTTACAGTCTGTACCAGAATAGAATTAAATTGAGAAGGCCTGTGATTTTGCAGGATTTAAGTTTGATAAACATTCAAAATACCTTAAATATAGACAAGAGTCTTAATGAGTTTTTCATTGTAAATATTTGTATTAGAATTTTTACTGAGTGAAAGTAAAAGACAATACCTTTAGAAATATTTGGGCTAAAATATTTATATATTTTAATACTGAAAAAAATTGATAATATCAATCTGACAAAATTTAGCAGAATTTGCTCTGAACTTACCTCAATACCTGTGGTGAAATTGTATCCTGAATTAAAAGTATGATCAGACAGAGAAGAATCAACTGAAGTTTCCATAATTTCAAACTAATCATAAAATACAATTTTAAAGAATATTTCAGGCAAAATTCTAAAAAAAGAGAGACTATAAAAATATGGTCTTTGGAAAAATACCAGTGAAAATGTATTATAGACAAATATAGATAAGACACTAATTAAACCACAAGACTATATGTGAAGGTAATAATTCTGCTTATGATATGTCTTCATATTCAGAAAATTGCTATAAAGCAGGTTTTTAAATTTGATTTTGTTTTAATTGCAATGTATCCGTATATGTGTAAGAGATAATTCTAGTTTTGAAAATAGGTTTTGCATTGAAATATATTTCAGGTCAAAGAATACATGTCAACAAATTTATAGATCAGTAAATATTTCAAGTATTGTATATTTTAAATTATGTTATTCCTTCATTTCACTTTCAAAAGTGGCTTACTATAAGCAATAATTTACATGGTCTTGCCATGTATAAGGATTTTGAAAGATATTTTTGTGATCACCACACTTGTGAAATGAAGAAAGGGACTTGTAGTCAATTTTATGTACAATTAGAAAGCAATTTAGTAAGGAAACATAAGATTTTTCTTTTTACTGGACAGTAACAATTGACTGCAGGAGTTTATTTATTCCCAGTGACTTAATCTTCATTTCATTGAGCAAGATAAAGTAGTTGAGACAATAAAAAATAAGCATCATTTCTAACAAGCAAGGCTTAAAGCGAAAAAAAGCATTAGGAAAAAATGTCCCCACTTCTTATTAATAAAATATGAGATCATGTATTTGTGATCCAGAGGCCACTTCTGGCTGTCTTAAAACTTGCAGGAAGGCACATGTAGTAATTATAGAGAGTTTGGAGAAGCCTGCTGCAGGGTCCAACTTTGACAATGAACTCAGCTCATGGCTTTCTACTTTAAAAAATCAACTGAAGGGTCAATGTTAGCATCAGCCAAGCTCTGATCTGAGAGGTATTACTTCAATTGTATGTCACCAGCTACATTCACCATGGGGAAGACATCAGGAAATTAAGCATATCCTTCACTGGGACCAAGTTTAGGCTGATGAATATTTGGCTTTTTACTTCCTTGTTCATTTCTGCATTCAAATACATAGCCTGTTTTCTTTTTAAAAAGCCCAATGTCAAGAATATTCAATTCAATTGTCCTATGATGGTGGGTTAGCTAAAATTGGAAATAAATATGTTTTTTTCTCCCTAAATTTTAATTCCGCTCACTAATGCAGGCCGTGGGAATTCTTCCTTGAATCAACAAGAAAAACAGGTAGAAAGAAGATTGGAAATAACAGCAAATAATGTTTAGGCCTTGGTGAAATTAGCTCCAGGGCTGGACATAATGCAGGTAAAGAGATGAGCACATTTGGGACTTGATACTGCCTGGAGTGGTTGTCCTCACAGCAATCACTGAGAAGAAACAATTACAGAGTCAGAGTTCTCTGCTATATTTTTCTACACATTTAGTTGCTTTATTATGCCTAAGCTACTGCTCCCTGGCCTGATAATGTAATTTTATTGCATATATAAAATGGATCTTGTTCCTTTGCTCATACTCCAGTGTTTCGTGTTGTAGAGGGGGGAAAAACAACTCTTTGTTAAATAACACATTTTATTGCATTCTCCTTTTATTCAAGGCAGGGCAAATTGTGACCACAAAAATCAACAACAAATATTAAATGATGAAAATCGTAGAGAGTATGTTCTCTGACTGCATGGAGAATTAAGCTAGAATTCAATAACAAAAATAACTAAAAGTCATCAACATTTGAAAATTAAACACTGCATATCTTATAATTTGTGAATTTATAATAGAAATTAGGAAATATTTTAAACTAAATGATAATGAAAATATGACATATAAAAACTTGTGGGGTGCAGTTAAAGTTTTTCTCCAAGAGAAATATTTAGCCTTAATTGCATATAATAGAAAAGAGGACAAAAATAAATGAAGTAAGTAACCAACTAAAGAAATTAGAAAATATTATCAAATTAAAATCAAGAATAATAAAAATAAAAGCAGAAATAAGTTATAGAGAAAAATAGTACAATAGGGTGGATTTTAAAAGGCAAATCTGGTATTCAAGAAGTCTAATAAAAATGACAAACACCTGGAAAAACTGAGAAAGCACAAAGAAGGCAGAGCAATCACTATCAGTCAGGAAAAAAGTGAGGTCACTCCCTACCTTGCAGATATCAAAAAGATCATAAGTGGTTTAGGAAGATCTTATCACAATGAAATTTAAAATTTATGTTAAAATCAAATGTCTAGATAAACACAGTGTACCAAAACTGACACAAGAAGAACTGGAAAATCTGATTTGTCCCATATGCATTAAAGATGTTCAGTGCATACTTATAAACATTCTACAAAGAAAACACCAGCTGGTTTCACCAGGGATAGCTTCCAAACATTCAAGGAATAAATACCACCAAACCTACTCAAACTAATCCAGAGAATATGATAGTAAATACTCTCCAACTTTTATAAAAATAACATAAACCTTGCTAACAAAACCTGAAAAAGATTATATAAATGGAACTAGAGAGAGATTTTTCTCGAGAATACACGTATAAAGTGGAGGAAGATGGGCATGCATATAATCTTCCTCACCAAAAAAAAAAAAAGAATATAAATTCAAATCATCAACAAAATATTAGCAAAGTGAATTAGGCAGTATATATATAAGTATATAATAATCATATAATTTTGTATTTATTCTAGGAAAGCAAAGATGAAATGGCATTTGAAACTCAAAGCATTTAATTTATCACTTCTTGAAGAAAATAATTTAATAACTAAACAAGGTTAGTATAGGTAGTGATCAATAAAGTTGATTAAAATGAAATAGGGTGATGTGATCAGATGCGAGGATGTGAGCAGAGCTTCAGTGGGAGAGGACAGAATATTAAGTGTGAAATTTAGGAAAAGCCTGTCTGAAGAGGTAATGTTTAAGCTAAGATTGGAAAGGGGAAAGGCCTCAGCCACAGTGACATCTAATGAAAGAACATTCGGCGTAAAAGGCCCCGTTTTTGCAGAGATGTTTGAAGAAGAGAACAAAGGCCATGAGCTGATTTTTTTGCATTAGCATTTAAATATATACAAGTTGCTAAAAAATATTTTTTTCATGCACATTCCAGTTACTACCCTGATTTTCTCCAGACTGTCACAAACTTCTTAAAGAATTTTAGCCTACTCTCCTATATGTTCTACTCTCATTTATCCAACGCAATGTGTCTATCTTACTCAGAATTCCATAAAAACTGATTTTGCCAAGACTTCATAAATATTGCTACTACTCAGTATTCATTACTACGTCCTCATTATTTACCAATCTATACCATCTTCCTAGGTGATTCCATTCACACACATGATGACATCAGTAAAAGAAGGGCTCCTATAATCTAATAATCCAGCAGCTCAGAATTCTCTCCTCAGTGCTAGATACATCTTTATGACTTCCTACTAGACAGCCCCACCTCAATGGTTCATATGCAACTAAAACTCAGAATGTCTCTTACTGAATGTCACTCTATCTCCAAACCCTGTTCCTTTGCAGTGTTTCCTATCTTGATTTAAGGTACCACTAACCACCCAATTCTCCAATCCATCAATGTAGGCATCATTATTAATATCTCACTCTCCATAAACATACCATTATTCACCTATCAAATCCTATCAGTTCTTTCTCATATGTTTGTGGAATAATTATTCTCTCATTGTTTCTGTCTCCTTTTATCGTGGTTAAGACTATAAACATCTGTTTCCTGGACAGCAGCCCCTCCACCTGTCTCAAATAGATGCTTCTTCCCATATTAATCATCCACAGTCTTTCAAAAGATAAAATCTAATAATATAACTCCTTCCTTTAGAAGCTCCACAAGGGATTCTTACCACCCTTATAAAACCCTCCAAGATCTCTAAAACTGCTGATCTGACCTGATCTTATCTCATTGCTCTGTTCAAATTCATGTATACTTTAGTTAAGCTAGACTACTTACAGCACCTCATAGGTGCTAGATTCACTTCTCTTAGCATCCTCCTTGTGGCTGGAACAGTTTTCCTTGTTGGCTACCAAACAACCAAATTCTCAGCAGTTTTCTTTCTTTTTTTTTTTTTTTAAAGATTTTATTTATTTATTTTTTTCCCCCCAAAGCCCCAGTAGATAGTTGTATGTCACAGCTGCACATCCTTCTAGTTGCTGTATGTGGGACACGGCCTCAGCATGGCCGGAGAAGCAGTGCGTTGGTGCGCGCCCAGGATCTGAACCCGGGCCGCCAGCAGCGGAGCGCGCGCACTTAACCGCTAAGCCACGGGGCCGGCCCAGCAGTTTTCTTTCTAAATCTTATCCATTCTTAAGTACCAGCTTAAAATTCGCGTCTCCTGGAAGGTACATCTGCCTGCCATGCATTCTCATTGCACCCAGTACTTCCCTTCTAACAGTCATCTCACTTCACTGTACTTTGTCAGTTACCTATCTGCTTTCCCTATTAGAGAAATTTATGGAGAAAGGGACCCACTTTGTTGTTTATTTACTGCTCTACAAACCAGGACTTAGTACAATGCCTGACACCAGAGTAGCTGCTCATTGCATAAACCAATGAGTAAATGAATGATTGGGAACTAATCACTCTACAGTTGATACATTTGGCAAAACAGAAAAAGATATGTCGCAAATGTGCACTGGAATACCATTTTTCTTTTAAACATTTTCTTTTGAAAAATTTTTGAAATATTTTAAACAGAGATAAGTGTAGAGAATAGTATAACAGACAATCACTCACTATTTAGATTTAACAAATGTTAACATTTTGACTTAAGATTTTAAAAATAATAATACTATTATACATGTCAAGTCCTACTGCATCCCATTCACCTCCTTTCCACTCCACAAGATATATTCAAGTTGATGAGTTCCACCCTATCCATGCTTTTATGAGTATATGATATATGTCTGTAGCTATAAATAACATAATCCCTTGTAAATCAAGCTTTTTTCTGTTTTAGGTGTAATTAAATGTATATTTTTTAAAAGCTTAATTCTTGTTATGTTTTTGATATTCTGATTTTGAGAATCAGAACTTAAAATGTAGAACTAATTTATTCATTTTAAACTCTGTATGCCTTCCATTTTATCAATTTATTATAATTTATTTCCCATTTCTTTATTTAAGGATAGTTCTTTGTAATTTTAAATACTGATTTAATGAACAACATATTTGTGTTTTCACTAACACATGCTCCAAGGTTTTCTAGCTATGTGAATTAAAATGAAATTGTCAGTTTACACCTACACAAATTTCTAACATTTGTAAATTGTCATTATATCCATTTTCTTAATTGTACAGCTCATATATTCCTTGTCTTAATGCATATGCTTTATCTGTCAGTTTCTGTAAAAGCATTGTTAAAAAGTTTAACCAAGATTACAAATTTATGGACTTTGTAATTCTGTTGATAGCTTTTTTATGGATTTTGAGATATATTTCTAAGTACATAAACATTCAGAATTGTTATATTTTCTTTGGAATTTTTACTTTTTAATTAAGTAATGACCTTTTTTTTCCCAGACTACAAAACTTTTTTCTTTAAAATGTTATATAGCAAAGCAAAAGGCATTACAAAGTGTCAGAGGAGAAGTGCTGCTTGTGTGCCCAGATATGCATTGTTCTTAAGGGTTCAGAGTAGAAAGATGTCAGTATGAAATAAACTATAAAGGAAAAGTTTTTTTATTCATTTGTTTTTGCTTTTTTATTATATAAGTTTCGGGTGTACAGAATTATATCGACATCTGTATACACTATAAAGTGATCACCACCACTAGTCTAGTTACCATCTATCAACATACTGTTGATCCCTTCATCCATTTCACGCTCTCTCCAATCCCCTTCCCATCTGGTAACCACTAATCTGTTCTCTGTATCTATGAGTTTGTTTTTGGTTTATTTTATTTGTTTGCTTGTTTGTTTTTAGATTCCACATGTGAGTAAAATTGGTAATTTGTGAAATACAGTATTTGTCTTTCTCTGCCTGGCTTATTTTACTTAGCTTAATACCCTCAAGATCCATCCATGTTGTTGCAAATGGCAAGATTTCATTCTTTTTTATGGCTGAGCAGTATTCCATTGTATATATATACATCATATCTTTTTTATTAATTCCTCAATCAATGGACACTTAGGTTGTTTCCATACCTTGGCTATTGTAAATAATGCTGCAATGAACATAGGGATGCATATTTCTTTCCAAATTAGTGTTTTGTGTGTTCTTTAGATAAACATCCAAAAGTGGAATAGCTGGGTCATATGGTAGTTCTAGCTAGCCCTGGTGGTCTAGTGGTTAAGATTCAGTGCTCTCACCGCCTTGGACTGGGTTCATTTCTGATCAGGGAACCACACCACCCATCTGTGGGTCGTTATACTGTGGCTACTGTGCGTTGCTATCATGTTGAAAGCTATGCCACCAGTATTTCAAATACCAGCAGGGTCACCTATGGTGAAAGGTTTCTGCAGAGCTTCCAGACTAAGACAGACCTGGCCGCTCACTTCTGAAAAAATTAGTCATGAAAACCCTATGAATAGCAGCAAGGCATTGTCTGCTATAGCACCAGAAAGTGAGAGGACTGCGCAAAAAGACCAGGCAGGGTTCTGCTCTGCTGTCCACAGGATCACTAGGAGTCAGAATCAACTCCACAGCACTAACAATAACAAATATTAGTTCTATTCTTAGTTTTTTGAGGAATCTCCATACTGTTTTCCATAGTGGCTGCACCAGTTTACAATCTCACCAAGGGTTCCTTCTTTTTTCTTAATTATATTTTCTGCCTAAAAATCTATTTTGTCTGACAGAAATATTATTAAACCAGTTTTCTTTCAGTTAATTTTGTCTTAGATGTAATTTTCTAAAACTTGGTTTCCAAATTTACAATATCTTTATGCTTTAGTTGTGTCTCTATGGCACTTTCCTTCTTCACGCATTTTAAAAATTAAACTGGGACTAGATGGTCAAAAGGAGTTTTTATTTTTTTTTTTAGCATTTTTTTAATTGATGTTTTAATAGTTTATAACATTGTGAAATTTTGGGTTGTACATTTCTGTTTGTCCATCACCATATATATGTCTCCCTACACCCCTTGTGTCCACCCCCCACCCCCATTGCCCCTGGTAACCACAATACAGTTTTCTCTGTCCATGTGTTGGTTTATATTCCACATATGAGTGAGATCATGCAGTGTTTGTCTTTCTCTCTCTGGCTTATTTCACTGAGCATAATACCCTCCAGTTCCATCCATGTTGTTGCAAATGGGACGATTTTGTCTTTGTTTATGGCTGAGTAGTATTCCATTGTATATATATATATACCACATCTTCTTGATCCAATCATCAGTTGAGGGACACTTGGGTTGCTTCTACTTCTTGGCTATGGTGAATAATGCTGCAATGAACATAGGGGTGCATAAGCCTCTTTGGATTGTTGATTTCAGGTTCGTTGGATAGATTCCCAGTAGTGGGATAGCTGGGTCATAGGGTATCTCTATTTTTAATTCTTTGAGGACTCTCCATACCATTTTCCATAGAGGCTGAGTTTTGTTTTGTTTTTTAACCTGTGAGAGTCCTATATGCACATGTATGTGGAGTCTCTCCATGGGAAAGTTTCACATTTACTTGAGTTCCAGGGATATCTGAGATTTTTGTTAATTTTCCAGCTACAGGTTCCCCACACAATTTGAGTGGTGTGAATTCAGATCGCTCACTGTAGAAGGCACAATCCTGTGGTTTCAAATTTTTCTGAGTGACTCTTTTCCTATCCACAGCCCGAGGAGCCCAGCCTGCTCCAGTTCAAAGTTCCTCATCCCTTCAGAACTCATGGCTTTTTGCAGGAAGTTCATTTTCAACTTCACACTAGCATAGTGTTGGTGTCAGAATCTCAGTCTTTGGGAATGATTCTAATACCTGTCTGCACTGTTTGAATTTAGTAACAGCTAAATACTCTATATCTGAGTTTCTTCTTTATTTTTGATCCCTGCGGATTTTCCTTTCTTGCTTGTGAACTTGTATATATACAGTAAAATACTTTGTTATAGTTTATATATTATTTCATTGTATTTTAAGGGATGGCAGAGGTTTTGAAACACATGAAGATAAAGTGAGAAAAAATAAATTAGTTGTTAGCACTGAAAATTAAAACTGAAAATGACTTACAGTTAAATGTCACAGAATTCTACCTCATAATTGGCATTCCATATCCAATATTCTTCCATATTCATTGGAGAAATTCTAGAAAAATTCAAGGTACAAATGATTAGCAATGTGCATTTTGACATAATCTCATATTTAATAATGTCAGACTTGTGAAAAGAAAGGCTTAACAATATTATAATTTTCTTAGAGGACACTCTATGTATCAAGATGATGGCAGAAAGTCATTTCTAAATTGACCTGTGTTGATAGATAAAGGTTTAGTAGTAGTGGCAGTAAAAGAGAATTGATAGTTAAAGTGTTCGTAACACTTGAGAAAACAGTGGGTGATAAAGTAGCAGAGGAAAGTCAAATATTAATTATCTTATGCACACCAAGCATTGTGCTAAGTGATTTATATATGTTATGATATTTAATACCATCATAACCTTATATCCTAGCTATTATTCTTATTATTCTGCAAATGGGGAATCTGAGTGTCATAGTTTAAGTAACTTGCTTAAGATTACCCAGCTGCTAAGTATCTGGCAGGATCTGATATTGTGCCCTAAGTTTTAACAATTCCATGTCATAGTCATGTTATATTAATACTAATTTTAAATCACAAATAAAACGTGCATGTTATAGAATATTTTGGAATTAATGAATAAATTTTAACTCATTCATAACCCTTCCACTAAAGTGATAAAATCATCAGAATAGTAGGGTATATATTTCCATTCATCACTTTTCCATGTTGATGTATATTTATTTTAATGTAATTAAAAAATTGAAGATATAGAAGACATAGCCATAGGTATAAGTGTAGGTATAGACAGCATACATTTTTCAGGTTTCTTTTTAAGTAAGCTTGGAATGAATATGAACATATAAATCACATTCTCATAATTAATTAAAAATTTACCAAGATTGAGTTCAGGTTTTCTCAAAATCATGCTTCCCTTCAGTTCCTCCCTTTTTACTTCTTTTTTCATTCCTTAAGATGGCGATGATGACTCACTTCTTCAGTCTTTCTGTCACAGATAAACATAATATAATAAAAAATTTTTAAAAATTATTAGTGATTTAGAGTGTCTCACTTTAAGTCTTTATGCGGCACACAACTATTTCATTTTAGAAAAGAAATAAGAGGAAGATTCTTACTTATAATATATGGATTGCTTTACTTAAATTTATTGAATTACTTATTTTTTACTAAACAATTAAAAAAATAATGGTGGATGAGGTGCTTTCTGTCTTAGCCTAAGTTGCCCAGAAAACACAGTCTGAGGCTAAAGTTTATGGTCGACTTCATTGTTAAGAAGTGTAATCCCGGGGAAGCAAGGATAAGGGAAAAGACAGTGAGGCAGGAAAGAAGGGCAGCAAGATGAGGGTACATTATAAGCTGGTCATTATTTGGCGTCAGGTGATTCTGACTATTTGATTTCACCATCGTCTCAAAAGCCATATGTCCTGCATCTCAGAACAAATTGCCCTAGAGGAAGAATTCTTCTACCAATTTACAACTCCCCTTTGACAAAGGTCTTCTCACAATAAATTAACTTTTCTGCATTTCTAAGTTGTGCATGAATAGGCAATGAATGGGTCCAGCAGTATCTCATGATTTGGCCTCAAAAAGAATGTATCAAGGGGCCAGCCAGGTGGCATAGTGGTTAAGTTCGTGAGCTCTGCTTGGGAGGCCTGGGGTTCACAGGTTCAGATCCCGAGCATGGACCTATGCACAGCTTATCAAGCCAAGCTGTGGCAGACGTCCCACATATAAAGTAGAGGAAGATGGGCAGGGATGTTAGCCCAGGGCTAATCTTCCTCAAGCGAAAAACAAGGAGGATTGGCAACAGATGTTAGCTCAGGGCTAATCTTCTTCACCGCAAAAAAAAGGAATGTATCAAAAAGAGGTGAGAGTTGCAGAGTGTGCATATGAGGTAGGATGCCATCTCATATTGCTTGTGTCCTTCCTTTTTTGTTGTGCTCTGGGACCTCCATCTATCTCAAAATAAGATAACCTCTCTTCTTTCATCAGAAGACATTTACATATCTAACCAGTCACAGTGTATCTTCCAAGTTCTTGAAATGGCTTAGGTCAGAGTGTTGGTAAACAACAGTCTTTGCTGTTTTTTTTTGCGGTTTTATTGAGATATAATTGGAAACAGTACTCACTGTTGAAGGTGGTGAATGATAATCATTATTTCCTTCCTCCATTACCCATTCTAGATTTCTCTTAAACCTAAGCTGCACAGTTCTGTTTGATGTGATTTTTTTTTTTTTTTGCTGAGGAATATTCACCCTGAGCTAACATCCATTGCCAATCTTCCTCTTTTTTTTTTTCGTTTGAGGAAGATTAGCCCTGAGCTAATGTCTGTGCCAGTCTTCCTCTACTTTGTATGTGGGATGCCTCCACAGTATGGCTGATGAGTGGAGTAGGTCTGCACCTGGGATCCGAACCCGCGAACCTGGGCCACCAAAGCAGAGTGCGCGAAACTTGAACCAGTCGGCCCCGGGGTCAGCCCCTGGTTTGGTTTGGTTTTGCTTTTTTGTTTTGACTTGGTAGTGTCTCAAACCTTTAGAGCCAAGAGAGCTGGACTTGTCCTTGTTAAGTTGTAGGTGCTTCAATTTGCTCAATTGCCATTATCAATGGGCACCGAAGCAAAAAGAGATGCCTTAGTAAATACCCTGAGATCCAGTCATACTTGCCCTGTTTTCATTGTGTACCTCTTCAGCGATGACAATCCACCAGGATATTACCGTCTTTTTTTGCTTATTGCTCCATCAGAATAAGGAGCCAAAGTGACCAGGTGATAATTGAGCATCTAAATGTTTCCTCTGGCAGAAGGGTTATCTCCCAGGAGCTAAGATCTCTACCCAGAAGAATCCCCTCCTTGGTTTCCACACACCATAGATTCTGTCCCATAGATTCTGTCCAGGTCTTAGCTTGAGAAAAGTTTCAAGCATAAATATGTTATTTGAGAAATGAAGGAAATATTGGTATGGGAGTGATGAATTAAGTTAGGGAAAAGAAGTCAAGAAATAAAGAGTACGTTATCAAGTCATTTACCTCTGTGGATACTGAAACTTAATGTTACCAGTGAAATACTTGAAAATATGCCACACAAGGGGCAAGAAATTGGGATATTAATATACCAAATCCTTCTGCCAATGATTGAGGGCTGCTTCTTGGGGGTAAGTGTTAATTTCCAGACACTACAGGTTTGCCTTGCACACAGCTTTGGAGAAAGGCTTCAGGCGAAAAGAGGCAGATACCAACAGCTAGAAATCCTGCTAAAGCACACTGGAGTCATAAAGTTCAAAGAATATATCCTCAGGATCTCATGCTTAAGCATATACTATATACTAGGGCATAATACCCATTCTTACAGGATGCTATCCCTAAGCTGCACCTTAACTGAGTGTTTAACATTCTACCATGTTACTCTGTTGGCTGTATAAGGTCCATGGTAAGAAAATTGAATTCTATTGTCATGTACATATTGTCTTATCAACTCCAGTGTACAATGCATCTTTTGGCTGGAGACAATGTGGGGATATTTGGGATTAGATCAAGCATTTCTGAGTCATTGTTTGGCAGAGACACTGTGGGCAGGGAAGGTAAATCCATATCTGGAAAAAGTATGGATTATTAGTAGGATGAATCACTACCCAATAAAGGAAAGGAGTCTAATATAATACACCTACTAGCAATTGGCTGAATGTGTCACTTTGAGGGATGGAGCAATATTAAAGACTCATTGTCAGTCTCTGCTCTTGGCAGGTTGTATGAATGTAGGTAGATCAGTCTTGGTGAAAGAGAGCCCATTCTTCTGAGCCCATGCATAGCCTCCATTCCTACCACCAAGGCTATTCCATCCATGAGCCCATTGTGCAAACACTGAGGTGACGGAGGACAGAGGTGATATACACAAGGAAAGTTAAACCTGTAAATCTGATTATGGCTGGACAAGATCTGCAGTTAAGTCTCTGATGAGCATTAACATGTGACACAAAGATCCACACATTCTGTACACACGCCCATCGGTCTACCACGTATCACATCTCTAGATATCCTGCTCCTGGATCTTCCATTATTATTCCTTCTGGGAACTCACTGACCACTCACGCCATTTGTCACTGCCCAGGAATCCATATAACTCAGGCCATTCATCCTTCTTTACAACCTCAGTGACCAAATGTACTGCTCAAAACTTTTCACAACTATTCTTTAGGACTTCTGTTAAGTGAAGTCGTAGTGTGACAACAATCCATTTTCAGCTAGTGCCATATAAGGAGCTGAGCCCTTTGTGACTCACGCTTAACTTCTTTCCTTCTCTGCCAGTTGGTTATAGTGAACCTCTCATTAGGCCATAGATATGAGTTGGAAAAAAAGCTCATGTATAACAGAGGGAAGTGACCTGATGGTCTGGAACACCAGGGCATGCCATTTTTTACTGTTTTATTAATCTACTGAGGCCAGATCCAAATTGTATGATTGCTATTTTTCTATGGATCGCTGTTATATATACCTAACTGTTTTGACACCATTTATCTCATTATATTTAACTGATGTTCTAGCTACAAAGTCACTCTGTGACTCATGATGAGTCATTCAGATTCTACTAGGGGCCAGAAGCATGAAAGATTTTTAATACAATCAAAAACAATAAAAACTCATTTTCTTATATTTTTAAAATAAATTACAAAAGTATGGTGACTATAAGAAAATTTAGGAGAGCGATGCAAACTTCTAAAATAATTACTAATCCTGCCACCTAAGTATAACCTCTATTAATCTTCCTTGTAATGACTTTATACTTCACTCTACAATTTTCATTTATCATCAAATTTAAGCATATTGAATTTTTCAATTTAAGGTTTCCCAGCTGACAATTTTCTTAAATATTATATTTCATATGCAGTAAATTATAATGCATGATTTTAGATTTAACATTGAAATTAATTTGACCTTTTTAGACTTTTCTAAATGAGTTTGCTCTTTAATTTATGCCATTATTTTCAAATATGCTGTATAAAATTTTCCATGACAATTTCTGCAAACTTTTTGTTCTTATTTTTAAATACAATGAAATAAAAACATATTTGAAAAAAACTGTCTAGTTTTTAGTTTCAAAAATTAGTTTCAAAATATTATCATTTCTAAGTAATTATGCTTGCTTCACATTTTTGATGATAAATTCAGAAAGAACAAATTTAACAGCTGAAATTCTACTGCTTTGTCATTTTGAAAAATTGAATCATAATAGTCTTTTTTAAAACTAATTTAATAAAATATTACTTATTCATTAGTCTGTTAAGATTGAGTGAAAGAAAATTAAAATTCTCACCTCTTTATGACTATTTGAATGTACGAGAAAGATTACTCATATAATGTATTTTAGTTACTATTATATTGGAATTTACTTTGACAAAATTATAGGATGAATTCCATATATTTAAAAATATATTATTCTCTAGCTTTTCACTATTTCCAATAATCCCAATAAGTTTCCTTGTATGTGCCTAATAGCCACTGAAATAGAATGAAAACTATTTATCCTCACACATGTCGTGATTTATTTTTAGATTCTCAATCATGTAAAACCTTCTGTAAATTTTTTATTGCATACTTAAACAGTCATCTGCTTTCTCCTCAAGAAATTGATAAAAATCATTAAATTGAGAAATTTACTTCTTTTTATTAATTAATTTTGCTAGACTAATTGTTCAGTTTTGTTTTTTTGGTGTCAAATGATGCTAAATTATTGACTTTTTAGCCACTGAAAAAAGGATCTCTCTTTCCCCTAATAATTTAACCTTGTGAATACTTAAACTGAGTTTGTGGAACAGTGATCAGATTAGAGTGAAACTAAAGGAGTTATTTAGTCTAATTCCCTGGAAGCCAGTTTAATATTGGCGTTTCTATACCTGTTTTACAAGACCCTCCATACTAATTCAAGATTTAAAATGGATTACAATATATCTGATTCAGCTGCTTTTTCTCTGGGACTTATCTTAAAGGCTTATCATAAAGGTTTAAAACTAATTTAGGGAGACATCTAAACAAATGAAAACATAAATCCACCTTGAATAGTGCAACTTTAACAAACATCAGCATTGTAAAATTGAAATAATTAGGCATATATTTAAAGAAAATAAAACCTCAGATAAATTAATTATAGCTAACAATCATTGGTGAAATCACTTGCTTTTCTAATATATTCAGATAGACGCTTTTGCCTTTCACTTTATTAAATTAGACATAGCTTATCTTATTTACTCTTTTCAGAAGAAAACACTCTTGGTTTTCTTTTGCCATTTGTATGGTTTGCTTTTGGGACTACAATGTTGCAATACTGGTGGTTTCTCCTTTTGCTTACCAAAAAGAGAATGTGAGGATTTAAAGACTGTGTTGGCTCGCTAATAGAAGGAATTCACATACAGAGGATTGAGACAATGTCAAAGGCTGAATCATAAATGAGATCTTTTCACATAAGCATCTAGAAACCTCTGCTATCTTTTCATTATCTTAGAAAAATTTTAAAATGTAATTTTATCATATTTATCTTTTTTTTTTTTTTCCTTTTTCACGTGGAGTCTTTGGTTTAGTGTTTGGTATGATGCCCAAAACTTTCAATTTGTAAAGCTTTATGGATAATTAGATGTGAGATTACAATAATAGTGAAGGAATAGCCAAGATTTACAGTATGAATATTTAATATGTGGCTGTCAGTGTTTTAAATACTTCACACTCGTTAAATCTTAATGACTCTAATAGGTAGGGA
Source organism: Ceratotherium simum simum (assembly GCF_057802395.1). Taxonomy (NCBI): domain Eukaryota; kingdom Metazoa; phylum Chordata; class Mammalia; order Perissodactyla; family Rhinocerotidae; genus Ceratotherium; species Ceratotherium simum. The sequence goes on from NC_141911.1 coordinate 48,037,689, forward strand.
GATGCCGTGATTCACTCATTTTAGATGAGGAAACTGAGACACAGAGCAGTTTAACTGGATCAAGGTTACATATCAGTTAAGTTGAAGATTTGGAATAAAAACTAAGTAGCTTTTCTGCAGACTCCAGGTCTTTCTTATAAAAGCTCTGACAGTGGATGAAGCTTCCCTGACTGCCCAGTTTCGTGGCCTTTGAAAGGTTCCAAAATTTTTCTGTGACTTTCTTTCTGTGTAAACTGGGAATATGAATGTTTTACCCACCTATTTGCTCTTGTCTGTGGATTTTTGAAAATGTGTCCATGAAGTAGAGGAAAATCTAAACAATCCATTTCCCACTCTGGCCAAGTCTCCTTCCCAGGAGACTTGTATGAATGGGCAGAGATTGATATGTCTGCTCATTGTTAGCTGTTCCATCACTCCTATTGTGTGTCATTACTTTATAAGGCATTTTTTGGAAATTAAGAGAAAATCCTTTCCTTACATATTTCTACATTTAGTAGATATTTGTCTGGCTCCAAATCAGGAATGCTGAATTCCGGTAGGGCAAAGAATCTGTATCTAAGTATTCTACTTCTTGATTCAGCTTTCCCCCTCACAGTAGCATTTGTTGGTGGAAAATGCATGTTTTCTGATTACCTTTATGTAGTTTAACATGTATTCGAAATTTTAAAAATTAAGCTAGCTTTATATAAGTACTGCATAAAAATTATGATAGACTTTTGGATCTTTTTTTCTATGAGGACAAGAGTAAAAATGATGTTTTCATTCCTAAAAAAAAAAGTAATCCAATTCTTTAAATTTCTTTAAATGAATAAGGAAGCACTGAGAATGTGTTTATGTGACAAGATGATCATAGATGTAAAATGAACTGTGTTCTAATGTCAGACTCCCAAAGGGATCTTTGGCACTCTGTCACCATTTATTCTTTGCTTTGTTTCTTCTTCTTTTTTTTTTTTTTTCCCAGAAAATGAATTATGGATGAGGATAAACAGCATAGGGATGTAAAGAAATAGCAGGCATAACTTTGATGACAACTTTTTTTGGCATATGTAGTTACCTTCCAACGCTTTTCTAAGCAGATTTCAGATAAAAAGGAAAAATAACATATCAAGTAAAAAAAAAAAGATAAAAAAGAAAAAAGTAAGAGTTCCACATAATTATGTCAAGCCAAAACATCTTGGATATGTCCTCTGACACCGTGATTAAATCCAATACTTAAGAACTTTTTCAAATTAAAGATTCTTTTCCTCTACTATCCAAACAAAGTCCGGGAGAGAAAATGATGTAGTGTCCATGCTAAGATTAGTTGGCTGCTGCAGCAGGGACCAGACATCAACCTCATTCTGAAATCCTCATTCTTGATGTAAGTTAGTCAGTGTTCAGTCCGCCGAGGGGAGAGCCTACGAAGATCCTGAAGAAGAGTCTTGTGCAGCAGATGTTTGCACCACGATAGAATTAAGTAATTGTTTACGTATTTTCTAAAAGAAAATCTAATGCAAATATAAGAATTATAAAAATAATTAATAATAGCCAAAATGTCCACCATATGCTATCAGAGTATGAAGTAGAGAGGTGATAGGCCTTAAAGCTGCTTCTTACCTCACACTTAAGGAGTCCAGAATGCAAAGCATCATAAAGGAGGTGTAAGCAACATGAAAGGACTAGGTCGTGTGCGGCAGTTGATGGGGAGGGAGTGGTTAAAGCCATTAAAGTTAAAGTAACAGAGAAGTTTCCATGGAGTAGAAAGCATCATGCTGGACCTCTACATTTATGCAGATTTTCTAAATATAGACACAATAGCTGTCAAAAAATGTGTGTTCCGTGCATAGGTCATAGATAATTTGTTTTCCTCTTCACGTTTTCGTTTGTCTTTTAGTAGCTATCTGCCTCTGAATTGCATGATGATTAGGATCTTAATGTTCATATGGAAAACTTAAAACATGAAGGAAAGTTTACAGACAAAGTTATAGCCAAATTATTTTTCCCATGAAGTAAACAAGCAACTGATAATATCTAATTGAGTGAGACATGACATTATCCTACAGCCATTAGCGATTTTATTTGCCATCTTTATTCAATATAGTAATTCTTGCATCCAGAGCCAATCATAGACAGTGATGACAATTATTTAATTAAAAAAAAATTATATTGGCCTTTTTATGTATAAGCTTAATTTGCCTTCACTAATGTAAGGCATGAGGCTTTTTTTTTTTTTTTTAATAAATAAAGCTAATAGCTTCCTTCTTTACCTCAGTTGGGACATCCTTTTCGATAACAGATAAAATTGTTTCCTGGAGGTGAATTCACTTACAGAATTCTTTAAGACTGCTATGAGAATACTTGGGCGTTTGAGTTAATGAGAAGGAGGAGGCAAACAGGAGAATCACCTTGTTTTGAGTGATCTTTTACCACTATTCTCGATAACCTAGCAACTCAACTAACGTTCTGTGTGAGATATAAAGGGTTTGGTCAGGCAGTTTAAATCACACTGTTCCAAAATTAATGTTTAAATATAAAAATTTATTAAAAGATATTATTGATTTATTATCACATCTGGAAAATTGGCCCCATATGAGTGAATAGGTTGAGATATTTATATTAAATATAACACATTTTAAAGTTGCATTTTAAAATCAAGCTTGACATAATACATCATTTTTTCATTTTTTATTGCTTTTTAAACATCCTTGCAGAGGAAACAGTCAAAAAATATAATCATCAAGCTGGCAAGTGCTATTGTGCTGGATAATATTAGGAGTATAACAAGGTAATAGACATTATATTCATTCTAAGTATGTCTGTTAAGTAGGGTCTGAGGGTAACTTCTCTTTTTTCAGGTTTATGGTGGTATAATTGACAAATAAAATTGTGATATATTTAATGTGTACAATGTGATGATTTGATGTAAAGGTATAACTTGTTTTACTGTGCTTCACTTTATTGTACTTTGCAGACATTGTTTTTTTTTTAATAATTTTATTTATTTATTTATTTTATCCCCCAAAGCCCCAGTAAATAGTTGTATGTCATAGCTGCACATCCTTCTAGTTGCTGTATGTGGGACGTAGCCTCAGCATGGCTGGAGAAGCGGTGTGTCGGTGCGCACCTGGGATCCGAACCCGGGCCGCCAGCAGCAGAGCGCATGCACTTAACCACTAAGCCATGGGGCCAGCCCCCAGATATTGTGTTTTTTACAAGTTGAAGCTTTGTGGCAACCCTGCATTGAACAAGTCTATCAGCACCATTTTCCCAACAGCATCTGCTCATTTCACATCTCTGTGTCACATTTTGGTAATTCTCACAACATTTCAAACTTTTTAATAATTATTATATTTGTTATGGTGATCTGTGATCAGTGATCTTTGATGTTACCATTGTAATTGTTTGGGGTGCCAAGAACCTCACCAATATCTTAAGCCCACTTTTGAGATCCACTGGTCAGAAAAAAAGATTCCTTTCAAAATAGGATTGCTCATTGACAATGCACCTGGTCACCCAAGAGCTCTGATGGAAATGTACATAAATATTAATGTGTTCGTGCCTGCTAAATTTAGTTAACAAAGCAGTGGTAGAGTTTGAGAAGATTGATTCCAATTTGAAAAAAGTTCACTATGGGTAAAATGCTATCAAACAGCATGACATGCTACAGAGAAATTGATCATGAAAAAAAGAGTCAATTGATGCAGCAAACTTCACTGTTGACTTATTTTGAGAAATTGCCATAGCCACCTCAATCATCAGCAATCACCACCCTAATCAATCAGCAGCCATCAACATTGAGGCAAGACCCTCCACTAGCAAAAAGGTTATGAGTCACTGAAGGCTCAGTTGATTAGCATCTTTTAGCAATAAAGTACTTCTTAATTAAGCTGTATACATTGTTTTTTTAGACATAATGATATTGCACATTTGATAGACTATAGTATAGTGTAAACATAACTTTTACATGCACTGTAAAAAAAAATTTGTGTGATTTGCTTTATCGCGGTATTTGCTTTATTTTGGTGCTCTGAAACTAAACCGGCATATCTCTGAGGCATACCTGTACGTATACATTGTGAAATGATTCCCCCATCAGTTAACATGTATCATCTCACATATTTGCTTCTATTTATTTTTTTAGTGAGAACATTTAAGTTTTACTCTCCTATTAAATTTTGATTATATAATATAGTGTTATCAACATAGTTACCATGTTACACATTAGATTCTTAGGTCTTATTCAAGAGGATAACATCTTTACAAAGCCGCCAACAACGTCATTGGTAAAGGGAGTATTGGTCTCTTTGAGACATGCTATGAATGACTGCCTTCTGTGGGCAGAGGATAAAAGTGGGAGATGCTTCTGTTGACATTCATTCTCTGTTCAATAGTAATTATAGAATTCTCATGGTTGCAAAAGCAAAACTACAACGCTTAACATGAATTAACCATAGAGGCTGTGATTACTGAGCCAGGCAGAAGAGAAAACGTAACAGAATCAGAATCATCTGACTGACAGAGATTTTGTCAGTAGCTAGTAGATCATATGATCCCTAAGAAAATGGATTAGCCCATTAAGATTGTACTTCATTTACTTAACCAAAAACCTCTTCAATAGGGTGAAGAGAAAGTTCTGAAATGAATTATAGACAGAACTTTATTGTATCTCACTAGATTCTCATACATTAATTTCTCTTAAAAACAGAGTTCTTTGAATAAAGGGAAAGTCACAAGCCTGGCTAAAGGGTTCTACAAAGACATCTTAAGTATATACAGTACATCTACTCCCCAGTCTTCTCCTAAGAGATCTATTTTGATTTACTGTAGCAACTTGCACTGGAAATATATATATATTTTCCTCTGGAGGAATTCAACACTGGATCTAAACTAATTTTGCTCTCTTGGATCTAAAATGCCGTAGTGCTTCACTGACCAGAGTGAGGGCTTATGAGGGTCAGATGTCAAATGGAATTTACTCTGTTTATGAACTCACACTGGGTGATTTCACCAGTTCCTCAGTGTGTGGTTTGAATAAAAACACTCAGACACTTGTAAAATCCCCACAGTCCTTTCTATGAAGTGAGGGCTATTGGTTGGCAAGCTAAATGAAAGCCTTTAGAGCTCCCTGTCCTATCAAAATAGTAAATCAAAAACAATAATGAACCCCCATGGGCATCACAAAATGTAGGGTCATTATCACAGACATCAAAGAAGGAGTAGAAATAGCCTCTGTCACACCCCTATTTATTTTACCTTTTAGACCTGTGAGGTAAAAATAATATAGAAAATATATCTAATATATCTTAGAAAATAATAATTATTCTAAACTTAATTAGGTGATGACTATCTACATTTATTTTAATTTTTATTTTTTATTGAAGAAATTAACATGGCCCCTGATACCTATTATGCAGCTATTCATCATAAACTTGGTGTATTTTATCCAAAAGCCATAAAGCCAGTCACACCCAGAAGCACTTTCTTACAGTTGGATGTGGCACATTCAAGTCTCAGCTTGAGCAGGTTTTAATCTCCCTGTGTGCTTACACCTGCCACCTCTCTCTGAACTCACATTTATAGTCTCATTAGGATTTTATAATTACATAATTATATAAAATTTTAACTTATGTAATAATAAATAATGAAATAAAAATGTTTACTTCCCATCTCTTCAACTTTGGTTTCATATTTTAATTATTTTGTACCCAAGAGTATCATGCTTCCACAGGGACTGAAGAATGAGATCACTAAACTGAAAACTAAAAATTCCACCAGGCAATTTGGAGAACCTCTCGCCACCAGAACAATAACTGAAAAGATGGCATTCTTATGTTGCTTTGGTGCTTGATCCTTTCAATCAAGGCTTAATAAGTTTGCTGCAACAAAAGCAGGAGAGAGGGTAGTATTTCTCAACATCAGTGGATCATCTTGAGTACAACTTAGTCCTGCCGTGTGCATTTGGTAGACCAGAAATATCCAAACTGGCATGACAACCAAGAGACTTGAACTATCAAAAATAAAAATTTCAGTAACTAACCTTCTACCTTCAAATAAAGAACACTGACAAGGTGAGGTGCTCAGAAAGGGGAAAAGGAACTTGGAATGGGTAATGGAAAATGAATATTATAAATGCCAACCAAGTCTTCAGAATGTTTACAGGAATGAGGACATCTGTAGTTACCTGTATTTTTCTCTTCTCACTTATTTATACATATATATGTATATACTATATGTATCACTTACGTATACGTGTATATATGTGTAGACTGTTGAGACTAATAGAATATGTCAGAAGTGATGATATGTGATTTCTGAGACTGTATCATAAAAAGCTATGGAATATCTTCCCGGCACACTAGAACACTCATGCTTTGAATCTGGAACTGCTCTACTATAAGGAAGCCCAGGTCACATGGACAGGCCACTAAAATGGGTTTTAGTCTACAACAGAGGTCTCAAATGCCTGCCATGGGAAAAGGCCATCCTGGATATTCAGCCCAGTTGTGTATTCAGATGACTGCAGCCTTAACCAATACGTAACTACAACTGCACAGAGACCCAAAAGAGAACTATGAGAAAAATAAAATGCTGTGTGAAGCTGATAAGTTTTGAGATAATTTGTTTTTCTACCATAGTAACTGGAACAGAATCTTTACCGGTGCTGAATAACCAAATGGAGGGGGAGCTTTGGTGGACAGAGTTGACACATTTGCAATACCCACTCCAAAGCCCTTCAAGCATATGGAGTCTGGACTCTAATTACATTTGCTATATTACCTTGCAGCTAGGGTACCAGATGTGATGTTGGCTCCTGTAATTAGATTCATTCATGGTGGCCTGATTTAAGAATTGAGTAATTTAATCAGAGTAGTATGGTTCTAGACTGGTGATTATCGTGATGACTTCCTAATTTTTCAGAAAACTTTCCAATTGGTAGTTTTGGGTTTGTCACAAAAAGGGATTCCTTCTGGAGTTTGCAGCATTATTAGCTTCCTGAGTTTGCAGGTTCCTGACAACGGCTCTTATGGTGGCCCATTTCTGTAATCCTGGAAGCTAAGCCTAGAGTCTTTTCATCTCTCCCAATGGTTTGGTGAGCTATCTCTACCACTTGATAAATCCCTTTCTACTTAACTAGCTAGTTTGGATTCTGTGACCTACAAATAAATACCTTGACCTCTTCTTTGGCTTCTTGGGAAAGAAAAAAAAAAAACTAAATTGTCTGGAATGCATAAGCTCAAAAAATATTAATTTTCTCTTCTTCTATTACTTTACCCTCTTGAATATATTAGATATTTCCACTAATATTTTAGCTTAATTCTCAACAAACATTCATATTTTTATTTCCTCTATAGAAAAATAGAATTTAAATTATGTATTTTATAAGACAAAAGAAGAGTCATAATGCAGTAGTTTTGTAAAAGTTCTACTCTTTACAAAGTATAATTTATGAAAGTAGGACTTATGAATAAATATGCCTATTTCCTGTACTTCTAATAACGTTCTAATAATGCTGGTAACTATAAGATTAGAATCAAAAGAAGTTGCCTTTTCTGTTTAATAAGAATGTCATAACCTCTTTTCATCTTTTATTACTAAGGTTTATCTTTCATAATCATGTTCAATCCTATGGGTACAGGATAAAAAGATTTGAAGTAGCTAGCACAGAGAAAAGTTCATTATGAAAAGGAACTGATTGTCAATATTGGAAAAAATAATCTAACAATAGATTATCATCTTGCATTTTAATTTAACTTCGCTAAGTAGACAAACAGGTCTAAGGATCTGCAAATACCTTTAATATTTGAGGAGGAGAAAGAATTTGAAGCTAAAATCACGTTGGCTTTTTGAAGCCATACACATCCTTTGTCTGTTAAAAATTTAATGATAAAAATCTCATTTATAATGGAAGTTTACTTCTACCTACCCAAAAGAAAGACAAGTGTTTCACAATCTCCTGTGAGAATCAAATGTGTCTTTCAATATCCTAAATTTTCCCTTTGTTTTTTGAGAATGTAATAAGGAAGTATCATGAAAAGGCATTGCAATATTCTTTTGACTATCGATTACGTATACTATAAAACATAAATATATTTAAAACTATTAAAACATTCACATGACAATTTTCTCCATAGTTTGAAATAATGTTAGTGTCAGATTTGTGGTAAAACTGTTGATTGTACTTCGTTTAATTGTTCACTATGTCTAATTTTGTAATTACGTTTTCATTTTTAAAGACTAATTTTTTCCTTTTTTAATGAGGAGATATACTATTGAATCTAGTCATATGTTTTATTTAATGAATCTGCCTATCCTTAAAGAGAAGTAACACTTCCAAGTTTTGTTTTCATTTACCAAGTATATGTACAATCGTGTAGGTAGCCCCTCTCCATGAATACCTAAATGTGTCAGCATTGTAGAGCTAAGTGAAAAAAGACAGCAGCTGATGTCAGAAGGAAGTCACTACTGGAAGAGGAAAGAAGAGATTTTTCATGAAAATTAATATTGTATCTAAATATTATGTGACTAACCCAATACTCAGTGATAGAAGTAGAAAATTTTATTCATTTTTACTCCTGAAATACCAATACTTTTCATTTTGTTCAGATTTACTTTGCTGAGAGGAAGTTGGCTTTTTGAAAAGGAGCACCAACTAATAGCCTGAAAATTTTTTTCAGGTATGAATTTTGCCATCACATTGAAAATATTCCCAGTCCTGACAATAGTCAATAAATGCATAGACACTGTCAAGTTGATAATAAAAATGGCAGATGAAGAGAAGCCAATGTGGGTAAGAGGGGAATGCGTACATGTGTTGAGCCAGTAGGGACAAATTACACTTAGTACATTTCACTGAATAATTTGCTTGTATCATATTTCAAAATATCTAAAATATTTTACTAGATTTTTTTTTACCAATTAATATGCGTCGATAGTTATTTAGGTGTAATTTTTCTTTGATGAAGCATGAAAATAAGTCCTACATGTATACCAAATTCTCATATGCATTAATTCATTGGTAATAAACTGGCCTATCAGTCTTGTCTTTGCTATTGTTGAGCAGGAAATATATGTAATAGGAAAACCCTAGAGGCAATTCCATTAAAATGGGGACTAAAATAACAATGCACTGTATAATAGTTTTAAAATATGTCAGCAAGTTATTTGACACTCCTTCTGTTAAAAACTAGAATCTAATGTCTCTCCACTCGAATATGGGCCAGCTTAAGTCACATTTTTTGATGAATAGAATGGGGCAGAAGTGACATTGTTTCACTTCCGAGATGACATGATAAAAAGCAATACACCTTTTACCTGTCTCTCCCTTCTCTCTACTGTGATGATTTATTTGGAACTCAGTTATCACACTATATGGAAGCCACGCAGCCACATGGAATGGCAACATGTAGGTGTTGTTCCCCAATCCCAGCTGATCTCCAAGCCACCAGAGATGTGAGAGTGAGCCTTAGATTGTTCCAGCCTCCAGGCTTTAAGCTGCCTCAGCTGATACCAGGTGAAGCAGTGATGACCCTGCTGGGTCCTGCCCCAATTCTAGATTGGTGATGTTGTTTTGAGCCACTAGATTTTGGTTATGCAGCAATGCATAACTGAAACACAAGCTACCACTAGTACTATTCAGTATTGTTCAGGAAGTTTTCACCAATTCATTCATGCATTAGTTTATTCATTCAACAACTATTTATTACAAACCTACCATACACTGGGAACAGTTTTAGGCACTGCAGAGGGTACATCAGTGAACATAAAAGAAAAAATCCCAACCCCCATTGTAGTTATATTTTAGAGGCAGAGACAGAAAAGGCATAGTGTCCCGCAGCGATAAGTGTTATAAGGAAAAAATAAAGGTAAGTAGAGAGAGAGAGTGACAGGGTGATGTGGTTTTAGATTAGGTATTGAAAGGGATCATCTCTGAGATTGTGACATTTCAGAAGCGACAAGGAGAAAAAGCAGGAAGCAAGTCACTTTAATATCTGGAAAAAAACATTACAGGCAAAGGAAAGAGAAGATATTTAAAAACAAGAATATCAGTATGGCTGTAGCACAGTGAGTAAAATGAAAAACAGATAGAGAAAAGGTCATGGCCACGTAATGTAGGGATTTGTTGACTATCTTAGTGGATGACCTAAATCCAAATTAATTCATAAATTTTGACTTAATTCTAAATGTAATGGGAAGCTTTTACAAGGTTTTAAGAAAGCAACTGATGTACTACATAATATGACAATGTTATATAATATAATAATAAATATTACATTAATTTCATAAATTTGAGAAGGGATCTGAAATAAAAATTAAAACTTTGGTCTCTGTGGGAAAAATAGACTTCTAGGGGTGAGTTGCAGTAGAATTGCAGTAAAGACCTGTAAATACTGTGATACTCCAGGAAAGATAGAGCAGTAGGTTAGAGGGATGCTAGCTGACATGCAAGTGAGAGATAGTTAAATGAAAAATGAATTTTGAAGGGAGAGAAAGAGAACAAGATTGCCAGTAGTTGGATGAACCAATGTAACAATCAATAAAAATATTAAGTGATAGTAACACTAGAACAAAGATGCAAGTGTAATTATTTGCAGATGATGTGATTGCTTATATAAAAGAAATTCTGAAAATTAATAATCATAAAAATTGAATGATATATAGAATATTTTTATCCAATTTAGTAGATATAGGAATTGAGGCTTAGAAAATTGAATTAATTGGTGTAATGTTACACAGGTGGTAGATGAGTTGGAACTTAAAATATAAGAGTTTGGATTCTAGAGGATACTATTGTTTTCTATTTTGCTTCAATTCCAAAACTACAAATAACATTTCAATACTACCTCCTCCCAGTTAATTAATTATAAACTAAAAATATAATCTAAAAAAAAATCAAACACATAATTTAAGTAACAGCATATCTGGAAGTCAATCTTGTCAGAGTATTATTGTCCATCAAGTCCACCATTCTATAGCGCATAGTCTAATGTAAGTAAATTGTCAGAAAGGCAGACTACGTATTATATATGTAAAAATTTAACACAACATCATTAATCATATTGAAAATAAACACTTATCAACACCAGGGGAGTGTGAAATAAATACTACAACATCAAACAAACAAACAAACAAAACACTGTGTGCCTGCTGGAAGTTCTTGATGTTAAACTTATAGAAAATTTGTTGCCTCAATGTCATTAAAAATCCTGACCATAGCCATCATCTCCCCAAATAAAAATATATCCACAAGTCTACTGATTGTAAATGTACAAATCTTTCTAAAACAGGTAATAATTAGCTTTTGTTGAAATTCTTAAACTGATATTAATTTTCCCTGAAAATGACTGTTCTTATGCATCATTTGCTGCCTTTCAGTGTCAAAGTAGGATCCCTTAGAATTCCTGGTGAATGTTTATACCTTATTGTGTTTCTTCACAAGTCCTATGTTTTTCTGATAACTTGTAGTACTCTGTACACAAAATATTAGCATAGGTTTCCTATCTTTTTAGAAATCTCTGATTCATTATAGCTTATATACCACAATATAGTATAACAATCAATGAGTGGTTTTCAACCTTAGTTACCTGTTAGAATCACATGAAGAGTTAAAAAAAAACAAAAACCTAGTATCTAGACCCTACTCCCAGAAATTCTATGGCTCTGATATTGGTATGTTTAAACGTGCTCAAGTAATTATAATGCATCTTCAGCTTTGAGAACCACTATGGTAAATCACATAATTGACTTATTAATGCTTACCTTAGCAGTTATTTAACATTACAATATATTTTGTAATAATAAAAATACAATTTAAGGTTTTCCAGCTTTAAAAATATTTAAACAAAAAATTAAAGCTTGATGGGAAAATTCAGGTGATCATTTTCAATGTTGTCTTAATTATAGGGAGCCAGAAGCATATTTTCAAATTAATGGTTCTGAAATTCACTCAAGTAATCTTCAAAGCAAATGATTGCTTAAGGAAGAAATGGAAAATATATAACAGAATATAAAGTAAACTTTTATTAGTTTTAAGGATAATAAAGCTATTATATTAACTTTATATGAGATATTACCTTTTTAACAATAGTTCCATTTTTACTTAATAATGACAAAGTATAGAACTTAAGAAAATAAAACTTAAAAGTTAAAACTGTGATGTAATGTCTTCAGAGTTCAATCTGGAAATTATTTTTGAAAATGAAAAGGAAATGAAAGAGAATCAGTAATAATGCAGTAAAGATGCATACATGTAGACTACACACCATAAGAGAATCTGATTGTACTCAGCAACTTTTTCAGGCTTATCCCTTCTGTGCCAAATGTGTCAGTATTATTCAGATTTAAGAGGAATTACATAATGTCTCCTTTGGGGGAATATAAAGGAGCACCAGACAAAAGTTCATAGTCTTATTTTTCTCCTGTGGTTGTAGATAGCTGAGAACAGACCCATGCTACAGGGATGATGTTAGAGGGTATCTCTCACCCAAAGTTGAAGGGAATTCCAAAATCAATGAAGCAAGAAGCTCTGAGCGTCCATCAGAAAACCAAATGTGATGAGACCTGAATTTCTGCAAAAATTTTGGGCATTTAGAGTTGAATATTGGACTCAAATTTCTCATAGTCAGTAAGACAACAAGCTTTGAGTGTATGAGGGGGCAGGTGATATTTGACTAATGTAGTGGACTAAACTGAGGGGAGAAACAGCCCTGTCATTACACACACACACACACACTCAGAAATACTGAATATAATATTGTATTTAAAAATAATAATAAAGTTTGAGAAGAAGAAATGGAAATTCTCAAGCATCAGAAAACATTCATACAAACACAAATACACACACAGCTAGGATTGTGAGTAAGGTAAAAGTCCTATTTTAGTTCAAAAGTTATTTGAAGTGCTGGTTATACAGGCATGTGTAATTTTTAAAAAGTCACCAAGCTGCTCAATTCTCATAGGTACTTTTCTATATTCATGTAACATAATACTTTTCTATATTCATGTAACACTTCAACAAATAATTTTTAAATATAATTACCCATGGGGAGAAAATATTCCCCAAGGGGGCATCAGAATTAGCTATACAACTATAAATTGGGGTATTAAGGCACTCATAGGAAAAGTAAGAGAGGGCTCTTTGCTGTGTGGAATAGTATTCGAACTACCTTCCTACACAAGCCTGGAAAAACGAAGGGTTCTTCTCTCCTAGAAATAGGAAGTCAAATAATTATGCCGACCAACCTGGAGATTTGGCAAGTATGTTAGCTAACGGTATAGAATTATGAACAGATGGAAAATAAAAAAACAAGCCTGCATTGTTCATGTGTGCAGATCCAAATTTTCACTACACAAGAAGAAAATCAACAGAAACCCAAGAAGAAATCAATATAAAAACCAGCCTTGAATCAATGAAACCTGTAGAATCCATACATAGGCAAATGGGAAGCTGTCACATAGCAACCTACAACTCACAGAACTCTGGTTTTCCAAAGAAAAATAACTGAACCTGAAGATAACATAAAACATACAAAACATATGGGGTAATAAACCACCATGAAATATAATGAGCAGTCAGAAAAAAGGCAGTATTGCATCCTAAGACTACAGCACAGTATTCAAGCATCTTTAAAATTAGTAAGTTTACAGTGTTCAAAGAGATAAAGAAAACAGTAGAAGCAAGAAGAAAACAAGATATTCTAAAAGAGAATAAACAGCACAAAAAAGAATAAATAGAAAGCTTGCAAAGAAAAATGATGGTCATTGAAATTAACAATAAATAGGTTATACAATTGGCAAGACAGAATAGAAGAAAAAATTGATAAATTGGAAAACATAGTTGAAGGAAATCAGTTTTGATAGAGCACAGAGATATATAGATGGATTGCATGAATAGGAAATAAGGAAACATGAAGGCTAGCTTGAGGATATCCAACTTATGCCTTTTAAAGGGAGAAAATAGGGAGATTGAGAGAATCAAAATTTAAAGAAACAATGGCTAAGAATTTCCCAGAATTGAAGAAAAGCATGGGTTCTCAAACTGAATAAAGGACTCCCTAGCAAAATTTATATGTTCATATAATTATATATAGATTTATCTGCTTTTATCACATACTATCCTTACATGTAAAAAATTCAAAGGCAAAAAATTTTAATATAACAGAAGTGAAGAGTGGATTCTTTAGAAAGAAATAGCAATAAATAATGGAATTCTTATCAGCAATAACAGGTGCAGTAATGAGTGGAATAATAGCTTTAAATGATTAGGAAAAATATCTCCCAAACTAGACAGGCTCACTAGCTTAATTATCATTGAAGAGTAACTGCAAAATAAAACTATTTTCATATATTAGAATCTAAGTGCACTTACTACTCCTACATCATGACTGAGAGAAAAACATATATGTAATTTAGAATGAAACTGAGATCAGAGAGAGCACTGAAGCAAGAAGCAATTGTGAGGGGCCAGCCCCGTGGCTTAGCGGTTAAGTGGGCGCGCTCCGCTACTGGCGGCCTGGGTTCGGATCCCGGGCGCACAGCAATGCACCGCTTCTCCAGCCATGCTGAGGCCACGTCCCACATACAGCAACTAGAAGGATGTGCAACTATGATATACAACTATCTACTGGGGTTTTGGGGGAAAAAAAAAAGGAGGAGGATTGGCAATAGATGTTAGCTCAGAGCCGGTCTTCCTCAGCAAAAAGAGGAAGATTAGCATGGATGTTAGCTCAGGGCTGATCTTCCTCACAAAAAAAAAAAAGACGCAATTGTGAGAAAAATGTGAGCTATAATATGCTAGTTAATCAGTAAACATTGACTATAATGTTATATTTACCTGTAAAAGGCAGAACAAAATTCCAGACAGCTATATTATACATGCTGGAATTGGATACATTTAGAAGTAAATTGTATTATTTTAACTTAACTGCCTTAATTAGAAGGAGGGAAGAGATCATGATTAACTTTAAATTTTCTTATAAAAATATGAACGTATGTATGGTAGGTAGTTGAATTGACTCTCTTCCTTAAAATTCCACTACCCAATTACATTGCAGCTAGGGTTGTGATAGGAAGTAGCTTTGGCCAAAGGATTTGGAATAAAAGGATATGATGCAAAAGATGTAAATAAGACAATGGTTTTAAATTCAAAAACTAGAAATAATTGTCAGTCATATATACATGTTGATATTTGTGGGATAGCACACTTATAACCAACTATCTTGTCTTTCCTAGTCGAGACAGTTCCCTAACTAGACAGTTAAGCCTTTCATAACTAGCCTAAAATTACAACTTCCTATCACTCCTCTGGATTTGAAAAGCAAAATAAAGAATTTTATTCCAAAAAGCAATTACAATTTACACAGTACCCACATCTGAATTGCAAACAGCAAACAAATAAAGCAATTTTTTTCTTGTAATCCTCTCTTACTATGACTATTGCAATGTTAAATTAACTTCTGGAGGTAGGGTAGAGTTTGGGTAAACATAGTAGCAATGAAGTTCTTGCAGCCTATGAGATGATTTCAGTGTTCAGCCATAGGAGGCCAGCGGAATAATCATGGGTGTGGGAATGGTACTTTAAAAAGTCAGCCGCAAAAAGAAAAATGAACATGCAAGACAAATAGTCTCTGAAAAATTTTAGACATATGAAGCTATAAGCATAACAAAAAAGAAAAGAAACTCCTTATGAAGTGTTTTCTGGATTCTCATTACACCAACAAAGAATGAACAAAAACTTTCATTCCTCACCATTCTTCATTTTAATTGTTGGTATAGAACCAATACTTGAGCAGTTTCTCTAAGTCCTCTGCACAATTCTACTAACAAGAAGCTAAAATCCTGTTTCCATTATGACCTTTAAAACTATCATCTAGTGCTTGCAATTAATTATTTATAGCAAGGAAAGTTGGGATTCCCAAAGAAATAAAACATTTATTTGTGACCTGAGTGGCATGCAAACATTAACCTTTAACTATATCCCATCTATTCTGATCCCTTTCTTGGCAAAGTGACAGAACTTATTATAAAAAGTTCAAGACCTTGTGCTTAAATCTTGTAAATTAAAAATTTCTATGTTGTTACACAATCTCCCTAAACTTATGCTGCTTTTTGGGAATATTTTAGATATTTTTAGACTCTGCTGCCATACTTTCTGTCTTCTGCTCTACTAATTAACAAAAATATTGCCCTGGCATTTTTGTTGTCCGTGCAAATGGAAGAAAGCCATAGCATTGATAAACAAAATACATGATTTCAGGAAAGAGTGGAAAAGTTTCTATAGAAATGATTTGAAAGCTCTTGTAAGCTTAGACAATGATTTTACTTGGAAGTGTGGAGGCTCAATTAAAAGTGGGTGTGGTTTCTTCACAGCAGTGTTGGTTTCTGCATGATGGACAGGAGAACATGAGCATAAGGGACAATACTCTATGTGTAAAAGAAAGTAGAAACTGGGAAAAATTATGACATAACATTGTAAATGGCATGATGAGTATATTTATAGAGTGTATGAATTTGATTACTAGATTTTTACATGCAGCAAAAAAAAAAAGTAGTGAATACTTTCACAGTAAGAATCAAGAAAAAGAAAAAGAACAAAAGGAGAAAGCAGTTAGAAGTGTGCAATAGAAAAAGGGACGGGGTCATAAAAATTCAAATATTGAACAAAAAAAGAGAAGAAATCATGAGAATTAGATAAAATATTATGAGCTCAATTACTTATATCAAAATGCCCACAAAATGGTTCCTACATTAAAAAAACCCAAAATACTGTTATATCTAGAACCATTATTTCTGTATTGTACTGTTCCACAGAAATTTAATAACTTGTTATTAATCTTGCAAACATCTACCTGGCACTCTATTTAAGGTCTAATTTTTAATATTCTGAATTTATTATTTGTGGCCTTTGGTACTTGACAGCTATGAATACAATTAAACAGCAACTCTACCTTTTGGAAAGTTCAGTATATGTATTGGTTATTAAACTGTTTCATAGCCTTTGAATGCTGTATCTGCTTGTCTGATGCACATATTTAGTTTGCATCCAATGTTTCCTTATGGAAAATGAAGGCTTGCAAAGGTACGCTTGTTCAGAATTTCGTGCATTTGAATTGCTCCTTGGACACATACCTGTTTTTGAAGATGATGGAGATATATGTTACTAATGTCTAAAGGTACATAACTAATTGCAAGTGTATTTGTGCACAAAATATAGAAAACATATGATCAAGATAAATGTACCTGATCATGCATAAGGACAAAATAGCAAATTGATTTAGGTTACATACTCAGGAGTAGACTTCTAACTTACTAGCTCAGTGTCATTGGACAAATTATTTACATGCTCTGGCCCCAGTTATCTCATCTATAAAAGAGAGATAATATTGTTGAAGATTATTATTTGAAAGTGGTATGGACAATACCTGGCACATGATGAGAAATTGCTAAACAAAGTGATTGAAAATCACCATCATTTTGGAGACTTTTTATTGGTATTTAACTGTAGTATTTTATATTACACAATACATAATAATAATATATATGGCATAATATACAAATAATGTTCATATATTTACATACGCAATTATTAGTTGAACAGTAAAACTTACTAACCTCCCCCAATATATTCATACTTCAGTGACTTTACTATTTCAAGTTATTACAATTTTCTTCTCCTATTTTAATTTACCAAATTTCAATAATTCTATCACATTTATTTCAAATGATGCTTTAAAATGCTTCTCTGATTTATTTCTCCTACTTGCTTTTAAACATGCTGTATTTATACTTAACACATTGTATTATAGTTTCTGTATTTATTCGTCGATTTATGTTTACCTATACATCATGATCTCTTTGAAGGTATGGGACTACCTTAACATAGGGCTTTAAAATTCTAGTATTCAATAAATATTCTCCTTACATAATGTATATTCTTAAGGTACTGAAAAATGATTAATACATAGTATTTACTCTTTTACTACCTACAACTTAAAACACCCAGCCCAGAGTAGTGTTCCATAAATATACATTGTACTGAGGAAAAAAGGAAAACTATTTCATCCTAGGTAGTTTCCAGTGTATTGCCCAGGGGAATAATTATCCATGGTAAAATGAGTGTTTCTCTACAGGTACTTACTTCGCAGCCCACTGAGTAGACCGCTGTCCGAGCAGCAGCTGGACTTCAGGTCAAGCCTGGCTGTTCTGAACACCTGTGACCTTCACTTTGGGGCACAAATTTAAACCAGGATTCGTTTTCTCCATCGTTGGCATCATAACACATACACACGGATCCTCATTACCGGCAGTCAAACATGCTACTTGTTATACTCCAATTTCTGCTACTCTGGAGCAAAGATTTTCAAACTTTTTTGACCAAAACCCAGAGGAAAAAAAAAAAATATATATATATATATATTATATTGTAACTATGACAAACACCACACATACACACAACTGAAGCAAAAGTTCAAGAAATAAAATTAATTTTGCTAGCTGTGATGCACTTTGATTTTTTTTTTTCATGAGGAATATTAGCCCTGAGCTAACATCTGTTGACAATCTTCCTGTTTTTTTGCTTGTAGAAGATTCGCCCTGAGCTAACATCTGTGCCAATCTTCCTCTATTTTTATATGTGGGTTGCCACCACAGCACAGCTGATGAGTAGTGTAGGTCCTTGCCTGGGAACCGGGCCTGTGCACCCAGGCCGCCGAAGCAGAGTGCACTGAACGTAACCGCTAAGCCATGGGGCCGCCCTGGATTTTCTTTCGTTTTTATTGTACTAGTTTTATTTATCTGCTATTCTGTAATATTCTTTTCTTTTTAATTTCCTTTTATTTTTGAAATTGTTGGTCTGAATGACTAAGTAGAATTCACCACTCACTAACAGGATGCATCTGGCATTTTGTACAACTTTACTCAGGAGAAAGTCATCCTATGGCTGGGATATCACTCAAGGCTCCCCCACTCCCAAAGTGAAAGTTTAGTATACAGCATAGCCTGCATTCTCAATCACGTCATCTCTACCATACCCTCAAATTTTGAAGAAAATTTCTCCAACAATTTTCATATACTGCTTAAACTCCCAAAAAAGCATGAGGTTAATTTGAAATTCTTAAGAGATTTTTTTAGAACAGCATTTTAACTTGTGAAGCTTGACTTAGAACTTTTTGTCTGCATAACACTCACTCTAGCATCTTCAGTATTTTATACATTGCTTTTCACTTACATGTTCTGTAGAAACTTGTTGCTCCGGAAATGAATTATTTTCCTCAATTTTACTATAGAGGAAATTACCTTTTCTCATCCTAAAAAGAGGATGTTTCAATTGTCCTTCACACAAAAGTAAAGGTGATTAAACTCCCTACCTCTGTCCCGTCTCTCCCGTCTCCAGCCAGGCTGTTACATCAAACAAAAGACCTTCTCATTATGATGAATGCATAAAGCCTGGCTGTCCCTGACTGCGAGGCTGCCAATGGAGGGTAAATAGCTAAAGTTCTTTTTAAAGAAAAGATAATTTCTCCCCAGGAGAGCAACTGGACAGAGAAGTTGCTGGGCGGCAGCGGCGGCTCTGCCCCCAATTTGTCCCAGGCTGTGCTGGCTTTCACTAGCTGCCTCCCGCGGAGGGCGCAGATTCAGATACGGGCGTATAGCATCCTTCCAGCGTCTAATGCAAACGGCAGGAGCTGGTTTTCCCTCCACAAATGAGTAGGTAGCATCCAACATCTATCTAGTTAATCTCACACCAACCTGCCTTTTCTGTGCTAGGAAGGAGGGGGAAAAAGTTAAACAAATCCTTTAAATGACACATTTTATATTAATTAAGACTGTATGCATTCAAAGTTACCAATATTATGGAAGCTATATTTTAGCTATTTTTCTAAAATTTATCAAGTTGCTTTGATACTTGTAAAACAAACACAATATATGAAATCATTGCAAAATGTGTGTTCTCTCTTCATAATATATTATTTGCCTTTATAGAAACTTCTAAACCAATATATTGATTTTTAATTCTTTAGTATAAAATGACATTTATAAGAAAAGTCAATAAAAGCTCTGCAAGCAGAGAGAGAATTAGGCCAACAAATGTGACATATTTTTCTAATGCGGTCAGCATTTTATACATTTGCCAGTTTAATTATTCTAAGCTAAGTTTTCATCAAAAGGACAATTAAAAGAAAGTGGAAGATATCCAAAAAATATCCTTTTTATTATATGTAGTTAAAATTTTAACAAATGCTATGTTCAAATTTACCAAGTGTTCTGATTTAGAAGTTTGTCTGTGATAATGATGCACTTATAAAAAGGCTTACATATGTTCACAAACTATATCAGACTCCTAACTTAAGAAATTCCTGAGTTGTAATGATGATTATCTATGTGGGAGTCCTTTATTCTCAGTGAGTATGGAAGTAGCTAAATTCAATTCTAGATTAATAAATTTTTATTATTTCTAAATGAGATTTTTTTCTTAGTATCACTTAATAATTACGCTTAACAGTTTTTGCTAGCTATATTTACAAAGAATGGCATAAGTCCTAGCTCAAAATATATCTTTTCGCCATCAGTGAAAGTAAATACAACTCTTGGGATAAACGAGGTAAGTCCTGCCCTGATATCTGAGCAAAGCAAAAAGGCAGTGACCTACTTTCCTTTCACATTTTGCCTACCAGCAGTATTAAATCAAATGGAACATGTTAAAACCATCACGAAAGGCAGACAATAGTTTCTCTCTGATTGCCTGCTCCAGCCTGGTAGCAGTGTGAAAGTTACAAAAGTCATTTGTATCAACTCATTACCATGTCACCTCATTTCATGCCCCTGCTGGATAAGTGGCAATAAGCTCTGTGTTAGCGTATTCCACATTGTCACCATTAGAACAAATCCTGATAGCACCCAGCTGTCGAAGATTACCCTAGATGCTTATTGAGATTTAGGAGGGGCAGCTTGCTACTGATTTAGGACATATTCTTTAGAATGCTCTATCATTTATTCTAGAATGGAGAAATAAAGCCAATTTTATGAAGAGTACTCATGAATTATTTTCTTCATGTAGGATACCATAATGCTCCCAGTAGAGTGTTCTTCTTGAACTTTAATTCAAGGTAATGATGTTATTGCATCTTATGTAGGCACTTAAAATGCAGTTTAATGCCACAACCACTGCCAAAACCCCCGTGTGAATTCTTAGGACATTAAATTAACTGAAAAACTGAACAGTGAAATGAATCGCTTTGATATATTAAAATAAAAATATATATTTCCTTTCTTCTTCCAGGATGACAATGAACAAAGAATTAACCCTCTGAAATTGTAAGGAAACCCGTTTACTCTAGAAATATATCAGTGGTCTGAGAGGTGAACGAGATAGAAATATTACAGAAGTGTATTTCTATAGGATCTTCATGACATATCTAAGAACAGACCTTCTAGAATAAGACTTGCAACATTCTCTGCCATATGCCCGTTGCACAGATAGCTTATGGCAAACTACTGTTTTAAGATGTATTTTGACAGCAGAGCACATACTTACTGTGTTAATGATTAAAAATCTTATAATTTATCCTACTTTCTACATAGCGGTTTTATATTCATTTGTTAAGTTGGCGAGAGAAAACTAAAGAAAATAATCTGCACAGAGAATTTAACTTGTCTTCAGGTTTATTCTGTCAGGTCACTACTCATTTAATACATAAGCACACAAATGCTCTATTTACTTGTGTAGTGTGTGGAACACCACAGACGAGGTGAACCATTAAGTTATGTGTAATTTATACTGTGGCTTTCTGTTAGGAGCACCAGAATGTTGCCTGTAAGGGGCAAGTAGGATCTGTCCTTTCCAGGTGTTTATAAGGGCAAGGGTTAGGGTTGTTTTTAATAAGTAAAAATTTTAGGAAGCAGAGAGAAGGAGAGAGAAAGAGGGAATTTAGCCACATGGACTTATGTTTGGGTAGTCGTGTGTGTGTGCCTGTGTGTTTACATTTGTATAAAGAGAAGAAGGGACTGAGAAGGAGAGTGAGTAGATCCTGCAGACTTCTGAATACTGTCCTCACCCATTTAAAGTTAATAACTATGAGAGGTCCTGGCCTTTTGGAAATTTCTTCTAATGAATTCCCTCTGCTATTATGGAGATCAAGTCACTCGATCATTTTCTACATCTGAAAACCTGAGCTAAAAATAAAACTTAACTCACAGATTTTATGTGATGATGATATTACACCATAAGAAAAATTAGCTCATATAAGAATATTACATAAAAGCTTTTTACAGTCGAGTTCTGAATGGAAGGCAATCTACATTTAATTATAGGCAATTTCTGATTATATTACTTCTTAATTCTATTTGTGCTTATACATTTGCAAATCAACCTGCATTTAATTGATTATAATGTCCAACTGTACAAAATACCCAGTTTGTCTCTTTGAGTGTTTGCTTTTCAGGACTGAATGCTTCCATAGCATTAGAATGACTGATAATCTTAAATTTATATATGTACATATGCTTTTTATAAAAAATAAGAGTTAAGCTGATAAATGAATATATGGATCAAATTCAAAGTTAAGGCAGAAAAGGTTGGACATTTTAGTAATCAGACAAATTGGGGACCTATGCCACTGAGTATGTTTTCTGAAAAATAGATATTTAGATGAGAAAACCACTGTCTATTCAATCATTTAATATAAAGTATACACCAATTATCTGTCAGATGTAGAAAATGAGAAGGCAGGAGTATTGGAACTTCATGGAGGTCCCTCCTCCCATCATGAATTTAAAAATAATTCTGTTTCCTGGAAATTAAACTATGAAAATCAATCATCAGATTAGATAAGATTAAAATCAGTCAAAATCTTCTAAAAAATTGACTTTGGTTTCAGGCTAGAGTAAAGTTTGTGGCAAAGATAAAACTCCCATGTCTTAAGTCCATAAATTTACTACTATAATTTGATTTCCTCTTATAATTTACTTATAGAGAAATCATTCACTTTCCAGAGAATTTGTCTTTGAATCTCTTTAACATTATCGTACACACTTAAAAGTAGTAAAGTATCATTTGCATCTATATCTGTGAGCATAAAAAATATGTCTCTATTCCAAAGAGGAAAATCCAGCATTTGTGAGCTGATTAATCAGATTTCTGAATCTGGAGACATTTATACTATTGGTGAATTCAGGAACTGGATTCCAACCTGTTAAAATTCCTGATAGACTTTTAGCCTCTGATGTGAGACTCAGATTTTGCAGTAAGTGTGAATGTGTGCACGTATCCATGGATATAATTTTCCGTAGAAAATCTACACCATACGTTGTCAAACTTCTCTGCTTTGGGGAAATTTCACCAATCATTGCGAGTTTTTACTATAGCTTTTCCTTTAATCAATTCACCCAAAATTTATTATGATGCTGTTTTCTAACAAGCATTAACACATTTGTCTAATAGGGAAATATAATATACCCATTTTTGTAAAAGTTCATATGTATATACTCACAAAGATTATGCATCAAGATATTTATTTTGAGAACAATAGCAAATAGTTTACCGAAATCTTATAAAACCTACTTTTTAATAGCAAACAGTGGAGAGGTACAGACAACACTCTTTAAAAGTCTTTAAAAACATTGCTACTACTACTAAAAAACACACTCAAAAATTTTTAAAAGCTTGCTGTCTCGAACTATGAAAAATCACAGAAATAAGAATATTTCTAGTCACTTGCTCCTCTTTCTATTGAATAATAAAAATATAATTGCCTTCTATAGAGACCTGCTAAATCCCCTAAGTGTCATCTATAGTCCCATAGAACCCTAAAGCAAGTGTAGGAGTCTTTCTTTGAAAAAAATTAGAGAATTTATTCTCTGTTAATGATTTATTTATGGAAAAAACAAAATATTTTTTTAGCAGTAACTTTTAGTTGTCCTATTTCTATAGTGATTTCTATTAAACCAGCATAACTTATGGTTCTTCTTGAAGAATACACATTAGTAAGAACTCTGAGCTTTTCTATCTTTATTTCTGTTTTGCAACTAACACATAAAACAGGAATTGGGGCTCAACCATAATTCCATCTTTTCTTCACATGATAAAAAGTGAAATATGTATTAATCACGGTCTGATGAGTATGTCAAGGATAAGCATGTCAGTTTGTATGTAATTTAAAGTAGACTTCCATGGCCTTAGCATGGATTCACTGTCACAGTACTTTTTCTTTTCTTTTTTCTTTTTTTAGTATTCTTGGCTATATTTATATCCAAAGGAAGGGGTTTTCTTGTAGGCCTCACTATATACATGGCATTAACAAAGATCTTCTCATGCATGCATTCAGTCATAAATATTATAAACAAATTTAATGAGAATTCACATAGCTGCCAAGCACAAGAAAGGGCAATTTTTGTGTGTGTGTGTGTGAGGAAGATCAGCCCTGAGCTAACATCCATGCCAATCCTCCTCTTTTCACTGAGGAAGACTGGCCCTGAGCTAACATCCGTGCCCATCTTCCTCCAGTTTATGTGGGACACCGCCACAGCATGGCCTGACAAGCGGTGCGTCGGTGCGCACCCGGGATCTGAACCTGGGCCGCCAGCAGTGGAGCGCATGCAGTTAACTGCTACGCCAGGGGCCAGCCCCCAGGAAATGGCAATTTTAAAACCATATTTTGCAATTGGTATCTCTGACTGCTTGCAAAAATCGAAGGCCAAATAACTATCTGTCAACAAGGAAATGCTTTATGATCAAATAGTTTAAAAGTTATTCCAAAGCTGGAAACACACATAGTTGGGAGAAAACAAGTCAGACAAGGAGAGGAGTAGGGGCTGTGATTATGTGAACTCATATCATGGCTATAAGAAAATATCAATTATTTGGGAAGCTTGATTTTTTACTTTGTATGCAGATAGGTTGTCAATAGTACAGGTTCATATACAAAGGGAAAGACCATTTCTTCCTTTTTCTGAATTCTCACGTTTGAGGAAATTGTTTCTACCACTTCAGATAATTGGGCCTCAGTTCTGTTATTAACAACTTGATCATGTGATGGGCATGAAGGAAAAGTTTAGGAAGTGATAAAACTCTAACTTCTCAGATAGCAAGAGTCAGAATAGGCAATCAATCAAATCATGTTAGAACAAACGCTATGCTCTAAAACATTTGTTAAGAGTAGGGCCTCATCTTTAGCCTCTCTGAGGGATCAAACATCATACCCAATATCAGAAGCATATACTTTTTCACTTATTTCTTCTTTTTTACCATTTTCGAGTTTTGAATGCCCAAACTTATGTTTAATAGATCAAGCAAAATGGGCACAAGTTAACATCAAAAGTATGCCAAATATTCATTAAAAGTAATTATATATGTATCACTTTGGGTTGTGGTTATGGATAAAGTGGGTGTTTTAAAAATATTTAAGAAGTAGAATCAGAAGGAATTTTGGACTTATTTGATATGAGGTTTGAAATAGAGAGATATGAAGGATGAACTTCAGTTTGCATAAATGGGTGAATGGTTGTAATTTTCACTGAAATAAGAAACATCCCCATTTCAGTAAGGTGGTAAACTGAACATCAGGCAAGGAAGTTGATCCTAGACAGTGAGACAAGAAGGAAAATGTGGAAAGATCCAGAATGGATCCTTGTAGAATCTCTTAACATTTAATTTCAGAATAAGGAAGGATAAATTTTCAAAAGACACTCCCAAGCCTGCCAGAAAGATAAGAGGAAAAATTAGGAAACGTAAAAGAAGGTAAAGGAAGGAAATGTTTTAAGAAGGGATTTTGCAAAAGAGTTGTGTGCTTTTAAGAGATCATTTAAAATGACAATAGAAATAGAAAGTTTAGCAGAAAGAGCCACTGGTTCTCTTGCAGTAGAGCTGTGCTCTTGGAGGAATGGGGAAGTAGACATATCTATGTGTATTGAAGATTGAATTTGTGACTGTGAAATATTCAAATAGTGAGTGATGAAAACTGTTTTGAGAATTTTTTTTTGTAGTGGGGTGTATGTATGCTAATTAGAAGACGATATGAAATTAAATCAAGTCTCATGTCTCCATAATTGTTTTTCTGCTACAGTTTTTATATTTGTTCTTTCAAGAGGAAATATTTTAGCATGTTTGTTTTAGTTATTTTTTTGCTGCAAACCAGGCCACATCAAAATGAAGCAGATTAAGATGGCAATAATTTGTTATTTTTTGTATTTCTGTGGATCTTTAATTTGTGCAGGATTTTGCTGAGTGATTTACGTGCTCCATGTGACAGATGAGTGGGGTCATTCACAGCTATGTTCAGCTGGTCACTGGGTCTAGCTGGAAGGTCCGAGAAGAATTTACCTCTTGTGCATGGTGTCTCAGTGCTCCTCCTCATGACTGCTATCTCACCATAGGGTTTAACTTTGGTTTTCTTACCGTTTAGCAGCTGGATTCAAAGAAGGAGTTACCCAAAAGAAGAAGCCCTAATGTGCAAGTATTTATCACGCCTCTGCTTGTCTCATGCTTGCTAATATACCATTGACCAAAGCAAACCATATGACCAGACTCAAATTGGATGAGAGAGGAGGCTACACGAGAGGGTGACTTTTCAGAGACTGAGTTCATTTTAAGGTCCCTAATGTAATAGTCAGCCACAGTGTTTTAAGGCCAACACAAATGAATCAATTGAGAGGCTGAATATCTGAGACAGAGAGTTGTCAAGTTTTCAACATTTCAGAGAATGTGGGAAGGTTTGGGTGGATTGGATTTAAGTGGGAAGAGGCAGAATTTCTTTGGTTTATCAGAAAGGAAGGAAGTGAAAATGGGTGGAGATATAGGTAGGCTTGTACCTTTAATCCTGGAAGGGATTTTTATTAGATGGCCTCAATTTTCTCTCCAAAGCAGGAGGCACAATTGTCAGCGACAGCGACGTGTGAGGGAAAAGAAAATGGGTTGGACATTTCAGAAGGGAAATGGCTTTAAAGAGGTCATGAAAATTAAGGGGGTGAGTTGGACTGAGAAACTTAACTGAGTTGTCAGGCAATGCTTAAGAACCATGAGAGGGTGGTGATCATAAACTTTAGCAGAGACTTTCAGCCTTTTTGTATAAGTTAGTGTATTTTGCTATAAAATTTTACTAGTGATGAACCAAAGGTATTTAAGACAAAATTGAAGAAGTAATTGAGGAAATAAATGAGAAAATATTTGAGGAATGTATTATCCCTTGAACATGTAAAAACACCTTATTTCTTTTAGGTGTTAAAGTTTACAACTCTTTACTGTTAAACCCTTGCAACTTTGTGAGATGATAATATTTCCATTTTATTAAAGAGTCAACTGAAGCCCCAAGAATTCCAAATTCTCATGAACTACCAAAAGTTGTATGGCTGGCAAGAGGCAAAAGTCACTCAATGCTCTTTACTCCACATCACAACTATCTCCCAAGAATTCAGTAAAAAATTCACTTAATTAAAGTCCTATTTGCTTTACTGAATAGAGAGAGTGTAACCTGACGAATAAGAGTGGAATTCCCAGCGGTGATTGTGGTAGCAGAGTTGGAGTGATTGAATTTTAATGCCAACTTCACATTCATTAATTATTTGACTTTGGAAAAGGTATTTAACCTCCATTTGTCTTTGTTCCTTTGTATTTTGAATCAGGATTATCATAATACATAATGTAAGCATTTAATTTAATGAGGTCATATCATCAAGTGCCTGAACACATAGCAAGCACAGAGTAAAAAATACATATATTGTGGTGATTATTGTTAGTAGTAATGTTTAAGAGTAACACCAATCTGAATGTATTCATCATTTTGAGGAGAATAAAGTCCTGGAGAATTCAAAAGAATAATTGTCAGTACCTGTACTTGGAGAAATGATCATTTTTCCATAATGATTTGTAAAAGACTACGATGTATCATATAGTCCACTAAGTACTAGCAGTTGTTTATTAAATTAATGAAATGAGACATTTATATATGATATGTGTTTGAGTCAATTTTGCTGGTTTGCCTTTCCCTGCCTTCCAATGTATTCAGGAATTCAAAATTGATTTGGTATAACTGAAGCAGAAAATCATTAGTAAAATATGTAAGTAAATCTGGCAAACAATTTTCCATTCAGACAGGCACAAATGGAAAACTTATCCCCAAGTAATCAGTCCCTTGGCTCCTGATCCTAGTAAAGACCACAGCTAACAGGAAAAATAATTAGAGACGCTAAAATCCTCCGAGGCATTGCAGAATGAAATATCAGTTAATTTGGAATTATTTTTAATTTTCAATTATCTACAAAACCCTCACTTCCTTTCAGTGTGTATACATATATATATATATATATAAACACACCCATATATATACATAAAACATATTGAAGGGAAAACTTGATTAGTTGACTAGCTAATGGGTGTTTTATATAACATAAACTTATTCATATTACATATACAGACTACACAGCACTGAAACTGAAATTTAAAATATATTTGTAATCATAATAGCAAAAACATATTCCCTCACTTACAATTTTTTTTTCCCTGATTATCCGTGATATAAAAAAAGCCACCTTTGCACACAGAGAAGGTACAATTTGATTTGGGGCTTGATTTTGGGAGGTATGTGTGAGAGAGTTTGCTCACAAATTGGAAAGAACAATAAGAAAGTGGTTATGAGAAAGGAAAGGATAAATTTATTTAAATGATGAGCTTCTGGGCACACATAACAGTGTGTCTTAAGGCTGTTAGTTCTAAATAAAACTTTATAGGTTAGTAGCATCTGAATTTTTGTATTTTAACTTATATCACTTGGACATGTGTGATGCATCCTTATAGATCAGCGTTATCAGCATTTTTAATCCAGAACCTAAATAAGTAGCCCTTACAATTGATTTTAAAGGAAATCATTACTGATTGGTCTTAATTTCCTGTGGCAAAATCTGACTTGAACAAATTTACACTAGAGAACTGTGGTTTGTCATAACCACTGAATTATATTCACATGGAATTTCAAATTAATATTTAATTATATAGTTTTACAGTTGTTAAGAAAAGATATAACAATCTTACCATAGCAGTGATAAATATGGAGAAAAATGACTCCTTTTCATAAATTACTTCTTACGTTTTCCAAAAATACCAAGGGAAACTATCAAAACTGATATAACAGATACTGCTTATATAATGATAAAATAAACAACAATATATTGAAGTTAGCCTAAAGTTTCTGGAATATACTTTTGGATGCCAGAGTAATTACCAAGCAACACATTGTTGAAAAGCATCGTGGCCTCACACCCCAAGTGACTTGCAAGCTTTCGAGGAGAATTACATGCACAGTCACTGTGAGCTGCCTGGCTTTGAATCTCAGCTATACCACGTACCAGCTGTTCAACTTCGGGTAAGTTACTTACTATTTTTAAGTCTAAATTTTGTTCTTTGGAAACTGAAGAAAATAATACTATCTTTGTTCACAGAGTTATCATAAATATTTAATAATAAAAATAATAATTGCCGTTAAATTTATTATATGCAAATTTTGGAATCAGGCACTACTGCAAATACCTTACATATATGATTTTCCCTAATAAC
Organism: Ceratotherium simum simum; assembly: GCF_057802395.1. Taxonomy (NCBI): domain Eukaryota; kingdom Metazoa; phylum Chordata; class Mammalia; order Perissodactyla; family Rhinocerotidae; genus Ceratotherium; species Ceratotherium simum. Next base: position 48,067,204 of record NC_141911.1, read on the forward strand.
AATCACGTGGATTAGGCGTTCTTATCACACCATTCCAAAGATGAGAAACTAGAGCCAAAAGAGCATAGGTCATTCACCCAACACATAACATATGGGAAGCATTTAGCAGAGTCCCTGGTGCCCCATCCCCCGTGGCAGCCTGTTATTTTCCTTTATGCATTTTCACTGTCTGCTAAATTTCCTTTGTGGCCAGTCATTGGTTATTGACACCAAAATGGCTTCACCATTTATGGATGACTTTAAAGCTTCCCTTCTTTGCAGAAAATCTCAAGCCCTCCTTCCCAATATGTAAAATAAAGTGAATCAGTTGTAAGAAACAAATCGTAGCAAATAAAGTCTTAATTACAGATCATTCAGAAACATATGCAACAACTATTTATTGAGCTCTGACTATATGACAATTAAAGTTAAAATCATTTAAACATCTGGATGCTTAATTTTTGAAGATCAGAATCATGTAAACTTTAAGCTGGGCACCTCCATTAGAATCCTCTGATTCATGTCTACCATGCTGGTTGGGAAGCGAATACCAGGTGAAGAGGGAACTCAGTGGCATGTTTGTGCCTCATAACATTGAGTATGCAGATGAAAGCAAACGTTTACACATTCTTTGACATTTTTCTGTGTTACTCTTAGGTAGAAACTGAGATTAGTGCCTCTCATATGCTATTGCTTCTAGAGTCGACATCAGAGATCCCTGGTTTTGTATCTCTGTCCTGCTTCCAAAGCATTCCATCCACCCCCAACTCCATGCTTTACGACTCAAACACACTGTTTAATTTCTTTAAGTCTCATTTTGGTTACATAATAGATGGTGATAATAATATTTAACTCACAAAGTTAGTAAAAATTTAATAAAATAAATTTAAAGCACTTCCCATAGTGCCCAACATAGATTGAAATGCAGTAAATAGAAGAAATTACTATTATTATACTAAGAAGAAAATTCAATGGGAAGGTAAAAGAAATTATTCTTCTCCTATTCTCTGGGAAGACTTATCTAAAGGAGCAAAAAATGACCCATTTTCTATGATTTAATAAGAGAGTTGCTTGTCCCTTACATATTAAATAGTATAACGGTGTGACATGTATTTATAGAAGACACAAAAGAAGTGTTAAACTTACTAAGTAATTAATACTGTGAAATATCTCCAGGTCATAAAGATCTAATATTTAAATGGTTACAAATCTAGGTTAAGAGGGCATTTTATTTATTTATTTATTTTTTTCATGAGGAAGATCGGCCCTGAGCTAGCATCCATGCCAATCCTCCTCTTTTTGCTAAGGAAGACGGGCCCTGAGCTAACATCTATTGCCAATCCCCTCCTTTTTTTCCCTTTTTCTCCCCAAAGCCCCAATAGATAGTTGTATGTCATAGTTGCACATCCTTCTATTTGCTGTATGTGGGATGCCGCCTCAGCATGGCCAGACAAGCGGTGTGTGGGTGTGCGGCCAGGATCCGAACCCCAGGCTGCCAGTAGTAGAGCTCATGCACTTAACTGCTAAGCCACGGGGCCGGCCCCTAAGAGGGCATTTTAGATTAAATAAATGCAATGGCTTTTTCAAGACATTTTCATTATGTCATTTTTCATAATTTGACATTTAAAATATTAGGGGATTTGATATTCAATTTTTAATTACATAACATTAGAATTAATTTCAGCCCATATTTATATGATTTGAAGGTTCTTTTTGGTTCTTCATTTTTCAACGCAGTTGTGCCTCTCAAGCTTTGTGAAAACATCACATCCACGCAGAAAAGGAGCATTTAAGTATGCCACACTAGGTAAGCTGAGGAGGTTGCTCTTGCCAGAACTACTGACTAGGGGTTTAGAGGGCCCCTGGCCTTACCTTGTCCAAGACCTGAGGATACCAATATGTTTGGACAAATAAGACATATTCATGCCACTGTGGGCAATAGTACATCTGGGAGCTATGCCACACCAGCCAGCATGACATCCATGAGCCACAGCCCACAGTTGGGAAACTGCATTTGAGGACATTATCGAGCCTACACATTGGCCTTATCCATCACTCACAAACAGATATTCATTAATCAAATGTCTTTATCTCAATTAACTATAATGATTACCTTTTAAAGGTCCATTTATGTTTAGATCAAATGTTTTGTTCAGTTATTTATACAAAATGGAGAAGATGCCAATACACATGTAACCATATTATGTTATGATTTTTGGAAGTGTCTGTCAATGACAACTACAAAGGGTCTGACAGTTCATTCTACTTGCAAGCTAACCAGACAGCCTGCCACAGTTCCATGGATACAGAAATCAGACTCCTGGGTCAGAGAGAAAGGACTTTATTATTCTAGACACAAGTACCGTGAACATCTGCCTATTTGTATCAGTTCCTCTTTTGTCCACCTCTCACAGGGGCGATGCAGATGGACCAGCTGGATGCCATACACACAGACTATTGCATCACAGAGGAACAACTCTGAGCTTAGGAAACCAAATCTTTTATAATGGGTAGGAAGCATGCCTGTCCTTTCTTCCTGTCTTCAAAGGCTACTCACTACACAAATATCCTTACAAGAACGGACCAAGACAAAGGGCATTTTCTCTCTCTGCTGGCCAGATATACAGAAATGGAAGCAATCCGTGAAGACTTATCTCCCAAAGGGTACCACCAGTATCAAGAAGATTTCTTTATTTGATATCGAGGTCAGTACCATTTCAGGTCTGCACTTAAGTCAAAAAGTACATACTCAAATGTCTTCAGAAGCTAGGAAAGTTACAAAAAGCATACATCAACATGTATGCGGCACAACAGAGAGCAGTGATTTATGTTGAAAAAGTTATGTGGTACTATGTAATATAGAAATATTAGATCATTGCAAAATAACTCTAGGAAGGAGGAACTGTTATTATTCTCTTTATCCAATAGAAGAGGAAACTGAAGACTGGAGAGGGTAACTTGTACCAGGACACATATCTAATAAGTAGTAGAGCCAGGTTGTGAACTCAGGCAGTTGGGCTGCATCTTCATTGGTCTTAACTGCGATCCTCCGCTGTCTATAGAGAAGAGACTGTGGCCGACTAGTGAATGAGCGTCTGCTTAAAATCACTCCTCTCTCTCTCTCTTTTTTTTTTTCTTCCTTTTTTTCTTAACTGTACTTAGAAGAGGAAATATGTATATTTCTCTGAGCTGGCTCACTTTGATTCCTGATTTAATTAAATTTGTGTTTTGATGGTAAAAATAATACACAAAATCAGAAACCCTCTTCTTTTATCTTGAAGAAAAATAACTGGCTGTTTTGAGTTATGTCTGTCTGGTGTATATATGTGCAGAAGGGAAACATTGCAAATAAGGGAATTTCTTAAGTTCTATGAAAGCTGGATTTTCTGAAAACATAAAAAAAAATATTTTGTCTTCAAAGCCCATAGGATCAGGCAAAATGCACTTATTTGAATCAAGTATTTCAAAGGAATAACTTTTTTCTGTAACAAATGTGGAATACAGCAGCAAAACCAATTAAGACTCAGTTGTATTTCTTTTAACTCATTGGTAAAGTATAGAAGAAGGAGGTAGAAATAGAGCAAGAAAGGTTTTCAATCTCAACCAAATTTGTGTGGCCTCCATACACCTCATAAACTCTGCTCCTAGCTAAGCAAATGATCTAATATTAATATCTGTCATCCAGAAAGGCAATCTTGTCTTTTAACGATGCCCTTTCTAGCTCTAGAGTTCAATTCTTCCTTCACACATTAAGACAGTGTCAAAAAATTATAATGACTAATGCAAAGTTGAATTTTAGCATTCCTTGTTAAGTCCAAGTTTCCGAAGCATGTAGTTTCATTTTCATTTTATAGCAATTTCCTTTCAGTCATAGAGGGAAAAAAAAGGATCCAGGTTTCAGTGGTTTAAGAAATTAAAGTTTTCTGATATTCTCCTTGGGAACGTATATTCAATTATATAAAACTGTATTCTTAATATGTTACATCAGTTTCTAATAAAAAAAAAATCAGAAATGTCATTTGGTGTGAATGATGTATTACGAAATTAACTTTGCTATTTGCCAAAGAAAAATCAATTTCATCAGATTGGCTGCTGTAGACAGAAAAATAAAGACATTATCTCATCGAAGACAAGTGTCTCCATTCCCCCCTTTAGAGAGCCAAAAGAGAACACTGGCCAGGCGTGGAGTTTGATTAAGACATAACTCAGATTTGATTTTTAGATGTCTTAAGCTAAATTATTTGCCCCATCACTGCCTCCCAAATCGTGGGGTGCTTTCACGCTCTCTTTTCTATCTCTGTTGCTAATAGTAATTTTCAGAGAAGTTTTCATTGAATTAGAGAGGTTTAAAGATGAGATGAGATTTATAAATTACCTGTCCTCCATCCTTACAATTTCATAGTAGTGGGAACTGAAAAATATCCAAGATTAGAGGGACAAACATTTCAGTTCCTAACTCATCATTAATGCAGTCTTCTCTATCTAGCCAACATCACATATGGAGAGCTTAGCTTGATTTATAGCACTTAAAATTTTATGTAAATTTTGTAACAAAATAGATGATACTTTTAAAGAAACAATAATCATGAAGGAATAGAAATGGAGCTTTCTTGGAGAGTAGAATATGAGCTTTATGGGCTCCTAAATTATAATATGAGCTTTTAGTTTCCTACAACTATGAATAATAGCAATTTAGGTGGATATTACTGCTTTAAGTCCATGGGTCACAATAGACGTATATTCGAAAATGACATATATTCCTCTGCCCATTTGTTAATCAGGTTGTTTGCTTTTTGTTGTTGAGTTGTGTGAGTTCTTTATATTTTGGATATTAACCCTGTCTAGGATATATGATTTGCAAATATCTGCTCCCAGTCGTTAGATTGTCTTTTTGTTTTGTTGATGTTTCCTTTGCTGTGCAGAAGCTTTTTAGTTTGATATAGTCCCATTTGCTTATTTTTGCTTTTGTTTCCCTTGCCCAAGGAGACATATCCAAAAAGATATTGCTAAGATCCGTGTCAAAGAGGGTACTGAAGAGACATTTTTCCAGAGAAAATATACAGGTGGCCAAGAGGAAAAGATGTTCAACATCACTAATTATTTGGGAAATGCAAATCAAAACCACAATGGGATATCACCTCATGCCTGTCAGAATGGCTATTATTAAAAAGACAAGAAATAGCAAATGTTGAGAGGATGTAGAGAAAATGGAACTCTTGAACACTGCTAGTGGGAATGTAGATTGGTGCAGCTAATATAGAAAACAGTAGGGAGATTCCCCAAAAAATTAAAAATAGAACTACCATATGATCCAGCTAGTCCTCTCCTGGGTATTTATCCAAAGAACTCAAAAACACTAATTCAAAAAGATATATGCACCCCTATGTTCAATTGCAGTATTATTCACAATAGTCAAGACATGGAAACAACCTAAGTGCCCACTGGTAGATGAATGGATCAAGAAGAAGTGGTATATGTATACAATGGAATACTACTCAGCCATAAAAAAGATGAAATTTTCCATTCACAACAACATTGATGGACCTTAAGGGCATTATGCTAAATGAAATAAATCAGACAGAGAAAGACAAATACTGTATGATTTCACCCATATGTGGAAGATTAAAAAAAAAAAAAAAAAAACAGCAAACAAACACATAGATGCAGAGAACAGATTGGTGGTAACCAGAACGGACAGGAGTAGGGAGAGGGTAAAAGGGGTGAAAGGGGACATTTGTATGGTGATGGATGGATATGGTGAAGGATGGAAATGAAACTACACTTCTGGTGGTGAACTCGATGTAGTGTATACAGAAGTCGAAATACAATGATGTACACCTGAAATTTACATAATGTTATAAAACAATGTCACTTCAGTATAAACAAACAAATATATAAATAAAGATTAAAAAAAAGAAAATGGCATACATTCAAAACACCTAGCAAAGTGTGGATTCTGCAAGGTTAAAAGAATCCAGGCCATAGTTTTCTTGTCTTTTAAGAGCTATAGGCTCTTAAAAGTGGGGGGATGGGGCTAGGATTTACAGCTGGTGCGTATACCTCAATACCTATATTCATAAAAGGAAATTTGTAGCTATGCTGCAATAACAGATTTCTGAGTTTTTTGGTTAACTGAATATCAGACCAGGCCATGGCTTCTCATATTGTATCTCTAAAAGTGTAAAAAACCTAAGATAAAATGAAAAGGACACATATTTCAAAAAATAGAAAAGAATAGATTTTTTGTAGAAATGAAAAAATTTTTATTATGAATAATATTCAAGATATATCTCTATGACTGCTACAATTAGAAAGCAATTACTGTAAAAATAACTATGGTGTTACACAGAAAGTGGGCATAACAAAAATATGAAACTGTAATTTTCAATTTTAATATTCCAACAGGAGTTATTTTAGAATGTGCATAAAATAAGTTAAATCATTGTAAAAAGCACAAAATACCAACTGAAAAACTACATATATTGAGCTAATAAACAGTGAGCTTTGAAAGCTTTCCACTTCCCCATCTTTGTCAGGCACCACTGTGATCCTTCGCCTGCAAGTCTCTCTGCCAAATTCGTACAAGGGGATTTAACAATAGGAAAGTAAAGGAGAAGTAGATTCAGGAGGAAGACATAATGGGAAAGGCATTTTCAAAATAATTAAAAATAATTATGGGAAGTATATTTATTTGCTAAAGAAATTTGAATTTGAGTATTAGTATCACCCGTAATAGGAGTTTCGTTTTGTTTTGTTTTTATCACATCCTTTAAGTGTCTGCTTTTCACCAGCTGCTACTCTTCCCTTCAGCCTGCCTATCAGTTACCTAAGCATATAAGATTCTCTGATGGGGGGAATATATGCGATAACTATAAAAGAGTGAGTGAGGCATTTCCATAACAAATATAGCAAAGGAGATCTGAATTTTAAAATTAGGCATTAGGAGTCCAAAATAATACTTTATTCCTATCCATGACACTAGGCCTTGTTGTGTGTTACCACCGCTGTCGCACTTTTAGGAGACCCTCATAATGAGACCTCTGCAGGCCTCTCTCCCTCAGAGATTCACCATGTGACAGCTCATGGAGTTAAATATATAAAGATATCTTTGGATCCTTCGCTAGCAGGTGAAGAGGGAACATTTAGAGACATCCTGCTAAATCTGCCTGGATTTTTCAAGAGCAATCACTTGGAGATGTGGTTCAGCTATTTGAAAGGTAAAATAACATAAGTATCCCAAAGTAAAGCACGGCATACTGATTTCTACCAGAAAACAGAGCAAATATTGTTTCATTCCGTGCATTGTATATATACAGACTTGATGTTTGGAGGATATCATTGTGAATATACATCTTCTTTTAAACACAATCTTCCCAGGAATCATATCTTTCCCCGGCAGCCGCTAAACACAGACTTCTTTTTATTAGTGACTAAAGAAGACACCAACACTTTTTCTGTGTTGAGTTGCTAAATGAATGTGTTAAGAAATCACTGAATGATAAAGCTTGATTTCACAGTGTGTACATTTCTGACATAAAGGGAGTAAAAAGAAAACACAGGTCAAATCCATAAGAATAAAGATTTACCTTCTGTAACCAGAGAATGAAACTGAATGCATGCAGAAGAAAAACTGACCCTGCCTGAAAAACGAAGCAATTTATCTTCAAGGATGAGGAGGGATCTTCATAACTATCATTTTTACACTTTTAAAAATGATTAGCTGGACATTCCAGATGCAAACATGTATAGTTGTTAAACATTAAACATGTCTAAATAGTGTACTAAATTATATTCTGAAATAATTCATTCAATTAAATTTATCCTACCATGTAATCACTTTTTCATCTCAAGTATATATTATTATTTTAGCAAAATTGTTTAGTGGGCCCAGGATTATTAATGCGTACACTGAAATGCTTTAGCTGGTCTAGCGTCATTTCACAGAATGTTTTAAAAAGTTTTTCATTTCTGATTATAATCTATACATGATCACAAATGCATTATCCTAAAAATAGTTCCTTCCTCTCTTAGGCTTCCTTGTGCATCTAGTGAGCTTTAAGTATTCAGATGTTAAAATAATTCACCTGCCAAGTACAGCAAAGGACCCAGAATTCCATGACCCACACCCACACACATACCCCTGACCGAGGGTCTGTGAGTAACAAACAATAATGATATAAAACACAATTTTTACTTCTTTTCTTTCATTATCATCTATCATTGCTGAATACAAAACGCTGGCTTCTATTAAGCCTGTTACTGAAGCTTTTATCTCTGCTCTCTGACTCGTAATAGCAGATGCTGCTGTGATATTCTGTAGCATCTTTATGTGGTTGCCCATACTGCAAAGCATTGTCCATCATTTTATTAGAGGGAGTGGATCAAGAGCCAGGTGAGATAAATTAATCAGTTATCAACAAATGCATGAAACACATCCAAGTTTTACAACTTACCCAGTTGTTGTAGCAATAGCCATCTTCAGGACACCTACTCACTTAGAAAAAAACGTGACAGGCAAAGGCTAGTTTTGTTATTGAAAATCGGCAGAAGGGAGTGTATTATTACTCTCTGGATTTACAGTGTGATAATGTGAGTATGGAATTCAGAAAAAAAGATGATGATTAGTTTATAAATTTAGAGATATTCAAATTTCCTTATTATTATGTTGCCTGGTAATATTAAAACTAGGGTTTTGTTGCACTTTTAACCTTACTAAATGTGTTCAACGTATTTTACTTGCTTAGAGCCTCTCCAGAAAATTGGAAAAGATGATTCTTTCCATTTTGCAAAATCAAACACTGATTTCCAGAGAGCTTATATATTTAAGTCCAGGAATTGAGCACAGCTTTTTTGAGTCTCTGTACATACTTCCAAAATTTACAAGCCCAAAACTAATTTTACAGACCCATCTTCTAGGAACCACTGTGTTTGTTTTATGTTCTATAATACTACACGTAGCTAAAAAGTAATGTAATATAATCTCTGAGTAAACTATAGATTTCTCCCTCATTCTGAAAACAAAGATTACAGCTTGTATATTGCATTTCGGTTCATCTTAGTTACCCATAAAATAAAAGCATTCTATGTAATTAATTACTGAAAAGCAACAGCTAAAATATATATTCCAAATTTAAATATTCTTTTCATACCTATAAATGCATGCATAGGTACATATAATTCCTTTTAATAGCCAAATACTTAATGTAAAATACAATCTTATATTCTCCGTTGTCTAACAATAATACTGGAATAGAATGGATTTGTGATTCAGTGTATGCTTTTTCTTTTCTTCAAGTTTCTTCAAGTTGAAACACTATTACTATAGATTAAGAATTGCACCAATGATTCAGGCTAATTCACTTGCCCTTGCATTGATATAGGCTGCTTTTGATATCCATGTTTCCCCGTAATATGCTCACTTAAGTATTTCATTTTGTTAGTTATGTTGATAATCCTAACAGTTGCTAGAAATGAAAATCATATGAACCATTTCTGAATTGTTATTTTATGTCAATACTTTATATGCCTGAGCTTATTGAATCAGCAAAACAAACATATAAGGTAAGTATTAATTTATATCTCCCCAAAGCAGAAAGTGGGTTGGATAAAAATCTCCCCGTTACACAGCTAGTTGGTGAAAAGGCAGAAGGCGAACCAAACCCAGATTTGTTGGTGAGACAGCACATATCTTAAACAATATGATATTTTGCATCCAGATTTTCAATTCAATAAGTAATACAATCTCCTAGAATAAAACTTTCAATATTTACATGTCACAATCAATAGATTATATGTGTCTTCTCCATTCTCAGGATGGAAGTGCAAACAATTTAAGAATGCTGGTGTGGGGGACGGCCCAGTGGGGAGTGGTTGGGTTCACGTGCTCTGCTTCCAAAGCCCGGCATTCACAGGTTTGGATCTTGGGCATGGACTTACACAGCGCTCATGGAGCCATGCTGTGGAGGCCTCCCATATACGAAGTAGAGGAGGATGGGCACAGATGTTTGCTCAGGGCCAAGCTTCCTCACCAAAAAAAAAAAAAAAGAATACTGGTGTAACTGATGGATGGAGAGCAGCCTAAGAGCGCCAAACTCCTTTAAATTCATTTAATGATATGGCATTTATGTAGTTTTTAAAACTCTTTAATTCAATTTATTTCTACAGTAGTTCTGGGAAGAAAGCAAAATATTCAGTAGCTACATTATACAGATAATAACATGGGGAGCAAAAAAGTTAGATGCCATTCCCAAAGTATAATAATAGCAAAATTCAGAGTAGATCATTTTTTAACACCCACCTTCTCTATGGATAAAATTGTTTTTGTTATAATAAAATTAAGTGAATAATATTAATAATAGCCCGAAAAGAAATGCAGGATATTTTTTCTTTAACTTTGTATGTAGAATAAACCAAGTAATTTTAAGTAAAAATAAAAAATAAAACGAATTTTATGATACAAAAGGAAAAATAATCAGATAATACCTTCATTTACATTAGTTTATTTTTTAAGGAAGAATATACCTCACTTTGCACCTTTTACCATTTTAAATATTAAACATTAATAAAAATTCCAAATTGTCACATAGAATAAGAGGACTGAAGTATTCTCTATTCCGTTACTTCATGCTCACAATCCCTGTGTTTATTTCAAGACTACTGAAGTACCATAGAGGTTGGACACATGATGTGTACTCAAAGTGAACTTGAATGCTTTTAAATTATTGAAAACTTACTCTTGAAATAAATCCCTATAGCCGATTCTTGGTGTGTTGGGGATGACTCTATAAATGGGAATACTACAAATTAAGTTCCTGCTAGAATGCAAAGTTTATTAAAGTAATAAACATTACTAATTTGAGGTTACATGTGTATATTAAAACTCAACAGTAACCACAGCAATTACCTACAACTTAGATCATTAGAAACATTTCCCATGGAGGAAAATTCTATCATCAATTTGTTTAGAACTGCAGGCATGTGATAATAAAAAGCAGATAGACACTTAGTTGGTTTTATTATTTTTTTAAAATTATCTACAGATTCTGTATCCACTTATTGCCTACACCTGGGGAGATGGCTCCCATCACCCCACTCTTGGTAGGCAAATGCTCACACCTAATGTAATTGTTCAAAAGTATTTAATGAATATCTATGTATCAGGCAATAATAAGAAATCTGGGAGCATGGTGGTAGACATAGTTCCTGAGAGGGACTTTCTGAGGAAGTTCTTAAATTTAGATCTGAATTATGGAAATTTGTGGTACACGGAAAGACAGAGGCAAAAGAAGTTACACAAGAAGTAAATCACATGTGTAAAAGCTCTGAGCTTGGATATCTAGAAATTTAAAAAAATAATAAGACCATGATAAACTGTTTATATTTCATTTTAAGTTACAATGGGAAGCTATTGAAAGGCTTTTTTTAATCTTAAAAAGAGTAAGATCATGATAGTATTTAAATTTTTAGCTTATTTGGAGAAGGAAATTGTGTGGAGCAAGTGAGACAGCAGATCTGGGAGCCAAACCTTAGATTTCTTACTTTAACATATTTCTAACATATCATGCTTGGAATGGAAATGGGAGGACAATTAAATAGGATAATAAAATAGAATTAGAAATATGTAACAAATAGCAAAAAAATGTAACATCTAATGGGTTTTGTGGATAATAACAGCAACAGATGTCCTAAAACTAAGCATTTTTAACTTTTTACTTTATCAAAGACCTTTATATATTCAATTTTATAATATTGTATTTGATGTTTTTTGTGAGAACTGTGAACTGCTTTTTAAAATTGTTAATGCAATAAATTCTGTATATCTTAGTAAGCATTCCTACTCATTTCAAGTGGATTTTTTAAAAGAAGGACAAAAAACTAATAAAAAGGTAAATTACTACTAAGATACAGATTCATTATGACCTTCTTTGTCTGACTGAAAGATTTCCTATTTTAGTAAAATAATAGATGAAAGTAAATCTGTGGAAACAATATCTTTCATATTTTTGATACTAGTTGAAAATTAGTAATTTGGCTACTAATTATTATAGGTTAAGATTAAATACTACAGGGGCCAGCCCCGTGGCTTAGACGTTAAGTGCATGCACTCCGCTACTTGTGGCCGGGGTTCGGATCCCAGGCGCGCACTGACGCACTGCTTGTCCAGCCATGCTGAGGCGGCGTCCCACCTACAGCAACTAGAATGATGTGCAGCTATGACATACAACTATCTACTGGGGCTTTGGGGAGAAAAGGGGGAAAAAGAAAAAGGAGGAGGATTGGCAATAGATATTAACTCAGGGCTGATCTTACTCACAAAATAAAAAGATTAAATACTCCAAAATAACTGAGTAAGTATATCTACACATTCACAATGAGTTGATGTCAAGAAGTTCAGTAGGAAATGTAACTGCCCCTACACCTGTCTTTATTGTACTTTGAGACCAAAATAATGTGATGTTCTTTCAATACAATGACAAAGCTAAACATCAAAACTTAGTATAGTAAAATAGTTGTTTAATGTTCTTAATTACATTTATTTATAGTATGTTTCAATAAAGTATAAATAAAAGTAAGGGAATATTTATATTTTTAGAGCTAAATAAAAAGATTAAAGGAAAGTCTTTGGGTTATGAGACCAACTAAGCAAACAGAGGAGACTGTCATTGTTACCTTCTTTCAGGTCATTAGATGGTTGTTTCTCAGAACCATATCAGCTTATCCTATTTGACAGGCAGTTAGGATTTGAGAAATCTGGGTAATGTTCTAAGGAAAACAGAAAATCAGTGAAAGTCTAAGAGGACTAATGATAAATATCAAATGGATTCCAAAACTCCAAACAATTTGTAAAACTCGAACAACTGAAATGATGTCACAGTTAGACTTGGGTCACATTCATAATCCATATTTCTTACTCCATATCCACATGAGGAAAAGGATATAGGCTCCCTTATAGGTACATGGATTACCATAGAGTCTGGTCTGAGCCGTTCTGATGACTAGTATGGGTCTTTATAGTCTTTGAAGGGAACATGGTTCAGATTGTGGAAAGGAAAAAAAAAACACTTCATTTCAGCCAGTTTTGAAATTAAATTGTCATGTGTCAAAATGAAGAGGAAAATCACATTTTCTATCTCAGTATGCTAAGTGGGCGTAAGCCACTGCTTATGTGAGATATTTTTTCTCTCTAATCAAGTATATGGAAACCCTGGCCTTTTCCTCTTCTCAACTGTAAGAATAAGACTTGGGAGAAACACACACACTCTTTTATGAAAAGGAAAGAAGAATATAGATTAATTAGTGGGGTAAATTAAAGCCCCACTTTAAACATCAAATATTGGATTTTCATAATTATTCATAACCTAAGAAGATACATAAAATTAGCCACTTGAAAATGTATGTGTTAAATTGGCTGCCCTTTTACTCAAAGGGAGGGAGAAAAGAAAGCTAATCACACATGACATTGAAAGGCATTGGCTTGCCTTGAGCTTTATAAGCACACATCTTACTTTTAAGTTAAATACAACCGGAAGATTTTATGTTTAAAGCATGCATAACGTTATTTTAGAAAATGATAAATTTTGGTCAGAGATTTTGTAATACTAGAGCATTATAAATCATTGTAAATAATGTTGGCAGGAATATCTCAGGATATCAAACTGTGTAGTTAAAGACACTACAGAAAAAAAATATCTGTTGGTTTTCATAAAAGAGCAAGTTAATATGACATGAAAGGGGATTGATTAGTGTTGCATAAATCAACTTATGAATCCATAGAGGTGAATTTTGCTTTAAAGGAAAAATACGCAAATCTTTGAATGTTGAATATTCGCTGTATCACTCCAGAGATAAGTCCCATATTTCTGAATTACCTTTTGGAAATTGAGCTTGCTTCAATTATCTCCCCATCCATTTATTTATTCACATACTTATTCATTTTGAAAATATTAATTTAAAATTCCTCCATGATAAAAAAAGAAGAAAATGAAATAAAACGTACTTATGTTCTCTTTTGTTAATTTCCATGTAACTCCTTACCCAACTCTCCACTCATACACATGAATGCAGATAAGAGGCAATCAGCTAAGGATCTGTGGAACACTTTAATTGTAAGTTATGGAATCATTAAAAAAATAGAAAATATAAAATATATTTCTTCACTTGGAATTAGGACACAAATAATCAAGAAATAGGGAATTTTTTTAAAAAGTAGTGGAGTACTAAAAGTTCAAGACTGGTTCAGTATATATGGAGTCCTGGGTAATAATTAGTATTATCAGGTGAAAAATAATCTCTGGGCAATGAAATGTCATTCTTTGCAACTTCTGCTTTGGTCTCTTGAAACATTTTTATTGGAAAACAGCCCCGCAGAGAGGACCAAATGGAGAAAAAATGAGGTCTCTGTCCCACAGTGCAGTTAACCGACCAGGAGATTGCCAGCACCAGTTTGCCAGCTATGTGGGTGAGCTATCATAGAGCGGGATCCCCTACTTCAGCTGATACTGTGTGGAGCAAAAATAGAAAGACGGCTGATCCCTGTCTGAATTCACTCAAAATTTTGAGTGAAACTAAAAAATTTTCAATCGCTAGTTTTGGCAATAGATGACAAGAATACCTCCTCTGCAGTTAGCTGTGCATTTGTGGCAAAGTTCTGGTCAACAGTGCTGATGTGCTACTTCCATGATTGGATCATAAAAATGTAAATCCCTCAACTATCACTGTACTTCTCCATCCGTTAGCTTAGTAGAGAGGACTTTGAGGATGAACAAGATGGAAGAAACCTGAATTCTCCATAACTTCATTGAGCAGAACAACCCCACCAACTAAGCCAGATTGGACTTTGTTATGAGCAAAGAATAAAGATATTTTGTTATACTACTTAAAATTTGGAAATAACTTGTTTCAGCCCTAATCCTATTATAAATGATATAGAAATTATATTTTAAATGAGATTATGCCATTCAAAAACAGAAGGAAGGAGAAAGAAAGAAAAGGAAGGAAGAAGGAAAGAAGAAACGAAAAGAAAAGGAAAGAAGAAACGAAAAGAAAAAGAAAGAAGAAAAGAAGGAAGGAAGGAAAGAAAGAAGGAAGGAAGGAAGGAAGGAATGAAAGGAAAAGAAAACAAGAAAAAGAAGGAAGGAAGGAAAGGAAGAAGGAAGGAAGAAAAAAAGGGAAAAAAGAGTAATTGGCTTAACATTTGATAGCAGATAGCAGACAGGTCCTTTTATTTCATAGTTAAGTATTTGGCAACACTGCTCCATGATAACTTTTAGGGAATTAAAAAGAATCAGATAATTGTGATAATTGCTTACTATTAGCCATACAAAATCCGGTATAATAAGAAAGAGATAAGTTTAGACAAAAATTGGCTGGTTTGCAAGTAGAAATGAAAAGCAATAGTAAGATTCAAGAAAACGGTGGCCTTTAAGGGCATGGAAATAAATATTTTAAGACTCAGAAAATTATTTTGTTATCGAGGCCATAAAAGTTCCCAAAACAGTCCAGAAATAACATGCTGAGAGAGACAAGAAGAAAGTTCTGGAGGGGGAGGCAACGATGTTCCAGAAAATCCCAAACTTTGATTCTGTGGCAATTGTATATTCAGAACCTGTAGTCAATTTTTGCTTGAGTTGATTTGTGTTGGGGATAGGGCCTCAAATAAAAGTTTGCTTTTCCTGAATGGAGGTGTCTAGGAGATGTCTCTGGAGTTTGTGAGGGCAACACAAATCTATTCTTTGGCATACCCTCCAACATGTGAGTCCTACGGAGGAAGAGGTGGAGACAGAAGCTAGAGCGACTGTCTTTGTGATATGTGGCAAGACAAGCTCTCCTTCATGTTCCAAAGGAATAAGTACAACAGAGATCATAGAAAATAAGGACTTATTTCATTTTTACAGGAAATAAAGAGTAGCTTTAGCTCAATGAAGATTGCAGCGTTATTTTAGCATCATAAGGGTTTGCAGTTTTAGGAGGATTCTGAAACTAATCCCATATAGATGCAGTGTTGTACTGATACCAACAGAAATAGTTCTGGAGAAGCACCATTCTTAAATGCTACTCTTAAGCATTTAAGTCATGAAAGACCAGTCATTCAAGGAGCTTTCCCACATCAGACACGGTGACAGATAAGGAACAGATACCTTTTCCCAAGAGACAGTTGTTGATCCAGGACAGAGAATAGACATAGCTATATATTCTGAGACAAATTCCCCGGCCCTCCCTAAGAACTTTCTTTCCTCCACAAACAAGCATTTATTTTTTGTTTGTTTGTTTTTTGTGAGGAAGATCAGCCCTGAGCTAACATCCATGCTAATCCTCCTCTTTTTACTGAAGAAGACCAGCTCTGAGCTAACATCCGTTGCCAATCCTCCTCCTTTTTTTCCCCAAAGCCCCAGTAGATAGTTGTATGTCATAGTTGCACATCCTTCTAGTTGCTGTATGTGGGACACGGCCTCAGCATGGCTGGAGAAGTGGTGCGTCGGTGCTCGCCTGGGATCCAAACCCGGGCCGCCAGTAGCAGAGCACGCACACTTAACCGCTAAGCCACAGGGCCGGCCCTACAAACAACCATTTAAATCATCCTTTCTACAGAACCAATCATCAATTGAAACAGTCCATATGCTACCCATTTACTTAGTGTTTATTATCTTCCCTTGCTAGAATTTAAGCTCTTCTCTAGAATACGTTACTCCTGGCACGCCTCAAGAACGTTCCCTTCTCTACAGAGAATTTTTCTCCCCACAAAATTTATCACCATATGAGATAATACATATTCTACACATTCATTTATTTACTGTTTGTCTTACGTCCCTGGATTTAAGCTCCTTTTGGGCATGGATTTTGTCTTTCTGATCCCTGACTAACCCTCAGTGCCTAGTTAGAGCACTGCCACTTTGCACAGCCCGAGGGTCAACATTCCCTTACTATTCTCTGCCTGAAAGTGTCTGGCATGGAACAATTGCTCATCTTAGCCACCAAGTACAGAAAATCTACCTGAGAACAAAGCCAACATGTGGGAAAACTGAGTTATAAGAGACGGAGAATGAACGAGAGGCATTTCCAGAAACACTGGGAATAGCAGAACCCACGCAACTTTGTGCTGTCCAATTAAGGAAGCAAGTACGATAGACTTTTTTTAGCTAAAGTTAGTTAGTCATGAGTTTTGGTCATTTGCACCTGAGGAATCTTGGTCAGCAGAAAAATTATGAAGCATTGGAGGTATTGTAAGTAAAAATCCCTACCGTAAGATTGACTGAGTCAAAATAGGAACACAGTGTAGGGGTTATAACTCAACCCTTAGCTTGGAGCCTGTCAACTTATATTTTGGGGCAGCAATGCACCTTGTTAAGTGGGATAATTTTCTATTTAGGGACTGAGACAATGAGCGTATTGAGATTGAAATTAAAGGTGAATTGATAGAAATTTGAAGAATGTTGGATTTTGTTGGCTACTTCTTTTTTTTTTTTTTTTACCATTACTGAATATTTTATTTTATTTTTGTTTATTGTGGTAACATTGGCTTATAACATTGTATAAATTTCAGGTGTACATCATTATACTTCTATTTCTGCATGGATTACATCATGTTCTCATGTTCACCACCCAAATACTAATTACAATCCATCACCACATACACACATGTGCTTAATTATCCCTTTTGCCCACCTCCCTCCCCCCATCCCCTCTGGTAACCACCAATCCAATCTCTGTCTCTATGTGTTTGTTTGTTGTTGTTATTATCTACTACATAATAACTGAGATAATATGGTATTTGACCTTCTCCCTCTGACTTATTTCACTTTGCATAATACCCTCAATGTCCATCCATGTTGTCACAAATGGCTGGATTTCATCGTTTCTTATGGCTGAGTAGTATTCCACTGTGTGTATATATACCACATCTTCTTTATCCATTCCTCCCTTGATGAGTACTTAAGTTGCTTCCAAGTCTTGGCTATTGTGAATAACGCTGCAATGAACACAGGGGTGCATGTATCTTTACGCGTTGGTGTTTTTGCATTCTTTGGATCAATATCCAGCAGTGGAATAGCTGGATCATATGGTAGTTCTATCATTAATTTTTTGAGGAATCGCCATACTGTTTTCTATAGTGGCTGCACCAGTTTGCACTCCCACCAGCAGTGTATGAGAGTTCCCTTCTCTCCACATCCTCTCTAATTGCTGTTTCCTGTCTTGTTAATTATAGCCATTCTGATGGGTGTGAGCTGATATCTCATTGTAGTTTTGATTTGCATTTCCTTGATAGTTAATGATGTTGAGATACTTCTTGTTGCCATCCTATAAACATGTTGTAATTCTGAGTCCAAAGTGCAGCCTTCCTAGGCTTGGTCCTTACTGTTAGGAAACAGCACCTCTGGGAGGAGTCATCAGATAATCATATACTTTGAAAGTTTATAAAAGCCACATTCTCTGCTCAGATATAAGCTTAGCATAAGCAGAGGCAAGGAGGAAAGACATCTAGCTAGAGAAGGCACCAGGCCACCAAATCACCCTCATGACAAAGTTGATAACCAGCCCCCAGTGAAGCAGCCCAGAGCAGCAGGCTCTGTCACACCCTCATAGTCTATATCATTCTTCCCCTAGGCAGAAGCTAAACAGAGACTATCAAGCCCTGAAGATTGCTGTGCATACCTAGAATCTTCAAGTGCAAGGTCTAATTTCAAGAGTAAAGATATTAAAATAAACATTTGGGGCTCCTAATTCAGCTCAGCTTTAAGGAGATGCATTGTCAGCCAGATGCCTAAATTGATGAATTAAGGTCAATCTTTGCAAATATCTGAGACAATTCACAGCCTAAAGAAAAATTTCTCAGGAGCCATCACACAATTGGCTTTTGGCAAAAATAATCCCCCGGAAACAAAACTGAGAGCAGACAAATTGACTTACCCATTAACTCATTGCACTATCGTAGTTAGGATTCCTTGATTTTTTTTTTTTGGCAAATGGTGTATATTGATTTTATTTCTCCATCTATGAAAATGGATGTGGTAATTTTCAAGTAATTATATATCTTGTACTGCTATAGAGTGCTGTTGATGGTCATATAATTTACCACTTATGATAAGTAGCAGAATAATAAGGAACTATATCCAGGCCTGAATAATAGGAATGCGTAACATCCAGAAATCCTGTGACTGGAGCTTAGTGTAGTGACTAAATAAGTCTTTGAATTGTCCCTTGCGGTAAAATAAAAGCACATATTTGGTTTGATCTGAAATAGTAATATTTTGTTAGGTAGAATTAAAAAAAATTACAATAAAGCTATAAATGAATGCTTAGCATTCAAAAGATTGAATATTTTAGAACTATTTTTTAAAATTATTGGGCTGGGCCAGTGGCGTAGAGGTTAAGTTTATGCACTCTGCTTAGGCGGCCCGAGGTTTGTGGGTTCAGATCCCAGGTGTGGACCTACACACCGCTCGTCAAGCCGTGCTGTGGTGGCATCCCACATACAAAATAGAGAAAGATTTGCACAGATGTTAGCTCAGGCTTATCTTTCTCAAGCAAAAAGAGGAAGACTGGCAACAGGTATAAGCTCAGGGCCAATCTTCCTCACCAAAAACAAACAAAAAAAAATTACTTTATTGAGGTCATATTGGCTTATAACATTGTGTAAATTTCAAGTGTACAGTATTATATTTCCATTTCTGTATATCCTGCATAGTGTTCACTACCAATAGTCTAGTTTTTATCCCTCACTATATGTAGAACTATTTTTTTAACCCAAAAGAATTCCAATCCTTTTCCCTTTCTATGTACTGAGGTCTCTCTCAAGCTCACTCTCTCTCGTCTCTCAACTACCTTTTGTTTTCCAAGGAACTAGGAATGCATAACATGATTGATTCAGGCTGGTCAATCAAGAATACCCCTGAACACCTATTTCCCCGAATTTAGTGATTGATTGAAGAATGGGCGAGCACATGTCCCAAGTGGCAGGACCAATCAGGGTTTGTTTGTTTTGTTTTGTTTTGATAATTGATATGAATGCTGGGAAATTATAGGACCTTGTAAGCTTGGCACTACCAGTAGCCATCTTTCCCATCAAGACGAATACGTCAAGAATAAAGATAACACAAAAGAAAGAAAAAACCTAAAAGATGAACAAGAATAGAGTCTAAATGATAATATCCTAATGGCAGTTGAATATCTAGATCCAATTGAATCTGTTTCCAATGTTACTATCAGGCTTTTCATTCATATAAGACAATTTATCCCTTTTCTCTTTGCATAAACTAGTTTGAACTAGAGTCTCTTAATTGATTAATATAGTTTGTAAGCCAGTGTTACTAATGTATCACTATTGCTCTGATTTCATTTTTTACCTATAGACCATTGTGGCCTGGGAAAGCTTGTTAACATTAGAGATCTGGAGACACAGAAGCCCACACAAAAAGGTGGAAGTTAACAATATTTCTAAATGCCGCAGAGGCGCTAACAGGATTCAAAAACATATATATATATATATAGGATTCATAAGTAATGAGTTTATTGAGAGGATAGTTTTAGTAGAATTGACATATGAATGATGCTAGATTAAGCACTAGATTAAGTTATACACCCATTTTATATGTACTCCATGAACTTTTCAGGAATTCTTAAACTTTGCAAACTGAAGGATCAGTGAATTCAATTCCTTTCATCTACACTTTTCATCTGCTCATTTCTCAGGCTGAGAATTGTGATGGTGGTAGTAACTTAAGGGTAAGGGACCACTATCAAATACGTCTCTATGCTGATGCCTTTAGAAGCCCAGTAGATTCTCCTAAATTTCTCTTTATAAGTATCAATAACAAAACTAAAACTGAGACAAAATTAACAAACCTATTTATTTATAAACTTAAGACAAGGAAACCCATTTGCCATCACTTAAGTTTAGCAGGAGTTCAAAGAGTTAGAAAAGAGATTGCATTTTAAAGAGTAAAAAGAGGAACGCCTGAGACAGTCTTTGGCAGGCATCCTATTAAAGTGGGGTCTTTGGGAGTGGATGAGTCTTTCTAATTAGTCTTCATGGACATTCAGTCCTTGGTTGACTGCAAGGGGACAAGCAAGTAAGTCTGAGGGGTGAGAGAAATGAGGAAATATTGGTCAAAGGGTACAAATTTTCACTTATAAGATGAATAAGATCTGGGGATTTAATGTACAGCATGGTGATTATAGTTAATAATATTATATTGTATACCTGAAATTTGCTAAGCCAGTAAATATAGTATTCTCACCACATTAAAAAAAAAGTAACTATGTGAGGTGATGGATGTGTTAATAACTTGATAGCTGTAATCATTTCACCATGTATACATATATTAAGTCATCACGTGGTACACCTTAAAAAAGTGACATTGTAACAACCTAAACATATATAATTTTTATTTGCCAATCATACGTTAGTGAAGTTGGGGAAGAAATGTTTGGCGACATTTCAAAGGAGAAAGAATTGTTCAATTTCATGGGTGGAAGGTTTTCTATGGCTGGCCATTTCCTGGAAAAAGTAGGTGTCGAGGGAATGTTTTTTGTAGTCAAACTGTCATAATGGACCTTATTGGGGGAGAGTGGTAGCTACCACGGCAGGCAGTTCCACAGTAGTGAACAAAAACTCACCAAATATCTCACTCAATGTAGCATTGTGCAGAAAGTTCATTCATTCATTCACTCACACATTCAGCAAATATTTTTTGAGCTACTATAATATGTTAAGTGTGTTCTTGGGAACATAGTAGTAAAGAAAAGGATTTTCCGTCATAGAATCACATGCTACTGTACCGAAAGAGCACAGAACAAAAACTAAGATAATTTCAGATAGTGGTAACTGTTGTATTAGGAAAGAGAGACTGGAGGAAGAAACCATTTTTGAAAAAATATTTAGAGTAGGGTTTTCTGAGGATGTGGCCTTTGAGCCAAGACCAAGAATGTTACGAAGGAATGAACGTAATGTCAAGAATGAGTGAGCCACACAAAGATTCAAAGAAAGAATGTAAAGGCCAAGAAAACAGCTAACATAAAGCTCCTAATTCAAGAATAAGTATGGAATTTGCAAAGGACATCAAAACGTTTAGTGTGGTTTTTACGTAGTCAATGGGCAAGGGGAGCAATTGTAGGGAACCAAGTGGAAAGATGGCAGCACTTGTTCACGTAATGCCTTGTAGACCGTTAGAAGGAGACTAGATTTTATTTTAAATATAACGTGTATCCATTGGAATATTGTAAGGAGAGCAGTGTTTTCCAACTTTTGTTTTTAAAGATAACTTTGGCCACTGTATGAGGAAAAACTATAAACAGGCAAGCATGGACATATAGGAACCAATAGAGTTTATCACAGTACAGGCAGATGTTGGTGACTTGAATAGATGTGATATTATTCAAGCTGGTAGGATGAGTTCATATTTGGCATATACTTTGAAAGTAGAACTAAAAAATTTGTTGATGAATTGGATATACTGTGTCAGAGAAATCAAAGATATCTTCAAATATATTTTGTATGAGCAACTGTGAGAATGAGATTTACTGACATAAGGAAGACTGTGGTAGGAGAAAGTTTGGTGCATCTGTGATTATGAGTTCTGTATTTTACATGTTGACTTTGATATGTTTTAGATATCTAAGTAGTGTTGAGAGTAGACAATCAGATACACAAGTAGGAGCTCAGAAGAAAGGACAAAATTATGTGAGCAAATTTGGAGTCATCAGTACAAAAATGATATTTAAATCACTGGATTACCTACAGAAAGAGTATAGTTAGAAAAGACATGAATGTTGAGAATCAAGCTGATACACGGATTATGTTGGGGAAAGAGGATTAATAAACGGATTTGGCAAGATGGAGGTTATCACTGACCTTGAAAAAAGTAATTTTAATGATATGATAGAAAGAGAGCTTAGCATTTAAGAGGTGAGAACTGATTCAATGATTGTTAGAGCTTTAAGAATACTGAATTATAATGGAAAATTATACATTCATGCATAATGTCTTTAGATTTAATAAAAAATGACTTGCATTGTTTTATTTTAAGTATCATCAGACATAATCTCAATGCTTTCTTTAATTTTTTCATTCCTTAGTATTTATGAAGTCTACTATGGGTCAAGCAAAGTGCTAGTCATAAGATATAAAATTAAATGGCAATTGTGTGATAGGCCTTCATAAATTTATTGTATTTATCTATTCATGTTTAAAATTAAGAAACTACCAATTTATGGAAATGTTGTAAATAAAATTGGATAATCATAGCATGTGTCTGTGTATGAATGCCTAGGAGATGCACAAGAAACTAAAATATTTATATTTCACTGTTTGTATCCAGAGCTCAAATATCATCCTTAAAACAGCCTTTGCAGGACATTTGATCCTGTCCAAAACATCCATAAGACATTTAGTCCATCACACATTTGGTCCACATCAAAAGTTCCTTGACATTTGGTCCTGTTCAAAACATCCATGAGCATATTTGGTCCATACTAAATGGTTTTGGACAGGATCAAATATCAAGGACCTCTTGGTGTGGACCCAATGTCTCCATACACATTTTGGACAGGACCAAATATGACTAGATATCAAGGACCTTTTGGCATGGACCAAATGTCTGATGGGCATTTTGGACTGGAACAAATCATCCTGCAGATATCAAGGACATTTTGGCGTGGACCCAATGTCCCCATAGACATTTTGGACAGGACCCAATATCTAGGACCAAAGGTCTGCGAATCTAAAACATCAGGCATAATTTCAGATTAAAAGCTTTTCAATTTTTGTATGACAATGAGCTCAGATATCTGAACTGCAACCCGTCAATTAACGTATGTATAATATTTCAGGAATCTACATATTACAAGGAGATTTGAATGTAATACTTAAACGTTACATAAGTTTACATTTTTCTCCAATTACATTATGAATCACAGGATTAAATTTACATAAACATCAAATTGAATAACCATTCAATTTTCCAGTTCACATTTTCAGGATGGATATATACTTATTGACATTTCCTTAAATTACAGCAATGGGGAGATGACCAGTACTTTATTACTGGCAAATAATGACTGACATATACAAAGTAAATTATCTTTTCACGTTTTACCTAAATAGGTATTTCAAAATTACAAGTGAATATGAAATTTTATCTCTGGTACTCAGTGTGCTCCCTCTGAAACACTTCCTTGTCACCTCTGAAAAGGCAATCTTCTGCTGTTTATCTTTTTCCAGCTTTCTTTTTTCACAAATCAGCAAAAGAGAAGAAAACATTGGATATAAAATGACTCTAGTTGATTTGTAATTCTGGAAAAAAATAAATGTGCTGATTTTAGAGCTTACAGTTTCCTATATTCGTTTTTAATAGAGATAGATGAGGTACTGTGTAAGTTTTCCAAAGCATACGTGCTGATCAGACTCCTTCCTGAACTACAACACATTTTGCCGAGGCCTGGACTGCCAATCATGTCAAACTGTTGCACATAAAGAGTGTTGTCCCTTTCTTGTACTGTAATTATGCAGAATGTTCTCTCTATATATTATTCAGTATTTTTATTATTTGCTATTTAACATCAGTGAATATAGTAGGCACTTGAAGACTGAATACTACCAAATGTAAATTTACATCTTCTCTGTAGAAAGGTGAAATTGTTAAAATATTAATTTCCTGTCCAATGCCTATTCCAGCTATTTTCAGAAACACAACAGAATGATTAAATTCTATCAAAGCCAAGCATTTAGTGGGCTAGATGCAACAGGTCAAAATGTCATGATTGCCTTATGTAGTTTGCTATTTCTCAAATGTTATTTTCACCCTCTGTCACTATGCAGAGTACGACTCACAATATTTGGGCAGTTTATTTTCCTGAAAATTCATTTGCCATTAGTTTAGCCTCCATGAGAGAATAAATTGATGTCATATTTGTGACAGGAAGCAAGTGACTGGTCATTGTTATGGATTACTTAATAATCATTGGTAAGTAGAAAACAAATACAAATGAAAGAATTTGTAATTTGTGTCTACACATGACATATAAATGTTACTTGAGGTAATCTTATGAATCTCTTGCAAAATACATTAATCAAATTTTGCTATTGTTCATTTGTAAGTCTCCAATGTGATTTCAAAAACAAAGTGTGGCTTGTGCTGCTTTTGAGCCAAGAAGAATTAATATTTGATTCTTACTCCTTTATGAGAAAAGAAAATAATTAAACAATATTTCCTCTACAAAATTACAATAATTCTGTATGATATGAAGCACATTAGATTGAAATGATATTACTACATTAAATGGATGTCCAAAAAGTCAAACAAAAATACACAGTATTTTATCAAAAGCAATTAATCTTTTTTCATCCAGAGTATGACATTTCACTATGTAATTGCACAGGAAATTAAAACTCTTTTCATAGATTTAATAATGGATGAGATATGGGTTTTGAAATAATTGTTTTTATTGAGCTTTGTCATCCTAAGGCATGATGTGCAAGCTGTGACTCACAACTTGCACCTCTGTCATCTCCAAGATGGATTAGAGAAAAACAATAAGGGGATCCATTTGGAGCCCACCAGGACACAAGCAGTTGTCAAAAATTCAAGCAAATTTTTAACATTTTTATTTTTACTTTCAAATCAATTTCTCTGCCTGGCACCCTGTGTTATGCTGCTCTAATACCCCACACAACGAGCTTCCACACTGACCTTCCTTTATAAACACATATACCATGTATAATGACTACTGCCTTCTACAAACATTTCTATGCATTGTTTGAGTATTTATAATATTAGAATTCAATGTTGGCGTGATGAAATATAAAGCAATACTAAAATTCCATTAAATAGTAAAATAGTGTTTTTATAGATGAGTACAAAGGCCAAAGATTTACACATTACATATTCTAAAGGCTAAATTTTATAGATAGATACATTGATTGATGATAGACAGATACACACATATCGTGCGCACGCGTGTGTGTGTATAATCTGAAAAACACAGAATCTGTATTTTTTATTCATTTTGGAATAAATATATGTTTTATTTTTCATCCTACTTTAACTATTTTTTTATAAATATGATATATGGGAAGTATTTATTAACCAATACTGGGGAGAAAAGAATTGCAGTGCCATTTTGAGAAAAAAAATCAAAATTTAGCAAAATGGTGAGACAGAAAACATAGCAATATTCAGTTTCAAAGTTGAATACTCAGCTTAAACTCACATATTCTGCTAATAAGAAAAAAAAGATTTCTTGTAAGTTCAATTTGGTTGAAATACTATAAAGTGTTGAAGATCAAAGAAGCTTAAAATCATGCATTCCAACTATAACAGCTCTTTTTTATATAGTAGTTCAATTAATATTTCTGAATTAAACTGAAGTCAGGATAATTTTCTCAGAGAAAATTAGTGTATATATTTTCTACCAAACATATTGGTATCTATACTTACTTTGGAAACTTCTCAGGTGTGTGGTAGAAGCCGATAAAGGAAATTTTCTCTGGAGAATATCGGGAAAGAAAATACATTTATTTACTAGAGAAAATATGCTGTCATGTTGCCCATTTGTGAGATAAAAGAGCCAAAGTGTTAATTTTTCTGCTCCCAATAAATGACACAGCTGCGTTCCGCAGTATGCTTTTAAGTCTCGATATTTCTATATGTAAGTGGTGTTCAGATAATGCGCTATTCAGAAACTTCTGCAGCTACTTGTTCCAAGAGAGAGAGGGGCAGAATTCCAATGTTGGGAAAGAAGAGGAGGAGGAAGGAGAAGAGAGAGCAGAAGGAAGAGGAGGAAAGAATAAGATGGAGAGTGAGAAGAATGACTGGAAGGAGGAGAAAGAGAAGGAAGGCGGAGGAGAAGAACAAGGGAGAGGGCGAGAGAGAGGCGAGAGAGAGTTGCTAGATAGAAGCTCGGTCATTTGTGAAATGATACATTTTTTATATTAACTCAAAAACCGATGGAAACCAATTGAGAAGACACCGAATGACCTACTTAAAACTCTTTTGTTAATAAAATAGTTTTATACAAGAGGCAGTACAGCATCATCATTGAACCAAGGGCTTTGGGGTTTTAATTCTACGGGCCTTGGGTAGATTACTTCGATTTATTTAATTCTTGCTTTATCTGAATAATTGGGATGAAAATATTTGCTCCATGGTTTCTGTGGGGAGAAAATGACAAACTTTAGCCTCTAGTATGGTAATCAGTACTTAGTAAGTGCCCAGATAAAAAGAGGAGACAATCAGCAAGAAAATATCAGTAAATATCTGTGTATTCAAAATGAGAAACAGTATAAGAGAGAAAAAAAGCAACTGGGAGTTGAAAATATTAATTTTAGCATCCACTCTGGTACAACCTCAATGTTTTTCACTAAGTTATTCACTGAGTTATTTGAGAAATTATTTTCCATATCTGTAAATGGATGGCATTGTTTTATAATCTAAACCCATTATCCTAATTCTTACTTCATAACTAAATAGGCATATTTATTACTAGTCTACAAAAATAAGTAAGTGTACTACTAATATTCCTTGTACTATTCTTTCTAATTTAAAATTAATTTGATAATTTTTTATCTACCTTGTATCCTATTTGTTTTATCATTCTCAATTTGTACTCTTATCCATCATATAGTTAATTAGATGAACTCCCAAGTCAGACAGATATTAAAATTGATTACGTACTCTCAGGCAAATTATTTAACTTTCTGTGCCTCAATTTCTTCACTTCTAAAATGATGATAAAGAAGTATCTTCCTCATGATTTAAAAATTATATGTATTGGAATTAGATCAGTGTCTGGAATATGGTAACCACTTGGTGAACTTTTGCTTTTATACTTATTTGTTATTGCTATTGCTGAAGTCTGTACTATTGCTTGCTGGTGACGATGAGGGAAATAGTCATTGACGAGAGTTGTTAGAGAAGCTGATATTTTCAAATATTGCTTGATGTTTAAGCAAGCTTATTTTGTGATTCTGAGGCAGTGTTTAGAATGGAGAGTGCCGAAGAAGTAGTTAAGAGGTGCAGTAATGTAAAGCACACAGCCTTTGGAACTGGTCACGCCTGGGTTCCACATCTCCTAAACATGATTCTTGGATTTTACTTAACTTTTCTGAACCTCATATTCAATTCATGTAAAATGAGCACAGTCTTATCTCATAAATTTTTTGTGAAGTTTACAGGAGACAACATACCTAAATTGTCTAATATTTAATAATTGATCATTTCAATTTTCGTTCTCAAAAAATTCTTTCTGATTGTATACTCAAGGTCACTGGCTTATTCTCATGTGGAAAACAATTATAAAGCTGGACTATATATGAAACAATTAATTTCAGGAATTGGAAATCTGACATTGCAGGTTTATGGGCATTGAAAGAAAGGAAACACAGGTGAACTTCTCATTCACTTCAACATTCTACCTGGAACAGTTTCCAAATCGTGCAAAGGTAAGTGGTGTCCAAACAGGGAAGAGGGTCTTGCTGGGCAGAAGAAGCAGAAATTGGAGGTTGGGCCTACTGAGGTAGTTGAAATTTGCAGGGCAGGGTGACAGAATTGAGAAAGCCACTCAGAGAAGGAGAACTAGACAACTGCTTAGGAGTCCTCCTTGGTTGTTAGGCAAATACTAAGCTGGGCATCAATAGTGCTAGACTCTGAGTGCTTTTTCTTTTTTTTTTTTTCTTTTCTTTTTTCTATTTTCAAAGAACAGCTCCTGGGAGCTGTGAAACGAACAGAGATTCCAAAGGTTGCACAGTGTCAAAGTCATTACAGTGGAGAAAACTTTGTCGAACACTCTGGCATTCTCTTGCCTCTCTGGAAAGGCCATGCTTTAGGAACAGGGCCATTCTAGGCTATCGTTATGGACTACTCTAATCAAAGTCTCAGCAAAGTCTAAAATCATGTTGTGGCAAGATAAAGCTGAGCTGCCAGTAAATTAACTCTTGCCAGAACAAAACTCTACACTCTTTAAAAGAAGACAACAGAATACAGACTCTCAACAATGAGGTATCTACAATATCCAGCCTACAATAAAGTAAATATTAGATATATGAGGAAGCATGTAAATGAATCCATTACCTGGATAAAAGTCAGTAAATAGATACTAATCCAGAGATAACTCACATATTGTAAGCATCAAAGACATTAAAACAACTATTATTAATATAAATATAGCCAGCATAAATTAACTGACAATGAAATATCAACAGAAAAATGAAAACTATAAAAACCAAGAAATATAAAACAGAAAAGATTACCTGAAATGATTATACACTCAAAGATTTGTATAAGAGATACAAAAACTAGAGTGCGTAATAAAAAAGAGTGGCTATAACTGTAAAAGATAAGCTATTTCATGGTAACTTTGAAAGAATTCAAATTTTTAAAAGTGTGGAACACAAGGTTCTTAGAGACATTTACAATATTTTAAACATGTGAATGTTTTTTAGTAATAAAACATCCAAACGTGGTCAAAAGCGTGAATTCTAATGCTTATGGATGAACTGTTTTATAAAAAGTCATCTTTTATTCCATATTGAAGTAATTTATTTATATTTTGAAACATTGATACAGTGATAGATATAACTGAGATGCTCATCTTTGAAAATGTGGTTTTTATTTTGTCTATGACTATTTATTGGTGAAGATAAAAATGATTTGTTTTAATGGTAATTTCCTAATTATTAGTTTTTGCCTATTTAGGATTCACTAATCTTCCCAGCTAAATAGTATTCAACTTTCTATATTCAGCTGAAGTGTATGAAACCTGAATACATCAAAAAATAAACCATTCCTAAATGAATATAGTTTTCCTTTGGATGACAAAATCTCAACCTAGAATATTGATCAAACAAAATGGAACCCATTGGGTCCTATGGGGAAGACCATATTCTTTGTTCTCTGCATAAAGTGATCAGACATTCTTCCTGGTTCGTGTCTCAAAACATCACATGTTCTGAATCTTGCCTAATCTAAGCCTAGTAATCTTGCATCTCAATTCCAAAAATTGGTCTGAGTTTTTTTTGGTTAGATATAGTAGTCCTCATGTTTCTCAAACACCTTGCCATTAGCTCATTATGTGCTTACTCATAAATCCCAAAGTCTACCAGACACTTTGTTCTTTGAAATTGCTAACGGGACATAAATGAAAGTGATATTTTATTTTCTTTGATTGACATTACCTAGTTTCAAATGCAAATAAAAGGTTTTTTTAAATTGTCACATTTAGGTAACCTTACATATATACGTAAAAAACTTTAAGATGAATTATTTGATATCTAGAATATACTCATATTAGAAAATATGACTCATTTCTGGATGAAATAAAAAATATAATACTTTTAAAGGCATTCAATTTGATTTTGACAGCAAGGCTGATTCAATCTAGTATCTCTAGTTTGATGAAAAGTACTAATTCTGGTGAATCTTTATTATTGTTATCATTATTATTGTTATTTTATCCAAAGCCAACCAAACATCAGTATCCCTGGTTGTGCTGATGAAATCTGGATTGTTTCTAGAAGGCTCCATTACTTCATAAATCACAATGTGTAGGAGAAACCTACCTATACACACTAGAAAGATGCTTTAAAATAAAGACTTTTCATTAAACTTTTCTGTTTTTGTTTTATGTGATGAGAAGTTATATTTCAATGTTATAACTGAAAATTTGATAGCATTTGATTTATTTTACTTTTCAGGACAGTGAGAGGATTGGGCTAGATAAACATTAAATTTAAATGTTAATAAAGCCAAGAATATTTTCCTTCAGATTCATTTAAGCTATGAGAAATATGTCTACATTAAAAGTAAGTCTAAATAAATACAGACATAAAAGCCTTCCTGGCTTCTAATAAATTTTTTAAAAAGTAAAAATATGTTTTACACACAAATAGCTGTGATACAGGCAGCAAAGTATTTACCCGCATCAAAAAAAAGTGTATAACAATGAGCAGTAACAACTTATATATTAGAGAAGAGTGAAATTTCATATTTAAATAAATCTGAAGCCATAATTCTTATGTGCTAGACCGATGCTCAACCTAATTATTTATTTGTTTAACTTTGATAATAAGGAAGTTTTGATTTAACAGAAGATTCCTCTCTTAAGAGGGCAGAGATTTCAAGTATTTAGAAATCAAAACGATTTTAACTCTTGAGACACGGAGAGAGAGAGAGAAAGAGAGAGATGGAACATTGAGCAATATGGAAATTAGTTGCAGCATAACTGCAATTTACACAAGGAACCGTATAGATAATTTGTTTTTTTTGAGTAGCAATGACTATAAAGGTCAAGCTTCTTCCCAATTTATTACAGAGAATTAATCTAGGATGCAATAAAAACGTCTGTGGTATTAGATACACAGACAGTTAAGAATTGAGATTTCCTAGGTATTGAAGTCTAAGTCAGGTAATATTTATTTGAGTATGTATCAAAACAAAATATCCTGAATTCTAAGGTTGGTTGAGGTTCATTAAGTACATATTAAAATAAAAAAAGATTAAAAGGAAGGGGGCTTGAGCTCTTTTTATACCAGTATAATACACTGGTGTTGAAAAGATAGAGGGGGTTGGTGAGGGGAATTATAGAAAAAGGAACAGTTGACAGAGGGTATAGTTGAGTTAAAGTTTCTAGGAAATAAATATAATGAGCCATCTTCCATTTTTATGCACTAGACTAAGAGATGGAAATATAATAAAAGTCACATTTAAGATAAAATCAGAGAGGTTTTGGTGGGGGTCTGGCAATAAAAGATTATGCTATCTGTTCAGAATGAATATTTTAAAATAGAATGTTCTAAGAATAGTGAAAGGGCAACAGTATTGGGACCACATCAGAAACTAAAGTGAAGTGATCAACCAAAGTACACATTGATTGCCAGGTTTTTGTGAGACAAGTGGAGAAGGAAATATATGCTTTGTTGGATACGTAGTAATACCGAGAACTTGTAAGAAATTATATTCCTAACTCAATCATTCAGTCAAAGAATTAAGAAATATGTAATAGAATATAATATTGTATTTAATTAAAGAATTCTATTATATTTATATTAGGCTAAATGTTGTTTGAGCATCAAGCAGGAGATAAACTAACTTAAGAATTCACTCTCAAAAGAAGACTTCACAAAAAAAGAAGATAAAGTAAGTGAACTTTTGTCAACTATTTGTCCCATGGAACCTTTACTTATCAACAGGAGTTATTGTGGAGTGGAAAACACAGTCAGATATTTAAACAGTGGTAACCAAACTATGTCTTACCCAAGAATTGAACAGAGACGAATTTTACAAAATATTCTTAGAGGTACATATTTCTGGTGTTACTTAAGCAATGACTTTTGAGTAGAGTGGTCCTAAAAGATAGAGAGCCTGATGGTGGAACATGTAGGATTTTATTAACATAAGTATTGAGGGTAACTGATCATCATTAAAAATTGATTCAGCAAAATTTACCTCTGCAGTAGGATTTTTTATCCTGTGACCCATGGACAAACTTCAGGCAGTCCATAATACTCTGAAATTGTGTGGGGGAAAAAACGAGTGAATAAGCGTACAGTGAGGAGTTATTTTCCTTAACTGTCATCAGATATTCAGCAGGGTGTTCAACCTAAAATAGTTAAGATTCCCTGTTCTATAGTGGAATTGCAGCTGTTGGCGGGCATAGATTCCTTAGGAATATCAAGCCTTACCCAATATACTAATATAATTCCTGTGGGATCAGTGTACTCTCAGATCAGGTACTCAAACTTTACAAAACTCCTCCCAAAGTCCAAAACTAAAAGTATACAGAGCATAAGGCGACAATCCAAAAATGTGGTAGAGATAGATCTAAGATGAGAACAATCTTTATTTTAATTGAGATAAAGTAAAACACTTAAACCAAGTGTCTGGTACATAGAAGTTTCTAAACATATCTATTTATGTTATTTATTATATGATTCTATGATATTATATGATATGTTATATGTTATATGATATTATTATGTTATTTATTTATGATGTTTATTAATATACACCTTTTCTTCCTAGCCAACATCATCTTTCTCCTATAAATTGAGATATACATTAATATTTTACAAAATTTTTTATCTGTGATGTGGAGGATCAGAAGTGACCACCCCAAAATGTGTCTCTTTGCCTTGATTATTATTATTATTGCTATTTTTTGGTGAGGAAGATTAGCCCTGAGCTAATATCTGTCACCAATCCTCCTCCTTTTGCTGAGGAAGATTGGCCTTGGGCTAACATCTGTGCCCATCGTCCCCTACTTTATATGTGGGATGCCTGCCACAGCATGGTCTGATAAGCAGCGCATAGGTCTGCACCCAGGATCCGAAACAGGGAACCTCGGGCCATGGAGGCAGAGTACGTGAACTTAACCACTATGCCACCAGGCTGGCCCCTGCCTTGATTATTTTTAAGAACAAAGGCTCTGAAAGAAACTTCGACCTTCCCCCTAACTGCCTAAAAGAATTTAAGATAAAAGGCCTGTCCCCAGGACAGGCATCACCATAGATAACTTTGGGTATCATAGACTGGGAGGGTCCTTGCTAAGCCCATTCTTATTAAAGTTCTGTTTACCAATCATTTCCTTTTCCATCTCCCTGTGAATTGCCTTCCCCTCTTTTTTTTTTTTTTTTTATTTATTTTTCCCCCAAACCCCCAGTCGATAGTTGTATGTCATAGCTGCACATCCTTCTAGTTGCTGTATGTGGGACGCGGCCTCAGCATGACGGGATAAGCGGTGCGTCGTTGCGCGCCCAGGATCCGAACCTGGGCCGCCAGTAGCGGAGCGCGCGCACTTAACCGCTAAGCCACGGGGCCGGCCCATGCCTTCCCCTCTTTTGAATTCCCAAACCACTACCCCCAACATCCTCCTTTGTCTTTAGCTAAAGATGCCATTTAAGGTGGTAGCTTTGGCCATTCGTGTGAGTTACCCAGTTTTCCTCAGTTTCTCCCATGTATACAAGTTATAATGCTTTGTTTGATTTTCTCCTGTTATTCTGTGTCATGTCAATTTAATTCTTAGGCCAGTCAGAAGGACCTAGAGGCTGGAAGATTTATTTTCCTCCCCTACAGTGATATACAGAGTTTAATAATTATTCTTCTCTTTGACAGGATACCAAATATCTGACTGTCAGGAAGTTTTTGATCGTGTGGAACATTTTCCAAGAATTGCTCATTCAAAAGACTAGTTTAATAGATGGAGGATGGCACCTGGATCATGGTTCAAATCTAGAGATATGAAGTGAGAAAAAAAACTTGACGTGTTCTGAGCACAGAGAAAAGCTGCTGTGGATACAGAGAACACAGAAGAGTGGAGCAAAATAAAGTCACAGAGGTGGCCTGACTCTAAATCAATTAGGGTCTTTCGGGCCAAAATATGATTATATTTTTCTATTTGCCATGAAATCACTGGTAGATTTTAAGCAGAATAGTGTATATGTAATTCACATTAAAAAATGTATTCTGGCCATCTTAAGAAGAGTGAATTACAGGGGACAGGAGAAAAAGCAAAAAGACCAATTAGATTGATATTATAATAGTTCACATAAATTATGCAGATAATTTAAGCAAGTAGATGGCACTGGAAATAAACATTGGACACATTTGAAATGTATTTAGAAATACAGCTGACAAGCATAGCTGCTGAATTGGGGGTGGTAGATACAGGGTATTTGTTACGAGAAATTTAGTATATGATGATGTCAATTACTCATATGGGGACTGCTAAGGAGAATACCTCGTTAAGAGAAAATCAGGAGTTCTCTTTGGACCTGGTAAGCTTAAAAAGTCTGTTGAATGTCAAGGACGCTGTTAAGTATATGAGTCTTAAGAATTCAGTGGAGAGAAGAATGTTAGAAAATAGCTTTCAGTATTGGGGGTTGGGGAAGGATTAGGGAGAAATATATTTTCCTTGCAGAGGAAAAATGTCCAAAGACAAGAAGATGGAGGTTTGCATTTCATCTTTTTAAAATAAAGAAGAAAATCAGAGGCCGGCTGGCGGCACAGCAGTTAGGTTGTCGCGCTCCACTTCGGTTGCCGCTCCACTTCCGTGGCCAGGGGTTTGCCAGTTTGGATCCTGGGTGTGGACCTATACACCACTCATCAAGCCATGCTGAGGTGGCATCCCACATAGAGCAACTAAAAGGATGTAAACTATGACATACAACTATCTACTGGGGCTGTGGGGAGAAAAAAGGAAAAAAGGAGGAAGATTGGCAACAGATGTTAGCTCAGGACCAATCTTCCTCAACAAAAAAAAAAAGAAGAAGAAAATCAGTAACTAGAATAGCTGGAAATTACTTAAAAGAATGTGTGCATATATATATCTACATAGAAAATAGAGACATTTGGGGAAGAGGTGTTAATTCATTATTATTATAATTATGTACATAAAAAACAGAATCTTCATGTTTAGTTATCTTGCCAACATTCAAATTCTCTACATAAGCACAGGGGTCAATTGAATTTGTGCATATATCAGTATACATTTAGATGTTTGTATGTAATAAACTAAGAGAAACTTTTAAATGTATATGCATTTTGTGTTCTCTCTTGATGATTTACCACATCAGTATCTTACAGAGGGCAGATAGATATGATATTTCACTAAACCTGTTTATTACTATTTTGATGTAAAGTGTTAGTCCTAAAAGAGGTTACAGATCCATATAAAACACGCATTTTTCTTCTTCCAAAATTATCTTATCTCTTAGCTACTAGCATTGAAAAGTTTACAATATAATTATTCTTCAACAAGATGATACTCAAGTATCTAATATGTGTTAGATAAATAAAAACAGTTTCACTGGAATTAGCAAACTCTCTAGACACCAACATCATTTTTCTGTGATCTCCTCTAGATCACCAATTAGCACACGTCTAGAAAAAGGATAAAAAGTTTATCTTCCAAGAAAGATCCAAACTGCAGTCAGAAAACCTCCCCCACCAAGTATGGCAGCTTCATGACCTGAGTTAGTGAGCCACAGAATGAGAAGTCTTCAAAGAACTGCAAAAGCTTGTGGTACAGAAAAGCATTTACAGGGCCTCCCCAGGGCATAGCGGTTGAGTGCGCGCACTCCGCGGCTGGTGGCCCAGGTTCGGATGCTGGGTGCGCACCGATGCACTGCTTGTCCGGCCATGCTGTGGTGCCATCCCACATAAAAGTGGGGGAAGATGGGCATGGATGTTAGCCCAGGGCCAGTCTTCCTCAGCAAAAAGAGGAGGATTGGCATCAGATGTTAGCTCAGGGCTGATCTTCTTCACACAC
This sequence comes from Ceratotherium simum simum, assembly GCF_057802395.1. Taxonomy (NCBI): domain Eukaryota; kingdom Metazoa; phylum Chordata; class Mammalia; order Perissodactyla; family Rhinocerotidae; genus Ceratotherium; species Ceratotherium simum. The sequence continues at coordinate 48,103,435 of NC_141911.1, forward strand.
ACACACAAAAAAAGGGTTTACAGATGTGAAGGGAAAACCAGTGTGAGGAGCTCTGGAGGTGACGCTCCAGTTCGCTGTAGACTATGTCACACGAAGAGCATTTAATCGATCAAGGATAGAGAGTAGAATTGGAACAATGAAAAGAAATACTACCTGCTGACTAAGAAAACTAAATGGAAAGAAAAGAGGAAAAAGAAGAGTGCTATAGTTGGCAAGGTTGACAGCCATCTTGTTCAAGAAGAGAATCTAATGAGATCATAAAGATGGAGGGGTTTAGCTCTCTTTTTTTCCTACCTTTTTAACATTTTTATTATGTTTTATTTTAATTTTGAGTTCTGTGTCTTTTGGAGATAACTATGATGGTTGAGGATGTCAAATCTATGGTTGAGCTGATTAGCAAGTGTAATGAACAAAGTCAATTTTCAAAAGAAGTTAAAGAATACTGTTAGTTTGCAAAAAAATTCACCTGTCAAAATTTGATAGCAAAGAAGATCAAATGCCACTTATATGTAGTAGAAAAGGAGGAAAAAAAGATAAAAAGTAAGCAAGCCTAATAAAGTGAGAACTCTGCTTAGGGAAAAATATCATGAATAGATCAACACAGTAGAAAAAAATGTAGATAGGATATAGAGAAGCATAATGTAAAAAAATACATTTTAAATAGCTTTAAAGGGAAGTATCTTAATATATTGCAGAAAGATGATCGTGAGATTCCTATGTTTAGTTGGCCTTTGATATTATTATTGATGACCCACTATACAGATTTTTTGGGATCAGTTTTTTATGGCTGCCTATGGTTCTTGTGGCCTCAATTTTTATAGCTCTAAAAGTACTGACAATACTAGTGACTGGACTACATTTGAGAAGAGTAGTGACAGGGAAACAAAAGTCAAGGTAGTAAATTTTTGTTTTTTTTGTAAAGGCATACTTTTTTTTTGAGGAAGATTGGCTCTCCGCTAACATCTGTTGCCAATCTTCCTCTTTTATTTCCTTTTTCTCTCCAAAGCCCCCAGTACATAGTTGTATATCATAGTTGTAGAGTTGTAGCTCTTCTGTATGGGACGCTGCCTCAGCATGGCTTGATGTGCAGTGAGTAGGTCGGCACCCGGGATCCCAACCCGTGAACTGGGCCTCTTAAGCAGAACACACAAACTTAAGGACTAGAAGGACTAGGCCATGGGGCTTGCACCAAGGTAATAAATTTGAGCTTAATAATTTGTATTGACTTATTTACCCAATATCAAGCAAAATACTGGCTCAATGTGGGCATTATGTAAATATTTTAAATCATTTAACAAACAGTATAAATTACCCCACTATCTTCGCATTTGAATTCTAAAGAGATATTCAGAGATATAAAATCATTAATATACATTAAAAACTGCATTTTGCTCTTATATGCATATCTATGCTGTTAGTAATTATGAGAATTTGAGTTTACAGATCTGTATGTTTTGCTTTGCAAAGGTTTACCTTGTAACCACCATCACTGGCCTAGTCTAATTTTCTTGTGAAATTAATTAGACATGAAGTAAATACATGTAAAATTAACCCAAATTAAATAATAATAATCCTGAAAGATTTTTTTTGTAGTACTGGTAATTTGAGAATAAAATGTCAATGAACTGATTACAACTTTTGGATACATGTGCAAAAAAAATAAAAAATAAAGCAAATCTTCTGTTCCTTTTTGGTTTTTGCTCATTCCAATCTTTTTGCATGATATCTTTTAGCTTAATGAAGGTTTTCACTTCCTTCCATTCACCCCAATTGTGACTTAAATGAGTGTTAAAATGTGTTATTTGGGCAGTGAATTCCATGGGCATGAGTACACTGCTATCCTTCTTTTGCTATGAAATCTGTTATTTGTTTGGAAACATGTGCAGAGTACCATGACAATGATCAAGGCACTCCATAAGGCCTTATATGGCAATGCTAGCAAAATAATTGCCCCCAGGGCATGAACATGCTTACTAGAACAGATGTCTACACTAGAGAGGGCAAATTGTTGCCTCTTCTATGATGGAAGACATCCAATGGAATGAGTTCAATATAATTAATCTGCCACCAGGTGGGTGAGCGATCCTCACTGGAGAATGGTACCATAGTAGAGTGTAGACTTGGCTTCTGCTTTTTGCAAGTTTGGCATTCAGCCGTGGCAGTAAACCAGACTTTGATAAAGACAAATCTTGTTTGTTGAGCTCATGCCTGACTTAGACTCTGCTATCATGGCCACTTTGTACCTGGGCCCATTGCATAAGCACCAGGAAGGCTCATGATAGAAGCAGCCTAATATCCAAAAGGTGAACCATATGTCCACCTGACTATCGATGGATTCCTCTGCAATGGAGAAACTTAAGTGAACTTTCATAAAGGCCACAAATATCTGCACACTCAGTGCTCATTCTGAGAAACCCAACCACATATCCCTTCATCATATTTTCTTGTTAAATCTTACAAACATTTTCTTTCTAGTCCCTTACCAACTAGCCAAATCAATAGGAATTGCACATTATTTAGCATACATGTTAAACTCTGGTCATTTCTCCTTCCATATAAAATTCACAACCAGATGTCCTGCCAAAATTCTGCACAAAGAAGTATTTCCCTTTACCATTGTCCTTCAGGCCAGTCATGAGAGGGCTGAAGTACAGCAGGAGCCCATTTCTACCAAACGCAAAATTTCATACTGACTCATGAAATATTTCTCTTGCTCTCTCAACTGTTCATGGTGAATTGTTCATAAGGTAGGTAGTGTGGGAAAACGCAAGGGCAACTATGCATCGGTAGGAGATATTGTGAGAGTCTGTTATCTGCTCAAAACTTGTTTAAACTCTGTGCACAATCTCACTTCCATTTCATCATGTAGAGATGCTATTCACAGCCAGCTTTGTGGAAGAGAAAGAAACCAGTTCATAAGAGGCTGCTTTCAATACATACTATTTGGAGTCCCAAATACAGCATAAAATCTCTAACAAGGCCCAGAAATGAGACCTAAGCTACTTTCCTAAAGGAGATTGTTTATCAACAAAGAAACGAACTATGTGAAAACTCCTGTGATGTGTGCTGTCATTCTCCTCTCGGGAACTGATTGCCAGAGGTCCCACTCTGCACTCCCTGGAGACATGTGGGTCACCATTGGATATGCTGTGCTTAAGGCCTAAATGACAGGAAGTTTGCACTGCAACCTGGACTTGCCGCACAACCTTTTGGTTTTTGACACCCCTAGAAATTAGAAACCTCACAAGTTACTGGATGAATGTTTGAAGTCCACCTAGATATGATACATTTTGCTTCTAAAATCTTAAGAGGCTTGCTTAGCATTGTACCTCTAACTAGTAAGTGGTACAAGATGCAGCAACTTATTTTTAAATTTAAAACCTTAGCCCCTTCCTCCTTCAAGTGTGGTTTACCAAGAGCAACATCAGCATTACCTAGTAGCTTGTGAATAATGCAGAATCTCAAACCTCACCCCAGACCTGCTGAATCACAGTATGACTATTAACAAATCCTCAGATGATTTGTGTGCATGCACATCAGGCTTTGAGAAGCACTGCACTTAACCACTAGATGGAATTTCACTATTGTAGAAAATCCCTAAATTTTGAGATTTTACCTATCATGCTTAGGCACACAAGTGTTTTACTCAAGTATCTCAGTTATTTAATACCTCTACTCACCACATCAAAATATCATGATGTCATTAATGGACTTGGCAAGAGTGATGCTTAATGGGTTGTCTAGACAATCAATAACTCCATGTAGCATATTTTGACAGAGTAGAATAGTTGAGTTAGCCCTAGATTAATATCATGAAGATCTACTGGTCTCCCTTTCAGTGAATATAAGCTACTTCTGGAAGTCCTTGTTAGTTTAATTTATATGGAGAGCAATGTAATTGCTAAATCAATAGCCCATACTTACTTGCTCCAAGGTACCAAAACTGGAATAGTAGCTACAACTAGATTTATCATTTCATTAAGTTTGAGATAATCCACAGCTGTTTTCCAGCTAACCAGGAATGTAGTAGCTATCATCACCCTCAGATACTGAATATAATATCGCTTTTGCTTTATTCCTTTGATGGGAAGGGTCAGGGCCAAGGGCTTTCAATTGACTCTTCCTAACAACAAAGAAAAACACATAGGGTGCTAGGGATTATACTCATTGTTGCGTAAAATCTGTCCTAGGAACTAGAGGAAAAGCAGAGAGTGATGTGTAAATCTAATGGGCCCACTCTTATCATGAGAAATCTAAAACTTCATGGATCGCCAGGTATTCATTGGGCCATACACTGACAGATGGGCCCCCTAGTGTCAAGCCAAAGCCAATGTCTAATAATTCCCAAAAACGTGAATATTTCCATTTCTCCAGTGCAAAGTCAGTTGGAGATCATCTGCTAAGTCCCTCTGAGGAAGGCTTAAGGAAAGATTTACAGTATATACTTATGACAATAGAACCAGATTCTTCTTTAATTAGAACTAGCCTGTTTTTCAAAAAGCTTTGGGTCTATGTATTCATTTGAATCTGGAAACTTTTGCAAGACCTTCCTTTTCAGTTGCAATCATTCAAATTTGATGCCGACACACACAATTTAGAAAAAAATATTTCCAGTTATATAGGCCAAATTATATTTTATTATACTGCACAACTGTTTCTCTACATCCCTGCAAGACATAAACTGTTAAGATCACAGAACATATTTCTTTTATTCACTATTTCTTCCTGGGAAGACCTTGCAATTCTTCTCTTACATCCCGTTGCACAGGTATCTGACCTCTAGTTCTAAGCCTGGAGGCAGTGAGGGGATGGAGTGAATATTGAGGAGAATGGTGGCCCATTGCAAAGCTGACTGCCTCAGGAGAGGCACTGCAGAGTTTTCAAGCAAGGAAAGGCTAGTTTCCTTAGAAATGGCGAATAGGGCCAGAAAGGAGAAAAGAAGCAAAACCCTATTGCTTTCACTGTGAAAGTATTGAGTTATAACTTTAGACTAATTTATTCACAACTTCAATGATTTTGTGGAATAAATCAGAATGTGTCAGAGGAATGCATTTTTTGTTTTTTCTCTTTGGAGAGAGATAGTCAGGAATTTAGAGAAAATATTAAGAAAAAACACAGTTATCTTCTTGTCACTTTCAAAATTTCTGTTTTTAATAAAGATTACTATGTCTGCAGGAATAATGAGTAGACATGATTAGGATATGCCATATTAGTTATACTCACGGGTAAAGAAAGAAAGAAGCTATATACTGAAATCTTTCTCTCCCAAATCTGCTCATTGCAATTTCAGGAGTAGGAAGATGCTTACTACCTTTACCAAGTAAATAAATTGTACTTGGACCATTATCTGAAACAGCCATAAAACCAAACTTATATATGTTAAAATAATTATTTTCTCAACAAGGTGCCTCTATATAAAATAAAGCTGAAAAATAATGTGAAGTCTTATACTGATAGTTACATAAATTTATCAATAGGATTCACATTTAACATGAGAGATTTCTATAAAATAATTGGAGTGTGGAGAGTATGTATCTCTCCACACATCTTCCAACAATTATCCAGATAAGCAAAAAAAAGCAAATAAATAAGAAGGCAAATAAAACCATACAATATCCATGCCTACAGCATAAAGAGAAATGAGACAATTCTAAAAGTCTCAACTTAGATGTAAAGTTGGTAAATAAATGCCTGAACTCAGCAGGAAGCTAGGTGGAAGTTGTGTGACAAACAGGAGAGGGCAGTGGGCACAATACTAGGAAACACACAAAATCATGTCCAGAAAGCAAGGCACTTACTCAACTAACGAAATTCTCATCTGAGCCCTGGCTTCTAGGAAATCAAATGAAAGGGGTTTAAAAATGCACTGAAGCAGGGGCCGGCCCGGTGGCGCAAGTGGTTGGGTGCGCGCCCTCCGCTGCAGTGGCCCGGGGTTCGCTGGTTCGGATCCCGGGCGCACACCGATGCACTGCGTCGGCAAGCCACGCTGTGGCGGTGTCCCATATAAAGTGGAGGAGGATGGGCACGGATGTTAGCCCAGGGCCGTCTTCCTCGGCAAAAAAAAGAGGAGGATTGGCGGATGTTAGCACAGGGCTGATCCCCTCACAAAAAAAAAAAAAAAAGAAAATTAAAAAAAAAAAAATGCACTGAAGCAGAGCCCTGAGAAGGCATTGTTTCTACAGCAAGAGAAGTAATTTGGAAAGACGAGCACCGTTGCAAGACTTGGCAGTGGTGCAAGTAAAAGAAAAAATAGAAATGATTATTAAAGCCCAAAAGAAGCAAAAGAGAATCTAAAAACAAAAATACTCCAATGTCTTTACATTTTGCACATAATCTTTTCCCTAAAGTAAAAAAACAGAACAAAACTTTTGCTCCATCAGGAAAAAGTATTTTTAAATTAAGAAATTTAGTAATCCACCCAATCCCTCAAGCCTTCTACACAGAAGCAAGTGTTATTGCTGACCCAGGAAAACTACGTGCATTTCAAAATAAACAGAGAAAAAGCAGTCATTACCCATGTAATTCTACTTTAAGAAAAAGGGAATCAAAATTAGAATTAAGATGGTTCAGTTAACGAAAGTAATCCTTCCAAAATAAGTATTAATCAGCTAGTAATTCTAACATAATGCTGAACATGGATTAAATGTCATTAAACAATTAGCACTTGCAGATATGGAAGAATAACTCTAATTTGAAATTCAAATTTATAAAAGAAATGAACAAAAACTCGGAATAGATAAAGTAATAGTTGATCAAACTTAGGAAAAATTGAAGAAAAAATTATTTCAGAAATTAAGAGTAAATACCAGAGTCCAGGATAATTAGATTTAACTGAAAATTTAATGAGGAAAGTGGAGAAGTAAAAATAAAATTTCAAAAACAAAATAAATAGGTAAAAATTGTCAATAAGAAAGTCATTGAAAAGACATTCACCATATATGTAATTGGAGTCCCTGAAAAAAAATGAAATAATAGTTGAAAACTCTCTGTCTCTGTCTGTCTGTCTGTCTCTCTCTCTCTCTATATATATAGATTTCTTCTTTCAAGCACCCAGGCAAATTAATCAAATTGCTTATAATGGAAACAATGTTTGGTTGCAATAGAATTTTTCATAAGCAACATACCGTAGCAACAGTGTAACAATATTTTCAAGAAAATGAAGGAAATAATGTGTGATCCATGATTTTTTATTCAGTCAAGCTGTCTTTTAAGTATCAATGCTAAAGAAAATCATTTTTAAGCACGAGAGAACTCAGGAGTAACAAACGCAATTCCTGGGGAATCTACAAGAGGATGAGCTTTATTCAAGCAAGAGATGACCAAAGAATTTTTGGCAAATGATTCATGATGAAGTTTGAATATATATTTTTGTAGATCTAAGACTAAAACAAAGTTTAGGACAAGTAATAATATAATGTAAACTGTATATGTTCTGCAGTATTTAGTAACACAACTAATAAAAATAGGAGAAAGCAAGAAAGGAGAAACACTCAAACTCACTAGTTGATATATAAAGTACAGGTAGGCATAAAAGATAACATTTTAAATGAGAAAAAACAAATAGGATAAACTCAAGTAAGATGAAAGTGGCCAAGACTATTATAAAATCAAATGGTTAAAAAAAATAATAATAAACAACAAAACTCACTCACTAGAACAGTACAAGAAAAATACAAATTTTTGTAAATAAGTGAAGATATGAAAAGGGGGAAAAGGCCAACTATATAAATTCAAACAGGAAATTGACATGTGCATAAAATAACTGTAATATGAAAGAATGTATTATTGAGGTAAATGTAGACATATCAATGAATTTAAATGGTCTTAAACTGCCTATTAAAAATAAAAAAAATCAGATTGTCTCATAAACCTAAACCAAGCCTTCCACTATATGAAAAGTTTAAAAATAATTGAAATAAACAGATGGATAAAAGTATAAAAACAAATTCAAACAATAAAAATATGAAGTTTGGATCCTGTTACAACACAAGGTAGCACACACACAAATAACAAAATAGCAAAAACTATTGAAATATGCTAATTTTTCTAAAAAGTACTGAAGTTTATTTGGCAAAATTCTGCAAAAATAAATTTGAGTATAACGACAGAATAGATATTTTTCTTTAAAAATACTATTTACTAAAAATTACAAAAGATTTAAACAGACACATTTGCCATAGAATAGAGAAACTTCTAAACTATATTTATGAAGCAAGAATATTATTAATTAATCATAATAGAGTTTGCACAAAAAAGAACATGATAAACCAATCTTACTAATGAGTAATTGGAGTATGAAATCCTAGAAAATACAAACAGAAACTAATAGTATGTTCAAAATTAATTTATGTCCAATATGAGGGTATCCAAAAATATAATTCATCACATCACTAGATATATGGAGGAAAATCATATTATTTCCATAGATGTTCAAAAGGCCTCTGACAAAATTCAACACCCATTCTTTATCAAAACATTCAAAGAAATAAAAATTTAACAAATAGTTCCTTAATTTGGATGGAGATATATTATAAGCATATATATAATTAAGCCCTAAATTCACAACCTAATCAACAATGAAATATTAGAATATTAGAGGCAGCCTACTGAGGTCAAAATCAATATAATAAAATCAATTGTATTTCTATATGCTAAGAGTATATAATTCAACAATTAAGTTAAGAAAATAATTCAAGTTATGATAGCATCAACGAGAATGGAACACTTAGGAATGAATTTAACAAAAGATGTGCAAAGTTTGTATAAGGAAAACTGTAAAAAATTTTTGAAAGAGATTAAAGAAGTGGCTAAATAAGTGGAAAAACATTGTATGGGCATGGATCAGAAAACTTAATCTTGTGCACCGTTGGTGGGAACGTAAATTGGTATAGTCACTATGGAAAACAGTATGCAGGGTCCTCAAAAAATTAAAAATAGAACTACAATATGATCTGGTAACCCCACTTCTGGGTATTTATAGAAAGGAAATGAAGTTACTATCTCAAAGAGATATCTGCACTCATATTTTCATTGCAGTATTATTCATAATAGCCAAGGCATGGAAGCAACCTAAGTGTTTGCCAGTGGATGAATGGACAAAGAAAAACAATGAAATATTATTCAGCCATAAGAAAGAAGGAAATTCTGCCATTTGTGACAACATGGATGAACTTTGAGGTCATTATACCAAGTAAAAAAAGTCAGACAGAGAAAGACAAACAGTGCATGGTATCACTTACATGTGTACTCTAAAAAACTGAATGTATAGAAATAGAGAGTAGATTGGTGGTTTTCAGATGCAGGTGAGGTGAGGTGGGAGAAAAGGGTGAAGTTGGTTAAGGATACAAACTTCCATTTATAAGATGAATAAGTTCTGGGGATCTAACATACAGCATAGTGACTATAGTTAACTATACTGCATTGTATACTTGAAAGTTGCTAAAAGAGTACATCTTGAGAGTTCTCACCACACACGCACAAAATGGTAAGTACGTGAGGTGATGGACGTGTTAACTAACCTTATCATAATCATTTCTCAATATATACATACGTCAAATCATCTTGCCATACAACTTAAACTTACATATTGTTATAAGTCAATTATATCTCAAAGCTGAAAAAATAAAAATAGGCAGAAGATTTGAAGATCTTTCTCTAATGAAAACATACAAATAGCAACAAAGACACCAAAAGGTGCTCAATATCAATAGTCATTAGGGTAGTGCAAATCATATCCACAATGAGATACCGTTTCTCACACTCTAGGATGGTTATCATGAAAAAGACACACAGGACAGCTAATCTTCGACAAGGGAGCCAAAAACATACAATGGAGAAAGGAAGTCTCTTCAATAAATGGTGCTGGGGAAACTAGACAGCCCCGTGCAAAAGTAGCTTACGCTATGCTCAAATATTAACTCAAAATGGATCAAAGACTTGAATGTAAGACCTGAAACCGTAAACTCCTAGAATAAAATATATGCAGTACACTCTTTGACATCAGTCTTAGCAGTATCTTTTCAAATACCATGTCTACTCAGGTAAGGGAAACAAAAGAAAAAATAAACAAATGGGGCTACATCAGACTAAAAAGCTTCTGCAAGGCAAAGGAACCCATGAACAAAATGAAAAGACAACCCACCAACTGGGATAAAATATTTGCAAATCGTTATCAGATAAGGGGTTAATTTCCAAAATATATAAAACTCTACAACAAAAAAACAAACGACCTGATGAAAAAATGGGCAAAGGATACAAATAGACATTTTTCCAAAGAAGAAATACAGATGTCCAATGGGCACATGAAATGATGTCCAACATCACTAATTATTAGGGAAATGCCAATCAAAACTACAATTAGATATCATCTCACACCTGTCAGTATGGCCACAAATAAAAAGAAAAAAAATAACAGATGTTGGAAGGGATGTGGAGAAAAGGGAACCCTCATACACTGCTGGCGGGAATGTAAACTGGTGTAGCCACTATGGAAAACAGTACAGAGATTTCTCAAAAAATTAAAAATAGAAATACCATATGATCCAGCTATCCCACTGTTGAGCATTTACCCAAAGAACATGAAATCAGCAATTCAAAGAGATTTATGCATCCCTATGTTCATCACAGCATTATTTACAATAACCAAGACATAGAAGCAACCCAAGTACCCATCAACAGATGAATAGATAAAGAAGATATGGTGTGTATATATATATATATATATATATATATACACACACACACAATGGAATACTACTCAGCCATAAAAAGGACAAAATCATGCCATTTGCGACAACATGGATGGACCTTGAGGGTATTACACTAAGCGAAATAAGCCAGACAGAGAAAGGCAAACACCATATGATTTCACTCATATGTGGAAGGTAAACACATAGATAAGGAGAACAGATTAGTGGTTACCAGAGGGGAAGTGGCTGGGGGGAGGGCTAAAGGGGTAAAGGGGCACATATATGTGGTGGTAGATAAAAACTAGACTATTTATGGTGAACATGATGCAGTTTATACAGAAATTGAAATAGAGTGATGTACACCAGAAATTTACACAATGTCATAAACTAATATGACCTCCATGAAATAATTAAAAAAAAGAAAAGAGATACAGTAACAAGTGTTGGTGAGAATGTGGTGTAATTGCAACCCTCATGTTTCTAGTATGTATGTAAAATGATGTCTCTGCTGTGGAAAACAGTTTACCACATCCTCATAATATATAAACCTAGAGTTACCACATGACCTAGCAATTCTACCTCTAGATATGTACCCCACAAAATAAAAACATATGTCCATACAAAACTTGTCCACAGTGCTTGTAGCAGTATTATTCATAATAGCCAAAAAGTGGAAACAACCCAAATGCCGATCAACTGATGAATGGTCAAACAAAATATGGTATATCCCTACAATGGCGAATTATTTGGCAATAAATGAATAACACACTAAAGCATGTTGCAACATGGATGAACCTTGACATTATGCCAAGAATGAGAAGCCAGACAGAAAAGAGTACTGTATGATTCTGCTATATGAAATGTCCAGAAGAGACAAATCTATAGAGACTTAAAGTAGATTAATGCTTGCCAGGGGCTGAATTAGGAGGAGGAAAGGGAGTGGCTGCTTAATGAATATGAGGTTTTATTTGGGAGACATGATCAAAATGTTTTAAAATTAGATCGTGGTGATGGTTACACAACTCTGTATATATACTGAAATGTATACTTTAATGGGTGAATTACAAAAACAAGAAATGAATATAAGTTAAAAGACAAATATATATGTGTATATATATGTATATAATTTGCCCAGTTTTATATATCTATGTGTCTATATCTGGATATATAGATACGTTGCCCAATATGTATAATTTGCCAAATTTGCTATGTGTGTGTGTAATTTGCTGGATTTGCTAGTCTGAAAAAAGAAATGGTTCAAAATTTTATTAATTTTTCTTATAATTATTGAAGACAAATATGTTTTCTACCTGTATAGATATTCTAAGGTGATTAACTTGTTTTGTGTATTTCTATATATTGTATATTCACCATATTTCTGTATTGTAGTGTTTCATTACACTAAAAACTTTATTTATTTATTTTTCCCCCAAAGCCCCAGTAGATAGTTGTATGTCATGGTTGCACATCCTTCTAGCTGCTGTATGTGGGACACGGCGTCAGCATGGCAAGAGAAGCGGTTCCTCGGTGCGCGCCCGGGATCCAAACGCGAGCCGCCAGCAGCGGAGCGCCGCACTTAACCGCTGAGCCACGGGGCCGGCCCTACACTAAAAACTTTTTAGGATGATAAACTTTTCCTCATGATATTTAGTGATTATAACATGTGATTTATTTTAGTAAATTAGATTGATTAGCATCCAATAAAAAGACAGTGAAGATATGTGCAATTGTTGATTTGTGATTTTAAAGTATGTTGAATCTGTTTATTTTTTCAGTCATCTCTCATATTAAAGCCAAATTACTGTATGAATTTAATCAGGTTATGTGAGTTAAATTGGAAGTATTAATGTATTAAAGCAGATACAATCCAACATTTTAAAATATATCATTCTCATACCATTACAAATAAAGGACCATCTATATGCACTAGTCTTGTGCGATTTAAAATCAGATTTCATTTTTCACAATATATATCAAATCATCATGTTTTACTCTTTAAATATCTTACAATTTTATTTTTCAATTATCCCTCAATGAAGCTGGAAAAAAATACAAAATCAGATTTCATATGCTATTCAATTTTTATGTTCACAATCACTATTTTGCGTAATAATTTCACTTATTTTAAATATTGAAAATTATAATGAAAAGGTACATTGATCATTGATGAAAAATCTACTCTTATTAAGTTTTTGTCATCTGCCTTATTTTGGGACCCCTGAAACTAGAGCCTGTGTCTAGGACTTAGACGATGATGATTTCTTTGGAAGATGACACAGAAAGAGAAAGTGAGAGAGTAGGGAACGTCAGACAGAGAAGACAAAAAGCCAATACGAAGGCCTTGTATAGATCAGTGTTATATGCAATAGGGCCTCAATTCCTTTAGAACTCTGAGACCTGATGAAATGACCCTGGGGTTGTTTATACGAAGGAAAGAATGCCTGGGCATTTATCCCTCAACAGTCATTGTTCAGTGGTTTATGAGTGAGCCAGCAAACATTTATCCTCTCCCCACCCCCACTGACATAGCTGTATTTGAGAGCAAGCCAAAAAAGATTTTATCATTATCCACTTCTTACAAATGAGAAATCTGGTGTACATTTAATTTAAATGCTAAGATCTGTTAAGATCTCAGGAGTGGCAGGCTAGACTTGTAAATTCACATTCATATTCTATATTCTGTAGCATGCTACTTAGAATTAGTTATGAGTATTTTAAAAAATATTTATCATGTAGAACACTACCTTTACTAAATAAGAAATATTTCACCAAATATTTGGGAGAAAAATACATAGGTCCGTGTTAGAAAAGCACTTAATTTAAAACTCACAAGAGCATCCACTAATTTTTTGCTTAAAAAAAAAAGCAGTTTGTTCCAGCCACATTAACTCCTATTACCTGTCTTGGTCCATTCCAACTCTGCTGTTATGATACCCTATGAGTGTGTTAAATGTAACTGGTATATCCAGAATATTGGATGCCATTTCTGGCATTCACTTCACTGGCTGGTGAGTGCTGTCACATTCCTTTGCCAAGTATATGAAGTCCAGATGTCGTCTCATTATTCAAAATATTGATTGTGTAAATAAACACATATCTTAAACCTAGAGAAAACTATAAGAGGCAATTTCAAGTCGAATGTTCGATAATTCAATTAGGAATTAAAATTTATGTTTATTATGAAAGAATATTGTATTTTATTTACTCCCCTAGAAATTAGTTAATGTTATTGACTAGATATCATCAATGAAGCTTTCTATAACTGTCAAAAGTACATTGATTATGTTTTTATGCTTTATGGAACTAATATAAACTGTTTACTAATAAATGTTTGTTAACTTAATATATTTAAAGTAGTGTCTGCAAAAATTTTGTTGAATTTTTGTATAAGTTTTTATCACAATTTATCTATTTGTGTGATGTTCAAAATAAACTGTAAATAAGTCAGTGGGCAAGTTTACAGGTGTTATCAGTTTTCTATTGCTACATAAACTGTATTGTCTGGAGTCCCCAAGATCACCCTCAGTTTCCATGTGCCACTAGAAGGACTCACAAAACTCAGAAAAGCAGTTATAGTCGTGAGTAGAGTCTGTTACAGCAAAAGGACACAGATTAAAAGCAACAAAGTACAAAAGCAAATAGAGCAGAATCCAGAAGAGATGAAACACAAGCTTCCGGTTGTCTTTTCCCAGTGGGATTAAGACAGTATTATTGCAATACAACACACAAAAGTGAGACCTTTTTACAGGTATTTAAAAAGGCAAATCCTGTCTATGGATTGACTATCTTTACTCGTCACATGATTAAAAAACATAAGCATATTCTCAAGAATATACAATTTCTTCTATTTTAGTCTATTTTTTTGAAAGTTTTTATTCATAAGACCTTTAGTTTTGGGTTGTAAAAAGGAAATAAATCATATTTTAGCCAGCATATTATACACTGTGATTAACATTTTCTCATGTAAGCATTTTGTGATTAGAACTTTAAATTAAAATACAATCGCTTTATAAAGGTTTAACCCCAAGTTACAAATAAACTGGGTTTTAAATTTAAGTTATAAATTCTTTGGCACAAAAATTTTTCTCAAGAATACTATTTTAAAGGTCAACCAACAGTAGCCCACTGCTAATTCTTTTTACTTACATAGCTTTAAACAAGATTTCCTTAAATCAAGTTTATAATCAAAAGAAAAAAAAAGACAACTAATACGGCATTTAAAAGGACATGTATTTGTTTTTCCTTTTTTTCACCTAGATTTTTAGAGTAGAGGTAAGTTTTTATTTATTTGCTTGTTTTAGATAACAGTAAGTATTATCAATATATTTAAGTCTTAATTCCTATATGACTTCAGCATTCTCCTGAATTTGTTTCTCTTCTTGTTAGAATACTTCCTCCAAGAATGTTTTTATTAAGAATTTTTTCATAGCAGGATTTCTGAGGCCTCATGTGCTCAAGAATAGAACTATCCCAGTATTAAATATGAATCATATTGTGTTCAATATAAAACTGTAAGTTCAAGTTTCTTTTCCCCTCAATACTATGTGTGTGTGTGTGGGTGGGGGCGGATGAGCGTATAAAGAGAAAGACAGAGAGAACTAAAGGAAGAGAGTTAAAAGATCATTTCATAAAATGAACACATTAAAGATTTCATTTAACTCATTACTAATGAGAGAATCAGGCACATATCACAAAGGGATCAAAGGAGAAATCAAAGAAGCACAATTTATATGTCGTGAAGAATGTTGTAATAAATTCACACATGGATGCAAAACTGGCTTTCTTCCCATGGAGAGAATTGTCAGTTGAAGCTCCGCTGGACAGGATTCATTTGCATGTGCATAGACAGGAATGAGTTTGTATTGCTATCAGTTATCTACAACTCAAAGAGTTGTAAAATAGCTCAAAAGCAACTAAATAATCAGCACCAGAAGGATGAGTCCTTTCAATACTCAGTTTTTCATTAGAGATGCCCCATAATCTTTTTTGTTTATTCTAACTTTCCTTACAGTATTTCTTCCTTTTTATGAAAATAATACCAAACAAATATTATTCTTGTTTGCAAAATAAGGAGGGTTTTATTACGTATGGCCTGTTTATTTAAATATGTGCAGGCAGCAAGAGCATTAATTTACCTATGGGCCTTCTTAGGTATGCTATGCTGAAAGGTTTCATAAGGAATCTCAAATTTGACTTTTAAAAACCTTTGTTATTTGCTGTCACAAAATAAGAAAGCCAAGCTTAATAAACTTTCCTCCAGATTTCACCTCCTGTGTTTATAACTTGTGTGAATCCCTCTCTTCTTGATATCTCTAAAGTGTCAGCTTCTTTGACTGGCCAGGAAGTGATCCTTCCTATCATCTGTAAGGCAGAGAACCCCGTATGTCAGGCAGCAGGCCAGTTTTCTTGGTGGGCTTTGTAGGCTTTGGTTCCATAAAGTAAACCTTAGTTTTTAGAAAATGGTTAATCGTATCTGATTAAATAATCACTATTGTCAAATGACATTCAAGGCAAGGTCCTAGTTGCTTTATATTTCCAATTTATCCTAGTAAAATAGAGGACAAATTATTACTTAACACTGTTGTTATTGAATAATCACTACCATAAAAAAGTAAGGAAATTCAATAAGAATATTCCGAATTGTGGATGATGAGATGTCAGTGAGAATCAAATACATATATTTTAACCCAGTTTTTTTAGAGCTGTTTTAGGATTATAATAAAATTGAGAGGGAAGTACAGAGATATCCTGTATACCCGCTGACCCACACATGCATAGCCTCCCCATTATCAACATCAATCACCAGAGCAGTACATTTTTTACAAGAATGAACCTACATCGACACATTATAATCACCCAAAGTCTGTAGTTTGTATTACGGTTCACTCTTGGTGTTGTGCATTCTATGGGTTTGGACAAATGTACATCCATCATTATAATATCATGCAGAGTATTTTTACTGCTGTATAAATCCTCTGTGCTTTGCCTTTTCATCTCTCCCCACTCTCCTCTACCCCTGGCAACCACTAATCTTTTTATTGTCTCCGTAGTTTTGCCTTTCCAGAATTTCATCCAGCTGGAATCATACGGTATGTAGCCTTTTCAGATTGGGTTCTTTCCTTTAGCGATACGCATTTAAGGTCCTCCATGTCTTCTCATGGCTGATAGCTCATTTCTTTTTTAGCTCCAAATAATATTCCATCATCTGAATGTGCAGAGTTTATTTATCCATTCACTCACTGAAGGACATCTTGGTTTCTTTCAAGTATTGGCCATCATGAATAAAGCTTCTATAAATATCTGCGTGTAGGTTTTTGTGTGGACATAAATTTTCAACTCCTTTAGGAAAATACCAAGGAGTGTGATTGCTGCATCATATGGTAAGAGTATGTTTCGCTTTGTAAGAAACTGCCAAAATGTATTCAAAATGGTTGTACCATTTTGCATTCCCACCAGCAATGTGTGAGAGCTCCTTTTGCTCTATGTCTTGGCCATCATTTGGTGTTAGAAATGTTCCAGATTTTAGCCATTCTAGTAAGTATGTAGTCTTATCTCACTGCTGTTTTAATTCCCATTTCCCTGATGACATGATGTGGAACATCTTTTCATTTGCTTATTTGCCATCCCGTATATTTCTTTGGTGAGGTGTCTGTTAAAGTCTTTGGCCCATTTTTTAATCGAGGTTTTTTTTCCCTTACTGTTGAGTTTTAAGAATTCTTTATATATTTGAACAACAGTCCTTTATCTGATGTGTATTTTGCAAATATTTTCTCCCAATCTGTGGCTTATCTTCTCATGCTCTTGACATTGTCTTTTGCAGAAAGACGTTTCTAATTTTAATGAAGTCCAGCTTATCAATTATTTCTTTCATGGATTGTGAGTTTGGTGTTGTATCTAAAAAGGGATCACCATACCCAGATTATCCAGGTTTTCTCCTATGTTACCTTCTAGGAGTTTTGTAGTTTTAGATTTACATTTAGGTCTATGATCCATTTTGAGTTAATTTTGGGGAATGGTGTAAAGTCTGTATCTAGATTCATTTTGTTGCATGTAAATGATCTATTTGTCTATTCTTCACCAATACCACACTTTTGGTTGTTCTTGTTACATGCCATCAAGTCAGCTCCAACTCCTGGCAACCCTATGAATGAGTGATGTCCACAATGTCCTATCCTCAAAAGGCCTACTCAGCTTCAGTACATTCATGCCTATGGCTTGCTTTATGGAGCCAATCCATCTCATATTTGGTCTTCCTCTTTTCCCGCTGCCTTCTACTTTTCCCAGCATTACTGTCTTTTCCAAAGAATCCTGCCTTCTCATTATGTGCCCAGAGTAGGACAGCTGCAGTTTTATCATTTTTGCATCCAGTGATAGTTCAGACTTAATTTACTCTAGGACCCACTTGTTTGCCTTTCTAGCAGTCCAGGGTATCTGTACAGCTCTCCTCCAAGATCGTATTTCAAAGGGATCAATTTTTTTCTTGTCAGCCTTCTTCACTGTCAAGCTTTCACACCAGTACGTAGTAATTGGGAACACGAGAATGTGGATAATCTTGGCCTTAGTCTCTAATGACACTCCCTTACACGTGATGATCTCTCCTAATTCTTTCATTGCTGCCCTTCCAAGTCTCAGTCTTGTCTGGATTTCTTGGCTGTAGTCTCCATTTATATTGATGACTGAACCAAGGTAAACAAAATCTTCAACAATTTCAATGTCTTGATTGTCTACATTAAAGCTGTGTAGTTCTTCTGTAGTCATGATTTTTGTCGTCTTGTTGTTCAAATGCAGCCCTGTTTTGGCACATTCTTCTTTCACTTTTGTCAGAAGTGATTTCAAGTCATTGCTGCTTTCAGCCAGTAAGATGGTGTCCTCTACATATCTTAGATTGTGATATTTCTTCTACCAATTTTCACTCCTACTTTATCTGAGTCTTGCCCAGTTTTTCATATGACATATTCGGTATACAGATTAAACTGATAGAGAGATAAAATGCACCCTTGTTTGACACCTTTGCCTATAGGAAACCATTCTGTCTCTCCATGTCTTGTCCTGACAGTGGCTTCTTGTCCACAATACAGTTTACATATCAGGACAATCAAGTGTTGAGGCACGCCCATTTCTTTCAAAGCAGCCCATAGCTTTTCATGATCCCTGTAGTCAAAGATTTTACTGTCATCTCTGAAACATAGACTAACCATTTTCTGAAGTTCTTTGGAGCACTCCAGTAGCCAACAAATAATAGCAACTAGATCTCATGTGCTTCCTCCTTTTCAAAGTCCAGCTGGGACAGCACGCATTTCCTGCTTTATATAAGGTAAAAGCCTTTGTTGCAGCACTTTGAGCATCACTTTCCTTGCGTGGGAAATTAGAGCAATGGCCTGGTAGTTACTGCATTACTTGACATCTCCTTTCTTGGGGATTGGGATATATATTGAACATCTCCAGTCTGTGGGCCTTTGTTTTATTTTCCATATTTGTTGGCGTATTCTTGTTAGGATTTTGATAGATTCAATTTCTGTGATTTGAAACAATTCTATTGATATCCTATCTACCCTGGTGACTTATTTCTTCCCAGTACTTTCAGGGTAGCTTTCACTCCACTTTCTATAATTATAGATTCTTCCTCATAAGAATCTTCTTCAAAAGAATCTGTCATCCTTTTCTCACTTCTGTGTAAATCTTTAGTATTCTGTTTCCCCCTTCTCTTTACTTTCTCCTCATCAGATAACGTGCTTCCCTATTGGTCATTTAACATTCCTAATCTAGGTTTAAGTTTCCATTTGATTTCTTGAATCTTCTGGAAAAGACCTCTTGTTCTTCCTTTTTTATTGTTTTCTTCTATCTCTTTGCATTGGCCATTATAGCATTTCTCTTTATCTCTTTGTGACAGTTTCCAAAAAACTGCATTCAGTATTTCAACCCTACTTTTGTCACCTTTTACTTTTGCCTCTTGCCTGTCCTTAACAATTTTTAATGTTTCTTCTGTCATCCATCTTGATTTTTCTTTTCTTTTTACTCCAGGCATTGTGTTTTCACATTCTTCCTTAGTTATATTTCTGGTTTTAGTCCTAGTTGTTCTGGTTCTTGGTCAGTTTAAGTTTAAGCATGCAACTTAATTCTGTTGTTCCTGTGGACTTTACATTCATCGGAAATGTTGTTTACATTATATTTTGGAATTGTGATTCTTTTTTTTTTTTTTTTTATGAGGAAGATCAGCCCTGAGCTGACATTTGATGCCAATCCTCCTCTTTTTTCTGAGGAAGATTGGCCCTGGGCTAACATCCGTGCCCTTCTTCCTCTCCTTTATATGGGACGCCACCACAGCATGGCATGATAAGCGGTGCGTCAGTGCATGCCTGGGATCCGAACCTGTGAACCCTAGGCCGCCGCAGCAGAGCACATGCACTTAACCACTGCACCACTGGGCCAGGCCCTAGCACTGCGGTTCTTTTAGTGCTCTTCTTCAGCTTTATTCTGATATTTGATATTAACAGTTTGTGGTCAGTACCACAATCTGCTCCTGGTCTTGTTTTGGCAGAGAGAGTACAGCTTCTCTACTTCCCGCTTCCAGTTACACAGTCTATTTGATTTCTATATTAGCCATCTGGTAATGTCCATGTATGCAGTCATCTGTTTGGTTGCTTAAAGCATGTATTTACAATGGACTTATTGTTGGCTTCACAGAAATCCACAAGTCAGTCTCCTGCTTCATTTTTGACCCTTGGTCCAAATTTTCCAACAATGTTTAATTCCACTTTATTTTCCACTTTTCATTCTAGTCACCTATAATTATCAGCATGTCATCTTTTTGGTGTATGATCAATTTCTTCTTGGATACGTGTGTGAAAACTTTCAATTTCATCTTCTTCAGCACCTATAGTTGGAGCAGAGACGTCTATCATGGTTATGTCCACAGGTTTTCTCAGAAGTCTGATTGATATTATTCAGTCAGAACTTGCATTATAGCCTCTAACTGCCTGTGCTTCATCTTGCCTCAGTGTTAGAGCCACTCAATTTCTTCTGAGTTTGTCATTTCCAGAGTAGAACACTTTGAAGTTATCTGACTGAAAGTGTCCCATTCCAGTCCACTTTAGTTCGCTAACATCAAGCACTGAGATATTTAAATGTTCCATTTCTTGCTTTACAATTTCCAGTTTACCTTGGTTCATGCTTCTCACATTCCTTGTTCCAACTGTGTGTGTTGTACAGCATCAGACTTTCATTTTATCTTTGTGCACTTCAGCTGCTAGACATCCTTCTGCCTTTAGTCTAGTTATCATTAACAACAGTGCTATTCGTACCTGTTCTTTGCTCTTCCCCAGTAATTGTTTGAGTTTCTTCCCACCTGGCAGGCCTCATCTTTCAGCACTACCTCATATTTCACTTTGGATTATCTCATGATAGGTTTTTCAAGATAAAAAAGTTTAAATGAAAGAGGAAAAGAAAAAATAACTCTTGATTACTATAGCTTTATAGTAAGTCTTGAAGTTGGGTAGTGTAGGTTTCGTGACTTTCTTCTTCAATATTGTGTTGACTATTTTGGGTCTTTTGCCTCTCCATAGAAGCTTTAGAGTCAGTTTATCAATATCACAAAGTAACTTGCTGGGATTTTGATTAGGAATGCGTTGAATCTATAGGTCAATTTGGGAAGAACTGACATCATGACAATATTTAGTCTTCCTATCCATGAACATGAAATATCTCTCCATTTATTTAGTTCTCTTCTGATTTTGTTCATTAGTGTTTTACAGTTTTCCTCATATAGATCTTGTACATATTTTGTTAGATGTATATGTATTTCTTTTTTTAATTTTTGGTGCTAATGTAAATTCCATTATGGTTTTAATTCCAAATTCCACTTGCTCATAATTGTTATGCAAGAAACCAATTGACTTTTGTATATTAACTATATCCTGCAACCTTGCTACAATTGCTTATTAGTGACAGAGGGCTTTTTGTCAACTCTTTTGGATTTTCTACATAGATGATCATGTCATCTGTAAATAAAAGCAGTTTTATTTCTTCTTTCCCAATCTGTATATATTTTGTTTTCTTTTCTTGCCTTATTGCATTAGCAAGGACTTCTAGTACGATGATGAGAAGGAGTAATGAGTGGGGACATCCTTGCCTTGTACCTGATCTTAGTGGGAAAGCTTTGAGTCTCTTACCATGAAGCTTACTGTAGATTTTTTATAGATAGATATAATTTTTAAATGTTTCATTTTAGTTTTCAAAAGCAGATTTTATTAAATAGTTATGTGCTGGAGATAGCTTAAGAAGAAAAAGAAAGGACTTCCTTATGTATTAAAAAAATAGAACATTAAAACGACGCCAACAAGATTTCAAATAAATTACGTAATTAAATTTCCTTCATCAGTTCACTGGGGTCTATGTAATTAATTATTGTTCTCCTGGATCTTGGATTAACACTAACTCTAAAGGGAGCTGGGTATCCTGACAGCACAGTGGTATGGTTTTAATGTTGTCCAAACAATAACATCAGAAGTCTATACTCAAAAATCTATTCTTTGAAGTGTCATTGGTTTAAGGTACCTGATACAGTCCTTTTCACAGAGTTTTGAGATGGTCTTTCTTTGATGAAGAAAGAAACTCTGGTCTATAGCTGACGCAGGGCCTTTAGGATGGCATCAGAGTCAAATAAAATCTATATGTAAATGACAGACACTGAATACACTCATGGTTAATTTATTACTGATAATTTTCAAGTATGAAAGCATGATGAAAATTCACCACAAAAATAATGTAAGTAACAAGGAAATGAGTGTTTCTGTAGCATGTAAAATATTTACTACCCCCAAATTGGGCAAGATGTCATTAAGGGCAATGATTAAGCCTATTTTCAAAGAAGTCAGTGAATGTTACAACTAATTTATAAAAATTGACGAACATAATTTTTGTAGAGGAAAAATTTTTGATACAACATAAAATAATCCTGAGGCAATATACATAGTATATCAAGAACATACCAAGAAAATACCAAGACTATATCAAGAATATCAAACAAAGTGATTCAGTAAGTCTGGAGTAGAATCTAAACATCTGTATTTACATAAAATATCATTATGGATAATTTAGACACACATCCCTAATTAAAAAGAACTAGTTTAGAAGATGCTAAATTTATAAGAAGTGAGGTTGAAGTCAAGTAAGCATTTTAAATAATAACTATGTCATGTCTGCTAACGCTTGGCTCTTATTATCCAATATTAACAATCACAAGGACTCTGTTAAACAGAAACATTATGAACACTGACAATTTCTGGGAAAGTCCCTGTTTTGTAGAGAACAGTGAAGGGTGTGAGATATTACCCTGCTTGCACAGTATGGCCAGGGAAAAGAGTTCTTTATTGATACAACCAGATCAACAGCCTGAGTGACATTGTACCATCAGTCTCCACACCTTAGTCCTGAGGGTAACGTGATGAGAGGATTACACCCTGAAGATGAGAGACAAAGAGCATGTCTTCTCCGTTTATATGCTGAGGGGAGATCTCTGTCCTCCCTCTTCACCTAAAAGGAGACGGAAAAAAAAGAACTTTCACTGTTTGAGGCTTGAAGGAAAGGATTTTCACCCTAATCTTTTTAGATATGTAAATGAACCTTTCTAAGAGCCAAGTGAACCTGAATGTCACCGGCTTCTAGAAGCTTGAGATGCCTCATAACTCTGGGCTTCATCCTTTCTGACATGTAAATACCTAGAGAGAGTGCTTCAGTCCTCCTTGGGGCTTAACCTAGGGACCTAGTCCGGGCTGTAATCGCTTGGCTTTCTAGGGGAGCTAATAGAAGCTTATTTTCCTTTCAGATCAGATGTAGACAGGTCAGAGACAGATCATAAATGACAGGTCAGAGACAGAGCATAAATGACAGATCAGAGATAAATGACTACAGATCTAACCTCTCATGGTATATAAAATATTTCTGAGAGAAGTGAAAGCAAGCATTCTCTAGCTTCACATAGTATACTTGTCCATGTCTCAGGAGGCTAAGGCATTTGCGGGAGCACTGAGAAATACAGGGATGTGGTATTTCCCCACATTCTCGTAAAAGAGACAACTTATGAAATATTTATATAAGTAACATTTTATCTATACAAATTTAACCTAGGGAAGGCAGAGCATCTCTTCTAATTTGACAACAGTGTTCATCCTACTCATCAATAATAACATATCAAATAAGGCTAATTATTTCTAACACCTCTAGTGAACAGAGTTTATTTTTTTCTCTTCACTGTTGCTCCTAGTATAGTCTCAACCACTTTGAGAATAACTCTTAGCCAAAGTAACTAACTTCTATTTTAAAGAAAAATCTGAAGGTGTGAGTGGTGGATAATTGAGATGTGTCTGTCATGCAGCAGCACTTTAGCCTAGAAACAGAAGTCCTGAATACACATGACATAACTTTCTACAGACACAAATACCCCTTATACAACTTCTCAAAGTGGCAAAAATGAATTTTTTCATTAACATGGGCCTAAGGCATAGACTTGTTGTAGTATAAAAAACAAAGATTCAATTATATAAACTTAAACTTATGAGTAGTAGTCAATGGTTCTATGGTCTATCTTAGAAATTATCTAGATAGCCAAGGAATACCCATTAATTAACACAATTAAATCAGCCCAAGGTTTTAGGTTACCTAGAGATCTTGAAAATCATCTTCAAATTGACATAATACAAACCTAATCATTGTTGAATTTGTTATAATAATGATTAAATTTAGTTTAATACATATTTACATTTTTAATAATCTTTAACATTTATGTGAGTTATGTTACTTATTTGATCTGTAAACTTGCACAAGTTTTAAAAAATCATACCCATGTAGAATAATCATACTAGGTAGAATAAAAAGCCATTCTTAAACAATTTAGTAAGAGAAAGCATAGCTATTTTTATTAAGCCCAAATTAGCAAATTATTTTTTTGCCAAACTGTGAAGTTGGATTCTTTAAAGTTTCTGGGTTAGTTTATATAAAAATACTTTCTTTATCTTTTAATTATAGCATATTTCAATTATTAGAAGTACAATTTTCTTATTATCGGTGAATTTTAGAAATTTAATGTTTATATAAGTGCTTCTTTTTCTCTGTAAATCAATTGGAACAGCACTTCTTTACTCTAAGAGACTATAGGCTAATTTCTTAATACATTCCAGGGAAAATATTGCACGTTCATACTTTGAGAGGTAAAGATCTTTCTGAATTACAGACACACTTGCAGACAGAAAAATAATCTATAGCTACAATTTCATATTTCTAGTCTTGAGTCAATAGTAAACACAAAAACACAGAAGATCACTAATTAAGACATGAAAGAGTTTTTCTTAACAGCAGTCAAAAATTTCTAATAGATTTGAGCTCAAAATAGACAAGTAGACAAACAAAAATGCCAATAAACCGGATTCTCTATCATCACCTCTATCAAGCAGTTAATAGGTCTTTATAAACCATCAACACATTTACAGAGATTATAAAATGACCAAGCCATAGATCCAAATTCCTAAACACTGCTGCAACTTATTGGCCATAAAAAAAGAAAATACATAGAAAAGAAAACTGGAATTGGAAAAACAGAGAATCAGCAAAATTCTATTGCTATTTGGATTCACCTCAAGGAGTCAAGAAACGATGTGCCTGGGCTCCAGCAGCCCACGAGGGGTCCTTCCCTGGCAGCAGTGTTTATTTGCTCTGTCAGGTGAATGAATCCATTGGGAATCTCAGTGGGAGACTTCCAAAACTGTTACAGAATAATCTTCCAAAAAAGTAAAACCATGATTCTCATTCAGATAGAAGATGAACTCTTATTAAAGATTTATTTAACTCAGTATTAGCAAAGGAACAAGGGAGATTTTATAGCCAGTTCAAAAGAGAATTGAAAGAAATACAAATTTATTTTGGGTAAAGAAACATTGAAATGAATTTACAAATAAACTGCAAACTGGCTTTTTTCAAGGGTAGGGGATGAGGGAAGAGAAGAAAATCTATTGAATCTCCACTGAACAAAATTTGTTTGCATGTTCAGAGATAAGAATTATTTTACATAACTTTCAATTACCTACAATTTACAAAGTTGTAAATTAGCTTAAAGGAAATAAAAGCTGTTATTTGATGTAAAAGAATCAGTTAATCTGAAGGATGTCCTGGAAACAATGCATAGTATTCCACTGGAGACACCTAGTAGTCTTTTTTTGTTTATTCAAAATTTCCTTAAAAAATACATATATAAATAAGAATTGTGTTCTTGTATGTATCTAGTGATGCTGTTGAACAGCCTAATGTCAATTTGATTCTTAAACCTTTGTAAATGATGTGCTTTTGCTCCTGGGAAGTCTGGTTTTGCTTTTTTATTTGGTTTTACTTTAAGGAATACACATCTGGTATTTGTTCTTAGATTTTAGTAAAATGGGTCTAGTTGTAGGGTTTTGCATATCTCTCCCACTGGGTTCTCCCTGAGGTCTTTCAATCTGAGGTTTTCAGTTACCATCTTTTGTCTTCATTTTTGTTTAAATCCTTTTTTTTTGTTATTCTGTCTATGGTGTCATGTTATAAAGGTGTTTATATTTGATTCTTAGTTTTTGTATCTCTAAACTTTTCTTTTTTGTTTGCTGTTTCTTTTTCTTTCTTGTGGATATTTTGGTAAGTTGCTTAAGCTTTCTTCCATTCAGTAGTTTCTTCTTTAACTATATCTATTCAGTGATTTATTTCATCCATTTGCCACATTATATTATTTCAATTATTATATTTTGCGTACCCAATATTTCCTCTTGGTTCTTTTTTAGTGATTTTGTGCTTTTCTTCAAACTTCCAATATCTCTATTTATATTCCTAATTAAATTTATTTTAAATTCTTGAACCATCTATTTCTCTTAATCTCTTCCAATAATACTTCAGATCTTTAACTACCCACCTCAAGCTCTAACAATCATCTTCCCCATTTTTAATCATGCCAATTCCTTCCTTCTATTTCCTATGACAATAACATTGTAGCCATCCTTGTCTTCTCTCACCTTCTAGTAATCCACATTGTTTTTTTCAGAAAATTCAACTAGATCTTTCTTCAAAATATATCCAAAAACTAATCATTTCTACTATTTCTGTTACTTTCTCTGAATTGATGCCATCATTTCTCCTTAAGATTACTGCAGTAGTTTCCTAACTGGTCCCTGTTTCTGCCATATCCTCTATTAGCCTCTTCCCAACATAACAGCCTAAGAGATCCTGAGAAAAATAGAAATCAGGTCATTTTAATCCTCTGCTCAAATTCAGAGATTCTCTATTTTGTTCAGAGAAAATCATAGATTTCTCATTATTGCTTATAAGGCCTTACAAAACCCTTCATATTTCTATGAACTCATCCTTTATTCTTCGCTTTCCTCATGCAGGTTCAACCACACTGGCCTATTACTCACTCCCTGGAGTGGGTTGAATGATAGCCCCCCAAAAGATACATTCAGGTCCAGGAAACATCAAAAGTGACCTTATTTTGCAAAAAGTATTTCTGCAGATGTCGTTAAGGATCTCAAGATATGATCATCCTGGGTTATCCACGTGGGCCCTAAATCCGATGACAAGTGTCCTTATAAAAGACAGCAGAATAGAAGGCATACAGTGAGGAAAGCCACGTAAAGATAGATGCAGAGATTGGAGTGATGCAGTCACAAGCCAAGAGACTCCTGGTATCATCGGAATCTGGAATAGGCAAGGAACTGAATATCCCGTAGAGCTTCTGGAGGGAGTTTGGCCTTACCAACACCTTGATTTAGGACTTCTGCCCTCCAGAACTGTGAAAGAATAAATTTCTGTTGTTTTAAGGCACCCAGTTTGTCATAAATGAATACATTCCTCAATCAAGGCAGACATGATTCCTCCCCAGCATTTGTACTGGCTTTCTCTAAAGGCTCAAATTGCTTTTAATCATATAACTGTATTGCTTACACATCCTCCTCATTTAAATCTTTACTCAAAAGTCTCTTTTATAGTGTGGCATGCAGTGATCAATCCATTAAAAACTGTAATCTCTACCCTGACTAGCCTCCTGATCTCCTATACCCTGTTTTATTTTTCCATGCTACTTATTATCTCCTAAAATAAACTTACTTATTTTTATATTTATTGTCTGCCTCACTCTACTAGAATGCATGTTCCACAAACTGGGACATTTTTGCCTTTTTAGAAAAACTGATTATTTAACTCACGTATTTCTTACCACCCAGAAAAGTTTCTGGCATGTAGCATGCCCTGAATGAGTATTTGTTGAATGAACGAATAAGTTAACCATTCATTTTGTCATCTTTCTTTGTGGTATTCGTATTCCTCTGGTGCTGGGTTAATTGGGATGTGAACATGTTCCTATGGGATGCCTGTCACCGCCAAGATTGGAGTCACTCTCTCCGCTGATTAATTCAATGAGTGGGGAGGAAAGAAACAATTGTTGTTCGTGGTGCCCACTCCGCCTGGCACTCCAGCAGGAAATTTCTCTAATCTGAGTTTTGCTTTTAAACTCTTATAAAGCAGCAGCTGCTTTTCAAGGAGATGGCCGACCTATCTTATAATCAGTCAGTAGGGCTGGGAAAGTGATAGTCTGTAGCCTGTCACTACTCACATTAGGAGGACTTTTGTGCTGACTTAACATTATCCTCACTTGGGAACAAAGACCAGTACTGTTGCTACTGGATTTTTGTGGTGAAAGGGCAGAAAATTATTTTCCCATGGGACAGGGGAAAGACTGGGACAGGATTTAAACATTTTACTGCCACGTGAAAGAGAAAAGCTGCCTCTCAAATCCGGGAGCTAGCTTAGTATCATCAGCTAGGCCTTGTTCTTCTCCTGTTGAACAGAAATTTCACAGAACACTAACATCAGAGAAAGCCACTCAACCCTGATGTACCAAGACAAAAAGACTACTCCATAATCATGTCCTAACACAGACAAAACAAGAACAGGTCACAAAATAGCAACCATCCCCCTTTCCCAGAAAATGTGAGTGACTGTTGCTTCTTTACAAAATTCAGCATTAGCCTCAATCAAGTTTTCTTTCCTTTTAGATATGACTAATTGCGGTACTCAATCATATAATAACCTCCATCTCCTTACAGCATCCAATCCAGAGAAAATCACCTCATCCTATACCATGCCTGAAATTATCTAACACAAAACTTAATCTTTTACTATCTCCTTTCTAACATTCTTGTACTGAGATGCCCTGCAGTTCCTCAGGGTGGAACTTCTTCTTTGCAGAGGTCCTCTGACTTGAAAAACCCTTAAGGTGTGCTCTTAATGGTCTTTGGCTGGAAGGCATTGACGCCCACCTCTTTTCATCCTGAAGCTTCAGGAAGACAGTTCTCTAGTCAGGGTAGTGCTGGAACATATTTAGTAATGGGTTCTCAAAAAAAAAAAATAGTCTTGATTTGCAATGTTTGCTGATTCCATGGTGTAGTTATTTCTATCATGTGTAATTTAAAGATATCAGAGATTTATTTGGCTCTTAACGTCCCTGGAATTCCAATAATCAGCTATAGCTGGCTGGTATGAATGGCTACAAGACACCATTGCCTTTAGCCATCATGTACTCATAGACTATTTTTTTCGCTTCCTATAATCCATGAATCCTTGCCAATTCTACAGTTTCCCCCGGGTAACTTCAGGGGCAAGGAAGTAGCATCTCTCAACTGCTCCTTCTTCCAAACTAACCAGAAAGCCTGAAATTTAATTGTTATTCAAGTGGCCATGCGTGCAGGAGTTCGCAAAATGAAAATTAGTCATTAACTTAAAATATGTATTAACAATTACTTAAAGAAAAGGAAAGAATTTTGAACTTAATGGAAAATAACTTCTGCAAAGAGGTCTCATTTTCCTTTCAATTATCATTATACTGAATGGCACAAATCGTTATATATGATATTGAAGGCAAATAGTTTAAATCTATTTTGGCATTGACTTTCATTAGAGCTGTTTTTAAAGGAAAATAATTTTCTCTTAAGACATAAAATAATGATACTTAAATGTCACATGTAAGAAAAAATATTACGTGAATCATTTATAATTTTAGTATTCAAATACGCTATAAACCACAAGATATGAGCAAATGTAAAACTTCTTATCACAAACTACTTTCCTTTACTGTTTCTAAAGCATCTATATTTTAAGATTTTTAAGGCAGACAGTCTGCTTTTGAACCTGGGAACATGCACTAATTGGGTGACCTTAGTAAGTTACATAAACTCTCTGTTTCTCAGTTTACTGTAAAATGAGTATGAAATTAATAGGACCTACCTCATGGAGTGGTGGTGAGGATTAAATGAGTTCATGTAGGCAAGTTGTTTACAAAAAATGTCTGGCACATATTAGGTGGTATAAACTTGTGAATACTGTTATTCACATGTTTGTGAATGTGACTCAAGCATACACTATAATCATCTACTCAAATATGTAAATTTTATATAATTAGGCATTGTACAATAATGACAACAGTTTTTAAGGGAAAACTTATACCTATAGTATTAAAAATCTGCTCCTAGATGTGCACATTTTCAACCCAGAAAATCTTGGAAATAAAGAGCTGCAAGATAATAATATTCACAGAACTCTATGGGTGTTAGTTGTCTGGGTGGAGAAAGTTATATTATTCAATATATTTTAAAATAGAAGTCATAAAAAGTAATAAAACAATCATTATAACTGTGTTTCAATATTGGCATATTTTGTTTAAGTTGAAATAAAAGCTATTTAAAACTTTAAAAGTGTGAAATTACCCTTGCCCTTTGAAGTGGTAGTTTAATGTAAATGTAAGAATTAAAAGGTGACTAACCATGTATTACTTTTTCATATTTGTCAGCTTAATCCAGTTGGGTAGTTTAGAAATTCTGTCACAGATGTCTGAAATTGTTAAAATTAGCATGCTTTATCTGCAGAATGCAGAATGTTCATTTACATAAAATTGGTTCATTTCTAACACAATGTAGCTATAAAAATATGTTTTTATAAAATACTTTTAAAGTAGTTGAAACACTTTCTGGGAAAATTATTTGAGGGGAAAATGTGTAGCATTTCTGATACATTTACCATGATTTATCCCAGCAGGACCAAGTCCATGCTCTTACTTGTTGATAATAGTTATTGAACATTGTTTTAAAGGAAAAGATTATTATTATTACAAAAGTAGGGTGAAGTATTAAGATTTATCAGTGACGTAAGTAGTTAGGTTAGGCTGCTTTTTTTAAACACTTCTCTATCTATCCAAATTCTCGAATATTCTTTTCAAAAGATACCACGGGCTTTTACTATATGAGACATTGCTAAGTATTTTGAGCAAATAGGGCATTCAGTCATCTGAAAAGTAAGTCATTTTGTAAAACTATCTCTTTTTAGTAAAAAATTTAATAAATAAAGTGATCAAGAAGAAAAAAAACAGGTAATAGATCAGAGACAAAGAAAGAGAGACAGACAAGGAGGGAGAGATTGAAAGAAAAGTAGGAAAAGAGCAATGAAAAAGGTGAAATTAATTTTAATTTAAACAATTTATAGACGGAAATATAATTTTATCAATTAATATAGAATTAATATAGATTTTCTGCTTTTAATGCATTTTCTTCCAAGACTCTATTTGAGTATCACGCCACCATATATGTTCCTTTTTAGTAACCTTCCTTGTCTATGGGCTTTGTTTAGGCACAGTCTTAATAATGAATTGCACCATGTGCCACAGCCACAACTGATTCGCTCATGGATAGACACTTGACCCATGAACAGTTAATTCATAACGTGTGACGCTATCGTTGAAGAGAACTGGTCTGAATAGCTTCAACAACGACAAGCAGGGCCATCTTGAATCTTACTCTTAAAAATTAAATGGGTAATATTTCAAATTTAGCAGAGATAATTAAACCACAAATGTCGTGAAGTAGAAAAAATGGCATGAAGAACTCATAATGGCCAAAGCACTGACTAAACTAGATTCGAAGGAGCAAAAGCAGGTATGTAAAGGAAATATGCAGCAAAGGATAGCCACTTTATTAGAAAATAAGTGTACAGATAGAGGGAAGCTACAAATGAGATGGGGCAAAGTTATGTTAACCGTGGAAACTACTGTGGAAAGTCACAAACTTCTTGACTGTAGCTTCTGCCCATTCCTTTTCCTCCAGCCCTGCTTTGTTCTCTTTCACTCCATTTATATTCACTAATATGCAATGTACTTTACAAATGCATTTGTCTTCTTGCATTGGAATATAAGTCAGATGAGGGCAAATTTGTTGGTTGTTTGTTTCCACAAAATCCAGAGTAGGGTCTAGAATAGAGTAAATGCTCAATAAATACTATACAGCTAGGAAGTAGATAAATGAATATCATTCTGGTATTAATAGTTCTTGACCTACCTTTGTTTGAATTTGTTTGTGTTTATTTGTAGGAGTCTATTTTTAGGACTGTTCCTAAATTAAATAATTCTACATGCCTTCTTAAAACACACGCATAGGCACACACACAGACACGTGCACGCAGCAGTACCTGGCCTATTTCCACTTCTCCAGAGAAAATCATTTCCAATTTTTTTAATCAAATTTGTTTGCTGTTTATCCCCATTTAGTTAAATAATACTAAATAACAGTTTCATATTGTTCCTTTTTTGGTTTTGCAATTTTAGCTATTATTTATGGACTTCCAACCATGGACACTCTTTTTACCACCATCTATGTATTTATTTATTTTGCTACTTTCTGTGGAGTAAATAATTTTATCTTTCAATTCTTCTATTAAACTTTTACTAAGTTTTTCTTGTAATTTTTTCCCCAAGAGTTGTTTCTGTTCTCTTAATACTCCTTTAAAAATTACCGTGTTCAAAAATGAAGAAATGATAAGCAGATTACAAATAAAAATGAAATAATTGCAAATCTGTGGTTTTCAAGCTGTGTACAGGTTGGAATGGGGAGAAGGATCTGAGCCTCTGTCTGCTCAGACTTCCCA
The DNA here is from genome assembly GCF_057802395.1 of Ceratotherium simum simum. Classification (NCBI taxonomy): domain Eukaryota; kingdom Metazoa; phylum Chordata; class Mammalia; order Perissodactyla; family Rhinocerotidae; genus Ceratotherium; species Ceratotherium simum. The sequence continues at coordinate 48,136,098 of NC_141911.1, forward strand.
TTATCTCCATTCATCAGTGCGCCACGAAGCATTTGTGTGAATCCCTAGGCAACCTCACCTGTATTTGAAAAGAAAAATTCTACAAAAATAATTATATAATTAAACCTATTCAAATAATTTTTTGTAGAAAATTTAAATAAAAAATATCTTTTTTGTGAAATAACTTATGTTGTTCTGTTGGAAAGTTAATATAGGTCCAAACAATATATTCAGATTTAATAATGTGGCATTTCTTTTGATAACACACAATTAAAAGAAAGCATGACAACAATACTATAATTAAGATTAATTTTGTTACAGTGATAGTAAAATTACAATAAATTACAGAGCTTTTAGATTTGTTTGTAAGCATGATATTGGGCTTCTGTAATTTTTCACAGCTTCTTGCTCTACATGCGAGCTTTTTCACACTTACAGCTTTTTACTATTATGTCCAAACTATCAAATCCTAGGTTTCAAGTCCTGACCTTCCATAGTAGAAAAGCATTAGAGAAAGATTTGAATTTACATGTATGGACATGGTCACAGAGCATTTCATATAGGTGGAAAGATCTCACTTCCAAACCCTATAACCTCATGTCACTTATCCAAACTTATTTTCTGAATTACTTCTTGTCACAAGCCAATAATAAAGACAGATCCAGATCGAAAGATGCGCGTCTCATTCTCTTTCAAAAGGCATTCTCGTGCAGAGGTTTTTAATTGGTTTTCCACCAGGTCCATTTTTTTTTCTTTTGGCTCTCATTTTATTTATTTATTTTTTGAAATATTTTAATAATTTGGGCATTATGCTTACTTGAGATTTCTAGATTCTCTTGGAAAATCAGAGATTCTGGCTACCTCGGACATGCATTTTCATAAGTGAATGACTAGCTAGGCCTGAGTAGCAGCTTCCTCCTTTATCCCAGGAAAAGGCATGAGCTGTACAGTCTCCACTGCTAACACATGTGCGTTAGTTGGACCCGTCTGTGGTGGCTTCACTGTATATACAACTGTATATACCTGCGCCTGTGGCATTTAGCACACCTACGATTTTGACCATTCTTGTAGTCATGTTTCTCCCTTTCTGAACTGGAATGATTTCTCTATGCATTTAAATCCTACAGATTCCTACACATTTGTACACAATTTTGTACACAATTCTTTGTCTTTTCTCTCATTTTCAATGGTAGTTATAAACCAGGACAAGTAATTTTACCCAGTATTTATGAAGAATACACTGAGAATTACATAAAAATGTTTTTTGGTTTTTTTTTTTGTGAGGAAGATCAGCCCTGAGCTAACATCTGTCAATCCTCCTCTTTTTGCTGAGGAAGACTGGCCCTGGGCTAACATCCACGCCATCTTCCTCCACTTTATATGGGACACGCCACAGCATGGCTTGCCAAGCAGTGCGTCGGTTCGCGCCTGGGATCCGAACTGGTGAACCCCAGGCTGCCGCAGCAGAGCACGCACACTTAACCGCTTGCGCCACAGGGCTGACCCCATAGAAAAGTTTTTTTTCCTTTCTTTTTTTGTTCTATTTTATCAATGTGTTAGTATAGTGAGATTTTTATTTGAAATCAAGTAAAGGTTAGCAGATGTATTTTTACATGACTATTTTTCTCTTCATATAAAGGTCAAATTACACTAAAATCTTTACACGTGACTTTCATGATATATTTTACTGATGTTGTTATCGCACAAAATTGGAGTTCTTTGCCCGATGCGCATAAACGAGCCAATTAATTGTAACACCAGCCTTTGAGGGGAGAAATCAGCTTTTTATTGTGCAAGATCGATCCCCAGGGAGATAGGGGGCATGTGCCCTCAGATCTGTCTCCCCGGTTTAGGATTCGGGACAAAGTTTAAGAGGTTAGGGAGAACAGGTTGGCACGCAGAAATGCTGGTGGGACAGGTTTCGAATTGTGGGCTTCAGGTATTCATGGTAAGGTTTTAAACATTTATGATGAGGTTCTAAACATCTATGGTAAAATTGGGGAGGAATTTTAACACTGGATTTTCCTGAATGAGGGACCCCTCGCTTCTGATACTAGTCCGGCTTTCAAGTTCTGGTCATGTCCTGGTCCTTGGGTTCTGTAGAAGGAGGCTTTTTGGTTTTGAGGTCGTTTCAGGTCATGATTTCTTCTTTTGTGCATGCCCTGGCTTCGTGACTTTGCAGTTTTTCTGAAAGACAATCCATCACTTTTTTGATAAGAGATGGGGTCTGTTCAAACTGGCTCTAAATGGGCCTGTGGTTACAATATTTCTAAATTTCCTATTTTTTTGGTAAAATTTAAAATATTAAACATATCCTCATAAAGAAATTTCTTAAAACCATTTTAAAATTTACTCTAATGATGACCACATGTACTTTACCCCCATTATCATTGCACTTAGTTTTCTTGGCAGGAGTATCCTAATGAGATGCTAATGGAAAATACTACTTTCTCTCTTCTTAATACTGACCCACACTTCAATATGTTCAGATAAGCAGACAAGTGAAAAAGAGCTACTATGTAAATTCAAGCACTTGATTAAAAACAGGATAAGCAAACAGTTTTTACTTTTTTAAGTTCAATAAGTGTAAATGGTACAGACAATTTGGAGTAAAAAAATATGAGTTTCAAGGGAATAATAAAACTTTCCATGGAATATTTCTTTCCAATTTTTACATAAAACATTTTATATAATATTTGATAGGTTTTTTTAAGCATACTCAAATCTCTAAAATCTTTGGGAAAGTGATATACTTTCAATGTCTAACATTTAAAATTACAGCTACTGAATTACTCTCACGATTCTATTAATGTCAAACACTTTCATATAGATCAGAACAAAATCTAATTACTTTTAAAGGTAATGCACTCATAATGTTCTTGGTTGAAATATATTCATAAAAATAAAATTCATATTTGCTTTCTCCTTTATATATTTACACAACATTAATTAAATAACTCCCTACTTTCTAAAACAACTAAACCAGAACATTATAAGGAAAGAATAAGAAATACAATTTAAATTATCAATTGCCTTCAAGGGAGGATATATACTGCTAAAAAGAATATCAAGGGATGCTATATCTTACTAAAAGTGTGGCCTCCTGTGTTTGCCTGAACATCTGGAGAGATTTTGCCCAGGCAAATATTTCCCAGGTCCTTAATTTGGGATTAAGGGCCAGAGACACCTGATTTGCTGGCCATAATCACATGAGCTCATAAGAGGAAAGGATACTAGATTGCAGACCCTTATAAATATCCCTTACTTTCAACTTCATATTTTAGGTCTTCCTATAGGGTTCCTGATACACGTATCTAGAGTCCTTTAAATAACATAGAGTTGTCCTATGACACACCTATTACTATCTTATCTCATCATTAATTACATATACCAATTAATAGATTTACACATGAGAAAATCATGTTCACATTCTTTAAATATCTTTGTCATTGTTAGATAATAAAATATTAATCATTCAAAATATGAATGAATGATAATATGACAATAACAGATGTGTCAGAGAACGTTCTGGGCAGAGCAGATATAGTGGTGAAAAAATAAACAAGAACTCCCACCCTGTGGAGCTTTCATTCTAATGATGAAAGAAATAATAAACAAGGCACATAAATATCACAAATATTAAATGGTGACATGTGTAAAGATAAAATAAAAGCAGGGCAGGGGGACTAGGAGTGCTGGGAGTGGATGAGATTGCAATTTTATAAAGAGCTGTCCATAAAGAGTGATGTGAGTAAAGTTCTGACGGGCGTGAGGGAGCAGACACAGAACTCCACGGGACGTGGTGGGACGTGAGCGAGGACCACCTTCCAGGTATAAGTAACATCAATTGAAAATGCCCTGTAGTGAAAATCTGCCTGAAGAATTCCATTGACTGACAGCGAGGAGGCCAGTGAGGCTGAGGGAAGGTGAGGAGGATGAGAAGAGAGGAGGAGGACTTTGGCTTTTTCTTAATAAGATGTGAATCCATTGGAGGGTATTAAGCAGAGAGATGATATGCTCAACCAAATTTGAAAGAATTTTTCAGTCTGCTAGACTGAGAATAGACTGAAGGGGAACAAGGCCAATTTGGGGAGATCAGTTAGGAAGCTATAGTAATTAGTTACACAAGAAATCTCAGTGGCTTTGCCCATAATGGTACCAATGAAGGTGATGAGGAGTGGCAGGAATCTACACTCATGTGGAAGGCCCAAAGGAAAGTATTTGTTGACAGGTTGAATATTTAAAATATTAATTCACATGTATAATAATTTGAAGTATATTTTTCAATTGTGGTATAGAGTTGTTCAGTGAAACATTGCAACTTAAAATCCAAGGTTACCTCACTGATTATCACTCTCAGCTAATTTCACTCCTTAATTTATCCAATAAATAATTCCTGAGAATTTAGTACATTAGATGTTTTTGTAGGAGATAACTGCTTAGCCCAAATAAGGTAAATTTTTTCTATTCTTTCTTTTATTTTAATGGAAGAGAAAACAATGTAAAAACTCAGTGGACTTACAACTGTTTGGTGATTGGCAAGTATAACCACAAACTTAGGATAAGTGCTAGAATTGTAATGAATTTACTTAAAAATTACAGAGAAACTGTGACATGTTGAGGAGTATCTATCATTTTTGGCTTCATCTATATCCCTTTAAAATGAGCTACACCAAAAGGGCAGAAAGAGGATAACTCAAAGCTATCCCAAGTCTTACTTAAAAAAAAACCACAGAACATGAAACATGATCCAGTTAAAAATACTATGAAAATCTGAAACAATGACTTTATTTCTCCTCCAAAGCTTTACCGTCTTCTCAAACTTGTGAGTTTGTCAATCTCAAGCTCCTTTATCAATGGGGAAAGATTTCAATACACCTGTCAAGAATGAATCTAAAAACTCATAAATCCTTAAATAAAATGAAATCTGCTTTTTTTTTTTTTTTCTTTCTCTGCAGTTTCAAGCTCAGAATGTTTTGATATCCCCAAATCAAGTATATGGCTTTGCAAGCTCTGAGGGCTCTGTGTCGGTTTCCTCAGTGTCTTTAAATACAAATACAATTCGCCCATCCATCCATCCATCCATTCAATATTCTTGTGCCAACTTTATGTGAGGCACTGACTATATACTGGATTACATTCAAGAAAAATTTTTAAATTTATTCCATAATCTAGGCATCAGATTGAATTAAAATCAACTAAATTCCATGTGCTGATTCAAATCCTTCCATACCTTTACAAGACACAAACTGAGTGTTAGCAAAAGTATTCCAGAGGCATATTGTCACCCGTATCCATCAGTTTCCCTCTGGCCAAAGAAATACTAGCACTTTTCATATGCAGAAATTATGAGAGAATGACTTTTTAAATACTTTTCTAATATTAAAACTACTGTAACATAAATTGGCATAAACTTTTCAGAGAACAATTTGGCATTATATCACAAAATTTGTAACAAATCTACAACTTGACCCAAAAAAAATTACTTGAAAGAATATATGTATTAGTTTACTAGGGCTGCTATAAGAAAATACCACAGAATGGCTTAAAAATCTGAAATGTATTGTCTCACAGTTCTAGAGGCTAGAAGTCTGAGATCAAGGTGTCAGCAGGGTTGTTTCCTTCTGAGGGCTGTGATGGAAGGATCTCTTCCAGGCCTCTCTCCTTAGCTTGTAGATAGCAGTGTTCTCCCTGTGTCTCTTCACATTCTTCACATCATCATGTGAGATAATATAGAACACCAGTCATATTGGATTAGGGCCCACCCTAATGACTTTGCTTTAACTTAAATACCTCCGTAAAGATCTTATTTCCTAATAAGGTCACATCTGAGGTACTGAGAGTTAGGACTTCAACATATGAGTTTTTGGGAGGCACAATTCAACCTATAATAATGTATAAATATATATGCCCAAACATAATTAATGTAGCAACTTTTATAAAGAAAAACTGGTAAGTAAAAAAAAAAACAAAAAAAAACAACTTAATTAGGCACTAAAATAGATGGTCAAATGTAGTGTGATATATTTATGCAAAGGATTGCTGTCATTTCAGTAAAAAGACTTACTTAGGTAGATGTGCATATAAATAGAAAGATATAGTTATGAAATACATCAAAAATATTCTCTTCAGTAAAAAGCAAATTGAAAAAGATTTTACGGAAGAGGTATATATATTATATATATGTGTACATTGTGTGTATATGTATATTCTTATAATAATACAAAAGACAGTATTAATTGTAATTGCCTCTAAGGATAGCACTGGGAATTTAAAGGCTCATTAAAACTTTACACCGATAACATCAACAGACTTTAAACAAATAAGTAAATAATTTGTGTAAGTGCTAGGAAGGCAACAAAAAGAATGCCTAAAGAAAGACATCAAATAAAAATTTAACTTTCCATTCAATCAATATGTGAATCTGAGCCAAGCATTCTCTCTTTGTTGTGATTTCTTCATATGTCATATGACAATAGTAATGTTTCTTTTGTAGATTTGTTTAGGAATGAAATCCAGTGGCTTACACACACAAACACAAATGAACACACACACGAGTTGTGTTGAGCTTCCGAGAGTCAAGGTGGTCGATTAGGACAATGAGCCAAACTGAAAGGACAATCAACCCTTTATTCACTCACTGTGGCAGTGCAGGTAAGAGGCAAAAGTAAATGGCACCAGCTCCCTAGCATTTGGGTTTTCTTCACATTATGGCACCAAGTGAGGGTCAGATGTCATGTAGCAGAGACAGGAAGAATTGTCTCACCACACAGGAGCCCCAAACAAAAAGCTCCTGCCTTTTTAAGGAGCTAGGGGCCAGGGAGAGGTATAGGGGGAAGGGCTGGGAATGGCAAAGTCCTGAATCAGAGCCAGAAAAAGTGCCTCAGCCAAGGCCCCTGTAAGGAGGTCTTGGAATGGAGGCATCCAGGCTTGAACTAGCCATGTGTATGAGCATGCTGGCCTAGGGGCCTGAATCCTTGACTGACAATCCCTTCGGAAAACTGTAATGCACTGGCTGTGCGTTTCCTCTAATACGGGGATGGCAGCTTTCTGCCATGAGGGCTGCCAGGTAAAAGCTCGGAATTGCCTGTGCTTGGGCCTGAAAGATCACATATAGGATTTTGATGTAAATTGTATTATGTCATATGTTATATTCCTCCTAAGATAATTAAAAGCAGGATTAGTGCAAATGCTCTATAATGTTAGTGTATAAATGCAGAGGTTTATATGCATATGCATCAAAATCGCTAGACGTGATAGGAATCTTGAAGTTTACCTTGCATTCACAAAATATGCTTTCTAAAAAGAAATATAGAGTCAAGCAGGGGGAAGAGATATTAGAGGATCATAGATGAAACAAGAGGGTCCTTGAGGAAAGTATAGCAATTTTGAGCACATTTTCAAACTGCAAATCTTAATCTCAACCTTTGATTTTAAGTATTTATAAGTTGAGATCTAGGAGAGTTAAATAATTTTGCGCCTACTTTAGAGAGCTAGACAACGAGTTAGACATTAGAGCTCTGGAATCCCAAACTCTAGTATTTATTGGATAGAGTTTCATCTTGTTGAAATATAAGAATTGCATTTCTTGAAACTATTACCTTATTTGAATTTTTACACATGATAATGTTTCTAATATTCATAGACATTAACTCAAAGCGTATTTGCAGACAATGTAACTTTGTGTAAATAGTACAAGCACTTAAAATTCTCATCTTTAGACCTGTAAATAGAAGTCACTAATTTTCATATATACAGTAGTCCTTTGCTAAATTTTGTACATTTCCTCCCTAGAATCAGAGTAATCTAGAATAAAAAAGTCAATAAAATAAGACAAGTACGTATGTTGGGAGTGAATTAAGTTCAAAAATAAACTTTATCAATAATATATTAATGATAATAAAGAGGACAATACTAATGAAAATCTGACATTTTTTTGATTCTCCAATGTTGTTCAAAGTTGATTGTAATGCTAAATCAGATAACTCTGATTCTCCTGATTTTCTTTCCAACAAAATTTTCCTGATATTTTCCAAGAGAAAAATCTACTGTCTATTTAAAATCATGGCTATCCCACTATGCTCTTTGCAACTTTTTTCATTTGCTTCCTCACTCTATTTCATTATAGTACAAGAGATGAGTTAAAATGAATAAAAGGGTGATATAGATTTTGAGACAACAATATTAATTTAAGATGATTAAAGACAGTTGTGGTTTTTCTTTTTTTAAGATCCATACAACTGAACATTGGATAGAATATTGCATATTTTAAAGTACAAATATTTAAGAAAACTTTTTGGAGTTTTATTTATAAATCTTTCAATAAATTGTGCTTTTAAGCATAGAAACGATAGTTTTCCTAAAATCTTTAAGATTTATTCAAAGAATTTGCCAAATTAGTCAATTTTTTGTAGAGTTTATATAGTACTGATGATTTTATTGATCTTAAGAGAAATTAGATAAGGATAAATATTAACTGATGCACCAATTTAAAAAAATCTGTCAATAGAAATATAATTACTATCAGTAGAATATTTTGCAATTGACATTGTAGGAAATTGCTAGCAAATATGCTTGGCATCTTTTCTACATTTTAGTCTTTCTTTAAATACACTAAAGAAATTTCTTATATAGCCAAAGGTAGTTAATAGTCCATATTAAGCAAAGATATAAAATTACATTTGATGAACATAAAGTATTGCTCTTTGTTTCATTTTGAACAGTTTCTGAAATGAAGACATTTGCATGTTTATTTTTCAAATGCACTTTATCTGTTCAAATATACTGAACAACTGGATTTTATTAGTATGCAATAAGAAGATATTTTAGGAAGGCGTAGAAGTAGTTGACATGCATTTTAGTAACAGAGAGTTTACAAGCTTGTGTTTTGCTTCTATGCTAAAAGCACAATTTTATACAAACAGTAAAGAATCAGAGATATTTTTCCTGACAACCACTCTGAATTGTTTGAAAACATTATTTTTTGTTTATGAAAATTATTTGTACATTGTGTATAAAGCATTTGAATCTCTATTTTTCAAAAATGCATACATATCTGGATGTCAGATAATATCTATGAAAGCAAAATTTTAAAAAATGGCAAGAATTCTCTGTATTTGGGCATCAATGTTTACATACACTCAGCAAATTACAGGGAACTAGTTTGGTTACACACATTGTTTTGTGCTTCTATAACAAAAACTTCAATCAAGATAGTTCCTTATTCCTACTCTTATTGTAGAAGTATCTCCAGAATTGGCCGTGATGACTTTGGATAATTTCATTATATAAAACTCATAGTTTAAATAAGACACAGTTCCTGGTGTTACCTCCAAGCATTGTACAATTTTCTACATCATGGAATCTATTTTGGGGGAGAGGGGTGCCCATGAGTAACGTGTTGTATTTTTATATGATATCTTTTGTGCTAGATAGATCAAGGTTCAAATTTCAGCAAGGTCACTTGCTAGCTTTGTGACTGAAATCTAGACTCTCTGAAAATCATTTCTTTCATTTGTAAAACTGGAATAATAATATTTACTTCTCAACTTATTTGAGGATTATTTAAAAGTATTTTTCATAAAAGTACTGAAATAGAATAGACACATAATAAATAATATCCATAACACATAATACTTTTCATATCCTTCCCACATGTGAAATATCATGTTTCCTGCTCTTTAAAAAATCATCTGAACTAAACTCAGAAACAAGCAGTTATCTATATATTGGCCCAAAAGTTTGCTTTTGAATCCATCTAACGTTTCCCGAGTGATTATAAAGTAAGTATTACATCTCAGTTGTAAAGAAGCTTTTAGATAATTACTTCACATTTTCATTTGACATAAACATTTCTTTCTAAATGTATCAGATATAATGAAGGCATTTAACAGGCCATTTTTTCACATATTGGAGCCCTATTTTACATTTTTAAATACTTATATTCACTTTCACATATAATTTCTCTTCTGCAATCTGGGTAAATACATCATAATTATTTTTAAGTTGGGGTCATGAAACTTAAAAGGGGAAGAATTTTTTCTTATTTAATCAAGATAGAAATTAATAAAAGTAGGTACATATTGGAGAACTTGGTCTTGCTTTCCTTTTCCAAAACCTATGCACCAAACTCAGTTGAGGATTGACGCATACACTATGCAATCTTTATCAAAGACTACTCTTGAGCAGTTTGACTAGAGGACATTTTCAAGGCAGCAAATTGATCAAAGTACTTATTTTCCCTAGATTCTAACACAAAGCAACATCAAATAACTCTGCTTTGTTGGTTTGGTTTTCTTGCATGCTTTGAACTAGCAGTATAATACACTAACTAAGGCTTTCTGTCCTCAAGTAAAATTATGAGTCTTTCCTCCAGAATACAGACTTTCTGAAGATACTCATGAATAGTTGAAGAAAACATACATGAAAGTCTTTTTCTTGCTTCTCTACTTAGAAACATTTTTATAATCTTCAGTTTTTATAGCTTTAGCCAGATAATCAAAATATCTCTGGTCTATCTATATGATAGGCTATGATTTATATATTTAATGAAACAACGTGTGTTTCACATAAAATAAACTTAAATGCTCTTTAGTTATATAGTCCATTACAGCAAAAGGCTCAACAACAAAGAGCGTGTAGATTTAAAAATACATTGGAAATATCCCAGAGATTATATGAATTTTTCACCTACCTTTATATGCGGAGACATATCTTCTTAGAATTTTATCTTTCTTTGTGCAAAGTATTAATATTGTTAGTTATCTGATTTAAGAAGTGTTATGACAGCTTACTGCTGAAATTATTTGTATTAATGAACTTGTGATCATTTATAATAGTTATATTATTATTTATATTTTTAGTGTTTAATTCAATATTTTATTTTTAGTATTAATATTATTGTTGTTCATAGTATTATAAATAGCCATTTTTATGAAAGAGAAAAAAGAATTTTAATTCTCTAATAATAAAGATTTGGGACAGTGTTAAACAGACTTGTTGGATTTAGTATCATTATTTTCCATGCCAATTTTAAGTACTAGGGTAACAATAATCAGCAATTAAATTTGCTTCTTTACTTATCATTCTTTTTTGAAATAGTCTGAATCTCTATTTTCTTATATGGTTGTGGGACTTACATGAGGAGCAGATGGTTGGTTGAATTCTAAGTAACAGGATGTGTGGGGATGATAGAGGACGAAGGAGCTTATTATGCATTTCCTATCTTAACTCCCAACTGCAGTCTCTTAATTAGGGGTTGTTGTGGTGACAATAGAAAGGGCTAAAAGAATGTGTTAGAAGAGGAGTTGACTAGAGAGGGTCAGGGGCTTGTCCTTATGTATGGAGCTGTGGCAAGCATGTTTTTTTGCTAGAACATATACTCAACCATCTTGTGCTCCTAAAAACACTCTTTCAAACTTATTTATAGCCTTTCTAGGAACAATTCAAAATATCTCAGGAACATATAATATTATCTTTTACATACTATATTTTGGTAGAAAAATTAACTGCCTTTGTGTGTGGTAAACCTGATGATGACTAGATTGAATAAAATAATCAGGATCTCTTAGGCAATCAGCATAGGATAAAAATATGAATTAATTTTCAAACTGATAATCTATATCATTAAATATCACTGACCAAGGTCCTGTAACTCAGGTGAAAATCACAGCTCTCAATGAGCTTTGTTATGAGATTGTATTGTATTTTCATGTATGTTTCATTTATAAAAAATTGCCTTAAGACTGACATATATTGCATATAAAATCGTTACCTATGTCTCTGAGTTATTTACAAATGCTTGAAAACAGTTGACCAAAAAATGTCCATTTATTATTACAGTGACATTATTTTTCTGTTCTTTTTTCAAAAAAGATAGCATTGGAAATTTTCACTTTTATTTCTTTCTCATTTCTGACAGACTAAAATGCAGATACTGAGAAAATAATCGATAGATCAATCTACCCGTTCCTCCATTAATCATTCCACAATGAAATAGTTTTTTTAAATGCCTGAGGTACAGCAATGAACAGAACAGACAAAAATTCATCCCAACTTAGAAATTCTAGAATGAGGAAACAGACAATAAAAAGGAAAGCAAGTAATTATACATTATGTAAATGGTGATAGAACTTTGTAGGTAAAGGGTTTGGAGACTGCCTGGAAAGGGTGCCGGAAGTTATTACTTTTTTGCTAATGATTTCTGAAAGCAGGATATTTGAGGAGAGAACTGAAAGAAGTGAGGGAGTCAACCACGGAGGTAGCAGAGTAAAACATTACAGAAAGATAAGGCAGACTCAAGATTCAGGTCAAAAGCAGTAAAAGAATAATGAACCCAGTGTGTCTGGAGCAGAGTAAGCTTAAACAATAATAGTAGGAGATGGAAGTGATGGGCAAATCCTGTTGGGTTAATTGCCGTTGTAAGGACAATGGCTTTTATTTTGAAAAAGGTATGAAGCCAGTGGAGACGTTTAAGCTGTTGAGTAACAAGATATTGTTATATTTTTAAAGTATCACTCTGTCTGCTATATTGTAAGTAGACCACTCATTGGCATGCGGGGTTAGAAGCAGGAAGCACAGTTAGACAGCTCTTGTAAAATTCTATGCAGGACATGATGGTGACTAGGAGGGTGAGATAGGTGGATTATGGCTGCGTTTGCAGTGTTTGCTGTGCATTAGATGTGGAGATACACAAGAAAGGTTGAAGTCAAGAATGACTCCAAGAGTTTTGGGTGGAGCAACTGAAAAATAGAAGGCTGGTTGATTTCAGGTTTGAAAGCAGAGAAATCAGCAGTTTGGTTTTGGACATGTTCAGTGTTGGGATGCCTGTTGTATATTTTGCAAGTAGAGTGTCAAGTCTGCATTTGGGATTCAGTCTAAAGTTCAGAGGAGGGGTACAGGCTGGGAATATAATTTAGTTTTCATCCATGCATAGATGCTATTTAAAGCGTGTGACCAGATGAGATCACTTGGACGGCTAGTACAACAACAAAAGAAAAGAGATCCAAGTACTCTTTTGGATATACCAAAACTGAGAGATCGGGAAGATGATAAATCTGGCCATGGAGTCTGAGAAGAATTACTAGGGAGCTAGTGGAAGAATCAGAACAAATGTGGGTAACTGAACCACATTTTACATTAGTGGAAAGATTAAATTCCTAGAGTAGCCATTTCTGTCCACATAAAAGTAGCTCATCTTAAAATATAGTCGGAGAGCATACTGTGAAAACCAGGGTTCCCATGAAAATGAGGGTTTTTTTTTATCTTTATTAGAATACATATTGCCTCATTTTAAATAACTTTTTCTTTTTAGGAAAATTCTCCAAAGATCTTCTTAAGTCATGTTAAGTACTGAACTTACTCAAAAAGAAAAAAAAAAGTAGTAACTGGAGATACTTAGCAGCTCGCAGGATAAAAAGGAAAGCTTAGAGACAGAAATACTTAAAAACAGGAAAAATATTTAATTAGCTTTCCTTGAGTCACATAACTGACAATAACCTAGGGTGGGGGAACATGTCATTGTGATTAACGGTCACATTAGACTCTTGCAAAGGAAAATCAGGTTACCTTGACCAAAAGAATATGAATTGTATATTGAGATTATTTTTAATTAATCTTTGATAATTTCCTCCCTTGCATTGTCTTTTTCCTCTCCTTCTAGCACTGTTAGAAAATGAAAATCAGAACCTCCTAAAACTAGAACACAATTTTTCTCGAATAGTTTCCATCTCACTGATTTTTTTGGCTCTACAATAAAAAAATTAATCAATTTTATCTTCCAGATAAAATCTCAAGTCTATAGCCAATTCCAATTCTTAATATAATATTTTAAATTTTGAATAAAAATGTTTAATTTTCTGATCATTTCATTGACATAGCAAGTCTGTTCTGTATATAGAACTGAAATCTCCTCTGCAAACTCTCTGAGTGTAATAATAGAATATTTCTACAACTGTAAGATGTTCTTTTTGTTCACTGTTTTGTTTTCTGTTTAATGGTTTTTCTCTTTAATGCTGTTACCCTCGAATATCTCACGGTCCTTGGTAGTCTGATCACAGCTGTAAATGAAGGACCAGTTGGAAGCATCAGTTGAATGTTTCTTCTGGATTTGTGCAGTTTTCATCAGACCCTTTCCTTGACTGTAGACATCTGAGTATATTTACACATGAATTTCCATTAATATGCAGGTATCATGAGCAGAAAGAAAGGGTAGAGGAGAAAGAACTCAAATAATCCAGCCAATTGTCAATGTCTGCTGTCAAACTACAGTGTCTCTGGTATTTATCTATCAATCATTTTCCACACACATTTATATAAACATTTTATTAAGCTAAACATTAAAGGCATATAAAAATCTGTATATTGTTTGTAATACATAAATAAAATGCACACCTATGTCCTGAAAATATCATTTTACAAAGGGAACATTTCTAATGTTGTTAGCATCTTCTGCTATAATATAATTGCTTTATCCTCTTTGGAGGTAAGCTATGTTTTAAATTTTGTTTTTATCATTTATATGCCTTCTTAAAGGAGGTATAACATAGGTAGATAGATAGATAGATAGATAGATAGAGAGATAGATAGATAGATGAAACCCTAGGCAATATATGGCTTAGTGTCATGTATTTTTGAATATAATAATATTTTATTATATTTTATAATAATTTTATATAATATAATAATATATAATAATAAATAAATATAATAATATTTATTATTATACAAGACAATATTTATAATATATATTGTATATACTATATACAATATAACAGCATTTATTCTGCCATCACTTGCCAACTTTCTTCTTCTCTCAGATGTATATTTGTGAGATTCGTAATTTTTACTTTTGTGTCTCCAGTTCAGTGGTCAGCAAACTATGGCCAATGGAACAAAGCTGGAACCTAGTTTGGTTTTTTTTTCAGCCCATGAGCTAAAAGTTTTTTTTAAATATATATTTTAAAGGTGTTTTTTAAAAACAGAAGAAGTATGTATGACACAGAACATATGTGTTTCTAAAAGCCTAAAATATTTACTTTCCAGCCCTTTACATAAAAAGTTTGCTAACGTCTGCTCTACTTCATTCATTTATCATAATTGTGTAATAATTTATTTTATCAAATTACAAAATTTACTTGTTGTGTGGTCTTGGTGGACGTTTGATTATTTACAAGTCCTTTTTTTTTCATTTTGCTTTTGTTGTTCTTTTGCTATTCCAGTACCTTATGTATTTCCTAATATACATGTAAATAATATTGTCTAAAAATACGATACAGGGTATTTATTTAACATGTATTTTCATTTTTACTAGACTCCAACATGATTGAACAAATTATACTCTGCAGTGCATAAGTGTTTTCGTTCCTACATATCCCCATCAACACTTGGAATTCAGCTGCTATAAACGTGTATCTCATTGTGGTTCTTATTTGCACTTCACAGATTAGTATTGAGATGAAATATCTTTTCATATATCTATTGGTCTGCCATGCTCTTGTGTCTCTAAAATGCCTGTTCATTTCTCTTGCCCATGATTCTATTACGTTTGTCCTCTCATTGATTTATTGTTCTTTACACATATTGAATATTAATCCTTCATGGACTATTTTCATTTCAAATATCGTCTTCATTTTGTGACTTGTCTTATGACTTTATTGTGTTTCTTTGATAAACATATATTTTTAATTTGAATGTAGTAGAATTCACCAACCATCTCCTTTATGGTTTTACATTCTTTGTTACTTAATTAAAAACAACATTTCCTGACCTAAGTTAAGAGATATTTACCTCTTTTGATTTTCTCGTTTTAATTTTAATTGAGTTTTGCATCTGGTATAAGGTAGAAATCCAATTTAATTGTTTTATTTATGGATAACAAATTTCCCCAGACCATCTATCAGTACTCATTGATTCCCCACCTTACATGCAATACCAGTTCTATCACAAAAATTTTCCATATATTCATGTTTCTTTATTTTTCTGTTCTATTAATATAATATAATTTTGAATGATGGTTAATTTTTGGTAATAATGGGAGGAAAATGTGTCTCCTTATAAAATTAAAAAATAGGATGTGAGTTTAAAGTATAGTGAGTAGATAAATACTGCTGAAAATGAGTATTATTTTGAAAAGTTTAGAAATACAAATTTAAGAGGGAGGAAATAAGGACTTGAAAGCCATGTTTGTTACAGAGTATGAGTAATGAAATCATACATATATTATAACAGCTATAGTTAGATGCATTGAAAATCAATATTTTATGGGGCAAGCTCACCCTAATGATCACCTAGGACAATGTTCTTATGAAACATGATATAGGTCTTGCACATGACTTAATTATGTGATGTTTTCTATCTTAGAATTCTATTTCAGAAAGATATATGAGATGCTTAACAATGAGAATAGCATCCATTAGGGAGTGCTAACCTTGCGCTATAAAAGTTTTCCTGGATAAATAGCATGAATTAAACCAGGGGAGCTATGGCTAAATTTAACATTAAAGAGTGTGTTCTAAATAACACAGATAAACACACATATTTTTTAAATCTCACTTTTCTAAATATGAGAATTTGTGATTTTAACTACATGGGAAGGTGAGAAGTCAACATTCAGGATTATTTTATTTAACTCAGCAGTTGTTGTTCAATTTTTGGTCTTCCCAGAACCTATTACTTCCTTTTGTTTGTCACAGACTCTGTACTTGCAGCTAGGGGAATAATAAAAGTTGGAAAATTTTAGACCCTCATTCTCTTGTACACTGAAAGGTGAAAAGAAAATCAAAGCCAAGAAGTTAGAATCATTGTCTTGCACTTTTCAAATTGTTTTTGAAAAAGAAATATCCCTCCACTTCTGTTGGCTAAGCACGCAAATGAGTGATGGTGTCTATGCAATGAGAAGAAAATTGGTGAAAGTGAATGAACCTGCCCACGTAGTGAAAAGGAAAGATCAGAGATGAAGAAAGATTCCTAAACAGTACTGGTTTCCAGGTGTCTCTGCCCTTCTTGATGCTTTGGTTTCAGTTGTTCTTTTGATTCTACGAGACACTCAGTATACAATTTATAAATCCCTTTTTTTGATTAAGCTTTCACAAGGGTTATTTTTTCATTTCATCATGGTTCTCTCCAGTAACTCAAATATGACATTTTTTGACTTCTCATAGCTATGTGAGCCTCCCTTATAGTCTCCCTTATAGTCTACATACATGAAATTATATATGTAGAAAACTATGAAGCCAGCAAGGAAGAGTAAATCACCAATGTGAGGAAAGAAGCATTTCGTCATTTTTCTGTTATTTTTAAATTGCATGTGTTTTGTGAGGCTATGCAAATAACCAGATTATAGAATCACAGAATCAAAGAATATTTAAACCAAAGTCAATATATGGGAGCATTTACTCTAAGTATATAATTTTAGCTGAATGATAAAGATAAAATACTTGAACAAGATTTTCTAGGCTACGTCTGAGTTAATAACAGAGAAAAGGGGCAGAATGAAATAACATTCAAAATATAGTAGCCTCTGAAGAGGTGAATGAATTGGCAAATTAATATCTTTTGGATTAAGGGGGAATGAGGTACAAATAGTACTCTATAAATGTAAAAACATATTGAAAAAGAATAGCCATTGGTCTATACAATATTTTTACTTGACAGGTATAAATAAAACTGATTTCTTAGCATCATCAGTATTCAAAATTTATCTTCTATTTTCTTTCATTTGACATTTTCCCCAAATATGATTCAGTATCTCATTCCTTAATCTTTACACTCTAAAAAAGGTGGATTTTAATAAGCCAGATTGTGAATTGCTAACTTCTGGGGAAAAGTTTATGTATTGATCTTTGCATTTTTGACATTTCCCCCAAGTGAAAATCTATCATTTCTTTAAAACTGCTTTTCTTAATATGAATATATATTTGGCCTATAACATTTTACCAACAAAAATGATGTTTTCTGTGAAGTTTTCATAACCTTGAACTTCTTTCACAAATAAGAGAAATACAAATGTTTCATATTGAAAACTGACAAAACAATTTGAAAATACCTGGAAGACCGGGCCAAAAAAGTTTAATGTGCAATGATAAAGCTAAAGCTAAAGCTTCTGAAGTAGTTTAATTTTAAGAGTTGGCTATCAGTACTGCTATTTCTGTTCCTTAATCATTCATTTATTGGTTTACACAGCTATTGTGTGTCTAGCACTATGCTAAGCCCCAGAGATAGAAGAGTGAAGAGGGGAATTATCTTCACTTTTTATTATGTATAAAAACTAACATGACAAAGGAGAGTATATTATCCATTGGAAGTGTATAAAAGATGGTAGCAGTCTGGTCTAGAATGGATCAGGCAAGACTGCCTGTAAAAAACAGAATTACAGAAAAGCAGTTCAACAAGCAAGTGTGGAGGATGGGGATTACAAGATTGAGGAGGTACACAAACAATAGTCCCAGCAGGAAACACTATGTTAGAAGATGAAGACATAAGAGAGAATTTGGTACATCTGAAAAACTGGAAGAAATACAAACCAGCAGTAGCTGAGAAAGACAGGGAAGATCTGGGGGAAAAAAAAAAATGATCTGGTGTGCAACACAGTCAAAGACCACATTCTGAGAGTTTTGTAAACAATAGTAAGGAGGATACATAGTTTTATCTAGGGTTGTGACACGATTCGGTATGTGTTTTGAGGAAAAAATAAAGATGCCTCAAATTAATACTCACAATTCGTACAACAGCTCTCTTGTTTCTAATAAATTATTTATTCCTGTGGCAGTTTGTAATTTTGGACTGTGTACAGCACATTTTGCATATTACGTTTTGGGTCTACCAGTTTGGTCTAAATTTTATGGAGAATGTTGATTTTGTTGTTGTTGTCAGCAGACAATCTGCTCACAAGTGCAACCTGCCTTCTGTGGACTGTGGTTTCAATGTCATTTGAGTTTTTACAGCTTCCTTAGTGTTATTCAGATCTGCCCCCATGTACGCAACACACCAGATGAGGACCTGGGCTGGTGTGTCTGTTGGTTGGGTTTCCAAAGTCTTTGGTATGCCAGATAGGATCAGATCCACAAAGGCATGTGCAGATTGAGGGGGAAGCCCAGGAGTTCATCAATAGCTTTATAGAGTTTCTAATTCACATTACTTCTCCAAGACCTACCCCATACTTTCGAGTTCTATGAGGCTCCTCTTTTTCAGCCCTCTTTCTACAAAGCTAGGTTTTTGGTTATCCCATTCTTTTGTGCAATTCCACAACTGTGCCTACTTCTGAGAATAAGCAGCAGAAAGAGAACCAAAAAAAAAAAAAATCACAGATGTTTGCCCCTCCTTTTCGGCCCCTCAGCTCCATAGAGGACAGAGGAAGCAGTCCCTCCATCAGAAGTTTGGCTCATGCGGATTCCCATTAATGGTTTCTGCCACCTCTACCACAGTATTCTTGAGTCGTGGAGCATGGCAGGGGGAAAGAAAACAAAAAGAAAAAAGAAAAGCATGGGATTTGCACACAACATTTGAGATTTATTTATTCCCTTTCCTGTGCTACAGGACAAAAGAAAGAATTCTTCTGGAGCTCTGTCTGTGCAATGATTTCAGAGGGGGTGAAATAGTAAATTCACCACAGGTACAATTAATGCATATTAATTGAATTCTGCTCTTCTTCCCCTATCTGCCTGTTACTTAGTATTTACCTTTCCAAGTCTGAAAATAGCTGTTCCACGTATTTTTTCCATGTTGTATAGCTTTAAGGTCTGTGTATATTTTGTTTGTTCATTTTTGCATACAGTGTCCAATTGTTCCAGCACCATTTGTTGAAAAGACTGTCATTTCTCCATTTAATTACCTTTGTCAAAGACAGTTGAATATAGCTGTGTGGGTCTACTTCTGGGTTCTCTATTCTGCTCCACTGATGTATGTGTCTGTTCTTTTGCCCACATCACTCTGTCTTGTTTACTGTAGCTTTATGGTAAGTATTGTGCTTGGGATGTGTCAGTCCCCCAAATCTGTTCTTCTTCAGTATTGTGTTTGCTATTCTGGGTCTTTAGCTTTTTCATGTAAATTTTTGAATCTGCTTGTTTATATCTAAGAAATATTTTACTGGGATTTGGATCCAGATTGTGTTAAATGAATAGATCAATTATGAAAGAATTGACATCTTAACCTGAGTGTTCCAATCCTTGCATACAGAATATCTCTCCATCTATTTTAGACCATCTTTGATTTCTTTCATTAGAGTTTTGTGGTCTTCCACATATCAATCCTGTATATATTTTGTTATATTTATATGTAAATATTTCACTTGTATTTTCGTTTACTATTGTAAATAACTGTTTTTAATTTCAAATCGTGATTGTGCAGTTCTAGTACATAGGAAATAATGTTTAAGTTTTCTTGTTAAATGGAAAAACCAAAGTGCAAACAATATGAATAATACAAGGATGAATGATTCTTAAACAGCTAGTGAAAAATATTCCAGATAAAATAACATTAGTGTCACCTGGCACATCAATAGGCATTCAGGAAGGTCCTAGATTCACATCAATTTCTTGCCCTTGATGGTGTGTAGATATGGAACCAGTCTCTCATATTTCACAGCCTTAAAGAGTTAATGGGTAATATTGTGTATGTGTGGGTGGGGAGGGGTGCACAGTGCACAGGGGGGTTTAAAACCGTTCAAGAGAGTAGTAATGATGAGCTTCAACTGCATGACCAAATTATCACTGAAAGAGGAACATACACAGTTTTGTGCGGCTCTAAAATATAGGAAACCTGGGGAAGCTCTACCACTGTCTGAGAATATTCTGCATTGTTTCCTACTTTGGTTGTGCTACCTATAATTTTTTGTATCCTTTGTTATTACTGAATCTTTAAGTCCACTAGCAGGTTATACATTATCATCTTTATGATGATAACATAACAGTGCCATGTGCAAAAACATACTTTATATAGATAGATATTAGTAAAGGTGAATTGAAAGTGTATTGCAAAGATAAATTTGAACTCTTAAGAGTTTTAGACATCAGAAGAAGTTTTTATTTTTTGTGAGGAAGATCAGCCCTGTGCTAACATCTGCCAATCCTCCTCTTTTTTTTGCTGAGGAAGACTGGCCCTGGGCTAACATCTGTGCCCATCTTCCTCCACTTTATATGGGATGCCGCCACAGCATGGCTTTCCAAGCAATGCATCAGTGCGTGCCCGGGATCCGAACCAGCGAACTCTGGGCCACTGCAGCGGAGCGCGCGCACTTAACCACTTGTACCACCGGGCCGGCCCCCAGAAGCAGTTTTGAAGGAGGGAAGAGAAGTGACTTTCACATATTATTTAATATTCTTGCTTTATACTCTGCAGAAAAGTGTGTAATAAAATGGAAATTGAATAACATGTTATTAAGTTAAACAAGATTATATAATCAAATGTGATATGTTATATAATCTTTATACATTTTTCAGTCTTTTAAAATGTTAGTCATTGGCATGAGTGAATGGAAGAATCTTATTATGGTTTTAATTTGCTTTTTCCTGTTGACTAACAAAGTTGAGAACTGTTCATGCATTTATTGATCGTTTAGAAGGCCTCTTGTGAAGTGCCTGTTCAAGTCTGTTGCACATTTTTCTATCAAGTTGTCTTTTTCTTATTGACTTACAGGAAAATTTTATATCTTCTTGATATGTTTTGCAAATATCTTCTCCTACTCTCTGGATATGCCTTTAACTCTCATTTCATATCTTTCAATGAATGGATATTCTTTACTTTAAAATAGTCCACTTTATCAATATATTTTATGATTTACATTGTTCAGGCCCTGCTTAAGAAAGCTTCATTGAAAAAGAACATCTCCAAAAATCTACAACTAACATCATAGTTAATGATGATAAACTAGATGGCTTTTTCTCAAAATTGGGAACTGGCCAAAGATGTCCTCTCTCACCACTCCTATTCAATGTTGTACTGGAAGCCCTAGTTAGTTCAATAAGATAGGAAAAGGAAATAAAAGGTATACACATTGGGAAGGAAGAAATAAAACTGTCTTTGTTTGCAATGACATAATTGTCTATGTATAAAATCTCAAAAAATTAACAAAAACCTCCTGAGATATAACATGAATTCTAAAGAAAATTTGAAAATTGGAAATTAAATATATAGTTTTTAACTACTAATGCAACATTTTATCATTTGCTTTCTGCATGTACTTGATGATGGCCTAGAATATATAATGAAATGAAGGCATCAAAATTATGCTGTAAATGTAGTAGAATTTAGTTAACTGGGATTTTCTCTGAATTCATTTTAGGAAATAAACAGAATTCACTGTCTAAGACATTGCATCTGTTAATTACAGGCATCAAATATTTTAAATTAGCAGTCTGAAAATACTACTTTGTATGTGCAACAACAGTTACATGTAACAATCTATAAGAACTTTCACATACATCTCTCGTGTTAGATAAAAAAGATGCGTCAACATACTGATTCTAAAGTTTGGAAAGGCAACATACCTAGAGTAGCCAACACAACATTGAAGAACAAAGTTGGAAGACTCACTCTACTCCAATAAAGCTACACAACAATAAGGTATTGAAAAAACAGTAGACACATAGATCAATGGAACATAATAGACAGCCCAGAAGTAGATCCACATATATATAGTCAAAAATATTTTGTCAAAGAAGCAAGGTAATTTAATAATGAAAAACAACAGATGGTGATGGAAGAACTGGATGTTCATATGCAAAAAGAAATAAACCGAAATGCAGAATTTATGATTTTGACAAAAATTAACTCAAAATGGATCATAGATCTAACTACAACATGCAAAACAATAAAACATATAGAAGAAAACATTGGACAAATGCTTTCTCTCCTTGGGATTAGTGATGACTTTTCAGATACACCAGAAGTATGATCCACGAAGGAAAACTTGAGAAGTTGGGCTTTATTAAAATTAAAAATGTTTGGGGGCCGGCCCGGAGGCACAGTGGTTAAGTGCGCGCACTCTGCTTCAGTGGCCCAGGGTTCGCAGATTTGGATCCTGGGCACGCACTGATGCAACGCATGTCAAGCCATGCTGTGGCAGTGTTAAAGTAGAGGAAGATGGGCATGGATGTTAGCCCAGGGCCAATCTTCCAAAAAAAAAAATAAAGAGGAGGATTGACACTGGATGTTAGCTTAGGGCTGGTCTTCCTCACAAAATAAATAAATAAGTAAATAAAAATTAAAAATGTCTGGGGCCAGCCCAGTGGCCTAGTGAGTAAGTTTGGCATATTCTGCTTCAGCAGCCTGGGTTCACAGGTTTGGATCCTGGGTGCAGACCTACACCACTCATCAGCCACACTGTGGTGGTAACGCACATATAAAAAGTAGAGGAAGATTGGCAGAGATGTTAGCTCAGGGCTGATCTTCCTCAAGCAAAAAATGAGGAAGATTGGCAACAGGTGTTAGCTCAGGGCTAATCTTCCTCAGCAAAAAAAAAAAAAAATTAAAATGTCTGTTCTGTGAAAGACAGAAGAATGAAAAGACAAGAGGCAGTCTGGGAAAAATATTTGCAAAACACATATCTGATACAGAACGTGCATCCAAAATATACAAGAACTCTCAAAATTCAACAACCAGCAAATAAACAACCCGATTAAAAAATGGGCAAAAGATCTGAACAAACACCTCACCTAAGAAGATACACACATGACAACTATACGAAAAACTGCTCAACATCATTTATCATCAGCAAAGCAGGTAGGACCCTCTAGGTCAGAGGAAGGACATTGGATTTTATTCCAAGTGTTATTTCATTCTGAGTAATTGGAGATTACTGAGCAGAGGAATGATGTGATGTGATTTATATTTTAGATGATCCTTCTAGTTTCTGTGTGAAGGCCAGATTTATGGAGGTCAAGAGAAAAAGCAGAGAGGCTATTTAGGAGGCTTGTGAAATAGTCAAGGGAGAGATGATGCTTGGGTAAGTGTAATAACAGTGAACATGACTGAAAGTGTATAAATTTAGAATATATATAAACATATATTTTTCTAAGGTGGATGTTGCTGGTGAGAGGAAAAGAGAGAAAGTGAGAAGATGACTCCAGGTGGCAAATGGTGGTATTTCCTGAACTAGAGACCATGTGGGAGGCAGAAGAATCAGGGATGCATAGTTGCTCTAGGTAGATTTGAGATGCCTACCAAACATCCAAGGCGATGTCAAACAGACATTTGAATAAGCAAGGATGGCACTTGAAGGAGAGTTTGAAGCTGAGGTTACAAATTTGGCATACTGATGGAATTTTAAGCCACAGGAATTGGAATATATATAAATGTTTATATCAATTTCTATCTCTATCAATAGATAGACTTTTTAGGATGCTATCAAAATAATGTTCTGTCACTGAATGCTTAATTTCACTAAACTTCAAATGAATGATGAAAGGTAAATTCTTGAGATAAGTTTTTAAGGTTTCATTTTTTTTTTTTTTTTGCATTTATTAAGTTGGCAATCTCTCTTTTCCCCTCTGAACATAAAAGTGTGGACAATTACAATCACAGCATTACTCATTTGTGTAGTCTGCCGTTTCCGTTTTATAGAACTTCCAAGTCAAGCTTTTCACTTCTAGCTCCCTTTATTAACCACTAGTTAAACTGTGGTTTGGGGATGCATTTTGTCAATATTTGAATTATTGCACACTTTAAAGAACTATGTTTATTTGGTTGGATGGTTGATATATTAGTTAGGGCCAAATAAAGAAAGCTGAAACAACCCAACTACTTTAATCAGCAAGTGATTTCATGCTGGGAATTAGATGCAAACCATTTTGTTAGAAGGGCTTGGAGACTGCTGTATGGGCTGGGGCCCAAGGGAGAAGCCTGTACAACTTTGAGTTTGAGAATACACTGCAGAAGCTATGACTCAAGAATCAGGGAGCTGTTTCTATTAAATCTATTACAAACTCCTGATAAAAAAAAAACTAGAATGGGACAACAGATTACTGGATTGGGCCTCAACATGCAAACCACCTCTTGATCCCTCAAGAACCTAGGGACAGGACACTGCTCTTGAAAACTCAGTAAGTCTGTAACAGCTTAGCTAGCAACACCAGAAGGAGGAGGACGAAGGTCTCATTTCTCTTTCTTAGTCTAGATCTTTCACAAGTGCATGAATTCCGGAAGCCTATTTCACATCCAAAACCCTAGCTGCAAGGGAGCCAGAGAAAAAAAATTTTTTTGCAATTTTTTTTCCCATTTTTTGTTGGTTTACTTTGTTGTTGTTTCTGTATTCCCTGTTTCAATTTACTGACAGGGAGATACATTAGAAGTATGTACAATACTACAATTTTATTTTTACTTTTAAATAAATAACTATAAATATTTTAATTTTATTTTTATATTTATTTTTATTGTAGTTTGTACATTCTATTATAGGGCTTATATAGTAGCATGAGACTGGTATAAACACTTCAATCACATTTTTACTTAAAAGTAAGCAGTCATCTGTTGCCCTTGACCCCCAATTTGGGGTGTGTGTGTGTGTGTGTGTGTTATAACTGTAACAACACAGTATTGAAAGTTACTATAGTATTGAGAAATTTAGGGCCTATTTACAAAAATATCTCAGATATTTTACTTATAAATATATATATTTTTTACCTGTATATATAACGTTGGTATATGTTATAAGTAATTGTTTAAATTTTCCTCAACACATAGCACAGTATGATAGCAGATGCTCAATAAATATTTTTGGGATACTTTCAGTGCAATAATGATCTTTATAATATAATAAATTCTATTTGCTATAAATCCATGTTGTCATTTATAAACTCTTTAGATCTAAAAAACTAACACTACTGATTTGTGAAAATGATGTTAAAAAATATTATTAATCACATAAATGACCCTTTTAGAAAGTTTCATCCCACACGAACATTCCAATGCAACCTGTGTCATTTTTTCATTTATTTCTTTAAAAATACTTTTCATTTACAATGTTGTATACCAAAATCTACAAATAATGTGTTGTAAAACTGGTGATTGTGGATTCTGCTTATAGGTAGAATCCTTTTTTTTTCCTTGAATGGTTGCCAAGGAAAATCTAGCTCAAGAGACTATGTAAGAGAAAGTACTTGAGATTTCTTGTCTCTCCTAGATTTGTAAGGGTTGTTATTTATATCTCGTTGCAAAGAGGAAAATTGGACTAATGCTCACCCCAATGATACTGATATTGAAATCTCCTGAAATGAGTATTTGTTATGATGATTGACAGCATGATTATATGAGATCTTAAGTAGCCATGATTACATTGTGAATTCTCATGTTTAAATTTTTTCAAGTGTTTTAAATGCTGATAGCCTTCAAAATTAGTGAACACTTACCAAATAAAGGCATTAGAATAAATTTATAATATTGAAAAGCTCTCCAGATTTTTTTTTCTGGAATGTATCCCAGTACAGTGAATTATTTGATTATATATAACTACCGAAGACCTTCTAGAAATGTTTCTCTATTATTTTATAGTGTTTTCTAATATAAAAAAAGTAAGTTACAATATTTTTAAACAGTTCTGATGTGTATTAAATACAACATAAAATATTCAATGGCTAATAGCATATACTTTAAAGAGTATTTCATAGCATTGTGTTGCTATTATTTTCAAAATTGTGATTTTTTAAATTTAATTAGTAATTTTATCATGGTCATAACCAAACAAAAGGAATTTACCTTGCTATTTTACTATAGTTAAGATGCATTTACATGTGAAAAATATAAAAATTTTGATTTAACAAAGAAAAATATGTATGTTCATGTGTGTATGTGTGTAAATACATGTAGCTTTATTTTAATGTAGTCAGTATATATATGTGTATATATGTATGTTATATGTATATATATGTATTCACACACACACACACACACACACACGTCTGTTAGCAGTTTTCCAGAACTACTAATGCCTGTTGCAGAAATTCGGGAAAACATTTTGTTTTCTCCAAAATAAATGGTTTACTGGACTAAGGATCAACTTCAAGACATTCTGGCACCACTGAATGTTCAAAAGCTGACAACAGTGACTCAGCTTTTCCAACAAAAATGAATTAAATATTATTGTGGTTAGATTGTGTGGTTAGTATTAGAAACTGCATCTTTTTAAAGTTTCCTTGAATTTCACCTTTGTGTTTTCTTAGCAATCAAAACACCATTTCCTCCTTTCCTCTGTGTCATTATATTTTTACTTTCACAATTGTAAACGCTAGATGCAGTTCTTTCCTTTTTCTTATTTAAGGTCTTTTAGACAAGATAAACAAATACAACTGTGTGTTTGTAATATTTTTGTATCTATCCATACGGATTGTTTTAATTTTGTGTATCTATTGATTTAATTTTTATTAGTTGCTTAGATAGTTTTTGAAGTGATTTTCTGATTCATAGAATGAAGGAGAGAATTGCTGAAAACTTGAAATATAAGTACATTCCAGAGTAGTCTCTCTGTTTTTGTTCTTTTCCACATAATAACAGCTACATTAATGTTTTTCAGTGATTTCTTGAAGAATTTCTTTGCAATGCTCTATATGTAATTATTTTTCTCTTACCAATTTAATTTTATCAAGTTGTTCAATGCTGGCTTTGAGACTCAGGAATAAGGCAGCATTTGAGTGCTATCTGGAAAGATAACCAATGTTGAGACATGCACAGGTGATATAGGCAGAGAATTCCATGTTGTAGGGAACGCAAAAGCCAAAATATGGAGGAATATTCAGAACTTAGAACGCAGAAAGGTGATGAATAATTATTGGGATATTATTGAATAGATATGGCTAGATTAAAGGTATCATCAGGGGCTGGCCCGGTGGCGTAGCGGTTAAGTTCATGGATTGTGCTTTGGCAGCCCAGGGTTCGTGAGTTCAGATCCTGGGTGCAGACCTACTTACCGCTCATCAAGCCATGCTGAGGCAGCGTCCCGTATAGAAGAGCTGCAACTCTACAACTATGATACACAATACGTACTGAGACTTCGGGGAGAAAAAAAAAGAGGAAGATTGACAACAGCGCAGGGCCAATCTTCCTCAAAAAAATTATATCTTCAGTAGGAGTTTAAATATTTTTTCCTCATCTTATGGCCAATTATGAGCTCATCAAGATTTTTTGAACACGAGAAATGTAATCAGATTCATGCTTTAAAATTATTTAAATAAATATGGGCTAAAACGTACCGTTTTAAGGTAAGAATCAAAAGTAGAGAAATAGGTTAGACGGGTAATGAACTGTTCCTGAGGAAAGTTAGGGGAGCCCAAAACTAGGATAACAGAGAGAATAAAGAAGAGAAGGTGAAAGACGATTCCGAAGTGTCGGGTTTAGATTATTTCAAGAAACAAGAAGAAAAAAAGGTTTTCTAGAATTCTATGTTTTTATGATTAATTCAGTTATGAACACATTGATTTTCAAATTCATCATGACCTAGAAATATAGCTACAATATAGAACTAGAGCTAAGAAGTAAGACCAAAAAATCATGACTAAAAAAAGAAGTATTCCTTCAGTTGAGAGCCTTTACCGACTGCCTTCTGTGCTGTAGGCATTATGCCGGAGATGAACTAGACAGCGCCCCTTTCCCTGCAATGTAGTGGGGATCCTATCAGGTGAAACCAAAGTAATTTCAAGGTAAACATAGTAAATTTGGTGTTTTTAACCTAGGATGCCTGACTTCTTAGGGATTCACGTATGGACTTGATTCTATCCGTGGGCCCCAGAACTAATAGGGAACATTTGTGCAAATAATCAGATACACGTTATTCTGGTGACTAGATCCATAATTTTTATCAGCTAATGATATTAATATATTATGCTTCCCCATAAAAAATTTAAGATCAATTGGAACTTAATGAAATAAACTTTTTAAGACAGTACTTCATGAGTGTCTATATGGAGTGAAAAAAAAGCCAGAGAACGTATGATTAGAGAGGTAAAAGAACTCAGAGACTTCATTAATACTGAATTTAAGAGGAGGAGATTTTCAAAAAGAAGGGATTAACACTGGCAAGTGCTGCAGAGAGGTCCATGAGGTTCAAGATGGAGCAAGTGCAATTAGCAAAAGCAATTATCTTCCGTAGGGGGTACAGAGAAGAGTGGCAGAGTAGAGTAAAAACAAAAGTAGGAAATATATCCAAGAGGTCATTGTTGGTTCAGTTTTGACTTTCGTTTTCTGCTACTACCAAATTATACATTATATGTATTTCTTTTAAATTCTATCATGAGGCGTTTCCTTTCCATTTTATTATGATGGGAGGTAGGTGTCATAGCGAAATGAGTATCGTGTGAGCAGTATCTCCACTGACTTCTAATAGATATTTGAGGTTTTATTTTTATATTTCCTCTTTATTGGAAGAATTGAGCTTATTTTTCAGTGCAAATAACCTGGCGCTTTGCGTAAACTTAATAGTGGTTAAAGGCTTGAGCCTAGCAGCTTGGCTAACTTGGGTTCAAAACTCAAGTTTGTCATAATATGGTTACATGAGCCTAGAAAAATTATTTAATAACTCTAAACCATTTTTCTCATATGTCAAAATAGGGCAAAAATATACCTATTATATTTGTTTTCCATTAGGATTAAAAGATATAATGCTTGTAATGTTCAATACATTATTGCTGTGTTTTTACCAGTTTAATGGTTACTAATAATTTCCAATATATTGCAAAATTATTTAGGCACTTTTCTAAGATATATATACAAATTACAGAGGTAAAATAACATGAGGCTTCTGGTGGCCTGATAGGGTGTTAGGAATGGAACTAAAGTGGGTGACAAAAAATCATTTATCAATAAAAATGGACATGGAATGCAGAAGCTACAACAGCAAAATATTGATTGGCATTAAAATACCCTTCAAAGTGGTCCTTAAAGACAAGTACATGGACTTTGTTTTAATCTGTTTGTTTGTTTCATGGGTGGTGAGAAGAGGTGTTGCCATGTTTTGTATAACACAGTACATTTCAGGGGATTTATTACTTTAAAACGCTATCCATTTTAGTACCATCCCATCTATACCAGGAGTGGCTTGAAAGGGAGACTCCAACATATTTTCATTTTCACTATTTCTTTCTGGTTACTGCAGTAGCAGTTACAAATTATTATGTGTATAGTCTGCAATGGAGAAAGAGAAACAACCACTGAATTTGAATTATTTAAATAATAATTTAAATGTAATATTTGTGGAATGTGGTGGCTTAATCTTGTCAGCACAGACAATAGTTCTTATAGTACTTTCAAAGTTTATGTCAGATATTAGAGACATATTTCAATTATTTGTAGCAGAACACAGAAAATAACTTCATCACTGAAAATATGAAAGTTGCTAAATAACCGAATAACAAATATTTATAAAACTGCTACAAATTGAGAAGGAATCAAAATGATTATTATAAATATGATATGATTATTATTAAGTTATGTGTCAGGTCTTGTTTTAAGTCCTGTACATGGATCACATTTAGACCAAACAGCACTTACAAGACAAGTAGCTTTTTAACAACCTTTTTAATCTAGGAAAAGAGTGAGATACAAAAATGGCTGAGTAACTTGGCACAAGTCACTGAGAGAGTGGAGGACAAAAGACAAAGTGGCAAATAACCTCCAAACATAACCACTAACAATCCCTTCCATCGCCAGGTGTGTGTACAGCTCCTCACATCAACAGATGGGTTCTACTTTCTGTCCTCTTGAATGTGAGTTATCCTTGTGACTTATTTTTACCAATAGAATGTGGTGGAAATGACATTCTGGGGCTTATGAGCCCACACCTTAGAGGATTCTGCTTCTCCTTCTTGGCCTCAGTCTCCTCTGTGTAAAGAAGTCCAGGTTAGGCTATTGAGTGATTAGGGGCCATATGAGCTGTGTATTATTGCAGTTGTTTTATTTAAGAAATGTACATTGATAGACTGGGAGACATTTTCAAAACTTACTACAATATATGAGTGTCTCAGAAGAATGGAGGAGCGTCACGTAGGATGCTCTAAGTGCTTAGCAACTAGGGTATTGTTTGGACCCACTTATGGATGGCAATTTCACTTAGAAAAATGGTGGAACTTGCAATTGGGAAGTAGATCGTGACAAGTACAAAGTCTTCATTGAGTGTAAGGGGCTGAAAGTGGCTGGACAATATGGATGACAAGGGTCATATAGATGTGTGGCCAATGGTTTAAGCCTCTTTAAGCATCTGTTTCTGTTTCTTCTTATCACTCTGGGTCCAAACCATCTCCACATACACATCCAATTTCAATCTGTAATTTTATTTTGTTAACATTTTAACAGCTTCTCATTTGTTTTAGAATAAAGTACAATCGCTCTATGTTTTAATTCTTTAAGTGTAGCAAACCACCCCGCATCTGAGGCATTTTCCCAGATTTCCTATACTTATCACTCTCTGCTATAGCTTCTTCTCAATACATCCTTTACATCTCACCTTAAACATTGACTTCTTCAGGAGGCATTCCTTGTCTCCTTAACAAGGTGAGTTGCACAGCTTATATGTCCTGAAGATCCCTGTACTTTCCTCATCCTAACACTTATCACACTTTATGAATATTACTAGCTTAATATTTTTCTTCTCCAAAGAACTCTAAGCTTTGTGAGGACAAGGATCATGCGTGTCTTGCTCGATATGTATTCTCACTGCTTAACACAGGAATTAGTGCAGAGAAAAAATGCAAAGAATATTTATAAAAGAATAAATGAATTGCTGATGCTGACTTAAGACAAATTGGAAGACCAGAATGCTTTCTGCTGAGCAGAGGAAAATCTAAAGTATGACAATAGGAAAATAGAGTGACATTAATGGGTAGCAGGTGAGAGGAAAGTAAAAGATTGAGTTACTAGGAGACCCAATAAGCTGATGAGTCAGGTTACCAAAAGGAAAAGAGAGTCAAATAGCCATACTGACACGGTTCATAAGTGACATGGCTTTCTTCTTGAATAGAGAATAAGCAGAAAAACCAAATCTAAACCCATACAGGAACAATTGTTTCCAAGCCCTTCCATTGCAAACTCATCTGCACTTGCTTATGATTTAGCAGTGACCGACAATTCTCTGTAGTCATAAAGGTGGACTTAGTTTTATATTTGCTCTTTCCCATTCGAACACACATTTTTTCCACATTCTCTCTCTCCTCTGATGTATGTACCAATCACTATGTAATCACTTGCCATGTTGCTTACAGTAACTGTGGTTGGGCCCTGGGTATCACAGTAGCACCCAAATTACCTAAAAAATAATACAAATTCTTGACATGGACGCCATGGTTTCTTCTCTTCCTTAGCTAAGTTCTCCTCCATCTTTCTTTACAACATAGCACATTAATCTGAAACATCATGTATTATGCCTACTGCATAATGGTTTTCCCTCCGCTGCTGATTCTCATTTCTGGGACAGATTGAAGGCCTTCATGTGCTGAACTGTGCTAACAGTATATTCAAAAATGGAAGGCTTTGTCAGTATAGTGGCCTGAAATTCATCAGTTTTTAAGTAAATTTCAGGAATTTGAATGGCAAAAACTGGGTAAAGGTAAATGAGTAGAGATAGAAAAAGAAGAACAAAGAGATCAAAATAAAAGCAAGCAGGCAGGTGAGCTAACTCTATGATCACTTATTGATCATGTCGTGATTAAAATGGAAAAAGAGAATAGGCTTTTTTCAGGTCTAGCCATTTGCAGTTGCAATATTTACAAGTTAAAGTCAGTACAAAAGTTAAAAAAGAAAGACTGGTGACTCGACTCTCCTACATACTTGATTCTGTGTTCCTGTTGTGTGAGAGCCATCATGGGCTCTCAGAGCAGGGGAGGCTGCTCTTTTGTTTCAGTTTGGGGCATTGATTCCCAGAGAATCAGTGTTGAAATCAGATGCTGAAACATTACCAACCCTCCGCATCTATAGTATCATTTCAAATTACTACTGTGTGGGTGTAGTTGGGCAGAATCAAATGCAGAGTCTACACAATATAGGATTTCTATATGAAATTATTAATCAAGGTTAAGATTTACATTGCCTTAAGGAAATAAACCAAAAAAAAATATAAAGTCTCTGAATTATTTTGCTATTAAGAATTATAGATTTGTAGAATCATGATACTCTACAGAACCTTGTAAAATCCGGTCTTTTATTAGATGACAAGTTACAGGTCACAGTCTTTGCAGTTTAAACATTGAAAGGCTCTGATCTTTGAAATTCCAGGCTCCTGCTTCGCTATATTATTCACATCTCCCTCACTAGGCCTGCCCCTCCCCAAGCAGTATTCTCTCTTCTCTAATAGAAGCTCCTCATTTAATGACATTTCTCTTGGATTCCTAATCCTTGCATACGTGTCTTCTTCCTCTGCACTTGAAAACTCTTCTGAAATTGACCCACATTATTTTTCACTTCATCAAGTCCGTGAGAGTGCTAATTCAATCCACTTCTACTCCTTCCTTCCCACAAGATCAGATCCATCACTGGTATATTTGGCTACCTGAACATTTCTTCTTGAACCACAACTGTGTGTTATCCACCAGAGTCAAAAAAGCTAGTGACGTCTGAGGCTAAGGACAATGCCATTCATGAAAATCGTCATAAAACTTATTGATGGGAAATTAATTTATAAATGGAGATCATCGCTCTGAGGAATAAATTTAGAAGGAGAACAGCAGACGCCAGTTAGTCTTGGATGATACCTATCAGTTAGGGACAAGGAATATAAAAGAAGTAATTTTAAAAATACCAGAAAAGAAATTATAAAAGGCAAATACATTGTTACAGTATTCAAAGTTGAGGGGGAATTGTTTGAAAAGATAACGATATTTAGCCCTTTCAAATGCTACAGAGGTAACGAGGAGGACTAAATATTTCTATGGGTAATTTTGGTTACATTTTTGAATCTCTTATGGCATGGACGTGTGCATACTTTACCAACTTTTACTAGACGTTTCTTACATTAGCTTCAAATTTTCCTTCTCATTTCCAGCCTCCCAAGTGTGTTCAGTCAGCAGATTAATGTTTCTGAGGAGGAGTTTTTCACATTCCATCTTCCCTATGTTCTCAACGCTTTAATGAACTGTTTCTCAAAGCGTGCACTCCAGCACACTCGTATCAGAATCCCCCAAGGTGCGGTCCTTGCTAAAAAATCAAGTACCAGGCTCTCCCTTTTACCTAATTTATTAGATTATGGGGCATATCCTCATGCCTTCTTTTAATAATTCTTTAGTATATTTTCTGATCTGTTCCACCACTGTAATTTGTGTATCACATTTCCTTTTTTCTTTGGGTCCATTTTAGTTATGTGGGAAGATGGAAGCCCCAGTGAATAGATGCTACTTTGCTCCTTAGACCTAACACAATCGATGTTATTCACCTGAAGCTGGAAATGCTGGAGGTTGGAGGAAGCAAGCAAGGCCTCTGGCAAAGTGGAATCTGGGCAGAAGCACAGCAGCCTCAACACTCTTTCATTCATAAGGGCAAATACAAATTAAAAATAAGATGCTTAATTCTCCATGTTTAAAATAAAAGAAGAGACACCCTCCCCCAACTCCTTTTTCTTAGACCATTTGCGTTAGAAAACTTGTCACTGTAAATTCTTTTTTTGTCTCTTTGAAGTGTATAGAAACCTTTGTTAAAGTTAAATAAGCCTCTTGACAGATTTACAATCTATGAAATGTCTTTCTCAAGACCATCTCTTTGTATCGTAATTGTCAAAGAAGAGAGAGCCCCTATCTCCCAGGTACTGTGGGAGGGTAGGACTCTAACTTCCATAGGCTTCTCCCTCTAAGTTGCAAAACTACCTCTTATCATATGCATATGAAAAATTTATTTTTCCTTTGAATCAAGCCAATTAGCAAATACAGATGAACACCCCAATTACCAGGTGAATTAAGATGACCCATGCATGACAACTGGCGCTGTCAAATCCTTTTACTTGAGGATTACCTATTATTTATCTTAAGAAGATATATGTAATGGGTCATATCTGCTGGCTTAGGGTGCGATTTCCCTCTGTCTTGGCAGTCTCTTAGAGGATTCCCTGTGATGCGCATCACCATCTTGGTTTAATGCTTATTCAGTAATAAAAGTGATTTCTTTTTCTTTTATCTTTGTGGAGGTATTTTCTAGGTTGTGAGGAGATTTTGCTTTTAATTACATTTCCCCAACACATTATCAAAGAGAAGACCTTAGTACTTATCTTAATAATTTTAACAACAATAAACCAGTAAAGAAAACCAGAAATAAGAAAAGGAAAACAATAAAATAAAAGCTGAAACTAATGAAATAGAAAGCCAGTAACCAATTTGAAAGATAAATAGATCCAAAAGATCACTCTTTAATATAAAGGATAAATGTCTTCTAGGATTGATCAACAAAAAATAAAAGAAAGAAAGGAAAACAAAAATATCAGATTAAAATAAAAAGGTAACATATTCAAACATATGGAAGACTATAAAATAATTTAAAGAAAATATTGTTTTTACTGTGTGAAAATACATTTGAAATTTCAAGAATATTGATTATTTCTTTAAACATTTTTACACTTGCATTATACTTTCCAAAACCAAAAGTTATTCGAGTAGCTTTTTTCTTCACAAATCAATTAGCTTTCTTAAATTAAGGTGTGGATATTAATTTAATGAACATTCCCTCTCACAGTTGCATTTATAATTCCAACATTTCTCAGGCAGTCATCTAAAATAAGACTTGCCTGGGAGGCCCAAGGCAAAATCGTTTACCTTCGGGCTTATTAGGCATCGCCCTGTGGGTCTAACGCAAATTAGAATTCTGACTCTGGTGTAGTTTGAAACATTGATTAGCCTGAGGGATTTTTTAAGGCAAAGGGGTAAGAAAGAAGGTAATATTTATTGAATATTAGCTATGTACCAGAAAACTTTTTGATATATCCTTTCACAAAAATTAATTCATTTAATTCTAACAGCTGGAAAAGGTGTTATTATATACTTTTCATTTTTTAGATAAGAGAGTTTCAAAAGAGCACAACTTTTTCAAGTCACACACAAAGGTAAAATTCAAACCTAGTATGATTGATGGCAAAGCCCACTCCATTTTCTGCTGTGGAAACCTCACCTCGTTCAGGAAAAGGTGTAGAATCCATCCATCAGCTTCACATTTTGTTCATTTGCTTTCTTGGATTTGATTGCTCCAAAATTATTTTCAAACTGATACGTTTACCAAATATTTATTGTGGAAAGTAGGAAAATCTGTTATGCATGGACAAGACTAGGAAGTAGAGAATTCAAGAATAAAAAAAAGGAGTGTGTAGATACATATTCACTAAACAAATATTTGTTGAGTATCTATTCTGTATCCTATACTGTCACAAGGAAAAAGGACAGACAAGAGTGCCGAACTAGTGACACTTTCTTCCTAGGGTGGTAGATATAATAAACAAGGAATCAATTGAATAAGGAAATAATTTCAAATGCTCGTATGGCTTTAAAGAGAGTAAAACAAGATAATGCAACAGAACGCCTCTACGGTGGAAGGAGAAGTTGATAATTTCTGGTGGATTGTCAAGGAAGATTTCTAAGGTGAGTTGACATTTGAATTAAGACCTGAAATACGAGAAGAAATTGGTTTTGCAAATAAAAGAGTAGCAGAAAGTAAAAGGATAAATAGGAAAGCAACTGTGAAAGACCTGGGTTATGATCTGACACATAAAGAGTCTGTGAAGCTGGAGCAGGTGTTGTTAAGAAGTTTGGATTTTATTCTACTTTATAAAGGTGACTAATTTTCACAGGTATAGAAGTGCTGGATAGAAAGGTGGAGTGACTGTAGAAGTGGCAGTAACTCTTGTTACCATGCAAGTTGCAGCACAGATGGGGAAACACTCTCTTGATGTGAAATGTGCTGGCCATAGATGAGCTTCATAGATATATTTGCTATTTGTGTAGGTCTTCAATAGTTAGTGATGGCCAGTCCTTTGCCTAAATGATTAAGTCATTGTCTGCATCTTTCATAGGCCTTCTCAGATTCCCTAGGTCAAAAAAATATTTACATATACCACATCTTCTTTATCCATTCATCTGTTGATAGTTACTTAGGTTGTTTCCATGATATGGTATATGTATGTGTGTGTATGTATATATACATATCTAGGAATACTGCTCAGCCATAAAAACAATGAAATCTTGCCATTTGCAACAACATGGATGGAACTTGTTGGTATTATGCTAAGTGAAGTAAGTCAGAAGGAGAAAGAAATATGCCATGTGATTTCACTCATACGTGGAAGATAAATAACAACAATAACAAACAAACACATAGATACAGAGAACAGATTGGTAGTTACCAGAGGGGAAGTCGGGTCAGGGGAGCACAAAAGCAGTAAAGGGAGACATTTGTAGGGTGACGGATGGCAACCAGACTTTTGGAGGTGACGATGATGTAGTGTATACAGAAGTTGAAATAAAAGGATGTACACCTGACACATACATACAAATACTGGAATTCCATAGATTTGCATTTGTATTTTTTTTACTGCTATCTTTTTCCATTGTGTTTTGAAATTATTTAGATGAATATTAAACACTTTTTATTCATTTAATTTTTTAGTTCCTTAAGAGTTTATAACATCTTTTCATTTTATGAGTTTAATGTTTAATAAATGAATAAATATAATACTATCATAGAATACTTGTCACTTTTAGCTGATTGAGATTTTACTTTTCAACATGAAAACCCTTACTCTTTGCCAACATAGTATTATTTTTTTTCTTATTTTTTTGCTGAGGAAGATTCCCCCTGGGCTAACATTTGTGCCAATCTTGCTCTATTTTGTATGTGGGTTACTGCCACAGCATGGCTGCCAACGAGTGGTGTAGTTCCACACTTGGGAACCGAACCTGGGCCACTGAAGTGGAGTGTGCCAAATTTAACCACTAGGCCACAGGGCCAGTCCCCATAGTATTCTCTTTTGAAAGACTCCATTCAGGGTAAGAATACTGAAAATCACAAATTCTGAAATGGACAGATACACTATCATTGGAACTGGACAGCTCAGCCTCTGGGAATTTTTTTTTTTTTTTTCTGGCTCAGTTTCTAAAATCAAAATTTGCATAACAGAAGTTACTTTCACAAATCAAAGTCCCAGAGTTGTAAATTTCCAACTCGCAGAAAAATTTGCAAGAGAAAAAGTGCACCCAGGACAATGCTGTCCATTAGCATGCAACACTATAAAAAGAATGCACCAAGTAGAAAATCCAGCATTGCACAGATGTAGATCGGGCCCTCATTTTCATTACAGTATACCTCAAAAATCCTCCAATTACCCTGATGTTCTCCCTTGAAGGCAAGCAAGCCCTCAGGGTAAAGCTCATATCATCAGATATGGGCTTGGATGTGAGCTCTTTTATTTCCTACCACTTTGTCAACCTTTTCAGTACCTGAGTCTGCAAAATTGCACATTAGGAATGGCTCAAATTTGGCTCCAGAGAGATGCAGTAAAATGAAACTATTATGCTTATTGCCATCAGGGCAGATCCTGCTTTAGCGATCAACATGCTGTATATCACAGCAACAATGGGACTCAGGATATGGGCATTGGATGGAGAGGTTCTGTCCTGAAGTGATATTTCTGGATTTCTAGTTTCAGGTAAAGTTCACAGCAGACTCTGTAGATTCACTTTTATCACTGCAATAAGAATCGCAAACTGTGGTTCAGTACAGGGCAAGAAATGTTATTTATTATGATGACCATGTCTAGTCACCACACTGAAGACCAAAGATGGTCATTGGCTATATTCACCTTTATAGACTTGAAGACTCCTTAACAGCTATAATACATTTAATTATATTCTCCCTCTTAAGGAAAATAAATGAGAATAAAAGTGCCCTTGTTCTTAAGTAAATCCCATCTAGATATGCCCTATGTGTGTATCTTTTAAAGTAGAAATTTCACATTATCGCAACAAATAGAATACGTAATTCCTGGCAAGTCACAGTGATGCATTTTGTTAAAAAATGTGCCAGTTTGCTATTTGATGTAGTCACGAAAAATTAGAGAGGGGCAAATCTGTCACTAACACTGCCTCAAAGGTGATAATGGAATTATGATTGTATGCTGTCACTGCTAATTTATGCTATGCCAAGAGATAATAGAAGAGGAAATATAACACATTGGGGGAAAAAACCAAAGAGTATAAGGAAAAACCCGTATTTACTTTCTTAAAAGAGGAAGTTAAGAGATTTTCTGAACTGTTTAGATATATATTAAAGAAAATATTCAAATGCAGAGTGCTGTAACAAATATAATAATATATAACATAATGTAATAATAATTTTTTATGGAAATGGGAGTAAGCTCAGGCCTATCTTGAAGACTTCCGGTGTCATGAAATTTCTGCCCAAATTACTCGGCCTCTACTTGCCTCTTTTCTATTTGTTTCATGTTTATTTTCTACTTTATTCACTCTACTGTAGCCACACAAGCCTTTTATCTGGTAGATCATGACCCAGGACATTTGTGTTTACTTTTCTATTTATTCTTGAACTCTCTGCAACCCAAATATTTACCTTACTTTCTCCTTATCTTCATTCATGTCCTATCTAGAAATCTTCATTTCATCTAGAAAATCCACAATAAATTGTACCCTCCCTTCCACCCCAGGAGCATTCTATCTGATACTGTTGCCATGAACAAGGCAGACAGAGTTCCCTTAACTCATGGAGTTTTATCATGTTGAGGGAGAGACGATACACCAGTAATCAAATACACCAGTAAGCCAATGAATAAGGAAAATTATTTCAGATTTTTGTGCAAACTTTAAAGAGTAGAATAATATGATAGAGTTCAACAATGTGTGTAATTTATAAATAAACATTTTAAATATTAATGCGTAAGTAGAGTAATCTCTATATAATCCTAGAGTTTTGTGTATG
The DNA here is from genome assembly GCF_057802395.1 of Ceratotherium simum simum. Lineage (NCBI taxonomy): Eukaryota > Metazoa > Chordata > Mammalia > Perissodactyla > Rhinocerotidae > Ceratotherium > Ceratotherium simum. Next base: position 48,175,944 of record NC_141911.1, read on the forward strand.
ACTGAATGGAAGAATGATCAGACAGCAATTAGGCCATTTTGCCGTGTGCCCCACACCCAATGTAAATAATGTAAGTAAAGATATCTGAATATCTTTTTACAAGTGCTGCTTAATGTCTCCCTTGAGAAAGGAATGCCTCTGGCTCTCGATGTTCTGGGAATAGAAAGGGTAGGGGACAGAGGTGAACTCACCAAGGAGTATGCCAATTGCAAGTCATCCCCTTTTGTAGCCCTATACTTCACCTGCACAATAGTGTATGTGGTTTCACCAAATGAGGAGTCTAGCCTTTTTCTTCTGCAGAAAATACCAGTTCACTAATTCCTGCCAGAGAAATAGAGGTTACAGAGGGACCAGCTTTTGTAGCCACACTACAGAATTACTTTTACTAAACTCCCCAAATTTCAGCCTCACTACCAATTTCCACAATACCTCTGGCCTGGTTATTTTAAGTTCTGTTTGTGCCTTTCAGGAATCCATTTGGGCAAACGTAATTCTTTCTCAGAAACAACTATCTCTTTAGTTTATCCTGTTGTAGGTACCTAAAACCTGCTCAGTCAGTCACTCCTCCTCCAGCTCATTTCCAACTTCGCAAAAATGTATTGACTTGCACTGTCTGATCATGTCTCTTTTCTCATTTCCTTTGTTCTTATGGGTTTAATCTTACTCTCTTTTTTTCCTTAAAAAATAATGCCACTTTACTTTCATTTTATTGATGTTGGGAGGACAAGTCATAATTACATGTAGTCACTTTGCTCTGTTTTATAAACTTTGTTTTTTATAAATGATTAAAAACAGGCTCATAATAAATTTCAAGAAAATAATATCTTCAGATGGAGACTTTCGTGTATTATTTCCTTTGGCATAGTGATTTGCACTTAAAGATGAACGTTTGTGGAAAGATTTTTACATGGTTTACAAATAATCTAGGGCTTATATGAAAGATTTTATGTATTACAATTAAAGATGATTTTGTGTATATTGACTTAAGAATATGTATCAGTTTAGAAACCTGAGTGGATGTTTGCATATAATAATTCCATTTATTTAATTAAATAAAAGATTTAAAGAATGAATCTCAATAGCATTCTTTAAAAAAGAAGAACCATTTTTCAAACTATGAATGAAGTAATATTAACACCGAAAATTTTGAACATAAGCATTATGCTTTTTTCCTAATTTTGCTTTCTAATTTACAGTTATCTCCTTTCAGTGAAGTGACATAAATTCAATACAGGAATTGAGTTCTTGTATCAAATAATAAGATTTTTATATTTGAAACATAGGAGTGCCAGAGTATTATTTAGGGGAATAAAATGCATGTCATTTTTTCATCATTCTTTATCAAACTGCTAACATATTTCAATTTAGCTCTGTTATATTAATTTTGAATTTGAGAAAGAGCTAAATATTGTTAAGCATGGTGATAAATAAATGTCAAATGTTTTAGAGACCATATTTAGGATTGAGTAGGAGTCTTGAAACTGCCTGGGTGGGGAAAATCCTCTTTCTTCCCCTTTGTGTTCTTGTGGCTGGACTAATAGTAAAATTGACACAAGGCCAGATTAACAGAAGAAAAACCCAGCTTAACACGTATGAGAGTGAACAAAACAGGCAGTATATATATCTTTTACACAAAGAAACATTAATTGATGAAGAACTGACAAGACAAAGAAAGTTAGGTTTGGACTATGTAATTAGTGAGGAATTTGAGCAGGGTTTAGGCTTGAGGTAGTAAATTAGCAAGATTTGCTTATTCAGATTCTCAGACTTGAGTTCCCTAGCACTGGTGATAAGGATGCAGGGAGAGCACCTTCCACACGGGAGATTTATTTCTTGCTTTCAGGGGGAACAGAGACAGGAGAGTCAGAAAGCCCTTTTTGCTTTTTAAGTTACTTTAACTCAAAATTGTCACTATGCCATTGTGGAACATCTTGAGGCAGCCTGTCCTGGGCCCCAAAAGAATCTAGGAAGAGAAATGCAAGGAAGCAACTGGCCTAGATATGACGTACTTCACCACAGAAAGGACTAATTTTGCAGAAATCAATAGTACTAAGATTTCTAAAATCAATATTTTTCAAGTATGTGATTAGTGGGTAGTGATTAGCCTGTGCGATATATTTTACATTAATATTTCGTATTAACCTCAATATAAATTACCCACGCACAAAACTGTGAATTTCTGAGACATTATTTGTTTTGACTTTTCAAAACAAAAGACGTTTGATTAACGGGAACAATCAGTGAATGAGAACTAAGTTATTGACTTGACCCCAAATCTTTAAGGTGCTTAATTTATTGATTCAATGTATTGTCTCTCCTAGTGCCAAGTACATTGTTAGGCACTAAAGAAGGGAAAGTGATCAAGACAAACAGTTTCCCTGGTCTCAGGTAGGTTATAAATCTATACATGTAGGTTATGATAACAAAGAAAATCTCAACATTACTTCTGTAAATATTTAAAGTTTCTTATTTGAGTGAAGATAATTTCTTATATTACATCGGTGATTATTATAAAATTATTATTATAAATTTATTTTTAAAACTGGGAAAACTTCTTGAAATGTGCACTTGTAATTTAATAAAATAACATATGTTTTTATGTATATGAGATATGGCTACAAGAAAATGGGAAAGGTATTAAAATAAAAAAGTCAAGAATTTAAAAATATAAGGCAGTAGACTACTCCAAACCAGTCATCTTGGAGGACTACACAAATATTCTGATTATCCTCTTTTGTTAGTCTGGATTCCCAAGAAAACAGGAAAGCATGAGAGGAAAAGAAACTGAACCGGAGAAGGAGAAAAATGAAATATAAGGGGACGTGTTAGTGACTGGCCACAGCTTCACAAACACTGCTCATAGTAGGCCATGTGGCACATCTCCAGTGAGACCACATGGGATCCCTTCATCTCCAGAGAATTGGTTGGAAGTAGGAAGGGCAAGAAACTTGTCTTCTGGCTCTTTCTTAAACCTAGGATCTCACTGGTCAAAGTTTCCACCAGGTCTTCACTTCCCTGAATTTCTAGGTTCTTGATCTGACCCCTCTCGGCAGCCTAAGGGAAGTCAGCATCTCCTCCGAGCGTTCATCCAGCAGTGGTCCACGCAGTGGTCTCCCTGGTTAATTGGCAACAGGTGTGGGTTCTTCTTGGTCTGTAAAACCACTGTGGAATTGGTGGCTGAGTCTTTGTACCTGTGGGATGAGCCACTCTGCTAGGAAACAGCAAGTTGCCTAGAGAGAGAAGGACAGAGGGAATAGGAGGGGCCTAGTGGTTCTAGTTGTGCAAAAACAAAGTCCAGAACTCAATCTATATTTCTCTGTTTCTCTCTTTTTTTGAATAATGTGACTCAGATGTTTCAGATATATTTTTCTCTGGATTTAAATACAACATACTTTGGTATATTTTTAACATTAAATCAGTTATCATAGTGAAAATTAACATCTATAATGACATTAAAAACATTGATTGTAATTGAAAATGAAAAACATAAAAAAATGACACAGTAAAGAAACTAGTTAATTGATTATAACATTTCTAGTATCTTCAAACAGCTTTGCCTTCGAATTTGAACACAAACTAACACACACACACATGAACTCATAAAAACAGAGTTACAGCTTGATGGTATATATCAAGTTATCTTTTATTCCTCAGCAAGAAGGCATATCATATTGAATTTTTTGGGAAGTCTCCTTGCTCAAAATTTATTTCAATGTTTTACACTAATTTGTAAATAAAAGACTTTGGCTGCAATAGAGTTATTATGTAAAATTATGCTAGTACTGTTCTTCAAAAATCATTTGACTATTTCTCTGAAGCAAAAAATAATAATGTCATTCCCAAATTGTAAAATTATTTTTCAGGAATTTATGATATGAGAATATAAAGTTTAACAAGTAAACCTATTTTTTTCGTCAGATATTGTACAAGTTGATTAATATCACTGTTCATCTAGTATCTCCTTTTACATTAGATGTTATTTGTTACTGGTTAGCAACTTTCTACTTAGGCACCCTAACTTGATGAACAGGAAATGATGCAAACAAAATAATGTATTAATTAAGAATGCTTATTTATTTGTAGTCTTTGCATTATCTTTATATTCCAAAAAAAGAGATAAATTAGCACAAGAATATAAAGTAATTCTTACAGTTTTAGAAAATGAATAAAGAGAAATAATCTAATCTTCACTTAAATAAAGTTCATGAATAAAGGAGTTATAAATGGATTAGGTACATTATGGTAACTGATAACAACTTATATGAAAAGATTGAGAAACATTAAGTCAAAACACTAATATCATGGTTTTAGTAAATTAATTTTGGTTTTTGAACCAAAATTTACTTAACTTAAACCAAGTTAAGTAAATCTTAACTTTTTATTTTGAATTACACTTATTCAGGAAAGAGATAGTGCTCTTTTTTTTGCTGAGAAGAGTCACCCTGAGCTAACATCTATTGTTCATCTTCCTCATTTTTTTTTTTTTGCTTGCGGAAGATTCGCCCTGAGCTAACATCTACGCCAATCCTCCTCTATTTTGAATGTGGGTCGCCACCCCAGCATGGCTGATGAGTGGTGTAGGTCTGCACCTGGGATCTGAACCCACAAACCCAAGCCACCAAAGCACAGCATGCCAAACTTAACCCTCAGGGCCGGCCCCCAAGATAGTGCTCTGTTAATACCTATTCACCTGGTTCATTATTGCCTATTCAATCATGGTTGCTGAGTGTTTTCTAGGGTAAAACACTCTGTCTCTTTTGCATATTGACTAGGTAGTCAATATGTTCCGAAAGTGGACATGTGGTGGACTGTGATTCTTCCTTCAGGAATGAATAGTTTATTACCACAGTAGCGGGACTGCTTCCAGCAGATCACCCTCAACTTTATTTCACCAGCTCAAGCAGCTCTATAGAGTCAGCTCATTACCTGAACTCCCATAGGGTCAGCTGAGGTGTCCAATGAGACTCCATCACAGTTCAACTTCTCCTCCTGCTGATTTTTGCTTCCTTCTTTTCCCTTCACAGGATTTTATTCCAAAAGTACTCCCTAATAATCCTCCTGCCTTCATCTCAGAATCTGATTCTTAGAGATTCCAACTAGTGACAGAATATCTGAAGAGCAATAAAGAGTTTGCAAGTATATGAGCCCATAGCTTCTACTGTAGGTTAAATATGGTAGCAAGGTTTTATGACTTGTCTTATTGAGAGGTAGATTCTAATTCCCTTCTTTTATTTTTTTTTTAATTTTTTGTTTATTGCAGTAACATTGGTTTATAACATTGTAAAAATTTCAGGTGTACATCATTGTACTTCTATTTCTGCATAGATTACATCATGTTCACCACCAAAATACTAATTACAACCCTTCACCACACACATGTACCGAATTATCCCTTTCACCCTCCTCCCTCCCCCCTTCCCCCCTGCTAACCACCAATCCAATCTCCGTCCCTATGTGTTTGTTTATTGTTGTTATTATCTACTACTTAATGAAGGAAATCATACGGTATTTGACCTTCTCCCTCTGACTCAATTCCCTTCTTTTTGTTTCTGGGCAGGACGTCATGACTTACTCGACCAACAGAATGTGGAAGAAGGAATATTCTGGGACTTCTAAGGCTAGGTTATAAGAAGCTCTGCAGTTTTCACCTTAGTGTCTTAGAACATTCTCTGAGAGTTTTAATCCATGGTACAAAAGGTCACATTATCCCAAGATTACTATGCCTAAAAGGACACATGTAGATACTTTGGTCAGTGGTTTCAGCTAGCCCAGTCATACACATTTCCCTGCCTAGGGGCCAGACATGTGAATAAAACCATCTTGGACACACCAGAAGAGACAATAGATCAGTTGAATATCATTGAGTGACCTTGCTGGTGCTGCATGAAACAGGAAAATCATCCTATCAAGCCCTGACCAAAATCCTAACTCATTAAATTATGATGCATAATAAGATATTTGTTGCTGTAAGCCAATAAGTTTTGATATAGTTTGTTATAGAGCAATAGAAAACAGGAATGGACTTGGGCAGCAGAAGAGGGCTGCTTTGTAATAGAAACTTTAAAAATAAGTGACATAGTCTTCGGGACCCCGCAGTGGGAAAAAGCCAAAAGCCTTGAGGGAATAGTAAGTAAAGGTGACTATATCAAGGACACTGTTAGTGGAAGATAAAAATTTACCGCAGATACTATTAGAAATGCTGATAGAACAAAACCATTGTTGTTGATAGCAAAAAACAAAAAAAAAGTTGACTTTATCAAGAACTGGTGGATTTGGCTAAGGAGATATTCAAGCAGTGGGTTTAACATACTAACTGGTTTCTTTTAGCTGTATGTGATAATATATGGACAGAGAGAGATGAGATAAAAAAGTGAATAGTTGGATTTTCAAGCAAAATTTAGAAGACATATAAATGTAATAGAACTTGATAAATTTTGTGAATAAAAGCTTGTCTTATTTTAAAATTCTCTAGATGGCAAAAAGTTCTCAAAATAGGACATAAACTCAGGCTAAAATCATATCAAGATTGTTGCTGGAAAACACTTTAAGATCTCAAAAAATGTTAAAAGGATATAGACTCTATACATAAAGAAAAAATCTTTTAAAAAAGTATTTTAAAGTCATTGTCCCACAATAATCTCTTACTCTTTTCTAGAGAGGGACCCATATCAAAGAGATTTGTGGATGTGTCATTGTCTAATGGAATGAGGTCCAATAAGGTTCAAAATAACCCCACAAATTTTTAAGAGAATTGTATTGGCACAAGTACCATCAGTTTTTACTGAGACAGAGACATTTCAAAGTTAAAAGCATCACTGGGGCCCTCAAACATCTAAGGACAAGAAGCAATCTAAGAGATCTACTCAGCTGCAAACATAGGTTATTTCTTTTAGAAAAAATAAGAATATCTCAGAAGACAGAACAAAGAGCCCACAGAGTAGAGCCAAAAAATTTGAAGAATTATTCCCAGGGTGCACTAATCAAGTAACTGGCAACACACACCCAACAGGATTTCTGAATTTCTGTTCATCAGTGACTGCTGAATGCCTACTGCTTACCCTATTTTGAATTGAGTGTCAATGGATGTTACTCTCTCCTGCATCATCCTTGTCTGTTGTAGCCACAGATACACCTGGAGGAAGGTTGCAGGTAATTGATCTCTTTACTTCACAGGCCTGAAGATTGAGAGGAACTGTACTTGAGGAACTCTGCCTATAGATCTTCTAACCTGGACCTGGACCTGGACCTGATTTAGATGCTTACATATTCGACTTTTAGCAAATGCTGCAATAGGATGAAATATTCTGTGTCTTATAAGAGATGAAGGTTGCATGTGAGAGAAGTATAAATACTTTATACCCAGAGGTACATTAATGGTAACCCAAAATTTTGATACTTTTCCTTCTCAATGAGTAGTAGAGTCTCATTCTTCTCCCCTTAAATCTCGTTTGGCACAGTGATTTGTTTTTACCAATATCATACTGCAGATATGATGTTTTGGAACTTCAAAGCCTAAGTCATAAGAAGATTTGCATGTTCCAAATGGATTTCTTGTTACTCTCAGCCTCTGATAAAGATAGATGTCCAACCTCTCTGAGACTGTCATGTAAGAAGGGGCATGTTCATTCTAGTTAGGTACATACCTAAACTATCAATCAGTCAGTTCTAGCTGAGCTAAGACTTATAGTGATCCCCAAGAAGGCACCATATATAAAGACCATCAAACAGCTAAACTTTACTGTGTGGCTTTCATTGATGCCACATGAAACAAAAGACTTATCCAGCAGAGCCCTGCCCATATTCCTCACTCCCAGCTCCAAACTGTGACAGGTAATAAAATAGGTGTTGTTTTAAAGTACAAAATTTGGGGGCCGACCCCGTGGCTTAGCGGTTAAGTGCGCAAGCTCAGCTACTGGCGGCCCGGGTTCAGATCCCGGGCGTGCCCCGACACACCGCTTCTCTGGCCATGCTGAGGCCACGTCCCACGTACAGCAACTAGAAGGATGTACAACTATGACACGCAGCTATCTACTGGGGTTTTGGGGGAAAAAAAGGAGGAGGATTGGCAATAGATGTTAGCTCAGAGCCGGTCTTCCTCAGCAAAAAGAGGAGGATTAGTATGAATGTTAGCTCAGGGCTGATCTTCCTCACAAAAAATAAATAAATAAAATAAAAATAAATAAAGTACTAAATTTGGGGATAATTGATCATTCAGATATGGTGAATCAGAAAAGCTGAAAAAAAGAACAAAGCTGGAGGCATCACACTCCCTGATTTCAAAGTATACTACAAAGCTATAGTAATCAAAACTGCACGGTACTGGCAGAAAAACAAGCACACAGATAAATGGAATAGAATTGGGAGCCCAGAAATAAACCCATACGTTTATGGACAGCTAATTTTCGACAAGGTAGCCAAGAACATACAATGGAGAATGGAAAGTCTCTTCAATAAATGGTGCTGGGAAAAGTGGACTGCCACATGCAAAAGAATGAAAGTAGACCATTATCTTTTGCCATACACAAAAATCAACTCAGAATGGATTAAAGTATTGAATGTAAGACCTGAAACCATAAAACTCCTAGAAGAAAACATAGGCAGTATGCTCTTTGGCATCGGTCTTAACAGTGTCTTTTTGAATATTGTGTCTCCTCAGGCAAGGAATACAAAAGAAAAAATAAACAGTACTACATCAAACTAAAAAGCTTCTGCACAGCAAAAGAAACTATCAGCAAAATGAAAAGACAACCTACCGGTTGGGAGAATATATTTGCAAATCATATATCTGATCAGGGTTAATATTCAAAAAATATAAAGAGCTCATACAACTCTACAACAAAAAAATAAGTCTATTAAAAATGGACATAGAATCTGAACATACATTTCTCCAAAGGAGACATACAAACAACAAACAGGCATATGAAAAGATGCTCAACATCACTAATTATTAGGGAAATGGAAATCAAAATCCACAATGAGATATCAAATCAGGCCTGTCAGAATGGCTATTATTAAAAAGATGAGAAATAACAAGTGTTGTGGAGAAAAGGGAATCCTTGTACACTGCCAGTGGGAAGGTATATTGGTGCAGCCACTATGGAAAACAGCATGAAGATTCCTCAAAAAAATAAAATAGAGCTACCTTATGACCCAACCATTTCACTCGTGTGTATTTAACCAAAGAACATGAAAACACTAATTCCAAAAGATATCTGCACCCCTATGTTCATTGCAGCATTACTCATAATAGCCAAGACTTGGAAACAATGTAAGTGCCTATTGATGGATGAATGGATAATGAAGATGTGGTATGTATATACAATGGAATACTACTCAGCCATAAAAAAAGATGAAATCTTGCCATTTATGACAACATTGATGGGCCTTGAAGCTATCATGCTAAGAGAAAGAAGACAGATAGAGAAAGCTAAAAACCATATGATTTCATTCATATGTGGAAGATAAAACAACAAACAAACACAATAATACAGAGATTAGATTGGTGGTTATCAGAGAGGAAGGGGGGCAGGGTGAAAGGGGTAAAGGGGCACATTTGTATGGTGACAGATGGCAGCTAGGTTTTTGGTGGTGAACACGATGAAGTCTACACAGAAGTTGAAATATAATGATGTCTACCTGAAATGTATAAAATGTTATAAACCAATGTTACCACAATTAAAAAAATAAAGTACCAAAAAACAAAAAACAAATCTTAGAACAATAAAAATGCTATTTGCTTTTTAAAATTATAATTGCACCTGCAGTATATATGAGTATATGAATACACATGTACTACTCAAACTAAAAGTCAATACATGTATCTTATACCCAATTTGAAAACTGTAGTAAAATTTAGACTGATAAATTCAAAATACAAAATAAAGCACAAAAAAGGGAAGGGTGGGAAATTAAGTAGTGATGATTTAATAGAAGAGCTATATAGAAATTTGAAGAGAAATTAATGGCAGTAAGAATGGATTTAATTAGGGAATGATATTTACTTCATCTTGTCTAATTTATGTTATCTTATAATATCAGAAACATTTGTGGTATGGCTAGAGAATGTATGTTAACTCAAGTCAAAGAAGATACTTATTTGTATGGAAATGGAGAGCAATTAAGAATTTTTAAGCAAAGTACATTGTCAGTGTGTGCTCAAGAATATTAATCAGATGATGCTCTTTAGTTTGAATTAGTATAGAAAGAAATAAACGTACAGAAATAATTTAAAAATTATTACAATAAGGCAGGCAATTGATTGCAATAGAAATGCAAAGTCGGAAGCCTCTGACATAAATTATTTGAGAGTGTCTTCAATAGGTTGCAGTAACTGAATAAAGATAATGAGAGAAGCAGGGCTTTGAGCCTGAGTTATTCAATGAAAGGTGATGCCATTATCAGATTTTGAGAAGTAAAGGATAAGAGAATGTTTTGGAAAACACAAAATAGTTAACTTCTCTTTTTCTCGAAAATATGATAAATTGTCTTGTGTTAATATGTTTCTTATTATAAAGTTATCCATATTTAATAACTTGAAAAACAAATTATACAATTTAAATGGCTTAAGATTAGTAATATGTTTTGAAAATTATAAAATTTCTTTTATAAAAATATTTTCCTAGTTTTACTCTGGGTCTTAGAAATCCTTTGAAATATTTTGAAATTTATTTTTCGTCAATATATATACCTCTTGCTGGCTAAAATTTGCTTGTATCTATAGTTCACAGACTAGTTACTCCTTAGGAGTATTAGGAAAACCATGTGCAGAAGGCTGTTCATTAAGTGCTGTAAGGAAGCTGCAGCGTCTCCATTACTGATGAGATATTTAGCAAAAATCACTGATAAATTATATCTCTTCTTTTATTCCTTTGTATTCATATGGTGTCCTATTGATTCAAAGCTCACAATATTTACCGCACATCTGTTTTACATTTACAAATACACAGAGTACTGCCTCATTCAAAGTTCTCTTCCTTCCATTCCTTATGCCTGATGCAATTACAGCGTTTAAGAAGAGGATAGAAACCTAGCTGAATAAGTAAGAAGAAAACAAGTGCATCCGCAGCTGTATAATACTTAAACTTTATAATACATACAAATAGAGTCCTCCGGCTCCTGCAGGATGCCTGAACACCTGGTAGATGAGATGGAAATGCAAAGTAGCTTAAATATTTTAATTCTCTTTGCTCGGAGAGTCAGAATATGTAACTATAGACTCATAAACTGAATATATGGGCTGCATAAGATATTTCCGACTAAAACGTTCTTCAATAAATGGTCCCAAAGCAGTTTTAAATACCTGCCAACCTAAATTTGGAGGAGTTTATCAAGATGTATCTGGTGACTGCAATCCACGCCTGTAGTGGACTGACACAAAAGGTTTTTTTTTTCTTCTGTTAGAATTGAATCTCAAGGACAGTATGTTTGATAGGGATTTTGCAGGAAATGTATACATATATTACTTGAGGGACTGGATTTCAGAAGCAGTTCTGGGGACTACTTACAATGTCAATTTGCTTTGCAGGGGAAGATATTGGTAAATATGTCATTAACTTTTTCTCTTTTCTTTCTCTGCATCAAATATTCAAAATGCACATACTAGGTGGAATGCTATTCTATAATCCCAAAGCTTATTATCTGCTACACTCGTATTGTTAACCTGTCTCAGTGTGTTCTATTCATCTACTATATATTCCTACAAAATCCTTCTTTCCACGAAAACTGAAACAAGCAACAAACAAAAACACTGCTAAATACCATAGCCAGCCTGGTCTCACTGAAAAAGCTAGAATCCAATTAAGTTTTTTTGGCCTCAACCCAATGGTAACCATTAGCACCAATACTCCAGTTGTTAGAAATATGACTGCGGTTTCTTTTGAAATATATAGCCCAAGATGACCTAATCCAGGAGTGTATAAACTTCAGTCTATTTTATTCTGAATGCTATGTACAAACAAACAAAAGAATCAAAAAAAAATTAAGATCTCACAACATAGTAAATATATTTTTTATTCTACAGATGATACTAATATATACATTGTTATAAGTATTGAACATAATGTTTGCATATTATACATTATTATATAATGTATACATTAACGAGTGTATGCAAAATAGACATCAGAAAAGAAAACAAACATTCTAATATTTTTTTCTACAAATCTAATAGATTATCACGCACAAGTCTCTTTGAGGATTATTTCCCAATCTACCACAGTCTTTCTTCAGGGAAACTATGATCTATGAAATCATGAGAAATTTATGATCTACTGCCTGGCAATTGGACAGATCAGAGAGAGCCAAGTCCTGCTCTTTGATTGTGGTCTGCAATGAGATGATTTTCTTGCAATCTCAGATTAAAATCTCCAATAAAATTAACCGTAAAAACAGGTTTGTTTTTATTTTGGACCATCTGTGCTTTAATCGTTATGCATATTATTTTATGTGGAAATGTATTTGAAAGTTGACATATTAGAATTACAAACTCATATTTGGAATATGGTATCTTTAAATCTGCTGTTTGTCTGTTAAAATAAACACATATCTCTGACATATGTGAAGGGAAGTACAGCGTGAAGCAGAAGTGCAGCCCTAGCGAAGCAAAATGAAAATAAACAGGAAAACGAGGCGGGGGAAGGGGGACAGCAAGTATGAGATGGTACATCAGTGGACTTGTCGCTCTTTAACAAGAGAAAATCTAGTTCAGTGGCAAAACCATCCCCAGAAGGGCCATATGAAACCACAACATTTTAGAAAGTTAGGGAAAGAAGTAGGAATGACAAATTTTTCTCCTTCCTCTTCCCATCCTCCTGTGTCCTAAATCTGTCCCAGGGGGTCCTTAACTCCCCAACACTTTCTTTTTTTTTTTTTTAAAGATTTTATTTATTCATTTTTTCCCCCCAAAGCCCCAGTAGATAGTTGCACGTCATAGGTTCACATCCTTCTAGTTGCTGTACGTGGGACTCGGCCTCGCGTTGGACGGAGAAGTGGTGCCTCGGGGCGCGCCCGGGATCCGAACCCGGGCCGCCAGCATCAGAGCGCGCGCACTTAACCGCTAAGCCACGGAGCCGGCCCTCCCCAACACTTTTGAATGATGTTACCAGGCCCTTCTGGACAGACTCTGGACAAAGCCAGGATTTCTGTTTTTCAGGAAGTTCAGACCTCGGCTGGGAGCTACTGTTTTCCCACTGTGACAGGTCCAATGGATGCCAGATCAAAGCTCTTCCCTCACTCCTGGGGAAGGTTAAACCACAAGCAATGTTTGGTGATGAGGCAACATATATGGGAGCCAGGACTTGACAACCATCAGACACAGTGCAAGCCATCATGGTAGCATCACCACAGAGGAAGCAGTACAGGTGGCTGATGCCTGGGTGGACAATTGGGGCTGAGCAGACATACGGAGACACATCAATTGCTTCTGGACTACTCTGCCTTCCTAGATGCCAGAAACTGCTCTTGATATTTCTGATTAGTTTCTATCCCTTCCATCCTTGATTCTTTGAGCTTGGCCTTTGGATCTCATAGACAATCAGGCAAAGTAATAAATACCACTTATTGAGCCAATAACATGTGATAAATACTGTAGTAGAACTTCTAAAAGGTCCATTAATTCATCACCACAAACCCCCATCAGGTAGATTTTTTATGCCATAATAAAGATAATATGATTGAGACATAAGAATTTAAGTAATTTGCTCAAGGTTAATAGTTTTGTATTTGGGACACCAAAATTTATTCCCAGAACTTCTAAATAAAAGGACAACTCACATATTAAATTCTATACCAAGTTATCAAGAGTCGTCTGTGGTGTAAGCCTTTTGAACCATCTTAAGTAAGAAAGAAATTGCTTAGACTCACCAGCCTTAGATGTAAATATATTTAGCTTAGATACAATTTTAATAAGTTATATGGTAGGTATATTAACAATGACATCATCAAAATAGAATGTTATCTTAAGTAAATGAAGGGGACAAATTATAGTAATTTCCCATGCTCCAATCAATGAGAGGAAAAGCCATAGTTAAGAGCCCCTAATCAGTGTTTGGTGTCTGCTGTTATCTATACTCCATACTAACTAACACTGTTGAAATGCTTGTTATGAGAAATGATGAGATGTATTTCAGTTTAGTTCTCTGAGTGAGATTATAGTACTATACAATAATACGAAGGTGATGGTAGGTGGTTTTCATAAAATAGGTTGAGAAAGTTTTATTCTCAACTAGATCTCTTATTTAGCAATGTCTTATGGCCCATTAAAATGATGACATCACCAGGAGCACAACTGAATCCATTTACCTATGAATCTGTGTTTGTTTGTTTGAATTTCGATCTAAGGAAAGCCCAAGAATAAATCCATTTATAAAACAGGCCATGCTAGTGATAAAGCAGACACTGGGACAAATCTATGAAATCAGTAGTCATTGGCCTCCATTTTGGGAGTTCTGAGGGAGGATTTTCAGAGATCCAATACTTACGGAAAACAACCTGAAAAACAGTAAATACCACACCTTCTGTGATTATGTCCAGAGTAACTGCTTAAAATAGCAGAAAATCTTCGACATTATAAATTTTATTCTAGTCAGTGTTTCTATTTTATGCTTTTATTTTGTTAAACGAAACAAACATTTCCACTAATATTGAAGCAATTGAAGATAGTATGTATTTTTGATAAAATGATTGTTATTTATTCAATATGCTAAAAAATAAACGAAATAAGAATTGTGGCAGTTAAAATTCGCCTCCTTGATTTACAGTCTTTAAAATGAAAAGATAAGTTTTAAAACAGTAACAAAGAAAGAATTATAAGTAATATGTTATTTAAAAGCCTATCTCTGCATCAGTATGAGTCTTCTGCATAAATAAAGAGAAAATATCCACACAACTGTCAGCTTACTTAAACACAGTACTGGAAACCCCTTGATAGCGCAACACAATTGAAATTTTGTTTTGTTTAAATTCAAAATTAACTAACAGTATTATAAAAACATTAGCAATCTAAACACATTTGCATATTCATTTTAAAAGCACATTTCTGTCTTTTATTAATGTTCAAATAAAATTCTGATTCCCTAATACAATAAACTAATACTGCCTTCCTCAGAATAAATCCTTGAGAATCAAACTGTATTTAATCCTCACAACGTTCAATGTGTTTATTGTGAATTAAAGCAATGGCTCCAGTCTCTCACCTGAAGACTCTCAACTACCAGCAGGAATGAAAATTGCAGACACTAAATATTACTGTCAGAACCCCTTTGCTGATGCACATATTCCAAAATCTGGCCAATGGTATTCTGGGGACCTTGAGAATGTACATGTTTCTACTTCATGCAAAACTAGACCAAGAGTGAATATATGATTTGATCAGAGTTATGGCTTAAGAAATTTTGCATGAATTTAAGATAGATAATTTTTTTATGTATTATGTATAAAGAAAAAATAACTCCATACCTCAATTTCAGAAATACAGAAAAAATAAGCGTAGGAAGATGTTGAGTGCTGAAGTATAACTACCGATTATCTTGTAATTAAAGTTAAATTGTTAAACACCTGTTTGGAGAGACACTATACAAAATTATTATGAGTTCTTTGAATTTTAAATGGAAAATATAATAAATGAAACCAAATATAGATTGCCCCTTGACGGTTAAAAATGGTTTTCATCTGCTATAGAATGGTTGATACAAATATAAATTAGAAGAAACTGTAGTCATCATTTAATGTTCTTAAAATAAGATTAAACATTTCCAGATTGTTATTTTTCTAATTCAATTCTCCAGAGATAAGTACCCAGAAAGCTAAAAAGAATCATTACCTCATAAGAATTTCAATCAATATTTTCAAGAGTATACAAAGTGTTTGAAATTTTATAGCAACAGAAAAGTAATGAAATGAAAATTAAAGTAGATTTTTATACATACTATTAAGAAGTTTTTGAAATTTAAATTCCAGAAGAGATAAAGTGAGTTTCCTATGTTTTTGCTTTTTTGTTTATAGCTGTTTTGTAAAACTACAATGTATGTTATTTTAATTTTTGACATAAATTTGTGCCTTTCCTATTAAAAGCAGAATATTAAGTTTGAAATGATTGGGTATTTTTACCTTCATTCATTAAATCGTCATTTAAATATCTCTTCAATTAACTTTGAGTTCTAACAGTGTGCTTTGTACTTTGATTCTATAAAGTGGAACTTAGTAAGGAATGCTGTGCTAATGATTGAATATTTTATCTGCAAAAATCTTTGAAACTATGAGACAATTAGAATAGTCTAGTAAAACATACTGTTTTGAAATATGGTTGCAGGGAATATATTAGTTAATTTTTTAAGAATGAAAAGATTGAGTACAATGTATTAGTAGATATCTCTGTTCAAATATACCTTAGAATTCCATAACAATGTAAGACCAAAATCATAAATGGTTTTGTTCAATTTTTTTTCCGTTGTGCTGAAGCATACCCCTCCCATAGCTTCTCACCATACAGTGTGGAATATTAGGGAAGACAAAGTAAATGCCACAGATTTATTAAGAATTTAGTTTTTTACTTGTATCTAACAAAATGTTAGTCTCATATAAAGAATATGTTGAAGGTAAAATTTTAGTATTTAAAAGTTTCAAGTTAGAAATTTGTAGTAGTCTCGTCAGAAATTTTAAGCATCCATCAACCTCTGCTCTACACAGCTACAGAATATAAATGGATCAGAAAGGGTACCCAATCTGAAGCACTTCAATGAAGCTGAAACTGATCAATTAGTGTAAAGATGGTCTTTTATTTTCCCCTGGCCACATATTGTATCCTGAGAAGGACTGAGTGCTCTGTTATCTGACAGAATACTCATCGGCTATTTAGACAAATGGAATGAACTCATTTCTAAATTATGAAATATGATTTAGAAATGACACGTGCTACTCTTCAGTTGGAGCTAGATATCTATAGCACAGCATGTGTTTTCATGAACGGGGTAGAAAGTGAGTTTTATGTACTTGTCAGAAGAAGACAAATAATATAGAAGGTTTAGTTGGTAGGATTAATGAAATTAAATAAAATATTATATGTAGATACCTTGAACATTCTCCAAATTACATGGTGTAGATTAAAAAAATCATTATTATTATCAATATTATCCAAGTTATTTACTCTCTACTATAAGCAACACAAGTATCAAACAAGAAAAAATAACGCAGTATATAAACACACAAATTAGACAGAATGCTGGGAAAAAGAGTATGTATTGGCAAGATGTAGAATAGGGATAGAAGATATTTAATATAAAATAAAAAAATATATTCGTACATTACATGTTTATCTCCACAAGCCAAGAATACCCTTATTTTATTTTATTTTTTTTGTGAGGAATATCAGCCCTGAGCTAATGTCCGAGGCCAATCCTCCTCTGTTTGCTGAGGAAGACTGGCCCTGGGCTAACATCTGTGCCCGTCTTCCTCTACTTTATATGGGATGCCACCACAGCATGGCTTGACAGGTGGTGCGTCGGTCTACGCCTGGGATCCAAACCTGTGAACCCCGGGCCACGGAAGTGGAGCACGCACACTTAAGGGCTATGCCACTAGGCTGGCCCTGGAGAATCTCCTTATTTTTATTAGCAGTTAGACATGGAAGGAAATACAGAAATTTTCATCTCAACCACATACAACTTTTCAGTGATAAAACTGAGGCTTAAATGTCAGAGTGACTTAACCAAGTTTCTTTTGACTAGTGTTCATTTTTAAATCATAATAATCAAGGAAACCTATTTTACTCTGTGTAGTATAAAGTAACAAGTGAACAGAATATTAATTAACATAGTTCTAAATGATTCTTTTAATCCCCTTATATTGTTGTAATAAGTTATGTCTCCTTGAAGATAAACTTGCCTGATAAACTACAGGATATATATTTAGACATACAGTCATTCAAAATTTCACAGAATATCTGTGATGATACAGCGTAACTCTCTAATTGCCCAATTAGACAAATCCAAACTGTCCAACACCAAAACGATGCCATCAGAGAGACAATCAGAATCTGCATTAGATATAGCTAAAAGGTATAGCCATGTTAACAACAGATGCCGTATCATCAATTTGGTGTTCTGAATATAAAAGAAAAGTGAAGGAACCTGAACACACGGAGATCAGAGAAAGCAAAGACTATCAGTGCAAGGAGACCCACTTTGAGATATTCGCCATGTTGGATCAGTCTGGGGTTTAGCACACTCGTCTGTATGATTGTCCAGAAGAGAGCCAGCTCCCTTTTACTGGCGTGCAGGTAAAGACTCAAGCTATTGGATTTAATCTTGAATTATATTCGGTTTATCCTGATCTTCTTAAAAGACACAGATGAAACTATTCCTAAGAGATAAGAGTATATTCTACCCCACCAACATTTTATTTTAAATAATGTTCAATATCATCAAGCTATTTTTGCAGTAGGGAAAATGCGTATTCCAAATGCGCATTTCTGTGTCTTGTCCTCATCTTCTCTTCTGGTAAGGTGCTGTTACTCTTAGCCAGAGTTTATTTAGAAATTAATCAGGTATTTATATAAACATACCATGGATTGCTTTTAAGTATATCAAAATATTGTTTTGATGAATTTAACAAGCCATTATTTATAGATAAATTGGCTTTTTCTTATCCTAATCTAGCAAGAATTTTGCTTAAAAATATTATGAATTAAGAAAACACTAATATCTTTTAAATTTGAACATACTTTAAATTTTTTATTCTAAATATCTTTTAAAGAAATTCTCTCTTTTTTGGCATCAAATATATCTCTGTATTTAACCATAATCTGTAGTGTTTAGGTTTTAATGAATACATTTAGATTTTGTAGAAATAAAAAGCAGTTATAATTGCTTATTACTCTTAGCCATCCATACCAGTAGACTGTTTGACTTGACTATTTTGAGAGGATAAGGCTAATCTCCTGACTTTTCCTGTATAGCTCTAGGCAACAGCATCCACTGGAAACCACTTTTGAATTATAGACATACGGGAGAGCAAACAAGAAGTCTCTAAGGTGTATGTTTTACAAGCTGCATCTGATTTTAGTAATGACATATGTCATAGAAACATTTTAAAAACAGCAGCTTCCCAATTCTCTAGTAATAATAAATTTATCTTATTTTCTCAAGCTTGGCAAAATCACTAGAAAAAAGAGTTATGAGACAAGAACTTTAAATGACTTGATCAGATATTGCCTTGGTGAATATTATGGACAAGAGTAATGGAGGAAAGTGGTATTGTGAGCTATCTAAGTTTCACTGGTATTAACGATCTTTGGAGTCAGCAGAGACTGGAGATGGGTCTTCGAAAGTACCATATGGGTATATCAGGCATAAGGTGCTAACATAATACACCAGGATAATGGAAAAGGAAACACGGAAGTGTACACAAAAAAATAGCATAGGGAGAGAATCTACAGAATTTAGTATCCTCCTGACCTTGAAGGTGAACAACGACAGAAGAGTGAACCCCAAATATTTTGAATCCACCATTTAAATATCTCGATTGGATGTATTATGCATATATAAGAAAAGCCTTTACCAACTGAGTGTGTTTACAAAAGAGGATACTACCGTGAAACAGCATAAAATAATCAGAAATAACAGAAATATCTGATGTTTTCTCACAATTAATTTTTTCTAATTATCATGCTCTAATAAATATGTACAAAGATACCTTTGGTTAGTATTTAATATTTGAGAGTTGAATAGCTCTGCTGTTTTCTGCTAAGAGTGACAGAATGCTGAAATAATAGCAGCTAACGGGATAAATTCATTTAATTACTTCACGCAAAAATGTGTCTGGATTTAGCCACTTTTTTTTTTTTTTTTTTGTGAGGAAGATCAGCCCTGAGCTAACATCCATGCTAATCCTCCTCTTTTTGCTGAGGAAGACCGGCTCTGAGCTAACATCTATTGCCAATCCTCCTCCTTTTTTTTTTCTCCAAAACCCCGGTAGATAGTTGTATGTCATAGTTGCACATTCTTCTAGTTGCTGTATGTGGGACGCGGCCTCAGCATGGCCGGAGAAGGAGTGCCTCGGTGCGCACCCAGGATTTGAACCCCGGCCGCCAGCAGCGGAGTGCGCGCACTTAACCACTAAACCACTGGGCCAGCCCTGGATTTAGCCACTTCTAGGGCTGGTTTTGAGTTTTGATGACTTCAGGGTGCTACGTGGAATGTCTTTGATTGTTTTGGCCTGTTCCTCTGGTAAGATAGTTGTAGCCACTTTAGTGATCTGTACTACCCAACTGAGTTAAAACGCAGAAAAAAGAGGTCAATAATAAATAAACTAGCAAAAAAAAAAAAAAAAAACCAACCCTCCAAAATGAATGTTGATAATACAAGTCTCCTCTTCCCCAGAAAGTCTCTCTTTTATCAGGAAAAAGACCTTTCCCAGAGGTTGCCCCATCAAACATTCCTTTACATCTGAATAGAACAGTCATGTACTCGACCCAGACCAATCAAGCCAAAGGTATCAGGATTTAACTGAATGAATGTGAATTTATGATTCTTAACTTGTGGTGGAGGACATTATCACTTGAACAGGATCAAAATACTAGTAGCAAGGAAAAAGAGTAAATGGTTATTAGGTATACAACTTGTACTTTCTGCCACAGAGAGTGTACATGAGGACAGATACTTTTATTTAGGTTACTTCTTGTAGGATAGTAAGTTGCTTTGTTCTTTCTAGAGTGGAATTTAGCTTTACTTACACATTTCCTAAAATTTGTAACTGCAATTCAGTTGTGAAGAATTTACTCTTATAATTAAGGCTGTGAGAATAAAAATAGATGGGAGAATTTTTACTGGATAATTGTATATAATTGTGGATAAATGGAAGCAAATACCTAAAAATAGGGGATTAGTTAAATAAATCTTCCTCTATTTATTTAAAAGTGTGCTATTATTACCTTTCTTGGATCAATGAGTATTGGACATTTTCTCTAAAAATGTTCAATTGAACTTTGGAAAAGAAAAACTCGTAGATAAAAGTTCAGATAGTGAGTATGAACACAAAAGGATTGCCTTGCTTATAACTCAAAGTATAAAGTAAATATCCATATTGATGTACATAAGTGATTGAATAAACAAACCAGTGAGGAAAATAGACAAACATCTCATGCAGAGGAATTCCAAAAATTCATGTACATATGCTCCCCTCAAGGAGGTGGAACATAATCCCTTACTCTTTTTTCTTTTTTAAATTGAGGTCACATTGGTTTATAACATTGTGTAAATTTCAGGTGTACATCGCTATATTTCGGTTTTGGTATACACTGCATCCTGTTTACCACCAAAAGTCTAGTTTCCATCTGTCACCATACACATGTGCCCTTTTACCCATTTTGCCCTCTGCCCACCCCCTTCCCTTCTGGTAACCACCAATCCACTCTCCTTATCTATGTGTTTGTTTGTTTATCTTCCACATATGAGTGAAATCATATGGTATTTGTTTTTGTCTGACTTATTTCACATACCCTCAAGGTCCATTTATGTTGTTGCAAATGGCATGATTTCATCTTTTTTAATGGCTGAGTAGTATTCCATTGTATGCATATACCACATCCTCTTTATCCATTCCTCCATTGATGGGCACTTGTGTTGTTTCCAAGTCTTAAATGTGAGCTCTACATAACTTCTTTCCAAAGAGTACAGTATAGAAGGAGGACAAAAGAGTAATTTTACAGTGGATAAATCTGACAAACACTCCTTCAACCAGGTGATCCAGGTAATCATTTACAGTGATAAGTAATGGCGATAATATGTACACTTGATATGATGTGACAAGAACAACACTTTACTTTTATGGTCTCCTCCCCAAAACCTATAAACCTAGTCTAATCATGAGAAAAGTATTGGACAAATCTCAACTAAGAGACATTCTACGAAATACCTGACTAGTCTCCTCACAACTGTTAAGGTCTTCAAAAACAAGGAAAGACTGAAAAACTCACAGGGAAGAGACAACTACAGAGACAAGACTAATAAATGTAATGTGTTATCCTGGATGGGAGTAGAACAGAAATAGAATATTAAGCTAAATCTAAGGAAATTTGTATAAAATATGGACTTTAGTTCATAATAATGTATAAATATTGCTTCGTTAGTTGTGACAAATATACCATACTATTGTAAGATATTAAAAATAGGGGAAAGTGGGTGTGGCTACATGAGAAATCTCTTTACTATCTTTGTAACTTTTTCTATAAATCTGCATCTATTCCAAAATCTAAAAACATTTAGTAAGTTAAAAAAAGATTGTCTTTTATCAGTCAACACTGGTTAGCAACACTAGTTAGAAGCACTAGTTAAGCACTAGTTAGAATTTCTAATCTATTTTCTTCCTAAATAAAATGAGTGTTTGTAAGTATTGAGCCTCCTCTCTTCCATTTGTGTCTAATTAGGAAAGAAACTGTTTTCCCCATCATTTAGATGTAAACAAAGTGAGAAACCAGTGGAAAAGTTGACTAAAGCAGGTCAATAAACTTTTAAAAATTATTTTTAAACTTAGGAACCATTTGACATTTATGCAATTGAGCTTTAGTATAGGAGAAATTAACACCAGGCTTTCTGTGAACCACATATATCTCCAAAGAAACACACACGAGTCACTGAGATCGGTCATATTTTCTCTTCCTACTCTGTAGATGTGCTTCATCTCTTTTTAGAAATTGTGTCTGGGGTCAGCCCCAGTGGCCTAGTGGTTAAGTTCGACACACTCCGCTTCAGCGACCCAGGTTCGGTTCCCAGGCACAGACCTACATCACTTGTCTGTCAGTGGCCATGCTGTGGTGGCAGCTCACATACAAAAAAAAGAAAGATTGACAAGAGATGTTAGCTCAGGGCATATTTCCCTCAGCAAAAAAGAGGAAGATTGGCAACAGATGATAGCTCATGGCCAATCTTCCCCAGCAAAAAAAAAAAATAAAATAAAATTGTGTCTGTTGGAAATGGTTTCATTCAAATGAAAAAAAATATGGGCTAAGTAGAATATCGTCAGAAAATCATCGAGCTCAGCCTTTGTCTCTTTTACTGTAGTAAAGTCCTCTCACTTACCCCTGGCCACCTGTTATTTTCATTTTGTTGCACTGACTTTTCAAAGAAATCCAGGCAGTTGCTCTGTCTTCTGGATTGCTCTTATAGCTTCCTTATAGTGTTCTTTATTTTCTATCCTCTTGATTTCCTATAAATGGGAAATTAGTTCAAAATGCTCCATGCATTGAAGGTATACATTTTTGGTTAAAATATTCTATATATTTATAGAATATTTCTATATTCAATATTTTTGGTTAAAATATTCTGAGGTGAATTGTGTAGTTCATCTATCATCACATCAGAAGCTGCATAACACCAGGATAACCAACCATAAATGATGTCAAGATTGACCACTGTGTTAGAATGACGACTGTCTGAAAACTGCAGTACAGTTGCATTTTTCCCCTTCTATCACGACTAACTTTAATGACAGTACTTTATAAATGTTTGAAAAATATTAAACAAATTCATTTTATTTTTCTCCTTAAATTCTGTTCCATTTTAGCTTCCTTTTCTTTGGGTTGATTCCTGAGATCTTTTATCCAGACCAAACCATAGCCTTCACAGTCACGCTGTGGGTGAGATTCTCTTTGAATTCTGTTCATCATGTCAAAGACTAAGACTGGAATTAGTTACCTAAGAACTAGAGTTAGTACTCTAGGTCAGTACTGCCACACTGCATTACAATTCAGATATTGAAACAGTAGTTCCAGGGAATAGACTGAGATTCTGCTTTTCTAAAAAGAACTCAGATGATGCCAAGAGTGGTAGTCTGTTTACTACACTTGGAGTAGCAAGGTAGCAAGATTCATAATCTTCACTTTCCATATGAGATTGTAAGAGTTTTACAGGGGATACATTGAAGGCAACTGGACTCACTGCCAGGGGTACTGCTATCCTATGCTGAGAGGAGAGGTGCCCCCAAAGCATAAATTGTTAGGATAGCCCTCCCAATCCAGGGTTCATAGAGATTGCACGGCAAAACTCAAGTGCCTATATGTACGATGAGACTCTAGATGAGTTTAGGTTAATCACACAGTATCCTCCAGTATCTGACCCGCGAGATAGACTAGATTAAATGTGATAACAGCCATAGACCTCAGCTAGTGTTATCAATAGAGTGGGCAGCTATTAGTAAAACAAGTAATATTTCCATAGTACAAGGAGAGCACACTTGTGTTATTCCATAGACCGCATCTAGGAGAGCTGTACCTCTATGACAGTTGGAAACTCTCACAAGACACGGTCAGCCAACAAACCTGCTCCCATCTCATACTCAGATACCATCTTCAAAGGAAGGTCACATTGTGCTGGAGATCAGATATCAGAGAGGCTGAAGATTTTTATAGAAAATGGACTTTTTAATTGTTGCATGGGAACCACAGTGGATTAAGGGCTCCCCACACGCATATAGTTTTGGATTTTCCACCTAGAAGGTGTCAGTTTTTGAAAGGGATGTAATAAATTGAAGGAAAAAATATACTTACATTTCCTCTGCACATCTGAGTTTTAGTGGAAGTAAATTTGTTACTTTTCAAAATTCATTAGTTGTTTGAGTTAGTCAAATAGAGATAACACAATAAATATTTTGAACACAAACTTCATTGTGCATACCAATTTCATTAAATATTAATCATAAAATAGTTTTCTTATACCGGAAATCTCCACTTTAATTTTTCTCTGTGTACCTGGTCTAAAATTGAGGCTGTTGCAAATATCAGAATCATTTCAAAACAATTGTTTTATTGTTTTTGGCACAATGATAGGATACAATTTTTCTGTGTATGGGTATGTGCACAGATAGTTCTGCTCCCCATTTAGCTACAACTTCCACTTTCTGATTCCCTTTGAAGAAAACTCCTGGAAACAACTGTCTACACTAGTTGTTCCCACTTCCTCTCCTCCAGTGCTTTCTTAAACTCATTCAAATTTTCATTTGATCCACATCACTCCACAAACTGAATTTTAGGTCTCCAGATGATAAATCCAAGAGTCAATCACAGTTTCCAGTAAATCATATGCTTTCATTTTCTTCCTACTTCAGTAGTCGTTTCTTCTTATTCTCTTGCCTGTATCTTCCATATCCTTGACCTCTGAAGCTTACTTCTTTAGGCTTTTTATCATTTTTTGTCTTTTCCAAATAAAATGTAAACTTTGTAGGACAAAGAGTTTTGTCTGTTTTGTGCATTCTTGTACCCTCAGAAATTAGAACAGTTTGTGACACCTAGTACATGCTCAAGAAATACTGTTTATTAAATAAATGAATGAAAGCAGTGAACGACTTGGCTTCAGGACGCTGTTATGTTGAAAAGAAGGTCCATGTGATGGCATGATAGCCCATGCTCACTTCTGTACTCACCAATTATTGTTTTAGTTTTGCTTGTTTTCCTTGCCTATCATGTCTATTTTGTGTCAGCAGAAACAATTTTCCCAGAAATTAGAAACGGGATATGTTATAAAATCAAATTGTATAATGCAGACTTGAATTTTCTTAAACTATATTACTAGTCACTGGTATAAACTAAATGCATAATTAAATAGCTATGTAGACCAATTCCAGGATAACACCCATATGCATTTGTCTCAGGGAACATAGGTAGAGGTCAGAATAAACATGTGAACCAACAGCCACATTTTCTTAGCATGTCTTTATTGCTTCATTTTCAGTCTTCTCTACATCAGGGAAAATTTCTTCTACACTATTGATTTCTGAATAGCTTTCAAAAGCAAGACAAAACAAACCAAAACCATCTTCTTAACATTGGGGTGGTTTCCTTATATAAATAAATAAATAAATTAGATATTCTTATTTGCACAAACATTTGTACAGTTTATTTCCTTGACAGTGTGACATAAATTACAAGTTTCATCTAATTAATTTAGTGTCACATTCTAGAGAGGTAATGATGTCTGTATTTTATGAGCATCTTTGAGTTTTAAACTAAATCTAATTTGCCATATGATTATTGGTTTGGTAGAACAAGTTGGAAATGTCTAAATATTTAACCTGCATGTTTCTGTTACTTCATTTAAATTGTTGATTTTATCAAACGTTGGCATTTTCATAGAGCTAAAAAAATTAAACAATGTATATATTTCAAAATAAACAATAGATTTTCTTCTTCCTATTGGATGCTCACAGTTCTTCATTTTCTTCAGTATGCTATATGATAGCTAAACTCACTTTGATAGTGCACAGGCAAAAAATGCATTAGATTTAAGAGAGTTATTTGGATTTGCTTAACATATCAGAATATACATCAACTCTTAAATTTGCAAAATAATTAATGAAAATGAAAATAGTCTGAAAAATTCACACTTAATAAAACTTAGAAATCAAGAAACTCCAAGAAGTAATTTTTATTGTTACATTTTAACTACAATTAAAGTTTATTTAGGATTAAACTCTTGCAAAGTCCCAGCCTAAATTGGGGGCAGTATATTATTTCAAAGTTTGTTATCTGTAGTTACTTCTCAAGTTCCGCAGAGCAGAGATCAGCTTGACATAGGTTATAGTTGACTAAGCATAACAATGAGCTTGAGTATAAGTGAAATGCCCTTATGGTTACAAGCTAAGAATGACCCACCTTTTCTGACATTTACTGCCTTCTATGGTTTTGCAAGCCTTTCTTCTCTGCTGGGTTTCTTTGCAGCAGATACAGAGTAAAATTTCCCAAGTGATTATTTCTTTTTTGAACTGATACTACAAAAGAGCAACTCTCATTTTTTTATAAGTGCCATGGGTTTTTAACACACAGGCAATGCTGAAAACACAAATGTCTCTGCAGAAGTCATCTTCTCATGCCCTTTATTGATGTATATTGGCATCACAGGAAACGTAAATAATAGAAGGGCAGTAAAGACTTAGACATTCTCAAAGTAAAAATGCACCCTGCTAGCAACTTGTTTTCTGTGTTATTGAAGAATAAGACTAGATGGAGAAAAGGCATGTGGAGATCCAGGCCCTCTTAGAAGTTAATGTAGAGTAAAACAGAATAGTAAGACAAGATGATAAAATGTCAACTGACATACGCTAGAACTTGCCATTTATTTCTTAAATGACAGTTACTTCTTTTTGACAATTTTTATCTTGATGGTAGAGACCTAAACAGAATTTCTTCCTAAACCTCACAGTCATTGTATATGTATTTGTGTAGATATTTGTCCAAATACTTGTAATAGTGGTTAGAATTTATCTGGAATAAAATAAATTTTCAATTTTGCATGAGATATAAAAGTACAAAATGTATTGTGTTCAAATTGACTATTGTAGTATATTGTTTTTCACATCATTTATTTCTCTATATTTATAGAGAAATATATTGTTTCATATAATTATTTCATCTCTAAATAATATTGAAATTCAATTATTTTTTGATCGATCAGAGCTGGAGATCATTAATTCTGTTTTCATATCACCTTTGCATTTATGAAATCACTGCTTTAGCAATGATCATATCCGGAATATGAGACCATATACCCAAAGTTCCATTACTTATGCTATCAATCAAAAAAAATATGCTTTTGCTCCTTAATTTTTAGAATAAAAATGAAAGTATAGGTGCCCTTTCTTCCACCTCTTTTTCACATTCTACTTTCCTACCTCTATCAGCTCAAAAAGAGAGAAAGAGAGAGAGAGAGGGAGGGAGAAACTTTTATATTGTCAACGGGGACCTATTTATATGTGTTATAAGATGATAATTAGATATTTTGTCCTTCATCTTTAAGGTTACAAAGGTTAAAAAATAATAAACAGCATAAAATAATTTTGATAATGCAAATATTATTTAATGGTGCACCACGGAGTTTCTTATGACACTATTTCATTCTCAAGGGATCCCATCTAAACCACTAATCCACTCAAAGAAGAGTTTTCTAAGATCAAGTTGAAATTGATTCTTTTTTTTCTTATACTCCTCTGATCACTCAAAAATCATGCTATGATTTAGTTTGTTTCTATATGAACCATAACTTTCTTTACAGGCTTTCTTTTCCTATTTTTGAGTTTCTAAACACTTTTCTTTTTCGTTCATCCTGTACCTTTATAAGTTATAGTTCAATATCTTTATCATACTTTTCTTTTTTCTTGAAGTCTTCTTCCTCCTGTCAGTATTGTTCTGTCCCAAAGCGCACCTGTTACTCTGCAGGTTTTTCCCTAAAGCTGTTTATATGGAAATTCTCTTTGTTGCACTTCCAGAACTTCCCTTCACGGTTCTGCTGGTTCCTGGATCCACGTCTTTCTCCCTTTGGGCTTTACCTTTCATTTGATTGTCCTAAACCCCAACATAACACTCTAAGAAAAAAAATGCTTTGGAGGTAATATTTCCAAATTTTTGCAGATCTGAAATCTCCTTATTCTGTAGCCACAATTGACTGATAATTTGGCTAGATAGAGGATGCAAAGTTGACATCTATTTTCTTAAGATTTGAAAAGGTATTATCCACTCCTCTTTTAGCTTCCAAATGTCTCATAACCGTTTAATCTTTATTTCCTTGTAGGTGACTAGATTTTGCTCTGAGAGACTTGTTATTTCTCTTTGCTCTTAATTTTCACAATACACAATGTTTTGAGTTTTTTCTCCCCTACTAATCCTGACCAGTATTTGTCAGGATGTCAATTTTAAGACTTATGTCCATTTCAACAATGTGTCATTTTAATGTATATTTAATAAATTCTTCCTTTCCATTTTCCCTGCTCAGTGTTTCTGGATTCCTTAATATTTCATTGTTGGGTTTCCTATATTATTTCACTATGGCATTTTTTATCTAAAATTCTTTCTCTTTTATTTTTAATTTATTTTGGCCATCATTCATTTTTTTTCTTTTTTTTGTTTGTGAGGAAGATTGGCTCTGAGCTAAGACCTGTTGCCAATCTTCCTCTTTTTGCTTGAGGAAGAGTGGCCTTGAGCTAACATGTGTGCCCATCTTCCTCTATTTGGTATATAGGTCACTGCCACAGCATGGCTTGATGAGTGGTATAGGTCTTTGCCCAGGATTCGAACCCATGAACCTGGGTCACTGAAACGGAACATGCTGAACCCAACCACTATGCCACAGGGCTAGCCCCAAGTCATCATTAATTTTTATATTCTAAATTTTCTATTGTTTTCTTCTTATGGTTGCTAATAATATTTTTCTCTAATTTCTTTTTCTTCTAGAATTGGTCTGTTTAGTAGATTTGTTTCCTTGTTCTTTATATTCAAACTCTACTTTAAACTCTGAGGACAATAACTGGAAGCTATCTTTTGATTTGTTTGTTTGTGGTAATTTTCAATGTTTTCTCAATATCCAAAATTATCACACTATCTTTAGACTTTTTCTTTTAATTTTTTTAATTGGTCTTTCTGTGTCATGTCACAGGCTTTCTTTAAAGGCTTAGTGATTCTGGTTCATCCACAGACATTTTTGGATAAGACTGCCAATTTTATATGCATAAACAAATAGTTTTTCAGCTAGCTGTCTGTTCTTTGCATGAGCTGATGAGAAGCCAGTAATGACACTGAAGGACACATACATTTCAGAACACAAAGGACTGTCCTCCTGGAATCAGTGCTGAATCTTTCCTGTATGCTCTTTCATTTCTACTTTAGACCCCTGCACCTGGTACACCAGCCACAGCTCTTGCTAGTTCCTACGCATCCCTCCCTCCCTCTCCTCTCCCCTTCAGGCCTCCAGGTGAGCAGGCAATCAAGCTCCCTACTGTTGCTGGACCTAGGTACTTCAATATCCCTAATTGCTTACCATTAACCCTGCCTGCACCTTTGTAATTAGCCCCTTCAATACGCTTTTATCCATTGCTCTGGCGGAATGTGCCATATGTTTCTTGACTAGGACATTGATAGAGCCCTGAACACACGAAGGAACTGATCTACTTCTACGAAGATAACTAAGTCATTAGTAAAGACAAGCACCTTGCCTTCTTTTTTTTTCTTTTGATTTGGGATTAATAGCTGACTATAAGCCATTTTACAATGCAGACATTAAACTAATCCCCACATTTCCAACATCACTTTTTCCTCTTCCTCTTGATAACACATGCCTTCTCCCAGAATGGACCCTCTGGAGTTTTGCTGACAGGTTTGCTCCATCTTGGCCTCAGCAATTTCAGAACCTTCTTCAGGCTGGATCTTCCTCAGCTTTGCTCCCACAATAGTTTTTATGGGTCTCAGGAGGAGAAGAAATTATTATATTTGTTCTATTAGACTCACTTTACTGAAAATTTCTCTTCCTCCAGTTTATTTTAAATTGAGAGATAGGATACCACTTTAATTTTTTTTAATTTTTAAATTTACTGTTAAAAAATATATAAAACACTTATGAGGTATAAAATGTAATATTTATACAAATATATGCTCTGAGAATTCTCATTTCCACCCCTTGCCCTTTTGTCTTAATCTCATTTAGCTCTTATTGGTAACAATTTACATTAATTTCTCCTTTCTCCTTACAGTGTTTCTTATTGCAAAAATAACAAAGATATATTAAGATATATTTTACACAAATATTAACATATGTACACATGTTTTTTTTTAAACTAAAAATCCTTGAAATCATTTTATTTCAGTTTGTAGGTTTTATTATATTTTATTTTACTTATATGTTATGGTTAATATTCCATTATGTAGAGATAAGCTATATTTTATTCAACCTTTTCCTTATTAATGGGTATTTGGGCTGTTTACAATATTTTTCTATTACAAAAAAAATTTGTGTTTGCAGGTATGTAAATTCAGGGTAGGTTATTAGAAGTAGGATTGCTGGGTAAAATTTTAAATGGTAATATATGAAGAGACAGAAAGATAATCTTGTTAGACGTCAAATTTATCTCTGTGGGAGTTGAATGATTTTAAACGCCCACTAACTCCCAATAGTGTTCTGTCCAATTTTTGGATTTATGCCAATATATGTGAGAACTAGCCTTTAATGGTATCAATTTACAACTATTATGAGTGAGTTTGAGTATTTTTCATAATTTAAAGAGCTTAAGAGTAATAATGAATAGAGGAATATATAAGAAATAAATCACATATAAAACAAATTATTGAAAATGGTGGTTATAACATTAACTCAAGTCATGGAAAGATTTTCACGATATATTGTTAAGTGATAGAATCTCATAAAGTGGCAAACTATCTCAGTTTTAAAAGCCTGTCTTTTAAAAATGTGATGACCATTGTAGGTCCTTTCCTAGAAATATGCAGGTTATCAGCAGAAAGAATATTCCTCTTCTTCTTAAAATTTCATTTACCTAATCTGTAGAAATAAATTTATAAATTTCTCATAAATTTAAGAAAATGTTACTTATAAAGATGATTGCATTAAAAATATGTTTATTTTTAAACATGCACATATATATATGTTTACCTGTGTATAAATTCATAAACAGTAAAAAATATAAACTAAAATGTTTGCCATAATTATCTCTATGTTAGGATGAAAGAGAATTTTCACATTCTACTTACAACTTTATATATTTTTTGATTTTCTTACAATGAAGATCTCTCTTTTATCACAAGAAAATATATTTTTCTATTTCGACAGGAAAACAGATTGTAAGAGTTGATATCGTTGACCTTGATTATTTTTCTAAAGATGTGAACTTTTAAATAAGCTGGGTGATATTTCATTGTCCTTCTACTAATTATTTTAAAAATTCTTTTACTTTACATCTTTAGAAACATGACCATAAATATTCACTAAACTTTAGGAAAAAATTTTTCCCAGAATTAATCAGCAATAGGCTAAAGTTTGTTCTATATGTAGTCTTGCTATTTTTTTCCAATTTGTTTCTGAAGTGTTTAGAAAGGTGAATTACTTCTTAAACAATTGTCTTGAGAATTTTCCTGTAAGCTTCCTGAGGGCAGGGTTAACCTGTTTCTATTTTTTTCCTCAGAGCCTAGCTAACTATGTCAAAAATAATAGATATTCAACAAATATATTTAAATTAATAAATTGATAAATATTTAAGTGAAGGAATTAATACCATAAAAAAACATTAAATTGTGTTAAATTATTAAAAATTCCTACTTCTCTTACCAGGTATGAACTGCCACAGATTGGATGGCATGTGCTTTCTCATATAAGATTTTTTCAAAAAACAACCTCAGTGAATCACATATGTTAACTATAAATTTATCTTATCATTAAACAGATTTTTGACTATAATCTTATTCTGCACTAGAAATTGGATGTATACATTGAACAAAACAGACACAGTGTCTGCCTTTCTAGAACTTAAACTCTATGGAAAAGATTTATAATGAATAAATAAACAAAAGGCTAATCACAAAAAATTCCAATTGTGAAAAAGAAAACTAATAAAGGAAATAAAATGTAGATGATTTAGATTTGATGGAACGTGAAGACCACTGAATTTGAGGATGCTCTATTATACAACAATATTTGACTAACACAAACACAATTTAAAAAGTCCACTAAAATTGGTAAATTTCTTTTGAACCTGGTTACAGAAACATAAAGTAAATAACCATACAATTTTAGGGATAAAAAACAAGACACAGCTAAAAATACAGAAAGTTTAATTGTTTCTTATGTAATACTACAGCAATTTAAAGACAAAACATTTTAAAAATAAGATGTAATAATCTTCTAGCAAAATATAAATTGCCAAAAAATACTCAGTGGTAGAGAACATGAAAAATTATAATAACGATTAGAGTTTAAAAAAGGATTAAAGAAACTCAATTAAAACTGGTACTAGGAACAGATGGTTTTTCTAATTTCTACTTAATCATAAAAAACAGATAGTTCCAAAGTTATGCAGACTTTTCTTGATCATAGGGAGGGATCAAAGCCTCCTCTATACATGTTTTCAAGTAACTATGGTTATAATTTAGAAAAAAATCAGTATAAAAGAATAAAAAGAAAAAAATCATAGACTGATTTCACTAATGAATATCACCACAAAATTCTAGGTAAAATATAATACACATGACCCATCAATGAATACAAAGAATGATTCTTTATAAATGAAGAGTATTCATTCCAAGAATCCAAGATGTTTTAATATCAGGAAACATCAAAATAATCTATTATAGTAAACACACACACATTCACACATACATAAGTGATATAAATAAATGTCAAAAATTCTTGATAAAATCAAACAGCCACTATGGGGCCGGCCTGGTGGCACAAGCGGTTAAGTGCGCGCGCTCCGCTGCGGCGGCCCGGGGTTCGCTGGTTCGGATCCCGGGCGCGCACCGACGCACTGCTTGTCAGGCCATGCTGTGGCGGCGTCCCATATAAAGTGGAGGAAGATGGGCACAGATGTTAGCCCAGGGCCGTCTTCCTCAGCAAAAAAAGAGGAGGAATGGCGGATGTTAGCACAGGGCTGATCTCCTCACACACAAAAAAAAAAAAAAAAAAAAAAAAAAAAAAATCAAACAGCCACTAAAAAGTCAATAATTCTTTATTAATAGGGAGAACCTAAAAACGGTAATCATAATGAGTTATAAAAGGTAAAATAAAGTGAAAAAATCTATAAAACATCTAGGAGTAAATTCAACAAGAAAGAGAAAAGATATTAAGAAAACTCTAAAACATTATTGAATGTTCTAAAGTAATTTCTGAGTAAATAAAAGATATAGCTTGCCTTGGTAATTGGATATTTAAATATAAAATTGCCAAATTTTCCAAATATATGTGTGTGTATATATTTGTTTGTGTGTATTTAGCACTATTATAAAAATAACCCATAAAATAATTTTGTTTTGTTTTGCTTTGTTTTTGCAGGGGAGGATTTGCCCTGAGCTAACATCTGTTGCCTATCTTCCTCTTCCTTTTTTTTTTCCCTCCCCAAAGCCCCAGTACATGATTGTCTATCCTAGTTGTAAGTCCTTCTAGTTCTTCTATGTGAGCTGCCAACACAGCATGGCAACTGACAGCTGGGTGGTGTGGTTGGTTCCATGACCCAGAAGTAAATCCAGGCCACCAAAGTGGTGAGAGTGCCAAACTTTAACCACTAGACCATCAGGGCTGGCTCTGTTTTGTTTGTTTTTAATACTATCATGACCCAGTACTGAGGCCCTGGCTAGAGGCAGGTCAATTCCCCTTCAGAAGCAGCTAAGTTTACATCCCAACCACTTCCCTTATCAGGTTCTTTTTCTTTTTTTTTTTGTGAGGAAGATTGTCCCTGAGCTAACATCTGTGCCAATCTTCCTCTTTCAAGTTCTCACACTTCAGGGGCCGCTATGCATTGGCCCCAATTGCCCAGGCCCAGATGTCTAATAACTAGAAACAACCCGTATGCCCCAGAGCATAATTATTCAAATTAGCCAGTTGAGATGCTGGCTGCTTTAGCTTTCTAAGTACAAACCTCAATGTTAGAGGTTGGGAAGGCTTAGAATGAGAGATAACTGCCTACTAGGCAGGCTACTGAGGCTTCCTGCCCCTTTCCCCATAGTGCCTGAGTTATCAGATGGAGACA
This sequence comes from Ceratotherium simum simum, assembly GCF_057802395.1. Lineage (NCBI taxonomy): Eukaryota > Metazoa > Chordata > Mammalia > Perissodactyla > Rhinocerotidae > Ceratotherium > Ceratotherium simum. Next base: position 48,210,441 of record NC_141911.1, read on the forward strand.
AAAACTAAAAGGCATGGCTTCAGGTGACTAGAAGCCCAAAAAGAGTGGTAGGGTGGGACAGCCCACAGAGTGGGGAAAGGCAGGGCTGTAGCAGAGGGTGATTTCAATTGCCAACTTCTGGGTTGTGGGCTCAGTGACCTGCTGCTGTACCATTGCAGCCCATACCTCAGGGTTAAGGGGGAAGATACCCATGATACCTCTGTGGCACCGTGAAGTGGTTAATTGAAACCCAACTTACACAAGGCTCCTTAAAGCGTACAACCATTGCCAGGGAGAGGTCTCTTAACTCTGACCAAACTGATTTGAGGCTATCTAATAAATACATATAAATATGATCAGGGTGAAGAGAAATCCATCTCCCCCCCTACCGCACACACACCCCCAAGTATATCCAGTGACCAAAAAAAAAAAAAAAAAAAAAGAAAAGGAGCTTAAAAACACCTAAGTGTAAGTTAAAGAAATAATAAATAATGCACATAGATTTATATATTATTGCTATTAAATTAAAACAAATTTTCATAATTTGATTCAATTAGAAATCCAAAATTTACTAAAATAATTGATATAATGAAAGGATAAAAAGAAACGGTGCTGATTGGTGTAGTTTTTGTGCTACAACAGAGGCCCTAAATTAACTTTAACATTTGCTAAAATGCATGAATTGGCAAAGATTCATGTACTTAATCAATACTGAGGCTCAAATTACAGTTATGCCTGGGATCACACTAAATTTAAACATTGTGCCTCCTACAATCTTAGAAAAGTTACTAAATATAAACTAAAGAAAAAATAGATATGCTTAAATTTAACTATACTCTTGCCTAAATTTCCTTTAGTCATGGTACCCATTGCCCTAAAATATTCCATAGAAACTCTGACACAATGCACAATAAATTAAAATTAAATTAAGTCTTTGACACTTCAAAACTGGCTTGTCAAAATGGGTCCCCACAAATACGGTCCAATATAAGTTAAAACAAAGCCTTCAAAAATTAAAACTTATTATGCAGGATCTAATTAATAAACAGGTGACTTTCCTCATTACTTCACCATTTGATAGCCTGATTTTACCTGTTCTTAAACCTAAAAAAAAAGAAGAAAAAATATTGTACTTCATGGTAGTTTACTGTAACCTTAATGCTGTGGTCTCATTTATTAAGGGTCCATACCAAATGACCCAATACTGTTAAAATAACTAGCTCCATCTAATTAACAACTTATAAATATTTCGCTATTGTACATTTGGCTAATATGTTCTATTCAGTGTCTATTTCAACAGCCTTTTTCAGCCGCAGTTTGCCTTCACCTCTGATAAGACACAATACACCTTTACTAAGCTACTGTTAGGGTACCTCAACAGGTTTGCCATCACACACAATCTTTGCAGATAAGATCTTAACTACACCCACCTTTCTCCAGGAGCAAGGTGACCTTACACTGATGACATCCTCTTCCAAAAAAGATTTGCCTGACACACTCATTAAAGGCAAATAAGCACAATGTTATTTAGTCCTTTTTGGGTTCTAGAGGCAACATATTCCTCATTTACTAATTTTACTTAATCTCATTGATGCTGCTCCTTATACATCAGCCCACTTTAAATGGTGCCCTCTCCAATAGAAGACTCTGAAATCTGTCTAAATTAAAATCAACAGACTCTCCTGTCAGTGCCCTCAGAGACTCCTTCATTGTAGAAGTTGTAGCAACCACATCTCATGTCTCCTAGAGTCTCTAGGTCACCCATCATGGTCATAAATTGCCCGTGGGCTTCCAAAACAAAAACCTGCCCTACTCGGTCCTATGCTATACATCATTAGAGTGGAAGTTACTGGCCATATACTGGGTTCTTTTAAAAATAGAGGCTCTCACACCCAAACCCTCCAGTAAGCCATTGTTTAACCAGACATGACAAATGCTGAGGTCCACATGCCATGGAGGTTGGCTAATACAAGCCCTGCAGGCCAAAACCTCACCAACTTGCTCATTACCATGTAAGAGTATAGAAGAGTGTCGATTAAGTATGGCACTAGAGATGTCATTGGCAAATATGGCAAGATGGGCATCTGTGGGATTTTAAGGCACAAATAAAATTGCAGTGAGTAGAGCAATAAATGTATCAGCGTATACAGAGTCAGCATGTCTGGTTTACACTTTGGAGAATTTTGTGAAGAGAAATGGGGTGAAGTATTTGGAGAATGCGCTAAAGAAAAAGATTTTTTAAAAAGAGGCAATCTTAGGGGCCAGCCCAGTGGCATAGTGGTCAAGTTTGTGAGCTCTGCTTCGGTGGCCCAGGGTTCGCAGGTTTGGATCCTAGGCATGGACCTATGCACTGCTCATGAAGCCATGCTGTGGCGGCATCCTGTATACAAAATAGAGGAAGACGGACACAGATGTAGCTCAGGACTACTCTTCCTCAGCAAAAAGTGGAGGATTGGCAATGGATGTTAGCTCAGGGTCAATCTTCCTCACCAAAAATAAAGAGGGAATATTAGATTTAATAAGAATGTCATTAGGGATGATTTCATAAATTGTGGGGGCTGATGATGTGGAAGAAACAAAGATGAGCAGGGTAGGGGGCTGTGGAAAGAGAGGGAAGATATCCAGAGTGATGACCCCACGTGAGGAAAAGGCTTTGAGAAGGCGAAAGTGGCTTCCTCCACTCTAAGAGTAGAAAGCAGGAGAAGCCTATGTGGATGCATTTCTGTAGTTAAATTTGATGGTAGAAAAATGAGAAAAGATGAGAAATTTTAATTTCTCAAAGACATATAAAGTAAATCATTAGTTGGATGTGTGTGGATGGGTTGGTTCAGGATAAAAGGAATAGGAGATATGGGGATGCAACCAAAGGATAAGGCTGTCTTTTGGAAAGCAGATAAGAAATGTAAAAAATATTCTAAAATGCCTGAAAGTATTGAGGAAATTTTTGAAGTCTGTAATTCCAATGGGAATATATGTAAACATACAACACATATGTCACCCTAAAATCTATACCATGCCTATACAACGATTTTATGAAATTACTTAGTGAGATGGAGTGGGAAGTGCTTTCAGTGTTAAATATTGCTTTGTTGAAGCAGGCGTGTTGTAGCTATATAGAATAAATATAAAATTAGAAATGTGATTTTTTACATGCGATCAATGTGGAGACAAAAGTTAAGAAAAGCTTATAACAAGATTGAATAGTTTTAAGTCGTCCAAGTATTCAGTGCTAAGATATCTATGTACCATACCTACGATGTAAGTTTCCAAAAGTTTGAGTAAAGGAAATTTCAACTATAATAAAATCCGTCATTTTTTCTTCACAAAAAAAATGCTAAAACTTTCAAGTCATTTCCATTGTGAAGTATACTCTGTATGATTTTTACTTCAGAAAGTTGAATCTTTGAATATGCAGATCTAATTTGCATTAAAATACAGTTATCTGCATTGCTATTTTTACCAGTCTTAACTGTCAAAAGTGCATCATAGTGAATGGCTATTTTTTTTAAATGACAATTTGAGTGCATAAGCTTTGTATAATTTTAATATAATTATATTCCTGATGCCTAATGTCCAATACGAGACTTCATGGCAATCGTGAATCAAATTATACTAACACAATCATACAAGTTGACATAGAAATGATTTTATAGGATTGCAATTTATTGTCAAAGTGCTAGGGAATCTATGGGAAACATTAAGGATTACCTAAATTCAAAGAAACACAAGATAAATTAGACTACTAATAAGTAGAAAGTATTGAGCTCTATCTGAAGGACTTTGCAAAGCATACTTGCAACAAACTAGAAGTCACACACAATTGTGAGGCTGGAGTGAATTCAAAATGGCATTGATATGTAAGTTATAGAATTAAGAAAATCATTACTGCATAAAGAATATGTAAAAAACACACATTAATGGAAGGATTTATTCTGCAATTAGGTTTTAAACATAAGATACAAAAGGTGAATTTTTTCAGGGAACATAAGCACAAAGTTGATGTGGTCCTTGTAATAACCCCTCTTAAATCTTTTGTGACTTAGAAATTGGCTATATTTCTTTAAGCATGTTGGCAATCACTCCTTAAATATTTTTGAGCACCTACTATATGCCAGTGACTGAAGGCACTAGGGATAGAGTGGTGAACAAAAGAGACAAATTGCCTTCTTCCTGGACCTTGCAATCTAGTGTGGCACTTAGAAAATGAGCAGACAATGTATCTCTCAGGTGATGATAAGTGATAGGAGAATTAAGGCAGCTGAAAGGAGCAGGGAGTGACATGGGAGTACAACAATCAAGTACTTAACACTGTGCCAGTGAGACCTCACGGAGCTAGAAACTATTGGCAGTAAATCAGGGTTTGTCTCACACTGAAATTAGCACATTACCTCATTAACTGAATGACTAACAGCGAAAAGGAGGTACATCAAAGAAGGAAAAAAATGACCAAACTAGCCTCTTGCAATTGAACAATAAGTATTCAAAGATCATTTAATCTGTATTATGAATTACTTTCTCCCATGATCCTGATATTCTCAATAACTATTGTGATTTTATAATATTTAAGGAAATAAAAACTACATATTCTGTATGAGCCAGCTTAAGTCACGATAGTATGAGCCTGTCTTTTTGCTTTCAGTGTGATATGCTAAAACAAGCATCTATTGAAATTAACTTTATGGCATTTTGTCTATTCTGTACAGTCTATATGTATAAAATATATTGCCTTAACACATACAAATCTCCTCACTCTGTCAGCTAGACAAATGAGAATTGATAGAATCACATGCATTCAGGAAACAAATAATTAAAGTTGAAATCAGGTAAATTTATGTTAAAGTAATAAATTTATAAGAAATTGTCATGAGTTTATTTATGAAACAATATTTTTCTCTATATTCTAAACACAAATATATTATTATTTCTGGATAGGGAAAGATAAAGAAAGAAAGAAAGGGGGGAGGGAGGAAAAGAGGAAGAAAGGAAGGAAGGAAGGAAGGGGAAGAAAGAGAAAGAGAAAGGAAGGGAAAAACAGTCATTTTCCCTTTAATATTATCATAGGAAGTAATTCATGTTCTCTATTCACTCCTCATTTTGAGAGATAAAAGGGGCTATTTGATTACAAAATAATTATCTATTGAATTCCTTTTAATTATGTGCTTCTTAAGGGAACTCACATTATGATTTGAAAATTTTTATTTCTGTTAATTCTTTTGTAAATCTGATGCTGAAATCCATGTCTTTCTTATAAATAGTGTGTAGTAGGCAAAAAAGATGTTCACATCCTAATCCCTCAAATTGTGAATATGTTATTGTACCTGGCAAAAGTGACTCTGTAGATGTGATTAAATTGAGAACTTTGAGGAGGCAGATTAACCTGGATTATCCATGTGGGCCTAATCTAATCACATAGGTCCTTAAAACCTGGGAACAGTTTTGGCTGTGGTCAGAGGGACATATGACAATGGAAGAACAGCCAGAGAGATGCAACCTTGCCGACACTGACGATAGAAGGGAGCCATGAGCAAGGAATGTAGGTGGTCTCTAGATGCTAGAAAAGGCAAGAAAATAGTCTCTCCAATGTCTCCAGAAAAGAACATAGCCTTGTTGACACCTTGATTTTAGACTAGTATGACCTGTGTCAGATTTCTAACTTTATAGGAGCTAAAAAAATCTGTCTTGTGTTAAGCCACTAAGTTTGTGATAATTTGTTGTAGCCGCAAGAGGAAACTAATACATAATGGGAAGTTACTGCCCAACAAGATGAGGATATTTTATATCTTTCCCATTGCCTCAGGAATATGGATGTAAGAAATAGAAGAAGAACACTTAGGAAAAGATACAACAGTTTCTATAGAAATAATAGAAATTTCTTTCCAAATCAGTATGAAATATCCTATTTCTTTATGATTTTCTTCCAAATTAAAAAAATTGCAAATGTAACAAAAATATATGGCCATGTACTTTAGTACCCTTTCACGAGAGGAAATAGAAATATATTTTCATGCAATGTCATATGTAGGTAGTAGATGGTTCATAACTCTATTTGTTATAAAAAAAGTCATCTAGGATGCAGTAATATCCGTGTTTGTTTGCTTTTTACAATTTAATGAGTTGGGTTAAAAATCCAATGAAATATTTGTTCGAGATGTTCCTTTCATGTACTTTTATTGTGCTATTAAATATAATCACAAACAATAAGAATGATGGAATTTATATTAGATATGAAAAAACAAGACAAAGTGAAAAGTTGAATTAAGAATTATGTGTTGAAAAGCTATGCAATATCATTAATTTTCCAGTAAATTCTTCAAATATACTTATTTGTTAATCAAAGTTAAAATAGACAATGATTATATATTTAATTCCTAGCTGATATTATTTTCAATTTGCCCCATGGAAATAGGAAATTCTTATTTTAGTGAATCCAAACACAGCTCTGAAGCAATACTTCTATCTCCAATTTTTTTATTATGTAGTGAAATATTCTCTATAAAATAAAAGACTAATAAATTTGGATTCCCCCCTAAAGAAATTAGTAATTAACTGACCATTAGTGCCATGGTGCTCAGGCAAAAGTCATTCAACTGGTGAGTGTGGGGAGGGAAAAAGAGGATATTCAGAGAAATGGATAGGCCAAGAGTATTATGATTTGATGAAGGTTTGTGGAATATCTAGAAGGGAATATGTAATTGACCAGAATGTGTTTTACATCATTTAAGAGAGATTCTCTGAGCAGAATAACAACAAAAACATGCTAAGGAAATGAGGCATAAAAAATGTGAAGTGAAACCAAGAAACAGAATAGGCAGATACTCATATGTGTTGGCAAAATGCGGTTTCAAACTGAAACTGAAGAAAGTAAATACGGAAACAAGCAAATGAGAAGATCATTTAGTATAGATCAGTCTGTAGCATGAAAAAAATGCAAATATAAAGCGTCAAGTAAAATCTTTTTGGTAATATCAAACTAACCAGGAATCAGTAAACTATAGAGTTACATCAAAGTACCTCTTCTACCTTCCGTATGATAGTGGTTTGATAACATACCATGAATGATGCATACTGGAGAGAATTAAAGAGAGAAAAGAAGCCCCATCAACTTCATGACAGTGAAAGGAGATAGCTAAGAATAAGGAATAATCCTGTACCAATCTTTTAGGGCACTTATTAACTAACTATCCTAATAACAAAGCATATTCTTGGTTATCCATAACAATGCTGTAAAATTGTTAAATTTCTGCTCATTTTCTATGCTTTGCTCTGATTCTAGTACTATTGATTCAGACTTAGGACTGCTTTTGAAGTTGGGCAAGGGCTGTTTGCCTTGATGTCAGTAGATGTTCCAAACTTGACTCTGCTCCATAGAGGCAAGGAACAAAAAGAGAATCTGAGCAGAGACTTTAATAAAATACGTTCTCTGTACACAAGTAAAGCATAAATATACAGGAGAATATCAGAAATATAAAAGAAATGTCAAACCAGAGAGAACAACTTTTTGATGTAGGTGTCACAGATCAAATTTTTGTTGGGAAAAATGTTGATGAAATGTCTCTGAATCCTCAAGAAAAATATATCTGTTCACTCAGAGATTTATTAATAAAAGTTACTTTGATATCAACTGGATATATCCAACGAGCTTTCTACAGCATCACAAACAAACTGCAGGTTTTATAACTTCTCTGGGTTTAGGTTATATGGTTTTCTCAAAAAGAAATATAAACATAGTATATTTTAAACTATACTTTTTGGAATTCCTTAAAATTATGGTGTAACTCCTATATAATATCTGAGTCTTGGTGAGATGTACTGTAAGGAGTATTTATTCCAGGGAGCTATGTTTAGTAGAAAACATCAGTACGTCAAATTATAAGCTAGAAAATACTGAAGGCCTCATTTCCTTGCTTAACCAGATTTGAGCCCAGCCCTTCAAAATAATCACTCATTCGTCAACCCTCAAATCCTTTCCTCCTCTTGAGCTTCATCATACTTTGCTGGAAAAAGACAAAAACAAATACAAAACAATTTGGTTAAATCCTACCTTCCTACTCTACCCATGACTGGTTTTCACTTTATTCAGGCTGACTGCACTTACTTTAAATCACTTAGCAGCATCCCTAGTAGATGCTTAATCTTACGATTAATGCCACTAAGCTTTCCAAGTTTGTTGACTTCTCACACTTGTAGACAATTGTTTTGTTCCTTCCCCTCTCCCCTTAAACTTTTAACATCTCCATCCTCACTCTTATCTGATGGATCTGCTTCCTATTTCGTTAAGAAGACAGAAGCAATCAGAAGGAACTGCCACACCACTTCCCTGAAAAAACCCCCAACCACTCCCCACCACATTGGAAGTAAATGCCATAGTCCTGTTAACGACACATAAATCCATACATGTTATGACCCCGTTCCTCCTTTTTTCCCCTCATTTCATCCTTGACTACCCTCACTTTTCTCCAGCCAAGGCTTCCTTGATGTTCCGTGAAAACACTAGGCGTTTGACTATGCAAGTATCTGGAGGTTTTGCTTGGAAAATTCCCAGATATCTGCATGGTTAAAAGTCTCCTCAGTGAAGACCTTCCAAGCCATACTGTTTTTAAATGGAGTATTGCCATTGAATCTTCCTCTCTCTTTGCCCTATCAGATATTTCTCCATAGCCCTTACCCTCTCTGACCAATGATATTAAATGATTTAATTTATATACAGCATTCATAAAGTACCTCTCAAGTATCACGAGCTATATGAGTGTGGGCTACTATTTCATTATTATTATTAATAATAACAATATTATTATTTGAAAAATATTTCATTAAAAAAATTTTTGTGTCCCCTGCATTCCAATATAAAGTTGATAAAGGCAAAGATTTTGTCTGTTTTGCTTACTGCTGTTTATCATCAGTACCTAGCACAGTGTGGGACACATAGTGTGAGCTTAATCAATGTTTATTGAAATATATTATAACTAAATATTTGAACTGCTTCAAGAGTATAACATGTCAGTCATTATCTATCTATTTATTTACCTAATTTATCATTCTTCAAAAGGGAATCTTATTCAAAAACAAGTTGAAAATAGCTATTTTCTATCCCAAGTTTGTATATCTTCTTAAAAAGTAGGTATATTTTTACATATTTACATGTTCCTGTGAATAGGAATTATCATCTGCTGCTCCAGGCTTGAAGAGTCAAGTATTTTATTTCTAATCTTTTTTGAGATAAGTTCTAGATAACATTTTTTGGATATGATTGTATTATATATTAAATAGTGTCTGTTGCACAGTAGACTCAGGAAATTAGTTCTTTCAGTCCATTTCTCTGTCTTTCAAAGCCCTGTTTAATAAACAGTAGGTTTGGAAAGCACTTCACTTCACTTTCATAGGCTTGTTTCAAATATTTATACTTGAATCATACATTCATTATAGCAGTAATTATATAGTAATGTAGTTAATTATTGAATCATCTGTCTTTTCAACTAGAGGGCAAACTACCCCACTCTACAACATAATGGCTGGAAGATAGAAGGTCTTAAGTTATTTTTTGTTGAAGTGATCACACCTACTCACATCTGTCAGTCAATAAATCAGTGAGGTCTTTCCTATGTTTACATACATATGCCATCTACTCAGAAACTTGACAGTTCCTTGGTTTTCATTCATGTTCTGAATATTTACTTTCCTATGTATGTGATTTTTTCATTAAGAAGAATTCACTTGTGGGGCTGGACCCATGGCTTAGTGGTTAAGTGCGCAGGCTCCACTGCTGGCGGCCCGGGTTCGGATCCTGGGCGCGCACTGAGGCACTGCTAGTCAAGCCATGCTGTGGCAGTGTCCCATATACAGTGGAGGAAGATGGGCATGGATGTTAGCCCAGGGCCAATCTTCCTCAGCAAAAAGAGGAAGGATTGGCATGGATGTTAGCTCAGGGCTGATCTTCCTCACGAAAAAAAAAAAAAAGAAGAGGAGTCCACTTGTATAGAAAATCACTCTGGGGCCGGCCCCATGGCTTAGCAGTTAAGTGTGCACGCTCCGCTACCGGCGGCCTGGGTTTGGATCCTGGGTGCGCACTGACACACTGCTTCTCCGGCCATGCTGAGGCCACGTCCCACATACAGCAACTAGAAGGATGTGCAACTATGACTTACAACTGTCTACTGGGGCTTTGGGGGAAAAAAAAAAGGAAAAAAAGAAAGAAAATCACTCTATGTATGTATAAGTATACTATTTAAATATCAAATTAGAAACATCCATAATGCCATGTCCCCTTGTAAAATATAAACTAGTATACATCCATATTAATATTCAAATATATATGAAACAGTTACTGTATTAGTGGGAAAGGCTAAACGTGAAGTATATATATGAAGTGTAGGTAATTGAGTTTGTGGTTCCCATTAAAATCTTATATTAACATAGGAATTTAAGATGTGTTTTGAAACATAAGAAAGTTTTCCATTAAATCACTAGTGGGTGTAGTAATTTGAGCAATTATTCTACTTTTTTCTTTTTTTTTTAAGTCCCCACTCTACATCCCTCTTGCACAGGTGTGCAGATTCCAGCACTTTCTCTCTGGTGCTTATACAGAGCAGTAAGCATGTGAGGCATTGCCAGGTACCTTTACATCACAGTGATAGTTTGACAACCACGATGATTTGGAGTTGGGCCTCTGGTCACGGATGTGGGTGCCCCTCCAGTCCTCAGCTGCTCAGCGTGTGAGGTAATTGTTGGATCCCAGAGATGCCAAGAGTCTGCAAGAGAGTGTCTAATTGACATGAAGATATTTGTATCTGTTAGCCTCCCACTCAGCAACCCACAAAACTTCCTGGAGAGCGGTCATCTAGTAAAACTTTCAGCATTTTGCAATAAGCATATATGATTTCCTTGCTGAATTTCCCCCCTGAGACAGAAAAATTGTGTTACTCAATGGAGTGTTGAGGTTAAATTTTAAAATATCACTTCATGGTATGAAGTAGTCCCTCTATTCAGTTCGTAATATATATCAAAATATACCTCCTCTTTTAAGAATGATGGCTTAAGGCCCACCAAAGGAGACCATAATTAAATTTGGTTTATGACTGGAATTTTTAAACAAAAGTTTTGTTATGACTTGGATTTATGGTTTTTTCCTAATTAGATATTTAGAGAACAGCCCTGGTAGAGAAAGATCTACATAAATAAATTTATCTCCTGGTGAAAGCAAATGGGATTTCCTTAAGGGTACCATTGCCTATGCAAACCAATAAAAGATTCTTGCATCAGGCTTCTAGTGAAGTTATAAATCTTTTAGAACAGTCTAAGAGAAAGGATTTTCTGGCTCCCCTCTCAAATAAACATCTCATCATAGTTGTAGAAAGGCAGAAAGAAAAGCAGCCCTCTTTGGATACTGGGCTGCTTTTCTTAATTACAGCACTATTCACAATAGCCAAGGTGTGGCAACAACCCAAACATCCATAAACAGATGAGTGGATGAAGAAAATACGGTACATACAAACAATGGAACATTATTCAGCCTTAAAAAAGGATATTCTGCACTATGTGTCAACATAGACAAATCTTGAGGCTAAGTGAAATAAGCCAGTCAAAGAAGAACAAATAGCTGCATGAGTACACTTATACGAGGAATCTAAAATAGTCAAACTCAGAGAATCAGAGAGTGGAATTGTGTGTGGTTGCCAAGGGCTGGTGGGGGGAGGGGAAATGGGGAGTTACTAACCAATGGGCATAAAGTTTCAGTTATGCAAGCTGAATAAGTTCTAGAGATCTGCTGTACAACATCATGCTTATAGTTAGCAACGCTATATTGTACACTCAGAATTTGTCAAGAGGATAGATGTCATGTTAAGTGTTCTTACCACAATAAAATAAAATTTAGAAAAAAGAAAAGAAGACCTTCGTCTAGAACTTGACAAAGTTTGATTGTGAGTTACAAGAAAAGGGCCATTCCAGGTAAAGAAGCTACTTCCTTTCTCCTCTTATGTCCCGTTTGGGTAGTAAAATTTATATGGTGAAATTACTGTTTGAAGTTTATAGGCGTTTGGATGTCTCTAGCATTTATTCATCCAGAAAACTAGAAAATCAGAGGTCTCCAGGGTATGCATATTTGAAATCACGTGAGCACCGGCGTAGTGGAAAAGTGATGCCAACTAACCCATCAGCTTTTACTCTGCAGACTCTGTTTCAGCCTTTGGATTTTTTGCAAAATATCCTCAATGCAGACCCATGGCCACCAGGAAGAAATAAAGAGAATACATTTAGTGCTCAACTGGCTTCTTGGAATGTCTCATAAAGATAAAATATGAAACCCACTTGTCTCCCTGAGTTCAGTTTAACATGTATCTCTGGGCCATCTCATGCCTAAGTAATAAAGGTTCCATGTCCCTAAAAATATGGAGCCTAAAACACATCAACCATTTATGTTATGAATATAAATAATTCTTCTGATGCTGCTAAGATTAAAAAAGTCATCTCGTATGATGAAATAACGTCATATACCCTTACGCAGACAAATAATTTTAATACTGCTAGAAATTTTTGATATTTTAGGTTTTTTTCAAAGAAAGTTCAACTTTCTTGCACTAGTTTTGGCATGTATTTAGAGCACAAATATTATCTCAGTTATAAGAATCTGCCACCCTTTAAACACCTACACATGGTTTTTGGTTGCCTGTGATGGTGTTGGAACTCTTTCCAGACAATATTTCTTAATTAATATTCTACTTATACATTTAAAGCTACTGAAAACTAAACAAAAATTATTGTATGAAGCAGCAAACAAATGTCAAACAAAGTTAATGAACAAAGCAAAATGCTACAAAAATAATAATAGAAAAAAAACTTCAAAGAATCAATTTAGATGAAAAGTCATAAATGTTATCACCAAAGAAAAACATTGAGGTGACAATAGAGATTTATTTATTCCTTGGTACAAAATGGAATGGGTGATTATTTTAGGCTGCCCTTGTGTACTTGGTTATGAGACAGCAATGAGCCACTTGTATGCAATTCAAGTCTCAACACCACCAGTACCTTTGCTGTGTGAGGGGTACAAAGGGGTGTCCAAATGAACAAGTTCTCATCAGCTAATGATGTGATAAAGCTAGTATATTCCCTTTCAGTACTGCTATAGACTGATTTCTGGGCCCCCATAAATTCATATGTTGAAATTCAGGTTAACCCCCAATGTGACTATATTTGGAGATGGGGCCTTTGGGAGATAATCAGGTTAGGTGAAGTCATGAGCATAAGGCCTTCATGATGAGATTAGCAGCTATATAAAAAGAGAAAGAGAGAGAGATGGCTCTCTCTCTGCCATGTGAGGAAACAGCAAGAAGGCAACCGTCTGCAAGCCAGGAAGAGGGCCCTCACCTCAACGAAATTGGCTGGACCTTGATCTGGGACTTCCCAGCCTCCAGAACAGTGAGACACAAATATCTGTTGTTTAAGCTACCCAATGTATGGTATTTTGTTCTAGCAACTTGAGCAGACTAATACAGGTACTTTGAGGCAAGTGTTGGTTCCAAAAGATATGAATGGTTTGACCTACTAATGCTCTTCTAGTTCTCAAAGGCTGTGTCAAAGGGATTCTTGTCACAGTGCCTAAAACTGGTTTCCCAATGCTGAGAGGAGAAAGCCTCATTCTGGTCCAACATTTACACTGTGGCAAGAGATCACTGGAAACCTCGAATTATCTCCATGAGGGTCTTTTGGTTCCAGAAAGCAGATAACCTAGCTCTGACCACATGTTCTACTCTCTTCCTCTGTAGCAGACCAGTCTATAACGCCTACCCTTAGTCCTCCAACATTTCTATGTCCTACAGCTAATTGCTCCCACAGTTTTCTGCATTTGTGATCTGAGGGCTTTCTTTCTTTCTCTCTCTCTCTTTTTCTTTCTTTCTTTCTTTTTCTTTTTTTCTTTCTTTCTTTCTTTCTTTCTTTCTTTCTTTCTTTCTTTCTTTCTTTCTTTCTCTCTCTCTCTTTCCTTCTTTCCTTCTTTCTTTCTTTCTTCTTTCTTTCTTTCTTTCTTTCTTTCTTTCTTTCTTTCTTTCTTTCTTTCTCTTTCTTTCTTTCTCTCCCTCTTTCTCTCTCTCTCTTTCCTTCCTTCCTTCTTTTCTTCCTTCCTCTCTTTGTTTCTTCCTTTCTTTTTCTTTCTTTTCCTCCCTTCCTCTCTCCCTCCCTTCCTTCCTTCCTTCCTTCCTTCCTTCCTTCCTCCCTCCCTCCCTCCCTCCCTCCCTTCCTTTCTTCCTTCCTTCCTTTCTTTTCCCTTGGAGCCATACAAAGCCACTCTGACTCCCACATGGTAAGGCCTTTAGTACCAGGGAATCAACAACCCCAGGAGTAGCCTTCAGCCAATGGATACAAATACCCCAGCTCCCTTGCCCTTCTCAGGAAGATATGTCTGAGATATTTTTCACAAAGTCTCAGAGTTTCTCTGTAACAGTGATCTCTATTTGCCTGTCATTTTAGTTGATTTACAAGTGTGTCCTTTATTGGTTGTTTCCCTTCCCTGTATCACTCCCCCACTCCTTGTTGGTAATCCCTGCACATCCCACATAATCTACTGGTCCTGAAACCCTTATCTCTGATTTGCTCATAGACAAATCAGACTAATAAAAACTGACACCCTAGGGAGTTATTTACTTTATATTCTTAATGGATACAAGATCAGAATTATGTCTAAGCATATTTATACTTAAGAATGGGATTTCCCTCCATGGTAGGGCTGGGCTTCTGCGTTAAGCAACTGAACTAGTAGCTGCCATTATTTCTGCTCTGCATGGCCCTTTCAACTTAGCAGTTCACAGCCCAGACTGTAGGGCTAAAATGGGGCAGCAAAATAATAACAGCTAAGCTTTAATGATTTATTAATATACTTCAGACCTTGTTCTAAGAGTTCGACATGTCTTATCTCATTTAAGTATAACCACTCCATGAGGTAGATAATATAGTGTCACCCAAATGTACAAAAGAATAAACATGCAGAGAAGACAAGTGTAACAATGTGTTCAAAGTAACATCACAAGTAAATAAGTGAGTCATGATGTAAACCCAGATGGTTTGATTCCAGAATCCGATCTTAATCACTATATTCTATTATTTCATGGACTAAGTTTCTCAGATGACTCAATTTTTGTTTCCAAATTGGCAAAGGGTAAGGCTCATGTTTGTCCTCAGGTTTTTCTCATTTGAGCTAACTCACCGTCTCACCTGAAGAATCTACTTCTACATTCACAAATAGGTAGTTTGCCATTGGTAAGAACAGGCTTAACACCACTGACAGAAGGACTCTTATAACTAGTTCCCTTACCACATGGAGGCAAAAAATCAAGAATGAAACAGGGAAACACCTTTATTTTGTAATTTAATCTTTCATTCACTACTTATTGATCTCCTACTGTGTTGCAGGCACAATAGTAGACCAAGGAGATAGCATATGAGAAAGAAAATCATGTCTCTTCTCTTCTGGAATTTGTACTCTAGTGGGCCGATAAAAAATATAATCACATGAAAATGAATAAAACATTTACAGCTATTTTAAAGTGCTCTTTAAATGCACACACACGCATACACACACACACAAGGTGATACAATAGAATGTCTGGGGTTTGAATTCCTTCACAGAAAGTCTCACTGAGGGTGGAACAATTGCTCTGAGGCCTGCAAAGAGAGGGAGCCAGGGATGTAATACTCTAGGGTTGATGTTCCAGGCAGAAGGGAAGTTCAAAGCCTAATATGGAAAAAAGTTTGAAATGCTTAAGAAACATGAAAAAAGCCAGGATGGCTGGAAAGTAATGAGCAGGGAGGAGAGGGTTCAAGACAGGCTTGAAAAGTTAGGCAGAGGCTCTATATATAGGCTCTATATAACTGTTATGTTAAAAGATAAGTTTAGCTTCTATGTGGAGAATCAATGAATGGGGTTGAGAAAAGAACAGAGAAAACTCTTTGGAAGCCATGCATAAGTTTAGATAAATGGTGGACTAAGCAGATATTGGTGAAAATGAGGAGGAGTAGATCGACGTGGAATACATTGTGCACGTGTATCCAATAAGACTTCCTCCTATTCTTCCTGCTGAATTCCTTTAGTTGACTATCTTTCAAAGGCTTATACAGTTAATGGTGTAAGGGAAGAGGGTGTGATGCAAGAAAAAGTTTCTCTGACATGGTGTAGAGTTCTGCTGACATGCTAACTCGACTGCTTAAGCACAATTTCAGTATCATTTGTTGGGCCTGGTCTTCCCATGGTGCACAATGCCTATCCCACAGGGTCAAAAACTGAATGTAAGAATATGGACAGGCAAAGAAAATAAAAAGTGCTAGTTCTAAAGTGAGTGCTCTTTTTGGAGACAAAGTCTGTGTTAGAAATAAGAGGACAATTAAATAAAAATGTGAACCACTATATTATAATATCTTTCTATAGCTTCAACATCTAAGATGAATAAATTACTACTACAAGTAGAAAATAGATTGTTTAAGGCCAGCCTCATGTCCCTGTGGTTAAATTCAGCATGCTCCACTTCAGCAGCCCAGGTTCAGTTCCCGAAAGCAGACCTACAACACTCGTCTGTCAGTGGCCATGCTATGCCGACGGCTCACATACAAAAAGAGGAGGATTGGCAGCAGATGTTAGCTCAGGGTCAATCTTCCTCAGCAAAAAAAAAAAATAAAAGGAAATAGATTGTTTATTTTACTTTCTTGCTTCACATAAGTAAAACAAAGTCAACCTTTAAATCTATCTGTTGAATTGAATAATAGAAATAATCCAAGCTATTCTTCTTTTAAAGTACAGTCTTGAAATCCTCTTTGTGCTATAATTCAAATTGAAGTCAAAGTTTCAACCTGTAAGATGAGAAATTATTTCACAAAATCTCTCTCACTAATCTTATACTCAGAACCTATTGCTATTTTCTAAAATTCTTATTTAGGTTGCACACCTTGCAATGAATTAATCAGGGAGAGGTGGAAAAAGCAAAGATGGCCACATTTAGTCAGGCCTAACCTGCAAATGTTATTTATTGCAGATATTACCATATTCTCTGTCTATAATACAGAATATGAGTTCAGATAAACAATGTGATTTTGAATAAATTGTATTATAATTCACAAACTAATGAATCACTTAGGAAAGTTCTCACTCTTGCAAATCAAACCAGAAACTAGCTTTTAAATTATCAGCCATAACATGAATACATTGGTGCATGGAAATAATAAATACAAACTCATTCTTATGTGTTTTTTCTTCATTTTCAGGAGTAATTTATAGCATCTGTTATTGATTCTTTAATTTAGTCTTCACATTTACATGAACTCTCCCTTAATGTTGACTGCTATATAAAGAAAAAATATTTGTCAGTATTTGTAGGATCCTACAATAATCAAGCCGTTTAATACAACAGAATCTGAAATTATATTTTTCCATCATGGACACATATAATGGAATCCATAGCAAATCAAGCATATTTTATGAAACATAATGATGAAATCAAATAACGTAGATCAACACAATTGTTTTTCTCTTTTCTACAAATGTCAGGCAAGAGGCATGACTTAAAATACTCCTATGATTTGTATTTCCAGTATTGAAAAAAGGTCTTGTTTCAATAAATCCCCTCCCTCTTCTCTCCATTATGCCTCAAATTCCATTGTAAAGATTTGTTTTTCCTCATTTATTTATTTTTTTTCATTTTGTCTTTAATTTTTAGTTTCATTGCTTTGAAATAAATGTCATCTAGACTGCTTCCTTTTGGAGATTTATTGAGGATTTCTTTGTGGTCAGTTTTTGTCAATGTCTCATGGTTTCTCTCCCTTTTTTTTTTTTTTTTTTTAGATGTATTGAGATATAATTGACATAAAACATTGTGTAAGCTTAAGGTGTACAATGTAAAGATTTGATATATTCCAAAATTATTAACACAATAGGGTTAGTTAACACACCCATCACCTCACATAGCTACAATTTTTTGTGTGTATGTGGTGAGAACTTTTAAAATTTACTGGGTAATGACATTTATTTCAATGCACATATGTATATTTTTTAAATGCTAAACACAACTGAAAAATAGAGGTATAAGAGAGGAAAAGAGGAAAAAAGGAGCAATGAAAGTAAATGAAAAATACTGAAAATAATTAGTAAGATAATAAACTTAAATAGACCATATAAGGAATTTTATTGTCTAAATGTACTAATAATGCAGGTTTTCAGCCTGGATTTAAAAAAAAGACTCTTTTCTGTTTTAAAGTGTATCATAAGAGATACACTTTAAATGTAAAAACACATAGTTTAAAAGTAAATAGAAAAATTCATACCATGCAAACAAACACAAAGCATAAGATCATTAATATCAGATGATGTAGATTTCATACAAGGAGTATTACAGGAGATAAAGAAGGAAATTTCCTAATGACAAAACAGGTAATTTGTCAGAAAGTAAAAACAGTCTAAGTACATATATACCTAATAACAGCTTCAAACTACATGTAGCAAAGACTAACAGAACTAAAAGGTGAAACAGACAAATTCAGTCATTAAGTGAAGGTTTTAATATTCCTCTCTCAGTCATGAATGAATTTGAACAATACCAACCACCTTAACCTAACTGACATTAATTGAATGTTACATTTGAGAACTGCAGAATGTACATTCCTTTTCAAGTACACGTGAAACATTAACAGAGAGAGACCATACGCTGGAACACAAACACAAATGCCAATGCATTTAAAGAAGTGAAACAGCAGCAAGAACCTGTAATATCCCCAAACATTCAGAAAAAAAAAAAAAAAAAAAAATCACTTCTAAATGACCCAGGGAAAAGAAAAGACTCAAAGACCCAAAGAAAGAAATCATAAAGAAAATTAGAAAGTGATAATAAAAGCGTCTCCAAATTTATGAGATGCAGTAAAGCAATGTATAGCTTTAAGTTACTAGGTTAAGAATAAAACGTATTTAAACTCAATATATAAGTTCTTACTTTAAGAAGCTAGAGAAAGAAAAAAAAACCTAAGCACAAAGTGCTAGAAGAAAGAAACTAATAATTATATAATATAATAATAATAGTAATTATAATACTATGATAATAGAAACCTATGAAATAAAAAAACACAAAAAATAGATAAAATAAATAAAACCAAAGCTGATTCTTTGACAAGATCAATAAACTTGATTAACTTCTAGACATACTTATTAAGGAAAATAAGAGATCAAAGAAATACAGATTTGGTATTCTAATGTGTTTTTCTACCTGGCCTGGAACTAGCAATTTAAATCCAGATTTTCACTAACACTCAGTGGGCAGCAAAACTGAGATGTTTTCTGTTCAGCAGACCTGGTTGAATTAGCCAAAGTACGTCAGTCTCTAAAAGCTGCCTGCTGAGGACCCAGGTGGTCTGTTCCACATAATCTAGGCATGGCAAGGACTGTTCTTCATTTCTCAGGTACTCAAAAGTCATGCACATGTATGGCTATATAAAACCAAACACTTTGCTGAAGCAGTAGGGGAACGGCAGTGAACTGCCTATTAAACCTCCTAACGTTTCATCATTAGGAAATTTTCCTTTCTATCTCCTGTAATACTCCTTGTATGAAATCTATGTTACCTTGTAGTAATAGCCACACTAGCGCTAAGTGAAATTTTTGTATATTCCAGTCCTGATTTAAATGAATATAGCCAGCCATTCACTGATAAACTCCAGATCTTATTCTACAATGCTTGAAGATGCAAACAAAAATATATACTTTATGCAAGAAAGAGAATAAAAAGAAGGAAGAGATAAATTTCAGAATGTTACTCCATTTTCAAATATCTATTCATAGAAAAAAAAAATAAGCATAAGCTGCTGTAAGAAAGCAGCTGTCCTCTTAAACTATAGAAATCTGAAAAGGGAGATGCTGGGCTGGCTTTGTCACATGTTGGAATCTTGCCTTGCTTTAGCAGAAAAATTAAAAGAAATATTATTTTTTTTACATCCCAAATTTTTGTAGCATATCATGCAATTTGCTGTATGTTTCTAGAAGAAAAAGTCTCCTAGAGATTGCTGCTTTTAGTGAGAAAATTGTAAGCTAAATACTTGCAGGGAGTTTTGTTGCTTTACAGTTATCTTACTAGTAGATAACAAGCAACACTAGGGATGCTTGTTGCCTGGATGCCTGAAATTGTGGTCTCAGTATGTCCACAGACATCTAGTTTACCAAAAGTGAAAAAGAGTAACAGTTCAGTAAGTAGAGATGAATTCAGAGTTTTAACTGATAGTAATTGATTCACCAAAATAACATGCCTTTTGGTTTATAATTTAATTCAAATAACATTTCTTTATAAGTACCTCTAAGTAATAAAGCCAGTTAATAATTATGGTGCTGTATTAATATAGATGCATGTTAATGTCTTGCCTGGCCCATGCTTATTATTTTTTATATCTTCAGACTAGAACAATTTAAACTTCAACCTCGGGCCGGCCCTGTGGCTTAGCGCTTAAGTGTGTGCACTCTGCTACTGGCAGCCCGGGTTCGGATCCCGGGCGTGCACCGACACACCGCTTCTCTGGCCATGCTGAGGCCGTGTCCCACATGCAGCAACTAGAAGGATGTGCAACTATGACATACAACTATCTACTGGGGTATAACTATCTACTGGGGCTTTGGGGGAAAAAAAAAAGGAGGAGGATTGGCAATAGATGTTAGCTCAGAGCCGGTCTTCCTCAGCAAAAAGAGGAGGATTGGCATGGATGTTAGTTCGGGGCTGATCTTCTTCACCAAAAAAATAAATAAATAAAACTGTTTAAACTTCAACCTCTAAGTTCATCCACATTTCTGGGTCTCACCTTTGAAAAATGAAGATGAATTACTAGTATAACTCCTAAGAATAAATTCAACGTCTAGTTATCTATGATTCTGCTGACTCTGCACTGTATTTTAGATTCAAATGTTGACATACATTTTTTTCTTGTTTCTATCCAATATTTCTTTTTCTATCCCAGTTTCAGAATCTTACTCTTACTGGACTCTTGTACTTTTCTCTCATCTTGAATCTATGTCTCAAGTCCTTACTTCTTTGCCTAACTTCCCCTGAGAAAGAAGTCTCTCCTTACATTCATTCAGTTTTTCTAGGGTTGCACATCCTATTCCTGTATGCAGGTCATTGAGACTGGATACCCATAGCTTGCTTCTAGAACTTGTTTCCTATATGATCATAACAGCCTTCCTAATCTGCACCCAACTCCTCTTTTCAGGCACTTTAATTTTCCTCTCTACCGTATCACTTGAGTTATCTGTATTTCATTGCTTTTGGCATCTTCTGTAGTCTCTTGTCCTACCCTGTCCACACTCAACTCATCCTCTTACTTGTGTTCAATCACAAATTCTACATTATTATTTTGTAGTCTCTGGAGCTCCTTGTAATTTTTCATCCTCCAACTGACCTTTTCCTGGTTCTATGAGGCTTTATTTTTTAATCATTCATTTCATTACTGTCCTTCATTCACTTTTCCTTTCCTAGATAAAAGCCAAATCTGCTAAATTGTGTTCTATAACCTAGGGCACAAATTTTATTTAGCACTATAATTTCTCGTTTATATTTGAGGAATGATAATACTCAAAGGAAGTGAATGGACAAAATAAAATCTCATTTCAGAGATTAAATATCACACTGGAGTTCATTTGTTATTTTTTAAGGGCATAAATGATCAATTATACATATGAAGAAAATATTTTTTTCTGTAACTATGGAGGCATTGTTTCAATATGGAAAAAAAAGAAAAATAAGTATTGACTTAGATATTTCATGTTAAAATAGGTTGATACAGGGGCCGGCCCCGTGGCTTAGCAGTTAAGTGCACGCACTCCACTACTGGCGGCCCGGCTTTGGATCCCGGGCATGCACCGATGCACCGCTTCTCCGGCTGTGCTGAGGCCACGTCCCACATACAGCAACTAGAAGGATGTGCAGCTATGACATACAACTATCTACTGGGGCTTTGGGGAAAAAAAGGAGGAGGATTGGCAATAGATGTTAGCTCAGAGCAGGTCTTCCTCAGCAAAAAGAGGAGGATTAGCATGGATGTTAGCTCAGGGCTGATCTTCCTCACCAAAAAAAAAAATAGGTTGATACAAATAATCATACTTACTGAAATTATTGATCTCCATTTGTGATTATAATATATTAAGTAAAATCTTTGTATCTATAATTTCATAAAATTAATGAAATCAAATTTAGTTCTGCAATATTGTGTCGTATAATAGAAAATGAGTCTAATTTTCCATTATTTTTATATTTATTCTTTGACAAGTTGAATTTCTTCCCTCTAATTCAAGGAAGTATTTAGAATTTCACTATCTTTTTCAAAGGGCATAAAAATTCTACAAACACTCATTCCCACATTTTCACGCAAAAGAAAACCTATATAGTTCATTAATCAGTAAACTTGACTAATTTCTTTTATCTGAAAGGGAAACACAGAATGACTTGTCATTCTTATTGTAGAAATTGAGTTCTCAAAATGGGGTTCCTACATAGCAGCATCAGCATCAACTGGGAACCTGAGATAAGCAAATTATAGGGCTCCTTCACAGACCTAAAAATCAGAGACTTTCTGGGGGAGACACTCTGTGTCTTAAACCTTCCAAATGATTCTGATGCATGCTAAAATTTGAAAACCAGTGTACCAGAAAAACTAATTAAGAGAAATAGTGAGAACTCAAAAAGAGATAAGATTATGAGGACATCTTTCATGCTTCAATAAATTTTTTAAATATCACAAGGAAAATTATATTTTCATAATAATAATATATGCCTTGAATTTTCTAAGAGATTTCTAGAGTTATAAAACTATCTAAATAATTAACGAATGTGAAAAATTTAATTGAACTCCTAGATGATATTTTTTGCTATTTATATTCAGATAATATATCAAAGATATATTTTAATGCTGATTAAGTTGAAAGAAAAATTGTTATTACAATTAATATTTGTAGGATTTTCTATGAGAGTCACGTTTTCATTTTTTAAAAAATTCTAAAAGAGGGGCCGGCCTGGTGGCACAGCGGTTAAGTGTGCATGCTCCGCTTCGGCGTCCCAGGGTTCACGGGTTCATATCCCAGGTGCACACCCATGCACCACTTGTCAAGCCATGCTGTGGCTGTGTCCCATATAAAGTAGAGGAAGATGGGCACAGATGTTAGCCCAGGGCCAGTCTTCCTCAGCAAAAGAGGAAGATTGGCATCGGATGTTAGCTCAGGGCTAATCTTCCTCACACAAAAAAAAATCTAAAAGAATGCTAGGACTTGTCTACAAAATGCGAGATACATTTGATTGTATGTAATTTTTATGTTTTTACTCCATTAAGTGATCAGAAGTGGTCAGTAAAAATAATAATAAAATAAAGTTTTAAAATCTTTACATTTTGCAGGGTTATGTGCTGATCTTCATTTTAAAGGATTTAAATAGAGAAAAGTTTTCTTCAAGAAAATATAATATACAGACACTGCACAAAGAAGATATAAAAATGGCTCTCAAACAAAAAAAAACATGTGCAAACTCATTTATAGTTAGACGTGAAAAGCAAAACAACATTGAGATACATTTCCTACCTATCGCATTGGCAAAGGTTAAAAAGTATGACACACATATTGTTGGTGAGCCTGTAAGGGAATAGGTCCCCTCGTACGTTGTTGGTGGGATTGCAAACTGGCACAACCCTCCTGGGGGGAAATTTGATGATACCTAACAAAATTGCCTATGCCCTTACCTTTCAATCCCAGAAACCCCAATTCCAGGGATCCACCCTGAAGATATAACTCCAAGAATGCAAATATACACATGCATAAGATTACTATGTACCATAGTTCATTCAACTACTCTTCTATGTAGGGACACATAGGTCATTTCCAATATTTCACAATCACAATAACTATGGTACAATAAACCGCAGTACACTCATACAATGAAGAATTATGCAGCAATAAAATTGAATAGGAGAGATCTCTATGAACTGATAGAGAAAGATTTTCAGAATGTACTGCTGTTCAATTTGAAAAGCAAAGCACAAAATTGTATCCATAGTATGTTACTCTTTATGCAAGAAATAAGATTTAAAAACAATATATAGTGTCTGGCCATTTATGCAAAAGAAATACAAGAAGAGAAAAAAAAAGGATTGTTTAACTACAGGGGGTGTGTACAGAAAAGGTAGAAAGAAGGGGAGAATGGGAATGGGACCTGGAAATGAGGTGGGAGTAACACATCTCTGAGTACAACTTTTAGTAAAACTTTTCCTCTTAAAACCATAGTAATATTTCATATAACTAAAAAATAAACTATTAAACTAAACTCCAGCATATGGAGTGAACCAAAAGTAGAATACAATCAGTAATAAATGAGTCTAAATGTATTACAAATGAAGAACATAACTATGCTGAAGAGGATGACCAAGAAAAGAACTCACATAAATATCTTTAGAAAACAGTATTTTGACTGGATACTGTTTGGCTAAAGGCAAAAATAATTGTACATAAACACTGTATTCTAGTTGTACATGTGTTTCACATAGGCATATGGGTTAGTGATTCTGAAACAGCTTTAGATTTATAACAGTATCAAACAAATAGGTAGATATATTGTAAATAAGGAGATCCAGGTTTCTCACTGTCAGATAAAGAAATCACAAATAGTAAAAGAGAAAGACTAAAATAAACCCTATGGCAGTCTATCAAAATGAGCAGTATTAGTACGAACACGTGGAGATATAAATAATATAGATATAGATATACACATATGCATACACACACACATATACATAAACACACGTGCATACATACAGGTGAATGAAAAAAGAAATACGGAGATGTTTATGTGTGGGATAATAAACATATATATTTATATCTCTGTCTGCTGAGATGGCCTAGAAGCAATGGCACTTCAGTAGCAAGGAGTACCTCTAGCATCCAGTTACTGGTTTCTAAATACCAATCATTCTCCAATAAAAGGAACAAGGTATCCTTGGAGAAGTGGTTGAATCCAAGGCTGGACATAAAATATACAAGATGAACCTGGAAAATTGAATGGTGTCAGAAAGTAATAACGTGCTCACAAAAGGGCAGGGCACGGCAAAAGTGCACAGGTGCCAACCTATGGGAGCACCTAAAGCCAAAGCTGGATCTAGTTGAGCAACAAAATAAATAATGGTAATAATGAATTATAACCCTTAGAAAAAATCAATATTATTGAACCCATATAGATGTATAATTGAATAAATAAATAAATAAATAAATAAATGGGAAAGAAGGCATGGCTTTTTTCATAGAAGCATTCCAATTAATAAATGCAGAAAGAAAGAAGTATTTCAATTAATAAATGTAGAGTATAGATTGATCAATGGATGTGTAGTAAAGAATTTAACCATGCCCAAGGAGGGGTCTGGCCACTGCCCTCAGCTTCTGGGAGGTAATCTTTAACCCTTTAAAACTTCATGCCAGATAGAAATGTCTAGATTATTCGGTGGACCTTGGTTCATGACAGACAGTCTAACGAAGTGATTTAGAGTGAGAGCTAGTCATACTAGGTAGTCTAACAGTATGATTTAGAGTAGGGACTTTGGGTAATGTGGTATCACTTTGACCTTCGTAGAGGCTGAAGACCAAGGCCATCCATTTAGGTGGCCACCCAGGCTTAAATGATTGAGCCACAATAATGACTCTGGATACCAACCTGCAGGGTGACAATGTTCCATGCGTATTGTCACACATCAATGCAGGAAAATAAAGCCGTCCATAACTCTACAATGGTAGAATAAATGGAAGCTCTGTGTTGGAAACTTTCCTAGATTCTGCCCTATGCACTTTTTCCCTGGCTGATTTTAATCTGTAATGTTTAGTTGTAATAAACTGTAACTGTGGGTGTAACCGCTTTCAGTGGGTTCTGTGAGTCAATTTAGTAAATTACCAAAACTGAGGGTGATCTTGCAGACCCCCAAATTTGCAATTGATGTCAGAAGTGAGGATAGTCTTGCAGACTCTGTTCCCTCTAACATTTCAATGGATGAAGAAGTTCATGTGGGTGAAAGTTTGAGAGAAATTGGATACCTGCATATTTTGAAAGTACTTCAACCAAGATGTTTATTAATTACAAAGGCAAAAATAGTAATAACTTACATTGGAGAAACCCAGCAGATACCGCCTTAGCCAAAAGATCAAGGTTACATCAGTAATAATAAGACATAGTGACATAAAAACCAATTCCCCTCCCCCTGCCACCAACATACCACAATAAGGATAGAACAGGGGACAATATTACTTCCATGATTCCTTCCCAAAATGCATATGACCTTGATATAGTCATGAGGAAACATTAGACAAACCAAAATTGAGGAACGTTCCACCAATAACTGATCAGAACTGTTCAAATATGTCAAAGTCATGAAAAACAAAGAAAGAGGAAATAGCACAAATTGGAGAAGACTAAGGACATACAATAACTATTCATAATGTGGGATCATGGAATGGATTCTGGAATAGAAAAGGACATGAATGGAAAAACATAAAAACTAAATAAAATATATACTTTGGTTTAGAGTACTAAACCATTGTTAATTTCTTGGTTTTGATAATTGTACTATGGTCATGTAAGATGTTGACATTATTGGAAGCTTGGTGAAAGGTATGTGGTAACTCATTATTTTTACAACTTCAGTAAGTCTACAATCATTTCAAGATAAATGGAAGAGACACAGACAGAAAAGCAAAAATGAAAACTCTATACTTAACAGTAAGACTTTATCAGTCATCTGCTTCCAAGGAATTTTTATTTATGGATAAAGAAAGCATCATTTTTAGTTACATTTGCTTTTCTCTAATTCTTTTAGATCTCATATGAAGATTGGGATGAACTGGAAAGCATTCTATCTATATACGGATGATTGAGTCTCACTCCAAAGAAGTAAACAAAAATATCCAGAAGTGGAGACTGCCTATCAGTAATTTTTAAAAACACCTCCCGGTAACAGTTCAGACACATTTGAGAATACCTAGTTTAGATCATAAATTATTGATCATCTGACTGTGGCAAAAGAAAATGTGTATAAAGTGTTAGGAAGAGTTGTTAATTGAAGATATATCAGAAACAGAGGAACATACTTCTATTATAATGCAATTTTATGGCAAAACAAGATTATATTTTTCACAAGTTTTTTGTCGAACATCTGTTGTGTAAAGTAAGGCGAATGTAAGGATTTTACAGATGATTTTCTAAAGAAAAGAAAATTGTCTTAAATAGTAATAATTAACTTGGTTTGAGAGACATAGAAAGACGATAAGTGGTGTATATAAAGAAATAAATATTATTACCATGAAAATATTACTCCTCCAAGCATCTGGGTTAATGATAATTTGGTGGTTTATCAGTGTAATATCCAGTATTTAAATATGTGATATGTACTCTTAAAAACTGTTTTAAAATAGAGTCATATTTTCTAAAATGCTACAGAAGATGTTTAGATCTTAGTCTTCTTTCCTAAAAAGCTAAAATTGAGAGATTACATTGTGAATCAACTAGAAGGGATTTTTTATTATATATGCCAGCTTTCTCATTTTATGGATGAAAAAAACCTGTCCAAGTAGCACCAAAAGGTAGCCTAAAAGGTCACTGGCAGAGTCAGTTCCCACATGGTCGTACTCACAGGATTCATAGTAACCTGATGGCCCTACCTACCCGGCTCAGCTGGTTGAGAGCACTTTAGGCGATGAAGCCGGATAACAATCCCTATACATAACAGCTACCTTTCCTTTGTTGTTGTTACCATTTACTACAAACTCTTCTTCTAACTGACCAATTACGAGGCATAATTGTAGGTCTCAATAGAAAAGTATGCTCATCGCTGAGTAAAACATTACTACAGCTGGGAAAAAAAAATCATAGCATGGATATTGCTTAAATCTCCTAAACAGAGTACGTTATTTGGCAAAAGCGTGCTAATTTAATCTTGGTGAATAAAAGCTTTAAGTGGCATTTCTATCACTGAATCAATATGTTTAAAACATTTTTGACAAGTAAAAACTCCTATACATGGTGCATGAAATTGCAATTTATTTGTAGGCTGAATTCATACATTTGTTTCTCTAAGAAATTTTAGTCTTTTTTCACTTAAAATTCGGCACCTAGAAGCTATAATATGGAGTTCCATGTACAACTTTTTGAAAGCATCTTTTTTTCTCAATAATCACTTCACATCATTCTCATTCACTCCGTGAAGTGCCCTTAATGTATCCAAAGTTAGACCCACACACTCAGTGCTTCTACACACGCAATTATATATCAGACAGATTCTGCATTGTCTTCCACCATTTTAAGCACCAAAGCTAAAAATAACAGATTCATTTATACTTCAACTGTCTACGTCTATAGCTTCAGTTTTACAGAGTTGCATAGAAAGCATATTACCACTTAGGAACATATTTGATACATATACTTATGAAAAATTGATGGAGATTATGCAGTAAGCATTAGAAGTAATTTATTTTATCCTACTTCTTTTAGGACTATCTGGTTAATTGGTTGAGTAGAATTTAAATTTGTAAGTGTTACGTAAGTTATACATTATGACAGAGTATTTTCTTTCAAAATATGTGAACCTTCTAACGTAAATGTAAAGAAATTGCTACTTTTGAAGTAAATTTATAAAAACACTACATTTAAAATTAAAATAGCATTTTAACTCAGGGAAATGTATGTAACTTTACCAATGGGAAACCATTGAGAATCTCTCAAAGCAACTGATAATGTCGTAGCCAAAGGAATTTAAACAGAAGGGAAACATGAATGCATACATTTGTTAGAATATCTAATCACAGCATTCACATCTCCAAAAAAAATTGTTACCAAAGGCATCAATGCCCTGACTCAAAAAACAAAATTGTAACCAGGTTTCAGGTATATTTTTAAACTCTCTCTGGCATATACATTTGCAAGCCTACCTGTAATCATCTCAGGAAACAAGAAGGACCTTTAAAAAGTCCTTTAGAAATGGGATTTGCTAGACGCTGTATTCAGAATGTTCTAATGTTTTCATATAAGAAGAGAAGAAAGTCAAAAACAACAGCCAATGCTGAATGGAATAGGAGAATGATTTTATTATTATTAGTTCATGGAGGTAAGCAAGGTACCTTGATATCTTTAAGGGGCTTCTTGAAGGTTTTGTTGGTAATTTCACTAGGTGATCGTGTAGATATCTTCAGAATTGTCCTCCACTTGCCTAAGATGAAGACTAATGACAAGTACTATCCAGAAAGTTGGTAAGTATAACCACACTCTTCTTGAAGAGCTCAAGATTCCATTTTAGCTTTTATGATCTATCTATAGGGTGCTAAGTACTTTATACTCATCAGAAGGTTAATCTGCTGCCCCTAGAAGTTATTTTTATGCAACTCTATGCTACAGTTCAAACCTCAGATGTACTGAGGAGATGTGACGAGATAAGCAATGGTGTTCATATAATGACTGAATATGTCTAGTAACTCACAAACATTTTTTTGACTTTTGTGACTAAGAAAATATTTAGATCTGAGACCGCAGTAATAACACAGGTTAGTTCTCCCAGTCTTTGCTTGATATTGACACAACTAACAATGAGTACCATAACTAGGGGGCCAACGTGAGTGTGAAAGGTTTGGAATGTTATTCAAGTCTTCCAGCCAACCAGGAATCAAGAAAAAAAAAAAAATTAATTCACCCAAATTCAATGAGAGTTTACTCTCATAGAGAATGAGAACCTAAACATAAACTGTTAGGCAACTTATTTATGCTTTCTCCTCTAATAATCAAGAAAATTCTATTGAGCAGATATTGGAATTTTCTCCACTTCACACAGAAATTGAGTGAGCTTAGTCATGAGCCAATGTACTACCGAATTTAGAGCCCAAGCTCTTTATAACAATGGACTGATGTTTAGTACAGCTAAGTGAACATTGTGAAAAGCAAAGTAAAAAGGTCATATCTAAGACGCCTAGGTTTGGGTATCATGCAAACATACTTTAATGAAAGCTAAGTGACTTGAATGAATAATAAGAATGAAGGGCATACATTTTGCAGCAACAAATGTCTTAAAAAAAAAACAAAAAACTTTTCTATGGTTAGGGTTGAGTTATTTCCAATCAATTCAGTCACTAAGTGGCAAGAAGGTTAATATTCCTGGGTGAAATGTGTCTAGTCTTCTGATTTTTTTTTTCTTGCTAAAGATATTACATGAATTTTGAAGGTAAAGGATAAAATGGGTGACTCTTTCATTATTTATCACCTGGGACTTACATGATCTTTACAGTCCAATTTTTGTTTTTTGAATATTTTTGAACGTTTAATTGGCTAAAGATCACTTGCTAGACTTGCCAAACTACTGCTCAGCTATATCTTTTAAACAAGTGATATCCTCTTATAATTGTGTACAAGCTGGTATGTGCAACATCGTGGAGATCCATCATCTGATTTAATAACACACTTGAAAGTTAAAAAAAAAAAGCTATACTGATTCTCATTGGGTCATTATTGGTAGGAATATAGAATTGACAGGATGTGAATATATTTAGGCCTACCTAACTTTTAAGTTCAGATAAAAGAGAAAATAATAGTCATTTTAATTTGACAAATAATTTCAATTTCAATCTATGTTTTACACAATGTTCTAATAGCTGGACCAAGTGAATGGACAAAATCAAAAAGATAGGTCTTCCTCATGGAATATACATTCAAGTGCGGGAATAATACAAGAAATATGATGAATAAGTTAATTATATTATATTTTAGAAAATGATAAATGTTACAGAGAATATTTTTTTTTAGGAAGATTGGTCCTGTGCTAACATCTGTTGCCAATCTTCCTATTTTTTTTTTCTTTTTTCTCTCCAAACCCCCAGTACATAGTTGTGTATTCATAGTTATAGAGTTGTAGCTCTTTTACATGGGACACCGCCTTCACATGGCTTGATGAGTGGATCCAAACCAGCAAATCCCAGGCCACCGTAGCAGAACGAACGAACCTAACCACTATGCCACTGGGCCAGCCCCAAGAGAATATTTTTAAATGAGAAGGAGGATAGGAAATGCCATGGATAAAAATTCAATTTTTAAATGGCTGCTCAGAAAAGGGCTTACGGAGAAGGTATCATAAGCAATGGCTGAAAGATGTGAGTAAACCATTAGTATTCCAGGCAGAGGACACAGTAATTACAAAGCCCTGGGGAGGAAGTAAGCCTGCCTTGTTCAGGGAATACCCAGGAGACCGATGTGATAGAAATGGAGAGAAAGAGGGGAGAATGAGATTGAAGAGGAACTAGAGATAAGAGGATACAGGGTCTGATAGGCCTTAGTTTTTTATCCTGAAATAATTTGAAAAGACATGGAAAATTCAGAGCAGAAATCTCATTTGACTTAC
Source organism: Ceratotherium simum simum (assembly GCF_057802395.1). NCBI lineage: Eukaryota > Metazoa > Chordata > Mammalia > Perissodactyla > Rhinocerotidae > Ceratotherium > Ceratotherium simum. The sequence goes on from NC_141911.1 coordinate 48,241,815, forward strand.
AGTTAAACAGGATCATTTTAGCTACTTTGTTGAGAACAGACAGTAGGAGAAAGGAGCAAGGGTGGAGACAGGAACACCAGAGATAACATTGGTTTAATAAGGGCAGCAGCAGTAAAGGTGGTGAGAAATATCTGGTTTTCTAAACATGCAAGGCACTCTTGAAAGAGAGAAATAGAGAGAAAAAAACGGGCAAAAAATGTGGATGAGCGATTTACAGAAGAGGATAACCAAAAAAGTAAACAAACCTACAACATATCCTCCAGATCATTGGTAATCAGAAACACAAAATTTTAAAAATGAGCTATCACTTTCCCCAGTCACAAGGACTGAAATTAGAGAACTGTAGAATGCCAAGGGTTGTTGTGATGTGGGGCCGTCACAATCCTCCTCTACTGCAGGTAGGACTGCACACTGACACTGCTATTCTGAGCACCGATCTGGTGCCAGAGTCAAATCAACTGTGTGTGTATCCTATGAGGCAGCAATTCCTCTGCTGGGTATATAGCCCAGGGAAATTCTCAGAGAAGTCCATAAGAGAACATGACCGAGGATGGTCATTGAAGCATTCATTATTATAACTGGGAGCTAGATGCACTCTTTGTGCCTGTTGTTAACAGATAGATAACTGAAAAATAAACATTAAACATATTAACATATTTGCACGTTAGGGAGGAAAATGCAAATGAGGTGTGGTGATAAAAGACAATAAATAGTTTGGGGTGTGTTCTGTTTGTGGACATATGAGACAGTCAAGTGAGGATGTTGACTAGGCTGTTAACTATAATTCACCAGAATTCAGTTGAGAAATCTGTGATGGAGATAAATTTGGAAGTTATCAGCATAATTTTGGCAAAATCTCAAAGGCACAGTTTTTAGGGGTATTCTTAAAGATAAATTAGAAGATGGGAGCAAGTTAAAAAATATTTTAGAATTGGAATCACCTGAAGATGTATGTCTCATAAAGGTGACAAAACAATTTTCTTTTGTTCTTGCACATGGAAAAAGAATAAAATTATTTAGTACAAGTAAATCATAATGTTAACATTACCTAGGAGAAAAATCTGTAACAAATCTCTGACAATGAAGAGTCACTGTGATACCATAATTATCCTTTTATAAAAAGTAAACAAATAATTATGATTGTGTATACTAGTATTTTTATTTCATTACCCACAAGCAGATATGTGTATAAAATTAAATAAATACATAATATGTTTAGATAATATATAAGATATATAAAAATTTTAAATACTAAATTTAGAGTAAAATCACATAGTAATTAATCCACATTTGGTAAGTCAGGTACGTTGATAAATTTGACCTAACTTATTTCAACTTTCCTTTTGTCTGCTTTCCTGATTTTGATTCAGTCCAAGAGCAAGCCTCTAGAAAATATTTTAAGATGAAATCTGCTAAGATATCTAAGATTATCAAACAGTTATTTTATTTTTTTATAAGTGAGAGTAGACATATGTATAAAAATAAGGTATAAGAAGTGTTTGTCATTTCATTTTCTGGTTCTATAACTTTCGATATTTAGAGATCTTTTTTTTTACTCTGTTAAAAGGACACACATATAAGTATTGTGTAGTATAAAATCAGACATTTATAAAATCTAGGATTTTCTAGGAAAATATTATTAGACCTTGATCTATTTTGAGAGAACAGGATCAAACTTGAAGTTGTATATGTGCCAACTTAAAGTGATATGTATGTATGTGTGGTAAATTAACATTCAAATACTTAAATAGTATATTACTATCTAGGTGTGAATTCTAAGTGTGGGTAAAGTTAAAATATAAATTAATGATTTATATTTCCATCCATAATTTTTGCCAATTCTCTCAAGATACTTACTATATTCAGCAAATTTAAATTAAAATCACATTAAAGATTACTAAGTATCAAAGAAAGAATAATTAATATATTTGCTTCCCTATCTTTCTTAAATTAAGGACATATATATTTCTTTAGAGAATAAGTAATGCATTCATATATATTTCTTTAGAGAATAAGTAATGCATTAAACAAAGGAGGAGACTAAATCCATAACCAGTAATTATTCTACATTTGAGCACTTAGTTATAAATAACATACTTACATATTCAGCCATTAAGACAATCAAAGATTTAAATGCACTTTTCCACCTGGAAAATCTTAGAGAGGAATTATAATAATACAACCATTTTTGAACATTAGAAAGATAGCCACTAAAGTATATGTGTGATCAATCTAAACTCCATACAATGTTGGTTAAAGTACAAACTGTTATGATTACTTTTTGAAATTATTTGCTACTATCTTGTAACATTGCTTATTCACATACTTCCAATTAAGCATTTCTCCTCTAGGAGAAATATACCAGAGAAATGCTTGTATATTTATACCAAGATACAAATAATTGCATGTTCATTGCAGTATTATTTATAATAGCAAAAATCATCCACAGAAAAAGTAAATATATTATTTTTATCCTGGTATATTCATGTGAAGAAATATTGTCAACTGATGAAAATAATTAAACTACTGATATATGTATTGGCATGGATTGAGTGTTGAAAAATCACACTGAGTTAAAAAAAAGCAAGACCTCAAAAATAACGTATACAAGGGAGACCTTTTGTAAAGCAGAATCTGTATTGTTCAGTAAGCTACGTATATTTTATAAAGTAAATTTTAAAAAGAAAGATAATTCTAAATATAAAATTCAGGATAATGTTTCTTTCTAGAGGAGGACTGCATGAGGGAGGGAGACGGATTAGGGGTGGAACATGTTCAGTGGATGTAAATTACTGGCTATGTTGTAATTTTTGGAGAGGTCACAGATGTTCATTTCTCATTATTTATCATTTATCATTAGGTTTTATCTTTTAAATATATGTTACACATGTTTTTAATAAACTCAACATTTAAAAAGATGAAGAAAACGGAGATTTAGGAAAATTCACTTGCTATGCAAAATAAAAAGTAAATTAAGAACAACTTTGATTCTAATGACTGACTACAACACTAGCACATAAAACTGAACAGCTCCTGCAGAAGTAGCTAAAATAAAACTTCAGATACTCAATTTTATTCAGTTTCTCTCTTTGCACAATGACGAAGATTCTCTCGTAAAATGTAAGTTGCATCATTATCAACCAGACCAAAAGTACATCATGGAACAGACTATGCCAAGGAAAAGAGTATCCACAGTATGTCTCTCACTTCATTAGCTCTGTAACAGGCAGCAGCTACACATGAAAGAGTTAAAAACATGTTGAAATGGTCCTTTAACATCAGAGCTTCCTCTTCAGTTTATTCCTATTTTATTCTTTTTGGTGATACTATAAATGGAATTTTTTTCCTGACTTCTTTTTCAGAAAGTTCATTGCTAGTGTATATAAATACAACTGATTTTTGTATGTTGATGTTGTGTCCTATAATTTTACTGAATTTATTATCAGTTCTAACAGTTATTTTATGCAGTCTTTGGGGATTTCCATATATAAGATCATGTGATCTGCAGAGATAATGTACTTCTTCCTTTCCAATTAGGATGCCTTTGTTTCTTTTCCTTATCCAAATGCTTTGGCTAGGTTTTCCAGTACTATGTTAAATAGAAGTGGTGAGAGAGGCCATCGTTATCTTGTTCCTGATTTTAGATAAAAAGCTTTTAGTTTTTTACCATTGAGTATGATGTTAGCAGCTGTGGGTATTTCCTATAGAGCTTATATGACGTTGAGATATTTTCCCACTGTACTTGGTTTTTTGAGAGTTTTTATCATGAAAAGATGTTGAATGTTATCAAATACTTTTTCTGCATCTATTGAGATGATCATGTGATTTTTATCCATTATTTTATTGATGTAATCTATCACATTAATTGGATTTTTGTATATTGAACCACCTTTGCATCCCATGGGTAAATCTTCCTTGATTATGGTGTATGATCTGTTGTATTCAGTTTGCTAGTATTTTGTTGATGATTTTTCCATCTGTATTCATTAGGGATATTGGTCTGCAATTTTCTTGTGGTATCTTTGTCTGGCTTTGGTAATCACGGTAATGCTGGCCTCATAAAATGAACTTGAGCATGTTTCCTCCTCTTCAATTTTTTGGAGGTGAAAGATTTATATACTGAAAACTATAAAATATTGATGAAATAATTTAAATAAGACACAATCAAATGGAAAGACATTCTGTGTTCATGGATTATAAGACTAAATATTATTAAAAAGTCCATACTGCCTAAAGTGATCTACAGATTCAATGGGATCTCTATCAAAATTCCAAAGATATTTTTTACAGAAATAGATAACAATTTTACAATTCATATGGAACTACAGAAGACCATGAATAGCCAGATCAATTTCTGAGCAAGAAAAACAAAGATGGAGACATCACACTTGCTGATTTCAAAATACATTATGAAGCTACAGTAATCAAAACACTTTGGTACTGGCATACAAATAGGCATAGAGACCAATGGACCAGAATAAAGAGTCCAGAAATAAATCCCCACATATATGATCAATTGATCTTCAACAAGAGTGCCAAGAAAACACAATGGGGAAAGAATAGTTTCTTCAACAAATACTGTTGGGAAAACTGGAAGTCCAAATACAGAAGAATGAAATTGGACCCTTATCTTACATCATACACAAAAATCAACTCAAAACGGATTAAAGACTTAAATGTAGAACCTCAGACTGTAAAACTCACAGAAGAAAACATAGGGGATAGCTTCATGAACATGGTCTTGGCAATGATTTCATGTATATCACATCAAAAGCATTAACAACGAAACCAAAAATAAACAAGTGGGACTACATCAAACTAAAAAGCTTCTGCACAGAAAAGGAAACAATCAGCATAGGGAAAAGTCAACCTACAGAGTGGGAGAAAATATTTGCAAACCATATATCTGATAAGGGGCTAGTCTACAAAATATATATGGAACCCATATAACTCATTAACAAAAAAAACATAACAATTTAAAAATGGGCTAAGGACTTGAATAGACATTTCTCCAAAGAAAACATGCAAACTGTCAACAGGTATACAAACAAGTGTGCATCATCACTAATCATCAGAGAAATGCTAGTCAAAACCACAGTGAAATATCACCTCACACCTGTCAGGGTGGTTCTTATCAGAATAAAACAAAAGACAAGTGTTGGCAAGGATGTGGAGAAATTGCAACCCTTGCACACTCTTGGTGGGAATGCAAAAACGGTGCAGCCATTATGGAAAATGGTACAGAGGGTACTCAAAAAATTGAAAATAGAACTATCTACCACTCGATGCAGCAATCCCACATCTGGATATTTATCCAAAATAATTCAAATTAGGTTCTTAAAGAGATATTAGCACCCCCATGTTCACTGCAGCACTATTCTCAATAGCCAAGATGTGGAAACGACCTAAGTGATGCATAAATGGATAAAGAAATTGTGGTATATACATACAATGGAATGTTATTTAGCATTGAAAAAAGAAGGAAATTCTACGATATGTGACAATATGGACGGATCTGGAGGACATTAAGCTAAGTGAAGTAAACCAGAGAGCACAGAAAGTATTGCATAATTCCACTTATATGAGGTATCTAAAATAAAGAAATTCATAAAATTAGACTGGAATAGTAGTTACCAGAGAGGGAGTAGGAAAAAATGGGGAGTTATTAATCAGCTGGCATAAAACTTCAGTTAAGTAGGATGAATACGCTCTAGAGATCTGCTGTGCAACATTGTACCTATAGTCAACAATAATGTATTGTTCACGCAAAATTTGTTAGGAGGATAGATCTTGTTAAGTGTTATTACCACAATAAAATGAAAAAAATAAAATCAGAACTGACAAAGATTATGTGTTCATACTGCTACACAAACCATAGCATTTTAAATAAAATATCTGTGAAGCTGTATGTGAATTATATTCAGACAGATTTAGATGATAGTAGAAAAGATTTATACTGATGTGTGTGTGCATGCACATGTAAGATTTTGCTGTAGTCATACAAAAGTAGGATCGTGTGGGATCTCAGGTGTAAGTTCACACTGAAGGTGAGAAGCTCACTGACTTGTCAATGTTACTGATCCAGCTCAGAGCAGAGTTGGCGCTAGAGCATACCCTGACTTCTGAGAGGGCCTGTGTGCGGCCACTCAGTTAAAAACAACTAAAGAATATATTAATCAAGCACCATCAAAGGACTATGGCTCGTGTAATGCAATAGTTGTTTTTAATACTCTCCATTTCTAACAACGTAAATCAAGAAAAATGCCATATTCAAATTCATATAGTATGGAAACTATGTCTTCCCTAATTATTTGTTTAAAGAAAAAGAAAAAGAAAAACGGACAAATTCTGGTTGCCATTTTAATGGCCTATTCATTTACTTTAGATAACATGCTAAGTATTACAATTTTAATTAAAAAAGAATATAGTTTAATTTATTTTAGTCTAATTTCATTTTAAACTTTTTGCATTATTTAAACTTAAGAAATCCAAACTTGTTAGGAGTTTCTATAAATATTTTCCCTCTAGGGGCACCTGTAAATATGTGTCGTATAATAAGTAAATTTAAATATTATGAGATCTTCCCCATTATAAACAAACAGATCAATTATGTACATAATTCTTATTTTTATAATAAATTATTTATTCAAGGATCCTTTCAAGTTACATTTACTGTTTTGTTTCTATTTTTAAAATTTAGCTTTACTGTATTTCATTGAACTTTGATCACTGTTTATCATCATAGAAATTATATTTCTCTTCATTGCATATATTTCTTAAAATAACTGAAAATCTACATTGGTTTTCATTGCTAAACTGATTTTTCTATAAATTATAAAACATTTTTAATTGCACTACTTTGCTGGATATCTTTAGGCTGTATTTTGACCAATACATGGTGAAAATTAGATTAAGTGTTTTTGAAGAACATTAGAGAGAACTAATGTTCTCAAAAATTGCTTCTCCTGGAAAAAATAAAGTAATATTGAATTCTAAGTCTACATTACAGAATAAAATTGGTATTTTCCTGTAACCTTATGTTATTCTATTTACTGGTTACCTGATTCTCCAATTATGGGAATTTATTAATCATAAATCAAATGCAGGCATTCATTTCATTTTCTTCTGTCTTTTTCTCTCCCCGCTTGCCAGGTCCAGAGACAGACAGGGAGCAGCCAGCCGCTCTGGTTGGGTGGACTGACTGCAACTGTGTCTGAACTGGTTGTAGTGCTCAGCAGGGAGTATGTGTTCCTACAAACTTTCTGAAATATTAATACACAAAATTGTACTGAGGTTTCTGATAGCAGAAGACTGGCTGCTCTGAGGTTTTCTGATTAGGGTTCTATTGGTGATTCCGAGAAGTCAGTGGCGCCTAAATGGGTTAAGTCTAATGAGGTTTGGAAAGCTGATAGCATAATTTAAAATGACTTTCAATCTCAAAGCTACAGACCTGGCTGACCCCAGCAAATTACAATGTTTGTTAATGCTCTGTTTTAGACATCTTCTAGTCAACCCAAACCAGATATATTAAGTGAAAAAATTATGTTGTGGTTCTCTAAGAAATGTCCCTGGCTGTATTTTGACAGATCTTCTGATGACAATTTTTTTTAAGGCGTCTGATACTTCTTAATCTTTTAGGGAATGAAATCATAAACACATGCACACAGTCATTTTGCTTCTTGCGGAAGAAACATAATTACCTTAAAACTTTATCATCATAATCTTATACAATATGTTTCTCACGGGAAATCTAAAATCAATTTAAGGAATCGCAGACAGAAGGAAAAGACAAAACCATAAACTTCCCATGCTAAAAACAAACTAAAAGAGTGACAACAACAAAAGCCCCCAAAAATATATGTTTAAACTCTGCAAAATAAGACTGTGAAGAAAGGCTGTAATTTTAAAATTATTAAAATACATTTTTCACAGATTTAATGTTAATGTAGAGAACTAGTGACAAAACTAGTGGTGCTTTAAAAGTGAACATTCTCACGTATATTAAATATTATGGATAAAAATTGTATTATTGCTTAAGGATACAAATTATATGAAATAAACTTCAGAAATAATAGTTTGAGATATTCTTAATTTCTTTCCAGCTTAAGGCAGTTATTTAAAAATATAGCACCATAACAGATTTCTAAAATATGAGAAACTGGACAAAATTGTAGAAGCTTTGGAAATTTCTTTTGAAGTTAATGTTTCTCAGTCATTTATAATTGTGGATTTTTCTGAGCTATGGAAAGTATTTTTTCCTACTTTTCAATTATTTTGTTAAGTAAATTCTGTTTATAAATCTAAACTACCTTTTATTATGCAAATCTTATAACTGAATTCCAATGAATCAGAATTAGTAATAGTTTCCACTAAGCATACATCTTTTTTGCACAAGCTAACGGTACAAATATTATGAAGGAAGTGTTTAATTATTTAGAGTAAAATGTGTCTCCACTTAAAAGTTTGTAATTCAGTGTGTATCACAAAGTGTCTTCTCTCCAATGAACTGTAATCATAGCTTACTTTAAATTTTAATATTTCAAATAATTTTGCTTTCTCCTTTAATGACTTTATAAATTTTCATCACTTAAAGCAGATTTATGAAAAACTTTAGTTTCCTATGATGAATATTTTGTTCAAAATAAGCAAAAAATTTAAAAATAAATCTTATAAAAAGAGGAAAATAATTTTATAAATTGTTTATTATTTGAGAATCATGAGTTTTTAAAAATATTCCCAATAGTTTAAAGCCAAGCTTTAATTATCATATTTTACTTTTAGTGACTTAATATTCAGTGAAAAGCTATTTGTTTGTATTTTCTAATTTGGGGGTGGGGTGGTTGCTTGTAGTTCTCCAAAAACAGAAAGCTCATCTTCTACTAAACATGAAATATTTAAGAACCTCCTTAATTAAAATACTGTAGTGTGAAGTACATGGAACACATTTAATATTATTTTTAGACAAATACGTAGAATTTTACGTTCTTAAATATCTAGTGTACTTCAAATCAATCACTAGATGGTACGTATGTATTTCAACGATGCAGTCAATTCTCCAAAAGTTGTGATAGTCCTCTTTTAGAATTTGCTCACATTCTGACTCTAAAGCACGTAATTAAATATTTAAAATTACTGTGACAGTCCTTGATTTCACCCGAAAGCCTTTTACTAAACTACGTCAGTTTTACTTGATGGTTTCTAAAACCAACAAACAAAAAATCTAAATCCTTTTTAAAAAAGAATGACAGACTTTTGAGGTAGTTGCAAGAAGGCAACAAAATAATTTAAGTAGAGACGGTTTCATTAGAAGAGGGATTATCAATTTAAATGGAGATAATATATTTGATTGAAGTAGTCATGTAAATTTTTAACTCATAGACACTACTATTCACAATAGTAAACAGCCTTATAACAATATTTATGTTTAAATATTCTGCAGCTTAGTGTAAAATAAAAGTAATGATGATTTATATTCTTGCAAAATAATCCCAGTAATTAATTCTACAAATAACGTAACATTTCCTAAAATAAATATGATCTTGTTGGTTAAAATGGCAAATTGAGACAGCTTTTATCTGACTCTTGACTGTGTTTAGGAAATGTTTGAAGAAATTATATTACATGTAAAAATTCTATATCTAGTCATCTTTGCATTTCCTGAACTCTACAAGGCTGTTTTGCATGTATTTCATACATAGTTATTTAAATATTTTCTCACCCACTGTCTATGAGCAATATTATTTAAAAACAGGTAAGAGTTAAATTGAATGGATTTGTGGGGGCATGAGTGGGCTGGAAGGGTGAAAAATACTTTGGATCTATAATACTGCTTAGGTCATTAACCAACATCTCAATAGAACACTTTTCAGAAAGAAAGGGAGATGGATGCTATCGTCTTTCCTCTCCATTTATTTTTTATGGTTATTTATTCACAGATGATGTGGGCAGACTGTGTGCAGAGAGAAAAGCAAGGGTAATTTTCAGGCAGATGTAACCCTCAATTGGCTAAGTTATTCGAAGCGCTCTAAGGAATTAAAAGGAAAGTAGGTCACTTGAATCATAAACATTTTTAACATTTACTTCATAAATGAAGCTAATATGTACTTGTTCTAAAAGTAAAGGAAAAAATTGGCTTCAAACAGGATAAGGAAGGAAGTTAAACAAAACAGAATTATTAAACCATCCCAGTTTCCACACCTCTATGAATGTCAGTAGGACGCCTACTTCTGACAGCGTATGAACCAGCGGGAGAGTTTACTAATGAAAGACAAGATACATGTGTTGACATAGCGTTAAATGACTGGTTTGTCACTCCCCAGGATGTGAATTGTGGATTCAATGCTGTAGTAGCACAAACTAACTGCTTTTATCCTCTTGTTTTCTTAGCTTTAACTTCTCACACAAATTAACAGCTTTCTGTTTGCCATTTGCATGTTTATTTCATGTCATGCTTGGTTAAAGTTAAAATAGTCCCACTAGTTATGGCATTTCAAAATTTAGTACTTCTTCAAAGACCTGCAGGATGACTTAATGAGTATGGAATGCAATTCTCTTCTTTAAATCAAATTAAATATAAATTATCTATGTTCGATACAGCAAGATTACATTGTGTATGATATAAATTGAGAATACTCAATATAAAGAGACGGTTTTATGTCTTCCATGTCTAAAAAATATGCAATATGATTGGCTAGCTCTGGATTTTTGCTCCTGCCACAGGGCAATTTCTGAATTATAATACCGCCCATCTATGCCATTGTGTCCCTGAATATAAACAGCAACAGGAACCAAAAGGATCAAAGCTCAAGTTTCTTTGAAAAAGACACTGTTGTAAGAAAACCATTTTCTCCTTGTTATTGCCTTGGGATATATCCATTGGCTTGAGAGGTCACATCGTCCATCAAATTTTTTGAAGTCAATTTTTCAGGGTGAAAGAATAATCCAAAATAAGGCACCCTCCTGAGGGTCATGCAATTTAGTTGATTCTGGCAGGAACATTACCAGGTAGATACTAGTGCTCAGGAAAGGGGACCTATAACCAGGTAAAATTAAAAGCACGGAATCTGTTAGTCTTCAAGTTTTTCTTTTATTATCAGCATCACAAGAATTACTGCAACTGTTACACTGACTAGTCCTTCTAATTAAGAGATTAACACAAAGATCATTTACATGAAGAGACTGACCTAATCTGCTGTTATCAGTGTTTACATATTTATTGCAGACTGAGATTGACATGAGTTCATTTGACAATTATTGGCAAATGGCATTTTCCTCCCAGAAAATCAGGCAGTATATCCTTAATCTAATTGAGTATGTTCCCACCTGTTTTGGATTAGAAATATAATACTTATAAATTCTAACACTTCTATTTATTCTAGATGTAATTTTGTTAAAATGAGAAACTTTGGTCAGTTTGAAAAGAGCCAAATTTTAGAAAAAATATTGAAGTTGAATATTATTTGAAACAGTATGTCCAATTACTGGAAATCAATGGTTTCCAGAAACAACTCTTTTTTAGCCAAAGTAAGTCTGATAATTACTTGCACTAATTTCATTAAATGGCACTGAAAGCTTTAGTGAAAATATTAATAGAAATGATCCCTTCAAATATATAGATAAAAACAGTATATTCCAATTTAAGAAAACATAACAGTTTTAAAAAAGAGTAAATATTATCTGATTTAAATAGTATTAAACTAGATCAATGTATTATCGTGCCTAATCATGTTAGTTATGTTAATTTCAAACAATATGTTAAATATTTAGCACTTGCTGAGCAAGATAATGTGTAAAGTGCTGTGGGAAATTTAGAAGTAAGTCATACATGTTTATTTTCAAAATCCAATATTTACCCAAGGATAAGGCGGTATTGTGTATAAAATCATTTATTTGGAGGTTAAGAGCATGGACTCTATAGAGTTAGAAGGAATTCAAATTTGAGACTAGTCAGTGTCAAAATTTCAGACTGAAAAATTGACAATAAGTTATAACACCTTGAAGTCCTAGTCTATAGTGTTATCAGATGTGATAACAGAATGTCTCACTTTCCTTACCTTTCCTCAAGATCCCTTCTCATTCTTTACATGCTGCCCAAATATTTTTTTGGTTGTGAAGTTTGTTTTAAATTCTCTAGATTGTTTTACCATTTTTGCTCTTCTCTTATATAACTTTCCATATATCTAGCCATTTAAAAACAAAAACTTAAAAAAAAATAAAAATATACATTTTTATCCCAGGCACCTAGGATATCAAAGTGATTAGATACACAGAAATTAACTTATGTTTTTAACCTTCAGCTACAGAGTGAGTTGAGTTTATTTTTGAAGTATATGTAAGGGCTTTCTTCTCTCTCGTTCCTTCTCTTTTTTTCTCTTCTCTTTCCTCCTGTCTTTTTTTTCCCCTTTCTTCCATGATCACCAATTCTACTCTTGCCCTTTTCCCCGTGTAGACTCTTATTATGTATTAACAAATGTCCTTGAACGTATACGCATATTTGAAAAATACACAAAGTATGTATATTTCATTAAACAAATAATGTTTTGCTAGATATTATTGTCTTACTTGATTTTTACTCAGTACTATTTTTTTGTTTGTTTTATTCATGTTGCTGCACATACTTTAAGGTTATTCTTTTGACTATTGAGTTTTATTCCATAGCAGCATCCACAATTTTATTTGTTGTTAGTGCTGTCAAGTTGATTCCAACTCCCAGCAATCTTTTTGCACCATCCTCTTGCCTTCCAGTGCTATATCAGACAATGCTCTACTGCTATTCACAGGATTTTCATAGACAATTTTTTTGGAATTTTGACGACTAGGTCCTTCTTCCTAGTTTGTCTCATTCTGGCAGCTCCACTGAAACTTGTCCACCATGGATGATCCTGCTGGAATTGGAAATATCAGTGGCATAGCTTTCAGCATCACAGCAACACGCAGCCGCCACAGTATGACTACTGACAGATGGACAGATGGTGTTCCCTGAACGAACCCAGGCGGGCAGTGAGAGCACCAAATCTTAACCAGTAGACCACCAGGTTGACTTACGATGTTATTTACCGTCTTGCTAATAGATTATCTAATAGGTATTAGATTGTGTCCACTCTCTAGAACATAAGCAATGCTAGAATAAAAACCCTGGTAATATGTCCCCTTTGGGACCTATACCCAAGTTTTCCTAGAATGAATACCCAGGTATGGATTGCTGGACCATCAAGTATGACTATCGATAATGTCACCAAATTACCATCTGTGTATCATGAAGATTGTTTTCCCAGTGGTATAAAGTGGTTTTGTATTTATTTTTCATTCTCAACAAAAAAAACCTGAGCTTTTCTTCACACATTTGTAGGTCATTCGCATCTTGACTATAAATTTCCTTTTCATGTTTTCATCCAATACTTTTCTAACCAACTTTCTTTTATATCTGTATAATGCTAAGACTGTTTTATATTATCCCTTTTGTCATTGTAATTATCCTCCCCTACTGTCACCAGTTTGTTTTTTCTGAAGAGAATTCACCAAATTTTTAACTTAATTTTTATTTTAGGAAGTTTCTTATTTTAAGAACTCCTGCCCCACTTTGAGGCTACCGGTATATTTTTTGGCTCTTCTTTAAGATCACATGGTGAAAAACAGGTACAGAAAAATTAAGCATTTTGGTCAATGTCACTCAGTCAACAGTGAAACTGGGTATCCACAAATGTTTGTTAAAGTTAGAAAGTGCCACTTTAGTGTCAATAGATTCCACTCACACCATTGGATGAGAAAGCATGAAAACTTAGGAGATGCCAAAAGGGATTCGCCCAGATACATAGATGCCTGGGTCAGGACTGGAGATTAGCAGCCCATTTGGAATTTGTTTAGTTTCAACCAACAAAATCTACTGTTGCTAGTTAAAGTAGAAAACAAACTCATACATTAAAGAATAATAAGTGGTAAACAAAATGCTTTGAGGCCTGGAGAAACAAAGTTAGGACTAAAGTTCCAGAAATGATGACTAGTTCTAAGGTCACATCAGAAACCAAGCCTGTTTCCACTGCCATCACAGCCCCAAAGGGTAAAATTGAAGAACTGAACTTGACTACAATGGCTACTTTTGCCATTGTTTTGGACACTATTAGTTAAGGACTAAAGTTTTCAATTACTGATTCCTCCAGAAGTAAGAAGTCTCTGCCACTATCTGGGAAGGCAATAAGATAGCATCACTCATATTCCTCACCTCTGAATTGGAGTTTCAACTGTGTGTAAGTGATTGTAAAGCTTAGGTCACCTGTCTGAGTCCAAGTTAAAAGGGAAATGAAACTCATAACATTGGAATATGCCAAATACTGAGCTAATTCAAAGAATAACATGTAATAACTAATATGAAAAAATGTTGACTACAACCTGCATTTGGTTATCAGATTTCCATCTTCCTATAAATTCTTAAAGAAGAGCATTTTTGAGTCACTAAGGCAGAGATAATTTGAAAAATTAGCATATTTATAAAAATGTATAATTTGGATTTTGGTTACTCACTTCAAATAATACATTTACTTATTTGTTCATTGATTCTCTTCATTGATTCATTAAAAACAAATACTGCGGGCCGGCCCCACGGCTTAGCGGTTAAGTGCCCACCCTCCGCTACTGGCGGCCCAGGTTCAGATCCCGGGCGCGCCCCGACGCACTGCTTCTCCGGCCATGCTGAGGCTGCGTCCCACATACAGCAACTAGAAGGATGTGCAACTATGACATACAACTATCTGCTGGGGCTTTGCGGAAAAAAAAGGAGGAGGATTAGCAATGGATGTTAGCTCAGGGCCGGTCTTCCTCGGCAAAAAGAGGGGGATTGGCATGGATGTTAGCTCAGGGCTGATCTTCCTCACAAAAAAAACAAAAACAAATACTGACTGTGATCTATTCACTATGCATGTGTTAAACTATTGGGATAAAAGAAGACTAACCACAAATGTAGTTTACATAATAATGCCTTGAAATTAACTTTATTTCAAAAATTTTTATGAACAGTTTATTACATAATAGATTTTTACTTTACTCTTTGGCATCTTCCTTTTTTTTTTCCTACGTAGTTTAAATGCAGGACACTGAAGCCTCAGAAATTAATTTATATTATAAAAGAGATTTTTAAACGTTCTGGCCTACCCAGTATAAACAGAGATAAAAGCAGGTCCTTTTTCCTCAGAATCTCTTCTTACTCATCCAGAAATTCTGATGACCACAGTCTAATTTTCCTTTAACAAAAATTATAAAATTTAGTTTAGTTTTTCTCAAATTACAGTTTTCCAGAGCACTAACCCAAAAGATATTATTCAAAATATGTCTTCTATAGCCAGATAATCTCGTGACATGCTATACATCATATATGCTCCTTGAATTTTTATTATTCAAATTAGAATGTTAAAGGATCTCAGAAGTTCTGCAATAAGAAAACCTTTCTGACTTTGTTAAAAACACTTTCACCCTGACAGATGAATGATACCTTGACTGGATAAACACTTTGGTCTTTGTGGCCCTCTTCTTTCAGTTGCCTAGAATTGTCTCTTCTCTATTTGTTATAAATGGGACATCTGCTGTAAAGTAAATAATTTTCCCTTTAAAAGTAACTCTTTGTTTCTGGATTCTTGAAAGAGATAGGATATTTGAATAAAATGATTTTAATTGCAGATTGAATGCTGTTCATGTGAACTAGTAAAGCCATTTGATTGTTTTAACCAACATTTGTTCCTATTGGTTGGACCCGGAATACAACCAGTTGTTACTCATTTGAATATTAACCTGTTCAGATGGATGTCTTTTATTACTAGACTTATCTGGAACTTCTTGAAAGCTTTCAATTTACACGTTCAAGTTTGTGAAGGCATGTGCTATTCTTACCATTCTTACTCTATTTATCAGCTCTTCTCTGTGCATCTGTTTCTCCCCTCCTGAAAGAGCAATCATTCACATTCTAAATATTCACATCTTCTGAATCTATCCACTATGTCACCTATATTTTACTTCATTATGACATTTCATGATTCATTCATTCATTTGTTGCATTATGCTTTATAGTATATATTCTATTGATATTCCAGGTCACTAATTCGGGTCTCCTCAGTGTTCATGTCTTACTTCAATTTATCTATCAAATTAAGCAGAAAATAAGGTTATTTTGTGTTTTTTTGTTTGTTTGTTTTGCTGCAAACTACAAACTCCTTTTCAATGTTACAATTCTCTTTATATCCCTACTGCTTTTATTACTTTTCTGTTGTATTACCTCTCTTTCTCTTATAAGCTCCATTCCTCTGATCATTTGTCCTGTTGATTTTGACTTACCCTCTGTTATTGTTATTCTAGTGTTTGATTCCCTGGTTGTTGGAGGGCCATAGTGTCAGCAGGCTGATTGATAAACATTTGAATGTGAAGTCATATGTCCATCACAAGCTGCTGGATATAAGAAACCAGCTAAAAGCACCCTGCTGATATGTTACGAGGAAGCCTCTCTGCCACCTTCACTACTCCAATTCCTTTAGCCTCAGTACTCAGGGGCTGAAGCCCAGCCCACACCTTTAACTTCTTTTTTCACTTCATGGGAAGAAGGGAAACCAGAAACATGGACTGATATACAACTTTTCTCCATGAGTCCAGAATCTTGTGATCAAACTCTTCCCAGAATCCACTGCTTTATCGCTCTGGAGCTCTACATTGCTGATCTAGTAAGAACATGCCCGACTCAAAGACAAAGAGCTCATGCAAGTTTTCTTTGCCAGAATTTTCACAAAGCACAGGGCTTCTACTGTCCTGAGACACTCAGAGCATCCAGCATATGTTTGACTCAGGAAAGACAGACAGATTGAAAGTACAGCAGAGGGGAACCTCTATGTGTACTCCATCTTCCAAGCAGTACCCAAAAGAAGAACATTTTTCAGTCTCTAAAAACAAATAGCAGAGATTACATGAAACTTAAAAAATGTGTAATTCAAGTTACCATCTCTTGTCTCAACCAGTATATTTGTTTGTTTAACAGCTATTATGTGCCTACTCTACATCTAGCATGATAGCAGGCATAGAGATGCAATGATGAGCAGAAATATGTGCTGACCTTGCTCTCATGAAACCGAAAGTCTAGTGGAGAAAACAATATCATTTTTTTTAAAAATGAGGAAAAAAATAGGAGCTGCAACAGCCTTTAAACAAATGTAAAAATGTAACTGTGATGTATCATAAGAAAGAGATATATTGAGCTCCGGGGACGTGTAATGGGCAGATGTCACCTGGGCAGGGAAATGAAAGGAAGTTTCGTGGAATAAGACATGTTGGGGTTAAATAAAGAGGATGAGTATAAGTTTCCTGGTAGAGAGTAGAGGGACCAGCATTGTAGGCTCATAGCTCCAGTGAGACTAGTGAGGGGACACTTGATGCAAAGAAGTTTGGAGGAATTAGTAGAAGCAAGACCATGAGGGCCTTCTTAATTCCAATAAAATTTTTCTTTTGAGCAATGAGAGTAACTACAAAATTTTAATCAGGGAGTGGCATGATCAGATTACTGTTTACAGCAAAAATAATTCTGTCTACCTTATAGAAAACAGATTTGAGTGAGAGAGAAGTAGAGCTATGGAGGCCAGTTGAGAGTCTATTGCAGCGTTCAAAGTGAAAAATTTTAAGGGGGCTAGAAGTAATGTGCTGTTAGAAACGTGGAAATGTGGATCAATTTGTGAAACAACTAGGAGATAAAATTGACAGAAATCTTTGGTATAGGATTTGAAGAAGAGGGAGTTATCAAGCACAATTTTTATGTTATTTTTTTCTTCAGTGGGTGCGTGTTGGTTCACATTCATAAAAAGGATGGAAACATTATAAAATCAGGTTTGGAAAAGATAATCTTATTTTCAGTTATGAACATGTTATTTTTGATATTTCCAAAAGGAAATATGAAATAAGAAATAAAAGAAAACTAGGCTGGAGATATATATTAGACAATCATCTCTGTATAAGTGGAATCAAAGTCATTGATAATAGTGAGGACCACTAGTGTGAACAGTGGAATAGAGATTTTTGATTACAATAAAGAGGAAAATGAACCTTCAAAGAGAAGAGCTCATGAGGAAGAAGATAGCCTAGAAGTGTGTGATATCAAGAAAGCCAAGGGAAGACAGTTTAAAGAAAGAGAAAGATGCAAGAATGTGGAAAACTTCTAGAGTCAAATACAAGAAGGAAAAATTCCCGAGGGATTTAGTTACATAGAAGTGAGTTATGATTTATTGAAATAATGGAACCAGAACTTGTTTTGCAAAAGGTTGATGTGTGTAACAGAACTGAGAAAATGGAGATAGAAATTTTAGAAAACTCAACACAAGATTTTGAATAAGTCAGACAGAGAAAGACAAATACCCTATGATCTCATTTATATGTGGAATCTAAAAACAAACAAACAAACTTGAACTCATAAATACAGAGAAGAGATTGGTGGTTGTCAGACGTGGGGTTTGGGGGGTAGGTGAAATGGCTGAAGGTGGTCAAAGGGTTCCAACTTCCAGTTATTAAATGAGTAAGTCCCGGGGATGTAACGGATAGCGTGGGGACTATAGTTAATAATACTGTGTTGTGTATCTGAAAGTTGTTAAGAGAGGAGATCTTAAAAGATCTCATCACAAGAAAAAATCTGTAACTAAGTGTGGTGATGGATGTTCACTGGACTTATTGTGGTGATCATTTAGCAATATATACAAATATCAAATCATTAGGTCGTACACCTGAAACTAATATACTACTTATATGTTAATTATATCTCAATAACAAACAACAACAAAAAGAGTTTAACTCCTTCAGCTGGGGCCTGGAAACTCCCCCAAGTCAGTAAGTCAGGGCAAGTATAAGTTTCACCTCATGAATTTCCCATTTCTCAAGAGATGATTGTCCTTACTTTTTTTGATGTCTAGTGTCTTGAAAACTGCTGTTTCATATTTTTTGCCCATTTTTTTTGGTTGTCGTTGTTTGGGTTTTTTAAGTGTTAGTTTAAACCTGGTTCCTGACACCCTTAGCTGAAAGAGGACGTCCATTGCCTATAGATTTCTGATAGACTGAATACGATGTGTGAAAAAATGTGAAAAGTCAAGAAAGACTCCAAGGTTTTGGCTTAAACTACTATAAATATGAAGTTGCTGTCAATTGAGACAGAAAAGACTTCTTAGTGAGACTTCTTAAGAGGTAGTATTATTCTTTACCTATAGTTCTCAAATCTGGTTGCAAATTAAAATCATCTTGTGAGCTTTCCACAAAGTGCCTGGATTCCTCCCCAAAATACTTATCCCAGAAGTTTTTTAGTGTGGCACCAAGACATCGGCATTAGAATAAGATTCCCACGGCATTAGAATAAGATTCCCACGGCATTAGAATAAGATTCCCACGTTATTCTAATGTTCAGCCATGGTTGGAAGCCAGTGCTCTATACTATCGCTTCTCTCACTTGAATATGCTTATGAATCGCTTAGGGATCTTATAAAATTCAAATTCTTATTCAGTTTTTCAAGGTGATAAACTTTGTATTTCTAACAACATCCCAAGTGATTCCAATGCTGCAGGTCTACATTTTGCACCGCAAGGCATTATTATTCATATTCATGATAGAGCTGTATCACAGTAGAGATTAATCTTATATATCGTGTAAAGCATTTGTGTTAGTTCTTCTGTATTAGAAGATGTATGAAGTAAAAGATTCAATGGTTAATTAAGTTTGGCAAACAGTGAGTTAAACAAGGTTAGAGAGGTTTCTTTATTGCAAGATTTTTCATAGCTAATGCCTTCCTAAAGTTACCTCTTCCCAAATCCTGTTGTTTTCATGGAGCACATTGTAGGATTAGGGATTTGCAAAACCCACTATCTTGCACTAATGCGAAGGTTGAGCTATCTTCAAATAATCTTTGCTACTTTCTTAAAAGCTTAAAATATTACTGCAACATCTATTTAACTTATTTGTTTTCAGTTTCCTAATCTGATTCACAACTTGATGATTCTAATTTATTTAGAAATTCAAATAGGTTTTACAAAAACAAATTAACGCTTTGGATTGTGAAGTGATTATGTTGTACATACACATATTATTCTTTTGTTTACACTTAAATATTTGACAAGTGAATATTCTCTTTCTTTGTTCTCTTCTATAGCATTTCTATGCACACATTTTATTATGATTTTCTTTGTATAATTTCATAGCATAGTGTTTGCCAATATATTTCTGTTTACCAACATTTGGGAAATATATGAAACAAGAGAAAAATATTCCTTTTACAAAATTATACTATAGTTTCATTAACAGAAAAAAAGCTTTGTAAATTTTCTTAAATAATAATTAGATCAATTTTGTGTAGATGAGAATTCTGATTAATCATAACAAAATTAACTCTTCAGAAACCAGTGATGAAGCCCAAAAACACCAAGATTTACCAGCCTACAGGTGAACATAATCTTATTTTACATTGATGCTCAAATTATGATGAGTCTTAGCTTCTGCTATCTCCTGTAGGACTTCAGAGCCTTCCCTGACACACTTCACACTATTCTCTCTAAATATTTTGAAGCTTCCCCAACTGTGGTTGTGTCTCATAAGCATTCAGGCTGTTCCAGCCTCCTTATCCAGATGTCTTCCCCATCCTGTGTATCTGCTGCTCTACCAGAGGCAGAGATCCAATTAAGTTAAGAGATATCAGTTAACGGGTGGGTTATACTGGGATGTGAAGTAGGTGTTGAAACTGAGGTGTAATTGGTTAACTCTACATCAAAGATACATAGAATGTGCTAAGAATCAATACCAATTACACAGCTTACAGCTAACATTAACATAACTTTACTATTCCATTATCTTCATTACTATAACTTTGCAATGCTAGAAAACTTTTGCCTAGGAAGATAAAAGTCCCAAATAATTTCATTCCAGGAACTTTCTGAAAGATACATCAACTCTCCAATAGGAATCATCAAACAATAGTTTACACTTTAGAACTTTTTTCAATCCCTTGCCTCAAATCCTCACCTTGGTGTTCTTACTAACTCTAAACTGCTACATCATGATTCTTACCCTATCCTGATTGAGCCCCTCCACTGAAAGACCCACCGTAAACAAGATTTCAAAATCTTAATAAATATTTTGACTTTGCCATTTCCTCTCAGAGATGCTAAGACACTGTCAAGGTAGTGCTCTCCTGTTGAGAAATAATGTGAATATTTTCATTTTTCTGCACAGTCAGGGCTTTCTGAGAAAGAAAATTGACATGCTCTAATGATAGAAATTGTCTCTTTTTTCCTAAACTCATTTACTCCTCATATTCTAAGGTGATGGATTTGGAGCCATGTGTTTACATTTCAAATGGTAATAAAACCCAGAGCCATTTATTACATTTTAAAAGATTGCAAGAACCCAAGTGACTTTCCTCTTCTCTCCCAAAGAGAGGATCTGTTTACATTCCAGAGTAATAAACACCACTGTATTTCTTGAGGGAAGTGGTGGTTAATATGCCAACACTATATTTTAAGCTTCTCGTTTCATAATTTTGAGTTTCTCTCCTATAGTATGGGTCCCCTTCTACTCCTCCCCTCCACATGCAGGATCCATCTGGCTCTCACCACATGGCCCCGTGGAAGAAAACGAAGCACAGACAACTAGTACTAAGATTCTTTATAAGTAAATAATTAACCTGCCTCTGATCCAGAAACCTTGCATTTACTGCCAGAATAAAATAAATGAAACATAAATATATATTTACTCCTTTACCGTATAAACAACAAACTTAGCCTTGTGTTACTAATAGATTGTTTTGGTGACATCTTGAGAGCCAGTATTTAATGGTGCTCAATTTCACAATGGTTTTGTGAAAAAAAAATTACCTTCTCATTCATTCCGTCCTTGGGCACTCAGAACAGCACCCTGGTGGTAGTGAAGGTTCAGAAAGCACCATATTCCTTCGTTGTTCAAATTCTTCCTATATTCTTCATACTCACTAAGTCCTCCAGCTTCCTTCTATAGTGTGCCCTGGTATAATCCCAAATTCCTAGTGTAAAATTCCTCCAAACATTCAAGGAGCTCTTCCACACTCAGTCATTCTGGTTTCAAATTTTGTATGGTTTAAAGTGGTTTTAGTTTAAAATTTTAAAAACGTGTCATATGTGGTGCTTCTCAAGTATTTCTGTGTATTACAGATTATTTGAGGTCTTGTCACATTGTAGATTCTGACTCAGTAAGTACAGGTAGGGCTCCAGCGTCTGCATTTCCACCAAGCTCCCGGGTGACGCTGGCACTGACGATCTGAAGACCACACCTCCAGTAGCAAAGTGTTAGAGAAAAAGAAGCCTCCTAGAGAAGAATTTGCAAATTTCAGTAAGTATAAGGAATATCTTCTAACATAAAATGAACTATTATTGGTGAAGATGTGGAAACCACTTGTGTTAAGACGATCTGAGAATTGCACCTCAAAGGGAAATTGGTAACAATCATGTTGCAAATACTCTCCTCTCCCTCCTCTCTTCCCCTCTCTTACTTTCCTTCTTCTCTTCCTTTTGCACCTAAATACCCATTTTCACTTCCATGCTGATTCTTAATCTCCTTTTACCCCTCTACATTCAACTTCTAAGAAATAATTTTTGTATTTGTGCTTATTACTTTCAGACTCAATTCTAAGTTGTCTTGCTATGCTTCTATCTGTGTACCACCAAACTCCTCCACATTCAGAATGATCTTTAAAAAAATGGATTATTGATACTGGACAATCATTTTTGAAGGATGTGAAAAAGATTCTAGAATTGTGAGTTATACTAGACCATGAGATATATAATATTCTTTCAACAGTAAGTTTCCCCAAGAATAGCTTAAGCAGTTCTATAATGACTTTTTAAAATTCTTCTCTACTGGCATCACCTTATCCACTGTCTTAAACACACATACAATTATATTATGAACATTGTATTAGCTTTAGTGAAAACATTTTATAGGTATATTATTTTTCTAAAAAATAAAAATTCTAGACTGGTTTACTAATATTATTGTTCCTCTTTTGTGTTTCTTCTTTTAACATATTTTGTACAGATACAGGGATAGGATTAAAATGTGACACAAATTTTCCAGAAACAGATTGTTTGGTTGGAAAGTACAAATAAATCCTATTACTATGATTTTTTTTTTTCTGGTTGAAGTAGGAAAAAGGTATATGACTTAAGGTTATGGGATAAAAACTAATTTTTATATAGTGTTAAAAAAGCAATTTTTTTATTTCAGTTTTCATCTGCTTTCCTGTTTCCTGACTAAGAAGGAAAATGAAGGATGGTTGGAAGCAAAATCAGCTATAGGGAGTGTGAGCACTATAAAAGATTTTTAAAAAACCCAAAACTACCAGGTAAAAAAAAAGGGAGCAACAAATGCTCAGAGAAAGAAAGATAATAGACTAGTTTTATAAAACTAGGTTCTAGAAAAGTGAACAGATTAGGAATACCAGATACACAATTGATAAGAAAAACTGTAATTTGTACCTTAATTTTGAATGTTAAATCTCATAATTTTGGACTTTGTTCTTATACAATTAATTTTTTTTCTTGGACAATATTCAAATTAAAAATACAGTTTTCTACAGTGAATTAGGCGCTATGCATAGCATAGAACTGGGGATGATGCGCACTGGTTCATTGATTTTACAATTCAAGTTAATATTATTATGTGATGCTTCAGTGAGTGTGGTATACCTAAGAGGCAAATGAACTCTATCAGGCACCTCAGTGTCATTTACTCTACCAGAAGAGGTAACGGAAATGGAACCCCAGGTTCTGGAAGAAGATGTTTGCCTCTCACAGGTGATCACCAGAAACTAATTTGCTCACAGTAGGTTTGGATGATGATTGTAGCAATTTTGTCTTTACTTCTTTTTATTAAGGGTGCATGATCCCAAAACTCAATTTCTATGCTTGGGAAAACTGGGTGATATTCAAATATAAAAAGAAAATAAAGACACACTAAGACATGATCACACAAAACACATAGTCGAGCCACAAGTTAAGTGATTTTCTGACGTACTTTATTTTTGATTTTAGTATTAGAAAAATTCATCAGGTATATTAAAGTTATATGTGCAGAATGCTGCTTTTTTGGGGTTGCCAAATTAAAAAAAATAAAACAACTATGAATTTATGGACAAGAACAAGGAACTGTAATCAACTTGAGTTTAGTGTTGACACTGGGGACGTACATACGAATCCAAAGATAAGCTTAGTTTACCTTGAACCAATATTATTTAGATCCTTCAGATGAAGAGGTTTTAAAACAGAAAGAATAACTTTAACATTGAGAGTCTGTATGCTGTCTAACTATGGACCTACTGCTTGTAATATTTCTTCACTAATTTTCTGAGATAGAGAATCCTCAAATGCTGGGCCATTTATCATTTTTTGTATACCCATTGAGGGGGAATGGCAATAAATGAAGAGGGAACCAGTTGCTTGAATCATTTAACATAATGAACTGATAATTTCCTCCTAGGAACGGAAGGATAGAACTACCATGCATAACATACTACTGTTAAATAGGAACTCTGCTAGGTTATTTGCATTGATGTCTTAGTGAATTGCAAAACGGCTTAGAAGTAAATGCAATCCACACATTATCACTTTGAAAAGTGAAGTTTAAATAATCATTGAAATGTCATTTGTATGTTGTATGGACATGTTCACACTTGATCATGTCTACTCTTTATTTTTTTCTTTAGATGTATTATAAAAATTAAGGATGATTGGGAATTGGAAAAAAAATAGGTTATACAGAAAAAGTTTGAGCATGTAGGTAAGAACCACAAAACGCATGAGTGTAAAAATTTCATGAAAGTATATTTAAAAGGCATATGAGTCTTTAAAATAGTACTTCTTAAATGAGTGGTATTATCAATATTGAGTGAGCAAAGCTCACAAAAGTATACTTAACACATTTTGTCACTAATTATAATATCATATACCCCAGGAGGTAACGTATAAATTTGCTTGAAAAAATAATTTCTTATTTTCTCTTATATGAATAATGGTTTTTTGAAGGATGATTGAGGATTAAAACATATTAACATTAATTTAATGCTTGCATATTTATTTTGTTTTTTAATGTTATCTTTTGAAATGTATTTCATGTTTCTCTAATGTCTTATATGTATTAAAAACTTTGATCCTTAGAATATTATATGAATTGCCTTTTAAAATTTATATTCTCAAGATTTATTTTTATGAAGTGGAATAAAAGAACTTTGTGAATAAAACATAAATGTGATTGTTTAATTTATTATAACATACTTAAAGCATTCAATACCAGTCAGAAAAACTCATAAAATTATAGCAACTGTAGATATATGGATGTCATTATTCTAGTAAATAATTCTAAAACAACATATTTATTTTATTACTTGCCAACCTCAGTAGCTAAACTTTATGACTAAATAATTTTTCTTATTTATTACCCTTATTTTAACTCTTAATAAAGGAAAATACAGATTCTATAATTTTATAGTATACCTTTTTACTCCGATGTTTAACCAAAATCTTTAAATGTTGATTTCCAACTATACTTAGTGGGTACTTGAATAGAAATAATGAACTCCTTAAATATGCCTGACTTTAAGTAGCTACTTTTTACCATTTCTACAGTTCCAGTAAATATCCATTTCTACTCACCCAGAATAAACAATGCCTTGCAAATCAATTCTACATTCAAATATACATTGATCTTATTTACTAAATCTTGTTTAACAATAAACAGTAACAATCAACACTAAAAACAACAATAGCAAAATTTATGATTTGGCTGCCCCACCATTTAATTGGATATAGTCTTTAATTACTGAAACTAATCTCCGTCTGTGTAAATTCCATTCTATGTTTTTGTTTGTGGCTTCTATATTTTACTGCATTATTCAAATAATCTATTGTCAGAACCAAAAAAAGTATGCATATGGTTCATACATTATCTCATTGAATGCATATATTGAGAACACAAATGAACTCAACTTTGATTTTCTTTTATATTTCAAACAAATGAACCAATTCATTGCTGACAAGTACTTCTATGAACTTGATTACAATTATTAGCATAAATTGACTGACTGAGGAGTACCATAACAAATGCAAAATAAATCCAAAGGTATTTGTAAAGTGTTATCATCCAGAATTTTTGCTAATTACCCTGTATTATAAGAAGACGTAGAGGCCAGCCCTGTGGCCTAGTGGTTAAGTTCAGCGCACTCCACTTTGGTGGCCCAGGTTTGGTTTCCGGGTGTGGACCTATACCACTTGGCCCATGTTGTAGTGGCGACCCATATACAAAATAGAGGAAGACTGGCACAGATATTAGCTCAGGGCAAATCTTCCTCAAGCAAAAAGAGGAAGATTGGCAACAGATGTTATCTCAGGGCGAATCTTCCTCAGCAAAAAAAAAAGAGGAGCTAATGGGAACTTGATATCAGTTATCTCTGATGTTGTCAAAAATCCTGATATGTATGATTTTGGGTATCAGAAATGTCACTTAAATTCCTCAAGTTTTAACAGTTTGCAGGTGGAGGAGTCAGGATATGAGCCCAGAATTCCTATTGCAACATCTGCAAATTCCATGCTTCCACACTGTTTCTCATGGTCCTGATATGGACATTTAGCCACCGTAGTGCACAGACATGAATTCATGCAGCTTAGATGTCTGTGAAAATGAGCATTTTATCTACCTATCCTTACTTGCAAATATAGTGCTCTATTTTACATTTCTGAATTTCATCTGGATGCTTTATCTGACACTCACCAGCAACTTGAGAATTATTTCTCTGAAAAATATGCCACTAAGGAAACAAAAGTATATAAATGTTGACAGGTGAAAAGTTAATTCACTATATCCAAACTTGCTTTGACCTTTACATTCAGAAAATATTTGAAAACTAACAGTGAAATCATGAGATAAAAATGAAAGATTTAGTGAATAATGCTAAATAATTATGCAATTTAATTAAAAATTTTATAATCAGTGCACATATACAATTGATATACAGTATATATACATATGTGTATATGTATTTTTCAGTATGATATGTATGTGCAATCATTTGTTATTATTGTTATTAACTGGTAGATTTTGATTATCAAAAATGATTTTTTTTTCCAAATTAGTTGTATTCTGTTTTGAATGACTGATAAGAACATGATTGCTGATATATACTTACCTTTCCAGTAGATGGTAGTACAGATGTTCATAAGAGAACATTCAGTAGTATATATTGTGAAAGGAGAGAGGTATTTTCAAACTTGAAAATAGTATAACAAAAAAACTTAGCATTAAATATTGTATGAATTATGAGGAATGGGAGAATTATATGGAACTGGTACATTTAGTTATAAGCTTGAAGTTTAAAAATGGTGTGTGTGTGTATGTGTTCACGCACACATTGCTTCTAAGTAAAATAAACTTAAAAATTACAGCACCCATTCCCAGGACACCAGTCCCTAATGTTTACATGTGTTTATCACTGTGAGAACAAACACTGCGTTGTTCAAAAAGCCCATTCAATTTGATGTCTCATAGTCAGAGCAATCTTAAATCACACATCTCCAGTTTTTAGTCATCCATTTTTGTCCCACTAAAGGGACAAATCCATTGTCCCTCTGAGATTTTCCAATGTAAATATTTTCTCTTTAGTTTTGCAGATGTTTATAGTTTTCCAAGATATAAACAACATTCTTGATTTAAATATATATTCCAAATCAGTGATATAGAAAAGATAAAATATTCAGAAGTCACCACTAGTAGGTTGTAAAAGAAAAGAAAAATAATCACAGTTGGGTAGATTTGTGGAAAAAATTTTAATGCCAAACAAAAGTTTGATTAAGGGGATTCTATAAAGAAAGGAGAATTCCTTATATGTTTTGAAAAGTGGAGCTACCAAAAGGAGATTAATAAGAAAACCTTAGCCCTGTGGTTTACCTATATGCTTAGAGCGGTATGTTGAGTACTTTCATGCATAGCACTAGTCTAACTATATATATATTTTTTTATGGTATATCCTTTGCACAGTCATTGATGTTTAATTAGGCCTCAGTAGAAGCGAGTTTAGAAATCACTTCACAAAACTACTTTGATTCAACTCTGTGATGTGACATAAACCCATGTGCCCTAGAGCAATTATGAGCAAGTGCCTTTTTGAAGTGATGTGCACACAAAGCAGGTTGGTTGTATGACCTGTCCTGGGGGCAATATAATAGCTTCTTAAGGAGCAAGCCATCTGAGTCACACAAGGATAGCAACACGCGTTGGCCATTCTATAATCATTTTAGTGGGCAGGGAGCCTCTGAAAGGTCTTCACCTTGCACTAACCTTGTGCAGAAGGTCACAGGAATACTTTTGGGTTAAAATGAAAGAATGGTCTGACACAATTCTGCCAGGCGTTTTCAATAATAACACTAATTTTCCGTTATTCTGCTGCTCTTTTGATACAAACTATTGTGTTTTTCTGAACACTTGTCTTTTATGTGGATGGCATTTACCTCATATTGTTAGGTAATTGTTACCCAATATTTTTGAGGGTTTCAAATTTTTACTATAATGAAACTGGCAGCAGTAGTATTCAAAGTTTTAATTTACTATTTTCCAAGTTTTGATTTGCTTATTTACTTATTTTTTTCCCCCCAAAGCCCCAGTAGATAGTTGTATGTCATATTTGCACAGCCTTCTAGTTGCTGTATGTGGGACGCGGCCTCAGCATGGCGGGAGAAGCGGTGTGTCGGTGCCCGCCCGGGATCCGAAACTGGGCCACCAGCAGCGGAGCGCGGGCTCTTAACCACTAAGCCAAGGGGCTGGCCCCTGCTTGTTTATTTTTAAGTCACAAGTTCTTGTGTTGAAATAAAAACTTAGAGAACATCATTACATAAATATATAAAGTCAGATTTTCTCAGTTTAAAAGGAAGGGTTGGCAGGACAATACAGAACTTCTTCCTTTCCACCCATTTCCTGTCACATCCCAGGTGGCAGAGGCAGATTAGTGGAACTCATGGAGGCTTACACAAAAAAAGTAAAGAGAATATAGCATGCTAACATTTGTTTTTATTAGTATGAACTTATAAGAAATAACCTATTTATAAAAACATCAAATCATATGAAAAGCAACCCAAAAAAGCAATATTTAGGAACTAAAGTTTAATACATCTTTATATGGATACTCATTATCCTCAACAAAATTTTCATTAAATTCTATCTATTCCTTTGACCCATTATCTATTCCCAATAGACTTTAAATGAACACTCTCTACAGCCTATCTTCAGCATACATCAGAGATAACTACAAACATATGTAATGTTGGACCCATATACCTATACATACACATACATACTTATAAAGACTGTATCATTTATTAAAAGGGAAATTCGATTATAGCAAAAAATTTTTTGGCCAACTTCATTTGAAATTCAAACAAGCTAGTATAACCCTGCCCTCTCATCATAACTTACCTCTTTATCATCATCACCTTTTTCTATCTTTTTATTTTCACAAAGAAGATGCTTCCTCTTCTAGTGGGATTTTCCCATCATCCTACCCTACAAGTGGTTTAATATAAAAATAAGGATTCTGTCTGCAAATTGCAAATTGGTCTCCATACTTCCTCTGTCTCTTGTTTCTTTCCAAGTCCATTTTGTATACTCCTATTTAGATGAATATATATATGAAAATATATAATTAGCATATATTATATATATATAATGTAAATATATATAATTCCCCTTTCTGCTGAATTCAAACTTCTACAAACCTGGTCCAACTCTATCTTTTCAGTTTTACATCTCTACTCCCTGAAATTGATTATAAAGGTTAAACAAGTTGGATTTTTCGATCTTGATATTCTGCAGCAAATCAACCTGTTTATGCTTCTCTGGTTTTACACATCCTAACTGTTCTAACTGGATTGCCCAATATCCACTTAGTTAAAACCTGATCCATTGCTTCATGTCTCACTCAAAGAGCATCGTTAAATTCAAACATTCATTAATAATCCCACTTGGGAGAATTTGTTGCATTCTGCAATCCTATAGAATATGATATAATTTTCATGGTGATTCACACTCTTTCCTTACATTATAGTTTTTATCTTCTATATTTGAATTCAAGATCATGAAATTTTGTAGCTATAGATTATTTATCCTTATATTCTGGATTTTCTGGCAAAGAGTAAATGAGAAAAATATTTATTTACTGAACTTACAAATACACTAATTAATATTAGAAATTAAATAATTGTTTTGGGTATAACAGGTAGTACAAATAATTTCATGAAAAAAGCTTTAAAAATTTTTGACAATCAGTTCTGGAAAATAAAATTTAAATAATAAAATATTTACTTCAATGTCAAATATAAAAACATATCTATGTATAAGATCTTACTGCTCCTCCTTTATGGATATTCTAATAAAATATTACCATACATTTTTATTTAAAATCACTTTATATTGAATATTTACAACACTGGAATCATTTTGCATTATTTCTCTATCATAACAATCAGTTCTGGAAAATAAAATTTAAATAATAAAATATTTACTTCAATGTCAAATATAAAAACATATCTATGTATAAGATCTTACTGCTCCTCCTTTATGGATATTCTAATAAAATATTACCATACATTTTTATTTAAAATCACTTTATATTGAATATTTACAACACTGGAATCATTTTGCATTATTTCTCTATCATAACAAAAACAAACACAGATATACATTTGTGTGGGAATTTATAACATGAAGTGGGTGGTAATAGAGAAAACGAAATTGATACACAAAAGTCTTATTCTGTGGCAACAGATGTAATTAAATATTTATTTCCATTTTTTGCCTTTTTATTATTAATAATATTCAGAAGAGTTTGTATATGTTTTCCTGCTCTTTAGGGCATAATTTGGTGATGTAAAAGTTATATTTATGACACTATGAATTAATTGCCAGAAACATGTTCTAATTTAACTACATGACCAAAGTACAGTCAGGGATATTAATCATATTCGCCTTTTAAACCTGAAAAAAACACTTTATCTTCATGAATAATTTCCTGTATTAAAGTTGGTTAACTTGAAAATATGTGCTGTAGTTCTTGAAGGAATAAATGTCTTATTCAAATAATTTGTTTTCTTGAGTAACAACTTGTGACATTATTACCAGTTTATGTCCAGGATTACAAAGTTGGCCCTTGGAAGTTTTCGATCAGTCTGGCTCTTTGCTTATGATTAAGCTAAGCTCCTCTCATGATTAGCCATGCCTTGGTTACCTATACAACACACTTTGGGAAAATAAAATTTTAGAGATCTATGAGACTAACTGAAAAATATTACAGCAATGTTTTAATTTTAAATCATAACATACATTTTGAAAGAAATATAAGCAGTATCAGAAACCATTTGAAAACTGAGAAGTAAAATATATGAAAAGATTTAGACATAAACACTGAAAAAAGTTGTATATTTATTATTTCTTATTGTTAAAGTTACTATTAAAGTTAAAGCAGCACCTTTTTTCAAAGTGCTTTGGATACAGATTGTTTTAATAGTATTTCACAGAAATAAAAACAAATTAAAAGCTCTATATCTTTTGAAAAAATAAAAGAAAACAAAAGAAGTTATAGAATGAAAATAGTGTGTATGGTGAGTGGCAAAAGTTACAAGGAGCTGCTTAGAAATCTTATACACTATGTGTCAAATATTGCTCCCTTGCGCACATCTATTGGACAACAGGAGAAAAAAGTTGATAAGAAAAAACGAGGTCTATGCATTAACTTTTCCCCAAAATACGACCAAGAATCGAGACTTCTTGACAAAAATCTAACTTTAGTGTTCCCTATGCCAACTTTCTTCTCTTAGTAATCCTCTTTGAGGTCAGGTCTAGGTGCAACATGAATGAGGAGGTCATTGCCAGTTCTGTGAGTTTTTGGTCATCTGTTTTGTGGTTCCTTCTTCTGATGTGTTTGTTCTGTGTCAGTCTAGACTCGACCTGAGGAAAGTACTTACATCTTATGTTTTCTCTTTTTATATTCAGGAATGTTGTCAATTTCTAATCTGCAGGACATACTTAACGTAGTCAATATTTTGAACTAAATAAGACTTATGGGACATAGTTGGTAGTCCTTTCCTTGACCGTGAATAAATACTCCCACATGCTCATGTCTTTTCTGGTCACTCATAAGCAATTCAGAGACCCACAGTCAGTTTAAATTGCAAATATAGTCTCAATTTAGTAAGTAAAGTTTTTCAGAACTGATAATCAAAACTCCTAGCCTGAATTTAAATTAATATCTTCTCTTTTTCATTTACTAACCATATTTCCTGTTATCTCTGAAGTTGAAGCATATGCAAGGAAAAGAATAATTTAACTGGGTCTATTGAGAAATGCCTTCAACCCCTTCTCAGCAAGAAACTTATTTAAAGATTACACCTTTTTTCATGATAATGCTTGTAGGTTCTTCAGAGGATTTCTTGTTGGGTCTCTCCACAATAACTTCCTAGACAAAAACAGTGCTACATTTTTTGGCTGGCCGTTCCAATTCTATCTAACTTTCTGCCCATTTTAGTACACATTATAGCCTCCAACTGCTGGATTGTCCTGGACTTTTCCTTTGTTCTCTAGAGTTGACTTGCAATGGTGGCAGAGTTGGAAGCTGCGCATGGGCTCAGTAGCATCAGCTCTCTCATCGGGATTGAATTGGTGGTTGCCACTCTCGAGTTTTTGACCTACAAGCAATAGAGACCAATGCTGAGTCCGTGGAATCAATGTGCAGAGACCAGCCAACCACTTGGTAGAAGTTCCTAACATCAGTCACCTTCATCCCTGGAACTGCCAAATTATTCTCCTAACTGGTGTGGGTATGGCTTTGCCTTTCCTTCCCATAGTACTTAGCCAGCACCACTACGTGCATGCTCAAAGAGGGTCTTATGATATGGGATCTTGCACAATATCTCCTAGGTCTATGGGCCAAATTTACAGCTAAAGAGAGGCAGAGGTGATTAAAAAGCATGGGATTAACTGGTCCTACTACATATCACACCATCCAGAAGCTGCTAGACATATGGTGTAAGAGATTGACCACTTGAAGCTGCAGCTGAGTGACCAGCTTAGAGATGTCACTTTGTAAAATGGGACACTATCTTTCAGGATGTGATTTCAGCCTGCTGAGACCTTGAGCAGAGAAGCCAACTAAACTATGCCCAGAATTCTGATTTAGAGAAACAGAGATAGTAGATGAGTGCTGCTGTAATATGCCAACTTTGTGGTAATTTTTTACACAGCATAGAACACTAATGCAACTCCCCTTTTATTGAAAGCACTCCACTAATAAATCACTTCAACAAGAATCCTCATCTTGGATTTTTCTTCTCAGGAACCTAAACTAAGATGCCATCTCAGGTAGCATCTCTTTTCATTCCAACCAAGACTGTTCATCTGATCTCCAGGAGTCATGCATATTTGACCTGCCGTCAGAAGGCAATGCAGTTATTTCCCTGACACCTACTTTTACTCTGTTGATGCAAGTTCTGTGCACTTTCTAAGATTTGAGTCATGTATCCATCCCCTACATCCACCCAACCACAAAAAAAAATGTATGTCAAGTTCAATGAGTGGTCCCTTTGAAGCCTTTCTCACTAATCTTTGGTTTAGGAGTAGTACCACTCATATCTTCCTCTTCAGAGGTAGTGACATGAGATTCACAGCACAATTTCTTTGGAAAAAATCTTCCTAATCAAATCTACTTAATTACCAATATGCCAAAACATTGATATGTTTGATGTAGAACAACATTGGAATTGATAGTGGCTTTGTACTGTGTTCACTTACCTAAGCTGTAACTACAATTACAATAATTCTTTTCCCTTTGTGGTTCCATATGAAGGGTGGTCACAAAAGAATTTTGCGTGAAATTTTAGAGTTGGATGTGCAGAAGCAGCCATTACGCTATGAAGAGTGTTATAGTATGCCAGGTGTCACCATAACTCAAACACATTTTTGCAGTTGTACTGGCTCACCTTGTTGGTATGGGACAACCTCTGGGGCCAAATCTTCTCTTTCAGGTGACTCAACTTCTAAGTCGGTTACTTGCGTAGCTTTGTAGCCAAGGATCCTTGCTTCTTCTGCAGATCAACCATGCCATTGATATTGGATGCAATAAGAGACAGATGAGAGTTTCAGCTTGTCCTTGTAGGTTTCAGATTGTACTTGTGGGTTCTAATTTGTCCTCGCTCTGCATTGCTTCACTTCCAACTTTTCTTTGTAACTGCCAGCTCTGCTGATGTACAGTGACTTCAGGCTCACCAACACACGCAGAGGGAACAGGCCTTCATAGACTTCTACACCAGCTCCCACCACAGTATACAGTCTAATCTTTATAAGAATTCATGCAAAATATATGAAATGTGCATAATTCATACATATTTCATATGTATGAAAATTACATATCACTTATAGTGTTTCCATTTTCCTTGTCAAACCCTAACAGCTATGAACATCTACTTTGAAATTTTCACAAGATGCTATGGATCTGACATTAAAGATATCTTAAGACCATATTTATATCTTGTAACATATGTCTTTCACATAGAATTCAGAATTCTACTGCATTTGAACATTAACAATAGAGCATCCAGTATCTATTAGGAGAATTTGTCAATGTTTTTTATTTGATAGCTAATATATGCTTCTTCAGTCACGGGGATACTCACAGGCAAGTGCAGACCCTCACAGGATCTGACCACGTGCACATGCATAAATGTGACCCACCAGCTGCCAGTTTCTCCCTCCTACTCGCCACTAGGCTGAGGCAAACTCCCCCACTTGAGGGCTATGAAATAAATCTCCCCTTCCAACAAATCACCACCTCAGGCTTTGGTGGAAGGGTGACCTCTACGGGATTGCCACCTTCATGCCAGGACCTGCTCTGTTAACACCTGGATCAAGTATACACAAGAGATTCCAAGTTGCTCATCAAACATACTATGGCACTGCCAGACCAGGGCAGGGAAGGCCAACACCTCCTCCTTGAGATATCATGGAGTGTGCAGGTCCAATCCCTACTCTCCCTATACTTGTATCCAGATCCCTGAGATGGGTAGAAGACTATAGCAGAACACAGGCTTTCTCCTCCCCTTCCCCCTGCTTATAGGAACAAATCAGAGGTGGAGGATAGCAGAGGTCCTGGGACAGAGACAGAGAGGGAGAGGCCAGGCAGGTCCTGGGACACCATGGGGTGGGAAGAAAGCTATCAAGAACACAGACTGGGAAGACAATATGAGGTGTTGGAAGATGGGTGGGACCATGTGTGAGCCAAGTGGCCAAGCCCCTGGTTCATGCTCCATTATACCATTAAACTTCACTTAAAGAACAAATTCAAAAATAAAATTATTAAGAGTTTCAAGATAGTGAACAGAGAGCATTTAATCTCAAGCATGGAGGTCCTTTTGAGTGTGGGGCCCTGTGCAACAACACTGGTCACACACCCATGAAGCCAGCTGTGATTCTTGTATGTATAGGGTTAAGAACAATACTTTACTTTATTTAGCTTTTAAGAGAAATTAATCTCTATAATATCATTCATGTAATATTTCCCTGGAAAACCATGTACTCTGGTCTGACATTCTATATATAGTCAAATAACACTTAGAAATATAGTTTCCATAATTAACGGAGCATAGAATTAAAACTCTATGCAAAAGTATAACAGAAGTCAGCATAAAGTGGAATTTTATAAACATTTTCTCTGAACTCAGCCTTGAAATATGAATGATAGAATTTCAATAGTTGAAGTTCAGGAAAGGCAAATAAATGTATGTTATGTCACTGAAGGTCACTGCATTAATTTGGTGACTAGTATGGAAATCCCAACGCAAATATACTCTTTCAAAATAAATATTCCTGAGCAACATACTTTTGCCAAGACTAACTCCCAAGGTAATTTGGCATTGCTGTTACAGGAGTCCATAACCATATTAATTCACATTCTCTGAAACACACACCATAGTAACATAGATATTACATTGGGTTTTAATTCCGTAAAAGTTTTGAGTTCTTGGTCTCAATTCTTTTTCAGACTGACCTGTTTAACAGAAAACTAAAGTCACCTCTGGGGGATATATCTTTATATAAGCAAGTTTGACAAAAGATTTAGGGAGGGACACACATCCATTAGATGAGGCAGTGAAAAGCTCATTTAAGAAGATCAATCAGGAAATAATTAGCCTCAGGATATTTGAAAGTGAAATAGCTAGTATGGGATTAGGGATGAGAGAGAGAAAGATGGTCAAGGTTCCTGAGAATGTTCTTATCTCTAACAATCCTGATTTAGTCTCCAAGGAACAGGACCTGCCTATCACCCTAGTTTTTAAAAGTCTTCATCAGATGCAAAATTTTACTTCTCTTTCTCTTTGTTAGAGAAGCAAGAATGAGCTCTTTTTATGACCCAACTTATGTCGATAAAATGGCATAACATATTTCCTCAATTATAAAGCCTATCATTTTGCATGAGAAATGAAGGTTGTAAATCAGGATAAAAGAATATTAGCAGTTTAAATTTTACGACGTTAGCAAAAGAGAAGTGAAATAGTTTAAGAAATAGTTTTTACTCTATTTTTTACTTTACTCTAGTTACTTTACTCTAGTTAATATTTCCTAAAAAGGCTATCTAGCTAAAGTTGAATTTACATAAAATCAGATACAATATAATTGTTTAGATGCTTCAGAATTTCACAGGGTCTCATCTAAAAGGACTACAGTATACCGGTTGGCACACTTAAAAGTCATGGCCCATTCAAAACATGCCAAATCATCCTCTTTTTTTCTTTCTTTTGACATTCATTCTTTTTTTCCTTATGTTCATTATTCCGTTTAGCTTTATGTTTACCTTTCACACGATCTTTATTTTGTTCTTTTATTCTTTCGTTCTTCTACTATTTCTTTTTTAATCAAGTGCAAAACTAACTGCCAATTGATCATATATCAAGAGAAGTATACTCTAACATTGGCTGGTAACTTCCTCTTATTAGCTTGTTTGGTTGATTCTCCTTGTGTTTTGTTCTTCTTATTCTCTCAATTGATAGTTATGTTCAATGAAACAGGAAAAAAATAAACACTGATGATATATTTTAGTTACAATCTTGTTTTTGCTCCTGCATTCTTTTGCTCTCAGATAAGTTTGTTAATTGATATTTAACACATTTTTCAAGCTTTTTTATTTACTGGTACCCTTCTCACCTTCCACAGTAAACATAGAAGTCCTGCTTCAATTTATCTCACTGTCTTCTTTTTTCTTCACTTCTATAAAGCTTATGGACACATATAGTGCTCAAACACAACAACCATATTAGCCCTTATTGTGTGTGTATGGCTGCCTGATCAAAATCTAATCAATATATATTGAATACATCCTATTTTCCACAATCAGGATGAACAGAAGATGGTCACTTCACTCAAGCAGCTTATGGCCTATTGAAAGAGATAGCTAAGAAATGAGTCCATTAGAGTTCTGTGTCCTACATTCTACAATAGAGGTAAGCAGATAATGTCATCGTAGTCAGTAAGGACATCTGTTACTCAAAGCCAAGGACAGTGATATCTTAGCAGAGTCCTGAAGGACGTGTAGGAGTTTACCAGCTGAAGAAGAGGGAAGAGAATGCCACGTACAGCAAGCAGAATGTGCAAATGCTCCAATGTGAGAAACAGAATGACAAGTTCTGAAACTTAATCTGCCTGGAAAATAGTGAAGGTACTTGGTTAGGCAGAGCAGAGAGGAGAGATATTGGCAAGAGCTGAAGATGGAGAGAGAAACTTGGTAAGAAGAGGCAAAAATTCAAATACCTACCACAGCCAAACCTTAAGAAGCAATAAAATCATCCTTATTTGGATGGAAATACACTGTAATAATATTATACAGTAGAAACTTACATGAAATTATAGGTTACGAAGCTATTGTTTCTAAATCACAATTCCATCCTTCTATGCTGGTCTCTCTGAATGCTGAAGCTGAGATTCTGCAAACTACATGTCTACTTTGACAATTGACTTCTTGTTAGATTGTGCTAATACAGGGGATTTAGAAAATGATCAAAAGGTGGAAAGAGAACAGAAGAGACTTTCTGCTTCTTATTTGCTTGCTGCTGGTCCCACAACATATCTCCTCAGTAGATTGTTGGTTCCAGCCTCTGGCTTCTTTTGGCATTCCTAGAACTAGCCTTACTGCGCTCCCTCAAAGGACCAGCAGCAACCTGAGCTCCAGCTCTGAAAGCTGTTTCCCCTATCCCTCTAAAATCTGATAAGCTCAACTTTTTCCCCTTAGATTCCCCAGACTTAGGGCCAGGAGCTACTCTCTGCAATTACCTCTGATGTATCTCCCTGTTTTTGTTCTGGTCTCAGTTCTACAACAGGTGTGCATAACCTATTGTCAAATGGAATACTTTCTGTTTAAATATTTACCATGTATTCTGTTTCCTGGCTGATACAGTAACTATAAATTAAATTTTAAATTTTAAAGCACGCACATTTAAAATATAGAAACAAATCATTGTCAAAGGTTACTTTTATGATAAATTTGGACCAGAAATCAGATTTTTTTTTCTGCACAATGATGTCAGTGTCAATTCTTGTAATTAGTTTTTTGATATGCCAGTCAGAATTTATTCTTGAATTCTTCAGTTGAAATTAGTGCTCTATTTACTATTTGTTTGTTTTGTGTTTTTGATGATTTATTTAATTTTTGTAATGGAAAATGATTCTTGGAAAATGTTTCTTAAAATACAACATGCCATGTGGTTCTTATCTGAAGTTTTTTTGTCACATCAATTAAGAGGCTATTGTAGCTAGAATTTCAGCAACAGAAATGATATAAGATTATTCTAAATATTTTGTAATAAGAAATTAAATTCTTTATTAAAATTTCTTATTGCTATAATACTGTTAATAAAACGTTATAAGCTACAAATTATTAATCATCTCTTTAAATAGAATACTATCAACTATGATTTCATATATTACTTTTCTTAAGCCTCATGATAACTTATCAGAGCCTCAATAGATCTTAAAAAGTCCTGTAGTAGATTCAGAAAATGATGCCTTATGTATGGATATTAAGTAAATGATCTGAGTACAAAGCACAATTGTCTCTTTCAATTGTGTAACACATTTTTGTTGGAGAAGTAATCTGATTCTATTTCAAATTAAAATGGTATTTTACTCAATTAATAAAAACACTACTTAAATTATTTTTCAAAATTTATATTTAAAATTATTTTATAATACTCAGTTTTTTTTTAACAGAATGTATCAGTTTTTCATTACGTTTAAACTATTATTACTTTTGTTTTTTGGAGAGTAAAAATAACTTCAAGGTTTAAATTATTTTGAAACCATAATTTAGACTATTTATTTTACTAGAATGAGACTGGTATTGTTTATCATGGATTAACTCATTCAAATATATATGTGTACACATGTATACACAAACACACACATACATAACATTTTTTTTTTTTTGTGAGGAAGATCAGCCCTGAGCTAACATCTGCCAATCCTCCTCTTTTTGCTGAGGAAGACTGGCCCTGGGCTAAGATCCATGCCCATCTTCCTCTATTTTATATGGGACGCTGCCACAGCATGGCCTGCCAAGTGGTGCATGGGTGCGCGCCCAGGATCCGAACCGGCAAACCCCGGGCCACGGCAGCAGATCGTGCGCACTTAACCGCTTGCGCCACTGGGCCGGCCCCCATACACATTTTTTAACATATAGTAAAACTAATGACATCTCTTCTAGATCTCTGTCACAACGGTGGGATGGCAGGGCAAGATCTAATTTTTAGCTTTGGGAAAGATGGAGAAAGATTTCAGTAATAAAGCATTGTTTGTTAGACAATTATGGGAGATATTTGCCTGAAACAAATTTACTATGTGTTCACTTCACAGATGGGTACTCTTCTGAAACTATCTTTTCTTCTATTGCATTCTCTTCTATTAATAATTTGTTCATGCTTTACAACTTTTGTAATTTACTTTCATAAAAACTTGATTAAACATTTTGGCAGTATTGTATAGAATTGATCATTCCTATTTCAGATGACTCATCATACTCATATATAAATTTAAAAGAAACTCTTGGACATGTTCACCAAGAGATATATTTGAGAAAGTTTATAGTA
The DNA here is from genome assembly GCF_057802395.1 of Ceratotherium simum simum. Classification (NCBI taxonomy): domain Eukaryota; kingdom Metazoa; phylum Chordata; class Mammalia; order Perissodactyla; family Rhinocerotidae; genus Ceratotherium; species Ceratotherium simum. The sequence goes on from NC_141911.1 coordinate 48,281,994, forward strand.
GCACTCTTCATAATATTAAAAGGCTAATGTTAACTCAAATGCTTTACAAATGCCATCTTTGTTCCTGTACAATAGAGAATGGACATAAACTGAGGTCAAGTCACACAATAGAATATTATTACAAATGAACTATAACTAAATGCAAAATATAGATGAATATTAGCAATATAATATTGAGTGAAAAAAAATCTAGGAAGCACACATTTCCTTTCCATAAAGTTAAAAAAGCTTTTTAGGAATACATTTATTTTAAGATACACGCAACAAATATATTTTTTGAAAAGCAAGAATATGGTAAAGCTAAAGACTCAGAAAGGGTTTACTCAGAGTGGAGAGGGAAGTGAAAAGAGTGGCAGGGTAGAGGTAACCTATGCTAACTCTCTAGGTGACCAAGATGAAGCAGCTTGTTCACAAGGATGATCATTAACTGAAGACAATTAGGAATATTCTGAAGGATTTGGACATGGCAATTTGAAGAAGCATACTAGTAAATTCAGCTACTGTATTGTTTTGACTTTGATGAAAAATAGACTGGATAGGATTAACAGATTAGATATTGCAGAAACAAGAGCATTGTGATTCGTTTTAAAGTCAATAAGATTAAAGCATGACTGAGAGAATTATCGGAACGATTTATACCAAAGTCTGTACCCATGATTGATTTGAAATATGCATAGTAAGGTCAAGACAGGTTGAAGTAAATTATACATCTTTGCCGAGGCATATTCAGAAAAGCTAACAAAGATTACAAAGGCACGAAATTTCAATATACTTATTCTATGTACATCTATCTATCATCCATCTACCTACCTACCCACCTATCAACTATTTACCTATGTCTATTTTGTCACTTCATATAAAATTCTACATTTTTCATAAATTTGAGCTGGAGAGCATTTTGACCTGAACATCCAACTGAGGAACTTGCATGCCTCCACTGTGTCGTTTGAAAGCCACACTGCAGATATAAAATGAATAATTTTTAAAGTGTGTTTATCTAGTTTTCTTTAAAAATGAGCCTAATTTTATGCAATATAAAATTAATAATTTTCATCTAATTTCTTCTTAGTAAAATAGCATACATTTTTTAAAAAATTAGTATGCTTTTCTAGGAATTACTTTGATTAAATACTTTGTATATTTTTGTCTAGTTTTACTTAATCACATATTAAAATGAAAGGAAAATTAAAATGGTAAAATCACATATGTGACTTTGAAAAGTTTCAAAGACAAGGGACATATAGTAATAGATAGGAGATGAGATAACAAAACACTGAAATGAAACTCTAGACAGATTGACAGAGGCACTGAAACTTGAAGAATGGGAATCTTCATTGGCTAACCAAACACAGTTAAAAATGTGAAAAATTAAGAAGTCTGAAAAGCTTCATTCATTCAACTTTCATTCATTCAACAAATATTCAGTGAACACTTCATATGAACTAGACACAGTCCCAGGCACTTGAATATATCAGTAAATAAAACAGACACCATGGAACTTATATTCTTGTGAGCAGACAGAGTATAAACAATAAATATGATGTACAAGTAAATTCTAATGTTCTAAGAGAACATTCTATGAGGTCAAATAGTAGAGTTCTCTAAATAGGTGCTCAAAAACCACTAGTATCTTTAAAAGAGCATAAAAGACAAAACAGGCTATATATATAGCAGATATGATTAGTATTAATTAATTAAAGTGAACTAAAATATGGCTAAAGATAAGCAAAGATCAAAAAATAATCTTTAACTGGAAAAACTTGAATTTACTAAGTGCTTTTCTTCAGTATATTTGTATGCTTTTATTCTATCGTATATACCCGAGAGTATGTCAGATTTATGTAGAGCTTACTCTCTAGATGGTGTTGACAAGAGATTATTAGGCAAAATAATTTAGTTTCTAAAATTTGTCAGACCCTATGAAGCAGTAAATAAGGCGTAGATGGTTTCTACCAATTTAACAATTTAACAATTTAACAATTTAACAAACAGTTCCAAGGCTTACTTGCTTCAGGAGTTTTTGAGCCAATCAGTGCAAAGGCATGAGAATGTTTGGGGAGTTTCAGTTTGTCATTCTCTTTGTATGGTGTATGCTATTTTGTATGGTGTATGCTGGTGTATGCGATTTTTTCCTCCAAGGAAATCAAAAGCCTAGAGGATGTTGTGGCCAACTTTAGTGAAACCAAGGGGCTATAACCCAAGATTTAATGGGACCATGAACTTCTTGGTCTTGCCAAGGAATCGGGGGGATAAGCCTGTTGAGAAACCAGATCTTGAAAGATGCTGAAATCACCTTTCATTTGCTCAAGGAATGTATTTCAGCACATGAGTTTACCCTTTAGCACCACTTTCTTTTTTCTTTTTTTTTTTTGCTGAGGAAGACCAGCCCTGAGCTAACATCTATTGCCAATCCTTCTCCTTTTTTTCCCTTTTTCTCCCCAAAGTCCCAATAGATAGTTGTATGTCATAGCTGCACATCCTTCTAGTTGTTGTATGTGGGACGCCGCCTCAGCATGGCTGGACAAGCGGTGCGTCAGTGGGCGCCCGGGATCCGAACCCAGGCTGCCAGTAGCGGAGCATGCGCACTTAACCGCTAAGCCACAGGGCCGGCCCAGCACCACTTTCTGATACTGTTTAAGAACCCTCAATACTAGTGGTCACATCTAAATATTTTCTGAGTTCCTCCTTTGATTTCTTTTTATCTACTCATATGAAGAATAACAATCCTAATAATTATAAATGAATATATAAAGCTGTTTCAGCAGATTGCAGGAAATGTTGGTACTATTATAATTATAATTATCATTTAGAAATAGATATATTTGTATGACTGTTTATTGCCCAAACTTATTTCATTTTGCTTTCACAGGTTTACAAAGTCTTAAACAGCATTTTCAATGCATGCTCAAAATGCTCAAAAATCTTTATGATTCAATTTTAATAAAGAGATAGTCTGAAGAATACATTTTCCTAAAATACTTTCTAAACTCTACGTTTTTAAATTTTTAACTAATTTTAGGATGATTAAATCATTTAAAGATACATTGTGTTGATACATAGATATGGATACAGTAAACTTTATAAAAACAAGTGGAAAATTGTTTATATAATTAAAGAAATATCTGCAGATAAAGCGTCCAACTGGTTAAACAAGAAAGAACCCATTGTGCCTATATCACTTATGTTTTTGTGTGGGTAATTGAATCAGATCCTCCTTAACTTTCTCATAAAATGTTCATGTAAATTTAGCTCAAAATTTCCAAACACATAGCATTTCTACCTGAGAGGCTTATATTCTGTGGTTTTTCCAATAGACAGTGGCAAAATTGAGGGTCTGCTAGGGCCTAGGCACCAAGAAAGGAACAATTTATTCCTGAAAGTCATTTTAATAGAATGCAAATTATGAAAGATTACAGTTTTTTAATGTCGTATCTTAGAGACTACAATCCCAGCCATTTCCTCAGTGGGCATTGCTTATTCCAGTAGAGTATGATCGCCTTTTAAAGCATATACCTTGTACCACTAAAATTCTTCTCTATTATCATACTTATTGTCCATTATTCTAAAATGTATGTACTATCAAACTTACTTTTTGTGTTAAAATTCTCTGGTTTCTTTTATTTCCCAGTATGTGTAAGTGTCTCTGTGTTCATTTTCCATTTCATTATCCGTTGGCTAAGATGCAAAGTTACTGTTGTTATTTTGGCTTATTTTTTATTTTCATTGTGATGAGTGTTTACTTTATACTGTCAGCATGTTTCTTGAAAATGTTAGAATAAATATATTGGAAAATCAAAATATTTTCCAATTTTTCATACTGAAAATTTTCTGATATTTTTATTTTAAAAAGATTGTACCCCAAGTTAACAGGTCATCATAGTTAAGTAAAATAGTTAATAAATATGATAAAACCTATTTCCAGTAATATGAAATTGTATAGACGTAGATATATCCAACATATTGTAACTGAAAATTCCGTTAACTGCTAGTGAGAAATAAAATGAAGGAAGCTCATTTTATTAAGGAAATTCTCATGCCTTTCTTGAGAAAACCCATTTAAATGTAACTGCTTTGAGTGGTTTTTTTCCTCCTAGTATATTTCCTGTAGCTAAACCTCTTACCCACTGGACACATTCCAAATCTTTTTATTATAAGTAATAAAATCAAAGAGATAATATACACCAGCACTTTAGAATTAGACTTTATTTCTTTCATTTGAATTTTGTAATTGCCTTCCTCAAGTTTTCTGGTCATTGAAAAAGAATAAAATAAATCAATGAGAAAAATATTAGTAATAGGACTTCTTGCCTCCCACCAAAAAACCCACAAAACCCAAATACTAATACTGTCAAATAAAGATCCAATTCAAGCTTAGCCCTAAAGAATGAAAATTGCTAAATATTAATGTTTCCTTATGTGAACATATTGAAACAGACAATTTGTAAATACAGTAAAAGTTACAATGAATAGCTGAAATCAGTTTGTTAAACAATTATTGTGAAGGCTGGTCTTTCAAAGGATTAACTTGCTCACAAAATGTGATATATTTAGTCTCCTACCTTATATTAAAATATTTGATATATGAATCGCTGAGAATCATTTTTTCAACATATACTTAATAATATAAATTCACAAACCCAAATCCAATTATGGATGTCTTTGTTCATTAAAAAAAAGTCATTGATCTGAGAACTGGGATTTCAGCAGTGAGCTACACAAAGTCCATTCCTTTCTTCATGGAGATTTATTAGCTTGCAGGACAGGCAAATATTAAGCGAATAAATACAAATTGATTATTTAATAACAATTGTTGATATAAGCCAAAACTACAAGATGCAACAAATGTATGTTATGGGGTGAAAGGAATGGCTAACCATATAGAATGTAAGAAGGCAGAGTCCCTAGACATAGTGACATTTAGAGGAATAACAATGAAAGTAGAAGTTTACCAGACAAAAAAATGGAAAAACGAGTAGTTCAGGCAGAAGAAACAAAATCTGTGAAAGTACTGAGCAGGAAGGAACTTGTCACATTCTAGGAACCAAGAGAAAGCCAGAGTCTCACAAAAGACCCAAGAGGTAGGTAGGTAAAGTCCTTATCATTTGAGGTCTCATATCATGTAGAGTAAATTTCACTGTATTCTGGGAACAAGTATATGGTGTTGTGGGATTTTAAGCAGGAGGGAGGCATGATCTTATTAGTTATGATGAAAACAGATTGAGGGGTGATTAAGAGTGTTAATGGAGACCCAACCAGGAAATGACTGTAATATCCAGGTGACAGATATTAGTGACTAGGGGGTGGTAAGAGAGGAGACAAAATAGAAAAGACTTAATTGTTGATCTTATTTTGTGTAGGAGAAAAGGGAGGAGTCAAGATGGCAATCAAGATTCTGGCAGAAATGCAGTGTAGATCTCATGTTAAGTGTTCTTACCAAAATAAAATACAATTTTAAAAAATGAAATGTGAAATATAATAAAGAAAAAATTACCGAGATGAATAACACAAGATTACCTTGAAAAATATTAGATTTCAGTGTAAGATGCATTTAATTGTAGATGTCTGGGCATGACACAACATGATGCAACAAGGCCTCTGAATGGTGGAAAGAAGGAAGACTTTTGAGGAACCTGAGGAATGACACAGTGATTAGTTCCCTGAGTTTCCTACTGCCTCTCATACTTCCCCAGCAAAATGTTGCAGAAACCTTCAGTCCGGAACTGCTACCAGGCACAGTCAAGAAAAGTTCCATGAAAAGTCTGTTCTCCTTTGTCAAAGGCCTGGGCAAGGGGATGGTCTAAAGATGAAAAACCTTTGTAGCAATATCTTCCCTACTTCAGCCAACGACCAAAGAAACAAACATCGAGAGTTTGAACAGAACCTTAGCAGACCTGGAAGTAGATCTTCCTCCATCTCACCCACCTGCTCTGTTGAAGCCTTGGTTGTGGTCTGATTCCCTGGCAGGGTGGTAGTGGCGGAAGCAGGTGGTGCTCTGATTCTTGACTCCCCACCCCTTCGGGGTACATCAGTGGGTATCCAGTGGTGAGCTGAACCACCACGCCACCCTGTATCAACCAGAATTTTAAAAAGGCATGAAAAAGGCAGTGCAAGTAGGGTCTAGAAAGTACTCTGCTTTCCCCCACCCTTTGTGTCCACAAGGCCCAGTGGGCAACTGAATGTCCACAGTCACTGGGAGCAATGAGACTGAATAGTATAGTACGAGACAGGGCTAGTCTGCTTTTTTCTTCCTCTGCCCATCCTGACATTTAGGCCCAGTTTCTAGCTGAGCTTCCACCCCTGCAAGGAATCAATGAGGCAGCAAGAAATGGTGCAGGCCAGGCTAGTTGGCACTGGGCTTCTTCTCCTCTCTAGTGTCAGAGGGCCCCTGCAAGATCTGAACTTCTATTAGCAATAAAGCAGTGTAAGTTAGCCCTCTGCTTCCCTCCTCCCTGATTGCAGCGGGCCCAGTGGGGAGCTGTTCTAGATCCTCTAGTTGGAGACAATGAGAGATGCATGGAAGTTCCCCATTTTCACCAAGAAGTCTCTATGAGGATGAGGGAGGAAGTGAACTTCCACCTCACACTTCTGCAAGGAGGAAGTGTGTCAGTGCCAATATTTATCATGAACTTGGATGCAAAGAGCTTCCACAAAATAGTAGTCAGCCATATATATAAAGAATTATGTACCATGTATAGTTACATACCATCCTCAATTATACACCATGACCAAGTCAGGTTTATTCCAGGTATGTCAGGCTGCTTCAATATTCAAAAATCAGCCAAATAATCCATCACACTGACAGGCTAAAGAAAAAAACCATATGGTCATATCAAAGGATGAATAAAAAGCATTTGAAAAAATCCAACACTTGTAAATGATAAACAAAGTGAGAAAAGATGTAAATGTCCTCAATTTGATCAAGAACATCTACAAAATAAACTCCTACAGCTAACATACGTACTGATGAAAGAAAATACGTCCCCTCTCTATTTAAAAATAAAACCAAAAAAAGGAGGGGACAACACAAGGGATTTTTGTGATGATAGAACTGTTTCATATCTTCATTCTATTATGACAATACCCTGGTAGAGATATTTTACTATATTTTTGTGCAGTGTTACTATTGGGGGGAAGTAGGTGAAGGCTACACAGGATCTATGTATATTTCTTTCAACCGTATGTAAATCGATAATCATCTAAAAATAAAAATTTTAATCAAAAACGAGACATGGAGATAACATTTATAATTGTTTTGACAATTTGGATACAACCATATTTTTTAGGGCCTCTCACAATTTAAGTAACAAAATTATTAATTTTCAGTGAAGTTGAACAAAAAATAAAAGGAAAATATTTTGCAATACTGTGGAGAATTTTCCAATATTTGTGTGTGTTTACATATATGTGTGTGTAAATGTGTGTGCATGTGTATGCATTGTGTTGTGTATATATGCACACATGTGTACATTCATACATATGTATATATACCACACACATTTTTGTTGAGCAAATATTTTGAAATACATCTTAGAATAAGAGGTGAAGTCCCTGGAGACATTTTTTTTTTTCTTTTTTTGTTTTTGTTTATTGCAGTAACATTGGTCTATAACATTGTATGAATTTCAGGTGTACATCATTATACTTCTATTTCTGCATAGATTACATCATGTTCACCACCCAAATACTAATTACAACCCATCACCACACACATGTGCCAAATTATCCCTTTCGCCCTCCTCCCTCCCCCCTTCCCCCACCAATCCAATCTCTGCCTGGAGACATTCTTTAGGAATAATTATTATTGGCCCTGTCAATATAAGATTTTTATTTGCTTGCTGGATTTTTTTTCCCTGAAATAAATTGCTCAACAGAACAGGAATTACAAATTAATCTGGGTGTAGGACCAGGAACTAGAATAATCCAGCTGAACAGTTAATGATTTATGGGCTAGAACTAAATGATTACCTATAAGGCAGCATAAAAAGCGACTTAAATAAAAGAATTATGAAAGAGATGTCAAGATACAAGGTAACCAGAATAAGAAATTCTAAATGTATCTAATGAAGTTTCCAAAATGAGGGAATAGAGAGAATGAGAGAAGCAAAACTCAAAAGATACTTGCTGAAAACATTGGAGAAGTTAGGGACAACAGGAAAAGCATCAACTTCAGGTTCAGAAGTACAGTTAAGACCATGCGGGCTACAGAAAAATAAATCTATGTCTAGAAATACCATAGGGAATCGTTCATTTACCAAAACACATTGAGAACAGACAGCTTACCTTCAAAGAAATGACAATTATTTTCACTCATCAACAGTAACAATTTAAGCCAGACAATGGAATAATGGCTCCTACGTTATAGAGTTAATTTTAAGTCCAATAGACTAAGATTTAAGGACGAGGGAGAAATAGAGACATATTTCAAATGTAAAGATGGAGAGATTTTACTACCAACAGATTCTCATGAAGGGTCTTTTGAGAAATGTGTTTCCGGAAGATGTGAAAGAAGCAGCAAGAACAAAGGAGAATCAAAGAAAATGTAACATGTTTACCTAAACAGCCATATAAAACAATAATTATAGAAATAATGATATCTTATGGGGCTTAAAATAACAGAAAACTAAAATAGTGGACAACAAAGAAGGGGGGAGAGAGTGATAAGTTAAAATTTTAGGGGTGGTATTTCTAGGGAAAGAGAATAGATATATTGATTTACATTAGACTTTTGTTGAGGAGAATAGACAGTTCTGGTACATTTTCTTTTTGTATTTTGAGGACGCCACTTTTAAAAGGAAGCTAAAAACTCAACAAATTCTAAAGAAGGAATGAAGACTAAAAAGGAGCACAATATGAACATAGTAAATAGTACTCAATAAGATGGAAAAAGTAATGTAAGTATATTTTCATTGAACCAAGTATAAATATTCTTTAACACAAAAATAGATTTTCAAAGATTGTAAGAAAAGTAAAAGGAAATTCTGCTTAAAATGGATGCTGCTAAATATATGAACAGACTCGCTTCAAAGGAAGAAGATTGAAACAGCACTAGACAGTAACAAACAGAACATATTAAACATTTGACATGTACCTAAGATGTGCTTAGAGAGAAATCTATAGTCTTAGCAAATATGTATTTTTTTAAAGATGAAAATTGATGATTTAAGCTTCAAGATGCTGGAAAAAGAACAGAAAAAGCCTGTTGAAAATAGCCAGGGCAAAAAAGAAGTAAAACTGAAAAGGGGTTAAAGGGAAGAAAAAATATGTTATTACCTGAAAACATGACCATATACCTATAAGATATAAAAGAATTGTACAGACTACTAGAATTAATGAGTGAACTTGTTACCACACAAAAATGGGGTTCTCATACCCAAGGCATGTAAAAAAGCCAATTAATTATGGCATCAGTTTTTGGGAAATCAACTTTATTCTGCGAGATAGATCTACAGGGAGATGGGGGTGTGTGCCCTCAGACCTGTCTCCCTGATTCAAAATTTGGGGCAAAATTTAAGAGGCTGGGGAAAACGCTGGCATGCAGAAACAGTGGTGGGACAAGTTTTGATTGGTGGGATTCAAGCATTTATGGTAAGGTTCTAAGCATTTATGGTAAGGTTCTAAACATTTATGGTAAGGTGAGGAAGTAATTTTAACACTGGCTCTTCCTGAATGACGGACTCCTTGCTTCTGATGAGTCCAACTTTTCAGTTCTAGTTATGTCCCGGTCGTTTGGTTCTGTGGAGAGGAGAATCTTTGGTTCCGGGGTTATTTCAGGTCAAGATTTCTTCTGTGCATGCTCTGGCTACATGAGTTTGCAAATTTTCTGAACGACAATTCTTAATCACTCTGTTGACAAGAGATGGGGTCACTTGAATTGGTCCTGGAGAACCTGCGGTTACAAGCTTAGCAAGGTTCCTGGATACAAGATCAGTTTATAAAAATCAGTGTTTTTTAAAATAATTATAGATAACAAAATAGAAATTATATTAAGTTGCCATTTACTATAGCAATAAAAAACTGGGAATAAATCTAATGGAACATGTACAAGTATTCTACTTTGAAAATGCATAAATAGGAGAAACCAAAGAAAATTTCAATAAATAGAGTATGTTCATGGTTTGGAAGGCTCAGTTGTTAAGGAATAAATTTATTTACATTTTGAACACATTAAATTTTAAATCCAGTAGGATTTATTTCATCTGGAAATTAACAAGATGTTTCGATAATATGTATGGAAATACAATGTGCCAAGAATAGCCTAAGAAATCTTAAAGAAATACAAAGCTGGAAGACTTCTCATTTAAATCTGGAAGAAATATCAGATTTCAAGATTAATTTTAGTAATTCCACCTTTTCTTTTAAAGTATACAGTGGTGAGTTTAGATTCTGCATGACATGAAATAATGTCATTTCTTGGAAAACTGATGAAATATGTGTCTGCATATTCCTGTGTTTTAAGAGTTTCTTCATTTTAATTTCTAATTCAATAAGTATAATAGGTATAACCAAATAAACAAAAGCTTTGGGGTTAACAATTTTGAGGACTGTAAAGGTGTCTTGAGGCCAAATATTTTGAGAACATTGATGTGAGATTGTAGTAGACTGGATTATGAGTCAAAAGAGATTTACGTGCCAGATAAAACTAGTTTTTCCTTTTCCTAAGTCATAAACAAAATTTTTCTCAGCCACAACAACACCTCTTCCCATCTAACACCCAACCAGAAGAGAGTTTCATTGTGAATACAATTGTTAGGTATTTGTTCTTGAAGTTGAAATCCCCATGTGATCTCTTCACTTAGTGGGTCACTCCTGGATAACAATAGGGAAATATTTAAGTTTACTTTTAAAGACAGGGTTATGCCAATTTAGGGATGAAATAAAAGTGATTGGAGAGCAAGAATGAGAGACGCATTTGGTGAAAGACAAGCCATACGATGGTGGAAGACAAACTTGTGAGAACAGAAATATCTAATAAGAATTTTTGTTAATTTTTTCAATCTACGGCTTGTAGCAGATTACTCCTTTCTTCTTTAATAACAATGGCAGCAGAATCTAGGCACTGAATATACAGTAATGAACAAGATTAACAAATTTCCTGCCCCAGTAATTTGATTATTTTTTGTTTATATCCTTTCTCATCCCACTAGATTATAATTTGAGAAAAGAAACTTTGTCTGCTGCGTTTGTCACTTGATCATTAGCACTCCCAGTAATGTCTGAGATATAGCACAACTGAATGTATATGTGACTGATTAAGTAAATACATGGAAGATGGCTTCTCCACTAAATTATAAGGCTGCAAGGGTCAGGATTTTTGCTCTTTTGGTTATAATATATCCCAAGAGTCAATAACAGTGCCTAAAACGTAGGAATTTCATAAATATTTGTTGAATTAATGAATCCTGAGTTATTTCTCTCTGACTCAGCCCTGTGGGAGTCTTAGAAGGTAATACCAAGCAAGTAGAATGGACTTTGAATGCCACACCTTCTGTTTCTTCAATGGGACCTTTTGTGTAGTGTCCACTAAAAATCATCAGATAACAGAAAGAAAGATAATATATTACAGTCTAGTTGCTAGACCACTGAATTACGACACAAACAACATCAGCCAAAATCACAAATGCTTCACTTACTAACCAAATAAAGACATATTGCATCCATAGTCTGAAATTTGAAATAAGATAACAGAATCCACCACGTGGATTTGTTGTCAAGGTTAAAGGAGATAATGTGTGAAGGCACAAAGCAGCATCTCATCCATAATTGGCACTCGATAAACTTCTTTTCTTTCTTGAGTAGAGGAAATGGGCATAATTTTCCTTTAAATATAATTACAGGTAACTTTCTTTTAAGGATTATGAAGTTAAAAAAAGAGAAGGAGAGAGAGAAATTGAGAGAGAGAGAACTTAACTACACTTTTGAAAAAGTATGGAGTGACCAAGAAAGATGTAGCCATTTGTAGAGAACATAAAGAATAGTATTTTTCAATCTATCACTTTATTTAACCTGAAATGTTGTTTGAACTACAGCATATGTTGAACAGAGCCCACCAGGCATACTCACTTTTGAGGAGTCCCAAGCATGCTGAAGTGTCTCTAGTTATAACATGGTTTTACACACTTTGTTCTAACACCAACAGAATACTAATAATTTTAAGTGGAGTCCTCAGCTGAGAGAGACCTTTAGCAGAAAAACAGGCTTCACATGGACAATTGAAAGCGAGTGAAGAATACTGAAGTCAGCTTGCAAGAATGTTAATTAACTGCCCTCATTTTTGGGGGAAAGAACAAAACTTTCATATATGAAACAACTCTGCCTATGTCAATATTTTATATTTGCTATGGACCAATATAATTTGAATTAATATAGTCTTGTCTTTAAAATTTAAAATGTGTGCTTGAATATTGCCTCAGATATGATTATTGTCCCGAGTGTGGTTTTCTGAGTTAGAAGTTCTCTGCCTTTTTTCTTATAAAAGAAAACCAAAAGGCTAAAAAATGATCACGGGACTTTGCCACACTACATATGTGCAACTCTTCCTTTCAATTTTACTTAATAATTAGAAGGCCTAATATCCTTTACATCAATAGATGAGGGATGGAGCCTTTACTGGTGCCACAAATTGTCTTCTGTTGTATTTTAAAGGTAAAAGTTTAGATACCATTCTTCGACAATGACAGTTTTCTTAGACCAATAGAAAGTTTACTGTGTTTTAATGCATTAGCTTAACTCTTTATTTTATTTTAATTATCTGGGAAATCAGGAAAAAATAATGTAGGTTATTCATTTTGAATATTAGTTATATTATTCCCAAACTCTATGCTGGTAGATATTGAGTTATGTCATCAATATAAATGTTGAACACTGAGTGAAAAGTAGGGTTTACTGGAATACTTCCAATCAAACATTTTTACCATGTGGAAAGTCTTACGTAGCAATCGAGTAAAACGTGTTTTCTCATGATTCATTTATACTTACTTGTCCTATTTATTTGACTGGTTCTGATGTATTAAATACTTTCTCTTCAACTATAATGACTCTCTCCAGGAATTCTGTCACTTTTTGCTTCTTTCAGTTTTGATGTTTCAGACTTACCGTCACTTGAGTGATCTTTCAATTAACACCTCTCCGCTAATGCAATCTTCCGTGAATTTGCTTGTTTGTCTGCTTTGTTGTTTATTAAAAACAGGATTAATTAATGATCCCTGTGATATTTGTTATGGGTAATTCCTTTTTATCTTGATTCAGATATGCCCGGCATGCAACGATGCCAATCAATAAACTTTATGTGAATGTTAGACTAAAAAAAAACTAGAAAACTGTCAAAAAATCAACTACAGATGAAAGATTAACGTTAGGATGCAGCTGTCAGAATCTTCATTAACAGGACCTTCCTATTCTGGCAAACATTTTAACAGGTCAGCTGGAGAAAAATAAAACAAGGAGAGTGTGCTTGTAATTTGTGACTAAATTAATAGATAAAAACGCACATATGAACTTGTAAGGTAAATATTAAAAGGCAAACATAGCACCTAATTTTTGGAAAAATTAACTTTGTATATAAGTATGTTGTTAAGATGTTGTTAGAGACATTATTTAACACTCTCATTTTAATGTAAGTTAATATTATTAACCAAATAGATAGAGTGAGTTATATTTCACTGATAGATCTAGTTACATTTCAAGCAATATATGTCAACACAAATATAAATGGTGACATCATTGAATATATTAAAAGAGTTAAATGTTGAAAATATTTGATTTAGGTTGACTGCGTTCCTCTACCAAAACTTTAAAAAAAGCATTTAAATTTCCTTTTTGAGAAAAACCTAATCATACATTTTAATATGAGATCACTCTTTTCACTGCATGAAAAGGGTACACACTGTCATGACAGTGTAATGTTAATGAACAAGTATATCAGGTTTTGACTGAATGCTCTGCGCCAACCAGGTTAGTGAAAAGGAAGAGAAATGTTATTTTAAAAAGTTGCTTGCTGTTTAAATGACTTGCTCTGAGAGGGTGGCAAAATCATTCATAGAAAGAAAATTAATCTTTGTTGGGAAAAAATGTATCTTGATTGGCCTTTTTGGTGACGGAAAGCAAAGCACCTCTCCTATTATCTACATGGGAGATATTTAGATAAATAAGAATTAAATTGCTCTGTAAAATGATGTAAGAGGGATTTTGTGCTGACAGGTGATGCTTTAAAAATGGAGTAGGTATCTTGCCATAAAGTATGAGAAGAAGGCTGAAGTGAGGTGAGACTAGAACAGGCAGGGGATGTGGTTGGGCAGGATGAAGGCAGCCTGGTGAATGATGGAGCCTCCTTCTATCCTTCCATCATGGCATGACCACTGGGACTTGAGAAACAAGGATACATAGCTTTCAGTTTGAAGTTATTTTCTGCATGTGTTGTAATTACTTTCTTTACTGTACTGTCAAAATTCAGTAATGATCTATCACATACAGGAATACTTAACAGTGATGCTTTGGGCAATGATGGAAGTGAGAAAGTGGACCAGGAGGTTCTATTAATGCTTAGCACCTGTAGGAATAGAGGCCTGACATCAGTGCTTAGGGTGGTGATTGAGAGTCTATTAATTGTTGAGGAACTGTAGAAGCATCTACCTTCTCAGGGTCAATAAACTCTTTCACCCAAATATATAGAAAGCATGAGGAATGAAAAAGCCAGATGCTATAGTCTAACAATATCTGAGACAGTTTCTAGAGATATTAGTGATTTTCAATAACTCGTGATGATTTAATATTATACCACTGAAGAACCATTTTTTTCTATTTTCTAATGAGGAAATGTTTAGAAAGTTTTGATTAGCGCTGATAGAGAGGAAAGAACTTCCTAAAAACTGCTGTGCAAAAAAGAACATTTCATGTGATGAGTTGGATAATATATTTGTCATTAAATTACAGATATATGGTTCTTAATAATTTAAAAGAAGAGTATACACAAAAAGTGCTAGATTTTAAGAGACGTTTCAGAGAAGTACAATAATGCATTTTCACAAACCCAGGTTAGGCATGGCCTTAATGATTCTCATGCACTTTCAATTTAAGCTTTCAGAAAATTAATCACTTTAAACCATTTTATGTGCTGAAATAACACGGCTTTTTTATTATGTAATTATTGGGCATGGCAGGGTGGAGTTGTCTCAGCACTTTCATGGCTCTCGGGTGTATAATAGATTGCAGCTCTGTAGAGCAGCTCTAACTAGAAAACATGATGCGCTTCTTTATCTTGTCAGTACAGATTTACTTTATAAAAGTCTTAGATAATGTAAGAGCTTTGGTGACAACATGAGGAATTTCCATGATAAGGTATATTGATCTGTGCATATAACTATGATTTGAAATATAAGAATTTAAATCCTATGACTTTAAAGTATCCTCCCACAAATAAGAGAAGTAATTGGTAGACTGTAAATAAGCAGATAGCATTAGTTAAGCTGATTAAACTTATTTTAATAAGAATATAGAATATATATGTAATAATTGTCAAAATTGAATGAGTGAATATTGGTTATAGGAAAAGAAGACTGATCTTCAGGCTTCTACCACCATTAATTTTAACTGCATAATAAGTAAGATTGATGTTTCTACTGCAATATTTTCTAATTACACATAGGTTTCAAAGTAAATAAAAAATAATTGGTTGCAATCTAAAGATTTTTTTCTATTTTTTTTCAAAAATGTACATTTTTAAAATCTCCCTTCACTTCAATTTATAAGTATAGCTAACCGATATGTAGAGGAGAAGAGATTTAGCAGAATGCATTCTTTAAGGATATATGTCAGTGAGAATGAAAACTGAAGTAGAAACCAATTTCCAGTACAAAAAATCTCTAAAAAGAGAAAGAAAACCCTCCAAAATTCCATGAGGGTCACTCCGTGTGTGTTCTAAATAGCATAGTGAGTAGCGTTCATCCTTGGAATTGTGGTTCCTCCGTATTGATTGACCAGTCTCACTAGGAGGTAAATTATATAATTGTGAAACAGAAAGATGATATGATTAATAACTGTAAATCAAATTTTTTTAAAAGGCATCTACAATCTAAATGTTTAGGGAAAGTTATTAACACTTTTCTAAAATAAACTTTGGGTTCATGCCAATTCTATAATCTATTTTCCACTTTTTTACATGTAGGTGATTTTCAGAACTGTTTTATTTATAAATAGATCATATTCTGTGCTCATTAATAAATTTTATAATAAATTGCTCAAAACTCAATAACTATAGTAATTGACATGAGGATAAAATTAGATGGTTTCACAAAGTGATGGTGTATAGTTGTAAATATTAATTTTTATGGTGAAATGATAAAGTATAATAATATTTGCAAATTTTGCTTTCAGGGCTTATGGTTTAACATGTTTGCCCTGTTTGTTAAAATATTTGAAAATCATTCACTCATCTATTTATCGCTAGTACACCATATTAACCCAAAAGAGAGTTATTATGGTGGTTGAATAAATGTTCTCAAGTGAGCAAAGTCATGGAGGACAATAATGCAGTGAGCAAACGCAGGGCAAAGCAATGAGGTCACCAGAGAGGTGGATGTGTGTGCAGCGGAGTGTACTAGAAAGGAAATAGGTAGAAATGAAAGAGGACGTCAAGGGCAAGACATTAAAATGTCCTGACAAGCAAACATTAGTGGTTAATGGGCAATAAAATTTTAAGATGGGGGTCTCCCAATCTTAAAGGTATTGATTTTTATACTTTTATTACAGGACAGAAGACACCAAAATTATATCACCAGCACTTATGTCATTTAAATATCCACACTTTGCTTGAAGGAAATAAAAATTAATGGTGGACATTATTCCACCTGTGCTTAAGTCATTCTTTAGTCAAAAATTACGTGATTAGGAATATGTTTAATGCTTTTAGGCTAAATTTTTTTGCTAATGACCTTGATGAATGAATGCATTTTTCTGTATGCTTATTCCTTTATTTTCAGGACATTATTAACTTTTCCTCAAGTGTTAAAAAGGTGTTTTTTTCTAATTTTTTTGCTATTTGATTATTTGGTTCTTTGATTCAAATTTCAACATCTAAATATATTTAACTACTTGAAGTTGCTACCACCATCGCCAATAACATACACACACTACATGACCCACATTCCATTGGATATATATTGCATTGGATACCATAATACATTAATTTGTGCTATCAGATTAACATTTTTTTCTGCATTTCTTAAAAGATGGCTTCTCCATTCTCTGCATATATTTTAAATTCTTTTATAAATATCCTTGATCTAAAGCTTAATAGTTGTGTTTCATTTTAGACCTGAGCTTGGGCAAGTGAATCAAGTAATATAACATATATGTACTTCAATCAAATGAATATAGTTTATAAATAACTCTTTTTCCACAATATCATCACAGAGTAATTGTCAATTGTGCAGTAAACAGCACATCCAGCAATATCCCATTACATATATTTTCATGGTTTGTTATAATTTGGTTGGTTTATTGTCTTACTTTAATGATTACATAAGGAATAGAAGTAGTTATTAAATATTATTAATGATTCATCTAGAGGCAAACATATTCTAGTATTCTTCTTCCAGATATTTTAATTAGTATTTAATTAAAATTGTACAGGTATTGCAAGTGAGTTATTAAAAATAACTGCTATTATTTTCTATCATTATGTGCTTGAAAGTGTTTTCTTGGTTCTAAATAGCCAAAATAAACCAGATATTGATTCTAATACACAGGTTCAAAATTTTTCCACATTTAATTTCAAATATTTATTTTTATCAAAATAGCCTTGTACTTCTTTGGAAAAATATTGAGTATTAAATATGCTTACTATTTCCCAACATATAATTATTTTTTACTTTGAGAAGATATTCTTTTTTTAATAAAAAATAATGTTCCAATAATAACATCTCTGTTGTGTCTGGAGAGAAATTGGTCTAGATTGAAATGTTTCATTTTATCCTTGTTGAAAAACCTCTCTTTCAATACGTTTCTTGGCAATCACAGGATGTTTTAATTTAATCTAGTACAAGGTAGAAACTCTTACCTTTCTTTAATGTACCTGTCAGGCCATATTTAGGGTATGTATTCACTTCTGCACAATATCTTATCAGCAGAAACCTCAAACTTCAGAGGAAAACAAGAGTCCTGGGGAAGAGTAGTCTACTTTCCAATCATTTGACCTAGCAGTCTCCTCCATAAACTAGTTACAGAAGTAGCTGCCTTGCTGTTCTCACAGGGTTTCTGTGAGAACCAGATGAGATAATAGACATAGATGTGTACTCTATAGCTGACGTATATTTATAAAAGAATACCTTATATAGAAAGCTTATTTCTTGGAGATTCAAATTATAGGTAATTGGACAAAATTTCTCTTCCTCCTTGAATATTTCTTTGCAGCTTGTTACTTACAAAATTACTAATTTTCTTAATATCTACTCTCCTTATAATTTGGAAACTATGTATTGACATAGCTGTTTCTGGTGCAGGTAATCAGAATAAATTTTATCGAATTATTCCTCATAAAAAGGTTACTAGTTTTCTTTCATATATATATAAAATATAGATTATTTCCTACTTGAATTATTCCTCATAAAAAACAAGGTTACTAGATATGTATCCTAACTTACTCATCTTACTAGACAGGTTATAAGGTTTGGACAATTCCATGATGTGCAATCTGGGTTAAACAAGTGATTATTGAGTTTCTGTCATGAAAACCGCTTACATGGTAATACACTTATTGACTTAATCTGAAATTGCAAAATGACTGTCCTTTATAACACTTAGCACATCCCAAGACCCACTATCTCCTTTAGAGACAGTCACTGTGTTGCCACTATGGCAATATATAAATGTCAAGAGATTTGGAAATGTGAAATTGAATAACTTAAATTGGCCTTTCCATGAACCACTACTTAAAGTTTTTCCTGAAATGTTCCGAGCATTTTTTTTTGCACGTTAACGTGTCTGAAATGATTATACTCCTAAGAATTGAATATATTTTCTTTTCCTGCTTCTTTGGAATGTTTTTTTTGCTACATCTGTGTATTGAGAAGCACCACAGCTCATTAGTAATCAGAAAATAACATTTCCAAAGTGGAATTTCTACTTTTAGACTTCACGTGTGACTTTGTACCTTTTAAAATCAATTTCTACAGATTGAAATTTAGGATGAAAATGAAAGGAGACTATAGAAACAAGGAAATATTCTTTTTAAAAAAAACTTGCAGAATTTAGTGTTTCATGAGTGATTGCCAGCTAGTTAATGCATTAAAGGATTATCCCTCATGGTTAGTCACTTAAATATTTTTTTTCTTTTAATTTCCTCTCATTCCTGAAAAAGATTATTTCCACACGAGATGTGCATATTTCATCCTCACCCTGCATGAAATTAGATCTACCATTAAGGATGGATGAGCTACTTTCAAGAAAATTAGCTTAAAACTAAACTTTCTTCCAAAAAAAAGCAATACAATCTTGATATTTTTAGAAGGGACAGGAAAATAAACTCAGATAGCAATGCTCACTTGTGCAACATATTATACTGGTTGGGCCGTGACTAGGACTGAACTCATCTGTGAAGTGAAGATACGCAGCACACTTTTCCTACTGTCTATCTGTGAAGGTAGTCTTACATAAAGGCTCCTTGATGGTTGGGAAGAGGGAAGACCTGTGAATTCTATTTTCCATGTAGAATTCAGACATATAAAGATCCGGTGGAAGGAACTGAAGGCTTTGCAAGGACGGACAATGAGAGCTGGAGTAAGAGAAAATCTGAAATGAAAAGCCAATACTAGCAACACAGCTCGAGACGCTGAAGGGGAGCACTCTGCATGGGTTTACCATGTGACTGCTCCTTGGATCTTCAGAGACTCAGCCAAGCTGGAAATACATGTAGACACAGGAAAAAAATGTAAAAAAATAAAATAAAATAAAAATAAAAAATAAATTAAAAAAATAAAAAGAAAAATATTGGTTTGCAAAATGCAGCAGCAATTTTTCATTTTTGTATCTTTGTAGGTTCTAGACAAAACTTCTATGGACCCTTAGCTAGACTAGAATACAATATCCTTTATCACTTTATTGATTACACTACAGAAGGAAAGGAACTTGTTCTCCTCACTTTGCAAGAGCCTTGTTCAACAAGTCATCAGAATACTGAAGCTCAGCTTGTCTATAGCCTGAAATGCAACTCAGTTTGCAGTGGCAGATCTGTGCTACCTCAAGGCTGCTATTGGAGAGTCCCAGTTGAGCTATCAGGGATGTCTGCAGATTCTTGCCTGATGCATGGTAGTGATAAAAATAATGGGCAGCAGGAGTAGGAAATGGGAATCCAGCAAAACAGTGTGGACAGGAGTAAATTATTCCTTGGGTAGGCCTAGAACTACAAAGGAATGGAAAGTTGGTAAGTGTCCTATATCAAGAGTCAATAGATAGAGGACAAGAGCCATAACTAGGCGGCCAGCCCCATGGCGTAGTGGTTAAGTGCGTGTGCTCCGCTACTGGTGGCCCAGGTTCGGATCCTGGGCGCGCATCGATGCACCGCTTGTCAGGCCATGCTGTGGTGGCATCTCATATACAGTGGAGGAAGATGGGCATGGATGTTAGCCCAGGGCCAGTCTTCCTCAGCAAAAAGAGGAGGATTGGCATGGATGTTAGCTCAGGGCTGATCTTCCTCACACACACACAAAAAAGAACTGTAACTAGGGAGTCATATTAATATAACCATATTTATATTGATGGTTACCTAAAGCCTCAATCACTTGAAATATATATTTTATACTTCTAAATATATTTATTTCACAGATCATAAATTGAAATATATAATAAATCTTCCAAAATGATTCTGTGTGATATACAGAAATCTTGGTATCTCTTTATCATAAAAGCATTTTGAAGAATATGCATGCCTAATATAGATGAATATATTAATATATTGCTGCATGAAGACTAATTCAAAATACATGCATAAATGTATTTGATTCTGTAACAATATGAGATTCTGTAACAAGCAAACCCCCAAATTTCAACTATTTTAACACAAGTGTTTCTTGCTCACATTACAGTCCCATGAATACAGTATTCATGGTAAGAATATTCTTCCCACGCGATGACTCAAGGACTTAGAATCCTGATTTTCCAAGGCCTCTGTGTTCAGTAAGCAGATGAACAGGAATCATGGAAAAAGTATTCTTGTTACGTAAGTTCCAAGACTTGGAAACATTACACACTTCACTCACACACCAGTGTTGAGAACTAGACTCTCTAGATGTGAAACAGACAAAGAGATATATGCCTGGCCAGAGACAAAAACTTCTATCGAAGCGAAAATAAGAATCTTTGTGGATGGCTGGCCATCTTTCGCATAATTATGCAGTGTTTTATTTTGTATAAGATATTTTCACATATATTGTTTTATTTGATCCTTAAAATAAGAATGAAGCAGATTTAGAGAGAAATTTAGCGAAGAGTAGGGCTAGGACTAAATTTCAGTCATTCTAGCCCACAATTTAGTGTTTTCTTTCTATAACAGATATTTAACTTAAAATTCTTGTGAAATACCTTGATTATTTTTCTTCATGGTGTGCCTATCCTTCACATAAGCTATAATTTTTTTACGTTCAAGTCCTAAATTCCAAGTACATATTAATGTGCATTTTTGCATTAATGCTTTCCGTTTAAAAGCTAATGGAATTAAACTAATTAACACTTCCCCAAATCATTACAAAGGGTGCTAATTAGAATAATGTCATTTGTAAAAAAAAAAAAAATGTGTTTCATACTAATGGCTAAAATAAGGAGAGTGTAGGCAGGTGGTTTTAAAAGTATTTGACTCCAGCTCAATCTATGCCTAAATGTAACATATACATGTCATACTAGATAACTTATAAATAGATTACTGATCTCTTTTAGTTATATTCTAAGTAGAAAATACCCACTCTCTTGAATTTTTGTAATGTGAGAAATTGGGAAGAGAAAAGTCTAGTACGAACACCACAGACTATATTTTCCAATTATCACAGGAGTTGGAAGCTTATTAAGCTAGATTGGAAGACTAATGCCTGTGAAATCATTTATTTCCCTTTGATAGTCCCTTGCCTTCTCCTCCAGCTATCAGTCATAGCCCCTTATTCTGTTATTATAAACACTTCACAATTACACTGTCAATTATTCTTAATCTGTCATCTATTATTAATCTCTGCAAGACTTAGAATCCCAGCAGATCTGTCCTGTCTGTCATGTTGCCATGTATATTTCAGGAAGTCTTTTCTTACATGAAGAACAATTCTCATATAC
This sequence comes from Ceratotherium simum simum, assembly GCF_057802395.1. Taxonomy (NCBI): domain Eukaryota; kingdom Metazoa; phylum Chordata; class Mammalia; order Perissodactyla; family Rhinocerotidae; genus Ceratotherium; species Ceratotherium simum. The sequence continues at coordinate 48,304,299 of NC_141911.1, forward strand.
AAATTCAGCATAAGGATGTGAAAAATACTACCAGAAGCAACATTATGCCTTTCCATGTTATAAAGTTAGATAACTATTTAGACTTCAGAACACATCCTTTAAGAAATTCTCCTATAAGGTAAGCATTTAGTGAATCATTAAATTATTACAGATCATTTTCAGTGTGTAGGGATTTAGGTATACACTCATTCAGAGAACTAGAAGACATGGTCAATAGCCTTGAAGAGGTTATAATCCAGGGAGGAGAGTGGAGGCAACAGGCATTAAATGCTCACTCAGTTGTCTTGTTTAGAAAATGTGGTTACTGGTGGATTTCAATACGCACTATATTTAGAACTGTGGTAAGTAATGGGGTGTAGGGAGGCCCTTTATTCTATGAAGCACCTTGAAGCAATCAGAGGCTTTCCCCTTGATAAATGTTGCCTAGATACTCAAAGTTATCACCCCTTTTCTTAGAAGACCCTTAAGAGGCCCTGCATATCTTTCCTCCATTTTCCAATTACATCATTTTCCCCATAGCCACCTTTCTTCCCTGGCAAGACTGGAAATGAGAAGATTTATTTAAAGCATTTACAAAAGAATAAGGTGATTTGAATTTAAGGGGGGCTTTTGTATGCTCGTAGTCAGTCATTCCTACCAACAGGGCAGCAAAAATCAACCCAGCAGACCCTCTACTATTGGCTTTTAGAATTAAAAAAAAAATAACCGTTTAGAGGCTATGTATAGCTGGATGTCTAGGCTCATATTTTGATAGAGTTGGAGGTACTGTTGATTACAAAAGACTCCCATTATGTATATAGGAAATGGATAATCTGTTTGGGGATGTCCAAGCCTGCTCTACAGGAATATGTTAATTTTCTATGGTGGCTGTAACAAATTAACTACAAATCTAGTGGCTTAAAAAAAAAACAAAATTATTTACTTATAATTCTGTAGTTACGAAATTTCAATGAGTCTCACTGGGCTAAGATCAAGGTGCTAGCATGGCTGCATTTCTTTCTGGTGGCTCTAGGAGAAAATCCATTTTCTTGCTAGTTCCATCTCTGGAGGTTGGTGACATTCTCTGGCTCTTGGACCCTTCCAGCATCTTTCTCACTCTGACTCTGACTCTTTTGCTTCCCTCTTCCATATTTAAGGAAACTGTGATTAAATTGGGCCCACCTAGATAACTCAGGTGACTCTGTCTCAAAGTCAGCAGATTAGAAACTTTAATTCCATCTGCAAATTTAATTCCCTTTGCCATGTATCCTAATATATTCACAGTTTCCATGCGTTAAGATGTGGACATCTTTGGGGCATTATTCTGCCCACCACATTGGAGTGACCTAATACCACAGGAACTTTATTCTGCTGTTATATTACATATAGCAACTTCTTATCAGGCCTTGTAGCTAATGCCCTATCATTTTTACTCACTCTTTGAGACCAAAGTGGCCACCCAAAAACAGGTGCTTCACTAAGTTTCAATCAGCACTGGCCTTCAGGATCTGGCCCAATATCTGCTGCAAACTTCTTGCAGAAATATAAAACTGGTACCACTTCTCAAGACTTGGGCTTTTGTGAGACTAGTAGGATGAGAAGCTCAACTGCTGTCAATACAAATCCTCTTCAGACCTCACATACTTAACCCAAGTCTGGTGCAGGGCTGCCTCCTCCCAGCAAGTGACTATGCCCTCTCCCCTCGCCCAGGAAATAGAGCCCAACTGCACAAAAATACATGAGGTTCCCTCTGTCAACCCCAGAGAATAGGAGGTAAGGTATTATACTTGACCCTCCTTACCCACGAACCATTCTTATCAGTCCTGCTAACTCTCATGAGCCAGGCCACACCACACAGAGCAGTCCCAATTGAAAGACTGATGTGAAGGATGATTGTGACCAGGTTCAAGGTTGTTTTTATTTGATTTTCTGTCAAGCCCAGAAACAGACAATTCAAAGGATAAATGATAAGGACAATATGAGTAAATGCAGTTCCCAAAGGCCTCCTTGTTCCAAGGGAAGCCCATCTAAATGTAAATGTTTCCCCAGGGGCCTTCACACATTAGGCTCGAGGAGGGGCAGAGCAGGTCCTAAGACACAACTGACTACCATATATTAGCAAGCACCACATTCCTGTATTCCTCCTTGCCAAGTTCTACCGCATGTAAATATTCCATCTTCCAACTTCAGAATTACTTACTTCTTCCTACTTTTCTTCCTTTTTTCCCAACAAATTCTTCTCTTTCATAATGTGTATTCACAGAGAGCTGTGAAATTTTCCCTGCCCTTCTTTCCATTGTATATATGTATCAGACACAGGACATTTTAATCTGCATTGGTTTTTAGTGCAGGATTTTTAAGCTTATCACCCTAACACAAAATATTCTAAGATATGTCTAAATAGTGGGTTTAAATTTCACTAACATTAAACACTTGTTATTAAATATAGAATATTTTAGCATTATAATTGATAAAAGGATATATGTGAATATGAGTACAGAAATGTGGGACTCTATTTTATAGTATATTATTAAGTGCCACATTTGAAAAAAAAGTTCTTTGGGCAAAGGATTTTAGGAACAATGAGCTAAAAAATAAGTTTAACAGGTTCATCTTTTGTGTGTGTTTTGTGTGTGCCTGTGCAGAAGGCTTTTTCTATGTCAATGTACATCTCCATTGGGAGACGAACAATATAGTATTAATGAAACTAACTTGACTAAGGACAACACTTTTTGAAGAAAAATTCACAAGAATATATTCAGTGAAGCAAAACTATGGATATCTGCTCTAAACCATCTCAGTTTTCCTTCTCACATTGTTTCTTTTACGTCAACAATGTAATGTTAAATATTTCCCTTAAGAAATGACAAAATATAAAGTTATTGTTTCTTTTTTATTTTTCCTGTTTCAGTATTTTATTGTACATGATAGAATTTTCTACCTAACTTTTCACCTATTATATTTTAATGAGTTAATCGATAAGTAATTACATCTTTAGTTTATCTTCAATAACTAATATTTTTTCTATATTAATTAAATTGCTTAAAACAATTTAAATTGATAATACCTTGCATCTTGACAAATAAACAAAAAAAATAATAATTATTATATTTTAGAAAGCATTGTAAAGGGATAATGAAGATTAGGTATAGCAAATTTATCTGTAACAAAGAGTCTTAAATTCAGTTTATGTTACTGTGAATTGATTTGTAAGAGAAAATGGTGAAATGTTACTATTTAAGTTTCTTGGGTGAAACTCAATATTGCTGATTTTCACTCAAATTAATGTCTTAGTAAGAACTTTTGGGTAAATATTTATTTGATAATCAGTACACAGTGTTTGAACAAAATGTGTTTGTGCTATTCTGTTTCTCAGGTCATGCTGGGAAAATCTTTCATGGGCCTCTCAGATGCTAAGCCTAGGGCTCCTTCTCAGGCCCTGCTGAGCTGGCTGTGCTCTCCTTTTTTCCTTCTTCAGGGTTTCTCTTGCTTTGCTCTCCTTCCAAAACTATTTTATTTTACTCTATTTTCCTGTTTTGTTTTATTTTTCCTTCCTCTCAGCACTTATAGACCAAGCAGTAAGTGGTTTTCTTTGCTTTCATTTTCTGTGCTGTACCCAAAGACAGGCACATAAAGAACCACAAAGAAGCACGAAAATAACAAGAGTGACGCAAAGCTAACCGATTTCTTTGTAACACTGTCATATTTCTTAAGTAGTAGCTCCTTCTCCACGTGTTGTTATTCTGAATTGATAATTCAAAGTAGTGATTTGAAGTTTGGAAATCTGAAAAAACAAACAGTATCTTGATTAGTTTTAGTCACATCATGAGTTTGCCTGGGTCTTGTAAAAAGCAGAATCCAAGACACAATTAACTCTGCAAGAGATTTATTAGGGACAATGACTCTACAAAAAGATGAAGGCATCAGACAGGCAAGAGAGCCATCAGACCTCGAAGCAGTTTTGACTCAGGTTAAAGGAAAGAGCGAAGAGAGAGGGAAGGAAGTTGGGTAGAAGTATCTTAATGCAATCCATTTCTTTCCTGGCTCTATTGAGATATAATTGACATATAACGCTGTATACATTTAAGGTGTAAAAAGTGATGATTTTATGTATGTATATGTGGTGAAATGATTACCACAATAAGCTTAGTTAACACATTCATCCCTTCACATAATTACGCTTTGTGTGTGTGTGGTGAGGACATTTAAGATCTAAACTCTTAGCAACTTTCAAGTATACTAATGTACAGCATGGTGACTTTGGGTAACAATACTGCATTGCAATGCAGTCCTAAGAGTTCAGCACAGTCTTTGGGGTGACCTTGAGCCAAAGTCACCCAGCATCAGAGAATTCCAGTATGTTTTAGAAATGGGTGAGCCTTAGTAGTCCTTCCATGTCCAGTCCTTGGCTGGGAACAGTTAGTGAGAAGGGTGGATTTCACAGGAAGTCTGATGGATTTCATAGCTGTATGGCTGTAGCCTTTGTTCAATTAGGCTCCCTGCAGTCAGAGATTGGAGAGGTAAATTTTAATGGTCATAATGCATCATATGTCTCTCAACATTTATAAAAATATTTCTGTCACCAAGAGTAGTTAATCTTTTTCCTGACTCTACTTGTATCATTTCCAGATATTCTGTATAATTCCACCAATTCTTGGAATGTCAATTAATGGGACAATTTGCTGGTATTAATAGAAAGAACTAGAAATAAGCAATGATAAACATGACATGAGGGTAATTTGCCGATAATTATTGTTGTTATTTTCCTTCACCCTTTTCATCTCATGAGTGTGCTGCAACTATGTTTCACGATGAGAACTGTTATTCACCAGTCTCAGGCCCTATTTATATAATGAATACATATTAGTCTCAAGTTCCGTATTTTTTAGGCTGTTTTGATAAGTTAGCCTATGGATTTGTTTTAATATATATTGTATGCACTTTTTCTTTGTATCTCCCTGACATTTTCATAATTTATTTCTATTTTGTATGTCTTCCTAGATGTATTTAATAAAAATACAATATTGACACCACTTAAAACATAAAAAATACTCTGCATGGTTGATCACATTTGGTATCTGCTTCTCAGAGGAGCCAAATTAACACATGATGTGACTAAAATTGATCAGACAAAATGCTGCTTTGTTTTCAGACTTTTAACCTTCTAATCACTGCTCCAAATTACCATTACAGAATAAAATATCACATGAAGATGTCTCTACACAAGATAACATATTGCCAAACATTGATGCCATTACTACTCATTTTATTAGTGCTAATATATTTCTACCACTGGAGACAGGACTTGATTCTTTTTGATCTCTTTATCCCCAGTATTCACTCTATACCTTGCATCCTTACAGAAGATTAAAAAAAACGCTTGTTGAGTTGGTGAACAAATGATGACTGAGAGAAGTACTCATTGAGAAAATATAAATGAGGTTGGAAGAATACTAAACTAAAGTGAAAGGAAATCTGAGTCATTCAAAATCTTAGCTGAATGCCTATGAACTGTGAGTTTGCTTTTTCTCAAAAAAAAAAAAACTGGATTCAGACAAGTGAATTTCAAAGGAATATTGGGAGATGCAGAAGAGAAGTCTATATTATAAGTGTTTTTCTTTAACTGCAATAAAGAAATTTCCTTTCCTCAGTTCCTTTAAGCATAACCTTGGGAGACAACATTGTGAGTCAGCACGTCAGGTTATAGGAGGTGAATGCAGTCATATGGTTGCTAAGGTGGTGAGGGCCTCACCTTTTCATGACCATGAAGACAAGTGTGAGGAGTTTCAAATTGGATTCAAAATTGTATTATATTATTCGGTAGAGGGATGGAAACCATCAACTCAAAAAGTATTTTTTCTTTTTTTCTGTTCTTCTCACCTTAGCACCCCGTGGGATTGGTCACAGAAATATCAAAATGTCTGGAATCATTCATCTGGCTACATGTTTTCTGAGCTACCACATAAAGAAAAAAAATCAATAAAGGTGTTGCCAGCATCTTGTAACCGTGCTTTGCACTTTTTCAGCGCATTTTGTTCTCTGTCGGTCACCAGGGATCTTCTAGGACTTGGAAATCTGATATTCCAACCTTTCCCATTTGGTCCCAATTACTTCTAAGATAATCCCTTTTATATTTAAAACTTCCCAGTGTTTGAATTTATAAATGTATTTAGGTATGAAAAGTTTTTTCATAAATTTGTATGTGGTCCTTATTTGAACCATAAAAAAATGGAGTATTTTTTAGGAGTGGGATTCTGGGATTGCTATGTAGTAAATATGTTTGATGCAAGAGAAATGCTGTATTTTACACATTTGCGCGTTTTGATGCTTAAAATAAGTTGAATATATTTTTGTCATCATTCTAACATAGGCATTACTCTTTTCATTATTTTTATCACTTTTTTAGAAAATAGTATTATTACTTAATCTGGAATTTTCTATGGCTTAATTAAGATAAATCATTTCCTTCTTTTCAATTGACATTTAAGCAGAACTGACGCAATCTCTTGGAACTAGAGATGTAACAATTTGTCAGTTACGTTTGATTTGTGGTTCTTCACCACAACTATAGTCTATGCAATAGTATTCATAGGCAAACCAATTTTAATTAATTATTCAAAAGTTATTTTGTGAGACCCTAATACAATGCTCCACTGAAATTAAAATATATTAGAATTTTTTTCAACCCTTTGTCCTCTAATTTAGTCCTAGTGGAAATGAAACCAGCGTTGGCATGATCTTCTCTCTAGAGACCTGCTGATGTCCTCTAGTCATTTTCCGAAGTTATACACAGATGTGATTTTTATCACCAACCCAAACTGACTGACAGCAGAAACAGCTTTGCATAAAATGACTGAAATGTCCATTTCCCTCTGTAGCTGTCGTTCCCCATCCAAAATTACCTTCATCATCTCCAAAGTGTTTCTCAAAGCTTTCGTGACCTTCTCATTCTCACTGTTATTTCCTTAGTTCACTTTTCCTCAACTCTTGCTTAGATTGCTACAATAGCCTTAGGGTCTCTCTTGCCCAGCCTATCTTTTCCAACTGTAATGCAGCTACACATAGATTACTATAACCAAGTAATATTGGTCTTGTCATCATTTCTCTCTCTGAACATCTGAACTGGCTTATTAAAGCCAGTAGGAAAATCTCAAACTTTTCTTTGTGGAATACAAAGCACCTCACAATCTCACATCAATCTACTTCTCTTATCTATGCCCACTACTCTTAAATACATTCTATATTCCAACTGTGCTAAGAGGTTCACTCTTCCTAACCTGCCTGCCATACTTGTCCATTTGCATGTGTATTTGGACAAGTATTTCTTTTGTTGAAAATAGATTTTTCCATTTTATTGGCTGATAGCATTCTATGCTAAATCCACAATCTACATCAAATATTAACTTGTTTCTGAAGCCACCCGTCAATCATTCCAGAATGGCTTTTGGCTCTTTCAGTTACGCTCTGTAGTGCATAAAATAGGCCTTAATTATGTTTTTATCACACTTGATCATGATATTCCTTTGACTGATAGTGTTTACTACTAGAATATGAACTATTAGAGTGAAGACGAATTTCATCCATGTTTGTGATAACCTGTGATTACCAAGTTTGCTTACAAGTAATGGGCATTGAACACATTCCTATTGATAAAATAGGATTATGACCCTCCATGATATGATCCCCGATCAGCCTCTCTGACCCCCTCTCTCTCCCTCATTGAGCTCCACTAACACTGGCCACTTGGATTTTCCTTGAACAGGATCTCTCCTCAGGGCTTTTTCCTTTGCTGTTCCCTGTGCCTTGAACGTTCATTCCATAGATTGTCAAATGACTACCCCCTCACTTCCTTCAAGGCTCTAATTAGATGTCATCTTAACAGTGAGTTTTGCAACTTTAGATTTTCATCCATCCCATCAAACCTTGTTTTGGTCTGAATGTGTCCCCTCATCCCAAATTCATATGTTGAAATCATAACCTTAAAAGATGTTGATATTAGGAGGTGGGGACTTTAGGAAATGCTTAAGTCATGAGGGTGGAGCCTTATCAGAGGGGTTACAGAGATATCCCTGACCCCTTCCACCACAAGAGAGTACAAGAAATCTGCAACCCAAAAGAGGGCATTCATCTGACCATGCTGACAACCTGATCTTGGACTTCTAGCTTCCAGAACTAGGAGACATAAATTTCTATTGTTCATAAACTACCCTGTCTATGGTATTTGGTTATAGCAGCCTGAACAGAATAAGACAAACCTAATCCCCATTTCTTTGTTGAACGTTCTCCACAGCCCTAGCACCATCTGACATATACTATATGCTTCCTTGTTCTTGGGTTGATTGCCCATCTTGCTCCAATAGAATATAGGCTTTATGGAGGCAGGATTTTGTTTTGTGGTTTTTATGTCCACCAAGCAGAATAATGCCAAGTACACAATAGACCCTTAGTAACTATTTAAGAAATAATAAATCAATTAATGAATGAATATTAATGGCCGCATGATTGTTGCTTCTGTAATACATTTTTACAATTAACTTTTACTGCCTCATAATAAAGAAAGTAATGACATTTCCCGCCACCTCTGTACCTAGGCTTAGTTTTCAGTATTATTTTTATGTATTTGAAAGCATACTTTCAAATTAATGTGGTTAGAAAATCACCACAATAAACACCTGTGGTGTTTTCATAAAGTATTAAAATATCATTTACATTTTACTTATTAGTCAATATCAAATAAATGAAAGGAAGATAATTTACATGTATCCATTTTTGCAAGTTAAAAATAGTTCCCCAATATCACTTTAGAAAAACACAATTCTGAGAAGCAGAACATAGTTTATTTCACAAATTTTATAGGTAAATAGACTCAATAATAAGTGGTAGAAATATGATTTCTTTTGATTCTTTTTTCAGTGTTCTTTCTACTCTTCTACACCCAATCTTACAAGTATTAGCTTTACTATTATAAATGTATATAAGATCCTATGAGTGTTATTTATAATCCAATGAGTGAAAAAATTGAAATGCAATTATCTCATGCTCAGTGATGACTAATACATTGGTTCATGGATTTTAATAGCTAAAAAATGTGCTATAAAACTATAAATACTCTTCAATATTATTCAGTTTTAACACTTGTTACTGTTTTTTTCCTTATTCTTCCCAGGGTATGAATGTCTACATCCACTGGACTAGTTTCATGGGAGACTCTTCAGTCAAGAATCAAATCTGGTTTAGGTCAGTATTTTGTTAACTGTGCAGGTTGTAATCATTTAAAATAAATCCATGGTAACATCTAAGTTTAGTCATTTTATTTTTCCATAATTCATGAGTTATTTGTAAGTATGATTTAAACTGTTAAAGGAGTGAAATCTTTAGTTATCATTTTGCCATTGATATCTCAATTTCTAGCTTTATATTTAGAGAAGATTCTCTGTGTAATATTGGTTTTTGATATTTCATTATCAGTTTTCAATGTCTTTGTGTATTAGGTGTGTCTCTTGTAAATGACATATAATTGTCATTTAACTGTCAAAATTACGTTTTTACGGGAGGACTAATATGTTTTGACTTTTTTATATCATGTTATTTTGCACTTTGAATATATTCTTCTTTTTTTTTTTTTCCTGAGGAAGATTGGCCCCGAGCTAACATCTATTGCCAATCTTCCTCTTTTTGCTTGAGGAAGATTGTCTCTGAGCTAACATCTGTGCCAATCTGCCTCTATTTTCTGTGTAGGCTGCTGCCACAGCATGGATTGATCAGCAGTGTGTAGATACACACCTGTGATCCGAATCCACGAATGCCCAGCCGCTGAAGCAGAGTACGAAAACTTAACCACTATGCCACCAGGCTGGCCCCCAATGTATATATTCTTCTTTATGTTCTTTATTTCTCCTTTCTTTGGGTAGATATTTTTTTCTTTCACTCTTTTTTTTTCCCTCCTTTGGAATGTTTATGCTTTATTTATTTATTTTAGAAGTTACCTGCCTTAGTCTTCTCAGGCTGCCATAAAAAAATACTACAGACTGACTGGCTTAAACAACAGAGATTTATTTTCTCACAGTTCTGGAGGCTAGAAGCCCAAGATCAAGGTGCTGGCGGGGTTGGTTTGCCCTGAGGCCACTCTCTCTGACTTGCATATGGCCAACTTTACACTGTGCCCTCTCATCGCCTTTCCTCTGTGCCCACACAGCTCTGGTGTCTCTTCCTATTCTTATATGAACACCAGTCATACCAGATTAGGGCCACACCGTTATGACCTCAATTAACCTTAATTACCTCTTTAAAGGCCCTATCTCCAAATTCTAAGGAGCTGAGGTTAGGGATTTCACATATGAATTTTGGGGGGAAGACAATTCTCTCCATAACATTAACTGATCTACCCAGGAGATGATAATAAATATATTTGTCCTTCTCCTGAACTATATGAATTTACAGTTTTAATTCTAATCACCTCCGTTTTCTTACTTATCTTTTTCTCTATTTATATTCAAATTCATTTAATTCCTCAAAGTTGTCATTTTTATAATTATTAACTTATATAGTTAACTTTCACTAATTTTTACCAAAATGTTATTGATTTTTTTTCAAAAGTCTTTATTGCATCATATTTTTCTTCTTCTGCAAATAAATTATTAAGAAGTGAAGATATTTTAGTAGAACTCTATCCCATCATTTTGTCTAAGAATGCCTTTTGAACTTGTTCTTAAAGAATGTTTAAATATAATATTCTAAGTTAATATATATTGTCTGTCAGAATGTCGAAGTCATTGTTTCTCTTTTTTTTTTCGTTTCACTTTTGCTCTTGATAAGTTTGCAGTCATTCTAGTTGAGATCTGTCTACTGGAAACCTGTTCACTCTGGATGTGTATGAAGTCCTCCCACAGTTCTCGATAATCAACAGTTCCACTATGATGTGTCTACATGACTTGTTGTTTCTTAAACTACATTTATTGGGTTTCCTTGTGCTTAACTGAATCTGAGATTAACATCTCTAATAAATTCTGAAAATCTTCAACCGTTATATCATCATGAATTCCCCTTACACTATTCAGGTCTCTTCTTTCAGAATTTTGGTAATACTTAGGGTAGATCTTTTCATACTACTCTTCTCCATCAACGATTCAGAAACATATAAAGATTTTGCATGTCTTTGACTTTTTGAGTTTTGTCCTTTCTAATATCTTCATCTGTCTTTCAAGTCACTCTTAAACTACTTTTAATCTATTGTTAGCCAATCTTTTTAGGTTTAATTTTAGTTAAAATATTTTATTTCTAGTATTATTTATTTGTTTTCAAATCCACCATGTGATTTTTTTAGAGTAGCTTGTTCTTTGCTCAGGTTTTAAATTTCCGTTTCTTAATTTTGTAAAAGTTTTAATCATACTTTTATATCCAATACAATTGTAATATGTAATGTCCTTAGAGGTTTGAATTATCTTATGTATTATTTCCACTACTCTTGCTTCTAGGGAATCCCTGTGTGATGATGTTTTAGAAAGTATGCTCATGTCCATCTGAGATCTATGTCATGCTCATCCTGGAAGGCCTAGTTTGAGAATATGCTCCTCTAAAGGGATCACCTTTTGTTTCTCTCAGATCAGCTGATTGTCTATCAACTTTGGACCAGTTAAAATTTATTTCTCAACTTTGGGTTATCTGGACCAGATAGTAGTATCTATTTGAAACTGAAACCTCACAGAGGACAAAACATAGATTTGAATTATCAAAATTCAAATTAAAAGGAAGCTTTGATTTTTCCTTCTAAAGCTCAAAGACAGGGATTTTTTTTTCCTTTTCCTTTGCTAATGGAAAGATAGCTTCTAGTCATGTCATTGTTTGAGTAGTCATTTGATATCCTGGCTTTACGTGTGGATCTCCGTTCTAATTACCCAATTTATTTTAGGCAAAGGCTTTGTCTCCTGTCTGCAACTTGCTCATTAGAATCTAAGTCTTCATGTCATTTTAGGTTGAAAACACCCTTTAAAAGGCAGTTTGAATGCTGTCTAGCTTATATAGCAACTCCTTCTTTGTTTCAGGCTCAGGGGATTTTCTTTATTTCCTTGAAAGCATTTAAAAAGAGTTTTGTTGTTTTATATACATGATTTTTAAGTGTTTAGCTATAGGTGTGATTTCTGAGTAGTCTATAATATTGATTGAAATATATAGAAGAAGTTTTATTTCTAAAAATTTTGGAATTTTTTCTTGGGGTAAAGTAGTAATTTTTACATGGTGCTTGGAGAGGGAAGGGACTTGGATGGTCTTTAGACCTGATTATGTCTATATTCTCAATGAATTGATTATATTTAAAGTCGTCTACTGAGACTGAGAAGAAGGCGACTATGAAGTGGGCTTGAATATCTGGATGCAAGTTTGGTATGGCTACTAAGATAACTGGGAGTTAGAAGCAGAAAAACAAGTAAATACATTGCCAACCGTATTCGTGAGCCTATTTGAATTTGGAACTAATGTTTTGTGGAAGAACCAGCTCTATTTTTTCTCCCACACTGTTCAATCACAACTCTCAAAACACAAAAAGAATACAAATTTTAGGATAATCAGTGGTTGAGATTGTACCTGGTGGGTATGACAGAAAGAAAGAGGATGAGGAAGCAAAAATAATTCAATTGATTTACTCTAAACATCATTTTTTAATTGAATTTAACATTTATTAATTGTGCTATCTGTACCTTATTTACCTGCCTTGATTATTAGTTTGATCCGTTTTATTAATAACATTTAATATGGTAAGTGTACAATTCTTTGTACATAGGGAACTTTTATTTCAAGAAATTATCATTATTTGATGAAAGAATATAAATTTTAAAATTGATATTAATTAATATTAACTAGAAATGTGCAGAAAGCAAAATATTGCTTTTAAAACAGAAGAAAAATAGCCTTTGAAACCTAAATAATGGTGTAAAATAATGTTGATGAATATTGAAATTCTAGTTACACACCATGCATTTCAACGATGATAGTAAATATTACCTAGTGAATATTGAAAGAATTAATTTTCTAAAAGTAACAATGTGATTCATCTCAAAAAAGACAAACTAAAAACAGAAATCATCTACAGACATCCAAAACCATAAAAATAAATGTTTTCATTAATATAAACAAACACATCTGTCAACATTTATGCATAGATGTCATTAAAATAGCATTTTTCCCCTATTCTAAAACAAATACCATTTTTCCTGACATAAAAAGAACATAGAATACATTTACCTAGTTCTTTCCAATTTATTACATGTACTCAATTTTAGCCATTAGTATTTAGCTAACATTTTGATATAATAAAAGATGCCATTTCAGAACTGTGTTAATCAGATAATTATTTTAAAAGACATGTACCAGATAATATCTATTAGTTCCTCAAGATTAGCTCAACAATTTCCTCCTCCTATTGTAGGTTTCAGGAAACTGAGCTGTACTCTTTACATTAAGAGTTCCCTTGTCTTTGGGTAAAATTTGGATTCAATCAATAAGGAATACTAGCAGGAAATCAGAGGGAGGGATGTGAATGAGTCTGCTTATTTATTCCCCCATCTTCCTTTCTTTGGGTTCACTGTGAATTTCATGTACTCTTCTGTGCGAGTAAAATTACAGTTCCTGTCAAGCAGCCTCTCCACACAGCAACATCTCTCCCTGAGTTCCAGTAACCGGCTTTTCTTTTGACTCTTTAGGCCTAGATATAGAAACCTGTTACTAGGGATTCTCTACACACTGCCTGCTCCTTTGTCAACAGTCTCTCTATTAACTCTTCTCAAATAACCCAGGCTAAGCATCCTATGTTTCATGCAGAGATTCTAACAGGCTTTTTGAAATTTTCTTACTTCTCTTCATTATTTATTTGAATTTTGAATATTTTACGTGTGTGATTTAGACATTCCTTAAACACAGATTCTATTGTTATCATAACCCCAAAACAAAGACCATAATAATAACGATAATAATGCTATTAATAATAACAACATTGATTAAGATTTGAATATGTTACCAGGCACTCTTCTAAGGGCTTTACCATCATTAACTCTCTGTTTTATGGATGAGAAATCAAAAGCAGAGGTAGGTTTTGTAACTTGCCTATGATCACATTGATAGACATGATGAAGTAGAAATATGTGATATGCAGAAAAAATGAGAAGAATCAAGACAAATGATATCTAATGTAGACTAATACAACTTTACATTCTATATAGATTTTCATTCTAATGATGTCAGTCAGCCATTTATGTAAAAATTTTGTAGCACTTTCTTAAAATTCAAAAAAGTCAAGATATCTGAAGTTCAAATTTTTCTCACTGCCTCATGCCCACTGTAAATAAATTATTCACTCCACTTACAATATGCACATTTATTTCAAGTACAATAATATATAGCCTCCGAAATTCTAGCTAGCTCAAAGTAAACGCCTGCTTGAGACTCCCTTTAGCTGTGGAAAAATGTAATGGACTTTATTGTAATTTTGTAAAATAAAGATTGTATCTATCCACATTGAGCTTCTGACTACTTCGACATTCATAAGAAAATCATTTTTTTATTTACATTGTTCTAGATGGTTTATTTTATTTCATTTTTAAAGATTTTATTTTTTTAGAGCAGTTTTAAATTCACAGCAAAATTGAGAGGACCTGTATATCCCAGAGATTACCTATGTATCCCATGCCCCTACACATGTATAGTCTCCCCCATTATCAATATCCCTCACCAAAGGATACATTTCTTACAACTGATGAACCTATATTGACACACCATAATCACCCAAAGTCCATAGTTTACCTTTGCATTCACTTTAGGTGTAGTACACTCTATGGGTTTGGACAAATATATGATGACCTATATCCATCATTATGGTATCACACAGAGTATTTCCACTGCCCTAAATATCCTCTGTGCTCCACCTATTCATCCCCCCATCAACCCCTGGCAAATATTGATCTTTTTACCAAGTATAAAGCCATAGTTTTATCTTTTCCAGAATGTTTTTTAGTTGGAAACATACAGTATGTATACTCTTCAGATTGACTTCCTTCACGTAGTAATATGCATGTAAGTTTCCTCCATGTCCTTTCATGGTTTGATAGCTCATTTCTTCTTCTTCTTCTTCTTTTTCTTTGTGAGGAAGATAGGCCCTGAGCTAACTTCTGATGCCAATACTCCTCTTTTTGCTAAGGAAGATTGGCCCTGGGCTAACATCTGTGCCCATCTTTCTCTACTTTATACGGAACACTGCCACAGCATGGCTTGATAAGCAGTGCATTGGTGCACGCCCGGGATCCAAACCTGTGAACCCCAGGCCACCAAAGCGGAGCATGTGCACTTAAAGTCTACACCACTGGGCCAGCCCCCAATTGCTCATTTCTTTTTAGTGCTAAGTAATATTCTGTTATCTGGATGTGCCACAGTGTATTTATTCATTCACCTACTAAAGGATACTTTGCTTGCTTCCAAGTTTTGGCAATTGTGAAGAAAGCTTCTATAAACATCCATGTGCAGGTTTTTGTGTGGACATAAGTTTTCAACTTCTTTGGGCAAATATCAAGGAGCATGATTGCTGGGTTATATAGTATGAGTGTGTTTAGTTTTGTAAGAAACCACTAAACTGTCTTCCAAAGTGGCTGTACCATTTTGTATTCCCACCAGCAATGAATGAGAATTCCTTTTGCTCCACATCCTCTTCAACATTTGGTCTTGTCAGTGTTCCAGATTTTGGCCATTCTAATAGGTGTGTAGTGGTAATTCATTGTTGTTTTAATTTGCATTTCCCACATATGATGTGGAGCATCTTTTCATATGCTTATTTGTAATCTTATTTGTATGTCTTCTTTGGTGAGGTGTCTGCTCAAGTCTCTGGCTTATTTTTTAATCAAGGTGATTGTTTTTTTATTTTTGGGTTTTAAGAATTCTCTGTATAATTTGAATAACAGTCTTTTATCAGAAGTATCTTTTGAAAATATTTTCTCCCAGACTGTGGCTTGTCTTCTCTTTCTCTTACATTGTCTTTTGCAGAGCAGAGGTTTTAATTTTAATGAAGTCAAGCTTATCAATTATTTCTTTCACGGCTTGTGCCTTGGTGTTATATCTAAAATGTCATTGCTATACCCAGTCATCTAGTTTTTCCTCTATATTATCTTCTAGGAATTTTATAGTTTTTCATTTTATCTTATATCTATGATTCATTTTGAGTTAATTTTTGTAAAGAGTATAAGGTCTGTGACTAGACTTACTATTATTATTATTATTATTGTATGTGGATGTGCAGTCGTTCCAGCACCATTTGTTAAGAGACTATCTTTGTTCCGTTGTATTGCTTTTACTCCTTTGTCAAAGATCAGTTGACTATATTTGTATGGGTCTATTTCTGGGCTGTCTATTCTATTCCATTGATCTATTTGTCTATTCACCAATACCACACTCTTGGTTATTGTAGCTTTAAAGTAAGTCTTGAAGTTGAGTAGTGTGAGTTACATGACCTTGTTCTTTTCCTTCAATATTGTGTTGACTATTCTGGGTCTTTTGACTCTCCATAAAAACTTTAGAGTTAGTTTGTCAATAGCCACAAAATAACTTGCTGGTATTTTGATTGGGATTGCGTTAAATCTATAGATCAATGTGGAAAAAACTGACGTCTTGAAAATATTGATTCTTCCTATCAATGAACATGGAATATCTCTCCATTTATTTAGTTCTTCTTTGATTTTGTTCATCAGAGTTGTGTAGTTTTCCTCACATAGATCTTATACCTATTTTTTTAGATTAGTTGTAACAGATTTGTTAGATTTATACCTAAATATTTCATATTTTTCAGTACTAACGTAAATGATATTGTGTTTTTAATTTCAACTTCCACTTGTTCATTGTTTGTATATAGGAAAGCAATCGTGTTTTGTATATTAACCTTGTATCCTGCAAACTTGCTATAATTGCTTAGTATTTCCACAAGTTTTTTGTCGATTCTTTTGGATTTTCTACATAGATAACCATGTCATCTGTGAACAAAGACAGTTTTATTTCTTTCTTTCCAATCTGTATATATTTTGTTTCCTTTACTTGCCTTAGTGCAGTAGCAAGGACTTCCAGTACAATGTTGAAAAGGAGTAGAGAGGGAACATGTTTGCCTTGTTCCTGATATTAGTGGGGATGCTTAAAGTTTTCACCATTAAGTACAATGTTAGCTGTAGTTTTATTGTAGATATTTTTTATCAAGTTAAGAAAATTCATCTCTTCTTTTTTTTTTTTTTACTGAGGAAGATTCACCCTAAGCTAACATCCACTGACAATCTTCCTTTTTATATGTGAGCTACTGCCACAGCATGGCCACTGAGAGATATGAGTGGTGTAGGTCTATACCCAGAAACCGAACCTGGGCCACCCAAGTGGAGCACGCCAGACTTAACCACCTGACCACCGGGGCTGGCCCAAAGAAATTCCCTTCTATTCCTAGTTTACTGAGAGGTTTTTTTTATTTAAATCATGAATGGGTGTTCGATTTTCTCAAATGCTTTTTATGTATCTCTTGATATGATCATATGATTTTTCTTAGTCTGTTGATGTGACGGATTACAGAAAACAATTTTTAAGTGGCATATTCTAGAGTTCCTTATTCATCTGAAGTTAATGCTATTGGAATATCTTTGTCTCCACTTCTGGTTTATTTTAGAAAACTAAAGTTCCTCATTTTCCCTAACTCCAAGAGAAAGAATGAGATGTGAAGAACCACATAGTTGTGCTGGACAGTCTGTGGTTAATTCAGCACTACCTCTGCTTTCGTCCAAAGATTTCCAGGATGACTTCCGTAAAGCTCTAGGTTAGAGTTTACCAATGAGGCCAATGGGTATGAAATTTGCAAAGCAGAAATGAAGTGAAAGTTATTATTCTCAGAAGGTTATGGTGGCCTTCTCAGGTTTCTCAATGATCTCTAGACCCGTGGTCCTGGCAGCCAGGTGCAGTGGCTCTTCTGATGGCTTCACAATCTCTCGCTTCTTCTCTCCTGTACTTCTGGATGAAGTCCTTAGTAAATATTTCTCCAAACATATACCTAACCTTTCCAGACATTGACTTCCCTAGCCTATTCCATATTTCTTTAGGCTCTACTTCCTATGTGACTGTGATTCCTAATTTACTTGTAGTGGCTCTACTTTCCTGACTAAATTCAGATACCAATAATGTTACCAGAAGTGGTTTCAGGGATGAGAGAGAAGGGAGATACATTAAGGTTGAAATCTTGGATTGGTTTTCTGATTTGATTAGCTTTAAAGTTATTGATTTTGAGATTGACATTCTGAGCCACTGAGTTCTTTTCAGTAGGATTACTTATGTGTAAGTTACTATGCTTTGTACTACTGAACCAACTTCTTACACTGTCCACATATATGGTATCAGGGATCAGCACGTTGTTGAAAAAACAAATAGTTATATGTATTTTGGTCAGTAGCCATGAGTGGGACAGAGGATGCCTCACCAATAGATGAAGTGCAACCTGGCTAGTAGCTGGCCAGCCAAGCAAATTATTATCTTTATGGTGGGAAGATACAATGTGAAACATATAGAAATGCAGAGAAACCAGGAAGTCAAGGATCCGTAAAAGTAGAAGCCATGAGTAAGTAAAAGTTTTGGATAAAATAAATAAGTTATAATTAATGATTAATGGAGTAGGAAGAAAATAAATATCAAGACAAACAGAGATCATGATTCACTAGGTTAGGAAATTCTAAGCAAAATGGATACCTGATGAGAGAATGATTGAGTATTCCAAATGTTATGCTAAAGCTACCATTGATCTCCTAGAGTTACCTTGTATCTAGATTTCCTGATTCTCCATGAAACCTGCTGAGAGAGTTATATATTTTCCTTAGTTCCTCGAGTATCTATAAATTGGGTGTAGTAGATCTTAGGTAAGCTAAGTATGCCACTATTGTATTCAAACCAAAGGGCTTAAATGATAGACAATTTATTTTTCCCCTAAAGTCATATTCATACATGCAACTAATAGAAAATTGAAGAAGTAGAAGAAATGATTAAATATTCAATTTTTATCCCATTCAAGTTTGTCCTATTGATTTATATTACATTTAGACTCAGCAAGTTATGAGTAATATCAGTGCTATTATTTCCACTCTACTCCTACTCACTTCCCTGACTCACTTCATAGATGTCCCTCCTCTGCTTTATTTAGGAGATTAGAAGAGAAGCAAAGTCTACTATTTGTAATCAAAACTTACCTAGAGAGTAAGCAGTTCCAGCTGTGTTTTTAAACTATACAGAAATATACTGCTTTAATTGGATTTAGAGTTGCAACGGCCTTGATGGGGAAAAAAAAAAAAAAGCCTGATTTATCCATTTATATCTTGCCACTCATATGAAATATAGAAGGATATTGAACACATTGTGATACTTACTGAGACATGTTAGCCATCAAAATCCTCATATATTTCACTTCTAACTTATTCCTATGTTTGAAAAGGAAGGAAAACGTAAGGGTAGATTTACAGTGTTAGTCACTAAAAGTAGGGAATGATATAATTTTAATTTTCCAAGAGAAAAGCTCAGAAACTATTCATTACAGATATTTATCTTTATTTCATTTATTAATTCACTCAATAAATATTACATGCCAAGGACTGAACTAGAGCTGGAAATATGATATCACATAAAGAAAACTACCTACCTTCATGAAATTTACATTCAAGTGGAAGAGAGAGACAATAACGTATAATTAAAAATCTAATGTAATATCATGTCAGTTATTAGTTGGGAGAAGAAAAATAAAGGTGCTAAAAGTAGGTCCTTATGAAGAAGTGCCACTTAAGCTGACACCTGTAGTGAGGGATCTATGCACGCAGATGTTTAGGGAAAATAAATAACAATTTTTCATATATTACTGTCTAATTTTAATAAAATTTGCATCCAAAAAGATACATCCAAATAGGAGGATGACGAGGAGGATGACCAGAGAGAGAGAGATCCAATCATTAGACCTATTTTATATCGTCATTCATTTCCAAAGTTTTCAGAAGTTTGGTATGTGTATACAATATGAAAAACCCAACGTAGACCAAACGTCATTCCATTTGTGAAATTTTACTTGGCAGTGTTGCGTATAAACGCTTCCTCTTCTTTTAAATCCTGCTGCTACTTCTTTTATCTCTCTTATGTTCCTTCAACAAATATACTATAATGACTTAAAGTGCAAAGTTTTCATTATTTACCACAGGAACCTCAACGAGTGAGATGTTCTGAGTACAGTGCTTACATATAGTAGAAATAAACTAAATGTTTCTTGAAAGTATGAATAAATTAAGTTGTGGTCTTCTGCATAAATTTCTGAAGATGGTATTACCAGTATTATCGTCAAGGTTTTCTCATTATTTGTTTTCTTATTGCTAGTTATTACATTAATCCATTTAAGTATTTAGCTATTTTGACAAGCAGATTGTATTGATTAATACTGGCTAGTTATGCTAATATAACGAACTCTGAAATCTCAGTGGTTTAATACTGAAGTTTCAGTGGTTTAATGAGTGAGGTGTATTTCTAACTCATTTTAAGCCTTCTGTGGATCTTCTGGTCAATCATCCATTTTGCAGCAATTAGACTGAGGGAGGCTATACCATCCATTAGCTACACCATCTGGAATTTATAACCTCCTAGGTTTGCTTATCCAGAAAAGACACATATTGAAAAAGGCAGATATCACTCCTGCTTTGATATCATTGAATATAAAAGTTATATGGCTATGATTAACTACAAAGGGATACATAACTAGAAGGAGAAGAGGACCAGACATGGGTAGGCAAATGAAGTTTATATCACAATGGTTTGTTTCTTTTGACTAAGGAATAGGAAAGACAATGCTGCATCCATTTTACTGAATAAGATAGTTATAAATAACAATAGAAGATATTTTAATGTGAGCAACCATAAATCATATCTGAATTGGTCTAATTGACTTCCCAATAATAATTACTTTTTTTTTTAGTTGTAACACATTGAGTGAAAAATGAGCTAGTCATGTATTTTTTTTCTGAAACATAGGCAACATAACTATAGGAGTGTTTTGGGTACTGTAGACAACATATCCAGTGTGGTGGAGTCTTCATTATGTAGTTTACGGAATAATACTGAAAATAAAGATAGTCATAAAATATAAACATGAAAGATGATCTTACGAGATTATTCATTCTGGCCCTTATTAAATGGCCTCATTTATCTCCAATCTTTACTTTAAAATAGACTTTCTAGCCATGATAAATTACTTTCAATTAACAGAATCTAGAATTTGCTTTTCCAAACAAAGCCTCCATAAGTTTTTCCATAATATTCCATTTTCCTGCAATAATGCTACAGTAATTCTTCATGTGGTTGACTCCTATTCATCCTTTAAAACTTAAGTCATTCATCCAGGAAATCTTCTGTAACCTCAAAGTTTATTTAGGTATTTTTACTTTTTTCTCACACTTAGGAGCTTCCTTTGTTCTTCTCCCTACTATAGAATTTTAATTTCTTTTTTTTTTTTTTTTTTTTTTGCTGAGGAAGATTTTCCGTGTGCTAACACTTGTTGCCAATCTTCCTCTTTTTGCCTGAGGAAGATTAGCCCTGAGCTAACATCCATGCCAATCTTCCTCTATTTCGTATGTGGGTTGCCGCCACAGCATGGCCACCGATGAGTGGTGAAGGTCTGCACCCAGGAACTGAACCTGGGCCGATGAAGCAGAGCATGCTGAATTTAACCACTAGGCCATGAGGCTGGCCCCATCTCTATTTTAACTATATGTTTACCTACCGTTGACCTCAACAGATGGTTGATTCCTTGAGAATTAGGCCATTCTTTCCTATCTTTCTTATCCCAAGTTTCTACAATAATTGATGTCCTAAAAACATTAGTGTGATAAATGTAATTGAAGTCTCTAGCAGAGCAGGGCAAATCTCTCAAGCAGTTCCAAAACAGTTTGGACACGAAGGAAAGAACAGTGGCCTGGATTTTTATTGTGGTTTAGAAGGTGGGGCCAGGATGAGGGCTCATGCGGGAAGGGGCTTGCATGACTTGAACCCCCCACTTATGCCAAAGGAGGAAGCATCCGGATCTTCTTATCAGCTTGATCAGATGTGGGACACCAGG
Source organism: Ceratotherium simum simum (assembly GCF_057802395.1). NCBI lineage: Eukaryota > Metazoa > Chordata > Mammalia > Perissodactyla > Rhinocerotidae > Ceratotherium > Ceratotherium simum. The sequence continues at coordinate 48,326,407 of NC_141911.1, forward strand.
TGCAGAGCAAGGTGTGAGTCTTAAAGCCCTCAGCAGTCAGACTTCAAAAAATGGCCTCAGGGAGCCGCCTGGTGGCAGAGTGGTTAAGTTCCCATGTTCTGTTTCAGCGCCCAGTGTTCAATGGGGGGATCCTGGGTGGGACTTACCATCAAGCCACGCTGAGGTGGTGTCCCACATAGAAGAACTGGAAAGACCTACAACCGGGATGTGCAACTATGTACTGGGGTCTTTGGGGAGAAAAAAGAAAAAAAAAAAAAGGAAGATTGGCAATAGATGTTAGCTCAGGGCCAATCTTCCTCAAAAAAAAAAAAAAAGGCCTCAAACAATGAATGGTTGTAAAATCTTAATAATGCAAACTAGAAAATTGAATTTTCTACTCGCCACCAGATACAAAAGGCATTAAGGTGAAAGCCACTTAGTCTCTGTCTTCCCATAATAACAAGGTTTCTTTTTGAAGTTTGACTTCTGAGGCTAACACATAATGTAGTAGATTGTTAATTTTAGTCTTTTGGGTTAATATGATTTAAAAGAACTCAATACAATATATCTTTGCAAGATATAACTTAAGTTGCAATTATATAACTTAAGTACTATATTCAGCATGCCAGTGATTTGCTGTACAGCTTTACTAGTCTATGGAGAAATTTGACATTTACAAAGAACAATGAAAATAATTTAGAATCAATTTTTACTTTGTGTACAGATGAGTTATTTTTATTGCCTGGTATGATTCTGATTTATCCCTACTAAGACAGCAATGCTAAAAATCTATTCCTTAAACCACAAATTATCAGTTTTTGTTTTCATTTTGGTAAAAAGGGCTAATGATTTTCTCAGATGAGTGGCTATGTATGGAAGCATCTACACTTTATTTTTGAAGTCATTAATATTTTAAAAATCACCTTCACAAAAAATAACTCTCTAGGTGTGCTAGTTGTGCATGTGTGAATGTAAATAATTTATAGATTCTTTTTGTAATATTGGATGAAAATATTTGCATTTAAAAGTTGAGTGAAAACTCTATGATTAAGAATTCTTCAAGAGACAGGAAATTTATTCAGGGGAAATAAAAGAATGATATCACAAAATTAATATTTTTGAAGAAAGTGACAAAATCTCTTCTCATTCCTTCTATCATTACTAATAAATTGGGATTGTAATGATCTTAAAGTCTTGAGTAATTTTAAAGTTTCAGTGTCTTTAATAAAATGAATCAATAAGTAATAACTTAACAATTGATGAAAGAATTAAATAAATGAGAGATTTTATATGTTTAGAGATTAAGAGAGCTTCTATCTCCATGGCAAACTTCACCTCAGGTATATGGCTAATTTCCTTAATACATATGTAATAAAGTTGCTATCTTCTGAATAATTTGCTCTAATACAATTTCACCATGAAAGAAGAAGAAGAAGTACAACCAAACAAGATGATGAAAAGATGAGCAACCTCTATAGAAGCTTATTAGAATCACCATAATCTGTGATGAAAATGAGTATAATGAGAGTATACTGATCATTCCATACTTTAACAGTTTTCAATAAAAACTAACATATTCCTTCTATATACTTAATAACTACTTTTCTTTTTTATGTGAAAATCTCCATACAAGTAAAGTCCAGCACACCTTTCCTGTGAAAATCTAGCTGTATATACATATAGCTCCTCAGTTTCCCTGCAGTTCACCGTAAGATGACGCTTCCAACCCTTCTTCCTCAAAGCTAAATTCTGCTTCTCCCATTCCTCTCCGTTAATAAGGGGCCTTCCACAGAAGGACATTGCTCCCCAACTCATTCCTGTCTCAAGAGTTTTTGACCGTCACCAATGCTATATTCTGATTTTGAGAACTTCTCCTTTGTTTGATATAAACCTTGATCCTTCTGCCCTGAGACTTAAAAGTCAACTGTTCTGTGTGGGTCTGGGACTAGCAGCTTTTGGGAGGTCTCTAGTTTCTGTACCTCACTTCAACTTTTTCCTCTACCTGTTATCTTCAGTCTTTGTCTTTATGTTGCCCTGCTCAAAGCTTCGTCCTTTGCTAGTGTGGAAATCTCAACAACTGTTTTGCCTCAGATTCTTATGACATTTGTATCTGCACTCTTCTAAGTACAGAATAATCTGCATGTTCCATTTATTATTGTCTGATTGAATGAATACTCTATGTGATTTTTTGTAGTTTTAAAAGCGTGCTTGTTATTTCAAATAAACATTAGCTTGATAAAATGAGTAGTATGACAACTGACAACTTTTAACAGAAAGATCACCCAGTAAAGTCTTATTCTTCCACCTTTAGCTTGATATTGAGTCATACCTTCAGTGTTAGCCTAATTTGTATGTAATATTAATGTAACTTACAAAGTCACACATCTCTTCTCTAACTTGATCCTCACAGCATCCTCATGAGGTAGGAAGGTTGCATATTTTTGTCCTTAATTTCCATGGAACTGAGGCTCCAGCTTTAAAACCTTTTCCAGTAGTGCACATCCATTAAGTGGAAGAGGTGTTACTAAATCTCTGCTCTTTGCTTAGTCCTCTGTTGGACGATGATTTCGTCTCACATTTGAGTCAAAAAGTTAAATAAATAAATTCTTTATCTTCCGAGGGAAAGCAGGGTTTGACAACTTCATAGAGACCAACCATTGCCAAGTGCCTTCCAAATGCGATTAATGTGTTAAGGCATTTTCTCATTTAAAACATGGCTAATTAGATACCAGTTTGCCCACCAAGGTAGTTGAACCTGAGAGTATATGTAACCTCCCCATGGTCACACAGCAACAAAATAGTAAACCTGAAATTCAAAATCAGGTCAACTGGTTGCAAATAATATACTCTTTCTACTATACCACTATTCTTTCATATTTAGGTCAATTTGTTTTAAAAAATTAACTGAAGCCTAACTCTTATATAAAACAAAAAGCTAATATTTCTCTTATCACAAAGAAGTTTCTAGATATCTTCTGCATGTTTAGTTTTAGTTAACTCCCTCATGTGATTTTTTTACTTCTCTGACAGATTATATCAGCAATTTGGCTGTCTTTTAGACTACACCAAAATATTCAAATCTAATTTATAGAGAGAGAATTCATTTTAGTCATAAATTATTTCCAACAAATACTATACAATCTGGAGGTATCACACTGATACATTACTTTTTCCATTTATTTAAAAGACTTTTGCGAGTTTGGTATTTACCCAGTATTGTGATTGGCTGTAAAGTTGCAACCAAGTTATATAGGCCCTGTGCTGCCTGCGCAAGGAGAGTAGTGACACCGAAGTGTGATAAGGGATAGAATACAATGGCAAAGTCACGATCAAGAAAGGCTGCCCAAATCGGGGTGTGTGGGTTGGGAGTGATTGACATAGCAGAACTCCGTGAAGATGGAGTTATCAATAAGTCAAAGCAGGGATGCATATTCCATGGAAATGGAAAGGGTACATCATCCCTGAAGGAAAGTAGTAAAGTATTTCTCTTTATCAACTTATCAGTTTTTTCCCCCTGTTTCCTATTTAAGTAGAACAGGTGAATTATATTCTTGAATAGTGACTAAATCAGGGCATTTTTTGTGGCAGTGGTGCTGGTGGGATAATCAGAACCTATTTCTCAGAATTATTAAACTTGATATTTAAAGTGACATTGACCCATTTGCTAATATTTATTTAAAAAAATTAAATGTATGCATTTGAACCCAATTTTTTTTCTCTCTCAATGTGATAAGAAAGTCACTATATTTTCATGAAATTATTAAATAATTCTAATATTAGCAGAGTCGTGTATTCTAGAATGGTATTTTAACTGAAAATAACTCTAGTTAGATCTTTCTATAACTAAGATACTGTGAGTGTGTGTATGTTTAAAGAATATAAACGTTGGGTGGGATGGAGAGGATCTGGATTTTGCTGGACTAAAATGAATCTTTCTACATCAGCAGAAGAGTATCCCTGATTTACTATTTATCTTGTTTTGATTTGACTAAAATAAAGTAATTTCATTTCTGCTCTGGTTTTATTCTGACGCTTGCAAATATCCCCATTGGCAGGCTGTAATTAGCCTGTGTTACCCTTTATTAGCCAAGAGAGGCTGTCTTCTGTGCATTTTCTTTCCGCAATATTCATTTATTATTTTCTTGCCTAGTTATTTAGAGCATTCTGCAATTCAGCCAATATTATTTAATAAAGCTTCCACAAATTCCTCATTACCATACTTTTAGTGAATATGTAACTGTTACACACAGACTCACGCACACATACATACACAAACACATGCACACAATATCCAAGTAAACGTATAACAGCAGGAAATAAATATATTTAATAAAAGAATATATATTATGTACACATCACTTAAGTTAGAAGTGAGCACCTTACTAGAAAAAACGTTCTTTGAAAGTGTTTATACTTTGAAATTCTTTTTGTGTAACAAAGAATAGTTACTAAATGTGAAAATTCTGATCAACAATATATACTTTTCCAGCCTTTTTTTTATTGCAGAATAACATATATTAGAGCAAGTTTTAGGAATAAAATGGAACTAAATTTTATGGCTTATAGTTTCTTGGCTTCTCTCATCCGTTTCTATCACAGTGCTAGCTAAACCAAGCAGTTTAAGAATATAGAGGATCATTCACAAATTGTGGCAGGTATTCAACCTGCAAATTTCCAAGGTGTCAGGGTTGAGTGTTTCAATCACTTTTGACATCTCTTGCCATTTCCTTTCTTATTCTGGCTTCTATAAATAATACCCTTTCTTAGGTATATTTTAGGTTCACAGGCTTGTTTCTCCCCCTAACATAAAGAAAGGTTGCATCTCTTAGAATGTCTTTACATTTCTACCCTTAGTCTGAAAAACAAAAAGTGGTATATTAAATGAGCTACCTGATCTTAAGAAACGTATTGGCTGGTGATGCATGAATAACAACATACTATTTAGCACTTGTAAAAAAAAAAGATTTCTTATGAGGATTTTAAAATGTTTTAAGAACTTACAGTAAACTCTACAATAAAGTAGTATGCCTGTTATTTAAAAGAAATACTTTCTAAAGATTACCAATGACTTCTCCATGTGTGTATATACTTACATTGTTGTGTATATATATATATTTTTTTTTTTTTACTGAATAACTCTATTTTGAGCAAACTTGTCCCATCTAGGATCCAACTCGGACTTGACTTAATTTTCATAGTATAAGGAGAACCTCTTTATAAAGTGCTTTCTCTACAAAAAGTCACATAAGAAAGATGAGAAGGAAAGCTTGAACAATAATTTTTAGTGTTTATCAAGTTTAACATATTCTTTTAATCACCCCTTTCATTTGGCATGGTATCTGAAGTAGAAATTGAGTAAGGCAATGTAAAATACATCATGTCATGAAAAGTTAGTATGTTTGAGACAGAAAAACTTTGGTGATTTTTTTATTGAGAGTTCTTTAGGCTAAAAAACTGTGATCCAGAAAAATTAAGTGAATTTTTTATCCAGAATCACAAAACAACTTAATGGCAGAACCAGAAAAATGAAAAAAAGCTCCTCACTCATAATACAATAAATATATCTTCTATATGATTCCAGTTTCATGCCAAAGAGCACTAAGCTTCAAGTGGTACTTAAGGGGCTCATATCCTTGCATGGCCAGGGAAACAACTGAGGAATTCCACCACTGGCACTTTTATAATCTGATAGAGGTAATTTTAGGCGGTTATGTGCATTTCTGTCAACAGTTTAAGTCATGAGCTCTCCAATCATCCACACAATTGATTATAGGTATGCTTACTCTTCATGTTTACTTGTCAAGGTAGATGTGATGAATGTGATTCTGTGGTAGACATTACTAGTAATCACCAATATCTGGTTCCCCTCTCCTTCCTGGGCACACTTTCCAGCCCCCTTGAAGTTGTAGTGAATCATGTTACTAGTTGGTAATCATTCTGACCAGTGGATTGTGAGAGCTAAGTAGTGTGCCTCCTAAGGATCAGGGCAATTAAAAGCCCTACATGGCTCTCCAGCTCTTTTCCCTGTCATCTTCTCTGTAACCCACTTGTTGAAATGGTGAGACCACCTAATAGAAGCCAACTGGATCACTGAGCTGTCCTGATGGTCCATCAAGGTCAGAGCAGGTTTTGAGTAAGTGAAATGGAAAATGTCATTGTGTTAAACATGGCAGCATAAGCTGATCAATCCTGATCAGTATCTATATATTTATTATAGGCATATACTCTATATGTATAAATAAATAATTTTCTTTCCTTGAAACAATAGATTTTAAAATCATTTTAAAATATTGAATCTGAATTGGTGAAGGGAAATTACCCTGGTTCTTAATGCACATTTCCAACAGACTGACATATTTCTTCACTGATTTTCTGTTTTTTTTTTTTAAATATACACAATGACTAGCAATTTTCAGGCTATGCACAGAAGTTTATTTCTGTCCTTAATATATAAACACCACAAATGTTTAACATTTGTGCTATGTTTTCTTAAAATGTTTTCTTTTCTTTGTTTTTATTTTTAAAAAACTTTCGGCTCAAGTGTTGTTTTTTCTGTGAAGATTTCCTAACTGCCTTCTCCTTGTGCCAGCTTTGTTTTTGCATGTGCCATCATCTGGACATGTCAAGGTTTTGCATTGTATTATAGCCATTTATGTACGTCTCTCTTTCCCTCTTGCAACATAAACTTCTTATGGGAGGAACTATGCAGAACACTAGCCAAATGTTGCTGTGATTGGTTGAGTATCTGCTCTGATTACTCAGTTCCCATGACATACTAAGCACCTCTGGTATATGCCATCTCATATATTGTCTTGGAATTTCTATAGGACTTGAAACGTGCTGTATTTATACTTGGTGCTTAAAATGTTTAAAGATCAAATGAATGAACAGAATTTCTATTTTGAGGTATGACAAAGAGGAAAGTTCAACATATAATTGATGTTGGACTATTTTTTAAATTGAAAGCTAAGATTAAATTCAGCTAGAAAATTGTAAAGTTACTACTACTTAGATCTCTCTCTCTTAGCCAAAAAGTAGAGTAGAAACTAGCAAGAGTGACATGGAGAAAATCCTACTTTTAGCATTAAAAGTGACAAAACTAAGCAAAGGAAGAAAAAGATATTTTCTGTTTCTGGAGATAATACTTAATGGCCTCACTTATTTTGACAATACTCTACTGTCAACTAATCTACTAATCTAAATAATGGCCTTAGATTACATTGTAATCTGTGGCAAAGAAATAGAGCAAGATTAATGGGTCTAAAAAATTAGATAAATCATGCATCTAGTAAGACACCAATCTTTTCTTCCTATTGAAAGAACGTTTGTATCATAATGCCACAATAATATAATGTTGCAAAGGCAAACAACTAGGAAGGTTCATGAGATTGGTTGGTAGGGGACTACCAACCAGCTAGTGTGTTAAAAATTTAAAAATATATGATCTTTCTTTGCAATAGATTTGGGAGAATTCATGCTTTTTATATACAAATAGATGATGATTTCTAATTGTCCAATATGAACATTAAACATGCACCTTGACATATAATTTTTTCAAAATAGACTGTATTTTTTAGAGCAGTTTTAGTTTCACAGCAAAATTGAGTGAAGGTACAGAGAGTTACCATATACCCCCTTTTCCCAGGCATGTACGACCTCCCCTAGTATCAGAGTTGTACATTTGTGACAATCAATGAACCTATATTGACACGTTATCACCGCAAGTCCATAATCTATCTACATTAGGGTTCACTCTTGATGCTATACATTCTATGGGCTTTGACAAACATATAATGACATGTACCCACAATTAGAGTGTCATACAAAAGAATTTCACCGCCTTAAAAATCCTTGCTCTGCCTCTTCCCTACCCCCTCTTCTTCCCTATGTCTTGCAACCACTGAACTTTTTACCGTCACTATTGTTTTAAATTCCCAGAGTGTCATATACTTGGAATCCTATGTAGCCTTTTCAAATTGGCTTCTTTCATTTAGTAATACGCATTTAAGTTTGCTCTATGTCTATTCGTGGCTTGATAGCTCATTTCTTTTTAGTGCTGAATCATATTTTATAGTCTGGATGTAACACAGTTTATTTATCCATTCATCTACTGAAGGACATCTTGCTTACTTCCAAGTTTTGGCAATTATGAATAAAGCTGCTATAAACATCCATGTGCAGGTTTTTGCTTGGACATAAGTTTTCAGCTCCTTTGGGTAAATATCAAGGAGCACGACTGCTGAATTGTATGGTAGGAGTATGTTTAGTTTTGTAAGACTTAACTCCTGAACTATCTTCCAAGTGACTGTACCATTTTGGCCATTCTAATAGGTGTGTAGTGGTATCTAGTTGTTGTTTTAATTTGCAATTCCCTAATAACGTATGATGTTGAGCATGATTTCACATGCTACTTTGTTGTCTGTATATCTTCTTTGATGAGGTTTCTATTCAGGTTTTTTGTCCATTTTTTTATCAGTTTGTTTTCTTATTGTTGAGTTTTAAGAGTTCTTTGTATATTTTGGTACAACTATTGTTTATCAGATGTATCTTTTGTAAATATCTTCTCCCAGTCTGTGGTTCTATTGATATGATCATAGATTTTCTTCTTTAGCCTGTTGATGTGATGATTCCATTAACTGATTTTACATTAACTGATAAATGTTGAGACAGCTGGGAATACCTGGGATAAATCTGATTTGTTTTTGATGCATAATTCTTTTTATAGTTTTTTGGATTCAATTTGCTGATATTTTGTTAGGGACTTTTGCATTTATGGTCGTGAGAGATATGGGTTTGCAGTTTTTTTTTCTTGTAATATCTTTGTCTGGTTTTGGCATTAGGATAATTCTGGCCTCATAGATAGATTTAGGAAGTATTCCCTTTGCTTTTGTCTTCTGGAAGAAATTGTAGAGAATTGGTATAATTTCTTCCTTAAATGCTTATTAGAATTAACCAGTGAAGCCATTTAGGCCTAATGCTTTCTGTTTTGAAAGTTTATTAATTATCGATTCAATTTCTTTAATAGATATAGGCCTAGTCAGACTGTCTATTTCTTCTTTTGTGAGTTTTGGCAGATTGTAATTTTCAAGGAATTGGTTCATTTCACCTAAATTATTGAATTTGTGGGCATAGAGTTGCTCACAGTATTCTTTTATTATCCTTTTCATGACTTTGGGATCTATAGCGATCCCCCTCCTTCATTGCCAGCATTGGTAATTTGTATCATCTCTCTTTTTTTCTTGGTTAGCCTGCCTAGACACATCGATTTTATTGATCTTTTCAAACAAATAGCTTTTGATTTTGTTGATTTTCTCTATTGAGAAAATCCTGTTTTTAATTCATTGATTTCTGCTCTAACATTTATTATTTCTTTTCTTCTGCTTGCTTTGGACTTAATTTACTCTTAGTTTCCTAAGGTGGAAAATTAGATTATCAATTTTAGACAATTTGTCTTTTCTAATATATGCAATTAATGCTGTAAATTTCCCCCTAAGCACTGCTTTCACTGCATCCCACAAATTTTGAGTTATGTTTTCATTTTCATTTTGTTCAAAGTATTTTTAAATTTCTCTTGAGATTTCTTCTCTGATCCTTGTGTTATTTATAAGTATGTGGTTTCATCTCCACGTATTTTGGGATTTTCTGGTTATCCTTCTGTTATGGATTTCTAGTGTAATTCCATTGTTATTTGAGAGATGACATTGCATGATTTTTTTTTTTTTAATTTTAGGGTGTATTTTATAGTCCAGAATGTGATCTATCTTGGTGAATTTTCCATGTGAACTTGAGAAGAATGTGTATTATGCCGTTGTTGGATGGAGTAGTTTATATAAGTCCATTATATCCAATTGATGATGGTGCTGAGTTCAACTATGTCCTTCTTGATTTTATGCCTGCTGAGTCTGTCCATTTCTGACAGAAGGGTGTTGAAGTCTCCAACTATAGTAGTGGATTCATATGACTAAGAAAAAGAAAAGTATTTATTTTACCTTTACTTATTCCTTCTGTAATGTTCTTTTCTTTGTACAGATCTGAGTTTCTGATATATCATTTTTCCTTCTCTCTTAATAACTTCTTTTAACATTTCTTACAAGATAGGTCTTCTGGCAACAAGTTATCTCAATTTTTGTTTGTCTAAGAATGTCTTTATTTCTCCTTCACTTTTGAAGGATAATTTTGCAGGATACAGAATTCTAGGTTGGTTGTTTCTTCTCTCAACACTTTAAATATTTTACTTCACTTTCTTCTTACTTGCATGGTTTCTGAGGAGAAGTAAGATGTAATTCTTATCTTCGCTCTTCTATAGGTAGGGTGTTTTTTTCCCTCTAGCTTCTTTCAAGATTTATTTTATTTTTTATTTTTGAGTTTAAATACANTATGCCTTTGNATNNTTNTNTTTTTTTTTTTTNTGGTATTTATCCTGTTTGGTGTTCTCTGAGCTTCCTGGATCTGTGGTTTGGTGTCTGACACTGATTTGGGGAAATTCTCTGTCATTATTGTTTCAAATATTTCTTTTGTTCCTTTCTCTCTTTCTTCTCCTTCTGGCACTCCCGTTATGCAAATGTTACATGCCTGTAGTTGTTCAACAGTTCTTGGATATTCTATTCTATTTTTTTCAGACTTTTTTCTCTTTGTTTTAAAGTTTTGAAAGTTTCTATTGATGTTTTCTCAAGCTCAGAGATTCTTTACTCAGCCATATCCAGTCTATTAATGAGCCCACCAAAGGCATTCTTCATTTCTGTTACAGTGTTTTTTACCTTTAGCATTTTTTTAAATTCTTTCTTAAGATTTCCATAACACTCCTTGCATTATTCCATATATTCTTTCAGGTTGTCTACTTCTTCCATTAGAACTATGTAATGTTTAATTTTCAAATTGAATGAGCTAAGATTGCACAGCTAACTGGTAAAACTTTATTTCTGGGCGTGTCTGTCAGAGTGTTTTGGGAAGAGATTAGCATTTGAATTGGTAGACTGACTATAGAAGATCATCTTTACCAATGCAGATGGGTATCATCCAATCAGTTGAGGTCTTGGATAAACAAAAAGGTGGAGTAAGAGACAATATCCATTTTTTTTAAGCTGGGACAACCATCTTCTCCTGCCCTCAGACATCGATGTCCTGGTTCATGGGCCTTTGGACTCAGACTACAATTTACACCATTGCCCCCTACCCCAATTCTAAGGCCTTTGGACTCAAACTGAGAGTTACATCATCAACTCCCCAGATTCTCAGGCCTTTGGACTTGGACCAGATTACACCACTGGGTTTCCACGTTCATCCTGCCTTCAGATGGCAGATCTTGGGACTTCTTGGCATCCATAATTGTGTAAGCCAATTCCTATTAAAAATTTCCCTCTCTTTCTGAGTCTTTTTCTTTATATATATATATATATATATATACATATATATATATATATATATAGGTATATATATAATTGGTTTTGTATTTCTGGAGAACTCTAATAACAACTCTTAACAGATTCATCATAGTTGTTTTAAATTCATGGTCTCATAATTTCAACATCCTTGCCATATCTGGGTCTGGTTCTGATGTTTATTCTGTCTTTTCAAACTGTGTTTTTGCCATTTATTATGCATTATAATTTTCTGTTGAAAGGTGGACATAATGTACTGGGTAAAAGGAACTGATAAAAATAGTTCTTTAGTAATGTGGTGGCAAGCTATGGAGGAGGGAAATGGTTCTGTAGTGCTATAATTAGGTCTCAGTCTTTTTTTTTTTTTTTTTGAGGAAGATTGGCCCTAAGCTAACATCTGTTGCCAAACTTCCTCTTTTTGGCTGAGGAACATTAGCCCTAAGCTAACATCTGTGCCTATCTTCTTCCACTTTGTATATGGGACACCGCCACAGCATGGCTTGATGAGTGATGCATAGGTCCACACCTGAGATCCAAACTCACAAACCATGGGCCACCAAAATGGAGTACTCAAACTTAACCACTATGCCACCGGGCCGGCCCAGGTCTCAGTCTTTTAGTGAGTCTCTGTCCCTGGGCTGTAAACTTCACAAGTGCTTCATATTTTTCTTTTTTTCATCCCTTTGTATAGTACAGGATGGCTAGAGGGGGCTAGACTTGGGTATTTTCCTTGTCCCATATGGAAGGTTAGAGTGGGCTGGAATTGGGTATTTCCTTTCCTTGAGATCATTTAGGCTCTGATAAAACCCCCGTAGGTTAGCCTGTGTTATAGTAGTTTTTCTTGAGGACAGACCTTGTTAAAAAGAACGTGATGTTCTGGTGAATTTAAAAATGGTTATTTTTCCCCATTCTTTGCCAGAAGACCAAAGAGATTTTTCTCTGACTTTTACTATGAGAACTTGGTAGAGCTACTGAGGTAAAACTCAAACAAGTGTGAGGGTCCACCTATGACTGAGTCCCTCTGGAACTTTTATCTGAAGACTTGTCCACTCTGAGGCCCCAGCAATTCACCAGTTGCAGTTCAGGTTTTCTTCCCTTGGTACCAGTTCCAGTGGGGGTGAGTTTCTGCTCTAGTAAGTTGGATTCTCTGTATTTGCCTATCTCTCTCTTCAAACTTCATAGCAGTTTGTCCTGTGACCTCGCTTCTCTGGCAGATCTAAGAAAAGTTGTTGGTTTTTCAGTTTGTTCAGCTTTTTTACTTGCTGCTAGGATGAAATGACTATGTCTCAGCTCCTTACACACTGGAGTAGAAACCAAAGTCCTTGACATACAATTTGCTCCAAATCTTGCCTCATTTCTACGTGACGCCACTCATCATAACTGTTCAGTCCATACCAAAGTTGTTACTCTTCCTTTCGTGAGCACAACATGATTTTCCACTCTTTCCTATCTTCTCATTTACTGCTCTCCCTTCTGAACTTGTACCTGCCTCATAGTATTCACTCATTCTTAGAGACATGCTATGTTCTTTCCCCTAGAAAAGTCTCCTAACCCCCATTCTCTAAGAGACCCTTCCATCCATATTTTCTCAGTAAACTTAGCAGAGATGTTTTTATGTATTTGAAATTGTATTTAATTGCTTATTTAAACGTATTCACTTTCCATTAGAATGATGTTTTAGGGATGGGTTAGTGTATTTCTTGTTGTTTGCTGTTTGCTTTCTTAGAAAATATTTTTTTACAGAGCCTTTTAGAGGCACTCAATTAAGTCTTCTTAAAGATATCAAAATTATGTTACCTTATGTGTCCTTCCCTCAAATAAGTAAGAAGAGAAAAAGGCATTTAGGAAAATGAATCAATCACTATCTTGTAGGATAGTTCCTATTGTTTTCTAAAAGGATTCGCATTTAAGATATGCCTCTTTGGAGCAAAAGAATTCACATTAAGTTTTCTGAATGTGACTACTTAGCTAAAACAACTCTGTCCTTAACGTTGTGCATACCAGGGTACAATTAATTGGCTTTGATCCATAAAATATTTTTATTTTTTCACTTTAATGGTTTAGGAAGGAAGAAAGGCTAACTAACAGCCATGAAAGCTTAATGAAATTGGTTGGTAGATGTCTACCAACACAATTGATGTGTTAAAAACTTAAAACTACATGTTTATTCTTTGAAACAAATTTCAACAGAAATGAAGAATTCATGCTTTTCATATTACAAACTTTAAATTGGTGCATTGTTAAAGATGAGAACTGTTTTTGTTCTTACATATCTAGAGATTGTTTAGGGTTAAAGATGACAATCTTTTTGATCAATTATTCTTACTAGGTGCTCCACCCAGAGGTAATTACATTTGATGGATTATTTTATTTAATTCTCACACCAATCCTTTGAAACAGGCATTACGGTTATTGTCTCCATTTTACAGATGTAGTATCTGAACACCAACAGAGAGATTAAAGACTTGCCAAGATAGCACCCTTGGTAAATTGCAAAGCAAGGATTCTAAAAAAACAATTTGATTAATAAGGGTTTATTCTTTACCAGGCTTCCATATTACCTCAACCACAAAATTTCAAAAAGCAATACAAGTTAAAGGAACAAAGATGTTGTTTTACTTTTATGTAATCATTTAAAATACATTCATTGTGTATATATACCATATCTTCCTTATCCATTCATCCCTTGATGGGCACTTAGGCTGCTTCCAAGTCCTGGCTATTGTGAATAACGCTGCAATGAACACAGGGGTGCATGTATCTTTACACATTGGTGTTTTCAAGTTCTTTGGATAAATACCCAGCAGTGGAATCGCTGGATCATATGATAGCTCTATCCCTGATCTTTTGAGGAATCTCCATACTGTTTTCCACAGTGGCTGCACCAGTTTGCACTCCCACCATAAGAAGCCATGAAATCCAGCCATTTGTGACAACATGGAAGGACATTGAGGGTATTATGCAAAGTGAAATAAGTCAGAGGGAGAAGGTCAAATACCGTATGATTTCCTTCATTAAGTATTAGATAATAACAACAATAAACAAACACATAGAGACAGAGATTGGATTGGTGGTTACCAGAGGGGAAGCAGGGAGGGAGGAGAGTGAAAGGGATAATTTGGCACATGTGTGTGGTGATGGGTTCTAATTAGTATTTGGGTGGTGAACATGATGTAATCTACACAGAAATAGAAGTATAATGATGTACACCTGAAATTTATACAATGTCATAAACCAATGTTACTGCAATAAACAAAAAATTAAAAAAAAAATGGAATAGAAAATTATTCCCTAGATACAGTCTGAATCAATGCAGAGTAAAATAAAGTTATGCTTCTATTAAAAATAAATAAATAAAATAAAAAATAAATAAATAAAATACGTTCGGTTTGCATTACATGTGAAGTAAAATTCCCAAACCGTATTCTTATCTTAGAAATCCTGAACATTTTAGTTGTAGTAAGATAGGATTTCCAACCCCACTTTTCTTTCCTTTAATTAAGGGTTTACTAACTCTCCTCCATCACAGTTTCATATCTGCACATTGTGGTAAGTAGAATAATGATCTACTCCACCCTCCAAAGATGTCTGCATCCTAATCCCCAAAACTTGGCAAAGGAAGATTAAGGTTGCTAGTTAGCTGACCTTAAAACAGGAAGATTATCCTGGGTTATCTGAGCAGAAATAATGTGATCACCAGGGTCCTTAAAAATGATAGGAGGAAGTGGAGGGGAGAATCAGAAGGAGATGTGATTGTGGGAGAAAGTACAGAGAGATGCAACTTCGCTGGTTTTGAAGAAGGAAGGGGCCTATGAGCCAAGGAATGTGGGCATCCTCTTGAAGCTGGAAATAGCGAAGAAATGGATTCTTCCCCAGAGCTACCAGAAAGGAGTTCAGCCCTGTCGTCATCCTGATTTTAGCCCAGTGTGACCCATGTCAGACTTCTGACCTACAGAACTGTAAGATAATAAATGTGTAGTCTTTTAAGCCATTAAGTTTATGGTAATTTGTTATCGTAAAATTAGGAAACTAATATGGTTAGAAATAAATCTACTTTACTTTTAAATGTTACACAAAGAGAAATATTTAGTTTTTGTCGCTCTGTTTGCTATTTTAAAAGATGAGACAAAAATCGACAGAGCGCCTTGAGCTAAGTTCGTGAGATGGTATCACTGTTTGTAAATACGTGTACTGTGTCACTATACATCACATACGCAGCACATCTCTAGATGTAGTACAGGATATTTCAAATCAACCATTCTTGCAATAATAGAAATGGGTCTCCAGAACGTGTCAGCAGGGGGTGCTCACGTATAGGGCAACACTGCTACTGCCTGAGACATCATCTGACTAGGGAAAGGGCACACCAGGAGGACCGATTCTGTGAATACAGACACGTCTGGAGAAAAATTCAAAACCTGTGACTGAAAATATACCAACCAAAAGAATCAATATTTTGCATTTATTCTTGGATATTTATTCCATATATGAAAAAGTAATTATTGAAAAAAGAAAAGCTTAATTTTAATGTATTAAATTCTTTTTTGCCATATTTTTGTTCATAGTATTTAATTTAATGGAATGTCTATATTTCTATCATACCAAGTGTGGCAGTAGAGGACAAAATTGTGTCTTGTTTGCTACAAATGTTGGGTAGAATTCTGGATATTTATGGTGTGATTATACAGCGTAAAAGTATTTTACCATAGTTACCAGAATTTGTGTCAAGGAAATTTGACATCTTGGTAACTTCCTCTATTTTATGATCATGTACTCATTCATTAAAATATTTTTGAGGAGTCAGCCAGGAGGCACAGCACTTAAGTGCGCACACTCTGCTTTGGTGGCCCAGGTTTGGCCAGTTCGAATCCTGGGCATGCACCAACGCACCACTTGTCAAGCCACGCTGGGACAGCATCCCATATAAAGTAGAGGAAGATGGGCATGGATGTTAGGCCAGGGCCAATCTTCCTCAGCAGAAAAAAAAAAAAAAGAGAAAGAAAGAAAGAAAAAGAAAAAAAAGAGGAAGATTGGCATCGGATGTTAGCTCAGGGCTGATCTTCCTCACCAACAAAATACTTTTGAACTTTTGTTTTAGAATTTCCCTAAGCAGTGATTCATGTCTATTCCCAGAATATTAGGATTACCTATTTTTATTTACTTCTCTATATTGCTCCATCTGTCTCTTTCTCTGTCTCTCCAATATTTTTGTTTTATATTTACTCACAATGATAGTTAATTGGCTTTAATAATCACATTGTTGATGGAATTTATTTGTTTCAAAAATTAAATTTATTTTACATGAAATGAAGTCTTTCCATAATTTAGGATGTTCAAAGAAGCAATGAATAGCAGTTTCATAAAGCAATTCCAAGGTGAAGCTTGCACACAAACACACAGACACACATAGGTGAAGAATTGTACCATAAATTGAATAAATGCAATTCTGTGCTAGAGGCTCACATTGATGCCTGTCCCCATCCCTATACACTACATGAGGAAGACTGCATACACCACGTCAAAGATCTAAACCTAACCCAACCCCAGAGGCCAAGAAAATCAAGACTTGTCTGCTGTTCTTGCCACTGATTTAACCTTGTTTCCTGATTCCCAAACAATAAGAAATACCTTTGTTCCTTGTAACTGACTCTCTGAGTTATACCCATGTTTTAACAACCCATTACTGACTTCTTCTCACATTTCAGTTTGTCTGTCTTATCCCCTATCCAATCACTCTGTCTAGGACAAAGTTGTTGTCTTTTTAAAACATGATCCTCCTACTTAATGAAGTCATATCCTTTCATTGTCACCATTCATATAGGTTTAAGTAACCCACAGCTACAAGATGTTTGTAATACTTTTCATCATCCCAGAAAATTCCTGGTAAGCTATAGATAGGAGAATGATGTGGACAGCACACTACTCTAGACTACCTTGTATTTGCTGTTGCTGAAATCTTCCCTGCCAAAAAGAACAGACCAATTGAACAGGTCCATCCAAAGTCAGACTTGCTTCTCTGTAAACTGATTCCCAAGGTAAATATTATTAGAGACTCCTGCATTTATTTGGTTATGTTTACATTTCTTAAACAAAGGAGTATACACAAATATTATCTCTAGACATTTAAAATGGATTCTATGGAAACTGTAAGTAAAAGTGGAATATTTATAGACAACATAGCTATTTGTAGAGAAGTGTATCAGCTCATTCAAACTCATCAGGGCATTGGCTAATATTTAGATAAGCAGAAAAACAAATTAATGCTCAATCAAATCTAGTTTTGTTATGTGTAAGGCACTGGGAACTTGTTTATAATGAGTTAATAATTCCTAGAATGTCTCCCAAGTACATACTAATAGTCTGCACTTTTTTCATTTGTTCTGCTTATCACAAGTGTGGCTAACTTCATATTTGCTTCAATGATGGAATTCTTTCAGAGTGTTTTGACCTTTTAGTCAATTTGAAATGCTTTTTACTGCTTTGCCACAGTTAGGAAAGATTGATCAGTTACTATATAAGGCTCCTACGTTCCAGAAGGCTACTTTATACATCTGAGCCAAGACAGTTCACAAACAGCTGAACACATATTTTGTTGGTTTAATATTGCAGGTGGTTATATCACTTTCATAAAAGAGCTTTTACTTTCTTTAATTTCAATGTAGAATCTGCCAAGTGAACTGATAATCAATCACATTTGTTCGGTTGCTTTTTAAAAGCTTAAATGTTTCACTGTGAAAAGCTGCTACAGAGCAGACACAGTGGGATTTCATTAGAGTTTTTATTAGACAGACCCTATGCTAGCTTAAAAAATGATTTAATTTGCAATGTGCGTATACCACAGATATTACCATTGCAGAAGAACGTATGGGGTATGAAATATCAATTTACATTTTTTTCGAGATCCAATCATTTTAAATAGGTGTTGTGTCTGTGGACCAATTCACAAGGGGGATGGGAAATGGAATGATAAGACGACGAGCAGGTGCAGCAAGTGAGGTCGTCTTTACTGGGTATTTAAAATCATGAAATTCAAGTAGGTTTTACTGTTCTCTTTTATTCCTACAGCTGCAAGATGTAACAGAAAGTGCTCCTCCCTGGGACTCAGGAATCTTGGATCCTATACATGGTTCTATGACTAAATGGTTAGAAACTAAATTAGGTTCTTAGACAGTAAGCTAGTATAAATGAGGTGATCACACTTAAAATGATTCTACTAGCCACAAGCATTCAGCAGGAGTTTTTGAGTAACCCAAAAGTGTCCCAAGTCAATCCGATCTGACAGTGAATAAGACCTGATAATGGTCTCTCTTCCGGAGGGGTATCATTAACTTTTTGGTCGATTCTTAGCAAAGTACATGATACTTATTGGGCATTCAACAAATAAATATTCACTCACATTTCGTATCTTTACATATTTTGTTGTTCATTTTAAGGGATGGGTTTTCAGTCTAGATTGCCATCCTTGAATCCCTTCTCACATATATCCTGTCTCTTTTAGTTCCCTGTACAGAGGAGGAGGAGAGGGATGATGTGTAGGAGGTGTTCCTTAGCTGATTTTAGCAAGCTCATTATTGTGATACTGAGACATAATTAAAATTGACAATATTTACTTAGTGCCTACTTTCTTCTTAGAACTGTAATTGAAACATTATCTTATTTTAAGCTTCAAAATAGCTTTGAGATGTAAACACTATTATTTCTATAAATGGGGAACTGAGCTTAGAGGGTCTAAGTGGATTCATTAAGTTCACACAAGCAGTAATTGGTGGAAGCTGGATTCAAATGATTCCTTGTCCATGTCCAACGTACTTGAACATAAACACTTCAGTAATCAATTCTAAACTAGACCTGGCAAGGTTTGTTTTCATTCTCAATATTTTTAGGAAACCAATAACACTAGTCCTCAATAAACATGTTTCAAAATTTCAAAGAAGACATATTTTGATTAAAAAGTTGAAATGTCAGCAAATTTAATGTATGGCAGATATTTATTACAAATCTATTAAACAAGCTATTTTATGCATCTGCTAAATGAATCTAAGTTCATATTTATATCTTTACTGAAAATCTGCAAAAGATTTCTGTCTCTCCCAGGCGTATAAAGAAATGTGGAACACCGAAAGTAGTTGCTTATAGAAATGCTGAATCATTTAACCATAACTTCGCACATTAGCAACGGTAAGACCCTAAAGCCCCTGAAAAGTTGGTAAAAGATGGTCCCTGAAAATTCAAATATATGGTCAGTGACTCATATCAGAAAGGAGTTAAGTATTCATATCTTGAGACTCTTCTTGTTGAGATATATCCAGACACACAAAAAGGATTGTTAAAAAAACAGGCAGGCACACAAACAAAAAACCAATTCACTGATTAATGATCCATTAACTACGGTCCACATCAAACAGAAACATCATTTTCAGAATGCTTGGGACTAAGTGTTCCTGAAGAATAAGCCTTTCAGACTAAGGAACAGAGAGTAGTAGAGCTAGATGGCACAAGACTAAACTATGAGGGGATTTTTTCACTGTTACAGGAGATATGAGTTAGAAGAGCTAGAGTACAAGCAAAACTAACTCCGTAGTTCTCAACACTGACTGTGTATTAGAATCACCTTGGGAGCTTTTAAAAATAGCAATGCTGAGGCTCCACTCCTAGAAGTGTAAATTCGTCTGGTGTGGCCCCAGATCATCTACAACTTTTATAATCATTCAGTTGATTCAACGTTGAGCCAGAGTAGAGGATGATTTCACTTATATACTGCTCCATAAAGAAAAAAAAATACCTCCCAGTTTATTGACTTGAAACAACGATTTATTACTTCTCACCAATTCTTTGCGAAGTCGAGTAAGTACTTCTGGCCTGTTCTATTCCACATGTCATTGGCTGAAGTCCCCCAATCGGTTGAATTCAGCAGGCAGAAAAGACTGGAATAAAAGGTCAAAGAAGGTTTCACTCACATAGCTGGGCCTTTGGGCTCTTGCCATGGCCTCTTCATCTCCACGTGGTGCTTCATCATGTATGAGCCCTAGCCAAGCTTCTTTACAGTATGATGGCCGCCTTCCTGGGACAGGAAAGAAGTAGAAACTACCAGTTTTCATAAGACCTGGCCTTGGAAGTTCCAAAAAGTCATTTCTCTCACATTATATTGGTCAAAGTAAGTATCAAAGACAGTCCATATTCAAAGGAATACTTCATGTGGGAAGTGGCAAACCCCTCACAGCCATCTTTAATCCACTGCAAGAACCACTACTGTAATTCTGCTAACTCTCCCTTAGGTCCCTTGATGTGGCCATCAAAGGAAGTTGTGTATGCACAGTAGAGCAAGGTTTCAGATAAGGATGAGAGGGAAAGGGAGAAAAAAAGAAGAGAAGGAAACTTTTAACGACCGTGCTGATATGCTGAGATTGTGGAGGAGTATATTAGCCGTGTAATCAGTGTTAGAGAGGAATTTTTGGAGGACAGAGTAAGAGAGAATACAAGTTTAGGGCAGAGAAAGCACAGAATCTCATGGAGGTGGCCTGAATGTGGCTGTTGATAAAAGAACAGCTAACTATGAGTTTAGCCATCTTCAGTTTCCAAAGTCACTCCACACCGATGGTCTCTGTGCTATTTATCAAATATTTTCAGTCCCTTGCCTTCTGGGTACTTGCAGGATTACAGTTGCCCACCCATTTTGATGTTATGCGTGCCCATGTGATTTGCTTTAGGCAATGAAATGTGAGCACAACGGTATGCTCACCATTGGGAAGAAATGCCAAGAGAGAGCAAATCTTTACACACCTCCCCTTTCCTGCTGTACAGATGTGGAAGCGTATGTCACAATTGACCCTCCTTCAGTCTGGATACCTGAGTGACTAGGATTATCAAAGTCCCTCCCGCCAATACCTTTGCACATGGACGTGAAGTATAGGTAAAAAATAATCCTCTCTGTTTGATGTCACTGATATTTTGGAAGTTGTTGTTTGTTCTGCTCTGCAGTGTGACCTACCAGGTCCTGAGGGTACAGGGGCACGATGTTCCATGATGGGGAGTATTCCCTTTCCTCAGTATTTTATAATATCATCTTGGCAATGGACATTTGCTCTTTACCCTGGTCTGTAAGTTTGGACAGTGCCAGTTGGAAGTAAGTTTATAGTGAGCCTCATGGTCTAGCACACAAATCAGCCCTGAAATGCTCTCTTAAAATGGCCTGCCACTTGAATCCTTATGTCCATATTTTAAAGTTATATATCTTCTCTGACCATGTGTTGATGAGTGGAATGAGAGGCAGAGGCTCTGGGGGAATTGTTTGTTCAACTGCCCTGACCTGCAGTCACGACTGAGAAAGGCTTTATGCTACCAAAAATGCCATATTTGCACTTTCAGATACAATGAGATAGCCTACAAAAGGTGCACATCCAGAATTCTCCTTGCCTGTTTTAGGAAATTTTGTAATGCTTTAGCATCTACTTTGCTCTTAGAGACCAGAAATCCACACCTTCAACTGGTTTCATATCATAGTAAACAGACTATGATAGAGGCTTAATATTTTCTACATAGGAACAGTACCC
The DNA here is from genome assembly GCF_057802395.1 of Ceratotherium simum simum. NCBI lineage: Eukaryota > Metazoa > Chordata > Mammalia > Perissodactyla > Rhinocerotidae > Ceratotherium > Ceratotherium simum. The sequence goes on from NC_141911.1 coordinate 48,348,314, forward strand.
ATATAAATTAAATTGTATTTGTGGAAATTTTATTTCGTGTTAAGATGCCTTTTCTGCTTCATGTTGCTGCTGCGTCAGATAGCGTTTTCAAGTAGCTGCATTCTTGGTGGTTACGGCGGTGTTGTGGTATTGTGGTGGCCTGTTAGAGAATTCTACCTTGTACTTTTTTTCTCCTTTTAAATAGACTTTACTTTTTGGAGTAGTTTTAGGTTCACAGTAAAACTGAGCGTAAGGTACACAGAGCTCCCATATGCCCCCAGCGTGCACATGCGCGCGCACACACACACACACAGCCTCTCTATCAACACCCCATACCAGAGTGGTACGTTTGTTACAATTAACGAACCTAGACTAATAACGTTATCATCACAAAATGACCATAGTTTACATCATGGCTCAGTCTTGGTGTTGTACATTCCAGAGGTTTGGACAAATGTATAGTGACGTGTACCACCTACCTTTATAGGATTATACAGAGTAATTTTACTGCCCTAAAAATCCTCTGAGCTCTGCCTATTCATCCCACCCTCTCCCTTAACTCTTGGCAACCACTGAGCTTTTTACTGTCTCCAGAGTTTTGCCTTTTCCAGAATATCACGTGGTTAGAATCATACAATCTGTAGCTTTTCTGATTGTTTTCTTTCACTTACAAACATACATTTAAGTTTCCTCCATGTTTTTCATGGTTTGATAGTTCATTTCTTTTTTGGTACTGAATAATACTCCAATGTCTGGATGTACCACAGTCATTTATCCATTCAGCTACTGAAGGACATCTTGGTTGCTTTTAAGTTTTGGCAATGATGAATAAAGCTGCTATGAATATCTGTGTGCAGGGTTTTTAGTGGACCTAAGTATTCCACATCTGGATAAATACCAAGGAGCATGCTTGCTAGATGATATGGTAATGACAGTTCCTGTTGCTTCACATCCTCACATTTGGTATTGTCAATGTTTTGGATTTTGGATGTTTTAATAGGTGTGTAGTGGTATCTCGTTGTTTTAATTTCAATTTGCTAATGACATATGATGTGGAGCATCTTTCAATATGCTTATTTGCCATCTGTATATCTTCTCTGATGAGGACTTTTGTATGTTTTTTGTTTGGGTTGTTCATTTTCTTACTGTTGAGAGTTTTGCACATATATTTTGTTTTATATATTTGTTTTTAAGTGTTCTTTGTATACTTTGTATAAAAATTGTTTATCAGATGGGCCAGCCCGGTGGTGCAGCAGTTAAGTGTGTGTGCTCTGCTTCAGCAGCCTGGGGTTCACAGGTTTGGATCCTGGGCACACACCAACACACCGCTTGTCAAGCCATGCTGTGGCAGTGTTCCATATAAAGTAGAGGAAGATGGGCATGGATGTTAGCCCAGGGCCAATCTTCCTCGGAAAAAAAGAAGAGGATTGGCTTTGGTTGTTACCTCAAGGCTAACCTTCCTCATCAAAAAAAAAAAAAAATTGTTTATCAGATATGTTTTTTCCAAATATTTTTTCAGTCTGTGACCTTTTTTCTCATTGTCTTGACAGTGTCTTTCACAGAGCAGAATTTTTTTTATTTTAATGAAGTCTGCTTATCAATTATTTCTTTCATGGATTGTGCCTTTGGTCTTGTATCTAAAAAGTCATCATCACACCCTAGGTCCTCTGAATTTTCTCCTACGTTGTTTCTAGGAGTTTATTCTGTACTTTTATTTCTTCTTCATTAGTCTGATGAATTAACAGAGCTACTTTTTACCACAATAAGTTATTTATTAATGAAGTGCAATACAGAATATTTTGTGGTAAGACAAAACTCAGTCTATTGGTTTACTTACTTTCATTAAACAAATGTTTAATGAGAAAAAAATATCCTTATTAGGTAATAATCACCTAACTCCACTTTTTATTTTTCAGAAGAAATAAAAGGAAGCCTTAATGATCCTGAAATGACAAGAAAAAATTTCATGTCTAAAGTAAAATAATAAATGGGAATAAAATCAAATTCATAAATATCCTGAATATCTTATCTGTGTATATGTGTGCACGTAAGTGTTTGCGAATGGAAATATCCGATAGAGTATGGAATTTTATTTATTAAATAGGATACTCTGAATTAGATCTTCATTCTTTCTCCTCATGGGAAGTACTTATTGTTTGCTTCCTTTCTCTTGCCTGCTTGCTATAATTTAAGACCGATGCCTCCCTGTGGAAAACAAAACGTGATCAGAGAACAGGTTGCATTGCTTCCTAAAGAAATTATGCCTTAGTGACTGCTGATATTGGTTCTGTCACAATGGAAATGTACAATTAATGCTTTTGCTTCAACAGCTTTGGAAATAGAACTACCTGAAACTGATTCAAAGAGAAGGATTTAATATTGAACCCTCTGTCTGTCTAACCATTAATGCATTGGATTGTAGGAAGCACAGTGCACTAAAATGGGATGATTGGATTTTTGATACCTGGATTGGTTAATGTGCCTGGAGTTGAAACACTAAATAATGGAAATCGGCTATGTAAAATCAAAGAGAATAAAAAGTGAATTCCATACAGGTGACACTCTTTTGTAAGTCAGGAAAATCAAGCTATTTCTAAATTTTTTCTTGCAGTGTTTTAGGTTTAATATAGTGTTTTAGGTTTACAAGATGAAGTTCTGAATTGTATTTTGAAATTGTACAATGACCTCAACATTTCCGATTAACAATTTTTTTTGTTTTTGAATTCACAGTAGAGGCTGAACATCTGGTAATATGATTCAAATGTCCTCCGTCTTCTCACCCCTGAGATTCAGTTTGACTATCTGCTATTTATATTTTGATTCAAATTTTCAAATGCCTATTTTATTCTGCTACAATATGCACTGAGGGATTTGAAATGGATGAATCCAATACAACCTTCAAGATAGATAGCTCTCCCAACTCTCAAAATATTAGTGCTTAAGTAGAGCAATATTTTTCAAAGAAAAAGAAAATGTGTAGCTGAATGACTTTGCTAATCAAACATTGTTATAATGTATAGATAAATACAATCCAATGAAAGATTGATAATTAAAATAGAAATCCTACTTTAATAATTACAGTAATCAGAGATGACAACTGGTTGCAAAGGAGAAGTGAGTATTTTGGAGGGAAATATCCATACAGAAAATAATTAATATGTATTTTGTTAATTGCTACAATTTGAGAATACTATTCAAAATCTTCACCAGACTCTGGACCCATCAGGCCTGGACAGTTTGCCTGATTTTATAGCCTAGAAATACCACTTCCAGCTAGGTCATCCTAGATAATTTATATGTAACATTTTTACAGTGGAGTACTGGTACTGGCTAATATCAGAGTACATGAGCTGATTGTAAAACATTTGGAATTTTGTGAGCCAGTTGATGTCACATTTGTAGCTTGAAATCAGCTGTGGTAGGAATGTTCGCACCATAGAAATTCGCAAACACTACAAATCAGGGCCTTTTTTGCTTGTTTTTCAACATACTTATTGTTAGACATTTAGCAGCACAGCTCTCTCTATACCTTGGTTGCTGTATTTGTAAAATACAAATAATAATGTTAACTACCTCCAATGTTTTTTATTTTAATTACATAGATTGATATTTCGAAAGGTGTAGAGCAGTGACTGATGCACAGTAAGCTCTATATAAGTGTTATTATCTAGAAAAACTACAAAATGCAAGTTAAAAAATGATTAAAGCCAGCTCAGATGCATTCTGCAAGTGTTCACTGATTGCCTCATAGTGAGTGCTGGGTCCTCTTTTAGATCCTTGGCTTAAATCAGTGACAAAACTGACAAAGATCCATGTCCTCTCAGAGCTTGCATTCGAGCTGAGAATGACAGACATGAAGCTATGTACATGATAAGCTATTACATAATCTAATGTAGAATTTTTGAAAGTGTTACCTATTGTTAAAAAAGAAAGGAGGATAGAACAAGGAGATGATAAGGAGAGAAAGATTGGAGTGATCAGAGTAGACATCATGTGAGGATTATACAAATTAGTTGTGAAAAAATATACAAATACTGTCACGAATACCTTACTAAAGTTTTTCTAAAAGCATGAAAAGACTTACTGAACAGATCATTTCTGACTCTACATCTAACCCCTCAAATTAATTCCATTTTTCCAAGTTTGATTCTCTACTTGGCCAATAATATTAATCCAACTTTTCTAACAAAGCTCTCTAGAACAGCCAATCCTAAAGCACATAGGATTTGAATACAATGTTAAATAATCAAAATAATATAAAAGGGACTAATTACTAGTGAGTAATGCGGTTACATAATGTTTGTGGCTTGCCAGTAGGGAGCACCCACTGACAATGAAATAAATTTATAGTAGCTAAAATAATGGCCTAGGGAATACAGGTGCAAAGTCGCTATGGGACTTGTTGCTATCTCCCTTCTCATTAATATTCCCATTTCACTGTTAGCTGCTATGCAACCAATTAAACTCCAGTGGTAGAAACTGTTATAATAGCTAAAAATTCACAGGAGGAAACATCCTTTCTTTCTAAGCCAAGAAAGGATATGCCTTCTCATGTGTCTTGAAATCAACTAAAAGCTTCATTTTTTATGTAGGGCAGGGCTGGACAGCACGGAGTTGCAAAAAGCAAGAAAGATTGAGCTAGAAGGCAGGAAGATAAAAGAGAAATACCATCCATAAAATTATTTTAGAATTTCTATCATTTCTTTATAAAAGTAATGTCTACATATTTTCTAATGGAGTTACTAAGTCATATAAAGGACAGTAATTCTTTCCAGATTTTACAAAAAAAGTAATAGTATGAAACTTTTAAAATTTACTTATAAAAAAATTCTATTATTTCCTTCAATAGTAGAGGCAGCATACCATGGACCCCTTCTTTTATCCTGCTTCTCTACATCAAAATAACAGAAATAAAAATTGAGGCTTTGAAAATATTTCTCTCTTGTTAATGTATTTAGTAGATATCGTTTTCTGGCAATACATTCTTACCTATGTGAGCGCTACTTAACATAAAATGTTTTAGAATAAAAACACAGCACTTTTTATAGTAAAATGTGCATATACATAAAGCCGTGAATAAAATAAAAATAAAACTGCATGGCCTATAGTAGTAGAAATTGTTTCGGGGAATATGAAAAGCAGATATAACTTTGTTTCACATGGTTTTGGGATATCAGGGTGAAGTAAAGAACTTAATAAATGTTCTCTTTATATGTTACTGTGAAAACATTGCATATTACCAACCCTTCAAGCATTTAATTTCTGAGAAGATAAACATATACCTTAATTAAATTTTAAGTATGTTAAATTGTTTCATATAATATATAATATTGTATATTTGTATACAATTTTGTATTTTGAAATATAAGACTCTTATTTCTGTATAAATATATATATTTATACAAGTATTTGTGTTTATGTTATCACAGGAAATATATTGAAATGCATATTTTTCCCCTAGGTGATTAATGATGAGAATATAATGAAAATAGAAACGTAGAGCAATGGGAAAGAAAAGGAAAGAAGAACAAAAAAAAGGGAAAAGGTGTCATGAACTAGAATGCTATAATAGGTTTTCCTTTCACAGCCATGGATGGTTTAGTATCTAGTATCCCAAACGTAGGTTATTTATGTATACTTCTGCCTGGACATAGTGTGTACGTCATAAGAATACACAAAACAAAAACTAAAAGGGTGAGATACAGACGAAATTAAAATAATTTAAACTATTTTATTTATTAATAGTAAAAAATTAAATACATATATAGGGCCGGCTCCGTGGCTTAGCGGTTAAGTGTGCGCACTCTGCTACTAGCGGCCCAGGTTCGGATCCCTGGCGCGCACCGACGCACTGCTTCTCCAGCCATGCTGAGGCCGCGTCCCACATACAGCAACTAGAAGGATGTGCAGCTGTGACATACAACTATCTACTGGGGCTTTGGGGGAAAAATAAATAAATAAAATTAAAAAAAATATATATATATATATGCATATATATTAACTAAAAGCATTGCTCGACCTATAGAGTGGTGTTATGATTGAGAGCAGGCCCCCCGGGCCAGACTACCTGGGTAGGAATCCCTCTCCACATGTGCTTCTTACATTACTAAACTCTCTGTAGCTTAATTTCCTCTTTTATAAGATGACAATAATTATATTACCAACTTCATAGAATTCTTTAAAGGCTTAAATGAGATAATTTTTAAAATAATTTAAAAGCCTTTTAGAAGAGTTATTATATTAACATTAGTAAGAACTATTTGATCTTAATTTAACTCTCTGTGATTCAGACAATCAAAGATTCAAATTTTAAGTTATTTTACTTTTTGGTCATATTTGTTTCCGTTGGAGAGAAAGCTAACTTCCAGTAATATGTTGAGTCCAAATAAGGAAAGTGCTTCATTGTCTGCACTTACAGAAATAAGAGTCTTATATTTCAATCCCATGCAAGATACTTACTGTAATTCAGCTACTCAATTTCCATCTTTTATGACATTGTAAATTATTCTTGCAAATTAGTCTAAAAGTATTATGTTTTTACATATTTAGCAAATGACTCAAAATCCATCAAAACTCTTTATTTCAAAGAATCAAATAGCTTAGAAAATTAGGCATCTAAGTTTTTGATAACACAGTCGTATATGAGATTTTACAAGTGCATTAGTTTCCCAGTGCTGCTGTAACAAAGTACCACAAACTGGGTGGCTTAAACAATAGAAATTTATTGTCTCCCAGTTCTGGAGGCTGGAAGTCTGGGATTAAGGTGTCAGCAAGGTTGGTTTCTTCTGAGGGTTGTGAGGAAGAACCTGTTCCGTATCTCTCCCCAAGCTTCTACTAGCACCGCATAACTGGACTTGTAGATGGTGTTCTCTGTGTGTCTCTACATCGTCTTCTCTCTGTACATGTCTATCTCAATGTCCAAATTTTCCCTTTTTATAAGGACACCAGCCATATTGAAGTATGACTCACCCTAATGACCTCATCTCAACTTAGTCATCTGCAAAAATCTTATTTCCAAATAAGATCATACTCACAGGTACTGGGGGTTAGAATGTTAATATCTTTTGGGGGAACACAATTCAACCCATAACAATATGCAAAACACTTTATTATCTGTAGCAACAAGATATTATTTCAATGAAAACATATTCATATACACTCTCCATAACGCCAGTCTAGGAAGAAAATTAATTTCTTCCTAAAGGTAGCTATTTTTTCACTTATGGTTAAAAATGTCATCTTTACTTTGAAGGAACAGAATAAACATGTTTTTCCTTTTTTTTTTATTATCCACTAGAAAAAATACGAATGACAATCACTTGTCATGGTAGAGGTCAGCAAATTTGGAAATCTGTCTTTGCATGAATGGAAAATGTACGGAATACACGTAGAGTGAGTTTCAACATTGGTGAAAACAGAAATAATTTCAAGTAAAAATATTTGTAGATGTTTTGCTTGAGTTATTATCAGATATGATTCACTGATCATCATTTCTACTTCTTAATGTGACTTATAAGAATTTAGATCAGGACCTTAGGAGTAGAAGATTCAGTCTGCTCTTTTTTTTCATTGTGCACTTGGTTTGTGCAGGATTTTGTTATATTTGATGTCTATTTCCTTTCCAGAGCCCTATTAAGACCTTTGGAGAAATTGTAATAGTTAATTCAGTTGACATTAAATAATATAATTCTAATTATACACACATTGAGTAAAGATCCCACAGCTAATATGTATATTTTCTAGATTAAAAATAATAATAACACCAGAAGTTCTAATGTTTTCTTCCCAGTGAACAATGCCGCCAAGTATGCACATATCATATTTTGAGACTACAAGTCTAGAGGAGTTTTGCAGTTGCACCCATACACATGAAGTTCTGAATAAATATAAGTATAGGTCAAATAGTAGAATAAGTATGGCTTGTCTATGAGTATCATTAGCAGCACACAGTGCTCTTAGGGACTGTTCATTAAGTAAGCCACAAAAACATTCAGGATGAATGGGAAAAAAATCAACTGAGTGTTTTGAGTTGCATGCTAACCCTAAATACACCCGAGTACTTATATTTCTTTAGCCTCTTTTGATAACAGTTTTTGTTTGCTAATCTGAACTAAAGAGAATGAAAATAAGTCCCTCAAACCCATCACTTCAGGCACACAGCATGCAAGAATTCCTTTGAGGTTCTCTCAGCACAGTAAACAGATTTCCCCACATTCGCTTGCCTCACGAACAGCTATTTTTAATCATCTCCTTAGTTTTAAGGCACTTGGGGAATAATTTAATTTTAATTGTTTTGTTTTCAGGTCTGATGAGTACAGATTTGAAGCCAGAACTCTTTTCATGCCTGTGTACATGAAGCCATTCTGAAATGATACACAGCTCAGTGAAATGTAACGAAAAATAATTCCGGCCTCTTCACTTAACATGTTGATGTGCTGAACAAATTAAAAATCATAGTTCAATAAGTCATAAAATATGAAACTACCATACCAGATGTCTTGTCAGCGATCTTAAGATATGGGTCCTATAACCCAATATATATATATATCAAAGCCATGGGATGCTGAAAACACAAGAAGGAAGCATTATGGTACATTTATCATTTATACTGCACGAGAGGTTAGGACCTCTAGCTTTCTTATGATGGTTCCACTTGAGTGGTGTAGGAATAAATGTATCTCAGTGTTCCTTAGCCTTCACACTTATGCATTTCACTGTAACAGATTTTCCAGCCAGAGACACTTTTCACACAGGTAGAAATGAAATATACGGGACATAACACTGTGCCTCTTATACAGAATGTTTCCTTAAACTATGCACAGCGTTCAGGTGATGCTTTATATAATATATAAACAATAATTTCATATGCTTTCAGAGGTCCCCCTGGTCACATTAATATTTGTAAAAACTCTCCAGCTGACTTCACCAAATATATCAAACTAAAGTCAGGGAGCATTCAGTATGATTGCTGGATCTGGGAATTATTATGAACTATTAGCAATGATTCAGAGGCCTTAAATGTGGTCAAAGAAAGCATAAGAAACAAGTAAACATTTTTCCTTTAGAACAGCTGCTGGAAAACAATTTCAATTGTTTCCATCTTTGCTATATGCTGCTGATTCCTTCCGGTCTTCCCCAGCGTGTGTTTTCCACAAAAGCCCCAGGGGTCACGGGGAATCCTTGCACCAAATACCTGCATCAAGTTGCTAAGGGGACATTCCACCTCTTTATTCCCCTAAGACTGGGAGTCCCCAAACTGAGATCTATCACAGAGTTTCTCTACACGAGGTGAATCCTCATTACATTTGCGATCTCTTGATATATTTGTTATATTTTCCATTTGATTCATGGGAAATAGTAGGTATGTAAATATTCCCTATTGCTGCTGTGGGAGTTACAGGACTGAGTCTTCTTTAATTATTTGAAATATGTGCCTTATTTAGAGGTATTAATGAGACTAGGAAAAAAAGATAGAAGCTGGAAAAAATGACTTTCATCAGCACAGACTTCTGACAACTACCAGAGATTTTTATTCAGTTATTTCAATGAGGGAGTCAGGGGATGGGGGATCTCAAAGGTTTTAAATATACTGTAAATATATTACTAGGACACTTTCAGAAAAGCGTGGAAATCTGGTTCAACTTACTGATCTTACTGGTATAGCGGCAGAAGAGGTTCCTTTATTTGCCAGGCACAGATTATTTATTTTTTTTTAATGTTTGACAACTGTAGATAAACGCCAGTATCACAGAGTATTGGCAGTATCTCTTGATATCTTTAAGCTGTATTGTCCACATGACCTGTTGTGCAAATTTTTTTATATAAAATTTATTCTTGGCTATTTTAAATAACTTGAGCTCTTTAGATCTTTAGCTTTTTCTCCTCTTTTTAAATGTGATGAGATCATTAAGTATTATATTGAGCAATATCATCTGAATGCAATATATCCTCCAAAATGTCAATGAACTCAACACAAACCAGTCTTTTGATAATATTTACAAGTTTCCTGTTATTTGCAGGTAATAAACTTTTCTTGAGCTATCCAAAACTAAGAGTAATTTCTAATAAACTTTTATTTATAGTCATTCGAAATTTTTGTATATGCAAAATGTTAAAGTACCATATGTTAAATATATTATCTTTGATAAAAACACTACCTAATGAAGTTTATTTCCTTAAAAGGAATCCACTTCAGAGAGTTGTTTCAGTCAAAAATGTGTGAGATTAATTGACACAAATGTATTCGTTTAACTGACAGATCTTTTACAATGTCAATCCATTGTTCCATTTAATCTTGGTGCACCAAAAATGTATCATTTGATATAAACTTACAGTTTAACAGGTACTTAAGAATCACCCATTTTCCTGAAAGTGAATTAGAATATATTAAATATTATGGATAATTGAAATATATATATATATATAAAGTATACCTCAGTAGTGGCTAACAGGTATTTACTCTTAACTATTTATTAAACTTTTTATTCATGTTTTGTGCACTTTTCAATGTTTTATTTCACAATAATAATTTCAAAATCTGATAAAAAGATAGTAAAGACATTTTTTCCTTCAAATTTGTCCAGATCATCTTCATATTAACCTCCTAAAGTAATTGTATGCTATCTTGTCTAGCCACCCTGAGTCCTAACACACCCCCCTCCTTTTAATTCATCTTCATTAATTAATTTCAATAAATAATTTTTGAATATTTTCTATACACCAGTCCTGGAACCATGTGCAGAGAATGATGATTAACACTGATTTGACCCTGTCCTAATGAGCTTACATTCTGGTATCTTTGTGACATTTCTAAATCTTACGATAACGACTTTTAAATTCTTTATTGATAATAAACTAAAACTTTGTTATTTCTTGTAAAACTGGCTAATAAGGGATCATCATCTTTACATCACATTAAAATCTTTCCAGGGGCTGGCCCCGTGGCATAGCAGTTAAGTGCGTGCGCTCCGCTGCTGGCGGCCCAGTTCGATCCCGGGCGTGCACCAATGCACCGCTTGTCAGGCCGTGCTGTGGTGGTGTCCCATATAAAGTGGAGGAAGATGGGCACAGATGTTAGCCCAGGGCCAGTCTTCCTCAGCAAAAAGAGGAGGATTGGCACGGATGTTAGCTCAGGGTTGATCTTCCTCACACACAAAAAAATAAATAAATAAAATCTTTCCAGAAGTTTCATATGACAAACATTTGAATATGAATTGTATAGTCATAAACATAATTTCTTTGCACCATTGTTCTTTCTAAACCATCTAAGCCTTTTCCCAATGCGATGGCTTTTCCTATCAATCCAGTTGCTAATGTGTCCTCTTACATGCAATTTTTATTTGGGTTGGTCGTCTCATTGCCCTAGAGATGGGGAACTGGGTTCCTGACACTGTCTTTTTTCATTCTCTTTCTAAACTCAGTTAGAAGGTCCTTGAGATGTTTCAAAGAAAAATTGCACTGAGTGAGTCAACAGGTAAGGAAGACTTTATTAATAAAAATGAGGATCGAGACAACTCAACTCCACTGAAACAAAAGGCAAGAGAGCTTTTAAGCCTGGAGTGAGTGCCTGGAAAAGTATTGGAAGATGTTATGGGGCGGTGGATCAATGAAATTCAGCCATCTGTGTTTGCTAATTGGTGCTCATCCAAGTTAGGCTCCTAGTCTTCCATAGAGACTGGGAAATATAGGCAATATTTTTCTTAATGATTACATTTCAAAGAGATGGCTCCCAGATCCTCAGGAAGACATTCCTGGGTTATAAAACTGTCTGGAGGCTGGAAGAAGATTTACATTTCAAAGCAGAAGAGACAGAATTTAAAATTGCAAGTTTTCTAAAGTAAATGCTCTAAGAAAAGGAAGATCAGGGGCCTATAGTCAGGTAGAAACCCACCTAAAGTGTAGGCATGCCGAAGGGAACCTTAATGCAGTCTTGGTCACATTCCATAGCGGATTATATCGTGATTGCAGAAGTGTCCCTCCAAGACGGTTGAACACTCCCCTTTGTCCTCAACCCCAGCAGTTCTCTGCCTGATTTTAAGAGTTAGAGAAAGTTCAAATTAGGATTCGAATTTAAATTCAATTTTAAAATTGAATTCAAAATTTACCTTCAAAATTTTAAAGGTATAGGAATTGGGAAGCCATTTTCCAAATCCCCATCTTCTATGTCTGAGGCTTGAAGAGAAGGAAGGAGTTTCAATCTAGTTATATAGGTGATCAGGATTTAGAATTTCAGTCAGAGGGCACTTTAAAGATACGAGATTCAAAATCCAGTGAAAGTGGAGCAAGACAATAAAAGAAACACAAGTTACAAGAAGGAAAATCTGTACATTTTGATGTCACAGCCCATTCTTTTCAGGGAACTGAATTTGAAGTATAAGAAATTAGTACTTATAATAGTGGGGACCTCAGAAACTTAATCCATATCTCCACAGCAACCAGGCCAGTACTGAATAAGTCATATATACAGAACACTGGTTGATTTTCCTTCTTATTAGAATAATACAAGGCTAAACGGGTTGGTAAACACATATGTAAAATAAAAGGATTTGAGAACAAAACCCAGTACCTATTATTGAGACACAGCACACAAAAGAGGTAATTATTATAAGAAGAAAAGAACCTTAACGTTGCTTATGCATTTGTAGTAAGGTAAACATATATTGTTATAACATTGTAAGGTCAAGAGAATAATAATTTTTATGTTTTTGGTACCCTGCCAAGTAAATAAATTTCCTTAAATCTTACAGAAAAACACCATATTACAAATTCATAGATGAGGTAAATGAGGTATGGGGAAACTAGGTAACTTACTAGTAGTCACAACAGTGTTATATTTGTATTAGTCATCAACAGCTGGAATGAACTTTGGCAATGAATATATCGCTTCTTTGAATTCCTACATGTAGGACATTCATCTTCAGGACAGAACTAAATCTGGATAGAGTTAAAACTTGCCGCTGAAGGCTTTTTCTTTACTCTCATATCCTACATACAGTTCATCAGAAGCTCCTCTTGACTGTATAGTCAAGATATATTCTAAAAGCAAATTACTTTGCGCTACCTCTTCTGCTACCATACCGTTCAGAGCCATCATCACCTCATACCTAGATCAGCCTCCTTGCTTCTTCCCTTGCCTCTAGGGCTGGCTACATAATTTCCGGGGCCCAGTGCAAAATGAAATTACAAAAAACAAAGGAAGGAGAAAGCTATTTCAGCTTCCCCAGGTGAGCCAGCTCGAAGTCAAGGTTCCAGCTGAATGAAGCCACATCGATGATCTCAGGCAATACCAGAAGAATGGCATAGCCAACACACAAATTTGTGAGAAATAATACATTCTCATTGCTATAAGCCATTAAGTTTTGGGTGTGTGTTTTTATGCACCAGTAGACAAGACAGAGGTTTTCCACTTATAGCAGCTTTGCCTATGAGAGATTTTTTAAAATCCCTCTCATAAAAGGAATTTTCTTGCTAATATCTTTTGAATTTTTTGTTTTCCTACATTATATCTCTTTCTAACAAATTGCAATCATAAGAAAAAAAAACTGAGGGCCGGCCCGGTGGCACAAGTGTTTAAGTGCGCATGCTCCACTGCGGCGGCCCGGGGTTCGCTGGTTCGGATCCCCAGCGCACCCCGATGCACCGCTTGGCACCGATGCATGCTGTGGCGGCGTCCCGTATAAAGTGGAGGAAGATGGGGACGGAGGTTAGCCCACAGCCAATCTTCCTCAGCAAAAAGAGGAGAATTGGCAGATGTTAGCACAGGGCTGATCTTCCTCACCAAAAAAAAAAAAAAAGAAAAGAAAAAACCCTGTGAGAAGAATTACAGAGTAGCTGAGTATGTGAAATCCCATGTGTTTTCTGGTTTGTTTTGTTTTATTTTTCGGTCTGAAAAAAGTTCCACAGCAACTTTAGTAACTTAACCCAAGCTTCTCTCCTTTCCTTTTAATCTCCTTTATCTGGTCTATTGAGAACTGAAATTTGAGTTTATTTGTTTCATTATCAGTGAGAATTTTCTCTGTCTATTTTCAGAAAAAAAGGTTTGAGATACAAAATTCTGAATCTATTTGAGAAATTGTTTTCTCAAACGGCCTGTATCTCTTCTAAAGCAAACAATTTGATCAATATTTAAAAAGGAAACTTAACAAGGTTTTTAAATAGAGTAAAAGTGATTTTACTACAAAATATTTTTCCTCAATTTGAAAGAGAACCAATTGGTGACTGTTATGATCAGCCCTAGACAGCATTCCTCTTTGTTCTTTCATTTCTGTGCTAATTGACAAGTATTACAGAGAGCTGGATGAATCGTCCTTACAACATCACTTCAATACTGAAAGAATGAGTTTTGGGGGGTATGAGGACATTTCTTTTAAACCTGGACTGGAAAACAGCACTTAGCTTTTCCTGGAGCATTTAATACTATTTGTTTTATTTTCACTTTACTAGTTTCTTAATATGTTAGAAATATATCTTGCATTCATTTTTAAAGTTAATTTTTTATTAGAAATGGTATGCTTACGTTTGACAGTGAAGTGTTAAATTTGTAATTCATAAAATAATGAATCGTAAATATGAGACTGATAAATCTGTTAAAAAATACTTTCAGCAAGACGTACGTACTTTACCTTAGATAAAACAAATAATTTTAACTTAAGATGCATATAAGTGATAGATATTTAAAGATTGTTTACGTGATGAAGCAGATATTCTCTTACTTGTAAGATGCATGTTGTACTAAAAAGAGAGTAGGGCCGATGTCAGGAAAGTTGGGTTTCAGAGTTGGCTGGAGTACTAACAAATTGTATTAAATTAACAAAATCACTTTATCTCTGGAAAACAGTCTCCCAATTTTTAAATGAAGGGTGTATATAATCAGAAATCCTTCGTGATCAGATTAACTGAAAGTTTGTTAGAAAGCTTTTAAAAATAAATTGAGGGCAAGCTTCTATTTAAACAGGGAGATATTATAAGCATTCATCTCCTTAAATGCAGTGAAATGCAGGTGGCCAAAGCCATGAACACAAATGCCTTAGTAGCGAAGCATCTAAATAGTACATATTATCATGCCAAACGCGGCTATTGAGTCCTGAAGGAATTCAAAGTCCTTGCAGATGTAGGCAGATGAATTATAAGATGAATAAGCCATTAACTGTAGTCATGCATGTATACTCTATTTTTCCGTTTTAAGATTTGTCCAAGGTATAATTGAGGAACAATTGTAAATCAATTGAAGCCTAGAGGATTCTGCAGAAAGACAGTGGCATTTTCTGGTTTTGCTTCCTTCTCATCATAGCCTTGCCCTTCTTAAATCATGTATGACAGGTACAGCACACATTTGGTTTAATTCGTGTTAAATCCACGGTATCTCGGCCATACCAGGAACTGTTAGTTTGACAGGAGAGATGGAGCCAGGGAGAAATTTCAGTGTGTAGAATGGAACTTGGTCAAGTTTCTGTGAATAATTGGAGAGGCAGGAATCATTGCCTCAAGTGAGCAGATGCAGGTGCTTGTGCCGACAATTGGACGTTTGTAGGAGTTGGCATGCGTCATTCTCTGCTAATAATACATTGGCACCTTCAGACTAATCCTGGGCAGTAAGATATGTCATAATGTGTTTTCTAATTTTGCACAAACTGAGGATTTTACACTTGGGTAACACAATAACCTAAGTGGGGGCATCTGCCAATACTGTAAACTCCAATCACATTTTGTTGAAACAAGTGGTATAAAGCCATGATCTGTTGAAGTAAGAGGGGTAAATTATGGTTCTGAGGCTCCCTGTAAGACTGACAAACACTGAAAACTATAGTATTCTTTATTTTTTCTTAGGCTAGTTTTTTTTTAATTAATTAATTATTTTTAATTTTTTATTTTGTTTATTGCAGTAACATTGGTTTATAACAGTGTATAAATTTCAGGTGTATGTCATTATACTTCTATTTCTGCATGGATTACATCATGTTCTCATGTTCACCACCCAAATACTAATTACAGTCCATCACCACACACATGTGCCTAATTATCCCTTTCACCCTCCTCCCTCCCCCATCCTGCCGGGTAACCACCAATCCAATCTCTGTCTCTATGTGTTTGTTTGGTGTTGCTATTATCTACTACTTAATGAAGGAAATCATACAGTATTTGACCTTCTCCCTCAGATTATTTCACTTTGCATAATACCCTCAATATCCATCCATGTTGTCACAAATGGCTGGATTTCATCGTTTCTTATGGCTGAGTAGTATTCCATTGTGTATATATACCACAGCTTCTTTATCCATTCGTCCCTTAATGGGTACTTAGGTTGCTTCCAAGTCTTGGCTATTGTGAATAACGTTGCAATGAAGACAGGGGTGCATGTATCTTGACACATTGATGTTTTCATGTTCTTTGGGTAAATACCCAGCAGTGGAATAGCTGGATCATATGGTAGTTCTATCCTTGATTTTTTGAGGAATCTCCATACTGTTTTCCATAGTGGCTGCACCAGTTTGCACTCCCACCAGCAGTACATGAGAGTTCCCTTATCTCCACATCCTCGCCAACACTTGTTGTTTCCTGTCTTGTTAACTATAGCCATTCTGATTGGCGTGAGGTGATATCTCATTGTAGTTTTGATTTGCATTTCCCTGATAGTTAATGAGGTTGAACATCTTTTCATGTGTCTGTTGGCCATCTATATATCTTCTTTGGAGAAATGTCTGTTCAGGTCTTTTGCCCATTTTTTAATTGGGTTGTTAGTTTTTTTGTTGTTGAGATGCATGAGTTCTTTATATATTTTGGAGATTAACCCTTTATCAGATATACAGTTGGCAAATATCTTCTCTCAATTGTTAGGCTGTCTTTTCATTTTGTTGATGGTTTCTTTTGCTGTGCAGAAGCTTTCTAGTTTGATGTAGTCCTATTTGTATATTTTTTCTATTATTTCTCTTGCCCAGTCAGACATGGTGCTTGAAAATATGTCCCTAAGACCGATGTTGAAGAGTGTACTGCCTATGTTTTCTTCTAGAAGTTTCATTGTTTCAGGTCTTACATTCAAGTCTTTAATCCATTTTGAGTTAATTTTGGTGTATGATGTAAGGCAATGGTCTACTTTCATTCTTTTTCATGTGGCTGTCCAGTTTTCCCAACACAATTTATTGAAGAGACTCTTTTCTCCATTGGATGTTCTTGGCTCCTTTGTTGAAAATTAGCTGTCCATAGATGTATGGGTTTATTTCTGGGCTTTCAACTCTATTCCATTGATCTGTGTGTCTGTTTTTGTGCCAATACCATGCTGTTTTGTTTACTATAGCTTTGCAGTATATTTTGAAATCAGGGAGTGTGATACCTCCAGCTTTGTTCTTTTTTCTCAGGATTCCTTTAGCTATTCGAGGTCTTTTATTGTTCCATATAAGTTTTAGGATTCTTTGCTCTATTTCTGTGAAAAATGTTCTTAGAACTTTGACAGGGATTGCATTGAATCTATAGATTGACTTAGGAAGTATGGACATCTTAACTATGTTAATTCTTCCAATCCAAGGGTATGGAATATCTTTCCATTTCTTTCTTCAATTTTTTTCAGCAATGTTTTATAGTTTTCAGTGTACAGATCTTTCACCTCTTTGGTTAGGTTTATTCCTAGGTATTTTATTCTTTTTGTTGCAATTGTAAATGGGATTGTAGTCTTAATTTCTCTTTCTGCTACTTCATTGTTAGTGTATAGAAATGCAACTGATTTTTGTACATTGATTTTGTATCCTGCAACTTAACTGTGTTCCTTTAGTACTTCTAAAAGTTTTTTGGTGGATTCTTTAGGGTTTTCTATATATAAAATCATGCCATCTGCAAATAGTGACAGTTTCATCTCTTCCTTTCCAATTTGGATCCCTTTTATTTCTTTCTATTGCCTGATTGCTCTGGCTAGGTCTTCCAGTACTATGTTAAATAGGAGTGGTAAGAGTGGCCGTCCTTTTCTGGTTCCTGTTCTTAGAGGGATAGCTTTCCGTTTTTCACCATTGAGGGTGATATTAGCTGTGGGTTTGTCATATATGGCCTTTATTATGTTGAGGTACTTTCCTTCTATACCCATTTTATTCAGAGTTTTTAATCATAAATCGATGCTGTATCTTGTCAAATGCTTTCTCTACATCTATTGAGATGATCATGTGATTTTTATTCTTCATTTTATTAATGTGGTGTATCACGTTGATTGATTTGCGAATGTTGAAGCATCCCTGCATCCCTGGAATAAATCCCACCTGATCATCATGTATAATCTTTTTAATGTATTGTTGTATGTGATTTGTTAGTATTTTGATGAGGATTTTTGCATTGATGTTCATCGGTGATATTGGCCTGTAATTTTCTTTTTTTTGTGTTGTCCTTGTCTGGTTTTGGTATCAGGGTAAGGTTCGCCTCGTAGAATGAGTTAGGGAGCTCCCCCACCTCCTCAATTTTTTGGAAGAGTTTGAGAAGGATACGTATTAAGTCTTCTTTGAATGTTTGGTAGAATTCACCAGGGAAGCCGTCTGGTCCTGGACTTTTATTTTTGGGGAGATTTTGATTACTGTTTTGATATCCTTACTGATGATTGGCCTATTCAATTCTCTATTTCTTCTTGATCCAGTTTTGGAAGGTTGTATGATTCTAAGAATTTATCCATTTCTTCCAGATTGTCCAATTTGTTTGCATATAGCTTTTCATAGTATTTTCTTATAATCTTTTGTATTTCCTCTTTCATTTCTGATTTTACTTATTTGAGCCTTCTCTCTTTTTTTCTTAGTGAGTCTAGCGAAAGGTTTGTAAATTTTGTTTATCTTTTCAAAGAACCAGCTCTTGGTTTTATTAATTTTCTCTATTGTTTTTTTAGTCTCTATTTCATTTATTTCTGCTCTGATTTTTATTATTTCCCTTCTTCTACTGATTTTGGGCTTTTTTAGTTCTTCTTTTTCCATTTCCCTTAGGTGCCTTGTTAGATTGTTTATTTGAGATTTTTCTTGTTTGTTGAGATAGGCCTGTATTGCTATAAACTTCCCTCTTAGAACCTCTTTTGCTGTATCCCACAAATTCTGGCATGTCGTATTTTCATTTTAATTTGTCTCCAGGTATTTTTTGATTTCTCCTTTGATTTCTTTGTTGACCCAATCATTGTTCAGTAGCAATTTGTTTAATCTCAATGTATTTGTGGCGTTTCTGATTTTCTTCCTATAGTTGATTTCTAGTTGCATACCGTTGTGGTCAGAAAAGATGCTTGGTATTATTTCAATCTTCTTAAATTTATGGAGACTTGTTTTGTGGCCTAATATGTGATCAATCCTGGAGAATGTTCTATGTGCATTTGAAAAGAACGTGTATTCTTCCGTTTTTGGATGGAATGTTCTGTATACATCTACTAGGTCCATCTGTTTTTGTGTGTCATTTAAGGCCAATATTTCCTTATTGATCTTCTGTTTGGATGATCTATCCATTGGTGTAAGTGGAGTAAAGTCCCCTACTATTATTGTGTTACTGTCTATTTCTCTTTTTATGTCTGTTAATAATTGCTTTATATACTTTGGTGTTCCTGCACTGTGTGCGTAGATATTTACAAGTGTTATATCCTCTTGTTGGATTGTTCCCTTGATCATTATGTAGTGCCCTTCTTTTGTCTTGTTACCGTTTTTGTTTTAAAGTCTATTTTGTCTGATATGAGTACTGCTACTCCAGCTTTCTTTTCATTGCCATGTGCATGGAATATCTTTTTCCATCCTTTTACTTTCAGTTTGTGAGTGTCTTTAGGTCTGAAGTGTGTCTCTTATGCAGCATATATATGGGTCTTGTTTTTTTATCCTGTCAGCCACCCTATGCCTTTTAACTGGAGCATTTAGTCCATTGATTTTTAAAGTAGCTATTGATAAGTATGTACTTACTGCCATTTTTTAACTTTTTTTCTCGATGTTTTAGTAGTCCTTCTCTGTTCCTTTCTTCTCTTGCTCTCTTCCCTGTGGTTTGTTGGCTTTCTTTAGTATTATGTTTGGGCTCCTTTCTCTTAGTTTTTTGTGTATTTATTATAGTTTTCCAGTTTGTGATTACCATGGGGTTCATATACAGTAACCTACGTATGTAGCAATCTATATTAAGTTGATGGTCTCTTAAGTTTGACCTCTATCTGAAAGCTCTACTCTTTATCTCCCCTCTTCCCACATTTTATGTTTTTATCACATTTAACCTCATTTTTTGTGCATTTGTATCCATTACCCTTTTATCATGGAAATAGATACTTTTTCCTATTTGTGGTCTTCTCTTTTCCCCTTAAATAAGTCCCTATAGCATTTCTTGTAGTACTAGTTTCTTGGTGAAAAACTCCTTTAATTTTTGCTTGTCTGGGCAAGTTTTTATCTCTCCTTCCATTTTGAATGATAATCTTGCCAGGCAGAGTATTTTTGGCTGTAGGTTTTTTCCTTTTAGCACTTTAAATATATTGTGCCACTCTCTTCTTGCCTGTAAGGTTTCTGCTGAGAAGTTAGCTGATAGCTTTATGGGGTTTCCTTTGTATGTAACTCATTTTTCTCTTGTGGCTTTTAGGATTCTCTCTTTATTTTTAATTCTGGACATTTTAATTATGATGTGTCTTGGTGTGGGCCTCTTTGAGTTGATCTTGTTTGGGGCTCTCTGTGCTTCCTCTATCTGGATGTCTGTTTCCTTCCTTAGATTAGGGAAGTTTTCAGCTATTATTTCCTCAAATAGATTCTCTGCCCCTTTGTCTTGCTCTTCTCCTTCCGGGACACCTATAGCATGGATGTTTGTGCACTTGATGTTATCCCAGAGGTCCCTTAGACTGTCCTCACTCTTTTCAATTCTTTTTTCTTTTACCTGTTCAGCTTGGGTGATTTCTTATAGTCTTTTGGCCAGCTCGCAGATCTGTTCTTCTGTATCCTCTACTCTATTTGTGAGTCCCTCATGAATTTTTCATTTCCAGTATTGTATTCTTCATTTCTGATTGGTTCTTTTTTATATCTTCCATTTCTTTGTTGATGTTCTCACTGATTTTATCCATTCTTCTCCCCAGATCAGTGAGCATCCTTAACACTCTTTGTTTGAACTCTCTGTCCCATAGGTTGCTCATTTCTGTTTCACTTAGTTCCTTTTCTGGGGTTTTGTCCTGTTCCCTTACTTGGAATGTATTCCTTTGCCTCCTCATTTTGCCTATTTCCCTGTGCTTGTGTATTGTATTAGGTAGGTCAGCTACGTCTCCTGCTCTTAGAGAGTTGACCTTATATAAGTCGTGCCTTATGAGGCCTGGCAGTGTGCTTCCCTCAGTTCTGAATGTTCCAGGGAGGACCCCTATGTGGGCTACGTGTGTCCTTCTGTTGTGGCCTGTTTGCTCTCCCTGTAGGCACCCAGGGAGGCCGAGTTATGCTCCTAGCCAGCTGTTGT
This sequence comes from Ceratotherium simum simum, assembly GCF_057802395.1. Taxonomy (NCBI): domain Eukaryota; kingdom Metazoa; phylum Chordata; class Mammalia; order Perissodactyla; family Rhinocerotidae; genus Ceratotherium; species Ceratotherium simum. The sequence continues at coordinate 48,369,686 of NC_141911.1, forward strand.
AATGCTCAGCTGCTTGTAGTTGTTGTGGGCCCTTCAGTCTCTTTATCAGGTGTGGGGAGCCCCAGCACAGTTGGCTGCAAGTTCTAATAACATACTCCTGTTGCAGTATTTCTGTTAAGTGAGTAGGCCCCCAGCGTGGCAGGTTGTTAGGCTCAGGGGCTTACAATTGCTATAAGCCACCAGCCTTTAGTTCTCTTGTCAGCTGTCTGAGGATTGCAGCTGGGTGGGGCTGGCCTCAGGCACGGGAGCACCCATTGTTTCAGGCTTTGGAAAGTAGGGCTGATCCCCTATGTGGGTGTTTGAGAAGCACAAGTCTTCTGCAGCTGACAAGCCCTGCTGCCCACAGGTCCACACACACAGTCAACACAGTCCTGCCCCGTGTGCACACCCCGACCTCCTGAACCTGAAGTGGACCCAGTCTCTCCACGGCGGGAGCCCCCCACACTCCACCACTGCCCCACACTCTCCACCAGTTCCTTGCACACACCCTGCCTCACAGAGAGGTGGACCCAGTCACCAGGCTGCAGAGAATCCAGTCACCAATCTATGTAGGCCCACAAGTTGCCCTAGGGCATGTTGTTGGGTGGGGCCAGTCTCTAGGGTGGGCTGTCTGCCCTGGCTAAGCTGGATTAAATCTGTGCTCTAGTGGGTGGGGCTGACCCTGGGCTAGCAGGCCCCAGGAAGAACTCCAATGGCGTCTGTGTCAGCACGCCACACCAGGCCACAACAATGGCCGCCGCCAATGTCCCAGTCCCTGGAGAGGTCTCACCTCTCACTGCAATGCACTCAGAGCCTATCAGGTGAGTCTCTTTTCCCCAAAGCACTGTGCACCTTTCTTTCTGGCGATTTTAGGTTGCTTTCTGCAACCGGCGAGTTTCTGCATGGGCCCTTTAAGAGCTGGTTTTGGTTTCTTTGTGAGCCAGCTTTTCTGGGGGTACTCCCCAATGTTTTAGTAGCAGGCAAAGTCAGATATTATGCCACTGGTCTGGATTGTGCTGGGTCCACAAATGCCCACAGCGGGGGTGCTCCCGGCTCAGGGCCCCGCGCCTCCAGGGAGGGCTGCGGACCTGTGGGCTACTCCTGGGCGGCCGTGAAGCTGGCGGCTTGTGAAGGTGGCGTTTTTCCTCTCCAGAAGGGAGTTTCTGCCTCTTCTACCTCAGTTAGGATTGTTGTTTGTTGCAGGGGTTCCTCTTATCCATTTTTCAGTTCTGTCTCAGGGGTAATTTTTCCAAGAGTAGTTGTAAATTGGCTGTGTCCACGGGAGGACTCTCAGAGTCTGCCAATGCCGCCATCTTGAATTCTCTCTCTAGACTAGTTTAAAAATGCATATTTTTTGTGCTCCAGTTCACATATAATGGGATCTTAGTGACAGTATCTTTTTTTTGAGTACAAAAAAAGAAAATTACAAAACATCAACCATTTTTATATTATTAAATAATATGTTGTATACCAACTTATATTTATAAAATTCAACTATTGAGCTACTTTAGAATTATCTTTATCTGCCCTTGAACACTAATGGTGGAAGCATCAATAACCTTGTCAATGGGCTAATAGCACTCTTCTGTGGACTCCTCCCGGGACCCATATTGTCATTGCTCTCCTTCAGAGAGATAGTAAGCTTTTTAAGTGAGAAAGGAATTTGACATTCAGATTTTAGTAGCTCCTCAATTTATATGTCCTTAACATCCAGCATAGATGAAACAAGATTGTGGAATTCTAGACATCCAGACTATATAATACATTTGTAAGTAAGTTTGAATAATTGATGGTTTGAATTTAAACCTAAGCTTAATATAAATGGCCTGAACTTAGACAAAAACGCATAAAAATAAAATTTCAGTTCTTCACCACTTTCAAAAATACATAATACAATCTATATGCATGTATACAACATTTTATATGTAATATTTGTATGTTTATGACTAAAGTTATAGAGGAACATGAAAAAATGTAAATAGATATTTTCTCTGGATAATGGAATTATTAGTAATATTTTTTTTATAATATGGAATATTTAAAATAATTATTCTTCTAAAACACCAGGAAGGAGAACACAGAACAATATGCACCAAAGTATACTTGAAAGTGGTACACTCAATTACCATAATTTTTGAAATTACAATACTGAAGGAGGTATATAATATGCTCTGTCAGCAACAGTGGTCTAACAAGGATTGGCACAAAATAGGGCAGAGAGTTATTCTCTTAGACAGAATTGGACTAGCATCTTTTAGTAGGAATTTATGACTGTAGGATTTATTTTTTTTCTGTCTTTTCTTAGTCTGTGTATGTTTCTCTCTTGCTTTACTCTCTTAAAAGAAATGCATTTTAAAGTTCTCAGGCCTTTATATCTCTGGACCCAACCACTCTCTTTTCAGAAGTTTTTAACAGGACAGTCTCAGTCAGGTGAGGGCAGCAAAGAGCAGAGAAAAGAAAAAGTAACTTTGTCCTTTGGGCAAAGTAACTAGGGAGCTTTTTGAGGCAGAACAGGGTTTGACATGGGTGAACAGCTTAGCCCAGGGATAGGTGGGGCAGTGGACCATGCAGGGGTTTTAATTGCTTGAAGATTTGGTATTGCAAGCAAAATTTTAGGAAGAATGAAGTGAGCAGCAACATGCACATTGAGGGATGCATGAAAACTTATTGTACATCAAGTTTTCAAGTATTGGAAACCAAAGCCAGATAAGCAAGATAAGTTCAACAAGGCATTCAGACACTGAACTTACCTCCAAGTGATAGGCTTATTTTATTGATGGTCCTTCAGTCAGTCAATCCTCATAGACAGCTGTGTCTAGCTATGGCAAAGCCCTATGCAATCAAAGCAAAGGAAAATAAGCACCAAATAGTACCCCATTGTTCCAGCTTTCAACACAGTGCCCTCTTATGGTCACACAAATTGCCTTTGAGAGTTTCAGACAAATAAGAATCGTCTTTAGATCCATGGAAAATATACGGAAAGGAGAAGCAGCTATCTATGAGTCTGAAATATATATGTTCTTTACCTTTCCTCTCTTGGGGGAAAACAAAAACAAAGACAAAACAAGAAAAAAATTAGAAATCTTGTGTGACACTCATTTTTGATAATAATATAACATTAATAGCTTCTGCAGAGAAAGCAAATAGAGTGCTGGAGGTATGATCTTAATTTGGGGAACCAATCTAGGGTTTTGTTCAGATGATTCCTTTATATTTTTAAATAGTAATTATTCTCAAACACAAAGGGGAGGAGGAGAGGTAAATTCCTCTGTGGGGATAAATTATAATCATTTTGAAGGCATGTTACAAAACTACCACCACTTCCAAAAGACTCTGATGTTTTCCTGATATTGTGGTTCACCATCACTTTTGCAAATTGCAAGTAGAGTGACTTATTTATTTGTTTGTTTGTTTATTTATTTTTGGTGAGGAAGATTGGCCCTGAGCTAACATCTGATGCCAATCCTCCTCTTTTTGCTTGAGGAAGATTGGCCTTGGGCTAACATCTGTGCCAATCTTTCCTCTATTTTGTATGTGGGTCACTGCCACTCATGGCTTGATGAGTGGTGTAGGTCTGCGCCTGGGATCCAAACCCACAAATCTGGGCTGCTGGAGCAGAGTGCTCCAAACTTAACCACTATGCCACTGGGCCTGCCCGAGTAAGTTATTTTTACTGATAAGAGTATATTTTATCCCCAAGGTTATATGAAGGGAAAAAATATGTTAATTAAATATATATATCATCTATATTCCGAATTGTATTTTAAAAAAATAAGATGTATATTTAAGAAGTAATGAAGCATTTCAAATTATATCAAAAATACCCATCAAAGTTTAATTTAAATTTATTTTCATATAGTATATGTTAATAATGTAATATTCTGTTATAAAGAGGCAGGCTCTGTTTTTTTTTTTTTTTGTGAGGAGATCAGCCCTCTGCTAACATCCGCCAATCCTCCTCTTTTTTTTGCTGAGGAAGACGGCCCTGGGCTAACATCTGTGCCCATCTTCCTCCACTTTATATGGGACGCCGCCACAGCACAGCTTGCCAAGCAGTGCGTCGGTGCGCGCCCGGGATCCGAACCAGCGAACCCCGGGCCGCCGCAGCGGAGCGCGCGCACTCAAGCGCTTGCGCCACCGGGCCAGCCCCTAAAGGGGCAGGCTCTGTTTTTAATGTTTGACTACAGCCAGCTTTAACGCCCTACCCCTCCCTCTTCCCTCTTGCTCCATATCTGGGCGAGCCAGTAAGAAAACCCAGAGTCTTCCTCCTTTGGCATGCATGGAAAGTTCAAACCATGCAGACCACGTAAGCCACAGTTGCATCCTCAAATCACAATAAAATCCCAAAGCCAGTCCCTCCCTTGCTCTGTCACGTGATTTTTGGACCTGCTTGGGAGCATGCTCTGCTTTCTCCAGAAAGCATCATTACACGAGTAATAAACCTTTTCTTACATTGTTGGTGCATGTGTGGCATCATTGTCTCAACATCCAAACCAAATTTGGTCAGGGGCTCATCCTGCTTATACAGGGAGACTGGAATAAATTCTTTTCACTAAACATATTTCATGTAGTGCCCTTTAGATTCTTTCTAAGACATTTTAATAATATGCTGCATACATTACGGTAGATCCTCAGTATCCGTAGGGGATTGGTTCCAGGACATCCGTGGATACCAAAATCTGTGGATGCTCAAGTCCCTTATATTAAAGGGCATAGAATTTGTATGTAACCTATGCACATCCTCCCGTATATTTTAGATCGTCTCTAGATTACTCGTAATACTTAATACAATGTACATGCTATGTAAATAGTTGTTATACTGCATTGTTTACAGAATAATGACAAGGAAACAATGTCTGTACATGTTCAGTACAGCTGCAACCATCACAGGCCTTTCAATCCCTGGCTGGTTGAATCCACAGATGTGGTACTGCAGATACGGAGGGCCAACTGTATTATTTTAAGCTATGTTTTTTAAGAATAAAATAGGAACTCTTAGCTAATTATATAGATTAGCTCATGATATACATGCTATTTGTAAGTTGAATACATGTTTTAATATATATCCAGAGAATACATTTAAATATTAAGATGCAGCTTGTAAAATGTTTTTCTCTCTAAAGGTGCCTCCTTTGCTAATAATTTTTGGAGTCGTTTTTTACTTCTCATTATTAATATCACCTGTCCTAATACTTTTTGGTCTTATCTTTTTAGCTTACCTGTCTTCATCCTTGTGTTTAATTTTCTGATTTTATTATGATTGTTTGCAAATGATATCATTTTTCTCCTTCTTGAGTATTATAAAGGCACTATCTGTCTTTTTATTCTTAGACCCCAGGGTCCACTTTTCTATACTGCTTGGTTCTTTTATTGTTTAATCCATGAGATCTCATACCTTGTAAGCCCCAGATATCGCTTTCTCCTATATTATGTGCTCTTTCTTGTACACTTAAGACATTTTAGGGTATTTCTTCTTTTTCGCTTTTTGAAATCACAATCTTTAAATCTTCAATGTTGTAGAAATAAAGTTAAATATGCTAATATCAAATAATTTAGATTACTAAAATGAGGGTTAAACGTTTATTTAATAAGTAGTGTAAAATAAAAGTATTTTGTTTCTATTCTCTGAAGGCCTTTTCTCTGTCATATTGACAGCATCCTTGATTTTGACATTTAAATTTAAGGAAGACAGTAGCCAGTTTAGGAAGCCAGAAAGCTTCCTAAAATTTTGTGACAGATGATACTAGTTATCCTAACTCAATTTATTTCATACCAAATTATTTTAACCTAATATACAATGGCTAGAAAAATTCTATTGAGACACTTTGTTCCATGTTTTACAGTTTCAGATCCTATGTTTAAGTCCTTAATACATCTGAGTTTATTTTTGTGTATGGTGTAATTTCATTCTTTTGCATGTGGGTATCTAGTTTCCCTAACACCATTTGTTGAAGAGACTATTCTTTCCCCATTGTATATTCTTGACACCCCAATCAGTTGACCATATATGAATGGATTTATTTCTGGGCTCTCTATTCTCTTCCATTAGTCTATATGTCTGTTTTTATGCTGTACGATACTGTTTTGATTACTGTAGCTTTCATGAAATAAGGAAATGCAATGCCTTTACCTTTGTTCTTCTTTCTCTTGATTGATTTTGCTATTCGCGATCTTTTGTAGTTCCATTCGAATTTTAGAATTGTTTTTTCTATCTCTATAAAAAATGCAATTGAAATATATCAACTCACATTTGTCAGGATAGCTATCATCAAAAACCCCCAAACTACAACAAGTATTGCTGAGGATGTGGAGAAATTGAAACCCTGTACACTGTTGGAGGGAATGCAAAATGGTGCAGCTACTATGGAAAACGTGTTTAGGCTCTTCAAAAATTTACAAATAGAACTACTATATGATCCAACAATCTCTCTTCTGCATATTTATCCAAAAGAATTGAAATCAGGATCCAGAACAAATATGAGCACTCCCATGTTCATTGCAGCATTATGCATAATGGCCAAGATGTGGAAGCAACCTAAATGTTTATCAACACTTTAATAGATAAGGAAAGTGTGGTATATATACACACACACAATGGAATATTATTCAGCCTTAAAAAAGAAGGAAGTTCTGTATTATGTGACAACATGGATGAACCAGGAGGACGTTATGCTAAGTGAAACAAGGTAACCACAGAAAGACAAATACTACACCATTTCGCTTGTATGAGATATCTAAAATGGTCAAAATCAGGGAATCAAAGAGTAGGATGGTGATGGCCAGGAACTGGGGGAAGGGGGAAATGAGGTGTTACTAACTAACGGACATAAAGTTTCAGATATGCAAGATGAATAAGTTCTAGAGATCTGCCCTACAACATTGTACCTATAGTCAACAATCCGTATTGTACACGTTAAACATTTGTTAAATGGGTATATCTCATGTGAAGTGTTCTTATCAAAATAAAATACAGTTAGGTTAAAATAAAAATAAAAATAAAATATACCGTTATGAAATACCCTTTCATAAAGAGAGGATAAACCTTACTCTAAATGTGGGTAAACTATAAATGGCCTAGAAATCAAATTTTCAATGGGCCTAAATTTATCAAGTACACACTTTAATTAATTCTCTTTGGCAGAGGCACTATCTCCATTTCAAGGAATGTTAGCTATTCATTCATAGCACGCGTTTGTACGTCTCTGAATTATTGCTTATTATTCTATATTTCTGATGGATTTTGTGTCCACTAAGCAGAAATTCTGTTTTTCTGTTCTTTCATAAACTCTTTACTCCTATCATAAACTCCTACTATTGAGAAATCACTATTATGCCAGGAGATGGTTTTACTACCTCTGAAGAACATAGAAGTGGAAAGAGGGTAAAATAAAATAATGTGTTTTTATTTTTTTCTTCTTAGGTCACAAATAAAGAGCCATGATGCCTGCCCCTTTCTTCATTTGTATTTTTCTATAATTAATTGAAATAACATGAACAGTAGTATGTACACAAATATTTTATGATTAATATTAAAGGAATATAATCATTTATGCCTCTGTGTGTGTGTGTGTGTGTGTGTGTAATTTTGGTCAATTTCACTCAAATTACCACTATCATTGTGAGAATGCATTTCATGAGTCTGCACAATCTTCTTGAGTCCTCTTATAAAAACTTTTTTTCATTTATTCAAATAAGCATATAAGGAATAAAAGTTCCTTTTCATCAGGGAAATGAAAATAAAAATCACAATGAGATATCACCTCACACCTGTTAGAACGGCTATTATAAAAAGACAAGAGAAAACAAGCTCTGTTGAGGATGTGGAGAAAAGGGAAACTTTGTGCACTGTTGGTGGGAATGTAAATTGTTACAGCCACTATGGAAAACAATACGGAGGTTACTCAAAAACTTAAAAATAGAGCTAACATGATCCAGAATTTCTTCTTCTGGGTATATATCAGAAGGAAATGAAATCACTATCTTGAAGAAATAGTTGTACCCCTCTGTTCATTGCAGGATTATTTACCATAGCCAAGACATGTAAACAACCTAAGTGTCTATCAATGGACGAATGGATAAAGAAAATGTAGTATACACACACACGCTGGAATATTATTCAGTCATAAATAAGAAGTAAATCTTGACTTTTGCAACAACATAGATGAAACTTGAGAGCATTAGGCTAAGTGAAATGAGTCAGATAGAAAAAGACAAATCCTATATGATCTCACTTATATGTGGAATCTAAAAAAAAAAAACTCACAGAAACAAAGAACAGATTGGTGCTTGCCAGAGATGGGGGTGGAGGAAATGGGAGAAGGGAGTCAAAAGGTACAAACTTCCAATTATAAGACAAATAAGTTCTGTGGATGTAATCTACCACATGGTGACTACAGTTAATAATACTGCCTTGTATATTTGAAAGTTGTTAAAAATTTAGATTTTAAAAGTTCTTACCACAAGAAAAAAAAGGAACTATGTGACGTGATGGATGTGTTAACTAAACTTATTGCAGTAATCATTTCACAATATAGACATATATCAAGTTATTATGTTGTACACCTTAAACTTATACAATATTATATATCAATTATATCTTTAAAAAGCTGGGGGAAAAAAAAGAATAAAAGTTCATTTCTGGAAATACGAAAACATTGGCTGGGGGCTGGCCTTGTGGTATAGTGCTTGGGTTTGCAGCTTCACTTCTGCGACCCGGGGTTCACGGGTTCAGATCCTGGGCGTGGACCTACACACCGCTCTTTGAGCCATGCTGTGCTGGCATCCCATATACAAAGTGGAGGAGGATTAGCACAGATGTTAGCTCAGGGACAATCTTCCTCAAGCAAAAAGAGGAGGATTGGCAACAGATGTTGGCTCGGGGCCAATCTTCCTCACCTCCCGCCCCCATAAACAAAAAGTTGGCAAAATATCCAATACTGATCTGTAAAATACAACTTCAGAGTTTGTCATAAAGAAAATAAATTATTAACAAGGTAGTTGAACTACATATCTCATTGGTCTTTGTATTAGAAACACCATTTTTTTGTATATGCATTTATTTATCCAAAGACAATACCACTTAAAATTTCAGTAGGTATACATACATTATTGTGGTTAACAAATAACAAAAAAGGAAGACTGTAATTTGAAAAAATCTTATCTGAGAATACCTTGTAAAATTAGGTAATTTAAGTATCTGGCCTCATCATAGACAAAACGGTTTGTAGCATTTCTTCATGAACTTATTGAACTATTTGCCTAAAGTAAAAACACATAGATTACCAAATTATCACAGTTAACTTAGGGAAAGGCTAAATCCTTTCGGTTACCAGTACTCTTCAATGCCCCCAATCCATCCACCAGGGACTCCAGCATATTTCTAATAGTTTCTCTCTGAAATCAAATCAATCAAGCCTCAACCTACTAGGGAATACTATTTTTGGAAATCTAGATAATTAGGCCATATTAAAACATTTGAAATCTTTGAATACTCTAAAAATTATAACACCTTATACTAATTGGCTTATCATACTTATTTCCCTCTTCTATTCACTCTCCCCTGATCCAAATTCCCTCCTTTCAAACCCTTGCCAATCTATTAATTGGTGTACCCTATACATGTTAAAAAATCCCAATGCATTTTTAGCATCTTCTCAGAAAGGGCACAGTGTAATTATGGCTCTGCTCCAAGAAATTACTTCCCATGAAGACAGACCTATTAAGTGATTGCTACTCAGTCTTCAAAATCTCATCTGCTTTGAGTGTAGGAGATGGGCTATGGTTCCAAATTTCCCTAAATTCCACTGCAAGACCATGTTGAAACTAATTCTGTCCGCCTAGTCTATGACATTTCTTTCCTTCTTCCTCTTACTGACCGATATCATAGACACTCAGTCTCATTGGTTGACTATCAAGGGAATTCAGCTCAAAGTCACTTTCTCCTTCTCAGAGCTCATTCAAAATTAAACTTCACAAAAGTTGTGCCATTTATATTTTCTACTTATACCCGCATCATTTACTCTGCAAATTCAACTGGTTTCCACTGTAATTTTTTCACAATGGTTTTCACCAAGGTCAGAATACAGTACAAATTTTTAGCAAAACTTTCAAAGCCCTTCATGACCTACTTGATCCTGGTATATTTCTTCAGTATAACTCTCTGCCTCAACTTTACTGAATTGTATTCAGCTGTATGATAACATGTAACTAACGGTTTTAGAACAGGGCTCTCGCTATCCCAGGAACGGGTTCCCTTCCTCTGACACAACCATCTGCCACTTAGTTACCTCCTAATCATCATTCTTGTCTAAGCTCAAATGTTGTATTCTCTAGACTTCTTCCATAAACCTTTCTAGACTAAGCCTTTCTTCTTCTATGTGTTCTTTGAGTACCAAATGTATATCAATATCATACTTTTGTCTCACTTATTAAATTACTTTTTCATATGTCTATCTTAGTAGGTTGTACATTCTTTAAAGCTTTGCACTATATTGTTTAACAATGTATTCCCATTCACTTTTTTTTTTTGTGAGGAAGATCAGCCCTGAGCTAACATCTTCCAATTCTCCTCCTTTTTTTTTTTTTTTTTTGCTGAGGAAGACTGGCCCTGGGCTAAACATCCATGCCCATCTTCCTCCACTTTATATGGGATGCCGCCACAGCATGGCCCAACAAGCGGTGCGTCAGTGCACTCCTGGGATCTGAACCGTCAATATACTAGTGATCCATTCACATTACTCAGAAATCAGAAAGTGTGCAATGCTGAAACGCTACCGTTGTCATAGTTACCACTTCAGGCAAGTTTGTCTTGACTTTAAATACTTTATGTGTTTCGTGCTTCAGTCAGGAATATAGTTACATTAGAGAAACAACTAGTTAGCAGCTTAAAAACAGAAAAAAAAATTTTTTGTTCGTTAAAGATCTGAGGTAAATCCATCTTTTTTCCACAAAATTCTCAGGGACCCAGGTGCCTCTCTTTTAATTTTTTGTTTTGATTTATTTTGTTTTAGTGTTCACTTTTCATGGCCTCGATTCTCAAGGTCACCTCACTTGTTTGAGATACTCCAGATCCAATCACAGGGAGTAAAGTGGATATTAGTTGTCATACTCCTGGAAGGTGAAATGTCACTTCTATGCCATGTCCATAACTCTATGCAATGGGGAGATATTTATTTATTTATTTATTTATTTATTTATTTATTTATATTTGGTGGTGAAGATTAGCTCTGAGCTAACATCTGTTGCCAATTCTCCTCTTTTTGCTAAGGAAGATTGGCCCTAGGCTAACATCCATGCCCATCTTCCTCTACTTTATATATGGGATGCTGCCACAGCATGGCTTGATAAGCAGTGTGTAGGTCCATGCCCAGGATCCAAACCTGCAAACCCCGGGCCGCTGAAGCAGAGTGCACGAACTTAACCACTACACCACTGGGCTGGCCCCAGGGAGATCTTATACTTTGAGAAAACTTGCCGTCTCTGCTTCACATGGTTGTATATGTTTTTTTCCCCAAGTTATTTTTTACCCATAATTAGTAACATTAGTGGCCCTAAAGTGGCTTTTGGAAGCTCATGATACTACACTTATATAAATTCTGTGAGCATCGGCCTTGTGAGAAATACCACAGTGTGTGGTGTTTGTTATAACAAAGATGAGTAAAACATGCCCCCTTTTCTCAAACAATTTCTTATCTAGTGAAAAAGAAAAGTTGAAAATAGGTACATAAATCAAGTCAGACATCAAATAAGTGATAGAAAAGAGTGGCAAACATGTGCTAAGTAGCACAGCACAGGAAAAATTAGGTATATTGTTTAACTTTTCCCACCCAGTGGTGTTAGATGGTTCCTTGGGATGAACAAATCATTTTTTTTCCCTCTAATCTCTCTTAGCCAATGCCTTCATTTGGAAATGTTCTTCAAATACAATAACCATACACTGGTACACTATATACCTTGTTGAGCATGGTATTACCCCCTGATTCCCATTATTGAGGACAGGTGTTACACACATCTTGTTTCACCATTTTGACATTTTTGCATTACTTATTGTTATCCATTAGCACGTATCCCATTAGCTTTGGATCATAACACTGATCACAGAACTCTATGAGGTTATTTTTTCACTTCTCATTCTCTCCCTTGATAGTCACATTTACATCAATAGAGACACAATCTAAATTATAGCAGCTCAGATCTAGGTATGATCATAAAATATCATTTTGCTCAGCTCCTTATTTTACAAGTCAGGAAACAGAGACCCAGAGATTTATCTAGGACTCTAACTTTCCATACTCTCAGCACAGTGTATTTACATGCTTTCCAAGAGTTTATCTTCTGGCTGATCTGGACTATGAACTCAAAACCTCAGTTTCCAAGTATATTTAGAAAAGGCACAAATGACGAATGTATAATGCACTTTAGACATATCTTTCTTCCATATTTAAAAGAAGATAGTTGAAATAATAATAGTTTCAGTACTTATAAAAGTTTATTATCAAATAATACATCTGTTTAAGTACAGCTCATTCCTGGTAAAAGAGGTGCTATTTTAGAATTTGGCATGAAAGTTTGCTAAATGTTCATTAGTTAGAATGAACATACTAAATTGGGCAACTCTTTCAGCCTATTTCTGGGTAGAGAAATAAGAGATAGCCCAAATTCCTATGCATATTTGTTAGTTTTGTTTTGTTTTTCAGTTATGGGGTCAGTTATGATAATATCACCCCAGAGTCTTACTCACTTATAGATAGTGAATCAGCTCTCGCAGAGAGAAATACATTTGGTTTCATTTAGCAAAAAACTAAATGTTCTGAAGATTTAATGATACAATTTTTATATTTGTCCATTCAGCTATATTATTACTTACTATGAAAAAGTTGGAAACAATATTAGCAAAGGTCCTGTACATATTTTTTTCCTGGAGATTTAGTTTGATAAAGCGGATAAAGTATTGTAATAGGGTTTAAGAAACTTTGTTTAAGAACTTTCTATGACTACCTAAATTGTCTTGGCCTGCTAATGTCAGCTCTATGAATATCAATTTCCTTATTTAATAATTAACAGGCTTGAACAACTTTTAAAAGACACTTTGCCAGGGGGCCTGCCCTGTGGCTTAGCGGTTAAGTGCGTGTGCTCCGCTGCTGGCGGCCCGGGGTTCGGATCCCGGGCGCGCACCGACGCACCGCTTCTCTGGCCATGCTGAGGCTGCGTCCCACAAACAGCAACTAGAAGGATGTGCAGCTATGATGTACAACTATCTACTGGGGCTTTGGGGAAAAAAAGGAGGAGGATTGGCAGTGAATGTTAGCTCAGAGCCGGTCTTCCTCAGCAAAAAGAGGAGGATTAGCATGGATGTTAACTCAGGGCTGATCTTCCTTACAAAACAAAAAAAAAAAAGATACTTTGCCAGTGTATAACCATGATCAGTAAACTTCTACAAACCCTGTAATAAGCTAGATTCTAGAAGAACATAGAGGAATAAATCCTGCCACTGTCATGTGAAGTTCATTACTGCTGCAGAGGAATAACTAGCACACATATAAACATTGTTTCACAAGCCGGCAACCACATTTCAGGATCTGGTAATAAGCATTGGATGTCCAGAAGTTCAACCTCATCCACACACCTGCAGATAACAAGTCTCTTGGGAGTCTGACTTACTACTAAAACTCACATGGTATTGATGGATGAATCAGAGTGATGATTTATTAATCTAGAGAAAACATACAACTAATAAATTTACCATAACATTTAATTTAATTGGCCCATTCAATTTTTCTCTATTGAAGAGTTTACAAGGAAAACTGAATTATAATCCAAGGGCTGCTTGTTGAGCGTGTAAGCAGAGAAATAGAGTTCAGCAGGTTTTTAAAAGTATACAATTACACAGCAGCCCAAAACAGTTTTGTAAGTTTATAGTTCTCAAAATAGCTGGGCCACAAACTCTTTGTTCCCTGCTATGGGAAATAAGAAACCTGTGCCAGAATATAAATTGAAATCTCAGCTGACCTAAATAGAATATTATTGATCTACTTGATTTAAATTATAACACAAACTCCTTTTACTACAGTAACCCACTAACACATTTTGCAGACCACACTTTAGACAGCGCTAGAATATAGGACCACCATACGTGAAGCAATGGAGACACAAGGATAGCAATATCCAATTTTATACCTGTTTTTCCAGGCTTCCCACTTCAAATCCTTTATCTGGTCACAAGATCTTTCATCAGACTACTTGGAAATTAATAGTAATACTGTTTTTGTCGTTAAAGTCACACTCCAGATATGTTTTCCCACAGCTACACCAATTAATGTAACCTGATATAAGTATTCCAAAATTTCTTCACCCTCAATAGCAGTTGCCTTTAGTATCCTTTCATATCTTTTTGGCACTTACAATTTCTGTGATGGCTGCCCCAAATTCCAACTTTCAGCCTCATAACTTTTTACCTTTGGTTCTTTTATGTCCACAACTGCTCTCTCTTCCCTTGTACACTGGCAGCGAAGTGCAGGCCGGAAGTGCTAGAAAATAATGCCCTTTGAGAACTGCCTTCAACCAATGACAGACGTGAGTTGGTGGAAAATCCTCATCCTACCCCTCATTTTGATAAGTCTTGGCCCTGCGTTGTCAATTGTTTCCTAGAATTTTTCAGCAGGATTGAGCTCCCTTTGCTCACAGTAGTATATTGTTTGCAACATTTATTGGTTCCTTCCCTTTCCTGTTTCATTTCCCTGTGCTCCCTCTAGTGTTCATGAATCATTACACCAGTAATCCACTTACACCCTATTATTTGTCTCAAAGTCTTCTTTTGGGAGAACCAATATAACGAAATGTGAAACCTACCCATTCACAAATAACCCACTGAGTTATTTCACTCAGTGCATAATTAAAATGGTCATATTTCTTTTTTTCTAATTTAAGAAGTTAATTTTTTGGGATCCTCACAATGTGTTCTATGCGCCGGCTCTAAAATCCAATTCTGGTAAAGCACGTGAACGTAAAATACCAAATGACAATTCCATACTAGATTTAGATAGTATTGTTTTAGCCCCTCAGAATGTAAGATCCTTAGAAGCAGGCGATGGTAAGAAGGAGACTTCACAGATGAATTGGGACTTGAGCAAGGTTTGAAGATGTATATGCATCTATGCATGTGCATGCATTTGGGAGCTAATAGACAATTTTGACTGCAGTAGGAATATGCTGAAAGAGTTTATAGATTTGAAAAGTGAAGAGAGCACATTGCAAGAGGTATGAACAACAGAGATAGGAATAAAGCAACCTGTATGCAACAGGGTATTGCTGATGGATTTTACAATAAAGAAATAACACATTTTAAATAATGTTGCAGTCTAGGGACATAAATCTAGCCTATAGTACTGGCATGACTGTGAGTAAGAAGAGAAAGTGGGGTAAAAAACAGCTTATCTATTGCTAAAACTGTAGAGCGGAAAATATATTCCAGGTTACCCAATACCTAGGCGTGTCGCATCCAGGGCTCAGGCACACTTTAGGAGGCATTGATGACATTGGAAAATAGAGATTAGATAGACTGGAAAGATAGGCAAAGATTGTCTTCAAGCAACAAGACATTAAGTAGGCGCTAAAGAGAGATCTGAGCATGTGAGCATCACACATCATCACATATAAATACAATCCCCAGAAGCCCTGAAGGTTGTTCTCACCCAGGTTTAAAGATAAGAAATAAGGACTCAGCCATGAAGATGTTTTGGTATCTTAGGATTAAAATAGCAAAAGAGACCATAATTCCAGAAGACCAGATATATGAGAATGGTAACCACCCAGGAACTCAGGCACAGGAAAGCAGACATGCACTAGACACAAAGAGACAAAGTGGTGGGGAAGGACTAAGTACAGAAGAACGAGACATGTACATATGCACTTTAATCAAAAGAAAAATCCAGAGCAATATCAGAAATCTAGAAATGAAGTCCAAAATAGAGGTCAGGGATGAAAATACAATTTCATTTTATATCCATATGATTTTAAATAAAAGACACATATATGGTTAATTGCAATGTTTTTTGCATTCAGCAGAAAGGCTTATAAAGCAGCCTCTCCCCTTCAGGGAGAGTATTAGAGTCTAAAGGTGACATAGTTTTAAAAAATATATCATTACCCCGTTAGGATAGTACATAGTAAAGAGACAGGAGAAGCGTGACGTGATGCATTGAGGGATTTAAACCTCACGCAACAGACAGACTGGCTGGGTTTAATTCTTAGCTTCTCCAGCAGGGAAAATTTCTTCAATTCTCTAAGTTTCAGATACTTATTTGATAACTACAATTATTAATAGTACTTGCCTCATGGGGTTTTGGGAATTTAAATAATGCAATGTATACAAAGTTCTTAGCACAATGCTTATTATCAATGCCCACCAGCCAAAGACCACAAGGAATCACCTAAGTGAAAGAAAGTTGGGTTTATTCGCTTACTGCAGCAGAGGAGAAGGCATACCATGGGGAGCCAGGAGGCCTCTCAGTAAGAAAGATTTAGATGAGGCTTATTGGAGAGTTTTGGTTTAGGAAGGATTTGTTCTAGATTGTGAGCACTCAGGGATGGAGTCCATTTCATGATTGAGTGTCTTAATTTTTATCTCAGGTGCAAGAGGGAAAAAACACAGCTAGGGTTAGTATAGGTAACCCTGTCCATAGGTAAATCATAGGTAAAGAAGCAGTAGTGACACATGTTAGTCAAGAGAGGGGCAGGTTTGGTTCTTTTTCCGATTGTATGGTATCCTTCTCTTTGTGTTCAGACATGATTACTGATAGTTCTGCTTTTCTCTTTTTGCACCACAGCCACAGAGCGGCTCTGCCAATTATTCTGAATTTCTTGTAAAAATTCTTTATGTTCAGTATTGTGGTAGGTAGGCTTCTAAAACGGTTGGCAATGATCCATGCCTCCTGGTATTCATGCCCTTGGGTAATTTCCTTCCCTGGATGTGGCCTGGACCTATAACTTGCTTCAAATGGACATAATACTGCAATAGTGAAGGGATGTCACTTCCAAGATTAGGTTATAAGGATTCTGACGTCCGTCTTGCTAGCACCCTTTCTCTTGCTGGCACTCTCTTGCTCTTTCTCTTGACTTCTTGGCTAGTTCTTTTTGAGGAAGTAAGCTATCATGTCAGAGAGGCTCACATGACAAGCAACTGAGGATTGTCTCTCGCTAACAGCCAGTAAGAAATTGAAGCTCTTGGTTCAAGAGCTCACAAGAAAATGAATCTTCCCCACAACCACATGAGTGAGCCTGGAAGTATATCCTTCCCCAGTGGACCCTGAGATGATTACATCTCTGGCCAGCACTTTGCCACCTGTGAGAAACTCTGAAGCAGAGGACCCAGATAACCTGCACCTGGATTCCTGACCCACAGCAACTGTGAGGTAATAAATGTTGTTGGCTCAAGCCACTAAATTTTGAGGTATGTTAATTGGTTACTATATAGGAAAGAGTTAATTCAGCAGGGCTGGGTTGCTCAAATCTGGCACCTTTCCAAGAAAAGCCTGTCTTTAGGATTGGCTCTTGGCCAGCTCCTGAGACAGGAACTCTGAGCCTTTGGAATATTCTACGAATTAAGAGTGTTTTGTTCTGCCTGAGGCAGTGGGCCACACAGTACCAGTTAGATCATGTAGTTTATGCTCACAAAGTGATGTAAGGTGAACATGTGATTTTGCTCTTGTGGGTCTGGAGTATATTGACCTGAGGTCATTCATGAAGGTGCTTCATGTCTTTGCTGATTTTAATCTATATTCTTTCACCATATTCCTGAGTCAACAGCTTTTCTGAGTCCCTTGAGAACTTCTAGCGAATCGTTGAGCCGGAAAGTCATCTTGGGACCCCACAACACAGTCACGGAGCAAAGCCTAGCTGGCTGCTACCAGCTTTCCTCACTTTAAAAAAAAAATCCAAAAGTACATATATAATAAATGCACAGTAAATGTTAGCGTAGTAATTTATTTGCAGGCCCTGGGGAATAACATACCTTAAATACCCGAAACAAAACTTCCTCTCCCTGGCCAAAACAGGCTCCACTGACTTTCTTCTCCTAACTTTACCTTTTCCCTTTTATCAGTAAAATATAAACACTGATTTTCAAGCATACCTAATGCTCTTTTAATTATTAGTTACTATTAATATTTTTAGTAATTATAAAATATTTCAATGCTTCCTGTTTCATTTTTACCATGTGAATAAAATTTCTGACTACAAAATAGGTCATATTTGTCTCTTTATTAATCCAGCTATTATGATGATCTCTTTATTCTCAAAAGTATTAGCTGCTGCCCATTTGAATTCTAATTTTTTTATTGAAGAGAATATTATAGTGTCATAGATTTGAACAAAACCACTCCTTTTTTTCTTGATCCTTTATTTGCAAAACAAAACAAACCAAAAATTGAAGCTTTGAGCTTGCCTTATGAAAGCAGATTTAATTATTGTTGTATGTATTCATTTGAATTGATAAAAAAATTGCGTTTTAAAGATGTGTTCAGATATATTTCACTATCCTTAATCTATTATTAAATGCGATTATTTTTAGGATTTGGTTTTCCTAGTACTATTCTGGCATATGGATTTAAAGACTTTAAAATATTGTATACTAAAAATAACAGATGTTGCAAGTGTTTTCTTTAGTGCCTTTTTAATTTTTTAAAACCTCTTTAACATACTCTCTTTTACTGAATCCCTTGAAAGACCCATTTAGTTTTCATGTGATAACTATTAAAATACATTCAGCACTATCAGCATAAGTGAACCATATTACCTAGTATCTAAATAGAATTATCTCATTTGAAAATAATGTTAAATTTAAAGAACTATACATTTTTCACAGAAAGAGACATAAGGGAAATAAGTTACTGTTAAAATATTTTTGAAACTTATGCTATGCCAAGAAAGGAACTAAACTGAGATTGTTTTCTTTTGTGCATGATGTTAATTTGTTTTTCTTTTGTTTGGTTTTTTTGTTTAAATATTTTGTTATAAAAATTTTATCTTAATTTCACATTCTTTGCCTCTCTGTCTCTCTCTGTGTCTCTGTCTCTCACTGTTTCTTAGTTTTGAAAATTTGTGTGCAATTTATAAATGCCAATTATGGCTGAAATGTCTTTAATAAAAATTTTTTTAAAAAAGTTATTTGTAATTGGTTTTTGCACTCAGAACCACCTTAAGAGACGTTCACATTCCTAAGATCTGAATCATGTTCATATTTTTTAACCCCTGGACAGTGCATTTATTAGTTGGCAAAATAAACGGATTTTCTCTTATTGTTCACCATTTTAACTTACTAAAGTGCTTTTGAACTAATTTTCCATTTAATTATCATTTTTTAAATGAAATATACCTTTGAAATATTATTACAGAGATAGGGCCATCCCTGGTGGCCTAGTGGTTAAGTTTGGTGCGCTCTCCTTTGGTGGCCCAGGTTCAGTTCCCAGGGCGCAGACCTACACCACTCCTCTATCAGTGGCCACACTGTGGTGGTGGCTCACATACAAAATAGAGGAAGATTGGCAACAGATGATAGCTCAGGGCAACTCTTCCTCAGCAAAAAGAGGAAGATCGGCAGCAGATGTTAGCTCAGGGCGAATCTTCCTCAGCAAAAAAAAAAAAAAAAAAAAAAAAATCATTACCGAGATAAAAAGAACACTATGTTAGGAGGAAGAGAAAGCATTAATATTGGGTATTATTATTGGGTATTATTGGATAAGTCATGTAAACTCTCTGAATCTCAGTTTCCTTATCTCTTTAAAGGCCAAGGCCATAAAATTCTACTTTCTCCTGATAAATATTACAGCTCTTGCAATTCTTGCCACACAATCAAGCCAGCATTGCTGTTGCTTATGAATATTATGTGCCCACTAAACTCATGGTTTTACCCTCTTTCAGAATAGGATTTCCTCTCAGGCTTACTCTCCTAAATTGTTGGCAATCGTATTTTTCTCAGCAGTTCTGCTGATATCATCATGCTCCAATTTTTCCTTCTTCTTAACAATACCCTAGAACTGCAGAATCTTAGGATGCTAGTTGTGTTCAGGATTTAAGGGATCATTCAGCCCTGTGTTTCTTTTCAGAAGCGCTATTGACATTTGATGGGGATAATTCTTTAAGCGCACTTGCAACCTTCTCTCTGTGGTGCATTTAATGTCCCCGGTGCCCCGGTCCTAGACCCCAGTAGTAGCCATAGCCCTCTCTCTCCAGATCATTGTGATAAACCCTTGCTCCATATTTCCATTTCCAATTTGGCCATAGTGGGGTGATAAAATAAGCCTTTTTATTAATTGTAACTTGAGAGTATAACATCACAGGAACTTAAGTCATTCTCCCCAAATCAAATACAAGTGTGAATAGATTCTAGAAATGACAGCGAGGACATCTTTATAATCACAAGACAGAATCCCTTCCAAAATAACAATATTTCTTTGTAGCTGTAGCTTAATCATTCATTTTTTGTCTTTATAAAATTATGATTGGAATAAAATATTTTGTCCTCAGCTTCTTTCAAAAGCAGGAATTGCTTTGCTTTCTTCTTCCTTGCCCATTTCTCTTATATCGACATTCCTGCATTGGAAATTTATATTTGCCCTAACTTTGTTGAAAAGTCCTTTAATATCTTATGTAAACTTGAATTTATTCTATTTTCTGCAGCATCTCTAATCTCTAATACATTAATGTCCATTTTGAGGTTATATATTTTTACTTTGTCCTCTTTATCAATTTCTTCAATACATTCTATTGTAAGGCTTTTTAAACTATTCTTTTTCTTGCGTTGCTCTTTTTCTTATTTTTATTCTCTACCAAAGCACATCTTGAATTTCTGCATAAATAGAGTATGAAGATTGACTCCACTTGTTTTTGTCTTTTTCATTCTTATTATTGAAATACAGAGACCATCAGCTATAAAATGCTCCATTCACCCAAACTTGCCTAACTGGAGTGATAGGCCAACATATAACAAAAATATTTGTTCTGGAATTATCCTTTATTTCCTTTTGCCAAACAAACAGGGGCCCATTAATTTGCATACAAATATGGTTTGGAGTGGTACATGTAGAAATTATTGCCATGCTCTTATCTTACCTTTCTGGGGTTTTTCCCCAACAAAATGACACCATGAGAATTCTTTCCCCAATGAGAGAGTGTTGGAAGCGTTGGAATTAGTCTGCAGGCTGTGGGTATACTGCCCCAGGCGAATCAGAAGTGCTTGGGCTCTGCCTGCTACTGTTGGTCAACAGCTCTGCACCTTAAGTGAATCCTCAGCCAAAAAAAAAAAGTTTATGGAAGCAGCTAAGTGTAAGACAAATAAAAATAAGTGGTAATTTGGGTAATTTGTTTTAAAATGTCTCAAAGGAGAATTCAGTGGGAAGTATTGGAAGCCCGCCAAGCTCTCAGGTATGGTCTTAATATCACCGACTAGGTGCCTCCAGAAACTCAAAGGTGGGTTTGAAAGCAATTAACTGTTTTTCCAAGTTGTTTCTGTTCCTTTTGTGTGTTAAGGAGATGTAACCACCAGCCATCCTGAAACTGACCAAGTGAGACACTCAAGGGAGATGTAACCACCAGCCATCCTGAAACTGACCAAGCCTCACCATGGGCACTACGCCCATGACCTTTGCCTTATTTGTGATGCAAAGATCTCTCCAGGAAGAGCTTAGGCCTCATTATGTGGAAGCATATTCTCCAACTGAGCCTGTGCAAGCGAATACCTGCCTCTCCCTTTTGAATATTCATTCCCCAATCAATAAAAGTTCCTGCTTCCTTTTGTTTGGGGATACCATGACTTTGGAAATGCTTTCCTCATGGCCTCCTGTTTGCTGCAAATAGCACTTTGTGAGACAACTTCCACTGACCGTAGAGTCTTATTTAACTCACCAGGAGGCGAACCCACTTGGTTCAGTAACATTAAGAGTGAGTTATAACAACTGTTTAAGCTTATCTGCTACTCAATTTCTGTACCTGTACAGCCCACATTTACTTTCCCATTTTCCTATATTTTATTAGGGAATTGATTTGGGCAACTTTTAGATGTAAGAAGGATTAACACTTGAGACTTTGTGAAGGTGAATTACTCACAATTTGGGTTTTATGGGCTTCAGACATGTCTTTTTGAAAGATCGTTAACAAGCCATCCTCGCATGAGATATTTACCACAGCAGAATGGACCAGTGTGTTTCCTGGTATATGTGCTTCTCTCTCATCTCCCCATTTGAGTATATTTATACAATTATTGGATATATATGTGACATCTTTTGTCAGTTTTAATTTCTCTCTTCATGTCATTTTGATGAAAAATATTTTGAAAAGGTCAGGTTTCTTTTGATTTGTTTTGTAATTTTCAAATATTACAAAATCTGAATAAAGGCACAGAATTTTTTTTTTTGAAGAAGAAGAAGATCAGCCCTGAGCTAACATCTGCCAATCCTCCTCTTTTTGCTGAGGAAGACTGGCCCTGGGCTAACATCCAGGCAATCTTCCTCTACTTTATATGGGATGCTGCCACAGCATGGCTTGACAAGCGGTGCGTCGGTGCGCGCCCGGGATCCGAACCAGCAAACCCCGGGCAGCTGCAGCGGAGCATGAGCACTTAACTGCTTGCGCCACCCGGCCGGCCCCAGGCACAGAATTTTTAAAAGCAGAGGAAAATTTCGTTACAATTAGATTAGTTCAATATAGTAGGTCA
This sequence comes from Ceratotherium simum simum, assembly GCF_057802395.1. Lineage (NCBI taxonomy): Eukaryota > Metazoa > Chordata > Mammalia > Perissodactyla > Rhinocerotidae > Ceratotherium > Ceratotherium simum. Next base: position 48,392,370 of record NC_141911.1, read on the forward strand.
CTGGAACTAAACACCGTAGCAGATGTAGAGTCATATAAGACAGTATTTGCCTTCAAGCATCATCATCTATTGAGATAAAAGGGATTAAAAAAGTATCAAGAGGGGGCCTGCCTGGTGACGTAGTGGTTAAGTTCGTGCGCTCCTCCTTGGCAGCCTGGGGATAGCAGGTTTGTGATTCCCGGTGCCAGCCTATGCACCACTTATCAAGCCATGCTGTTGCAGGTGTCCCATGTATAAAGTAGAGGAAGATGGGCATGGATGTTAGCCCAGGGCCAGTCTTCCTCAGCAAAAAGAGGAGGATTGGCAACAGAAGTTAGCTCAGGGCTAATCTTTCTCACTAAAAAAAAAAATTGTATCAAGAAAATATATATTAGTGCTATGGGGAATCAAAGGACAGAGCATTCACACATATTGAAAATCAGAAAATACCCATGTAGAATGCTGAATCTCAGAGTTTTTAATAATAATGAAGATAATGTATTATTTCATACACAAATATTTTTAAATAATTTGACACAGCAGCTGAAAATACTAAAGTAGTCTTTGCATATTATATATTTAATTTTCACATATTTTGCCATGATGCACATTTCTTTATTTTGAGCTCGTTATCAAAAAAGTCATTTTCATAATTTTCTTAAATGCATTTTTTTCATCTTGCTGTGAAATAATAAACACTACTGCCAAGAGAGATGTTATCTGCATACTGTAACATCAATCAGTTTCACAGCTGGAGATAGACTTCCTCTAAAAATAAATAGTGTAGGAAAACATACTTTATACTGTCAGGTCAGAGAAGAAGTTTAATCAATAACAAAACAGGTTAGAACCACTGTATATGTCTGTATGGCAAAGACGGAGAAAGAGATGGAGAAGAGTCTGGAAATTGACTAAATAGTCGCACAATCGTAATTGATTTTTTTTCCTCAACTCCTTTGAATCTTACATGGACTTCTGAATTAAATAATGCTACGTGAAAACTATTACAGACCCATCCAGGAAAAGGAAATATTTTACTTATATTTGAAAACCCTGAAACAGATAATCCTTTAGCAGTTTCCTCTTTCTTCTTTTGCAAAAATGCTTAAAACTCCACTTTTTCATTCCTTAGGTTTAATCTTCAATGTTCCATTTTCTGCCAAGACTTATCCGTTTTCCAAATAGACTAGTGTGGTTGCTTTTGTTTCATTTCTTCATAGAATCCTGTACTCCCTCTTTCCTATCACTTACCACACTTAGTAATAGTTGTTCTTGCTTCTCTCACTTCGCAAGATTTCTAATCGTTTTGAGGGAAGAGGGCTTCTTTGTCTTGCTCACCATTGAATGTTTCCTGCCTAATACAGTGTGAGAAACTGCAGATGTATAATAAGAATGTATGAAGTGAGTAAGTGAATTCTAATTCCTTGAACTCAATTGGCTTATCTTTCAAAAACTTGGAAATATCTCCTCCAGTTATTTTTTCTGCCTCCCATTTTGTTCTCTCTCCCCCCACTTCTCTATTATTTTATTAATACTTAATCACTTGTTAAACAACTAGGTATTAATGTCTACAGTACGTTAGGCCATTTGGACTGTAAGAGTGGACTATAGTGGTAATAGTGGACAAAAAATGGTATGCTTCCTACTATGATTCAGAATAGCATTCATCATGTTTCAAGATAAAGGAATTCTATGTTTTTTGTTTGGTTGTGGTGACAGAATACCAGCATCCAGTTACTAGGTATTTTTCTCTATTTCATATTGTTTTGGAATCAATATATCATTGGGGAATCATGCAAGGAAATACAAACAAATAGCTCAGATAGTTAGAACTGATGATCTCAGACCAACCAACTGATCTCAGACCAACCAAAAGTAAGACCCCTTCTTACTGTTTCCTTGGACAAATTATGTGACCTCTTCAAGCCTCACTTTTGCTATGCAGGAATCCGCATGATATGTAATAAAGATGTAATGAGATAACTTACATAAAACATTTAGTAATACCTTATACGTTATAAAGGGTCAACGTTCACTGACTTTTGCTACTATAAAACAACTGGTATTCCTCAGAGAGCTATGTCTGTTCAACTGAGATGATCTATTTTTCATTGATCTGAAATCATTTAGTTATGATGTTTTCTAAGGGCAGACATTTGTATGGAATAGATCTTTAAAGACATTTATTTCTTCAATTTTATTAGAATGATAGAAATATATTTATCATATGTAATAGAACTATTATGAACTTGTTAGGCTTTTTCAATTTATGTAACCTGAATAAGGATAGATACATATATTAATATATTAATTAATTTGTATATATTAATACACTGTGGTTATTTTTGTGCAGAATGATTATACTTTCACTCAAAACTGCATATATTTATGTTCTATCTTTTTGAACATTTGAGCTGCCCTAATCTGTCAATGGAAAGGCTAGATCCTCAATTCTGTGGAACTTCATTAATATAGTCTCAAAATGTTTTCAAGTTACTTCTCTTTTTTACTAGAGGATGAATCATCCTGTACCTTCCTATTATAAAGCCTATCACTGACTCACATTTTCGAAATTGCATACATTAACGTACTGTGACTGTTTATATTTTAATTTTAGTCTCTCATTTTCTTCATTAACAGCTATCAAGAACCATTGAAAATATACAAAAATATAGGAGATAAAGTAAACACACTTGGATTGTTTCTTTTTTGGGGGGCGAGGGTTGGGATACCGGGTCATTCACTCATTGCCTTGTATATGCGACCCTAAAAACAAACCGAAAGGAATACACCAATTTTTACGATTGAACATAAAAATAATAACCCCGTACAAACTTATCATTTATTTGTCAATACAAATCAACTATAGCTGTTGTTTTATCAAGTATAAGGAAGTAAAAAAATGTCAACTTTCCCCAAATGTATTGCAACTTTTTTAGGAAACTTCCTGTAAAATTTAAATTCTAACAAGCACTTTGGCATCTGTTTTAGGGGCCTGTTATTTCCAGTTACTTTAAATGATTCTGAAACCAAACATAAAAACTAAATTTTCAAAATAGATGGCCTTACATGATATTTGCTTGGCCTTTAGCAGTGAGATATCAGCCTAATGAGGTAGCAGCAAATGTTTGGCATGTGTGGAACCAATTTGTTTTTCAAACATTGTTAGCCTTGCCTGTTTCAATAAATGGTCTGTGTGAACTGAAATCTTTTACTTCCTCTCTGGGTAACAATCAGATAGGTGGGTGATGGTTTCTCAATGGGGATATTATTCGGTATGAATGAAAGTCACTTGTTTCCCAAATGACAGAATCAAGATGAAGATGGGATAACAGATGTAACCCTGATATCCTAATATCTTGTCCTATCTCATCCCCAGGCTCTCCTTGTCCTCTCGCAGGCTTTAACAGGAAGCCATACCATACTCACCTCCATAAATATCCACTCACTACATATTGACATTTGTGTACCATTGTGTACACGTTGTATTATCTACTATACTTCTGGTATAAAAGAAAGTGCCCATATTACAGTATTATGCATCTTCCGCATAACTATAGAAAAGAACAGGTCATCATAAATCCACTATAGTTGTCCAATCTGTTAGCTAGATGAGCAGGGACATTGCAACCCAAATGTTCTTATACTGGCCATGAATAACAAGAATAAAAATTATAAAACAAGATATTCTACTTTCTACACATTTACATGAGTGTATTTTTTCTAGATTCTGTCTTCATATTTAATATTCTAATACTTTTAGTTTTGTTCATACTTATTTTATGTTGATTTATAATAGAAGCTGACATAATGCCTATGAATTTATGAAGATTCAAAATGAACTGCTACCACAACTACAAAACAGACATATCTGCTCTCACAAGAGTATGCTTTTGGCATCTATTAAATTTATTATAAAGTTTTCAAGCCATCTCCCCCTGCATAATATAAATTTTAAAAAGCAATTTAGAAATTACTCATAGAAAAGTGAATTGCCTAGCAATCCCATGAGTTAAAATTATGTCCTTGAGAAATCGCTTAAAATAAAACAGACTTCATTAAATGAGAAAAATAAATCCTTCTATTAACACAGCACCCAAACTCTAACAATACAAGTAACAAATCGCCAGAGGCCTCAAATCATAGGATTCTAACCAAGGTTAATTTCTGTAATATTTTGAAAACTGAGACATTGTAGTCTAGAGGAAAGAATATATTAAGTCACTAAGTTATCAAAATATCATGGGAAAATAACAGATTTAAGTTTTTACTATCCTTCTGATAAAGCCCCCTTGACTGGGCAATAAAGGACTAAGTTGAAGAATACTTGGTATATAGGTTTGGAAATCTTTGGAGGTATAAGGATTAAATTAATATAGTCTTTTTCCTTGAAGACAGAGAGTAGCAATTCATCTAAACCTTTTAGGAAAAAAATTTTTTTTTCTCATGAAGAAGTGATTCCCTTTATTGCTCTTTAAAGAGTGTATAATGAATGCTAAATAATTTATTTCCAAATGGAAATGCATCTTCAGAAAAATTCATATTAATCTAACTTTAATTTACTTCAAGTCAACAAATATTTATAGAACATTTATAATGTGCAAAACTCTATGCTATAAATTCCTAAGGGATATATGAAGATGAGTTAGACATATTCCTGTTTTGGGGAGTAAATATAGAAAGGAAAGCTTAATTACAAGGGAGTTAGACACATCTGAGCTGGGTGTTGAAGAGTTGGGATGATGTAAACAAGCAAAAATAAGTGGGAGATATTTCAGACAGAAGACAGCACAAGAAATAAGACAGGAGGAGCTGAACATATAACAAACTGATATAAAATTAAAACCTATTAACTTATTTTTTCATAGAAAATGAGTGCTTCCTCATGTATAGACACATTGCCCCCAGAACAACCCAGAATAAACAGAGGAGCTGTCATATAGAAGTGTATGTGTGTGGTGTGTTATAGATAGGAAAATAGTGGCCTTTCAGTTCGACTCTGCTGATTAGTAACAAAATTAGAAATGAATCCTGTTCTTTGGCTGCTAGAGCAATTCTCTTCCCACTATACTACGTTGCATTTCATATTACTTTTGGATTATATTGAATGAAGACTATTCTCCAAGCAAAATACAAGCTAAGAGGCTGAATATTGTGGAGTTAGGAGAAACATGTCTCAAGCAATTTGCATGAAACTGTCTAATTAATAAGTAACTAGAACACTGGCTCCAGTTAGGTTTCAGCTACATATAGTCATATTGAATAAACATGGGGTAAAGGAAAAGGCAAATAGAAGTCAAATTGCAAGGTCCCTGAGAGAAAATCTTCAACAATCGTGAGAAAGATTTCTAGAATGTAGGGTCAAATTCAGTCGTGGGGCCCAAATGTCGTGAGGGAGTTGTGATTTGGGTTTTCAAACAAATAACCTTTCAAATTATTTCTGTATCAAGGTGAGGAGACCCTCAGTTAAAAGAAATTAGAAGGAACTAAGGAAATTGCATAAAACAATTAAATTTCTTTTATAAATGGTTTCAATAATTTGATTCAGCAAGTATCTTCACTCAAGAATATTTATTGATGATATCCTGGAAACTAGAAATATAACAAACAACTCAACAAGAGTAGGTCTTAACAAACCAAAATACTTATCACAAAAACATTGATTCTTGAAAAGTATACTCTAAATATTTTTTTTTTATTAGTTTATACTTCAAAATTTACTCCCCTTTTCTCTGCATATTTTTATACAGATATCCATTCTATAAATAATCCCTTCTATGCACTTCTTTTTCTTAAAAGACACTTAGGTTTTTGTTTTTTTTAAGTTTTCAGTAATCTAAAAGTTCAGCAAATAATCAAATTTTAGCCATTCTTTCACATTATTAAATGAGAAGTTAAGTTCAATCAAGAGAACCAGTGTTTTGGAGGGTCCATACGTTTTTTTTTGTCTATATAGATGCGATTTGGGGTTTCCCAATACCACCCTCAGGTCAGTGATTTGCTGGAAGAACTCACAAAATTCAGAAACATCATTATATTACGGTTACAGTTTGTTAGAGTGACAGGACATAGAATAAAATATGAAAGAAAAGGGGCTGGCCTTCTGGCATAGTGGCTGAGTTTGGCAAGCTCTGCTCTGGTGGCCCAGGTTCACAGGTTCAGATCCCAGACACAGACCTACACCAATCATCAGCCATGCTGTAGTGGCAACCCACATACAAAATAGAAGATGGGCACAGATGATAGCTCAGGGCTAATCTTCCTCAAGCAAACAGAGGAAGATTGGCAACAGATGTTAGCTCAGGTTGAATATTCCTCACGAAAAAGGAAATATATATATATATATATATATCAAAGAGAGGAGGCACATAAGGCAGAGTTCAGGAGACACCAGATATAAACTTCCCAGTGTCCTCTCCCAGGGGAGTTGTGTAGACAGCGCTTATTTCTCCCAGCCAGGATTTGTGACAATGTACATGGAGTATTGCCAACCAGAGAATCTCGCCTGAGTCTTGATGTCCAGGGTAGTCCAGTGTTGTCCAGACATAGACACGGCTGTGTGGCTGGCCTTTATTCTCCAGCTCATCCAGAGATCAAGCTGATAATACCCGGCCCAAGCCTACCTCCATAAATCGTGTCATTAGCATAGACTATTCTTGTCCAAATCCCACAGGTAAACAAAGATCTTAACAGACAGGATATTCTAGGGATTTAGATGTTATCTTCCAGGAATTAGACAAGGAACAAAACCTTAACGTGCAGAGTTTGCACAACCCAGACTTGCAGAGTTAATCATTTACTGCATGATGGGATTAACTTTTTATAAAAAAACACACAAAAATTTTTCCTTTAGACATTAGAAACACTAAAATTCAGGGGGAGATAAAAACATATACTGATAACAGAAAACAGATTGAAGAATGCAAGCAGCCAACTTGATCTTTAAAGAGTAATCTATACTAGATGTCCCCACTGTCTTGCCTCTCATTCATTTCTCAGACCACAGTCAGCTGGCTTTTCTTTTCACCATGCTAGAGAAACTCCCCCATCACACTGAAGGCCACAGATAACACCTGGGACAATGAGTCCAGTGAATTCTTCAGTCCTTGACTTCAGACATCTGCAGCACTGGGTGCTGCTGATCACAAACCATGCTGTATTTATTTGCATTTTTGACTATGTAAAAAATATGTGTGCAAAAATCCAAACTGTCTACAAGTTTATATGATAAGTACTACTCCTAAGACCATTTTCTAAGCTAAATGATAATCAATGTTCACAGTTTCTTGTGTTTCCTTCCAGAAACCATCTACACACACACACACACACACACACACACAGACGTTTGTCTCCATTATTTATTCCAAGTGGTATATAAAATATATGAACCAATCTATTCCTTTTATTTAACATATAATTGAGATATTTACACATAAAATATAAAGGTAAAATACCTTGATTTTTACAACTGTAGAGAATATTCTCATATGACTATGGTATAACAGAATATTTAGGTTGTGTAGTTTCATTCTTTTGATATTTTTCAAGCTGCTATGATAAAAAATATCTTATTTGTTATTAGTTTAATCTTCAATTACATTCAATGACTTTGAGCATGTTTACTTATATTTATCAGCTCTTCATATTTCTTGATTCTACATTCTCTTTTATTAAAATCACTAGAACTCAATCTGTCATATTTGTTGTAAATATACATTTCCTTTTTGTTGTTTTTATTTTCACCATATTTTTGGTAAAATTTCTCTGCCAAAAAATTCTGTAGTGAAATTGATCTGCCTTTTCCTTCATAGTTTCTGGGGTTTATGTCTAGCTTAGAAAGAATTTCCAAACGACAAGATTATAAATGCTACTTTTTGCATTTTTAGTGCAGATTTTAGTCTGTACCACTTCATTGTTTTGAAATCTACTAACATTCACTTTGTGACCTAATATATAATCACTTTTTGCAAATCTTGCATAAGCACTTGGAAATATTATATAGCGTCTGTTTTAAGGGGTTGGAGTTTAATATGTAACTAATAAATTTACCCCATCTTAATTAGGTCCATAGTCTGTGCCCATATTTCTTATTTGCTTTGTATAGATCTAGTGGCAAGTTAAAATTTTAACATCATCATGAGTTTCTGTTAATTACTTCAATACAGTTTCTATACATAGTGTTTGATAAATTTTGATTCTGTTTTATACACAAAATTTTAAGTTTTTCTTTTAAAAATAATTTCTGTTTCATTATGAAATTCTCTTTTTCATTTTGTTTAAATTTTTTGCCAGTTTTCCAACTTATTTATTTATATTTGCATTCTTTTGGTATGTCATTTTTCTCTAAGACTATGTCTATCACTTTCATATTTATCAATAAGATGTTTGTATTTACCTTTATCTTGTTATATGCTTTTCATTTTGGATATTTCTTTGCTTTTTTATCTTTTACTATAGCTTCCACTACTGTCATGAGTGTGTGAATGAACATGCATACATTTGTGTTTGTGTGTTTTTTCCTGCTGAAAATTTAAAATTTAGACCTCTTTATTTTTTAATATTACTATGACTAACGTTAGCATCTACACCTTTAAGTAATATTTTTAAGATTTTATTAGTAGTTTTATTAGACTTAAATGGTTGCACAATGTTGATTGGCTAATTCTAATCATTGATCACCAGCCATGAAAGAACAGGAAATGAGCTTATCTAATTTATCACTTTGACTTTCACTATCCTAATTTTGGTTTGTTTTTTCTGTAACATCGTTTATAAATTTTTTAATTTTATCTCCATAATTATCATAATTATTTAGAAAAAGACTCAAGGGTGCTGTGTTGACTGATTTCTCTCGTGTCTAAAGATAAAACTTCATATTTGATGACTAGCTTGTCTGGATATCCTTATCCCTATTTTCCTTTGTTGAGTATTCTTTAGACATATCTCTACTATCTCTGAACCCTGTGTGGACATCTAAGGTCAGCCTCATTTCCCCTGTGTAGTAAAGAATTAACTCAGAAAGTCAGTGTTGTCCACACTCCATACATTCCAAAGAAAATGTGGCCCTTGTCTGGCTCCTGGGAAGTAACCTCTAAGTCCTTGGAATATCGTGTCTTGGAATAACAGTGTCTGTGTACCCGAGGGCCTTGGATCATGCTGCATAAACTCTGCCAACAATGTGATTTCTGGTGGCGGCCTTGGGCCAGGAGGTATCAGCTTGACCTCTGGAGGAGTGGGAGCATAAAAGTCAGCCATGCGGTGGTATGGTCAGTCAGCCATACTGATGTGAATGACCCCCCAATAAAAGGCCTGGACACCAAGGCTTAGGTGAGCTTTGCTGGCTGGCAACACTCCATATGTTTGGACACACATGGAGTATTACTAGGAGAAGTAAGTGCTGTCTGTACAACTCCATCATTAGAGGGCTACTGGAAGCTGGTGCCTGGTTTCTCCTGAACTCTGCCCTAGGGCTTCTTTCCTTTGCTGATTTTACTCTGTATTCTTCTTTCACTGTAATAAATCATAACCATGAATAAGACAGCTTTTCTTAGTTCTCTGAGTCTTTCTGGTGAGTCATTGAATCTGAGTACAGTCTTGGGAGCCCTTCAACCGTACCCCCTTTATAGTTACCTTGACCTTTTTGGCCTCTGGGGCATGGAGAACAGGAGGGGTGTTTGTCCATTTCAGGAAGTTGTTAATTTCACTATTTTGCTTTCAAATGCGTTTCTGTTTCAACTCTTCTCTTTCTCCTTGAAGGATGCCGATTATAGTTATGTCGGTTTTGAGTTATCTGGCTTCCGTACATATTTCCTCTAGTCATTTGTAACTGTTGATTTCCATTTTTTATTCCGGTGTTTTTTCAGGCCCATCGTCCACGTTTTTGACTGTTTAAAGCTGTGCCTGTTTTCCTTTTTTGCTGCATCTATGTGAAGATCATTTCTATGATTATTTTATTTTCTCTTCCACTATTTTCTTAATTCTTCTACCATCCTTTTCATATTTATCTTTGTATATTTTCTTTGAATTTTTACTGCAGACAAACCAGTTTGTTAATTTAATTGATTTCTTATAGCATTTACTCACAAGTCTGTGAGATACCTTTTCTGATGTGTAATTTTGGGGTGTATATCTTTTATCTCCCTACTGCCTTTTTCTTTTAATATTTTTTTCCTCTCTTTTCTTCAATATCATTTCACAGGTCGTATACTGGTTCGTTCGTGAATCTTTTTTTTAACCTTTGAAATGCGGGGTTACTTTTTTGGGCTGGCTATTTGTTGAAGGATGGTTTAAGTGAGGGGCCAGACTAAAGATTTAGGTCAGTTGGCCACATGGACTTTGACCCATTTTCTCTGAAGTTTTTCTCATGAATACTTTCCCTGAGGATAATTCTTTGCTCTGGTGTGGAAGGAACTAAGTAGAGAGAGCCCTAAAGCCTTGGATGCTCCTGATCCCTGCAGTGATTTAACGTTTACTTCTGCTGATCTGACCAAGACTGTCCTTAGCAGTGATTCCCACCTTCTTTTTCTTTTCTAACTTGTCCTGTTGAGAAGTTGGCTACATCTTAAAAAGAAGCAGATCTATGTGTTTTCTTTTTAGCATCCTCTCCCATCTTACACTGCCTTTTAAATTGTCTGAAACTAATTGCTTAAATCATTGAAACTTAAACATGGACAAAAGGGACTGTGATTTGTTTGTTTTTAACTCTATCTTAGAAGTTATTTTTCAATATATCCCTTGTTTCCTTTCCACCCACCCTGCCGTAGATCCAAATACTATTCTGGAATGTTCTCTAAGCCCTCTTCTGCATCCAAATCAGCAGCGAATTTTGGGTTTGCCTCTCAAGATGTATATTGCTAATGGACCAAAGCCATTTGGCAGTGCTCATCTCCTAAGTTCCTTTTGGTAGTTTCCAAAGATGTTTGATGTAAATGAGAGTTAACTGCCCCACACATTCACTATCATGTTAAAATGAAAGCAAATCTCAGAACAAACATTGTCCCACATATAGACAGCCAACAAACATATATTAGAGAGTAAATAAAAACATCTCATAAAATTCTGTGCTAGGAGTTTGACAAAATTCCCGTTCTCTGTCCTTTTAGGTTCTTTGAATCACAACTTCACATGAAAAGTCCATACAAAGCAGAGAATAATATTCTAGAGCCAAGATTCTGTTATCCTTAAGATTACCATCAGAGAAATAGCAATCCTTCAAAACCCATTTCTGGATATGGGTCTGTTTAGAGATCAAGCTTCTGGCTTACCTAAATTCTTAAGCAAATAGTGAGTATTCAAAAAACTTTAGTTTTTCCAAACCTAATGAATTTAAAATTGAGAACCGACTTCTAATAGTCGTCATGTTACTTAACAAATCAATGCTTTTACTAATAAAAACACATTTTTACTTCAAATTTGCTAATGAGCAAATGACTATTGATCTAGCTATGGAAAATAGAAACAATTTAGTACTACCTCTGGATTATGGCCTTTCTGATATAATAACAGCTGACCACCCCTGTAGTATGTTTTTCTGATGAAAGCAGCTGATTGCCCCTAGAGTTGAAGCTTAAACTAACTAGTACATACTTACTGACATACTGTCTATGTCACTATGCTGAAATCTTAAAATCTTTAAAAATAGATTACAGAAGAGAAAAAAATGTCAAATTTACTTTTGGAGAAATTGGCTCGATTCCCATGATCAGCTTTCCAGCACACGAAGTACCATATGTCATTGCTCTTGGTAGCACTTTTTTATTTTTTCATATATTATATATTTGGATGATCACTAACTGTATCAAGGAAAAAAGTTTTGGGGTTTGAATTCTTAATTTTAACATATTTCAGAATGGAGATTCAGGCAGATTTCTTTTCATCCTCTCATTCTTCAGTCAAATATCCATATAATCTTTCCTGGAAGTTTTCTTTCCTCTTATCCCTTCCTGTATTTGTTTTCCCTTGCCCAGTTTTTTTGTTTGTTTTCATTTTTTTAGTTTGATATAATTTCAGAGTTATAGGAAATGTGTAAGAATAATCCAATCTGAAAGCATGTGTTCAGTTGCTCAGACTTTATCTTTCATGCCTCTGACATTTTTTGAAGAGCACATGGTTGTTACTTTGTTAAATGTCCCTCATTTGAGTTTGCCTGGTGTCTGCTAATGATTAAGTACAGATGATACAATGTGGCAGGAATATCACAGGATATATCTTGCATCCTTCAATGTACATCATATCAGGAGACACATGATGTCCATTTGTCTTTTCATCTGCTGTCTACAAGCTGGAGACCCAGACAACCCAGTGGTATAGTTCTAGTTCGAGTCCTCAGACCTGATAACTGTAAGTTGTAGTCCAAGGGCAAAAGAAGACTGATGTCCCAGCTCAAGAAATCAGGCAGCGAGTGAATTTTCCCTTACTCTCCCTTTTGTTCTAGTCAGGCCCTCAACCAATTGGATGATGCCCATTCATATTGGAGAGGGCAATCTGTTATATTCAGTCTACTGATTTAAATGCTAATCTCATCTGCAAACATCCCCACAGACACACAGAGAAATAATATTAGGCAAATATTTGGACACTTTATGGTTCAGCCAAATTGACACATAAAATTAATTCTCACAATAATGTTCATCACTTACAAGCCCAGAAAACAGGGATATTTACTAGATTACTTTTCTGTACCATACTACCCCCTCCCACACCAAACAATTCACTAAGAGATGTAATTAATACTTCCCTTATGACTCTCAAATATATCTCCTCTTTCTCATGATCTCTGCAACTGTCTTAGGAAAAACCTCGTAATTTTATAATATATTACTATAGAGACTTTCTAAGTGACCGCTTTATCTCTAGCCCTGTCCTTCTTTAATCTGTGCTTCGGTAGCTGTCAGTCTCGGTATTCTAGAATATAAAGTCCCTGACAGTTACCACTTTGCCTCTTTTATACACCGCAGAGCTAGAACAGCGTTTAGGACGTAATAAGTATTCCATAAATATTGGTTGAATAAAAGAATAAAATTCAAATTTGAAAATATAATTTCCATACCAAAATCATTCCATTGCTTCTCACAGATTTACAGACATTCTTCAAACACCTTGGCCTACCAAACAAAATGCAGGCTCATCATTCCAAATTTATCATCCACCACCCTTTAATAGACCCTGTTGCTCCAGTGATACTAAATTATTGTTTATCACTTAACCCATCAATCTAGTTTACAAGAACACACTTTCATACATGCTGTTACTTTGACCCTTTCACTCTTTTTTGAGCTAGCTGGAAACTGACTTATATTTCAAAAATGCAGCTCAGTTCTTGCTTAATCACCAGGCAACCCCTGTTGTCATTTAGATATATATTTTCTGTGCTCCAGTAACGTACTTCATCAAAGTACTTAGTTCACTGAACTGTAATTACTGTCCTATTTTTCTGTCTCCTTGTGGGTAAAAAACCATTTATTATTTATGTTTTCATCTCCAGTTTGTAACTGAGTACACGTTATAGGTAGACAATCAATATATATTTGTTGAAAACGTGAATGCCAAACCCTACATATCAAATAACCTTTCACCCCATATCTACTTTCTTTAGTATCGCAGTTCTATTCATCCTCAAAAACTCAGTTTTCATCTCCTCCAGGAGAAATGGTCTATTTTCCTTGTTGGAACTCAACAATCTCTCTTTGCTCTCATCACTATCAATGTTTGTCATTATTAAAACATTATTAAATCAATCTGATGTGTAGTATAAATGACTATTTGTTTTTCTATTTCCCTAAGTGAACTATAAACCCAATAACAATAAAATCTATGTCTTAGTTCTCACTAGATATACTATAATAATTATATTGATGATAATTCTTTAAGAAAAAGCAGTATTACATTGAGGAATTGTCAGAGCTTTATTACAGAATCAAACCACTGGAGCCAATTGAGGAATTAAACCTTTTAGGGGAACAATTTTTATGGAGAATAAAAAGAAAATAACATTATATTGTGTAGAAAAGTATAGAATTGACTGCTTTGTAAAAAATGCTATGTAGACATAACTTGATTGGACATAATCTTTGTGGTCAGACCATAAAGACATTTCATGTTCATTTTACACATACTTTTATTTTTGAGAATTCTTAGTTAAGTACAAATTGTGAAAGATTGTTATTATTGCTTAGACGATTTCTTCTCACATTGTAATAGTGATTCATACTTTGTAAATTGCATTGACATGCATTATCTCATGTTAATACTTAGTTATTCTGTAAAGTAGGAATTATCATCTCTAAATTACAGGAGAGGAACTGAGATTCAGCAAATTCAAGTTACTTTTCTAAGCTTTGTCATATCCTCAGTTGCCAAAGAAATGTGCAATTGTATAATTATGGTAATACAGGCAGAGAGAAAAAGACGTTTTTCAGATTTGGGGTCTGATCTAAAATTTTTTAATTTATGGGACAGCTGCTAGAAAAGCTTATGCTAGTGGAGAAGCCAACTATAGGTGTTGTGAGTCTGAAGCATGTTCAAAACTACTCAATAGAAGTAAAGCATTGCAAGTTTCAAACATCAAAGAAGTTTCCATTTCTTACTTATAGCAAATACTTGTTTAAAAATATTCAATAGAATGATAATTTAGGGTCAGTTATTTAACACATATTGAGTTTATGAGATGCCAAGTGTGTAAAGTACAAAATACAAAGGAATCTGAAATTTTCATCACTCTATTTGGTTTTGTAATGTAGAAAATTAAACAAAAGTCACCAGATGCCCCTGTTTTATGTGTGTCCAGGGCTGGGAGTTGGTAAGTTCTAACACGAAAGCAGGTCTCTTGGAACTGGACCCAAATTAAGACAGTTGACTTAAGCAGTGTTCTCAGAACAGGAGTAGGACAGGAAATGTAGGTAACAATGTTACATTATTGCCTCTTACGGGAGTGTATTGAGTATAATTTGGAGGAAAGGATAGTGTTAGTAAACCTAGCGATGAAGAGTAAAATGAAGTGATTGGTGAGTCTTGAACTTTAGTCTTTGTCATTCCAGGTCCAATGCTGATTCTATTCTGTCCAGTCATCATAACAGTTCTTTTCAGACATTCACTAAATATTAATTGAGTGAATTATATCCTGCAAAATATCATGTTCTTCTCATGACCTCCTTACATTTTAAAAATATATCCATTTTATCATTCTCCCAGTTTTGAAACATTGACATCCTCTGTAAAATAAATGATGCTACATTTTAGCTCACTAACCATAGTTAATAGGGTATTCTATATATACACACTATCTTTTGACTTCTTCATTCAACTATATATCAGGAATTGTATATAATTCTCCTTTCTCATCACCAATATAGTTCAGGCCCACATCATTGCATGCCTGATGAATAGCAGTGATATTCTAAATAATATTTCTATTTCTAAACTAACATTCAGATATCCTGAATATCTTATTTTGATAAGACTTTCTGTAGCACTATGTTGATCATATAACTTACCTGCTAGAACAACTTTAATGACTCCATATTAAATACGCAAAAAGTACCAAAAAGCACTTTATAAAGATTGTATTCTCATTATTTTTCATTTCTTAGTAGGGTAGTAATATTTGGGTATTTTTATTGGCTTCTAAAAAATGTCAGGTTGGATTTAGAACTTCAAAAAAGAAAAGAAAGAACTTCAGAAAAGAAGAAATAAAAGAAGAAAAGAAGAAAGAAAGAATATCAGTTTAAGAACTTATCTTAATCCACACTATTCTATCCTCATTTTCAAGTCATCAATCTGATACCTGTTGAAGTACAAACACTGAACCAAAGACAGTGCAGTGATTCTTCTGACTAATCGTTCATTCCATTGACACCACATAAACATGTTGCAAAAACATATGTACATAGTTTATAAACTTATAACTCCCACTCTTTCTCTGCCTCACTAGGCCAACCCATATTTAATATGAAAATAGATTGTCAATTTCTATAAATTTGAATATAAAAATAATTTTGTATTTGTCAGAGTATACTGAAGATGAGATGGTTTATCTCCGGAGGTGTTCAAAATGATGGTTATCAATGTCCAAAACCACTGTTTTAGATAGTTTTGAAGAGATAAGAAATATCCCTATAGAGATTCTAACTGAAAGTTTGATTTAGTCCTTGGACCAATCAAAACTCCCTATAGAACAACATATAGCCTGAATCATAATATGGATATGGTGTTTTCTGAGACTGAATTATGAATATGCATAAATTAGTTTAGAATATATAAAACTCTTGGAATGGGACTCCAGCCATAGCAAAGATCTTAGTCATATAAACCAATTTTAATTTTTGTACTATTAATTTTTAAGCATGCCTGCAAGAGTAGTAGACATGAATCACATTTCTAAAAATAAATTTTCAGTTTTGTTGTCATTTTCTTCCAGTAACTGAAATAAAGTCTGGACTATTTAGATAATTTAGACAACATAATGAAACAGTAATCTAATGACCAGCAAAGTTCAGTAAATGTTCTGATGCATCTCTTTACTACCAGGAAATAATAAATAGTAAGGTAATTTCCATTACAGTTAATTTTTAGTATGAATAAAATATTAATGTAATAATAAACTGTAATGTAATAATACATGAAAGGGAAATACAAAGGAATTTATTTGTTTCTCTCTGCATAAGGAATGCTTCTCAGTTGCCCCAAAGTTTAAAATATTTTTTAATTGCAGAAGTTATTTTTAAAGATGATCTAAAATGTTCAATTTAAACTAAAAATTTGGGGAGTAAAATATGACCTAATTAAAAATCAGTAAAACAAAGAAATAATCCAGTTCAAAATGTCATATAGAATCCTAAAGTATATTAAGATAGTTTCATTTGTTTTTAGATTAATATGAAGTGACTGTATTGATTAACAAGATACTAAATTCTTTCAAAACATATTTAATTAAATTCAAGCGACATTTTTCTTAAAAATAAAACTGTAGTCTTCATATTGTCATTCTTAAGTCAGTCACATCTTTACTTCTCCAATTCAATGCTGTGTAAAACTATACAGCTCATTATGTGAAGGAAATTGATATCATAATCACCTTCATAATGATAGCAACATGTCCAAGCATCAATCTGTCACTACATTTCTGTTTAGTGTCTTTTGAGTGTTCCGAGAGGAAACGAAAGTTGAAAGAGCTAAAAATTTCCAACAGAATCTCTGGATATAAAGAATTTACATTTTATCTTCCAACATCATTATGATTTCTATGTCTTATCCCATTATTCGGCATTTATAAAATTGTGTGGTGACCCCAGTTCACATAATAAAATTCAAACTCCCTAAAAAGCACTTTATGAGTGGCCACAGCTAACTTTTTCAGTCTTATATTCCAGCCTAATCTCCATTTGATGAGCCATTAACAAAGAAACAAGACAAACACGTAAATAATTGGCAAAAACATATGTCAATACAAAACATGATTACTTAGTGCATTAGGAGGTACAGGGTCCAACTGCTAAACATTGTCAATAGGCTAGAATAATTAGAAGATTCTTAGAGGAAATAATAAATAATGTTTTGAAGGTAAACTGGATATAAATTGGTTTATAGGAGGGAGAACACCATTTCTGTGAGGATACAGAAGAAATAAGGGGTGATTATGATGTGAACATTGTAAAATATAGATATCAGTCTGAATAAATAAGTTATATTAATATTTAAAAGTAACCAAAATTAAAGTTTGATGAGTAGGGAGAAATCAGATTATGGAAGATTATGAAATTAATTTAGAAGAGTCTTGATTGGTTTCAAAAGCACAAATATGAACAAGAAATCATATATAGTCCTTTTCCCATCTAATTGTACAGTGTATGATTTTACTCCTTCATCATTCGTTTGAAATTATGTATTGAACTTTTGAACTTCTTTGCTCAATGTCTAGCGTAGGTAAAGCATTACCCAATTTTGGAAAAATAAAATTCTTGGGTCATAAACACAAATGTCTTAAGGGAAAGAAGTATCAATTATTACTTCAACAAATATTTATTGAACAACTTGCATGTGCCGGGCACTGTTCTCAGGAGCATCGGATATGAAACAATAAGGAGTCCAGAGGACTATGGCAATCTGGAGAATTCCTGCTCTCAATTTATTGATTTATTTTAATCAAGAGAGTCAAACAAGACAAATCTGGTAACTTCCCCCTTTGACCTATCCTGACTCCCACCTAAATACATGCCTAAACTGTGTCTCTGTAGCCCAGAGTGACCTAGTTTTCCAGAAATCCTGAGGAAATCTCAGGTCATATAGAAAAAATAATCATTATTTGGGTTGTTTCTTCCAGAGCACTCTCAGGATTAGAGGGCATCAATATTGGCTTCTGGAAATACAGCTTGGAGAAAAGTTTAAGGTACAGTCAAACAGCTAATCCCTTTGCTATTTTATCTTCTCTGAAATATTGCTATCTGTCAGTTGCCTAGTGAAAAGCAAAGCTAATTTACACCTCTCTGAAAGTTCTTTAATGTCAACAAGTCCTCTTTGCAAACAACTGCTGGGATGCTGCCTTAGTTATAGACACATTGAGTCTTTGGAAAGTGATCAGAAGAATTCAGTTACTTTTAATTTCTGTAGAAATTAGAGGCCAGTAGGATGAGAGGAATATGAAGGAAATAAAAATGTTATGATATATTTTTCCCTTTTGTGCATGTTTGTTTATAAAAGTAGTTTAAAATAATCAAATGTGTCACCAGTTAGGCATAATTCATTATAAGAAAATATCAATTGACAGTTATATTGGAAACCTACAGAAGCCATTCCATCCAAAATGAAGCAAAAAATATATGATTATATTTTGTCATTATGGAGAGATGATGCTAGCTCCGTGTGCAATATCTGTTGTAGATGAGTGCATTTTATCAAAAATAATGTCTAAAACTTCTAATCAAAATGTTACTGTTTAAGATGTCTTTGTTTAATAAGCTCATGTATGATTTTATATGTGGGAAATATACAGATATGGGGTCAATGTTTTACCTAAATAGATCATAGATTTGTTCCAAACATAGCTAAAGAACTAAGTTTCAATACCATCAAAATGAAAAAAATAAACAAATGCAAGTATATTATATTGTAATAGGCCAATATATAATTTGATGATAAATAAATATTATGAAAAATTTAGAAGACCAAAGAATTAAGAATCAGAAAATATTTTAATAAATATCTTTCCTACTTTTGTTTCCTCTTTTAAAGGAATGGAATGACATGTTGCTAGTTAGTAGCAGATATGGAAGTAAAACATTTGTTCTTATATTTTACTACCCAAGAGCCCTTCCTATCCCACTTATAAAGCTTAGTATTTCTGAATTTGTTACACTACATAGGTTAAGTGACTTGCTTAAGGTCTGATGATGGTTTTATAGTATTGGTACCAGTGGACTGAATCTCCCCCACCTGCTATGAACTTCAATCTAATGCTTTTCCGGTACATATGCTGAATAATGTCTATGCTTATGCTTTCTCCATGCGATAGGCATGGTTCCAACATAATTAACATATTTCTCTTCATACTGGTCATAAATTATTTCACCAGATCAGTGGAAAACTCAATAGAGGAGTTAGGAAATGAATTGGTTGTAACTGCATATGTGAATTGCCATTCATGACTGTGCTGACTGATATTTAACTTACAGAAGGAAATTAGTTACTTTAAAAATACTTAATTTTGTGTAAACATCAAAATCACAGAATACCTTTCGCTAATGCTCAATGATCCACAGGTATGTATGGATCATTGTATGTATACATAAATTAATACATAAAATATGTATACATAAATTAAATTTAGACATAATATATGAGCCTGCATTTATAGGCAAAACTATATGGAATGTTGAAAACTATACAAATCTGGGAAGACTCATGACATCAATTATGTTTTTTAATCTACCAGATGTGTGATAATATTATGTTGCTATTGAGCAGAAAAGAGTGAAACACAGATAAGGCCACAGAGTTTTAGAGTAACTTTTTCTGCATGATTTGTAGAGACCCGTGTTTACAAAATACCAGCAGAGAGATACAGTCAACCCAAAGAAACCTGTACCTTGCTCCTTCTCAAATCTTAGGAGAGATGAAACCAAGCAGATCTGTAAAGATAAATCACAGCAACCAGAAGAATGATCCCCTTTCTTTTCCTGTTGGTTTAGCTTTACAAAAAAGTAGAAATGGCCAAGGGAAAGTTTCTCTTACAGTTGACCAAATCCATGACCTCTTTCCTTTTTGAAGGACGCCTTTCTCAAGAATTCTAAACCCACCCAGCATAAGGGATCAGAGACAAGAAGCAAAAATTCTTCAAATGGGTTATTAGGTGTAATAGTGAAAGGGGGAACCCCACTTCCTACCCTTGGTTCCCACGTCTGTGAATTCAGGCTACAGGGAGGACAACCTCACTTATTGGCTCTGATTTCAAGAATATGCTAAATCTTGTAGAAAAATGCCCTAGCCTTGTAGGTATGTCCTTTAAGCAGGTGCCATAACTCATTCTTTAGCTGGCTGTTCTGTCATTTAATCAAGCCAGCTGCCTCTGGGTGATGGGACTCATGGCAAAAATAGTAAATTCTTTGTGTAGGAACCAATTGTCACAATTCCTTTGCTATAAATTAAGCCCTATTTGAGTGCCTAGAAGTGGAATCTGGGTTGAAGATTCTTGTAAAATTAATTTATGTAGTAAATTACTCAAGAAAGGGATAAAGGGCAACAGGGTAAGGGGAAAGCAAGCTAGAAAGTTGTAAGCAAAGTCCTCTCAGCTGAAATATACCTTCAGTGCGATCACATGGGGAGGGTTTGAAGTCAAAACAGAACCACAGAGTTTGTTCCATCTTGAGGCAAAGGAGTGGCCCATTGTACTCCATGTTAATCTATTGCTGGATGCTGAGTTCAATTCTTCAGATAATGGGATAGCTGTAAGTTATTAGCATCCAATAGTAATAGCTGTTGGGGATGTAAAGCATATTGGTTGTGGAGCCAGCAGCATACACCACAGAGTTGATGTTGTGTGGGATAGTATGGTGCTGGATAAAGAATACTGAAGTCCAATCATGTCAACGCTGACTGACATTGAAAGCAATCTATACACGAAATATTTTCTTTCTCTGTGAGAACAATGTGCTTCTCTCCATGATGGGAGAGATCCAATATAATTAGCCAATCACCATGTTTCTGACTGGACATCCAGGAATTGCTACTGTGTCAGAGGGTCAGCATTGTGTTCACAGTAATGGTCATGGCCAGACCATGGTGAAGGGAAGACCATATCTACCACGATCGAGACTTGATTCAGCAACCAGT
The DNA here is from genome assembly GCF_057802395.1 of Ceratotherium simum simum. Classification (NCBI taxonomy): domain Eukaryota; kingdom Metazoa; phylum Chordata; class Mammalia; order Perissodactyla; family Rhinocerotidae; genus Ceratotherium; species Ceratotherium simum. Next base: position 48,413,670 of record NC_141911.1, read on the forward strand.
CATTGAAAGTCTCCTCCAATGCAGAAACCTTCTGGTTGGCATTTTATGTGGTACACAAACATCTTCACAGTCTTCTAAGGGGACCATCCATATACTTTTTCTGTGGATTTCCTTGGACGAATTTTCCAATATTATTCAATGTAAATCTTTTCAAATCTTGCCCGCCTGTTAGCCACTGTCTATGAGTCAATGTGGATGCATAATTTAGACCATCTCTCTTTTCATGAGAAATGGACAACAGGGGCCAGCCCAGAGGCCTAATGGTTAAATTTGATGTGCTTCGTTTCAGTTTCAGTTCCCAGGCACGGACCTACACCACTTGTTTTTGGCCATGCTGTGGTGGTGACCCACAAACAAAATAGAGGAAGATTGTCACAGACGTTAGCTCAGGGCGAATCTTCCTCAAGCAAAAAGAGGAAGATTGGCAACAGATGTTAGCTCAGGGCGAATCTTTCTCAGGAAAAAAAAATAAAAACAAAAGGACACCAAACTTACTGCCTCAGATTCTGGCCCTAGAAAATGAGTTTATAAAGTAGCAATTATCTATTTATGGCTCAGGACAGGATATTACTCAGGTCTATCCATGATCAGAACTGCAACTTTTATTCTTCAAGGAACTGGTCAGAGAGAGCTTACCATAAATTTTCTGTTTAGGAGGAGGTCCAATGAGAGCAGATGCCACGGGATTGTGAGTCATATGCTTGAGTAATTTACTGCCATCTTTTAGTAATGCTCAGGACTAGTCTGTATAAACTTCTTTTATTTCATAATACTACTAGACATCCCAATTTTATTGGAAATCAAAACTGTCATATTTATTGCTCTATCACCTAGTGCATGCCATATGATAGAGAATCAATGCATATATGCTCAATGAATTATTATAGGATTTTATCATGGAATACATTCAAGTTTTATAAGAATTAACCAATAATAATATAAAATTATTTTCTTTTCTTCTCCAAGGTTGATTTTAAAAAGGCAAAATTACTTTTATGGTGAAAAAACACCAAAATATCGGCAGTTTAATAGATAGCTTACTTATTTATGTGAATTTTTAAACACATGCCCAGATAGAGTGTACATCAATTTCTATCACCTTCCATTAGCTGGAAATTACTTCCATAGCCACTCTCAACTTCAAGTGATGCTTGACAGTGTAGTAAAATAACTGGCACTAGTAAATATCAAAGCACAGAGAAAATATCAAATCACAGAGAAAATCTGATATTTCCATTCTTTAAACTACATTTAGTATTAAAAATGATAAAGTTGTTAAAAAAGATAAAGAAATTAATGAAATGAAGAAAACAATAAGAAGTAATTAAACATTTGGAAATCTGGTCAAGATTGCTAAGTTTTCACCAAAGTTGCTTTTTTCTTATTACCAGATACATACTCCACTAGATTATCATTTTTATATAAATGGGCCAAAATTGTCCCCTGTTTATTGGCCTAAAATGGCCCCTAGGCTATTTACTTCTACACAGCAGGCTAGGATCATTAGCCCAAAGCCTACCAGCACCTGGATTTTGTCTTAATCAAGGAAGAGACAGGATCATGAGAGGCAGTAGCACACCGCAAGCTTTACTGGACAACAATTGGACAGGGTTGCATGAGAGGGGAAATCTCTCCCAGCGAGACATCTTCCAAAAAGCTGTGCAGGGCCACCACCAGAAGGGCAATCGGGACCTCCTGGGGGAGAAAGGAAATCATAAAGGGGCTTACTTGCCTCAGTAGCAGGGTGGGAAGTCTCTGAGTAATAGAACTCAGAGGGTAGCAGAAGTTCGAAGTCTTTTATAGCTACAGGGCTTGTCTTATCTGTAATTAGCAAGTGTTGGGTGAAGTTTGAGGGTATGAAAATTAGTTCAGGTCTAAATGGCTAAAAATTTGTCTATTTAGAATATATTTAAATCAATTAGATGTGTAAGAATTTCAGTTTGGTGCTGATAGGCTTGGGGCTGACTTGAGTAAATAACTGGGAGTGGGATTACTGGACCATAAGGGGATGTCTAACTTTTAAGAAATGGACAAAATGCTTTCCAAAAGGGTCGTATCATTTTACATTTCCTCTAGCGGTGTATGAGAGTTCCACTTCCTCCATATCCTCACCAACACTGGGTATTATTGGAGGTTTTAATTTTAGCGAGTCTAAAAGGTTTGGTTTACAAATGTTTTCTCTTAGATCGTGGCTTTTCTTTTCATTCGTTTAATAGTTTCTTTTGGAGAATAAGTGTTTTAAATTTTTCTTGTCTAATTTATCATTTTTTTAAATTTTATTGATTTTGCTTTTGCTGTCATATCTAAGAAATCTTTAACATCTGTTTTCTTTTAGACATTTAGAGTATTCAGCTTTACATTTAGGTCTATGATTCATTTTAGTCACTTTTTATATATGTTGTTAGGTGCTACTATAAATATTTTAGAAGTACTAGTAGTGGTACATAATGATACTTTTATGATTATAATAAAGAGTAAAAAGATCTTTTGTTTTCAATTGTAAATTTTTGTTGTGCCTTAAATATTTCTCTATATCTATAATAAACACAAATATTCATTCAGCTAAATATCTTTCTCTGGGGGATACAAGGTTAAACAGGTGGCAACATCAAATATTTAATTATAGATTATGATTAGAGCTGAAAAAGAAAAGTACAAAGAATCATGAAAGGGAAAAACAGCAGGATCTGAACTGATTTGGAGAAGCAGTTGTTGGGAGTGTGAGTCAGGAAATCTTTATCTTTGAAAAGAGATCTGCAAGTTAAAGAGAACCTATCTCTGTGTGTGTGTGTGTGTGTGTGTGTGTGTGTGTGATGCAGGGCCTTGTGTATCAGAGAGGACAGCATTCATTCCACCATATTGAAAAACCCTAGGGTGGGAGAAAATAGGGAAAGTTCAATGTACTCAGAGAAAGAATTGCTTGAGAGCAGAAAGCTATGATAGATGAGCATTGCAACATGGGATTTTTATCCTTCATAGTCTCTTGTGTGACACCGTCAAAGATTTTCAAGTAAAAGAGGGATATCATTACATCATTAAATTTTAATTTTAAAACGATTACTCTAGATGCAACATCGAACACTATAGAGGGAGCAGAAGAGCATGGGGGGGAATAGATTAGCATGCTTCTGAAAGCAGGAAATTAAAATTGCATGGGTATTTATGAGGGGGATTAGGCAGAGCTGGACAAAAGATTTGAAGAGTTAAGAAAAAAGGAAGTTCCAAAGATGATTTCTTGTATTTTAACTTACAAAATTGGCATTATTTAAATAGGTAATGGTGTAAGTGTTTTGGGAAAAGGTTGGTTTTTAAAATATTGATTTTGTAGTGTCTGTGTAATACTTTTAAGTTAAGCAAAGAAAGAAAAATTTTGATTACAACCATGATATAAAACTATGTAGTGGGGCTTTGGGGAGAAAAAAGAAAAAAAGAGGAAGATTGGCAACAGATGTTAGAGCAGGACCAATCCTCCTCCTCAAAAAAAAGAAAGAAAGAGTAAGTACCAACCACAAACGATGAATGTGAGCCCAGTTCTCTTACCTTTGCTGCTTGACACAGACCACCAGTTGATAGTAGCTATCTTGGTTCCTGTTTAGCAATGTGCACCTAAGCCCTTAGACTCTTTTAGTTTCCCTCCGACCTTCATAATACTCTTAGTATAGTAGGTCACTCTGCCCTTGGAATGATGTAACTAGCATGATGCAAAAGCTCCCACATGTGACAAAGAGGAGACTAGAGAACCAGCACCGAATGTCTTACAGTTTGAAATAACTGCAAACTATCAGTCCTGTTTATGTAATGGAATTTTTATTTATATTTCTATATATTTTAATTTGATTAAAGTTTTTCTACATCAGATGTATGTATGTTTCTTCTCCCATATGAAAGTATGTATTGTAAATTTTTTTCTGTCTTTATTATTTTTTGAATACTTTTCTTTCGCTAGTGGCATAACAGAATACAAGGCCTGGGCCCTTCTCGTGTCTAACTAGCTCTGCCTCCCCATCAAGCCATAGACGCCATGTTGTACTGGAGGAAAAAAAAGCTGTTCTGGCCTAAAACTATCTTATTTCTGTTTAATCTCCAATTGTTATTTCCATTTAACTTGTTTCCAATTTTCTCACTATTATAAATTAGGATGTAATAAACATACTTTACTTTTGTCTTCATACAAATATTATCTGGGGGGGATACATTTACAGATATGAATTTATTGGGTCAAAAAACATAAATATTTTAATATTATTAATAAATATTCTTAAAATTATAAAAATGATTTTTCTCCTAGTCATGTTTTCACAACATATACAATTATGATGCCTATTATTTCTCCCTTTTTCTATATTAACCTATTTTTTAGTTAAAAACTGTTATGCATTATGGTTATAGTTTTGCTTGTTTAGTGAGATTTAACATATACACATAAACTTATTTCACATTGTCTTTTGTAGACATTTTCCTTTTTCGCAAGTGTTGCATATTTATGATATGGCTTTCTAAGAGCACTTTGTGAATTTAGAATATTAAATGTTTCTATGTAATGCATTTAAAGATTCTGCTTCAGTTTGCTATTTACTGTTAAATTTTATGTGCATCATTTTAAAATATTTGTGCAATCCAATTTCTGACTCCTTTTAGAAGTTATGGAGTCCTTTCTCATGTCTACATAAACAACATGGCTGTCTTGATTTTCAAGCTTAAATTTCATTTTTCTCTCAAACTCTTCAGTTCTTCTGGAACTGACTGCTTTCTTACTGGTGCTTCATAAGTATTCCCAGTATTATATATTTAATAAGCTGTCCAATCCTCAGTAATTCAAATTGTCAATTAATTTTGCCATATAATAAATTTCTACATATATATTTGGATCTCTTGTCATACTTTTTGTTCCATATTATCTGTTGTTTTGCCTATGTCACTAATATAAGCTCAACGCTAATTTCAAGTAGTGCAATCACCCTTAATTACTTAAATAATTCACGTTTATATTACCCTGTTCTTAATTTTAAAATGCATGTGTGTATATGTGTGTATAAGTATATATTTATTTTTATATATTTTATACATACATAAATTTATATATGTGTATAATTTAGAACTGCTACATCAAGATCTTTTCCAAAAGCATAGATTGTAATTAAAACTATATTAAAACTTCAAAATAATTTGGAAGTATGGGTGTTTGTGTCAAATTAAGTCTTATCTATAAGGAATTACTGATGTTTTTTCATGTAAAGATATCTTTACTCTCATTTCTCAGTAAAACTTTGACTCCCACCCCCACCTCCAAATATAGTTGTGTATATTTCCTGTTTTTCACCTTATTTTCTTTACGGTGTATGCACACCAACTGGGGTGATTCAGAGAGGAATACTCCTTGAGGAAAATATGTACTAAGCCCTAAATCCTTGCAAGTATAAAAAAGAAATTAACAACAACAACAAAAGACAAAATCATGGACTTTGCTCCTCTCATTATAGGATCTTCTGAGATTAAAGTGCTGTGGGTTAGTAGTCTTTTTCTTATCAGATAGACTCTAGCAAATAAGGAAGTTAAAACCATATAGAACTTAAGGATCAACTAAAGTCACAACATAATAGCTAGAAAATAAGTCTACAGAATCTGAGACTAGGCTTACATGTTTTTTTTTTTTTTTTTTTTTTTTGTGAGGAGGACCAGCCCTGAGCTAACATCCAATGCCAATCCTCCTCTTTTTTGCTGAGGAAGACTGGCCCTGGGCTAACATCCATGCCCATCTTCCTCTACTTTATATGGGACGCCGCCACAGCATGGCTTAACAAGCGGTGCGTCAGTGCAAGCCCAGGATCCAAACCGGCGAACCCTGGGCCGCTGCAGCGGAACGTGCGCACCTAACCACTTGCACCACCGGGCCGGCCCCTAGGCTTATATTTTTTAATCATCTTTGATATCATTTAGGTCTTCAAATACTTTTTGTGTCTGCCTCTGTTTCTTATTTGAATAAACTTTTTGAGCCAATTTATACATATAAAATCAAAGTGAATAATATGAGTTAATTTAATTAAAAGTATCTAAATAAACAAAAAGAATTAAAAAAGTCAAATAAACGAAGTGATTATTGAACAAGTATGTACTGTGATTTCATGATATGTATTATGTAAATGGTTTTTCAAAATTTTGAATGTGAGATGATAGTTTATATTTTAATTTTGATCAAATTAAATTGCTTTACATTTAGGATCTTGATATGCACGATTAAAAGATACAGTACTTTTAGGAAATCTAAATCAAGTTCAAATGCTTAGCGCATCAGGAGGATGACTCTGCTATATCTCATTTCAAGAATTGCTTATATAAACATAACACCTAAAAACTAGAATAGCTCATATAGTAACTCAACATATATTATTTTAATAAGTGGCTTTGTTATTAAATATGACATTTTGAAAAATATGTTTTATTTTTAGTATTGAATATCTATACCTCCTTTTTACAATTGCACATTACTTTTGAGAATTGTGCCCACTAACCTTCACAAAAGCCAATGAATTAGACTTGCATTTAGAATTCAGGTTTTTAGAGAAGGAAAATAACATGAAAATGTTTAGTTACGTGAAAATGCTGCTTTAACAATAAAAGAATTTTTTTTGTAGTTCTATTTACCCCTCTTTTCTTATCTCACTTCTTTCTTTAGATTTTTGAATCTCTATGTTTGCTCGCATTAAATTATACTTAATCTGCTTAGAGATGGGCAGTCATAAATCTTGATACACTTTTTTTCTTCCCCAAATTACACTCTTTATCCCACAAATCACTTAACATTAAGTTTAATTGTTATATATCCTGGTAAATGGAGCAAGATACTGTGAAGCAATTGTCATTGAAAATATGTTTCTGAGAAAAGACAGATATAGCACATATTTCATTTTTTCCTCAGACATTTCTTACACTCTTGTGTACTTTTTATTTTTGATTAATTGATAACATTGTCGTCTTCCAATTTGGTCATTTGTAAAATTAATTTATAACACCAGCTTTGTGGGCATGCATGTGTGCCTGAGTGTGTGTATAATTCTACTTTTGAGTGAAATAAGAAGCCATGGTACCAAAACAGAAATCTGAAGACTTCCCTACTTAACAAATGATATAAAAGCATTTTTCTTCAGTTTAGCTCCACAACCGATGTGACCATCTCCATCAGAGTCAGCCAGAGGGTTAAAAGAATCATGGTGTACCACATAAATCTCATATATAATTCCAAAGCCCCCAAAAATAATTTAGCCAAAACTTAGTGTAAGGATGACTAACGAATACCTGATTCTTCCTTTGATGTTTCAATTTCTATAAAATTATCAAGTACCAAATTCCTTACATTGTTTACTCTCCCTGTGCTTGGCTCACCATTGACTGTTAGCCCTATTCAAACTTCTGAAAACCTTCTAATTACATATCAAGGATGTGATTGATCATGGAGATTCTTAAAAGCATTTGACACTTGTGGTATTTTGGTTTCATCAATTAATATATAATATTGCTCTTGCAAATAACTTTTACTCTCCAGAGCCATAGAGCACTCATCAGTTTTTATTATGATACATTTATCCAATCTGGTCCTTCACCAGAGTGGAGTGTAATTAACACACTTGTAATTTAAAAATAAGTTTTATTGAATAATCAAGTAAATGGTGTTCTGTTATTCTCATAAAATTTGTGGGCATCTATGCTAGTAGGTTTTCTAAGGGTCTGCATTAGACTACAAGGTACAAAAAAAATAAAAACAGGAAAATTTTGTAAAGTTGAGTAAGAAAAAAATCACAGAATGACATAAAAAATAAAATGGTAGGGATAACTCTGTTAACTCTTAACAGTGCTTTAGAGAAAGTAGATATGAGTGACTTCCTACATTGTTTTGAGCAAATTTTCACAATAGATACCTTTTTTCTTACATTTTCTTCATAAACTATTCAGATTATTTTATACAAGATGAAAAGAAATTTCTATGAAAATTTTTTTCTGTTTCTTTTTTTTCATTTCGTTTTCTCATTGCTGTTCAGTTTTTCCAATTTGTTAAGAATAAGAATATTGAAATCACTAGGAAGATGTGTACTGAGAGAGAATTTGTTTCTGGATAAAATTAAATCCGCTACCCTAACTTCTGATAAACTACAGAACTAAATGAAGAAGAATATAATAAGATTAAAAAGAACAAGAACAAAAAGAAAAGCATGTTGCCAAAATAGGGTAAGATCTGTTTTCCTTCTTAAATCTATATACTTGAGCAGTCATATTTATTTTACTATTTGTGAAATCCATTTTTAATGATGTCTAAGCAAAGAACATACCAATAAACAAAATAAAGAAAAAACGGTCTATTTCCACTGTGTTCCTACCTTCTCTAGATAATTACCCAGATATTCTGCCAACTTTGTTGTAAAATGGAGAAGCTGTTTCTTCTTGGCTCTGTCTCTCCTGAGCGGCTCTGTCCTATACAGCTGCACCCATCTGTGCAAACAACCAAGTCTTTCTTTCTGATTAATAGACTGCTACATTTTTAAGATTGGGCAATGCATATTCAGTTTTTGCCTTGAAAGTTGCTGGAAAGTGTCACATTTATAAAAGAAAATAATAGTTTACTTTCTCAGAACTTCCTTTCTCCCCAAAGCTCTTACCTTTCTTCAGAGAGAAGAATTTTATCTAGTTATTATGTGAAGGATAACCGTGATTGTTGATGGGATCATGTGTGTGTTGACTATAATTTTTCAATGAATATTCATTATAGACATATACATTTAAAACATACAAGTGATTTCTTCCATCAGACACGTTATGTAAGATAGATTGTGTTTAAACTTTGGAGGAGTAGAGATTCCATATATCTCCCATAGTCTTTTCTGGTCTCAATTATATCCTGTATTAAAATTTTTTACCTAAATAATTTATTGACCCAATTGTTCCGAAAATCCACTTTTACTATTTGTTTTACTTTAAGTCTTGGGCTAGGTGTTGCAGAATACACAACAAATGTGCCATTTTCTAGCTTCAAGGAATCCATTTCACTAGAGGAGTCAACATAATTATTCATTTGAATCGATTAAGCATTTTCCTTGCTTTTTTTTTTTCCTTTGAGTGAATTATGAATCAACAAAAATTTATTAAGCCCTACGGAATACCAGAAACTCTGCTAGTTGCCAAGAATTAAAGACGTAAGTTATTTTGCTCCCTGAAAGCAAAAATTCTTTGCTAAGTTTTAAAACCATAATTTTTATTGTCTACTAGAAAGGTAGAAAATAACTAATTTGAAGAATTTATATATACTTAAAAAACAGTTTTATACATTAGTATTCTCTTCTTCAGTGATAAAAATGAGTATACATAAAATAAAATTTATCAGCACATTTCTGTTCCCTTTACTATTTTGTTAACGTTTGCTGTATCCTTATGAGTCCCATACTTTCCTTCTCTGAATGTGAAGGTGAAATCTGGTTGTAAAATAGTCCCATTTACATTATGCACATACACGTACGTATTTTTATTAGCATCTAAGATGCTAATTTGTCTCAGGAAAATGCTTTAGAGGAAAAATAAACATGAAAATAATTACCAAGAAGGCAGGGCTGTTTATGGGTTAAAATAAATAATTCTGCCTATCAAATGCTTTCTGTGCAGTTTTGCTGCTCACTACAATCTCTAATTGGAATAACAAATTGATATTATTCACATGTGTTTTGGGAGAAGTAACAAATTATTTAATTCATTACTTCTTAGTATGCAAGTTCCCTTCAATATGTTCCCACTCTTCCAGTTTACAAAAGACTAGTACTAGAAATTGTAGCCTGAAGAAAATTTTATTCACTTAAAATTCAAAGAACTCAGGGGCAAAATGAAGGTAGGTTATTAGCTGCATAATTACTGACATTTTCTTTTTATTACTTTGTTTTTTTGTGAGGAGGACTAGCCCTGAGCTAACATCCGATGCCAATCCTCCCCTTTTTTCTTGAGGAAGATTGGCCCTGGGCTAACATCCGTGCCCATCTTACTCTACTTTATATGGCACGCCGCCACAGCATGGCTTAACAAGCGGTGCGTCAGTGCACGCCCAGGATCCTAACCTGCGAACCCCGGGCCACCACAGCGGAGCCCGCGCACTTACTGGCTTGAGCCACTGGGCTGGCCCCTCTTTTTATTACTTTAAAAAATGTGTATCATTTAATCATTCCTTACATACAAAAAAGAGAATGTATTCTTTTTTCTCCAGTTCTTGCTGATATTATACATTTGAAGTAGATTTCATTAGACTAACCAGGAAATCCCGCATCATTTACTTAATGAAATTTTGCAAATGATATGTTTTATTTTGCTGTTATTTGATTGAAAATTAATGACAATATATTATTGTGAATTTTTCAGTTTTAGTTTGCTGTAATTCCTTCCATAATAAGCATGTTCTTCTATTATTCAACCTTACATCATCTAAGGTAGAATTTAGTCAATGTCTTTGGGTAGGAATTATTTACCTACTTGTAACAGTTAAAGGGATAATGTGCTCATTATCTGTTTTTCAGACTCTAAAGCAACTGGCTAAGCAACTCTCTGTAGCTCAGGATTTGGAATATCCTAGTTAATACCTATAGTTTGGAATATAAGAGTTAATATCTAAGAAGACATAGCAGAATTCAAGAAAGGAAGAGAATTTTAATAGAAGGTAGAATGAGTGAAAGTTACAAATGTCAATCATGATAGAGTCATATCAGAAATCACAACATAAATTAATAAAAAGATAATTTACATATTAGAATTCAGCATCTAAATGCATCAGTTATTTTTTTTTTAGAGGAGAGAGAAGAAAAATAATAGTAATTCTTAGAGTGAGGAGGACAGGAGAAAAAACAGACAATTAATGTAGTCTTGCAACTGAACTCAATAAAGATAAACAACGAAAAAATAAATTTCTAAAATCCTTGTTCAATTTTCACATTACATGAATCAATTAAAAGTACTTTAGAAATTATATTTACATGATTCATACAGTAATATTAATAAGTACTAAATTGCCATTGTATATTAAATGCCATTACCAAAATGGAATAAATTGTATTTATATATTTGTGTGTATATAAGTATATGTACATATATAAAATAAAATTTTTCACAGGTTTTTTCTTTAATTCAGGTTTATTGAGGTATAATTTACATACAATAAAACTCATCCTTTTTAGTATACCTTTCTATTTTTTGATAAATGTATACAGCATATAATCAGCACCACAGTCATGATATAAAATAATTCCACTGTCCCATAAAATTTCCTCATGCCTTTGGTAGTCAATCCTCACAGGCTACTCCACTCTAGCTGCTGGTAAACACTGATCTGTGCATGCTTTTTTTGTTATTATAAGTTTTTCTTTCATTCTGATTTTATTATAATACTTTATGGTGTGTAACAATATTCCAAATTAAATCAAAGTACCAAAATGCTCTTTAAAAATATAAAAGTAATGTTTGCCTCAGATGCTTGTTTTATACTCACAATGTGTGAGTGTATGTGTGTGTGTGTTACTTTGGGCCAATTGGAGTAAATTGAGGTAGACCTAGAAATAGCTTTTATCAATTTGTTTTGTAGTTTACTACCAAAGTTTGAAAATTCTCTTTCTCTTTCAAAGATCAGAGATTTCCCTTTTTTTATTTTTATTTTTTGTAAGGAAGATTAGCCCTGAGCTAACATCTGTCGCAAATCCTCCTCTTTTTGCTGAGGAAGATTGGCCCTGGGCTAATATCTGTACCCATCTTCCTCCACTTTATATGGGTTGCTGCCACAGCATGGCTTGACAAGTGTCATGTGCACAGGGGATCCGAACCTTGGGCTGCTGCAGAGGAGCACGTGCACTTAACCAGTACGCCACGGGGTGGCCCCCAGGGATTTTCCTTTTTGTATCAACCACTTAAATATTGTTTGCTCATAAGTTTTCATTATTATTCTAAAGAATATTTTTATTTAATTGTAGTTCTTATTATGTCAGTTGTGAGTTCTCTAAGAATTTTCCCAATGCTCTTTCATTTTATAATTTTTATCATAATTATTTTCTCCAGGTATTATACTTGATAAAGTCATTAATTTCCTGTTTTTTCTGAAAAAAAATCCTTTCATAGTTTTAAGTTACATTGGCATTTTTTTCCATATCAATAAAATTGAGATCTGAATTTAAACTGTTTAGAGCATAAAAAATCAGATGCTTTCCAAATCTGATTCTGAAGTTGAAATTCTTCAATTTTAAACTGATAAAACTGCGGTCCAGAGAGAGTGTTATTCTTGGACAGCACAGATATAACTAACAAAGTATGCATGGTGTATACATAATTTGCATTCCTACGTAAATTTACGTAGATTGGAGGGGAAAGTGGAGCTTGCGTTAAGACGTTCGGGATCTAATACTTGCTTTGTCACTAACTATGTGATCTTCTATGTCACTTAAATTTTCTAGAACCTATGTGTTTTTTTCCCCTCTGAACAATAAATGGGTATCCCAATGGTCCCTCTTATTGCTAAAATATTTCATTTATGCAAATTCCTTGAAATTTATCATATTTAAATTGCCACATGTAAATGTATTTGCAAAGAGAGGGCTTATCAAGGTGACATGATCTTTTTTACCACAAAAGTTCTATGAAGCTGCTCACATTACTGACATAGAAACATAAAATAAAATTAACAGAATAAACTAAATATTAACTGAAATTCACTTATTCTAATTCACATATCCTCAACTTATGCATTAAACACTCTCAGCAATGTGAACAATACAACAATAATTTAACAAATACATAGCAGTCACTCTGTATTTCCATTGAGATTCCACTGGACACATTAATTACGAATTTAATTCCCAGAATACAATACTTCTTGTTAGCCATCAGTGTAATATCTATAACAGTTTACTTTCTGATAGTTTTTTCCTTAATAATTTAGTTTGTCATGCTTCAATGATTTTTGTCATGCTTTAACATCCAGTGAACTATTACTATAAGTAGCATCTTTAAATACTGATGACAGACATTTATAAATAACTTCTAAATATGCATTTGTTTATTTAGTGACACACGCAGTGAACATCACACACATGCAAAAAAGCCAATGTGGTTTGCAAGGCGTAAAAAGCACAATGAAAATATTAATTATGATATGTAAAATCGACTTCAAAAGACTGCTATTGTTATTCTCTTTATGGAAAATAGCAAAATATGTTTTCCTATTAAATGAAAAAATATGAAAGTCTAATATGCACACAGGAAGATTAATAGGAAACTTGTGGAAGGAATTTTGATTAAATAGTTATTAATTAAACTGTGACCAAGGCTAAATTATGTAAAATATTCAATTTGATTTATTCAGCAAGTAGTACGTCCTATTCCTTAAAACATATACATAAAATATATTGTATTTAATAAGGAACTTACATTAGTAAATTTCAAATAGTGTCAATCAACAATATATTAAAAGAATAAAACCAGCATTTTAAAGAAAATTTTGTCGTAATAGGACTGTTTTGTCTGAGGGTGTGTGTCTGTCTCTGTGTGTGAAAATAAAAGGGAGGTTAAATTCAGAACTATTAGATCAAATTTCCATTTTGTAAGAAGCCTGTGGAATTCATCCAAGCATATATTAGTCTAGGATGTCAAAAAAGAGATGAGCAATGGCATTTTAGCTCTATTCTTAACTAAAACAAAAATTCAAAGAAGTGGAAATATATATTTTGATGATGTTGAAGAAACTGCATTCTCCAAAAATTTTCATTTGCTATCATTTTGAAAAAAAAAAACAAAGACTAATTTGGTCTGTCCACTGCAATGAACTCCTCAAGAGTTTTCCCTTCAACCACTTTTATTCTCAGGTAAAAATAACAAAATTTTTGGATTCAAATTTGGACAACAAACTATTATTTATATATTCCATAAATCTATATTAAATGGAATTATATATAATTACTTTTCACAAGCAAGAATATGATTTCACAAATAAATTCATTCTTAATTAGATTTAAGTATCTAATTAAATTTGACTCAAAATACAAAAGCTTATATTCTCTATTACCCTCTAACCTTATATTTCTCTGAATATATCCTTTGTATTAAACTTGAGGAAAGATGATGACATATCCAACATTGTATATAAGAAAAATTACATTTGATTAATAATATCTATATATTTCATTAATTCCGAATGTCTCATTTATTTAAATATGGTTTTTCAGAATGCAGACAATTCTTCAAAGGGAACTAATTTATAAGCAATCTCCAAATTACCAATGGTTGTTTTAAAACTGTCATTTTAAAATCAGTTACTGTCAATGACAATACATTTTTCCCATAGAAACAACATATTTTTTAATTTCAGCTTTATTGTGGTATAATTGACATAAAAAATTGTAAAATATTTAAAGTGCACATTGTGAAGATTTAATATACGTGTACATTATGAAGAGATTCCCCTTAACATACACATCACCTCACATGTTTATCTTTTTTTTTTTCTGGTGAGAATATTTAAGTTCTACACTCTCCCATGATCATTCCCTAGACATCATCATTATCACAAACTGCAACCTCTCTTTAATTTCAATTTCATGGATCCTTCTTTCTAACTAGCACCTTCTTTCATTTTAGTTCACTCCTTCTAGCATCTCAGATTCATTTATTCTTTAGATTCACTAGTCCACCAGCTTATGGATTCTACCACATTTTCATTGTCCTTCACACTATTGCTATCCTATTTTCTTTCCTTAACTAGCTTAAATTTCGTTGTCATTCATTATAATTACACCTTTGCACACGCCATCAAATCTCTTGCCCTTTTCATGAAAAATCTTTTTCCTGTGTTAAATCTAAAGGCATGCCCACTACATGCTTCTATACCCATGTATCCAGAGTAACACACCTACATGCTTGTTAACAACCCTTTAAATTCAAGCTTACTAGCCTCAAGCAAGTCATTAATGCTTCAGTGAAATTATCCTATATTTCCTTTGTCCACATCTCCTAAATAACTATTTCATATATAGTACTCACTTCTCAAACTGACAACCCATTCTCCCTTCTAGCTGATGAGCTTATCGCTTGCTTAGCTGACATAGTCATCAAAGGACTTCCACAGACTCCCACCCATCACAACATCCAACTGCCAATACCAGTCTGTGCTCGTATGCTCTGATCATTACTCATGATGTGTTAATCTTGCTCTTCTCTAAATCCAATCCTGTCACTTCTCGCATGCTCAGAGAATGACTGAATTAATTCTTCCTTCTCTCTTCTATATCAACAAGTTTCTACTCTCCATAGTATTTGTCCATTGTCATGGAAACATGCTATTATTTCTTTTATGTGGAAAAAAAAAGAAACAATCTTCTCAGGGTCATCCCCTTCCCCTATCATCTACTATTCCATTTCTCTAATCCTCTTTGCAGAAAAATTCCTTAAAAAAATCCTCTCTATATGTTGTTTCTAATTCTCTCATAAACTTTTTCAATAGAATTTTTCCCCCATTGATCAACTCAAAACTGTTCTTGTCAACCTACATGTTGCTAAATGAAATGGTAACTTAGTCTTTATTTTACCTTACCTATAACAGAACTTGACAAAGATGAATTCTTTGTCCTCCTTGAAATACATATATTACTTGGATCTCGTGTCACCACATTCTATGAGTTTGCCTACTAGCTCACTGATTAACCCTCCTCAGTCTCCTTTCCTGGTTTTTCCTCTTCTCTCTCATTTCTGAATGTTGAATGGCCTTAGATTTCAGTTGTTAATTCTCTCCTCATTTCTTTCTATATTCATTCATTTGATGATGTTATACAGGTTCTTGCCTTTAAATACCATCTATAAATATGTAAATGACTACCACATTGTGCCTTCAGCCCAGGGTCCTACACTGTGCTTCAAACTACATACACAACTCCATACTCATTCTTCCACTTAAGAAAGATGATTAACAATTTTATATCCGAACAAGAGCAAAAGAATCTACATTCCTCTTTTTATCACTCATTAAAATACAAATCACTGATTCCTGATTAAAGAAACTCTGAAAGATATGCCAAACGTTCTAATATGGTAAAGATTATTTCAGATCTATAGCTGTTATCGTATTTAACATACGCTATTTCTACTAGCAGACACCTCGAATTTAAAATGTCATAAACTCGTGCCCTAAAATGTGCTATTTCTGCAGTCTTTGCCACCTCAGGCAATTCTATCCTTCCAGATGCTCAAGACAATAACTTTGGAACCATGCTTGATTCATCTGCTTTTCTCAAAGCATGTTTATAATCTGTCAGTAAATCTTGTTAACTCTACCTTTAAAATATATTCAGAAACTAATTACTTTTCATTATTTCTACTCAATTCTACTCACTTTAATCTGCTCCAAGATGCAAATGTCTTTCCCCGAAATTATTGCATTAGCGTTCTATCTTGTCACCTTGAATCCACACTTTTTCCTACATTTGCTTCTCAAGCCCAAAGCTATATTGCTTATGTCACTCCTCTGTCTCAAAATCCTTCATTTGCTTTCTATATTACGTGGAGGAATAGTCAAAGTCCTTAAAATAACTAACAGATTTATACAAGACCTACCTTTAGGCTAGAAAATTATACAATATCTTTCAGTTTATTTTAAAATGTAAACATAAATCTTAACATAAGGCAAAAAAGTAAAACAAAACATAAAAACTAACTATAAAATTATAGGTACAAATACTGTATAAAATGGTATCATAAAATCCTTAAATTAAAGATCCTTATTACAGACTCTTAAAATGAGTAGTAACATGGTTTAGATGACAGCTTCAATGATCAGTGTCCCAGGATGTAGTTCATCCTATAATAAATTCTGTATTCTCTCAGGTTGCCTTATAACTAGGCTTTAATATATTACATTTCAATGATTCAGACTTACTTAGGGAAACGAACAAAATTGATGCCATTGTAACAAATGAAATGCTAACACATAAAATTCTAAATTGTATTTAAAGAAAACATATCATAGCCAAATAAGTATTATCCCTCAAATACAAGGCTATTTGTATATCACATAATGTGGCCCCAAATTAAACATCCAAATAGATGTAACAAAGACATTTAAAAATATGAATTACACATTCCACTAAAATATTTGAAAAGATTAAAAATATCTTTTTAACAAAGTTAAAAATTATTTCAAACTGACAGCCATTATCGTATTTTGCAGGAATGGTTGAAAATGGAAAATCCAGTTAAAAACACTCACAGTGTCTACAATAGCATGGAATGATGCTTATTATAATGTAAAATAGGATATAAGTTCAAAGGTTTTACTGACTATTAATATAGCAGGTTTAAAACTAAAAAAAGTGGTCATTAAAAGGAATGAATGAATGAATAAATAAACAGACTAGAAAGGAGCATACCAAACTGTTATCTGCTATTAGCATTTGGTGATGGGAAAAAGGGTAATTTTTAGAACATAATTTTCTACTTCTTTCAGTTTATTAATTGAGATTATATTTCCTTTATATTTGCAATATTAATAAGAAGGTATTCAAAAATAATGGATAAAAGAAATATACATGCCCTCAAAGATACTTTCGCTCAAACATTCTGTGATCTTATTTTTTATTCATGTAAAATGAATTTCCTCTTTTCTGGACACACACAGTTCAGAGATATAAAATCCTACTTGAATACATGGTCTATTTTTCCTAGTCATAGCAGTGTGATTGTACATGTCAACGTTTTTAAATGATACAATGAAAAAATGTATCTGTAAACGAAATCTAATAGATAGCATCACTCCCAAGTTTACTATTGAAGTGCAGTGGGAATACAATAGACATAAAACAGATTTAAATTTAATCATATTCCTCTAACTGTACCATGGGGATTTGGGTGCTTCACGTATTTCATATATATTATGGGAATAGATGATGAAACGTTATCCAAAATAAAATGAAACTCAGGTACAACTCAGAAGTAACTGAATTATATTCTGAAAACCATTAAATATAATTTATTATTATATTTTTATAAGGATATACTTTTAAACTTCTTATGCTACTGATACTTTACACTCAAATTGACTTCTGGTTGCAACAATTTGTGTCCATGATAGTATAGAAATCATTAATTCACCCTTACATTTTTTTCTCTAATTTTGAAAATCTAATAAAAGGTACAGTATTTTCATCTCATTTAAACATACTTCGTATGTATGAAGTACATACATAAACTCATAAAACTCTTGAAAATAGTTTTAAAGATTTTTTTTCCTTAAAAGATTGATTTTATTTAAGAGGGACACAATTCGCCTGATAGGCGTGTAGACCTGTAATGCCACAGTTGTGTATAGATTCAGCTAGTCTGTTTCACTTTGGAAAAACTGCCTGTCTAAATGTGTATCTAAGATTCAAAGTCCTGGTAACCTCCAATAGTCGGAACGATGTCTCAAGTTGTAAAATGTGAAAATCTTAACAGTGAAATAACACAGTCTGATAAAAATTCATTCGAAGAGATGAATTTTATGGCTTCGTTTTAAGCATATAGAAAGTTAAAGATAACTGGGATAAAGAATAGAAATAAGATAAATAGACTCAGGACTTCCAAATTTATTATTTTTTTTAGGTAAAATTATTAAAAAGTACAAAATATGTCATTGATCAAGTATTTTTTGAAAATTCTGCCTTCATCATATTACCATATTGCGGGTGGACGACAAAGCATAAAAGGATATAATCAGTAGAAGATTAAAACACATACATTCGTGTTTTTGTGTTTGTCCCTCTCTTCATATTCAGTGCTATCTCTATAATCTCTCATATAGAATACAGAAATATCTATTTAACTCATTTCCTTGACTTAAAACTTATGCCCCTTTGAATCATTCTCATTTTAAAAAGTCAAGTTGGGTAATGCTATTTCACTCTCAAACACTTTAAAAATACCTTAATGCATAAGGTCTGAATTTCTTTGCACATCATGAAGAGGTGTGCTGGGAAAGGTTTAACTGGCGCCCTGAGGGAAAAAAAGTTCTGATTTATAGCATGTGTTGATTTTTCAGTATGTAAATATTCTCATCATGTCTGATTACAAGCTACAGACAGTGACATAACTGAAGTCAGGCTAGTGAAGAGACGCTGTACAGCAGCACCTGTGGCCAAATCCAGCCCCCGACTGAATGCAAATGCTCTGTTTCATGTCTGTTCTACACGCCTATCCTATCGCATATTGCATTGCCAGCTAAAATTTACAGAATCCATGACACTTACAAGGCTTCTAATGTAACAAACCTTGTCATGCCTCCATGTCTTTTCTCATGCAACACCCTATGCCCACAATTGCTCCTCCCAATACCCATCACACACACACAAACATACAAACACACACACACAAACACACAAAAGCTCACAGACATAGGCACACAGACCATTCATTCATTCATCATTCAATAAATATTTATTGAATCCTTTCTAGGAAGCACTTGCTGTTTTGTGTTGGATGTAGATATATTTACCAAAATGCCATGTTGTGAAAATAAAAAATATTATGAGAGTTTTTTAAAGAGTGGTCTATAAGATAGGGAGGATTTAATTAAACTGTGAAGTCAAATAAATCATGAGAGGCAATTATATTAGTTATCTAATCACTATTCATACTACAAATTATAAATTAAATGCAGACATTAATATGAGATCTTGAAATTTTGATAATTATATGTTACAATTTTAAGTTCATAAGATTTTTTGCCTGCTGCTAAGTTACGTTGACAATTTACAGCTAAGACAATTTAACTAGATAGAGTTGGCTGAGGTGTTTAGGTAATAGTTAATAAGTAAAGAAAACATATATATATATCCTCTATAACACAATGATAGAACACTATACAGAAAGTTGAAAGATGTGGGCGTTTTTTCCTGACACTGCCATTGACTGCTTGAGGGTAGAAACTCACATTATTTTCTTCATCTATAAAATGGAGATTGTAACATTTGTTTTTTGAAACCAACACATGGTAAGATAAAATAATAAATAAAAACACAAAAAACTGTTAGATTTGGGGTCAAGAATGGCACCCAAATAGTATTAATAACTTTATTGTTCAAATAACTGTGATTTTTAAAATTTTTTTCTGATACTTTTTCTGAAAATACAAGTTAGCGTAATGCAGTGGTGTAATAAATAATCTACTCTTGCACTAGATATTGCCATTTCCTGTGGTCAATAACACTTAAGAAAAATATAAGAGCTATCTTATTTTTGAATGACACGCAATATATTTGTTGAATTTCTTTCAGACAACATTTGCAGAAGTTGATGGTTTCTTGAAGTCATTTAGTGCCGGCCGATGCTTTGCATTGCAGTGCTACAAAATCAAATGTACTATTAATTTTTTTTTCTCAGA
Source organism: Ceratotherium simum simum (assembly GCF_057802395.1). Lineage (NCBI taxonomy): Eukaryota > Metazoa > Chordata > Mammalia > Perissodactyla > Rhinocerotidae > Ceratotherium > Ceratotherium simum. The sequence goes on from NC_141911.1 coordinate 48,434,074, forward strand.
CATGGAACTACTAAGAGGTAATTCAGTGCCTTCTACGATACATTCAAAGTTGGGCATGGGCTATAACTTCACATATTAGGTTTTGCTGCTGGATGCTTTACCAGTTGATAAATTTAACGCAAATAAAGGCAAACCTGGTTTACACAAGAAAAATATATATATATATTTTCTAAACATGCCAGTGCTATATTAATGCAGCAAAAATTGAAAAATAAAATCAGCAAAATCTTGATGTTATGTCTATATGGTACATATGAGAAGATTTGGAAATAGGATATTTTATGAATTATTACATGAGTGTCATGTAGATGTAATCTAAATCTTGCTTAAAGGAGTGTTGCCAAATCTCCTGATGTAGGTTTTCAGAGATAAACAGAAAATGTTTGATTTTTTCTCTCATTTTTTTTCTCATTTCCTATAATCACAGCAAGTAAGGAAGTTAGGAAACATGGATTCTGTCATGATTCTGCAAGTGTTACCTGTACGCTTGTAATAACAGTAGTTATCATCATCCTTATCATAATCATCTCTAAAAGCACAACCTACGCTCTTTGGAAAATACAATAATAGATTAAAACATTCTTGGTTCTCATATTTCAACATAAAAAGTGAATTTACAAAGTCATTAATAAATATTCAATAATATTTCAAAGAAAGCAAATTCAATGATTATGAAACAGTTTTCTAGTTGTCAAATTTTACCTATATAAATCGTAATGTTTTATAAAATGTACAAGAAAATAGTCATGTACAGGCATAAATCTTTCTGAAAGCAATTAATAACACACAAAAGCATTAGAAATTTTAGATATATTTAGCAAATATTCCTCTCATAGAAACGTATTTAAATGTAATACTTATAGATATATATAGACATACAACAGCAAGATTTATTCAATGCAGTGCTATTTGAATAGTGAAAAAAAATAAATCACTTAAATGTTAAAGGTGGAAAACAAGATGAATAAATTATTCACTGATTCATTCATCAGATCTACAAATATTCCATTTGTGTCCCACTAAAAGACAAGCACTGTACACTCTCCTGGGAGTAAAGGAATAAAGAAGATGGACATCGGTCAGCACCTGTCCTCTTGATATTTTCAAGCTATCTTAGGAGAAATACATCATACCAAAAATTACGGTACAAGTAGTTGTCTACTCTAAAGGAAATATAAAGATTTATAGACATGGAACAGGGGAACTTAAGCTATTCTATGAGTCCGTAAGTGTTTCACTGAATCAATGCAGGTAAGCACAGGTCCTAGAGATTTTTGTCCGGTGATGGAGGAAGGATATGGGAGAAACAGATGGAACATAAAAAAGGGCATGCTCAGAGGCCATAGGTAAGACAGCCACATGTGTGGGGAAGAATTTAAAGTAAGCATGGCTCAAAAACACATTTTAAAAAATGTGTCATTAACAAGTGCTGTTTCTAAATAAGAGACAAGGAAAATAAACATTGGGAAGAACCATTGTAAGGGATGTGAGAGAGTCTGGACTTTATATTAAGAGCAATGGGAAATTAATACAGGGCCTTAATAATGAGAATGACCTGTTAGTTTAACTGCAGGGAAGATTGATATTGTATTAAAATTTAGCAAAACTAGAGTTGGAATAAAAGAAGATGGAAGGATCTAAAAGGTATGGTTACAAGTAGAACTGACATAATTTAGAGACTGACTGGATTAGAGAGGAGGCGACAGAGAGATATTTTGTACCACTCAACTCCTAGGTTTTCAGTGAATGGTAGCATCCTATACAAATATAGGGGCCACTGGAAGAAAAGCTAGTATGTGTGGAGAAATGACACATTCAATTTTTACAAGTTGATTTTGAGATACTTAATAGACACAGAAAAACATAAACAAAAATATGTAAAGAAAAAGTTCAACAACATTATTCCCTTGGTAGTAAAATTGTAAGCAATTCTCTTAGTTTTTTCTGAGTTGTTCTGATAAACATATATGATTTGGTATTATAAAAAATCACTTTTTTAAAGGAAAAGATTTAATGATATATGAAAATATATATGAAGTAGAGAATTGCCTTAGGGTATTGGTTGGAAGATGGCTTGATGTTCTTTTTGGTAAACATTTGAAAGTTCTCAAACAGTATTGCATACTCTCGTTGTTCTAGCTTCTCTTAAAAACAATAGTAGTAAAGTTAGATTTAATTATCTGGCCCATGACATTAAGCCAGCATTACAGGAGATTAAATGTATGTATACATTCTTGTTCTTACTACACTATGTTGCAGCAAGCAGTACAAAGAAGAATTGGAGAATTGCATAAAGAAGACTCTGATGTCAGTATACAAAGAATATTGATGCATGTGATATCTATGAAGTGAACTGGTACATTTGTTTCTTCTATTACCACTAATGAAAGTGTTAGGTGATTTAAAATTATGTCAACACAAAGGAAAATGTGGCAGGGGATTTCTTCCTGCGTATATTATATATTTATAACATTTCTTGATATTTCTTGCAATCTTAAAAATAAAACACATCAATGTTTTGGGTCAAATATTCAACACAACATAATGTTAACTATTTTCCATGAATTTAAACTGTCAGTTAAGGAATTGAAATCACCCAGCTGTTTTATATACCCTTTATAAATTCTTACATATAAAGCATGAACTGGTATTTACGAGGATTAAATGAATTAATACATATGAAATACTGGAAATAGTGTTTGGCACACTGTAAGTATTCTACACAGCTTGTAAAAAAGACATAACTACATAGCGTATAGCGCTGTTTGTCATTACTACATATATTGTGAGTATATGGAACTGTAATAATATGGTGGGATTAAAGAAGTTTTTTGAAAGAGAATCTTTTGAAAAACGATGTTTGTTCATATTCTGGTGTGGTTTCAAGGTAGCCGTATCTTAATTCATGATTGTAGATTTTCTCTGTAAGCAAGTATTGGAATAATGACAGAGAGATCATTCTCATTCCATGCTTATGGAACCTTTTTCTGAATATGAATTCAATTGTATTTTTCTCCAGGTGAATGTTTAATTATACTATTATAATGAAAAGAAAGAGTTGGCAAGTTTACTTTAGTTCAATGTCTACAGAAAATGTTGCAAATAATTTGGGAAATGTGAAAGTTGACAAAACAGAAAGGAAGTAGCGAAGGGATAAAGAAAACAAAAATCTGTTTAATAACTTTATCCAAAATTATTCAATTTTCTATAAATTTGTATATCTTCACAATCTAAATCTTACAAATAAGCTTCAATCAAGATTTAGGAGGAGCAACGTAAGAGGAAGAGTGTTTCATACAGAGAAGTCCCTACTCAGTAGAACTTATATCGGAAGTAAAAACTTTCTGTTTAAAAACAGATCTTACATTCAAATTCCTTTTGCAGTGAGAAGAACTCACTACCTCCATTTAAACAAGGAGCCCCCTTAAGCTAATGGGTGACAGTAAGCTTTCTGAAATAGTGCTGCTTCTTTATGCTGCACAGCCCTGGATCTGCTATGGTAGAACAGCTCTTTATGCCTTTAGTCCCAAATGTTTCTTGACTCGTAGAGCCCTGTACACATTCAATATATTTTGTTCACTGTTTCTTTTTTAAGAACCTCATACAATAGTTATCATGACTGCTATGCGTCAAATTGTGCCCCCCCCCAAAAAAGATATGTTGAAGCTCTTAACCCCACGTACTTCAGATAGTGACCTTATCTGGAAATAGGTGGTCATTTTTAACATAATTATTTTAGTCAAGATATGCTCATATTGGAATAGAGTTGCCTCTAATCCGACATAAGTGGCTTTTTTTGTGTGTGAGGAAGATCAGCCCTGAGCTAACACCTGTTGCCAATCCTCCTCTTTTTGCTGAGGAAGATGGGCCCTGGGCTAACATCTGTGCCCATCTTCCTCTACTTTATATGGGATGCCACCACAGCATGGCTTGACAAGCGATGTGTTGGTCCACACCCAGGATTCAAACCTGCAAACCGCAGGCCACGGAAGCGGAGCCCATGAACCTAACAACCATGCCACCAGGCCGGCCCCTCTCTTGATATTTTTCAACCTTTAAAAAATATAAATATTGAGAGAAGTCAAGATGGCGGTGTAAGCAGATGCTGAACTCACCTCCTCCCGCGGACACAGCAAATTTATAACTACTCGTGGAAAAATTTCCCCTGAGACAGAACTGAAAGCTGGATAAGAGTAACTCCTGCAACAAAGGACAATCCTAATTGAGGTGGAAGAGGCTGAAACTCCCTTCTGGAGAGGAAAACCGCCGCCTTCACAAGCTGCCAGCTTCACAACTGCCAGGAAGCTGCCCACAGGTATGCAGCCCTCCCTGGAGGAGTGGGGCACTGAGCCGGGGAGCGCCCCCGCTGTAGGCACTTTGTGGACCCAGCACAGTCGAGACAAGTGGTATAATATCTGACTTTGCCTGCTACTAAAACATTGGGGAGTACCCCCAGAAAAGCTGGTTCACAAAGAAATTAAAACCAGCTCTTAAAGGGCCCACGCGCAAACTCACCCGTTTCAGAAAGTAACCGAAAATCACCAGAAAGAAAGGTGCACAGTGCTTTGGTGAAAAGAGACTCACCTGATAGGCTCTGAGTGCATTGCAGTGAGAGGTGAGACCTCTCCAGGGACTGGGACATTGGCGGCGGCCATTGTTGTGGCCTGATGTGGGCGTGCTGACACAGAAGCCATTGGAGTTCTCCCTGGGGCCTGCTATCCCAGGATCTGCCCCACCCGCTAGAGCACCGATTTAATCCAGCTCAGCCAAGGCAGGCAGCCCACCCTAGAGACTGGCTCCACCCAACAGCAACCCCTCAGGCAACTTGTGGGCCTGCATAGATTGGTGACTGGATTCTCTGCAGCCTGGAAACTGAGCCGACTTCAGTGGGCCAGGGCGTGCACAAAGAGTAGGTGGAGAGTGTGGGGTGGTGGTGGAGTGTGTGGGGCTCCCGCCGTGGAGAGACTGGGTTGACTTCAGGAGGTCGGGGTGCGCACACGAGGGCAGGACTGTGTTGACTGTGTGTGGACCTGTGGGCAGCAGTGCTTGTCAGCTGCACAAGACTTGCGCTTCTCAAAGACCAACATAGGGAGTTTGCCCCACCTTCCAAAGCCTGAAACAATTGGGTGCTCCTGTGCCTGAGCCCAGGCACACCCAGCTGCAATCCTCAGACAGCTGACAAGAGAACTAAAGGCTGGAGGCTTATAGCAATTGTAAGCCCCTGAGCATAACAACCTGCCACACTGGGGGCCTACTCACTTAATAGAAAAACTGTAAGAGGAGTGTGTTATTAGAACTTGCAGCCAACTGTGCTGGGGCTCCCCACACCTGATAAAGAGACTGAAGGGCCCACAACAACTACAAGCAGCTAAGCATTACAACAGCTGGCCAGGAGCATAACTCGGCCTCCCTGGGTGCCTACAGGGAGAGCAAACAGGCCACAATGGAAGGACACACATAGCCTGTATAGGGGTCACCCCTGGAACATTGAGAACTGAGGGAAGAACACTGCAGGCCTCCTAAGGCATCACTTATATAAGGTCACCTTTCCAAGAACAGGAGACATAGCTGACCAACCTAATACGTAGATACAAGCACAGGGAAAGAGGCAAAATGAGGAGGCAAAGGAATACATTCCAAGTAAGGGAACAGGACAAAACCCCAGAAAAGGAACTAAGTGAAACAGAAAAGAGCAACCTACCCAACAGAGAGTTCAAACAAAGAGTATTAAGGATGCTCACTGATCTGGGGAGAAGAATAGATGAACTCAGTGAGAATGTCGACAAAGAAATGGAAGATATAAAAAAGAACCAATCAGAAATGAAGAATACAATACTGGAAATGAAAAATTCATTAGAGGGCCTCAAAAGCAGTCTAAGGGACCTCTGGGACAAAATCAAGCACACTAACATCTGTGTTATAGGTGTCCCAGAAGGAGAAGAGCAAGACAAAGGGGCAGAGAATCTATTTCAAGAAATAATAGATGAAAACTTCCCTAACCTAAGGAAAGAAACAGACATCCAGGTACAGGAAACACAGAGAGCACCAAACAAGATAAACCCAAAGAGGCCCACACCAAGACACATCATAATCAAAATGTCCACAATTAAAGATAAAGAGAGAATCCTAAAAGCCCCAAGAGAAAGACAAGTTACATACAAAGGAAATGCCATGAGGCTATCAGCTGACTTCTCAGCGGAAACCTTACAGGCTAGAAGAGAGTGTCACCATATATTTAAAGTGCTAAAAGGAAAAAACTTACAGCCAAGGATACTCTATCCAGCAAGGTATCATTCAAAATGGAAGGAGAGATCAAAAATTTCCCAGACAAGCAAGAATTAAAGGAGTTTGTCACCAAGAAACCAGTGCCACAAGAAATGTTAAAGGGACTGATTTAAGGGGAAAAGAGAAAACCACAAAGAGGAAAAATTATCTATTTCCATGATAAAAGGGTAATGGATACAAATGCACAAAAAAGAGGTTAGATATGATATCAGAAACATAAAATGAGGGAGGAGGGGAGTTAAAGAGAAGAGCTTTCAGAGAGAGGTCAAACTAAAGAGACCATCAATTCTGTATAGAAGGAGAAAGGAACAGAGAAGGACTACAAAAACACTGAGAAAAAAAAAGCTAAAAAATGGCAGTAAGTACATACTTATCAATAGCTACTATAAACGTCAATGGACTAAATGCTCCAATTACAAGGCATAGGGTGGCTGATTGGATAAAACAACAAGACCCATATATATGCCGCATAAGAGACACACTTCAGACCTAAAGACACTCACAAACTGAAAGTGAAGGGATGGAAAAAGATACTCAACGCAAATGGCAATAAAAAGAAAGCTGGGGTAGCAATACTCATATCAGACAAAATAGACTTTAAAACAAAAACTGTAAAAAAGAGACAAAGAAGAGCATTAAATAATGATCAAGGGAACAATCCAACAAGAGGATATAACACTTGTAAATATCTACGCACCCAATGTAGGTGCACCTAAATATATAAAGCAATTATTAACAGACATAAAAACAGAAATAGACAGTAAGACAATAATAGTAGGGGACTTCAACACTCCACTTACACCAATGGATAGATCATCCAAACAGAAGATCAATAAGGAAACATTGGCCTTAAATGACACACTAGAACAGATGGACCTAGTAGATATATACAGAACATTCCATCCAAAAACGAAAGAATACACATTCTTTTCAAATGCACATGGAACATTCTCCAGGATTGATCACACATTAGGCCATGAAACAAGTCTCCATAAATTTAAGAAGATTGAAATAATACCAAGCATCTTTTCTGACCACAACGGTATGAAACTAGAAACCAACTATAGGAAGAAAATCAGAAAAGCCACAAATACGTGGAGATTAAACAAAATGCTACTGAACAACAATTGGGTCAATGAAGAAATCAAAGGAGAAATCAAAAAATACCTGGAGACAAAGGAAAATGAAAACACAACATGCCAGAATTTATGGGATACAGCAAAAGCAGTTCTAAGAGGGAGTTTATAGCAATACAGGCCTATCTCAACAAACAAGAAAAATCTCAAATAATCAACCTAACAATGCACCTAAAGGAACTGGAAAAAGAAGAACAAACAAAGCCAACAATCAATAGAAGAAGAGAAATAATAAAAATCAGAGCAGAAATAAATGAAACAGAGACTAAAAAAACAATAAAAAAAATTAATAAAACCAAGAGCTGGTTCTTTGAAAAGATAAACAAAATTGACAAACCTTTAGCTAGTCTCACTAAGAAAAAAAGAGAGAAGGCTCAAATAAGTAAAATCAGGAATGAAAGAGGAGAAATTACAACAGACACCTCAGAAATACAAAAGATTATAAGAGAATACTATGAAAAACTATACTCAAACAAATTCGACAATCTGGAAGAAATGGATGAATTCTTAGAATCATACAACCTTCCAAAACTGGATCAAGAAGAGATAGAGAATTTGAATAGACCAATCACCAGTAAGGAGATCGAAACAGTAATCAAAAACCTTCCCCAAAATAAAAGTCCAGGACCAGACGGCTTCCCTGGTGAATTCTACCAAACATTCAAAGAAGACTTAATACCTATCCTCAAACTCTTTCAAAAAATTGAGGAGGAGGGAAGCTCCCTAACTCATTCTACGAAGCTGACATTACCCTGATACCAAAACCAGACAAGGACAACACAAAAAAAAGAAAATTACAGGCCAATATCACTGATGAACATCAATGAAAATATCCTCAACAAAATTCTAGCAAATCTCGTACAACAATACGTTACAAAGATTATACACCATGATCAAGTGGGATTTATTCCAGGTATGTAGGGATGGTTCAACATTCGCAAATCAATCAACGTAACACACCACATTAATAAAATGAAGAATAAAAATCACATGATATCTCAATAGATGCAGAGAAAGCATTTGACAAGATACAGCATCCATTTATGATAAAAACTCTGAATAAAATGGGTATAGAAGGAAAGTACATCAACATAATAAAGGCCATATATGAGAAACCCACAGCTAATATCATCCTCAATGGTGAAAGACAGAAAGCTATCCCTCTAAGAACGGGAACCAGACAAGGATGCCCACTGTCACCACTCCTATTTAACATAGTACTGGAAGTCCTAGCCAGAGCAATCAGGCAAAAAAAAAAGAAATAAAAGGGATTCAAATTAGAAAGCAAGAAGTGAAAATCTCACTATTTGTAGATGACATGATTTTATATATAGAAAACCCTAAAGAATCCATCAAAAAACTTTTAGACGTAATAAACGAATATGGTAAAGTTGCAGGATACAAAATCAACATACAAAAATCAGTTGCATTTCTGTACACTAACAACAAAGTAGCAGAAAGAGAAATTAAGAATACAATCCCATTTACAATTGCAACAAAAAGAATAAAATACCTAGGAATAAACTTAACCAAAGAGGTGAAAGATCTATACACCAAAAACTATAAAACATTGCTGAAAGAAATTGAAGAAGACACAAAGAAATGGAAAGATATTCCGTGCTCTTGGATTGGAAGAATTAACATAGTTAAGATGTCCATACTTCCTAAATCAATCCATAGATTCAATGCAATCCCTATCAAAGTTCCAACAACAGTTTTCACAGAAATATAATAAAGAATCCTAAAATTTATATGTAACAATAAAAGACACCGAATAGCTAAAGGAATTCTGAGAAAAAAGAACAAAGCTGGAGGTATCACACTTCCTGATTTCAAAATATACTGCCAAGCTATAGTAAACAAAACAGCATGGTACTGGCACAAAAACAGACACACAGATCCATGGAACAGAATTGAAAGCCTAGAAATAAAATCACACATCTATGGATAGTTAATCTTCGACAAAGGAGCCAAGAACATACAATGGAGAAAGAAATTCTCTTCAACAAATGGTGTTGGGAAAACTGGATAGCCACATGCAAAAAAATGAATGTAGACCCTCCCTTACACCATACACAAAAATTAACTCCAAATGGATTAAAGACTTGAATGTAAGACCTGAAACTTCTAGAAGAAAACATAGGAAGTATGCTCTTTGACATTGGTCTTAGCAAACCATTTTCAAGCACCATGTCTCACCGGGCAAGAGAAACAATAGAAAAAATAAACAAATGAGACTACATCAAACTAAAAAGCTTCTGCACGCAAAGGAAACCATCAACAAAACGAAAAGACAAACTACCAGTTGGGAGAACATGTTTGCAAACCATACATCGGATAAGGGGTTAATCTCCAAAATATATAAAGAACTCATGCATCTCAACAACAAAAAAACTAACAACCCAATTAAAAAATAGGCAAAAGACCTGAACAGACATTTCTCCAAAGAAGATATATAGATGGCGAACAGACACATGAAAAGATGTTCAAAATCATTAACTATCAGGGAAATGCAAATCAAAACTACAATGAGATATCACCTCACACCTATCAGAATGGCTATAATTTACAGGACAGGAAACAATATATGTGGGAGAGGATGTGGAGAGAAGGGAACTCTCATACACTGCTGATGGGAGTGCAAACTGGTGCGGCCACTATGGAAAACAGTATGGAGATTCCTCAAAAAATTAACAGTAGAACTACCATACAATCCAGCTATTCTACTGCTGCGTATTTATCCAAAGAACTTGAAAACACCAATGCATAAAGATACATTCACCCCTGTGTTCATTGCAACGTTATTCACAATAGCCAAGACTTGGAAGCAACCTAAGTGCCCATCGAGGGACGAATGGATAAGGAAGATGTGGTATATATACACAATGGAATACTACTTAGCCATAGGAAACGATGAAATCCAGTCATTTGTGACAACATGGATGGACATGGAGGGTAATATGCAAAGGTCAAGTACCATATGATTTCCCTCATTAAGTAGTAGATAATAACAACAACAAACAAACACACAGAGACAGAAATTTGATTGGTGGTTACCAGAGGGGAAGGGGGGAGGGAGGAGGGTGAAAGGGATAATTAGGCACAAGTGTGTGGTGATGGGTTGTAATTAGTATTGGGGTGGTGAACATGATGTAATCTATGCATAAATAGAAATATAATGATGTACACCTGAAATTGATACAATGTTATAAAGCAATGTTACTGCAATAAACAAAAAATTAAAAAATATATATATATATAAATATCATTCTTAAGTTGTGGGTCAGATAAAAACAGATGACAGCCCAGGGAGGTTCATATAATGGCCTAAAGAAATTGTCAGCTAAAGTCACTGAGCTAAAGATACATCAGTATCTCTATCTATGTATGTAGACGTTTCTTTATATATGTGTGGTACAATTATTTGCTCATTCCTTTTCTCCTTTCCTACATATTAATGTGTTCTGTAGGCAGCCACTTCATAGTCTGATATTAAGTTACTTTAGTTTGATTCTAGATTCTATTGCATCCCATTATAAATTTGACCCTAATTAACTTTCTTAAATACATTGGATTTCAAGGACAGCTTCCTTGAAAATGACGCTACAGTGCTAGTCAAGTGATAAAGTAATATCACTTCATAAAGCTATTTATAGAAATGGCCCTTGAATAGTAAAAGCTTCCAATCACTTGGAACTTAGACAAACATTGTAATACGAATGTTACTTATCTTGACTTACAAAAAAGATAAGTTTAAAGACAAAATAGCAAGCTGCCTTTTGAATAGGGTTCCTAGATAATATTATGGTAAAACTACAACATAAAAAGAATATAACTGAAAGGGGACTTCAAAAAAATCAAAAGATTTTAAATTTAGCAAATTCTACATATACTTACTTGAAATTGGTAGAGTATTCCCACTCTAAGACTTGCTGATTCTACTGCAAACAAATTTAGAATATATGTCGAGACGTGTTTATTTTATATTTATATAAATTTTTCAGTACCAATTTTCTATATGTTGAAAATTTGACACACTATAATTCAGAAGGTCCTAATTAAAAAGAAATCTTTTATTAAAAAGTCATCTAAGGCACTACTTATAAGAAGAATTGAATGTACTTGAAATTAAATTGTTTGGTTTGCCCACAGTCGACAAGGTACAGGTTGTAGAGCTAATAAGGGGTTTTTATTGAAAAAATATATGTCAAATTTCTGTTAAAAAGGCCACCCTATAAAGTTGTAATTACTACTCTTATTCTTTAAGTAGAGCAACAGTTAGGGAACGGTTTAAATAAACAAAGGTACATATGCCAAACGTAAATCTTAGTACATGAATACTTGGGCCGCTGTTTTCCTCAGTGGAATTGAAATCAAAATGAGAATAGCTTGACCAAATGCAAAGAAAATGATTTAATTTGACAGAATATTTTAAATCTTGCCATTAAATAAAAAATATTTTCTGGTTTTCATATTATACAGTCGTCTAGGAAAAAAAGAACAAAAAATTAAAAATATACTATTTGATATTAAACTGAACATTACCAAAATGACTCTTGAGATACAAATCTATGTATTTGCTTCTTGCAAACATGAAAGTAATACTATGTATGTTGATGACTGAAAAACTGACAAATAGAGAGGATCTTTAAAAAATTAAATTACCCATAAATTCAACTCACAGAGATAAACATTGTTAAATTAATGGCAGTATTTCTTGACAACATCCTATGTTACTAAATATATTTCTACTGTATGTTCATGACTGGTTGTTTCTATCATATGGATAACCCAGGATTTATACCTATTTTGGATGCTAAGTTTGTTGCCAGTGTTTTATTGCCACAAATAATTCTGTTATGAACATACATGTTGTAAGTCTTTGGGCACTCTAGGGTTACTTCCTAGAAGTGGAATTAAAGATAGAAGAGTAGAAAAATATTGCCAAATAATCTTCCAGAAGAAAGGCTCCCAATTTACCCTCAAGAATGTCCTATTAAAAGTAAACTTGCATGTTAGAAAAAGAATCATAGAAAGGATAAAATAATCAATTATGTTTACACCACCATAAAATATCTGTGGTTTCACTTGTATTTCTGAATGCATTTTTCTATAGCTATCAATTTTATATGCAGTTAAAATATACAAGCAATTGTGAATCCTACTTTTTTAATTTTTTTGTTGGTTTGTAATCAATTTGCTATGTTGCCAAAATGTCTTCACATTTATTATGGGTACATAATTATCCATAAAGTAGATATGCCATTTCTCTAAAGGAGGAAACTTAGGTCATTTCTAATTTTCCATTATTATAAACAATCTTGCCCCTCTGTTTGTATAAATTTTTTAAAAATTCATTTCTTAATAATAAATTCCGCTGAATGAGACACTGCCTCATAATATATGAGCAATTTAAATGGATTTTCATGGTAGTGGTGGGACTGCCAAAGTGTCATACAAATTTCAATACCAATTAAGACTAAATTCATGTTCCAGTTTTCAAATGGTCTCCCACCAGCTTTGGAATTTATGTAGCATAGGACTAAATATCCAAAACCTTGGAGCCAGACTGTCTGGTTGAAATACCAGCTCCTACCATTTTATAGCTGATGAATATTAGAAAAATTCCTGAACTTTCTTGTGTCTTGGGTTCCTTATCTGTAAAATGTTTAATATTTTCCACTTCATAGTGTTTTGGGTGCACTAAATGAATTAATTTATTTAAAGTAGTCAGAACAGAACTTTGTACATAGAGATCAAAAATATACTCATTGATAAATATTATTATACTTTACTAAGTATAAATTGGTGCTAATTTATTTTTAATCAATATATATTGAGGCTTTGGAAGTTGTGATAAATCATAGAGAACCAAAACATTAGTTGTAAAAAAAGGCAGATATTTGTAGTTCTTGTCACAGTTTCCTAGTCACCACATTAGCTCCTTCTTTTTGTAACATTTTGTGAAGGAGTATTCATCATCAAGATACAAAAATGGTAACATTCACTGCATTGATATTAATTGTCTTTATTTTACCTTAAAATTATTTTATTCTTTATCACAGATAAATAGTAAGGATAATGTAAATAAAATAAACTTAAACACTAGAATTATGCTTATATAATTATTTGAAAAATCTAAGCATAATATGTGATATTTAATAACAAAATCTAAAATAGAATATTAAATGTGTCTTCACATTTGGTCAAAGCGTTCTTGTTTTGATTTAAATTCCAGAAAGAAAAATGGCGGCCTCATTTCCAAATCTAATATATGCTAGAACTCAAATTTTCAGAATTGCAAAGCTAATCTGTATTATATTATTGTCCTAACTCTTCTCCCTTTGATAACTGGTGCATTACTTAGAATTCTCATTCATTTACATCATTCATAGTTTAGTTTTTCTAGTCTGTTTTAAGAATAACAACAAACAAATCAAAGTTTCTCTAGACATTCGGATTTAATAATTGACATTTAATTTCAAACATTTCTTAAAGCAGTTCTGAGAAGGCTTGTGATGTATGTCTATGATACTGGAAATATACTTTATCTATGAGTATTTATGTTCCTTCTATTTCTCTGGGGGTTTACTAGATTAGGGAAAATGGTCAAATCAATTCTAGTTCTATATTGCTTCAAATTAAGCCCCTTTTATTTTCACAGAATTTTTTAAAGTACATGAATATGCCTTGATGTTGGTTTTTGACTGATAATAATTCATGTGGTTTGATGAGTTTGTTAAATTGCAAATCTTAGGACTTCCTCTACCCTGAGGAATTTAGTTCTGGAATTACTTTTTTCATCAAGTCTCCATCAGCACTTCCTTTCATGAGGAAATTCATTCACATCTTGGATCTCTGACATATACTAATAAAGTAGGTCCTCTTGAAGTAATTTATTTTATTATTTAATTTTCTCTATCCTGGAATGTCTTGATAGTTTATTGGCTCAGTCATTTCATACTTCGTTGTACAAGTTTATTTTAATTGTAACAATTTTATCTTATTATCTACTATTGTTTTCATTGTGTATTAGTAATTGTTTAATTCAAATCCAATCCTTGCCTATTACAGAATATGCCCTTTTACATTTTAAAGTCAACGACAGATTTTAACTGACATTTAATCCTTTTTTGTAATATTAGAGATATCCCATTTTGGGAGTTGATATGTCTTCATTCTTTACCTAAATGCTTTATTGTATTTGGTGTAGAAAACACTGTTATCTTTCCTTTTTTTAATACTTTGGAGATTTATGACTCTTCCTTCCATTTAACTTCTTGTTTATTAATATTACAAAATATTGTATTTGTTTACAATTATTTAAAAACTGTTTCTTGAAATATAAGGAGAGAATGCCTTTGAACTCCTATTCAGCCTTCTGTTCTTAAAATTCCTGTATATATAAATGTCAAAAAAAAAATTGTAGTTCAATTTACAATAAATGCATACTCATGGTCAAATACAAATAGTGCATTAAAATCAAAAAGAAAAAGCATAAATTTCCTTTTTTGAACAGATTCACACTTCCATTCCAGAATACTAATATTTACCTGCAGTTAGAATATTGAATCTACCATGAGTTGGTTCTCATGAAATCTGATTCTTTTACTCACTAACCTACAGAAACATTTTTTCCAAACCGCATGTTAATTTTAGAAATATCATAGTGAAAATTTACTTGACCCTTGATACTGTTAAGTATATCAAGTTGGTTTTAAATACGATGTCTTCTTTTAAAATTTTTGCTAAAATGTGAACACCACAGATTCAATTCTCTTTTTGAAGTGATTCTCAGTTATACTCAATGTTATATTAATTCTATGTTAGGCACTAGGTGATAAAAACATAGAGCCTTTGCCCGATCCAATGTAGAAGCCTGGCACATCTCTAAATAAAGTCTGGACATGAGGTAAGAGCCCTTGAAGAATGGCACAAACAGACAGGCAGACAGACAGATACATAGATAATATTAGTGTAGACAAATGAAGGGATCAATGCTGATACCTCGGTGATAATCACTTTTTCCTTGCCTTTAAATGTTCTTATTTTAGAAAAAGGCTTTAATTGACAAACTATATCTGTAAGCTCATTATT
Organism: Ceratotherium simum simum; assembly: GCF_057802395.1. Taxonomy (NCBI): domain Eukaryota; kingdom Metazoa; phylum Chordata; class Mammalia; order Perissodactyla; family Rhinocerotidae; genus Ceratotherium; species Ceratotherium simum. Next base: position 48,449,592 of record NC_141911.1, read on the forward strand.
TATTAATTTATTATTCCGTCTTTATAACTGAGAGGCAAATTATTTTTTGAAACCTCCGATTTTGCTCTTTCTTTTTGATTTTTCAGAAATTTATAATAAGCAACTCGTAACTGACTACATTTTAAAAATGCACTAATATGGGCTGGTCCGATGGCATAGCGGTTAAGTTCAGGGCACTGTACTTCGGTGACCTGGGTTTGTCGGTTTGGATCCTGGATGTGGACGTACACCACTCATCAAGCTATGCTGCGGAGGTGACTCACATACAAAATAGAGGAAAGATTGGCACAGATGTTAGCTCAGGGCCAATCTTCCTCAAGTGGGAAAAAAAACCCAACACACTAATACACTAAGCACACTAAATATAGTAAATAGTAAGATGAAAACAAGTACTTACTACAGCACAAAGGTAGACGTGCCCTAGAAATTCAAAACAAAACTATGTATCAATTAGTGAAGCATGAATGATACTCCATGGGAGAAGGCATCACTTCATCTGGCTTATTTTTAGAAATATATAAAATACAACAGAGGCAAAAATATCTTTATAATATAAATTTCTATTAGTTCTGCCTTGGCAGTAAGTGACATGTTGGTATTATTACATGTCATGAGCACTAGAAAGCACAGAATTTACAAGAAAATCTCTTCCAATTTTCAAAAGCAGACACAGAAACTTAGAATAATTTTTTTAGAGTAATGTTGTAATTTTACCTGTAGTATAAAATTGCCAGTTCTCAGAATATGGAATTCTAAAACTAATATTGAATTGATTTTTTTAGATTACCAGTGACCTAAACATTTCCCGAACAATTGTAATTTGATCAAAGAAAACCAAAATATTTATTTACATTTGATTATAACAATTTCTAACCACACTATGTGGCCCAGAATTGAATCATAGCCTGTATGTGTTGCCAAAAGACACTGTTTTACTGCTTTCCACAAAGAATTATTAATGCTTTCTTTTTTCCCCCAAATCATCTCTTCCTTGCCTTTCTTCTTGGGACAAGACAGAGTCAGCACCGTGTGTCTGATATCAGGTTATTGTTTGTCCTTTCCTTTTAGTAAAATATTTCTAAAAATGATCAATTTGGGGCCTTAAACATGAGTGGTTCATGTATCCTACTCAAGATTTATAATTTTTACAGTTTTTTATTTGCTCTTTTTTTTTGCAGACACAGGATGATTTCTCTTTACAAGAAATAAATTCCAGGATCAAGGCCTCACTTACTCAACTGCATGAAAGCACTTAGCAGTACTTAAGAAGGCCGTGTCCTTGTGAGTAGAATATGAAACATTGATTGATTATAGCATTATTAAAAATGGAAACAGATAAGTACATATTAGAATAGGTACAGTGAATTTATCTTATAGTAATATCAATAATAAACTTTTTATTTCATTCACCACTTTTGAAACTCTCTTTAAAAATATGAATGAGTAAAATCAGCTCTCCTTTGGCTATATGTTTGTCAAATGTTGGGTTATTGCATGGTCTCTAATTTTCAACTGCTAAATTTCCAAGAGTTTCAAGTCTAATATTTTTGAACAAATAATATCTTATTACTTGAAAGTTATTTATTGGATATAGAACAATGAAAAAACTATAATCCATTCTAAAGTATTTTACTATAATAACATGTTAAGCACATAATATAAAGGCTTAGGGATTGGCACTGGGAGAGTTAAGGAATAGTAAAACATGATCTCTTCTTACATGTAGAAATCTTACTCAAATAATAAATACATACTTGTACACTCAGACTGCAACAAACATGACTGCCCAAACAGAGGAGTGAATGTTTCTGGCTGGGAGAAATCTGGAACGTCTCCACAGAAGTTATGATATTTGAGATAAACCACTGATACATATTCTTGCTGCCTCACTTTCATCCAGGGATACTCTGGTTAAGAGTTATAATTATTTGTGCTTTTACATTTAGGTTACATGAGATTAGCTTTCATGATAATAAAGGTAGAGACCAAACGCCAAGCACACATATTAATAGACTTTGGGATGTACCATTATATTAAAGATTTTAATCAACCTAAAGGACTAATGTAACCCTAACTCTTATCAGAGCCTGCAAAATTTCCTATTTCCCCTCCACCATTCTCCTGAACTTAGTGCTGTGGAGTTGATTCTGACTCCTGGCGACCCTGTGTACAGCAGAGTGGAACCCTGTCCAGTATCTTTGTGCCATCCTCTCACCTTCTAGCGCTATATCAGACAATGCTCCACTGCTATTCATAGGATTTTCATGGCCAATTTTTTCAGAAGTGGATGGCCAGGTCCTTCTTCATAGTCTGTCTTAGTCTGGAAGCTCTGCTGAAACCTGTCCACCATGAATGACCCTGCTGGTACTTCAAATACTGGTGGCATAGCTTTCAGCATCACAGCAACTCACAGCTGCCACAGTATGACAACTGACACATGGGGGGTGTGGTTCCCTGACCAGGAAATGAACTTGGGAGGCAATGAAAGCACTGAATCTTAACCACTAGATCACCAGGGCTGCTCTGCCTTAACTTGGTGGTAGACTAATCTCACCTAATCTTCCATTAGTACCCTCTATTGCCAATTAAACATCTTCATATTAGAAGCTCGCTTTCTCTCCTTTAGAAAGAACTCATCACTGGATTTAATAAATGTCTTCAGCACTGTACCTTCTCTGCTATCAAAAAACAAATAAAACAAAATACAAAACAGACTTCTCACATTCTGCTTTTTCCTGAACCCCGGTATCTTTTTAGTTCCCCTCTGAGAACTTTTAATATTAGCAAAGTCTCTTGGTGCAGTTGCTCTACCATGTTGCTTCTATCTATAGCTCAGTCTTGAACTCCATCTATAGATAAATTTGGAAATCATATTTTTGTCATATGTTCTACAAAGTTAATTGAACACAAAATTTTGGTAATTCAAATTGATAAACTCTGTCAGTATTTATTGCTTATTAATAATTTTTTAATCTATGAAAAATTAATCTTATTTTATACAAATGAAGCAGATTTAAAACTAAGTGTCAAGGAAGTCCACGAATATATAAAGAACTATAAAGTCCCTGGAGACAAAAGTGGAATCATAAAGATATGTTACATTACTTCCAGATAATCCTGAACTCAGATAAAAAAATTAAGATTGACAGGAATAATAAGCATTCTATATGTCAGTATTTCAAATATATACTTAATTCAAAAGAACAGGTAGCTGCATGTGTGTATGCATCTGACATTTTATAAGAATAAGTAATTTACTGAAATATATTATATGGAAAAGATAAGAGAAACAAAAGAAGGATCATTGTTTATCTTACACTGTCACCTTTGTGACAATTAAATGTATGATTAATACATTGAATTCTAACATTTTACATTTTAAATAAAGCATTTAGAAGCGTGCACACTTTGTATTTTATGCTACTAATCAGGATGCAACATTTTAAAAGTACATCTTACTAAAAGACACTTACAGATATACTGCCTAATTCCTTAATTCCAATATTTGCATTGGTTATGTAGACCTGTTTTCTTACTTAAGCTAAAATTCAAAAATAACTAAAATTAATGTTGAGAGAGACAAACTATAGAGTAAGAAGGGATAGCTTTGACACTGACGATGTTTCTGTGGATATTTCAATGGCACAGATCAGAAAAGTTTTTGAGTAAGAAATTGAGCAAAACCAGTTCAAAGAAGAAAGGACAAAGTTATTTCTAATAGCTCTTATGTTTTTATATATTTCAGTATCAAATTAAATTAGAAAATCACTATGAGAGTAGTCCTTAGTGACTAGTAGCTTAAAGAGATAACATTCTTTAACAATTCTGAGAAAATGAAACTTTTCAGAAACATATGGCTCTCTCCTTTCACCATTATTTCCATTTCACATTAAATAAAACATGCTCAAATTATATAACTCACACACAATGATTTAATCTTGTTAATTAGTTAGGCCAAGGATTTTATTCTATAGAATAGTGTTGTAAGTAATATTAGGTGGAAAGACATTCCTTGGTTCCAAAATGTGTTTTTCTTGCCTAACAGTGTTGATATTTTATTCCTTTGCATGTGTTTTAAGAGTCATATTAGTGAAATAAGAATTGTTATTGCCTTGTAAAATTAGTTAAGAAGACTATACACAGCTAAATACTCTTTGTTGCATGACTGAAAGAGCCTTTGGCATTAACTTGTGGATATCCTTGGTTTGTTTGCATGTTCACTTTTTACTGTGTTATCTACTTGAAATATTTCTGCTTTTCTGAGCAATATTCACCAGTACATGCAAAATTCAGGACAAAATAAAATACAGTAACAAATATAGGCAACTAGTACTGACCACAAAATATTCTCATCTCATACTTTGTGCTGCTACGTCAGCCAAATTGATTGTTTCACAACCCACTGAACGTTCCTTGTAACTTCTCTTCTTTGGGTCAGGTCATATTTGGCCTTACGATATTCCTCTTGGAGGAACTTGTCTCTCCTTATATAAATCTTCCCCTACTGAACAGGTCATGTCAAATGTCACTGTTCCTGAAGACTTCTTTTATAAAAACTATTTTTTAAAACCTGAAATTTTGTGGCTCTTGTCCTATATTTCTCACCATTCACTACCATGTGGTAATTCTCCAGTGTTTGAGTAGGCCAACCAAGTATGAACTCTCATATTGCGCCATTTTCCACCACCCTGTTTTTCTACAGTCAGCAATCAGAGAATTTTGAATCATTCCTTAATGCTCCAAAATTTCTCCACACTCTTTAAATACTCACTTCATACTACACAGAGAAAATGAAAACCATCAAAATGGAACTCCCTACAGATCTACAAATCCATCTGCGTCCACACTCATTTTTTCATATACTGCTTCTTTAACTATTTTTATTCTTTATAAATTTTTAATGAACTTTATTAAAGAACCATTTTACCTTTTCTTTATGTCACTATATTCTCCTAAATTTCCTCTTCTTTATTCCCAAGCAATATTTGATTATTTATTAGTAACTTTTTTAAGCTTTGTAGACATCTTAGAAAATATAAATTAAGCACAAATAAGGAAAGTAAAATAAACCAGAGACAATTAAGTATTCTGAATATTTTGGATCTATCTTTCTAATGCATTTTTTACACAGACAAACAGGTAGGCATTTTTTTTTATTGAACTATTAATATATCATAAACACTTTCTATGTGTTGATTAAAAAACAAGACAACTGGCCCAAAATGGAGTTGCTTATGTTAGTCTCCATGTCGCCAAACTGAGACTTAACTTAATTACAGTTTCAGCTCTCCCTGAAATGCAATCTTAAATCAGTCAATTGGGAATTGCCTGAGCAACACTAGTTAGGTAATCTGCCTGAAAGACCCCTCTGATCCTCTAAAGGAAAATAACCTTGCAATAACCAACCTGCTTTTTTGCCTGATAACGTCCTTGTTCCCACTACTTTCTGCCTATAAAAGTCTTTCATTTTGTACAGCTCCTTGGAGCTCCTTTCTATCCTCTAGATTGGATGAGGCTTCATTTGAATGGATTTTTGCTCAAATAAACTCTTAAAATTTTTAATATACCTCACTTTGTCTTTTAACAGGGTCTATATATGTTTTTATGATATAGATTGTTGTATTCTACTTGTCCTCACTAATTCCCGCCTCCGTTTTTCTAGAATATTTCTTGATCAATTATTTTTTCTCTTTTTAGCTCCTTGATCTCCTTTTCTTTATTGACTTCTCTCCCTATGTCCCAAGAATTTTCAACATAAAACGAAACAAATAAATATCCTCTTCCTTTTGATTTTCTCTTACATCTCTATCCTTTCTCTCATTACTATATTTCTTCCAAGGGCTTTCTACATGCTTTGAAATGCCTTCTTCATATCTTGTTAATTCTCAGTAGACTTAAACATAGTTTCTATTGCCTACAGTTCCTGTGAAAATGCTCTTTTAAATCTCACCACAGACCTCAGTTTGAAAATATAATTATTTTTTTATCCATTTTTATGTTTTTTGGTCATCTAGAGCATTCCGTGCACTGGCCATCATTTTCTCCTTGAAACTACATCATTAACCATTACTTAGGGTTCTCCAGAGAAAAATGGCCAATAAATACATAGATAGATTTATAAGTGATAGACAGATTGATATAGAGATCCTTGTCAATAGATAGAGATCTGATCTATCTTATCTATCTATCTATCTATCTATCTATCTATCTATCTATCTATCTATCATCTATCTATCTATGCCTAAAGAGAGAGAGATTTATTTTAACTAATTGGTTCACATGACTGTGGAGGTAGACAAATCAGAAATATGTGGTGTGGGGTGGCAGCTAGAAATTCGTGTAAGAGTTGATTTGCAGTCTTGAGTGTGAGATCCACAGGGCAGATCAGCCAGGCTGAAACTCTGACAAGTTTTCTATGTTGCAGTATTGAGGCATAATTTCTTCTTCTGAGGTTCAAGAAACCTCAGTCTTGACTCTTAAGACTTTCAATTGATTGGATGAGGCCCACAAATATTATGGAGGCTAATCTGCTTTATTTAAAGTCTACTGATTGTAAAGGTTAATCACATCTAAAAAATAGCTTCACAGCAACATGTAGACTGGTGTTTGACCAAACAATTGATTACCATAGTCTAGCTAAGTTGACAGATAAAATTAATCATCACAGCCGCTAATAGCTTTTCTCTTCTACCTCTATGCATCTCTAACTTTTTCATTGGTTCTGTTTCCTACTTTTTCTCTTTAATACTCTTATCAATTTGTCCCTATTTCTTCCTTTTATTTTTACCCTAATTGCTATCTCTAGAAAAATCTTCTGCTCACATTATTTCAAATATCAACATGCAAATAGCTCACACATCTGTTTTTCCAACTATAGTTAGTTCCTTAAAATTCATATGAACTAATATTTAACTGAATATTGGAAAGATCTATGTGGGTGTTCCACAAACCCTCATGAGATGAATAATGCTAAATCATGTAATCCTATTATAATTAAGCAATATCCTACTGTTTTTCCTGGTCCTAGCAACTTAAAGGACGGGTTTGAAAATGTAATTCTTTACATAAAATCTTTCAATCATTTTCTATTACCTTTAGGATAATAGTTGATTGTTGATTAAAGACTCGTTACCACTTGTGCTCAGTCTACTTTCAGTTACACGTCCAGACCTTCCTATAAGAAGCCTCATTCCCAGAATTCTCTGTGTAATTTTGGGTATTGCTCCTTTACCTAAGCTACTTGGTACATTACTCATTCAAAAAGTATTGTTGAGCAAATACCAAGTGCTACTTACTTTGTGGTTTCCCTACCATCTTGCCCATTAATAGGTTTAGTTACACAGCCTAATACACACCCAGTTCTAAAACAGAAGCAAAGACCAACTTGAGATCAGTAAGTGCTGAAATCTATAATATTTAGATATCTGTAGAGATGTTTTTTGTAATGTTAGATAATATGAAGTGGTTAATAGTGAAGAAGGTGTGACTAAAGTCTGCTCTTTTTTTTCTTTTTCCATATAAAATACTAGTCTGAGAAATGCCGGTCTGAGATTTAGTGAGGCAGAAAATAGCAAAATGTTTAGCTTACATGTCACACAAATTAATGGCTTTATGTCCCTTTCTGAACATGAAATAAATTACAGTCTGAGTTCAACCGCAGGGGATTCCGCCCATTGAGTTAATTAAGATTAACCAATTCTCAAAGGTCAGAGGTCACAAGTCGGAAGAGTAAAATACATTTTAAACAGTTGTGTCAGAAAATCTTCACCATGTATGTTAAATTAAGATTTTCAAATCAATTAACTGAGTAAAGAAATATTACAGAGTAAAAAACACAAAAATAGAGAAAGCTAACTTAATAAATCCTAATAAATATATGAACACTGGTGTCACGAATGAAAAAATACATATTTCACCCAATAATAAATTTTTCACATTATTTTTACTAATTTTGCTAGAAATTGTTCAAGATAAAATCCATTCAGTTTATATTAGGATAACAATTATTGCATTTCATATTTTTTTTTTTTTAAATCTCACTGAGGTAATGTACCACAGTGAATTCATTAGCAAAAATGTTATGTTAACTTTCTGGATTTTGTTATTTAGATTTTTGGTAATATGTTTAGGATGTATAATTTGTTTTTATTTTTTTATTTCTTTTCTCATTCAATGATATCTCATTAAATGTTCTGTTTTAGGCCTAATGCAGTAGGTCAAGCTATTCAACTTCTTGTTGCTATACGCCTAACACCTTCATCCCACCTCAAAGGAGGAAGTAGGATGATATGAACATGTTTAAGAAGTCATATTTATCATTAGTCATCACTGGAAGGAACGTAGTCTCTCTGTTGGGATCTCTCTCAAACCTCTCTTTTTTGGCTTTGTTAGGATTTCTTTGTATACATATAGTCTCAACTTTCATGTTTATGTGGTAGGTCAAGCTCTGTGCTTTCCTCCTAGCATTAAGGAACCTATATGAGAAGAGAACACAGCAGAAAGAAGCAGTACACAGTTACCTAAACTAAGCAAAAAGAGCCCTAAAACTCCATATGGTGGTAGTCAGCAAAACCAGAATTTGCGTACGGTTTAAGGCAAAACAACATAGTAATGTACATGTGAGTATATTCTTCCGTGTGTCTTTAATTTATTGAGTGGCCAAGTAAAATACATGCATTGTATTGAAATATATTATCCCAATTTTGGAGAATTAAATATACGGGCTAATGAAATATTACACTTAAGTCGCAGCAAAAATATTCAAATATTTTGCCATACAAAATCATATTAAATTTAACCATGAAGCCATTAACATTATACTTGTAAATTTATATGTCCTTGTGGCAACTGAGTCTGTTTTATGATTATTTACCTGCTTCTAGTTGGAAAAAATATAAAAAATTAAACCAATCCTAAATTTCAATAATTTGGACAAATAATTTTTACTTATGAAGTGATTACAATTCAGATGCAAAGCAGAGTTACATTATTAATGTTTATTTCCTCCTTTTTAAACGTTTATTCCCATTTTGAATACAAAACTATTCAGTGACTAATTTAAATTGATTGGAATATTTATATGATGCACATTTTTAACTATGCTCCTCCTTCTCCAATTTATGAATACTACAATGAAATAGATATTCAATATATACCTTGTGTGTAATTGACCAATGCAAAGAGTACAATCTTAAGATTGTCTTTTGGAAAAAATATGAAGATTTTTATAGTACAAATAAATGGTATAATATAATCATTGGGAATTTCTTGCTGCAGAAGAAATACTACTTCTTTTAAAAGAAGATTTTATGTCTTTCTTCTCCAAATGGTATGAGACAGAAAAGAGAATGAACAGGTTAGGTAGATTTATTTGTTTTATGGTTGATCTAGCTTGATGAATTTTCAGTGAGACTGGAGAGTAAATGAGAAATTTAGATACTTTATTTCAAAACATCCTGTTTTCCTCCCGGGAGTGTTTACAAGAGCACTATATTGATTGTATCTTCCTACAGAGTGTTAGGACAGATTCACAGCGACTTAGTTTTCTCTTTAATAGAATCTACTTTACTTGACCCTTTGACCTTTTTTTGGATTAAGGTAGTTAATAATCTAACTATGAAATTTCTTTTGTTAAAGCATTAAAATTATAGAAACTAGTCTCAATGTTGAGGATTGTTTTAAAATCTTCTTGTGTTCTCTTACTTCTTTATAAGATAAATAAAACTGCAGTACTTTCCACCAGACCGAAAAATTGGTACAGAAGTTCTCATTGGGCATGGTACAAAAAAGCCAAAAGTGATTTCCCTTAGTAATTCAGTAACATAATATAATTTTTTAACATCGTGCTATATCCTAGGAAACATCTCTAACTTTGTCCGATCTTGGACCAACATCTCAGAGCAGGTGCAATGGTGATTCTTCTTTTTACTTCCACTCTGGGTCTAGAAGCACCTTTTATGCTTCTTCAATTGTGGTTTCTCTACCTGTTCTCCTTTTATTCCTTCCAGTCTCCTTCAAAAAATCATTTCATCAGTCATCTATCCACCAGCCATCCTTCCTATCTCTATTGTCTCATTTTCTACCATTTCTATTACTTTTGCCCAAAAAAATTTCATAATCTCATTCTTGACACTACTTTTTTAAATTCATGCACAACTTCAAGTTATATTTTTACTCAAACTTGTTCTTTTCTTTAATTGTTTAACTTCTTAAAAGATGGCCATGCTCTCTATTTTTTTACCATTTTCTCACATCCATTTCAATCATAATTCCTTGCCATTTGCTTTTGAATTCACTATGCTAATAAAACTACATTTTCTTAGATCACAAGCATCTCATAAATCCCTCTTTTCCTTGACTTCTCCATAGTATTTGAAAGTAAAAAAATCAATGGCATCTTCAATTTATATTCTTTTTTCTTTTTGACATCCTTAAAAATAGACACTCTAGATTATCCTCAGTCTTTAGCTGCTTTCCTTCTTCCTTCCCTCCTTCTCTCACTTCTTCCCTCTGTTCCTTCTCTTTTCCTTTTAACTCTATAGTCTCTCCCTCTAAAATCCCATTATTTCTATGGCTTATCACCTTTATAAAAGCAGCTCTCACATCTACATGTGAGACTTAAGCGCTGACTTATTTTCTGATCTCTACTCTCATAAATAGCTATGAGACATTTAGTTTAGATATCCTGTCATCATCTCAAAATCATAGTAAATTTGAACTTATCATTTCCCAGTGACGTGACCAGTCCTTCATCACATCTTTTCTTCTCTCCTCAATTTTCTTCTTTTTTCCTATTTCTCCCCGTTGCTCTTTTATTCCTGTTCATTTGTTTTCCACATCTTTCTCTTTCTTCTTTTTCTCTTGCTATTCTTCTTATTTTCCCTCATTTTTCTGTTTTTCTCTTTATCTGTTAACGGTATCACATTATTCTTTATCGTCCAGATTCAAATTATTGGAGTTATTGTTATATTTTTTCTTGTGTGAATCAATAGGCATTAAAATCAATATTTAATTCCAAAAACCTACCCAATGAGGTAGGTATTATTACTTCTCATTTTAGAATGTAAAAAATGGAGACTTGAGGAGGTTACTTGCCCATCCTTTCTCCAAAATTATCATTTTGTTCCTGTGATTTTATTACCGAAAATTATTTAGTGGCTTCTGTGTGATCATAAAATCTGACTTCTTATTCTGTTATTGAATGCTTTCTACTATTAGATCCCTATATAATACTCAGTTTAATTGTCCTTGGGATGCTGAGAACCCAGTACCTCCCTACAGCCTCCAAAAGATCTTTCCTATTTACCCAAATCATTGTCCAACAAATGGAAAACAACAGCAGCAGCATAAACAAAAACAAGAGACTTCCACCTTTGCTCAGATTGTTACACCTTTCTATAATGAATTATTCTTTCCACTTATTTAAGCCAGATGCTTTTAGTAAGACCCAGGCCATCTTCACTCTTTTCCAGCAAACCTACCTCCACTACTGGTTACCCATGCAAAAATATTCAGAACACTGTCTCGGAGATTGTTACTTTTATTTTCTATAAGTTAGCAGTTGGAAGGATGTGCCATTCCTTTGTAGATGACCTGTAAGCTGTTATGCATTTCTGGGATAGTAATCAATATTTGGGAGTTATCAGATTGCATGAATTTTTGAAGGCTTGATGCTATATGGGATGGCTTAATTAAAGACTGTCATCCAATTTAATATTCTTTCCTTAGACTAGGACTTTTTGTTTCTTATTCAATATATTATTTCTGACACAAAATACTTGAGTAGTATTTCTTCATATGAAAATAGTCATATATTATTGCATAGCATATAATATAAACTACTCTCATATATCTTATAATTTTCCTTTCAAAGATTTACAGTCTACCAAATCCTCCCTTTCTCTCCCTTAATCCCTGGCAACCAGGGATATTCTACTCTCTCTATAGCTTTGCCTTTTCCAGAATGTCATACAATTGAAATCATATAGTATGTAGCCTTTTTAGATTGGCTCCTTTTACTTAGTAAAATGCATTCAGGATTTCTCCATGTCTTTTCACAGCTTGATAGCTTATTTCTTCTTAGCACTGTGTAATATTTCATTGTCTGGATGTATCAGAGTTTATTTATCCATTCACCTACTGAAGGACGTTTTAGTTGCTTCTAAGTTTTGGCAATTGTGGGTAAAGCTGCTATAAACATCGACGTGCAGTTTTCTGTGTGGATGTAAGTTTTCAGCTCTTTTGGGTAAATACCAAGGGTGCACTTAATGAATCATATAGTAAGAGTATGTTTAGTTATCTAAGAAACTTCCAAATTGTCTTGCAAAATAGTTGTAACATTTTGCATTGTTACCAGCAAAGAATGAGAGTTTCTATTGTTTCACATCTTCTCCAGGTTTTGGTGTGTCAATGTTTTGGATGTTGGGCATTCCAACAGGTATGTAGTAGTTCTTCATTGCTGTTTTAATTTGCAATTTGCTAATGATATATGATGTTGAACATTTTTTCATTTGCTTATTTGCTATCCGTATATCTTCTTTGGCGAGGTGTTTGTTCAGATCTTTCGCCCATTTTTTAACTGGGTTATTCATTTTCTTATCATTGATTTTTAAGAATTCTTTGTATATTTTGGACAACAGTTGTTTATCAGATATATCTCTTGAAAAAGTTTTGTACCAGTCTGTGGCATGTCTTCTCATTGTCTCTACATTGCCTTTTGCAAAGCAGAAGTTTTTAATTTTAATGAAATCTAGCTTACCAATTATTTCTTTCATGGATTGTGCCTTTGGTGTTGTATCTAAAAAGTCATTGCCATGCCCAAGGTCATCTAGATTTTCTCCTATGTTATCTTCTAGGAGTTTTATAGTTTTGAATTTTACATTTAGGTGTGATCCATTTTGCATAAGTTTTTGTGAGGGGTATAAATTCTGTGTGTAGATTTACTTTTTTGCATGTGGATGTGCGGTCGTTCCAGCACCATTTGTTGAAAATACTATCTTTTCTTCAGTGTATTGCCTTTGCTCCTTTGTCAAAGTTCAGTTGACTGTATTTGTGTGGGTGTACATCTGGGCTCGCTATTCTGTTCCATTTATCTGTCTGTTTTTTTCACCAATATCACACTGTCTTGATCAGTGTAGCTTTATAGTAAGTCTTGAAGTTGGGTAGTGTCTATTCTCTAACTTTGTTCTCCCTCATTATTATGTTGCTATTCTGGGTCTTTTTCTCTCCATCTAGACTTTAGAATCAGTTTGTCAATATCTACAAATAACTTCCTGGGAATTTGATTGGGATTGCATTGAATCTATAGATCAAGTTAGGAACACTGATATGTTGACAATATTGGCTCTTCCTCTTCCTGAGCATGAAATACCTCTTCATTTGTTCATTCTTTTGATTTCTTTCATCAGAGTTTTCTAATTTTCCTCATATACATCTTGTAAGTATTTTATTAGATTTATACCTTAGTGTTTTGGGTTTTTGCCAGCTACTAATGTAAATGGTATTGAGATTTTAATTTCAAATTCCACATGTCCATTGCTGGATTCTGCACTTTTTGCTTCTATGATTTCCATATGGTTCTTTTGTTATAGTATCTAATAATATAATTATTTTAAAGGAATCTTAAAACTCCTTTATCTAAACCTTTTTTGAGTCTGTTTTAATATGTGTTGCTCTCCAGACATTTAGTCAAGTGCCCTTGTCTTCTCTGATATCTGCTTATTTTTAAAGATTCCATGTGATGTAGATGAAAAATTTGAGCCCAAGGATGATAGGAACTTTATACACATAGAGTGTAATGTTTCTTCTCACAAGTTCTTGGTGGTAGTAGCAATCCAAGATCACCTTAATCCAGTTTTGATTATGGAGGTGATTTTGATGTGCTTCAGTTCTTATGAAAGCTGAACTACTTCTGATTTACCCCTACCCCAAAAGTACAGTATATTTTTGCCCTAATCTAGACTCTATCTTTGTTCACTAGCTTCCATTCAAGTTTTAATTTTTCTCCTCAGTTTGTCAGCCTTTCAGCAACCTTTTCAAAATCACCAGAGGCTCCAAGGGGAAAAATGGTCCTAAATGTCACATAATTCTTCACTGCTTTGTTATCTCTTGGATTCACTTATGTAGATTTATTTTTAAAGGCATTTTATTCATCTTTTATAGGTGTCCTTGTTGAAAAGATTGGTATGAATTACCTAGAATACCATTACTCACAGTAGAAATATGTAATTATTTCTTTATTTTTTATCCATTACCCCATATCTCAAGGGTAGAATGCTTCATTTCATAGTCCTCTTCAATATATCTTTAAAATTTCTATATCATTCTCTTGACTGCTGTGAACACAAAGAATGAGCTCTCAGCAAATAATGATAGAAAGAATAAAATATTTAAAACACACACGTAATTTCAGTTGTTATTCTCAGATGTTCTGGAAAAAAAGTACAATGATTTTTACTTCTTTAGATAAGTGTGTATCATTTAGAAGGAGGACATAAATATTGGTGAAAAGAGATGTTCTCCAACTGTTCTTTTTCTCTAAAATGATATAATCAGATTTTTAAAAAAAGCAACTTATCTAAGAATATTCTGTGGTCTCTTCTAACACTACTGGAAAAAGAACACTCTTTATTGAAGGATAAAGGAAAACATATTTTGGCTTATGATCAATAATTTTATCTTTTATATACTTGTGTGATTATGCCTTATTTTATAAACACCAAGTCTTATACCAAAAATAAACATAAAACCATTTAACTTGAAATCAAATGGAAAGTAATCACTCTAAAACGAGGTAAAAAGAAAGTATATAAAATATATATTAAAGCCAAAAATGTTTTAGGATTTAAATTCTAATAGGTTAGGCAGCAGGTTTTATTTATGTTTGATAAATCACAACATATGCCATTAGTAGAAAATGAATAAAACACCCGGATTCATAAAAAAGACCTCTTTATATGTTTTAATGTGTACATAGATAATATCCAAATTGTGTATTTTCCAGCATTACACATTAGAACTAAACAAAAAGATGAGATATCCTCCCATTCAGAAAAAACAGCTTTATAACTTATTTAAAATGTACTTACAACTTGGTGAGTGCTGACTAGATGTCTACTATGAGTATCTATTTTCACACTATGATTATTAAGTCAATTCAAAGTTTATATAGAAGTAATGTCTAATTATTAATTGTTGATTGAATTTTGCAATTTTATTTATTTTTATTGACTATAAAGGGTACAAAAGTATTAAGTATTGAGTTTTAAGATATTATTGAAATATCCTCACACATATTTTTTAATATGTAAGTTTCAAGTTAAAGAAAAAACAAGAGACATCAGGTTAAAATCGTGTATTAGATTTCACTTTAACTTTTTTTTAAATAGGTACCATGTTGCATACAAATTTAAAAGAGATTGCTCAACTGATACACATGTCAATGTCCACTAAAACACAATAACTCAAAATGGAGAACAGAACTGAACTCTACTCCAATCTGACGGTAGTGGAGCAGTGGTGGTGGTGTTGGGGCATACGCTCATTTCTTAAATCCAATAACTGAAATGAAGTTAAGCCTTCTCTCTCACAAAGAAAGTAAAAGGAAACATCTGCTCAACAACTGGATGTCTGAGAGTTATGACTTCGTAAAGTGGAAAGAAAAAGACACAGGACATAGAGTGGTTGGTAGGAACTAAGTTACACCTATCACTGGCTATATAACTAAAGTGATAAATCATCTAATATTGTTGAAGAGTAAGAATCATAAAAAATCGTTAAGATTTGTGTCTGGACTGGGTGTGAGGGGGACCAAATGGAGTCAAACAAACTAACTATTAAACATGAAGAAATAATAACAGAAAATGAAATTTCACATCACATACGTAAGTTTTATACACACACACACACATCAGTCTCTATCTACACTGTTAAATATGATAGGGATCATTTATATTTTTATGCAAATATCTGATATTGCAATCAATACTACTAAGCATTGCAAGAAAAGAAAAATATGACTAAATGCTTGGAGCAAATTGACCGTAGACACAGACTATGGGTGATCCAGATATTATTAGAGTTATAAGACAAGTAATTTAAAATAACTATAATTAATATGTTCAATAAAATAGAGAAAAGATGGACAAAATAGATAATGAAATGGATAACATCGACTAAGAATTAGATTGGAAAAAGAATCAAGTTCATTCTAGAAATGAAAATAAATACATCAACTAAAATTAAGAATTTGATAGATGAGTTTAACAGTAGGTTCCATATAGCACAAGATGGCAGAGTTGAACAGAAAGACAAACTAAAAGCAGACTAGAAAACAATAATTTAAAAAGTTCAGAACAGAGCATAAGAGACCTAGGAGATGCCACGCAGTCAAGCAATCCCTAAGCAACAGCGATTATGAAGCTGCGAGGTTGTTTTGTTACATTTCCATAGATTCAGCCACTAAGGAGACAATGAGCCCATATGCATTTATACAGTTTATTATTTAAACAGCTAGCATAAGCAAGATCAATATGTTATCAGCTCTTCATGTTCCCTGTTCCATAGAATGACTCTGAAGTGAGGGAGCCAGATGACAGATGGCACAAGCAGTGGGTTGATCTGTAGTAGAGACTAAATTCTAAACTGCAGGTAAGTGGTTTTATAGTCTCCAGTTATACTCAAATGAGTACAAAATGTAAAACTCCAACGGCTCACTGGACTCTTGAAGGTAGATGGTTAACTGCCTTACGGCAGCCTCCCACAAGATAGGGAGCCTCCTGAAAATTAGTAAAGCAGTTGAGAAATGCTTCAGAAAGCACCAGTAAAACTGACAGCCGACTTCATAAAACAATGAAAACCAGAAGACAATTGAATGCCATAGTATGAGGAGACAATAACTGCCAATGTAAAATTTTATTCCAGATTAAAAAGTGATATAATTTTTTAATAAAATAAATGTACAGACAATTTATTACTGAATATCTGCACTAAAAATTTTTATTTGAAACTTAATGGGCATTCTTCAGGCAGAAGAAAAATGATACCACAAAGAAACACAGAAGTAGAGGAAGAAATAAAAAGCAACAGAAAGGGTAAATACATGAGCCATTATATTGTCTATAGAAAAATTACTAGTAATTTTTTAAGGGGATGTAATATATGTGGACTCAAACTGCATGATAATAATACAAGTAATCTAGATCCAGTATTTTCAGGAATGAAGCAAAGTAAATACTTATATTATTGTAGTGTGTCATAAACATATTTAATCTTCAGGGTAACCACCAAAATAATAATAAAAATGGGTAATTAAGATAGCATTAAGAAAAGATGGAATAACAAAAATGAGTAGGCAATTATGAATCAGGACCTATAAAAGAGAACATGAAAAATCTGGCGTAACTGAATTACAGGAAAAAAGGTCCCATTATAAATACTGGAAATAAAATTAATAGATACTGGAATAAAAATAAGATTCAGTTGAGAGCACAAATTCTATAGAGGATACAGTAAAGGAAAGAATTTTTGAAATAGAAGATAGATTCAAAAACACCACACTGAGAAATAATGAGTAAATAAGTGAAAAAGGTGTTGAAATGACTTGATTGAACATACAGCAATTGCAAAATACTAAAATGTAGGAATCGGCAAAGAAATAATGTTCAATTACCCAATATTTAAGAATTATTCACAATTGAAAAAAGTATGTGTCCCTAGATTAAAAAAAATATGTGTGTGTCTATACGTGTGTCTGTGTGTGTGTGCGTGCGTGCCCATTGTGCTAAGAAGGATAAACAAATATGAACATTTTGGTAGACATGTAATAATTGAAACTACACTATATGAATTATAAAGTAAAATAAAATATAGCATCTCCTGGACAGAAAAGATAGATTGATTAAAATGAATGAATAGTGTCTTATAAACATTAATTTAAAAAGTAGAAATAAAATAGTAAAGTATATTCAATATGTTGAATGTAAAAGAACATACTCATATTATTTACCACAAAAAACCCCAAAATGTTGTCATTTGTTATTTTAAGATGCTGTTGACTGTAATTTCACAGATATTAAATATACAAAATATGAGTATCAATTAAATACAATATTCAAATGCATATACTATGTGTGTAGTAAGTATTTGTAGGTTTATACTAATGAAATAATAGTATAAATACACAAAAATGAATATGTCAAACTTGAGATTTTTGGTAACCCCTAATAGATGGAGAAAAGAAACTTATTAGACATTCTAGAGAGAAACATTCAAATGTATCTGCATAGTTACTGTTTTTGTTAGATGCAATCAAAACAAAATATTAGTATTTGACATTATCTTGTTTCCTGACTTTTTTTGTATGCTATAAATAGTTCACGATAAAAAATTTTAAATAAATGATATTTCTATAGAATTTAGGATTTTCCTAATTATTGTAAAGTATATCATCAATTTAGTAACATTAAAATGAAATATTTCATATCAAATATGCACACTGACTATTTGATATTCCAATTTCAGAAAGAGAAATATGAAAAGATAAATGTTTCAAATCTCAGAAATATAATAGTTCACTTGACTGGATTTGCACTAGTCCCAATGGATGAGGGCTTCTTTCCTTAATACGAATTAAAGAATTATCTATTGTTTTTTACATGAAAGTGTTTTCCATTGTCTTCTCCCTGAGGAATATTTATGTGTTTCACTGTTATGGTAGCTGTCTCTGCAGAAATGTTTCTATTTTATCTCCCAATAATACCTTATATTTGCAAAATGTAATCAACATCCTACTTCCTCATTTTGCTGTATGAATCAAAAAGCTTAATATTCTTAACTCAATTTTGTAATTTGTTTATCTTAGCAAAGAAAAAAAAAATCAATCATTGAGCAACTCCTTGGAGTCACCTATGGTTTTACAGGTAAACATTATTAACTAAGAAATGATTCCACAAGTGAACCAAAAGACAGGGGGAGTCCTTCACCTATTAAACATAGCTATGCGATTCCTCAGATAATGTATTCCACCAGTAGCGGCCCCAGGTAAATTCAAGAGACTAATTTGGTTCCTCTTCAAATTGCATTCAATCAATGACTCAGTCCATTTGGAAAATCAATATCCACAACTATCATCTCTGAAGAACCACATTATTCAGCAAAACCTAATTATCATAAATACTTGCTCTATTACAACAGCTCTCCACTATTGTATTAAAATTATGAAATAAGATTGTTCTGACATTTTTAGTAAGTGAATCTGTAACAGCAACAGGAAATTAGCTTTCTGTACTATAATATGCTATTACTTTTTTGTATTGTGATTCTTTTTCTAGCTTGAAGATTTGACTGTTCAGAATTAATCTGGAGCTGTACTAATCATTAACTATTTTAACTTTCTGAATTCATAAAAACAATGATGGAAAGAAGGGCTGAAAATCTCCTCACTGGTCTCAAAAAATACTGAGAAACAGCTACAAATTAAAAAGTAATTTAAAGCAAAATTACATACACAGCTATTTATAAGATAAATACTTACAACTCCAAATGGAATAAGCTTGTATCAAAGAACTGAATAAACTACAAAACAAAACTTGTATGAAAGAAAAAGAATCAATTACTATTGTAAATATTCTCCAAATATATTTTCAGCTGTGAACACTTTAACATACTGTCTGATATTGCTGCCTCTAATAACTACGCCCAGGGTGGATCAAAGGAGCTCAAGGTTCTTTGAAGCACATAAAAGTTATTGTCTAACAATGACTGGGCTTCAGTATAGTCAGTGTAGCATAGAGATGGATTCAGAATTGAGGAAACTTTCTATCAGTGCCCTGGAGATTACTTGTGTATAGCACACCCTGACTGGAGAGTTCAGTACATTTTACATAAAAAACATAAAAGAGAAATGAGATAGTAGCTGAAGAAAGACACTGGGTGAAAAGAAAATTTGAGTTATTCCTGTTGTTGCTTTTTTATGTATCTTATATGAAATATTAGTATGCTTATGGGAATGACTTCAGAACACAGAAGAAAGTGATGATCCAGGGGAGAAAGGCATATGCAGTAAAAGATTAATCTTGACCAAAGAAACATTTGGCCCTTTGCTCCTCCTGGAGAGGAACCACTTAGCCCATGGAATGTCCTACCCAACAAAAGTGTCTTTGCTTCATTGGGGACCGTGGGCCATGCCAAGTAGTCTATGCTAGCAATGTGATTTGTGGTGGGTGCTTGGGCCTCGTGATGTCAGCATGACCTCTGGAGGGGCTGGAGAGTAAGGTTAGCTGTGGGGTGGTTAGCCATGTCTATGTTACCAACTCCCAGTGAAAATTTTGAACACATGACACAGGTGAGAGTCCCTGGCCAGCAATACTCCATGTGTTATGTTACACATCATTGCTGAGAGAAATAACCACTGCCCACACAAGTCCACTGGGACAAGACAACTGGAAGCTTTGCACCTGATCTCTTCTGTACCCCACTGTATGCACCTCTTCCTTTTGCTGATTTTCGTCTGTATCCTTCCACTGTAACAAACCATAACCATGAGTATAACAGCTTGTCTGAGTTATATGAATTGTTCTAGAAAGTTATTGAGCTTGAGGGTGGTCTTGGAGACCTCCAGAATGAGCAACCCAGCTCCTGGCCAAGAATTGTTATGTGATTATTCAGGCCGGACCATAGGCAATTACAAGGGATCTACCTGGCAGGCGTCATAGGGGAAAACTGCCATCTCCTCACCAGACTCGAGGCACAGCCAGTGCATTTCACTCTCTGATGGGAGTAACAGTCAAGAACTCAGGACCCTCTGGCTGACTGGGCTCTTATGCATATCTCCATTCTCAGCCCAAGCACCTCCATTTGGTAGTTTCTTACTGGGAAATGTTGAAGACACCTTTCCCCACTCTGACCCAGTACCTAATTCTTTTCCACACCTAACCCTCTCTCTTTTGCCTTCCCCTTGCCCCCGAGTCCATAAAACTGAGAAAGCCTTTTTTTCAGGGCTCCCTCAGCATTGAGATGACTCCCACTCCTGATCCAACCCCTGATTGTCACTCTATTCCATGGGGAAAATGGAACAGGGGGAGTCGGTAATTGCTCCAGTTTTCGAGTCTTGCTCATACTATCACAGTGAGTGATTAAACGCTTGATTGTACTTCTATTTTGGCTTGTGGCTTTAATTGGCTACTCTGATCCCTGGTAGCTCTCTCCAGCTCAGTTGAGCATCGTGACCTTACTCAGTTCACAGAACTCTGGAGGCTATTGGAGAAAACTAGGCTGGCTGAAATTAACCAAGTTGTTGGGGATTATGGCATCTTGGAGCTCACTGTGATTAATCACTATGAGGTGGCTGCTCTTTTCAGAAAATGGAGACAATACTGCTAATCCTGACTGTGTTAGTTCTTACTTTCTAAATTGTATCAGCCTTATTCTTTTTTTTTTTCCTATTTCATTTGTCTAGGGCTTCCAGCACCATGTTAAATGTAACATATCTTAGCAGAAATCTTTGTTTTCTATTATTTTTATGAGAATACTTCTAAAATTTCACCATTAAGTGTTAAGTCTCTTGTAGGATTTTGATCGATTTTCTACATTGGACTAGGATGTTTCTTTTACTGCCAGCTTCCTGAAAGATTTCTTTGAGGGAAAATTTTTGAATTTCATCTAATGCCCTCTTAGCTTTTATTAACAGTATCACATCATGACTATTCTTTACATATAAATTATACTAACACATTATCTAATTTTGAACCATGCTTTCATTATAGAATAACAATGCATTTTTTTCCTATACCACTAGGTTTTCTTTGCTAATAATTCACTTAAGATTTCCTTTGTACATTTATATTTAGTTTGTTCTATAGTTTATTTTTCTGCTATCTTTGCGATGACATTGTATCAAAATTAGACTAACCCCACAAAATTAATATGGACACTTTCCTATTTTTCCTATTCTTCAGCATAATTTACATAACATCGACGGCATCTATTATCAAAAGTTTGTTATAAGTCATCTAAAAATTCATCAAGACCCAGTGACCATTTTAGGAATAGAAACTTAAATACATATTTTATTTCCTTGTTATTGGCTTTTTATATTCTCTTTTTTATTATTATTTTATTGCAGTCACATTGTTTTATAACATTGTGTAAATTTCAGATGTACAACATTATATTTTGGCTTCAGTGTAGACCACATTGAATTCAACACCAAAAGTCTAGTTTTCATTCATTACCATACATATGAGTCCCTTTACTCCTTTTTATATTTTCTTGACTCAAATTTGTTGATATATATTTTCTTAGAACATAACCCTTTACCTCTAATTATTTTTCAAAATTGCTGTCATAAAACTGAGCATAGTGGTTCCATCTTTGTTTTCCAGTGAAATAAACTGAATTATTTCAACCTTGCCTCTCACCTCTTTCATGTTTGTTAACTGTGTTTACTGCAATAATCAAACATCTTGCCATTTGTGGAATGTTTGGAAGAAAGGCTTCTTCCATGTAAAACACATATTGGGCCATATTTTATGACTATTAGGCTAGTGATATTTCAGCCTTTAAAAAATTGAAATTATATAAAAGATACGAAGAAAATCATTAATAAATCTTAGATATAATACTCATGCTCAAAACATTTTAAATGTGGTGATTTGGGAAAGTTTCTGCATCCTCCCTTGTCCACTTAGTGAAGAGCTACTGAACCACCTTTTGCTAGGTCTGCGTTGCTTCTCTGTGGGTGGAGTAAGTACATTCCAACACTTCCTTACTCATTCTGTTTTTCTAGTAGTTAATACAGTTAGCAGGTGGTGATAATTAAAATGCGAAAGTAAGCAGATGAATATCTGTGCTGAGTGTAAGTCAAGAAAATAAGGAAAGATTAAGAAAAAATTTTCTGTGCCTACCTGAATTGTCTCCACTTCAATCTAAGCCCATTGTATTGTATGTGCCTTGCGCTATAGACAAAAAACAACAAAATTTTAAAAACACATTAAAAATTTTTTCTTCCTCTTCATAAAATTCTTCATATGAAAACAATTTCCCTAAGTTAACCAATTCTAGTTTCTTTATTCCTCAAAGAAAAGGAAACACTATGTAAAATAAAAGACATATTTGGGATACAGAAGGCATAGTCGTTTTCTGTTGTTTTTTTTTTTCAAATATGGCTCTTTATAAAAGCTGTGTGTCTTAGGGTAAGTCATGTAGTATTTCTGAGTCTTGCTTACCTCCTTTGCCAATAGAGAACATTAACACTTAACTCACAATGTTGTAGGGAGGATCTAGTTAGGTAACATCAACTTATTCATTTAACAGATGCTGCTCTGAGTGCCTGCTGTGTGCTGCTTTAGCTTCTGGGTCAACAGGATACATTCCCTGATATCAAGGAGCATACATTCTATTGGGAAGAGTTATCATATTAAATAAATGATAGCCTAGCCCCTATGGTTAGAAGCTTCATAAAGCTGCAATATGTATTTTTTAAAAAGGCCCCACTAAAGACTGAACTGAAAATAACTGATCCTTCTTATGTTGTAGAATTTATCTCTAGCTTTGATTCTGTGACTGGTAGACCTTTCTCTTCTCTTGTACATAAAATATGGTAAACATTTAAAAAATAAATATATTTTGTCTCATAATATACTAAATGTCACCAATTAGATACTTGGGGTCAAATAAACGGGATGTCACATGTAAAAATATCTTTAATGTGTTATTTAACTCAGAAAAATTAGTATAATTACCTTCTCAAAGTACTGAAGCTTTCTTACTAGTCAGATTAGAAGGTTAATTTAGGTCCAGAGGCTGAATTGTCAGCTCTCCTGAGTGGTATAGTAATGGGACATACGCCGAGTGGTTAGGCAACGTGTAAATCTCACTTGTTTAATCTTAAATCAGTGAATTATCTGTCCTTAGAACCAATAATTAACAATCCTATTTTTCCTATGGAATGTGTACGAATAATGGAAATAAAATACAGATTAAAAATGAGTAAACAGCTGAAGATAACCACTTCACTCCTCCAAAAATCTCTAAACTGCTTATGTATCAACATAGGACACAAATAAAGTACAGAAGCTGTAGAAGAATTATGGAGAGTGAGTTAACCATGAGTCCCCCATATTCTTCTCGAAGTTGAGTCAGAATCGAACAAAATACATAAGCTAAGTCAGGGGTCAGCACACATTTCTGTAAAGAAAGAGATAGTAAATGCTTCAGTCTTTGAGGGTCATCCAACCTCTCTTGCAACTGTACAATATTATTAACCCTTGTAGTGAGGAGGCAGCCAAAGACAATAAGTAAAAGAATGGGTGTGGCTGTGTTCCAACAAACTTTATTTACAAAACAAAGCAGTTGACTCTTGGGTCATATTTTGCTGAACTCTGATCTAGTGATGCATAACTTAAAAAATTGAAAACAATTTTTATATTTTGAATGTTAGTTTTTCTATTTTTCACCATTAGGTTGTTAGTATTAACTCTGTTTTAATTTAGGATCTACCACAATATAAGTTTTCTTGTAATGATAGACTCCAGAAGGCAGTAATATTCAACATACCTTTTTCAGCTTTAAGTTATCAAAATTTGCATTTAGAGTTTTAAAATGCTAGGCAATAGTCTTGTTTTTTTCTTTTCCAGTTTTTCTGAGATATAATTAACATATAACATTGTATTAGCTTAAGGTGTACAACATAAAAATTTGATATGTATATATTGCAAAATGATTACCACTTAGGTTGTTTCCATGTCTAGGCTATTGTTAATAATGCTGCAATAAACATGGGGGGTGAAGATATCTCTTCGATTTCTACACCCCCTTAGAGTATACGACAATAGTCTTAAATTGATCATTATTAGGTAATAATTTTACCTGATATTTTTGGAAAGATTTTTATTTTGTCAATAATTTAATGAATAGACCTTTTGTGCTGTTTTTATTCAAAGACCTCAAAGCCTAAAACTTAAGATCAATTACTTTTGTGTGTGTGTGTGTGTGAGGAAGATCAGCCCTGAGCTAACATCCACGCCAATCCTCTTCTTTTTGCTGAGGAAGACCAGCCCTGAGCTAGCATCTATTGCCAATTCTCCTCCTTTTTTTTTCCGTTTTTTCTCCCCAAAGCCCCAGTAGATAGTTGTATGTCATAGTTGCACATCCTTCTAGTTGCTGTATGTGGGACGCTGCCTCAGCATGGCCGGACAAGCAGTGCGTCAGTGCACGCCCGGGATCCGAACCCGGGCCACCAGTAGCGGAGCGTGCGCACTCAACTGCTAAGCCACGGGGCTGGCCCCCATACTTTTGTAAATAATTTTTAGACCCCAGCACAGATATATTACTCAGATATATGACCATTTAACTTCAAATCAGAGTGTGTCAGTTCACAGGAGACTGACCACTCAAAAAGAGCAGCGGCCTTCAGTTGTTTCTTGACATAGAAATGCTGATCCAATTAACACAAATATTAAGTCAAAGAAGAATTCAAATGAGGTCAGGTTGCCATTTCTAAGTATTCATTTGTAGGTTCAATTTAAAATTATAAGGTTGAAAAAAGAAAAGAATGAATGAAAGTTATTTGTTTTAATAAGATCCTTTATATTTATACTTATGACAATTTTCCATTTATTTAACTTCATATTTTGTGTCTTTAATGGTGAACAGGAAGAATTAGTAGATAAGGAACTGGAAAGGATATCTTCTCGGCAGAAAGTAGAATATAAACAATGGTAGCACATAGCACAGTAATGAGGGAACAGTGGGCAGTGTGTATTAATGAAGTTTAAATAGACAGACACAAGGAGATGAAAGATGAGACTTGTCATGGAAAGTCAAGGAACTTAGATTTTATCCTGAAACCAAACTTTAAGGAAAGTGACACAATCTGATTTACATTATGCATAGATCCCCTAGGCAGGAAATTGGAGTGTGAATTTTAATTGAACAAGTCTAGAGACAGGTAGAATAAGCAAAGAAGTTTAAAAAGGAACTTAAGGGAAAGATAATGCAAATCTGAATCAGAATAATAGAGGAAGGAGTGAATAGGAGGATACAGAATCAATGAATAATTAGCATATGTCACCCACAAACTACGCATGGACAGTACATCCTGGATTCTAAATCTAGACCAAAAGAAAAAGAACAAATCATTATCAATGACTGTAATCTTTATGTTTTTATTTTTTATTCTTTTGAGGAAGGTTGGCTCTGAGCTAACATCTGTTGCCAATCTTCTTTATTTTTTCCTTTTTTCTCCCCAAAGCCCCACTAGATAGTTGTATGCCGTAGTTATATATCCTTCTAGTTGCTCTATGTGGGACACCACCTCAGCATGGTTTGATGAGTGGTGCGTAGGTCTGTGCCCAGGATCCAAACCGGTGAACCCCGGGCTGATGCCAAAGCGGAGCACGTGAACTGAACTGCCACGCCACTGGGCCGACCCCAATGACTGTATTCTGAATACAATATTAGGGGATACTGTCTAAGTAATACGAGTGCAATTACATGGAATAATTGAAAAGAGTATTTGATACCAACCATGTCAGTTAAGTTGGGTTATATGGTTACATATATCACCATTTCAGGATAATTTTAATAAGTACCCAATATCCCTAAAGTTGATATTCCTGAATTCATTTTAACTATTTACCTGTAACTATAGACTATTTAAATTTTTAGTATCATAAATAATGCTATGATGAATTTTCATATATGTAAAGATTTCAAATATTTTCATTAGTTCCCTAGTGAAAAGGCACATGTGTGGCATTGCCAAGACAGAAATATGAATGTTTTTAAAGCTTTTACTTCATAGTGGGAGATTGCTTTCCAGTTTCTATTTGTACTAGCAATGTATCACTGGGTCCACTTCTTTTCACCATTCCTTATGACTAAAAGAAGACAAGAATTTCTTGTTGAAAGGCTAATAGTCAATCATTTTAAAGTATTATTTTGTATTTTATGATGAAAAATTTAAATATATTTATTTAAAATTCTGTTTCTGTGAATTGCTGGTGCATATTCTTTTATATTTACTTGTTATGTTTTATTATTACCTTATTTGTAAGAGTTCTTTAAAATAATAATATTTAACATGCTTGTCATATTTGTCATTTGCCTTTTCTTTGTCCTTATGGTATCTTTTTAATATATAGTATTTTTTAATAGCAATAACCTAGATATTAAATTCTTGGAGGAAAGCAGATAGAAGTTACTGCTATTGACATATTATCAATTTACTGACAGCAACTAGCTACAGACTTGGTCAACTTTCAGGGACAGAAGAAAGGATCCTTGAGTGAAGAAAGCAGAAAAAGCTAGTAAAATATTTAGCCTGAGCATTTAGAAATAAAAAGATGTGAGCAAATGGAAGGTATAAAGGAAAAAATGTCAGTCAGAATGAAGTACGTAAAAAGTTGTAGATGAATATGACAGGTAAAGAGGATCAAAGCATGAATTGAGCCAAATGAAAGGAATAAGTTGAAACAGGAAGAAGGACATATTATAGAAGCCTTGTGAGTCAATTCAAAAGAGGTCATAATTAATAGGTGCTAATGAAATAAGGAATCAATGCAAATTTTTGACACAGAAATTATTTGAAAAAGAGATGTTTATATAAATCTAAGTCTTGAGAAACTAGAGGCAAGAAATAAATCAAATAATCAGATGTCCCTGATATGTGGACAGTCATAATTCCCTAATATATACTCTGATACTGAATAATCCTGGCTTAGTTGTACTTGCAGGACCATCTAAGACTTTCAAATACGCCTTTAAAAGCAAAATAGTCATTTGTGAATTGCTTTTTTCATACACCTTTTTTATTCATACTTTAAGACACGTGGAGAAGATATTTTAATGAACTAGCAAAACTACCTCTTAGTTTTCACATTTACGGACAGATGGGTGGGCAGGAACACATTGTTGATCTGAAGTTGTTGGGTGGGGTAATCTACATGCATAATGTAGAAAGAATGACATTCTGCTAGGCACAACTAACAGATCATTTTAATGTCAACCAAGAATGCACGGAATACAATTATGCTTTCACAATATGGTTAAGAGCTCACAAGATGCGTTGTCTGCTTTTGGAAAAGTGCACAAATAGAGTACTTTGACATAATAGCATTCACAGAAAACCCACAGAATTTAATGTTAATGATATTTTACAATTCATTATTAGCATCAAAAGAAATATGGAAAATAATATGACACTCTCTGCTCTTTAGTATCAGAAATTAAAGGTGTTTAATTTTACAGGGAATACTTAGTTAAAGCTAGAAGAAACGTTCACCTGTGGAGGAAAAAAAAGAGGAGGGTCTTTTTCTTTTCATTTGTTCTTTAATTTATACCAACAACACATTGGATTGAATTTTCTCACTGATATTAAATTACTATGTTGTTATACATATAGCTTCTACATGTGTATATAATTATAAAAATCTCTTTACTGATAACATTTTTGCTTGAAATTTCTAACATGAGACTATTATATGGGTACACAAGTAGCATCTATATATATGTGCAGTTATAAAATCTGAAGAATTAAGAACAATATCATAAAACCACATAAAATCTATTGAACTAGACAAAGATATTTGGTGATTGTGAACAGTAAACTCCATTTGTAGCATTTTTTTTATTGAGATCTAATTGACATACAACATTATATTGGTTTCAGGTGTACAACATAAATATTTGATATTTGTATATACAGTCATGCATCGCTTAACGACAGGGCTACGTTCTGAGAGATGCTTCGTTAGGCGAGTCTGTCGTTGTGCGAACATCATAGAGCGTACTGAAGGAGAACAAAAATTTGCCACCCCAAAATGTCTCTTTAATATGAGGATTATTTTAGGCTAACTTTTGTAAGAAATAAAAGACTCAGAAAGTTTTTCTCTTTACTTCCTCTTTACTACCTAAAAGAATTCAGATAAAATAAACCTGTCTCAGGAAGCGAGCTATCATCTTAGCATTTCGTGAACTAGGTGGTGGACAGGGAGGAACCTAGAAAAGTCTATTTGTGAGCTTCCCTCTGTGTTCTTCTATTTCTGTGTGGCCAAAAAAACACTTGTTTTTCAAACATTTGCTCCTTTTTAACCTACTCGTGAATTGCCTTCCTTCCCTTTGAAGTCCTTGACTCTCCTCACCCCCAACATCTTTTGTTTTCAGCTGAGGATGGTATTTCCGGTGAGGGCTTTGGCTATTTTGGAGAGTTACTTGGTTGTCCTGGGTTTCTCCCATGTATACGTGTTATTAAACTTTTGTTTGTTTTTCTCCTCTTAATCTGTCTCATATCAACTTAATTCTTAGACCAGCCTGAAGAGCCTAGAAGGGTAAAGAAAAATTTCTTCCCCCCTACAGTACGTACTCAAATCTAAACAGTATAGCCTACTACACACCTAGGCTATATGGTACTAATCTTATGGGACCACCGTTGTATATGCAATTTGTCGTTGAAAAACGTCATTATGAGGCACAAGACTATTGCAAAATAATCACCACAATAAGTTTAGTGAACATCCTTCACCATACATAGTTGCAAATTTTTTTGGGTGTGATGAGAACTTTTAGGATTTACTCTCTTAGCAACTTTCAAATATACAATATAACATAATTAACTATAGTCACCATGGTGTACATTACAAACTCAGGACTTATTTATCTTATAACTGGAAGTTTGCACTTTTTGACCACCTTCACCCATTGTCTTCACACCCCATCCCTTGCCTCTGGCACCCACCAATCTGTACTCTGTATCTATGAGTTCAGGGTTGTTTTTGTTTAATTGTTAGATTCCACATACAAGTGAAATCATACAGTATTTGTCTTTCTCTGTCTGACCTTTCATTTAGCATAATGCCCTCAAGGTTGCAAATGGGAAGATTTCATTCTTTTTTAGGGCTACATAATATTCATATATCTCTATACATGTATATATCA
The DNA here is from genome assembly GCF_057802395.1 of Ceratotherium simum simum. NCBI lineage: Eukaryota > Metazoa > Chordata > Mammalia > Perissodactyla > Rhinocerotidae > Ceratotherium > Ceratotherium simum. Next base: position 48,479,523 of record NC_141911.1, read on the forward strand.
CATTTTCTTTATCCACTCATCCATTGATGGGCACTTAGGTTGCTTCTGTATCTTGGCTATTGTGAATAATGCTGCAACCAACCTGGGGGTGCATGTATCTTTTCAGGTTAGTGTTTTTATTTTTTTCTAGATAAATACCCAGAAGTGGAATTACTGGATCATATGGTAGTTCTATTTTTAATTTTTTGAGGAAACTACATACTGTTTTGTAGTGGCTATGGTAATTTACAGTCCCACCCAGATTGCACAAGGGTTTCCTTTTCTCCACATTCTTGTCAACATGTGTTATTTCTTGTCTTTTTGATAGTAACCATTCAAGCAGGTTTTGAGGTAATATTTCATTGTGGTTTTGATTTGCATTTCCTTGATGATTAGCGATGTTGAGCATGTTTTCATGTACCTATTGGTCATCTATGTGTCTTCTTTGGAAAAACGTCTATTCAGATTCTCTGCCCCTTTTATAATTGTATTGTTTGGGTTTTCTTGCTATTGAGTTGTGTCAGTTCTTTATATATTTTGGATATTAACCCTTTATCAGATATATGACTTGCAAATATTTTCTCCCATTCAGTAGGTTGCTTTTTCATTTGGTTGTTGGTTTCCTTTGTTTTGCAGAAGGTTTTAGTTTGATGTAATCCCACTTGTTTATTTTTGCTTTTGTTGCCTTTGCTTTCGGTGTCAAATCCAAAAAATCATCTCTAAGGCCAATGTCAAGAGTTTGTCATGTGTTTTATTCTAGGAGTTTTATGGTTTCAGGTCTTATATTCAAGTCTTTAATTCATTTTGAGTTAAATATTTGTAGCTTTTGATGACTCCTAAAGTCTGCTAATCCAGCAGTTAAAATGGTTGACCGTTTAAGCCACTGAACAGACCCATAATTACTCTTCTCTTATCTACTAGAAAATTTCAATTAAAGATTTTGAAATCTCTTGACTCAAGCGAGGTCCTCATTATGCGGTCCATATTATATAAGGTGGTTTCTCTCATTTCCAATTTTTCCCTTCCTCTGTTCCATCCTGCCATCCCATTTTCTTTTAAATATTTTCTCTGGTATTTTTTGCACTATTTACTGTATATATTTTCCTTAAAATATATCATTTGAGCTTTTTTAATGAAATGGGTCTTTATTTTTCCTTGTTATTTTTTATATTTAATATTAAGTATTCAATGTTTGAAATTATTAAACATTCCACAACATAATTCTGTAGATGCAAAAGTGTAAAAATTTTGAAATAAAGTTTTATTAATTTTCTTGTAAAATCAATGAACTGTTATTCTGAAAATGACAATCTGTTCCCCACTGACAGATTTAAGTTTGTTGCTCAAGGGCAAGACTCCGAGAATAGTGGCATTTTTATCACAAACGTATTATGGTTTGTCTCCCTTTAAACCAGGCGCCCAAACCAATGATGTATTTCCTGTGTGGTGCTGACATATTGTCAAATAGATTCTGACTTGGTAAAAATTAAAGTGAAAAAAATTCTTTCTGACTTGTCATGTAGATCAAGATCAGAAAATGTTCTGCAGTGAGCATCCTCTTGATTCACCACATGCAAGAGACTGTGCTCCTTTAAGGCATTTTGACTTGAAGGAAATAAGTAACGTATTTTTTCACCTATAATATAGTATTTATTTTAACAACAAATTAGAATTTCCTTCAAACATTAATAGCTATCTCCATTGCATTTTGATGCTTGTGTCTTATCCTTACATTTAATTTGTATTTTTATTTGTGATTTTTGCTTTCAACATGTTTGGCTGCTATCACTTTCTCATATGTCTCACATATCAGCTAGACTGGAGCTAGTTACTCTTAGTTATCTTATGATTTTCAATACTGTAATTTGGATAATCAAATATTGTACACAGAGAGATGGTAGACCACTTGAGATATATATCTGTATCTGTATATGGGATACCTATCTATATCTGTGTCTGTATATGGATATCTATATATGTATCTGTATTTGGAATCTCTCTCTCTCTATATATATATATTTATATATAGTTTTATGTACATTTTAAATTCATCATTGACAAAGAAATTATTATCTTTATAGCATTCACATCACATTTGGGGCATTCCTTAAAAAATCGTTTGTTGACAGCGAGATTCAAACAGAGAAAATTGGGACAACTGAACATAATACGACATGACTATACTGCCATTATGCAGATTGTTCCAGAGCACATAATAATGCTTTATTTGTACCATGCTGTAATTGGCACTTATGCATTCCTTTCTCTGAGATCCCATTACAAATGCAATTATGCCAAAACATGATGATATATTTCAGCACATAGAATTGAACCTCTGCCTTTGGCAATAGTCCCATGAGGTAAACACAAACTCTGAGAGCAAAATATTTAACAAAGAAGAAAGAAAATGTAAAAGCTCATTTTACTGTTGTAGTGTATAGTATTTGCTTCTCACCTTAGGATCAGTTTGAAAAAGGGCACAAGATGATACTTCTCCCTAGAAAGTGATCAGTCAGTGACTGATAAGATCATATTAGCAGCAGGGGCAGGCTTGTGATATTAACCAGCTTCTGATCTTATCTGCTCCAGATAATTATTTTGCAATGCAAAGCAAGCAGTAAGCAATAACATCAGCTACTGCTCATACTAGGAAGAGGTTGTGTATTCTGCAATCATTATGATAAGCTTTCCCTTTGTGTTGTTTTAGTGTCAGTGACAATCCTGATGCCACGCATTTTGAAATTCTCCATATTACTAGCTGATTCATTTATCTAGCAAAGGTCCTCTAACCCACAACCAAAATGATTACAAATGTGAAAAACAGGTATTTGAAAAAAAGATTTAGTGACTTTAGTGTCTATAAACAGATGTTGATAAAAGTCAACCATATGTTTGTGAGAATATCCTAGAATTCTTGTATCTACCTCACAGGCTTTTTACCATAATAGTTCCTTAAACTTAAAATATGCTAAGAAATTTATAAATTTCATACTTTATATATTTTAAGCAAAGGACAGAGGGTATTATCTTCTTTTGATATGAGGATACCGAGAGTTGGAAAGGCTGTAGATTGTTGGAGGAACACATAGCTCAACTAGAGCTCAACATAGCTCAACCCAGGTATTTAACACCACAGGAAGAATAAATTCCAATTAACCAAACTATAAGTATAAACAGCTTACGTTGGAAATTCACAATTGGGGCGTTTTCATGTTTGACAGTAGTAAGAAATGAGGAAATTGGGGAACATAGAGTTTGAGAAAAAGAATCAAAGAATGTTAGACTGTATGAGAACTCTTTACAAAAGATTACTATATTCTGTGAGAAGATTCATAGCAGTGATATAAAAGATGATAGAATATGTTTTATGATAAATACAGAATTTTCTTTCCCCATTCCCAAGAGCAGAACCTGAAGTTTTGGCAGTAATGATTTAAGTTAGATGTAGAGAAGCCCTTTCTGACCATGGATTAAATCTCACTGTAGCAGATATTCAAGAGGAGGTGAGCATGCTTCAAGGAGTCTTGAAGACACTTCTCTCTAGTTGGTGTGGGTTACTTTATTTAAAGCACAAAATCACAAGTACAAAAAAATGGATTCCTACAGTTCCTATTGGCCTGAGGAAAACAGGTTGAAAATAAACCTTGTATTGATACGAAGTGGAAATAAAAGTAATTTAGACATTTGGACTGGTCTTTTTTTTTTTTTTTTTTTTTAAAGATTTTATTTATTTAATTTTTTTCCCCCCAAAGCCCCAGTAGATAGTTGTATGTCATAGCTGCACATCCTTCTAGTTGCTGTATGTGGGACTCGGCCTCAGGATGGACGGAGAAGTGGTGCCTCAATGCGCACCGGGGATCCGAACCCGGGCCACCAGCATTGCAGCGCGCGCACTTAACCACCAAGCCACAGGGCCGGCCCTGGACTGGTCTTTTTATGGCTAATTTATATGAATTAATACACATGAAAAGACAATTAATATTGCAAAACAATGTAATTACTTTGGAGTAAAATAATACGTAATTTTAAGAGTCAAGACAATTCTGTTATACTGCATATAATTCTTTCTCAAGATTACTTCTTTTTTCTTTCTTAAATAGAAACTAGCTATTTGCATTAATTTTAATGGTTCAACTGCTTGATTTCTCCCTGCATGAAATTGCGTGCTTTAGTACCTCATACCTGCTGATATAATAATTCATATAATCTCAAGAGGTGTCAAGAAGGGACTTAAAGTAGAAGTGAAAAAATGTAAACTAAAATTAATGATGATCCCCCAGCACTTCCTGATGAATAGGAGAACAAGGTCATCCATTTCAACTCAGAGGGTCTGTCTTTTGTTTTGGTTTCTCTGGTGCCACTGGCCCTGGGAGTGTGAGTACAAGCTCCTTTGACAGTGCTGTGAACACTGAGCAGAAAACACTAACCCCATCCATTAAGAAGTAACAAGTCCATACTATGTAATAAAATAATAACTTATTGTATTGTAGTAAACAATGCTACCCAAATATATGGAAATAATTCACACTGCATTCAAAATTGTACAGTTTATAGAAAAAATTGTATATTGATTGATTAGGAAAATGACTACAAATATCAGACAGGACATACCAACTCATAAAGAACTAAAATTTTAGCATATTTTTAAATACTCATGGATTTACTAAAATATACTGCTTTTATTTCTCCTCACTAAATCTTTCCCCACCAAAATTACCCACCTGACAATGAATGCAGATATATAGAGAACTTTTTTCATAATTTCAGAACAAATGGTTTTCTTAATGTCATCAGAACAGTTCTGCCTGCATGTTTTAGATACTTCTCATTTTATGGAGATATGTCAAAAGACTGCCATATAACATCTCCTGAATTGGTTGTTCCATTCCATTTTCCTAAGGGACACTCTGTAGGTAACAAGAGTCATCCTCACATTGCCATTACTGCTGCTTTTTTGAGTTATCTCAACAAAAAAGACACTGTAGAGTGTTTACTGTTGAACTTACATTCACTGGTCATTTTGTGATATTTAAAAAATAAAATACAGAGGCCAGCCCAGTAGTGTAATGGTTAAGTTTGGCGCACTCCACTTCGGCTGCCCGGGTTTGCAGGTTCGGATGCTGGGCACGGACCTACACTGCTCGTCAGGCCATGCTGTGGTGGTGACCTACACACAAAATAGAGGAAGATTGGCACAGATATTGGCTCGGGGCCAAACTTCCTCAAGCAAAGGGAGGAGGATTGGCAACAGATGTTAACTTAGGGCCAAGCTTCCTCACCAAAATAAATAAATAAATAAATAAATAAATAAAATATATATACTAGTTGGTACAATGTTTCCTGTACTTATTTCCAGAGTATTTGAATTTTTGAAGTGGCTAGTTGCCTAATTTGTGAGCATTAAAATTACTTTAAAAGTTGAAAAGGCAAGAAAAGTCATTATTTAAACTCCAGAGAAATACTTCTGCTGACCAAGGATGGGCATCATGCCATCACGACAGATGGATGAGTGTGTCACCCCACTAGTGAACTGTACATGTCAAGTGTGAATAGTGATGTCAGGATCTAAGGAAAGACCACTTCACTAGTGTCCTGTTATGAGATGATACCCCTGCGGGGCCCAAACATGCCACAGACCATTATCAACCTATCAAATTCACTTTGAAATATTAAATAGTCTTTGAGACTACACAAAAGAAGAGATAATCATAGATTTTTGATTAATTGACATAGCAGATAACATGAAATAGTATATTAAAAAACCCATGCCTTTCTTTTCATTTTAAATCTCTAGAAATCCCCATTTTGACAGATTCCTCATTCTCAATTATTTTGTAAGTTGACTAGTTAGTAGATATTACAAAATGTCACATTGGTAAAATCTTTAGGACTTTAAACAAAAAAAAGTCTACCTGCCAGCTTTCTCATTAAGTGGACTCAATATGGGATTAAGGATGTTATTTTTCACTTGTGATATGAGCACAATTCAACTGGTAACATTATTGCAATTCACATTATTCTTTCCTTTATCACATGTAAATGTATTCATAATGCATTTTTGTAGAGTGAAAAAGACAAAAAAAAGGACAGAATGACACATAATTTTCAGTATACTAAAATCCTAGACTAGATCTCCTTAGCCAATTAATATTTTCTTTTGTTTCACATTTCAAATATAATTTTAGTTGGCATCTTATGTCTAAGCATATATATCTCACTACTGAATCATGACAAGGTCCACGACTGAAGTAACTCAGAAACCCATCATAAGTCCTTATCAAGTCAATTTCTGTGTGTTCATTTTTTATGGTTGTAATTTGTTGAAATCTCATGGGCCTTGCACATTTCCAAAGTTGGTGGATAGCAATTAAACTTAGTTTTAAGCTCAGGTGTAGGAATTAGTTTTCAATCATTAAATCAGCCCTTACTTTCACCACAGGGTCTATTCGTGTGAGCTCAAGTTCTACATGCTTGTCAACCAACTGGAATTAGATGGTACCAGCTTCCAGCACCTTTACTTCCCTGTCCAATGTCTTTGCAGTCCTCTGATCACATCTGTTTGGAAAAAAAGAATCATAACCATTCTGATGTACACACTAAGAAACCTGGTAGGTGTTAATACCTCTATAAGTATCTCTTTATTTCTATTTTTTCTGTTCTTTTTGTCCATAGATGTTTCATTCAAGATACCAAAATTTTTCTTAATTATTTTGATTTGATAATTACCTTTCACACTAAAATTAATTGATACAAAGTGTATTATTGTGATCAATTTCTCTCACTCCCTCCTCATATTCATTCATTTGTTCATTCGACAAAAAGTTTAAAAGTTATGTAGTGCATAGTAGGTGAGGCACACTCATAGATACTTAGAATGCATTGATGAACAAAAGAGAGATCTTTACTCTTAAAAAGCTTGTTTTGTAGCAGTGAGATACAACAATAAACACACATATAAATTAGTAAATTATAAAGAATTTTGAAGTTGGAAAGTGTTTTTTAAACAAAGAGAGTTAATTTAATAGGGGTATTAGAAGGCGGTATAGACGTCAATGAGAAAAGTTTGTTAGCAAATAACTCAATCATTATTATTTTTTTCTGTCTCTATGCCTCCCTGATACCTTTTTGGATCGTTCAACCCAATAATTCTTTGTCTGAACAAATCATGCTAGATAAATAGATAGATAGGTATATCTTTTTAGCCATTTATTTATTTTTTCTTTTTCATGATTTATTCCCATTACATATGAACTATATAGGAAATACCTATTTCCTTATATTTAACAGCCATTTGTATTTCATTTTTTATGAATTAAGTTTTGCCCATCTCTCTTTTAGTTGTTGGTCTTTATTATAATATTGTACTATTGCTTTATTTAATCAGAATATTAGCCACCTGTTGTATACATGGCAAATTTTTTCTGGTTTGTGTTTTTGAAATTGATTTTCTTTTCAGTAACATTATTGCTGTATATATAATTTTACTTTTTAAGAGCCATATGTACCAATCTTTTATGTTTGGGGTTTGTAGTTTTGTCTCTTGCTAAATATAGCCATCCACTTGCTGATATTTTTTCTAATAATTTGGTGATTTCATTTTTATGTTTAAGTCTTTGATGCAACCTGAAGTTTTGGTGATGCAAAGGGAGCTAAAGATTATTCTACACATTCGCCAGGTTGTTAACCATTTGTTATAGCAATATTATTTTGCAATTTTGTTCCCAATGTTTTGAAATTCTTCCTTTGTTTAATGCTATATTTCCATTATGTATTTAGATGTATTTCTAAGCTCTTTATTTTCATTCTCACTTTCTTGCCTGTCTACATATATGCATAGTAACAAACAATTTTAACTACTGTAGCTTTATAATGTCTTTTAACAATGAATGCAGGAAAAAAATCTCCACTGTCTCACAGTTTTTCTTTTACTCAAATTTGCTGGAAATTCTTGTAGATTAACATAATAAAATTAATTTTATTGATTTATAATTTACACACAATAAAATGCACATCTTTCATATGCAGAGTTTCGTGAGTTTTGGCTAATTGATACAGCCTTGTAACCATCAAAATCAAGATAGAGAATGTTTCGATTATCCCCAATGTTCTCTGGTGTCCCTTCCCAGTCATCTTGCCAAAGCCTTGAACAACCATTGATCTGCTTTGTCTTTATAAATTTTATTTGACTCTTGTAAAGTTTCATATAAATGAAATTATACAATTTGCCCCAATTTGTTTCTGGCTACTTATACTCAGCATAATGTTATGGAGATCCTCCATCCATGTTGTAGTGTGTATCTGTAGTTTTGTTTTTTTGCTAAGTAGTATTCCATTGTATAAATATAACCTAATTTATATAAGTTTCCACTTGTTGATTGAAAAATTCTGGGTTGTGTTTTAAGTGCATGTTTAACTTTAAAATAAACTACCAAGCAGTTCTCCAGAATTGTACAATTTCACATTCCCACCACCAGTGGATGCGAGTGTTCCTGTTGCTCCGTATCATTGCCAACAACTGGTATTATCTGTCTTTTAATATCAGCCATTCTAATGGATATGTCATGGTACTTTATTATGGTTTTAATTTGCATTCCCCTGATAACTAATAATGTTGAAAAATTTTATGTAGTTATTGGTCTTCTGTATATTTTCTTAGGTGAGATGTTTTCTCAAATATTTTGCCTACTTTGATTTGGTAATAAAGAACATGCTTCTCTTATTCCTGCTTTTAATAAGAGTATTAATAATTCACCTTGAATTTATTACTGGGTAACATAATGTAATATATATTCTATAATATAAAAGATTAGCCTACTGGTCTATTTAATATTTTGAAGGAAAATGGCAGTTGACTTTTATTATATGTTCGCTCAACATCAATGAGGCTTTCTTTTTTGATTTATCATATTAGTTGATTATATTATTCAGTTTTGTGCCGTTATGGTAGCTGTAATAGAGCAAAATAATAGTGGATCAAACAGGTTTATGTATTAGATTCAGGTAATCTGCCCGGGGTTGGTATGATAGCTCTCAAATCATCAAGACCCGTCGCTCTTTCATCTTGTTCTGCTGTCCTCAACTTGCAGCTTCTTTTTTTATATCCCATAGTGTTTGTTCCGGATCATGCCATTGGATCTGTATTTATGTTATCATCTTTTTCAAATCGTTATGTTTTTTCTACCTGTGATTATTTTTCTAGGATCCTCTTGTATTTTGTAGAGTTGAACTTCTCACTCTTAGCACAGATGTTGTTAGCAAATAAATCTCATTGTATTTTGTCGTGCTGGGAATGCTCCTTTGTTTTTACATTCTGGAATGCTCTTTTTAGTACTACCATACCGGTGTTTCATTGTATAATTCCTTACTACAAAAAACACTTCCAACGTCAGTCAGCTTCAGTGACTGCAACATCTACTAGCTCTGTAATCTTAGGCAAATCGCATCATCTGCTCTCAGCTTCTCAGTCTCTTCTTCGGTTAAATGAGACAGAAAACAATACTTACATTATGCGGTTGCCAAGAAGATTAAACGAGTATAACTGTAAAGGATTTGGAAGACTGTGTAGGACAAAATAAGCACTTAACTTTTCAGCTATTTGTCATGAATTTATTATTGCTTGATTTAATACTGTTTGATAGCAGTATCTCAAACTCTACGTTTTTGGTTTTTTGGTTTGTTTGTTTATTTGTCTTGTATTGCTTTACCCATTAACTTCCTTTAAAATTTTCTGATTCACTATTCTTATATTTTTTAAGTATAAGATTGTTAGATTTTCCTTTGTCACAAAATCTCAGTCATTTATAAATTTAAAATATAAATTTATTATTACATTTGCATTTATTGCTATGTCCAGTATATTTTTCTTGATTTTGCTTTAGTTTACATTCTGCTCTTGTTTGAAATACTCTAAAAACATTCTCCTTTGATGTATGATCTTTGTTTTCCTTGCTATGTATTGTTAGGTTAATTTTGATCTATTCTAAGTTTTGTAGTCAGCCTTTAATACCTTTTCCTGGTAAGCTTAATAATTTTGGCTTTATATACTGTACTAAATCTTTAATCTGTAGACCATTTGTATTTCTTCCTTTCTATTGGCTATGATAATTTTGAGTATATCTACTTCCTCATACCTCTCATTTTTTTTCTTCTCAACAAATCAATTTTTTTAATATTATGCTCTTGATTATTTTCATGGTGTCTCTCTTTACATTTAAAATATATTTGTACATCTATTCCTTGATTTGTCAGATTTAAATAAAAACCTTTGACTGTCACTATAAAAATCAACATATTTATAAAACTTTCAATAATTTTACACTTCATTTTCCAAATGTGTAACATTATTTCATTTTTATGTAGTCATAATTTACAGTAGACCTAATTAAACTCAGTGTACATTGTTGGCCATTTGTCATAGCTTCTTCTTATTTTTTTTTTTCTAACATTGTTGAGCAATAGTTGACATATAACATATGTAAACTTAAAGTGTATGACATGATGATTTATTACACGTATATATTTGAAATGATTACCACAAAAGATTAGCTAACACCTGTATCCCTTCATATAATTACCACTTTTTGTGTGGTGATAACAATTAGGATGTAGTCTTTTAACAACTTTCAAGTATATAATACAGTATTGTTAATTATAATTACCATGCTGTACATTAGATCCTCAGAACTTATTCATCTCATAGCTGAAAGTTTGTACCATTTGATCAACATTTCCTCATTTCCTCTACCCTCCTAGACCCTGGCAACCACCACTCTACTCTCTGTTTCTAAGAGTTTGGCTTTTCTAGATTCAACTTCTAGGTCATGTCATACATTACCTGTCTTTCTCTGTCTGACTTATTTCACTTAGCATAATGCCTTCAAGGTTCATCCATGTTGTTGCAAATGGCAGGATTTCCTTCTTTTTTATGGCTGAATAATATTCCATTGTATATAAACTACATCTTCTTTTTTGGTTTGTTTGTTTTTTGTGAGGAAGATTAGCCCTGAGAACATCCATACCAATCTTCCTCTTTTTGCTAAGGAAGACTGGCCCCAGGCTAACACCCGTGCCCATCTTCCCCTACTTTTTATATGGGACACTGCCACAGCATGGCCTGACAAATGGTGCATTGGTGCATGCCGGGGATCCGAACCTGGGCCACCAGCAGCAGAGCACGCGCACTTAACTGCTATGCCATGGGGCTGGCCCCTAAATCACATCTTCTTTATCCATTCATCCATGGATGGACACTTAGATTGTTTCCATGTCTTGGCTATTATGAATAATGCTGCAATGAACATTGGGGTGCAGGTATGTCTTCATAATGATTTCATTTCTGTTGGATATATACCCAGAAGTAGGATTGCTGGATCATATGGTAGCTCTACTCTTAATTTTTTGAGAAACGTCCATACTGTTTTCCATAGTGCCTGTACCAATTTCTATTCCCGCCAATGGTGCACAAGCGTTCTCCAATCTCTACAGCTTTACCAAAACTTGTCTCTTTTCTTGTGGATAATAACCATTCTAATAGCTGTGAGGTGATATCTTATTGTGGTTTTGATTTGCATTTCTCTAATGATTAGCGATGTTGATCATCTTTTCATGTACCTGTTGGCTATTTGTATTTCTTCTTTGGAAAAATGTCTGAGTCCTTTGTCCATTTTTTAATCAGATGGGTTTTTTTTTGCTATTGAGTTGTATGAATTCCTTATATGTTTTGCATATTAACGCCTTATCAGATAAATGGTTTGCAAATATTTTCTCCCATTCCATAGGTTGCCTTTTCATCTTGCGGATTGTTTCTTTTGCTATACAGAAGCTTTTAAGTTTGACGTAATCCCATTTGTTTATTTTTGCTTTTGATGCTTGTGTTTTTGGTGTCTTATCCAAAAAACAGTTGCCAAAAACAATGGCAAGGAGCTTTTTCCCTATGTTTCCTTCCAGTAATTTTACAGTGTCTAGTCTTATGTTTAAGTCTTTAATCCATTTCAACTTCATTTTTGTGAGTGGTGTAAGATGGGGTGAAATTTCATTCTTTTGCACGTGAAAATTTGGTTTTCCCAGCACCATTTATTGAAGATACTATTCTATGCCCATTAAGTATTCTTGTCTCCCTGGTCAAATATTGTCTGACTGTGTATATGTGGGTTTATTTCTGGGCTCTAGGTTCTGTCTATTGGTCTATGAGTCTGTTTTTATGCCAAGAAATATACTGTTTGATTACTATAGTTTCGTAATAGAGTTTGAAATCAGGAAGTGTGACGCCTCTAATTTTGTTCTTCTTTATTAAGACTGCTTTGGTTATTCGAGGTCTTTTGTGGGTCTATACAAATTTTAGAATTGTTTTTTTCTATTTCTGTAAAAGTTGTCATTGGAATTTTGATAGGGATTGCATTGAGTCTATAGATGGCTTTGGATAATATGGACATTTTAACAATATTAACTCTTCTAATCCATGAACACAGGATATCTTTTCATTTATTTTTGTCTTCTTTGATTTCTTTCAGCAATGTCTCATAATTTTCAGTGCACAGGTCTTTCATCTCCTTCTTTAAACTTATTCCTAAACGTTTTATTATTTTTGAAGCAGTTGTAAATGGGATTGTTTTTCATTATTTATTTTTCAGACAGGTCATTGTTAGCATATAGAAACACAACAATTTTTGCATGTTGATTTTGAATCCCGCAACTTTACTGAATTGGTTGATTCATTCTTACCGTATCTTAGTGGAGTCTTTCAGATTTTCTATATATAAGAACAAATCATCTGCACACAGAGACAATTTTACTTCTTTCTTTCCAATTTGGATGCCTTTTATTTCTTGTTCTTGCCTAATTGCTCTGTCTATGGCTTCTAGTACTATGTTGAATAAAAATGATGAGAGTGGGCACCCTTACCTTGTTCCTGATCTCAGCAGGAAAGCTTTCAAACTTTCACCATTGCATTGATGTCAGCTGTGGATTTGTCATATATGACCTTTATATTTATTGAGATATGTTCCTTCTATACCCAATTATTGAGAGTTTTTATCATGAAGGAATGTTAAATTTTATCAAATGCTTTTTCTGCGTCTATTGGGATGATCATACGATTTTTATCTTTCATTCTATTAATGTGGTATATCACATTAATTGATTTCTGTTTGTTGAACCATCCTTGCATCCAAGGAATAAATCCCACTTAATCATGGTGTATCATCCTTTTAATGTACTGTTGAATTTGATTTTCTGGTATTTTGTTGGGAATTTTTGCAACAATATTCATCAGGGATATTGGTCTGTAGTTTTCTTTTCTTGCAGTGCCCTTCTCTGGCTTGGGTATCATGGTAATGCTGGCCTCATGAAACGAGTTAGGTAGTATTCTCTCCTCTTCCATTTTTTGGAAGAGTTTGAGAAGGATTAGTGTTAATTCTGCTTTAAATGTTTGATAGAATTCAACAGTGAAGCCACCTGTTCCTGGGCTTTTCTGCATTGCTGTTGAATCAGTAAGGAAACTGATTCAATCTCCTTCCTCATTTTTGGTCTGTTAAGTTTTTCTATTTCTTCTGATGGTATGTTTCTAGGAATTTATCCATTTCTTCTAGGTTATCCAATTTGTTGGTGTATAATTGTTCATGATAATCTCTTATAATCTTTTATATTTTTGTAACATCATTTGTAATGTCTCTAACTTCATTTCTGATTTTATTTATTTGAGTCTTATCTCTCTTTTTTCAGTTAATCTAGCTAATGGTTTGTCTGCTTTGTTAATCTATTGAAAATCCAGCCCTTAGTTTCATTGATCTTTTCTGTTGTTTTTCTGGTCTCTATTTCATTTATTTCTGCTCTAATCTTTTTTATTTCCTTGTTTTTGCTAACTTTGGGCTTAGTTTTTTCTTTTTTTTTCTAGTTCCTTGAGTTGTAAAGTTAGTTTGTTAATTTACAATCTTTCTTCTTTCTTTGTAGACATTTCTCACTGTAAACTTCCCTCTTAGAACTGCTTTTGCTGCATCTCATAATTTTTGAATGTTGTGCTTCCATTTTCATTTACTTCAAGATATTTTTTTGATTTTCCTTTTGCTCTCTTCTTTGATCTATTGGTTGTTAAGGAGTGTGTTGTTTAATTTCCACATCTGGCCTGCAGGAGTTAGTTTGGTCTCTGGGAGACTAGGTTGTGGGGACCAGCCTGGTGTGGGGTCTGGCCAGGAACTTGGGTTCACAAGTGTCCACCGGGAGCCTGTGCCCTGGGAGCTGGCCAGCTCCAGGGTGGGCTGTGATCTTGAGTTTGCATGAGTCTACTGGGAGCCTGGGCCCATGCGAGCCACCCCGGGCTATAGGAGTTGGCATGGTGCTAGAGCTGGCTGGTGCTGAGGTCTGCGGTGAAGTCAGCTGCTCACTTCACTCTCCTTCTCCCATGGTGCACGTGTTTCTTTCTGTGCTGGGCAGCCTGGGCTTGGGGGAGGTACAACGGGGGTAATGTGAATCTATTTTTCCTACTTTCCTCAACGCATCTTTTCTTATGCCTGTGCTTTACACAGGTACTGTAATCTCAATCTGAAATCATTATCTCTTGTGAAGATATTTCATGCAGGAATGAATAGTTGTTCAAATTGATGTTTCTGGGAGGGTCAGGTGATACAAATTTCTATATTGCCATCTATATTGCCAAATTTCTACATGCCAGTGATGCTGACATCACTCCGTAGCTTCTTGTTTGATTTCTCAGTTGATTGAAACCAGTTGTCCACCAGTTTTCTCAATATAAGATCAACATTCTCTCAAAGTTTCATTGTGTTTGAAAATGTTTGCCTTCTCTTTTTATTTAAATAATGGTTTCACTCAGTTTAAAATTCTTTGGTCACTCTCTCTTTCCTAAAAGACTTTATAGTCATTGTTCATTTTCTTCTAGCTCTGAATTTGCAATGGTAATACCTTAAGCCAGGCAACTCTTTTTTTTTTTTTAAGGAGATGATTTTTACTCCCTGTATTCTCAAAGGGTTTTTTCTTTATCTTACAAACCTGACACAGTTTTGGTTGGTGTCAGCATACCTTACTTGGAATAGTACGTGATACATTGTGCTGTATGCTGAAGCCTTCTTTTATTTTTGTAAAAATTTCTTGAATTCTTTAATATTTCTGTAACCACCTTATTTGTTTCTTGTCTTAGCGGTTACCAATTATGGATATATTTGCAATATGGATGTGGGATATATTTGACTATCGTACACATCTGTGAGATGTCTCTCTAAGCTCAATTTTTTGCTTATTTCTTGTTTATTTTCCTCACTTTCACTTGAGCTGATGTTTAGTGTCATCAACTCTGTTTTGAGCAGAGACTATTCTTTTTTGAGGCCTTAAAAATCTTTATTTCTGCAATACTTTTACAGTCTGATCCTCTTCTCATCTGAAATCTAGCTTATATCCCATATTCTTAGAATTCTAAAAAATGTCTTCCTTAAGAATTTTTATATATTATATACAATATTTTAATTATTTATGTAATTTTAAAAAGAAATCTCTGAACATAAATTTCACCTAATGTGTGACAAAAATGTTTGTGTGTATATTCTCCTCTGTACTGTCTTATTGATGATATATCATCCCTAAATAATTTTATACACTTGCTATGATAGGTCTCTTTCTGTTATTACTTATGTTAAATGGGAAGACTTCTTCCTGAATCAGTTAAGTATTTTCAGGGCTATGTTCTAATCTGAGAAGTTTTTCTGACTCACAATAAATGTAGGAATGGTGGCGGGGGAGAGGGGTGCTCTGTGCATGTGCATGTGTGTATGTGTGTGTTTGTGACAGAGAGAGAAAGAGAGAGAGAGAATTGAAATTATTCGGACATCAGCAGTTGTATGGATGCTTACATCGTTGAAAGCTTAGGAGAAAGACGTGCCACTGTACTATTGCACTGATGAGGAAAGTCATTCTACCCACAAGAGCTCAAGTTGCCTCTAAAAATTCAAATTATATTTCATTATAGAAGAAATAATATAACCAATGTATTATATTAGGACAAAGTTGTATTTTTCAAACTGTAAAGTTATACATCATGACAGAATGACTTCAGAATCCATCATTAGGGTTTAAACATTTTATTTGTTTAATTAAGATTTATTTACATAAATATTTGAGTTATTTGGAATATTTTTTTAATATTTTGAGGAAACTCCATACTGTTTTACTCTTTTTTAAAATTATTTTATTCAGGTCATATTGGCTTATAACATTGTGTAAATATCAAGTGTACATTATTATTCAGTTTCTATTTAGACTGTATCATGTTCATCACCAATAGTCTAGTTTTAGGAATATTTTTAATTATTCTAATTCAGCATTGATAAGAATAGAATTTAGATTTTAAAGTATTTTTGATTTAAATTCTCAAATTAAGTTAAAATTTTTTGATGTAGATTTTAAAACCCATCTGTACATAATCAAGACTTGTTTTTTTTATTTCTTTTTTTTTTGCGAGGAAGTCTGGCTCTGAGCTAACATTCATTGCCAATCCTCTTTTTGCTGAGGAAGACTAGCCCTAAGCTAATATCCACGCCCATATCCCTCTATTTTATATCTGGGACACCACCACAGCATGGCTTGTTGATCCGTGCCCAGGATCTAAACCCAGGAACCCCGGGCCACAGAAGCAGAGTGCGTGAACTCAACCACTATAACACGAGGCCTGCCCTAAGACTTGATTTTTATAGTTAATTGGATGTTTTGTTATGATTGACGAGAATATAATTTCATTACCTCCTATGGCTGTTCTGATATATGAGTCAAAAGATTTTTTCTGTCAAATTCATGATAGTTGTTATATTTTTATTAATGAAGAGTTTGGTAAAGGAGTAAGTATAAATTCAAAAGAAGTTAAAGTCTTTATTGTAAGTTGGGTTTACGAAACAGACACCTTGCTTTATATAGCTTAGAAATATATGGACAGATATCAAAATAATTAAAGTTTTAACTTGTCATAGACACAATAACATATCCACAGGTCACTGCTAGCTTTCTGCAAATAGCTTCATGATGACATTTTTTGTTGTTTTTTACTTAATTTTTATTTTTATTCTAATTGAAAAAAAATAACTACATGAAAAGACTCACTGATCCTTAGAATAATGTGATAACTGTCAAACCTTGTAGGTTTTTCTTAAGAACACAACTATTTTCTGGTTGTAGAGCTCAACAATTATTCTTTGAAATCTAGAAAAATGGTATCAAATGATGTTCTTCTAATTTAATTATAATAATAAACTTCAGAATTGATGCCTGGACTATATATTTATTTTGCTCAAAATTATTCTGGTAAATTTATTTTTGGTCAGGAAGTTTATAGGAATTAATTTTATTGGTTCTGCTCCCCACCCACACCCAGATACTGAATGATGGAAACTAAAATATTAGTGCATTTATACTTAAATAACCATTTTAAAACTCAACATAGAATGAAAAGGACACAGTATTTTAAAATTTCGGTGTGGACTTGTGTCCTTTCTCTTCAATGACTTAAATGCTTTCAGAAATTTAAAATGTCAGAGTTCCCTGCCTTGAAACTCAATAATAAAATTTCCAACCAACTGAGCAGTCAGGAATCAAATTTTTTACTTTAGTCATTACAATTTCATAATGTATTAAACATTTGGACTCCGTTTTACTAGGAAATGATCACATATAGTATCAGCCAATATATTTTTACAAGTCTGAGCTCAAGATTTATGTTTTAAAAATTTAAAATACAAGTATTATAGACAGGCCAAAATGTAATAGATTATGCCCAATCTCCAACTTCTACTTTGCCACTCAGTAATCTTGATAGTACGGTAGGAAAAAATAAAACAGATATCACTTTTGTTTAGAGTGGGACAATATTGATGATGGATTTTTCTTTAATGATTTTATTAATATTCAATTAATATTGAATGCATGGCATATAGGAAGACTTTTGTCATCTTACTTTCTTGATATTGGTTCAAGTTATACCATGAATAAGGGTTGGAATGATGGTCTAGATTTTTTTCTTTCTTTTTTTTTGTGTGAGGAAGATTGGCCCTGAGCTAACATCTGTTCCCAAACTTCCTCCTTTTGCTGAGGAAGATTAGCCCTGAGCTAACTTCTGTGCTCATCTTCCTCTATTTTGCATGTGGGATGCCACCACAGCATGGCTTGATGTGTGGTGCCTATGTCCGTGCTTGGGATCTGAACCCGCGAACCCCAGGATGGCGAAGCGGAGTGCACGCCACTCGGCTTGCCCCTAGATTTTATTTATTTATTTTTTTTGCTGAGGAAGAGTTGCCCTGAGCTAACATCCATTGCCAATCTTCCTCTTTTTGCTTGGGGAAGATTTGCCCTGAAATAATATCCGTGCCAGTCTTCTTCTATGATGCGTGTAGGTCGCCACCACAGCGTGGCCACCAGCAAGTGGTGTAGATCCATGGGCAGGAACCGAACCTGAGCTGTCGAAGCTGAGTGCGCCGAACTTAACCACTAGGCCACGGGGCCAGCCTTGGTGGTCTAGATTTTTAAATGATGTTGACAAATACTTCAAGCCTTAACAAAATATAGCAACGTCAATATTTCATATTTACATATCTTTTTAATTTTGAGCTCTGAGCATTTTAAATGCATATTTTCTACATTTTCTTTCTCTGACAAATCTATTATTTAATCCACTAATATAAAAATTTTTACGTAAAGAGAAAACATATTCTGTAAAAGTAAGTGAACTCCTAACTTCTGGGCAAAATAATCATGTGATATGAATATTAAATATGAATAAAGCATGAAGAGTAGATAAAATAAATACTAGAAACATCTTATAGAGCTATTTGAATTCAAGTTGAGTGCTTGACATTCTGTACTAGACAAGAGGATTAAGATATAAATGATTAATGTAAATGTAATTAAAGTTCATTTATGTAACAGTTTTATAAATTTAAAAGAAATAAAATTTGAATCAAAGATCAAAGATATTGACATATTGCATATAAAGAGATTAAATTCTGACAAAATTAGGGTAAATTATGTGTTGGTTAAATATGAAGGTATGAACAGGATCTAAAGGATACCTCTTCAATCAGGAAATTAAAACTTCCAGGTTTGATGCATAATGTTTACAATATAAAGTTATTTGAAATGCTAAAGCAGAAATTAGAAAACTTATGGAAATCACTGCATAGACAGTAACCTTGAAATCTTATTTCTTCTATATTCCTCTCTTAATGTGACTTCCTTAATGAAATTTCATGCAATTCTCGTATTGGATAATAAATGGGGTAAGAAGAGGGAAAGATGAATTTGGTGACAAAGAACAGACTTCTTAGAGCAAGTTGAGACTTTTATTTCATTTGAATTCAGTTGAGTTAAACTGGCAACACACTAGGCCCATGCTATGTTACTTAGTTTTCTAGGTACTAAGTATTCAAAATAAAAATATTGATCCTTGCGTTCAGGAACATTAGAGGTAAGACTCAGACAACACAGCCTCAGTAGACAAAAAGAGAAATTTGTAAACGGTTAAACTTGTTGAATTTTTACAAAAATTGCTTCCAAAGGGTTAAATGTGCCTTAACCCTATAAATGTATTTGAGATAACTGACAGTAATGATATCTAATTACAACCTGTCCACTACCATCCCTTTCTATTATAATAGTGAGAGGCAATCTTTTTCCCTCATAGTCTAATAAAAATATTAAAGAATAACATGCATGAATAACTTTCCAGACAGAGAACAGAGATAAAAATTATTATACTATTTTGTTCACTTCTCTATAAGAGAATATGTAAATTATATCTTGGAAGAGAGTGGCCATGACTCTGCAGGATCAGGCTCTAGAAATAATAGAGGCAGGTTATTCATCCAGACTTTTTCCAGGTAAAAAGAGAATTATGGCACGGAAAACGTCCAAAAGTCCATCTGGCTATCAAGATGATTATCCAAAATTCCCCTAGGAAAAATGTGCATGGGGTTATTCTATTATATTTAAATATATATATGGAATACTCTTCGAAAAGGGCTTAGGACATAGTAAATATTGAACTAATATTACTTATTATTAATGCTAATTTCCATTATTAAATTCCCAGGTTGTATCAATTTTTTTCACTCCAATATTTTATTTTGCAGTGTCAGCCAGAAGAGTTCATTTAGAGTTTTACATAACATCAGTGTTTCTTCCTCAGGAACTGCAACCAGAGTTTTTCGCTACTTTAAGTATTATAAAATAATCCCAAGTCAAATCATACATTGCAGTGCATCCAAAGATAAAATTTTCTAACAGCAGTATTGCAGAATAGTTGACACACAATAAATCACAAGTATTTAGAGTCTACAATTTAAGTTTTGACATATGTACACAACTGTGAAGCCATCACTATAAAAAGATACTGAATACACTCATTGTGCCCCAAAGTTTCCTCATGCTTCTGTGTATTTCTTCCTTTCCTCCCTATTCCTACCCCCTCTCCATCTCCAGGCATCCACTGATCTGCTTTTTGTATCTATTTAGATTGTTTTTCACATTCTAAACTTTTATATAGATGGAATTATACAGTATCCATTCTTTGATCAAGAATGTGGCTTCTTTCACTCAGTAAAATTATTTTGAAAATTGTTTCATCTATCTCGTAGCATGTATTCATTTTCATTCTTGAGTAACAGTCCAATGTATGACTATACCAGTTTGTTTATCCATTGAACTATTGGTGAGCATTTCCAGATATGGATTATTACAAATAAAGCTTCTATGAATATTCATGCAAAAGTATGGATATGTGCTTACATATCTCATAGGCATATACTGAGCCGTACAATGGCTGGATCATATGATAGATGTATTATTAATTTTTAAAGAAACTGCCAAACTATTTCCCTCAGTGATTGTCCCAGTGAATGAGAATTCTAATTTTTTCACATCTTCATCAAACTTTGGTATGCTTAGAATTTTTAATTTTAGCCATTCTAAGAGATGTATAGTAGTATTTCATTTAGTTTTCTTTTCTTGAATGATCAGTGCATTTGAACATCTTTCACGTGCTTATTTACCATGTGTTTGTCTTTTTGATGAAGAGTGTGTTCAAATCTCTTGCCCACTCTAAATTGGCTTTTAGTTTTCTTATTATTGAATTTTAGAGTTCTTTACATATTCTGGATGCAAGTTATTTATCATACGTATGATTTGCAAATATTTTTCCCAGTCTGTCGACTGTCCTTCTATTTTCCTAGCGGTCTTTAAAAAGCACGTTTTTAATTTTAGTGAAGTCCAATTTATTAATTTTGTTTTTATGGAGCATGTTTTTGCTGTTGTATCTAAGAAATCTTTATCTAATCCATGGTAACAAAGATTTTCTCCTGGAATTTTTATAGTTTTAGGATTTACGTTTAGATCTCTGGTTAAATTTTCACTTAATTTTTGTATATGGTGTGAAGTATGGATCTAACTACATTTTTTGTGTGTGGATATCCAACTGTTCTGGCACCACTTTTGTAAAGTCTATCATTTTCCACTGAATTGCCTTTGCAACTATATCATTACTCCTTATCTTGTTCTATTGCTCTATTTATTTGAATTTATGCCAAAATCACACATCTTGATCATTGTAGCTTTATTATATCTTATAAAAAGATGGTTGGCCCTACAAATTTGTTCTTTTTTGTCAAAGCTATTTTGGATATTATAAGATTTTGCATTTCCATATAGATTTGAAAATCAATTTTTAAATTTCTTTTCAACAAAGCATCTGCTGGGATTTTGTTTGGGATTCCTTCATATCTGTATATCAATAGAGACAGAATTGTCCTCCTAACAATATGAAATTTTTTGACTCATGGACATGACATATTCTTCATTTATTTAGGTCTTTAATTTATAATACCAATGTTTTATAATTTCCAGTACACAGGTCTCTTATATCTTTTTGTTAGATTTATTCCTAATTATGGCACGTGCTTTGATACTGTTATATATGATAATTGGTTTTAAATTCAGTTTCTGATTATTCATTGCTATCATTTAAAAATGCAATTGATTTTGCATAAAGATATTTTTTCCTTCAATTGCTTATTAGTTTTAGTGATCAATTCACTTATTAGTTTCAGTGAGTTTTATAGATTCCACTGAATGAATGATCATAGTATTTGCAAATGCAGATATAGAAGATCATCAGGAATAAAAACTTGTTTCTTTCTAACTTGGATGCCTTTTATTTATTTTTATTATGTTATTTTATTGACTAGAGTCTTCAGAACAATGATGGATAGAAACAATGGGAGTGGATGACCTTGTTTTCTTTCATATCTCAAGAGTAAAGGATTAAATTTTTACCTTTAGATATGATGTTAGTTGTAGATTTTTTGTAGATACCTTTTATCAAGTTTAGTAAGTCTCCATCTATTCTTAATATTTAGAGAATTTCCATAAGTAATGGATGTAGGATTTTGTTAACTGTTTTATCTTCATTTACTGAGATGGTCATAAGTTTTTTTATTTTTTTAAATTTGATATAGTCAATTAATTGATTTTACAAGTGTTAAATCAACCTGGAGAAACTAAACTTGGTAATCATGCATTATTATTTTTTGTACTGATGGATTCAATTTGCTAAAATTCTATTTAGAATTTTTACAGTTTTTTGCTACCTAATTTTTATTTTCTTGTAGTGTCGTTGTCTGGTTTTGATATCCTGGTGTTCCTGGCCTTATAGAATGAATTGAGACATATTCAATCCTGTTCAATTTTCTGGAAGAGTTTGTGTAGAATTGATATTATTTCTTCTTTAAATGTTTAGTTGAATTCACCAATGAGGTCATCTAGGCCTAGAGTTTTCCTCATGGAGAAGGTTTTGAACAATTAAAGATATACTGTTTCTCACTGGGCCCTAGGTGGCCCCCAGATTTGTAAGTTTCAAGAGATTCTCCAGCCAGTCATCTTCACAAGGTAATTCTTCAGCTCAGAAAATGTTGAAAAATGGAAATCCTTTCCCAGGAAACAAAATCAACAGTATAAAGAATCTTAGCAGCAATGACAGTCACTATGACACTAAAAATGTCTGGGTGGGAGAGTATATAAAAAGAAAAATATAGAAAGAAGAGCAAGATCCTGAGACTGTGGAGAATACACAGCAAAACCCTTTTCTTGTTGTGTCAACTTGTATGAGTTTTGGAAACCCATTCAAGTTTCTGAAATGAATGTGGAGTAAATGAAAAGGTGGAATCCATGTCATCAGCCAGAGTCACATTCAGTTCTCATTTGACATGATGAGTGCGTAGTACAGTTCGAAGAGGAGGTGGAATATGGCTGAAGAACATTGAAGGGAAGACAAGCGTTAGATAAGGTCCACTGACTAGTTGATATTACCACCAAAAATTCTAACATTTGTTAGAAGCTTAAAATGTCTCAAATTCTGTTAACCATAAAAGCAATATCCAAAATAGATATTTCCCTATTACGCCAGAAGAAATACGCTACACATAACCTCCTGATGAGACACTTCTCTAAATTGTTTATATTTACAGGTTGTAGATTCTGAAAAACCAGCACAGACTATCGGAAATACTACCCATGCTGAAACGAATAATATTTTCTTCTTTTATTGTATTTTATGTCTCCTCTTTTCTCTGGATAACATCAATTTTCTACTATATTCCTTGACTAACAATACCAATATTTGAATCTTAAGTCTATTATGCATTGGGTGGAAGAAATATAACCAGAGAAGGAAAATTTTCTTCTACTTTTTAAATTGGGGTTAACATCTAAGAAAACCTACAGCATGAAACTAGTTTATAGCGGAGACAGACAGAGGTAAAAGAAACGAGAGACAGAAAGAGAAATGGATGTGAACATGAGACCATTGTTTATTTTAACATGTTGACATTATCCGTCAAAGAAACGAGGTCAAATAATTGTCATTGTTTTACCAGGCTCTCTCCTCCCTTGGAGAATCACTCTTAAGTGGAGAGGATAACTACAACAATAATTAAGCTGACATTTATTGAGTGTTTATTAATTACCAGACTGTTTTCTCAGCATGAAATACGTACTCCCTCGTTAAAAAGCTCTTATATGTGTATAATGTTACAATAACCCTTTCAGGGATGTTTTATTACTATCCCTATTTTAACATGAGAAAATGAGATACAGTGAAATTAAGTAAATTGGAATCACAAGACGGTCAGTTGTGGGTTCAATATTCCAATCCTTTTGCTTTGCACCTTGAGCCAGCACTAAGCTATACTCCATAAATGTACTTCTCTGTGCTTATAATTTGGCAAAATATTGGTATAGATTGTGTCTGCTCTAAGATAAATATGATGAAATTAGAATATGTATTCTTCTCCTAACAAATAACTAGAAAATAAAGTTCAAACCATTTAAAAGTAATATTAAAGTACCTATATTATGCATTATGGTTGAGTGAGCCATTTCTTATTATCTCTTATTACCTCTCTCATATATTCAAATGCATATATTCAAATACTTCACTCAAGCCTTTCAAATTCAGATCAGCTATAGTAATATGTGCCGCATTCTTCTAAATACTTTTGTTGTTTATTTTATAAATATTAGAACAAATAAAGATTAAAATGAAAGTAATTCAAGGCAGCAAGAGGGGGACTTTATAAAGATGAAAGATATATTCACCATGTGGAGATTATTGTCATAATTCTTTTTCCAAAAACTTTACTAGAGACGTTATAAAAACCCCTAGAAATCCAAAAGGAAATCTTTCCAGGTTTACAAAGAGATTGAATGAATGTTTTCATTGACTCAGAAACACAAGTGTGTTGGGCATTCATGTTGTTGACAGTGTTTTTGTACTATAAGCAAATCTATAGTAAATATTACTGATCATAAGTTTTTGAAGCATAATTTCTATTTCAATCTAGTAGATTCTCAGGACTGGAAATGCTATGTTTAAGAGCATGAGCATTTAAATTTTAATAGTCATTGACTGATTTTCAAGAAGGCTGAAAGGAAGGAGTTAATTTACTGGCAGTGGTAATAAATCCTGATTACCATGGGAAGCTGTAATTGACACTATATAGTTGTGACAGAAAGGAAAGTGCATTCACTGGGCGTGTCCAGTGATAACAGAAAACAACTGTGACAAGAAGGGCAAAGCAACTAGGGCTCAGCTGCCTGGAGCAAGGATTGAGTGAGTCACTGGCAGTCTGTTTGCACTGCTACAACAGAATACCGCAGAATGAGCGGCTTATAAATAACAGAAATTTATTTCTCACAGTTCTAGAGGCTGGGAAGTTTAAGATTAAGGCACTAGCATGTTTGGTTCTGGTGAGGGCCCACCTCCTGGTTCATAGATGGTGTCTTTTCACTGTGTTCTCACACGATCTCTAAGGTCTTTGTATATAGGGTCTATATATTCTCTCTAGGGTCTCTTTTACAATGGCACTAATTCCATTCATGAAGCCTTTGCCCTCATGACCTAATCACCTCCTAAAAGCCCCACCTTCAAATAGCATCTCATTGGCTGTTAGATTTCAACATATGAATTTTGAGGAGACACAAACATTCAGACCAGAGCAGCCATCTAACCATAGAAGTATGAGCAGCACTTTGATTGACCAAAGTGCTGCCCAAGGATAAGAAAAATCTAGAATAAGTAATGGAGAAGGGAGATGAAAATTATTTTCAGCTATAAGAGCAGTTGCAACAGCAGGACTGTAGCTTGTTTCTTAAAGATACCACTTTGAAGTGGACTCTGTGACAGACTATACCTTCCCTCTCAGAGAAGGAAACAAGAGCATCTTGTTCGCACACAATATGTTCCTCTTCTGGTATTGGAGATGGCAATGATGAAGGTACAGGGAAATGTGAGTGGTGCAACAGACTGAACCAGATATCTCTGGTTAGTAACTTTGAACTCCCTTGTCCTTTCCTTTCTTTAATTATATCTGTTGCCTGGGCTCTGTTATTGCATTACTAGATCCTGATAATGCTAGATCCTAACAGTAATCAGAAGTGTTAAGTGAAGTAAGCCAGAAGGAGAAAGACAAACACTGTATGATCTCACTCATATGTGGAATATAAACCAACACATGGACAGAGAAAACTGTATTGTGGTTACCAGGGGCAATGGGGATGGGGGGGGGGTGGGCACAAGGGGTGAAGGGAGACATATATATGGTGATGGACAAACAAAAATGTACAACTCAAAATTTCACAATGTTAAAAACTATTAAAACATCAATAAAAAACATCAATAAAAAACAAAGGAGAGAGAAAGAAAGAAAAATGATCTAGTTTCCCTAAATCAGATATACTCATTTCTGAATTGACATTAACACATATCTTTTTCTATGCAGGAATTATATCTAAGCAAACAATAACTTGAAAACATATAACCCTACAAAATCTAAAGTATTTCAGTATTTGTATAGAAGTATCTAAAATATATTTGAGTAATTTTTCCAATCCATGTATTTAAATAAAATTGATATTTGAACTTATGTTAGTGTGATTACAGCTTCTAAGTTCTTAACTATTACTGCATTTTACCTTTTGGTTTGAAAGAATTATAAAATATTACTGTGAAAATTAAAGAAATATTAATAATTAGAGAAATGTTATTCTCATTATAGAAAACAAAATACAGCAAAGTATAATTTGCTTTAAATTAAAAGAATAGAAACTTTTTTGAAATCTGTGTAATTCTCAATTTATTTGGAAGAGAAAATTCAGACATACGCAAGACAATTTTTGAGATAGAAGAGTAATAATGTGGGCCTTTCACTACCAAATATTAAAACTCTAATGATATAGACTACATACAGTAGGTCTAAAAATAGGTGAAGGAATTAATGGAATAGAATATTGAATTTAGAAATAGATTATAATATATGGGTTTAAGGAAGGATTATTTAGTAAGAGGAGGTGAGATCTTGTTTTAATGTTGGGGAAAAATTAAGTTTCATTGTGTTACTATACTACTTGCCAAAATTAATCTCAGATGTATTTAAAGCAGTGGCTTTCATTCTTTGTTAGCCAGTGACAGAATACATTTTATCAAATTAGATCTTGTTTGAAGCCACTATACCTAACAAGTTAAAACAGATCTGCTGTGGTTGAAAATAGATAACATACCACACAACATGCTTTGAAAGTCCCTGGATTTAAGAGGGAAATAAAAAAAAAGAAGGAGGGCAATGTACGATTTCAGGGCTTGAAGTTGACTTCTATTGCGTAACTGATCACAACAAATTGATTCACCATTTTTAAGAACTATTCAAAACCTGTTTGCATCAAGAATGCTCTCTGTAATCCCGCACCCATTAACATACAAGCAGATTTACAGATTCTCAATGAATACAGCGCTAAGGAATCCCATTTAACTCTGTCTTAACTCTAGGTTAAGGCGATGATAAAGCTAAATTGGGCAAGAGGGACATATTTTACAATGCTGTATTTTCCTTTTCTTTATCGATGTTATGTTTGGCTGTTTTTAGTAAAAAACAAGTTCATGGATGACATATTGTATGGTGAAGTGAATTTTATCAATTCACTTGACGATTATTCTAAATAAATAATAAAAACTCTTTGAGGACATTATAAATGTGGGTTAGGTTGATTTTTTTTAAGTTGATGTTTCAAGAGTATGCTTTATCTACTTGGGTACTTATAAAATTGTGTTTAATGTAGATACATGTTGTGAGTGAACAAGAATATGTCATATTCATCCACTGCTCATGTATGGATGAATAAAAATAAAATACAAAATGTGGAAATGTTTTTATTATAATAGACAATGATTGACTCACAATAATTTCAACCTTTCGATCAACAAAATATTGTGTAAGATGAAGCTCTTCTGTGTGGTTCTTTGTTTAGGTAGTATGAGAGCAGTACTGTTTTAAATTTTAGGTTAAATTTTAGTTAAAATATTTTGGCCAAATTACTCCTGTAGATGCCAGCATAGTTTTCTTTCTCATCTTTTCTTCTCTTGCTTTCTCCTTTCCTTCTTCCCTCACCCCACCCCCTCCCCTCTCTCTTCTTTCCTCCTTCCCTCCCTCCCTCCCTCTTTTTCCTTTTCTTTGTTTCTTTCTTCACAGAACTAATTATGCTTTCCCAAGACTGTTGTTGAACTTTCTCCTTGTGAAACAAAATAATAAAAAGACCAGTTTTACAGGTCCAAGAGAATTGCATCCTTAATAGGAAGCAGACCTTGTTTTCATGCCCAGGGAAAGATCTCATGCTTCACCAAGCAGGCAGTGTATTTAGGCTTCCCTTTTTTCTCTTTTCTTTTTATTAGTTACCTCAAGTCATTAGGAAGAACAGGGAACTCTTTTCTTTAAGCACCTGCATTTAATTGTAGGTTATTGCTTGTCCCGCAGGAAAAAGTCATGAACAGCTGGATTAAAATAAACTGTACTGATACAAGAGGAAGAGAAAAAGAGAGAATATTTTCATTTGGAGAATGATTTACATTGTTCGGGGAGGGGGAGGAAGAAACAACAAAATTAAATAGAAGCTCTGAAGCTAAATGACTTAGGTGTTTCAGTTTTGCCAGGATTTTATTTTTACCTCCTTCTTCCTCTGATTCCATCATGTTAACACTCTGAAATAAAAGCGTTGTAATCCGAAAGTCAATATACTGAAAAGTATCTATTAAAACCTCACCTTCGAGATAAATACTGTAGTTGACTGCGCTTTCAGGCTCCTGTTTGTTTATTAGTGGAAAGATTTCCCACACAGCCTTGGCTGCTATTCAAAGTCTACATTTAAACGCATATAATTCAATAAGATCAAGGCACTGTGTCTTTGAAGAGTGGTTTACTTAGAAGATAAATTTTAACTTAAATTAAAGCTGTAAATATATTTTTTATCCTGATGTCTACAGAAAGTTTTAATTGGTTATTTGTGAAATGTTATGAAATCCAGCCATGGAAAAGAATAGGAAAATATGTGCATTTTAAATTTCATTGATAACTGCTTTCAGTCTTTACAGGAGTGTTTTATAGAATAGAAACTGTAACTAGAAAGTTGCAAAGACAACTGCAAAAATGCCTTTCTCCCACATTTTGTATTTAATGTTCTCTCTGACTGTGCAACTATAGGGCAAGGAAAGAGACTAAAACTGGAAATGATGTCTGGGCTTAAACATGTTGTACTGGGAATATTTTTTTTTGGAAAATTCATTGCAGTTCCATAGGAACATAACATGTATTTACACACGGGACGTGGGAATCTGGAGTTATATTTGATTCCTTTCATTGTATCATTATCAGAACTATGTTATTGACAATATGAAATTTTATGTCTTGTATTTACAGTAGAATATAATATAAAATATCTAATATACACAATTTAGGTAGAAATTATGAAATATCAGCAGGACATGAAAAATAGTAAATGTGAGGCTGCCTGTGATCATTTAAGCACTGGTAAGTCAGAGAGAATTTCATTTTTATCTTATGTGGCACTTTGAGGACAGGCTTATGTGCCATTATGCAAAAGGTGCTAGGAGCTGGCACTCTCCCAATTCAGTGTTACAATGTGACAATCTCTGCCTTTTCAGGATAAAAAGAACTTACAGCACTGTATTAAAAATTGATGTCTTATGGATATTAAGAAAACTTGGTGGAATGAATGAGAAAGGAATGGAATGAATTCTTAAAATTCATACAACTGAAAGCAAATTATTGAACATTAATTTATTATTTCTCAGTTATGGTTACTCTTTGTTTACCTTTCCCATGATGCCTATATCCCGCATGCTGCAGAACTGACTACTGTTTTATAAATTAGCTTTACATATGGTAGTTAACCAGTAAATAATTATGCATTAATTTTTCTCTGGACATTATTTCTATATAACCCATCTATATCTGCTATAAGATAGCCATAATTTTAGTTCCTCTCTACTCTTATTATTATTCTTATTCTTGATTTTGCTATGTTCAGGTTTAACTTTTTTGTAAAGTATACCTTTTCTTTTTTTCCCCATTAGTGTGTGTCAGTATACATATAATATATGTGCAGTTTTTTAAATCCATTTACTTTGGGTATACTTCTTAATTAAGTACTTTTTAATTTAATCAATTCTTTTTGGCTATCTTATTATTAGACGTATTCATTTATTTACTAAATTCCTTGTTTCCTGAAATTAATTCAACATTTATAGAAATCTTACTAATATAGATAACTATACAATTATTGTATAAATTCAGAAAAATATTTATTGAAAGTATAATTATTTAAATGCATATATATTTCATCAATTCAATTTCTTAAGAGCTTGACATATTTATGTCAAGAAGATAAGCAATTCAACCAAAAATAGAAAGTATATGTTAAATTTTTGACAAAGAAAGAAAAATTCAAAACTTCAGAACTGACTTTGTTTTCCTTAAGTTTTGAGAGACGGGAAATAAAATCAAAGTTTAGTTGATTCACAATGAAAGTGGGTTTTTTATCACTGAAATTATCTTTGAGTTGGAGGATTTAGGGGTCTAACAAATGAAGTTTGAAACAAGTCTTTGCTACTTATCAGCTATGAGACTTGATGGCAAATAATAGCTCCTAACTGGTAAGGGTGATGTGTGAACCACCTGAATTTATATATGTGATGTGTTTAGAACAGCGATTGGCATATGTGTTCTAGCTAAAACTGTTGTTGACTTATCATTGTTTTTATTCCTTGTCCAGGTGCTGAGCTAATTGAGAAATTAGGCAAAGCTATAAGGTTTAGCAGAAAGAAAAGAGTATCTTTGTTGGAGAAAAGCTGATGTTAGAGATTGTGGCAAGTTGGAGATCTAAAGCAATTAGGTTTCCAAAAACTGAATCTGAGCATGAGACAGACTTCCCACCTTCTTGTAGCCAGTGATGCATTAGGACTGATGACTCTGCTGCAGTGGCAGTTTTATGGCTGACAAATTTAAGGCATGAAGGGGCGGAGAGAAACAGGAGAACAGCGAGCTACCAAAAGAGAGGAGAAAAGAAGGGGCTCCACTCCAGACTCTGCCATCTCTTTCCTAAATCCCAAATCAGCAAAATCACTCCAGGGAGGCTATGGCCCAGGCAAGTGAAGGGGATGAAAGAGGAAAGAAGCTTTGCACTAACAGAGCTCCCTCTACAAGGATGAAAATTTTAAGGGAAGGAAATAAGCCTCCCTCCCTACTCCAAAAGACAATGGCTCATTAAGTCCACCATATGACAAATCATCTAACAATTATGTTGAGGGACAGACTTCAAATAGACAGAACCTAATTCCAGACAGGTCTTTGGGTTCTAGTAGATGGTTTTCTGGATGATTGAAAAAATTTGATTGGGAAGTATATTTTTAATATAGATGAGGAATCAAGTAATTTCCTCCACATGAATTCATTTATCATTTAACAGATATTTATCACCAGTGAGGATACAGAAACCATCCAAACAAGTTGTGTGGTGTTGAAGATTATCAGTAGGTATAGAAATAGGAACAGATACAGGTATCAGATGTAGCTATAGATATAAGATAGATACAGGTATAGACATAGGAAAAGGTGTAGATATGTCTGTGTCTATTTATATATAAGTTCATTCTTTAAATTTTGGGGTGAAACAATTTAACTGGCAGAAAGATCTGTGTTTAGTACAAAGTTAGGGATGGTATTCACTCATTTATTATTCTACAGGAATTTATTGTCTAGGAGGATACAGCAAAGATAAAAAGCTAATCCCTGTCTTCAAAAAGCTTATATATATATACCTAGACCTATATCAAGGCACAGTTTTGCCTGATGGTGACCATCAGACCATTAGCGTATTTGGGCCAATAGAAATCTTTTAGTAAATTACCATTTACTTTAGTTCAAAATTGAATATTACCCAGTTGTCTGAAATTCACTGGGCTTTCAGTATGTGAAACAGGAAGACACTGGTAAAGTCTTACTTATTATCCTAAAAATGAAATATTTCATAGCTTACTTCAAAGGTCAGAAAATGTCTCAAATCACATAAGTTTTTAAGGTAAAGGGAATAAAATGAGGTGACTTTATTTACTATCCATGGTCAATAGCTTTGAGGTTCTCTCTTTAGTTATAAAAAAATTTGATAATATATAATATTTAAATTTAATTTTGGGAGTTATGAAAATATTAATTGCTGTTAGGCTCAATAATCTCATTAACTTTTAGTATGGATATATAATTTACATGTATGTATTTGTTTATATGACAAAATGCACATTTGTTATGAATGTGTGTGTAATCATGCATATTTTAGATTTTAGAGCATAAGGATTGACAAAGTTAGAAGAAATTTTAAAAAGAGTCTGCCTTTATCAATCACTGCTTTTTGGTTCAATAGTTACACTGTGTAACTTTGGACCTCATCATTCCTTAGTTTCCTGAGCTGTGAAATGGGGGTAATAATATTATGCATTTCATTGAGTTGACATAAACCGTAAATTAAGCCAGACATGCAAATTCTTAGATAGTGCCCAACATAGAACAAGTACTCTAAAAATTATAACTATTATAATCATCTTCATCATCATCATCACCCCCCTTAGTTTAAACTAACTTGAAAACATGAGAAAAATATTGCAAAGAACCTACTCCAGTCTCTCTCATTTCATAGATGTAGAAAATAAGGCTTAAAGAAACTAAGCAAGTTACCTCCATCACAAAAGAATTCAGAGGCAAAGATTAGTTTAGAACTAAGACAAGGTTTCTAAACTAAAACTAGACCTGCTCCACCACACTTCTAACTACAGCATACGCTAAGGATTTTTAACCTTTCTTAAGAGTGATCTTAAAGAAAGGCTAAGTTCTGTGATGAAGGTTTAGCTTTGTTTTGCATTTTCATTTTAACAAACCGGATGCAAATAAATAAATCCATAGCCTAGAAAAATTATGCTTTTACTTTTACTATACATGAATATAAATATAATGTAATAATAAATTTAATTTAAATAATCTTGACTTTGAAAATGGATAAATACACGTATTACATGTTTAAAATTGTACTTTCTATGTATCAATTGTGTGTGTGTGTATATGCTTTGTGTGGGTATAGCAGAGTATAGAATGACATGTAGTATGATATAAAATCCCTTAAAAATGTTGGAAATTATATCAATTAGTAGCAGAAATATTTATTAGTACTTAATTCTTGAGAAGATTTTCTTTGCGTGTCTGCACACTTTTCTGATAGAGGTTTACTCTTTCAAGCTTAATTTAGGGAGAAATTACTATTATCTTCCCACAAAGCACTTAGTCATTGCTTTGCTACATAATTTTAAAAATAGTGTGATAAAATCAACTCAGGAAAAAAATGAGTCATATTAGTTATTTTTCTATTATATAATTAAAACTAAGTACTTATGTTTCTCTTAATTCTCTGCTGTATGTCATAGAATATATATTCTATTAGAACTTCAATTATTTGATTTAGAAGGAAATTGACATACCGACAAATTAAAAAGGGATAAAATAAATCTTTTAAAAATGTCTCTCATCATGCCACTAATCAGAGTCAAGCTTAATTTCCCCTTATCTTTCCTACATCATTCTATTTAGAGAAGGAGTAGGGCAGTTTAGAGGATGATTATATATCTAGTGATAGGGGCTCCAAGAATAACAAAGGCATTCACAAAAGATCCCACAAATGGGGGCCCAGCCCGGTGGCATAGTGGTTAAGTTCACGCACTCTGCTTCGGTGTCCGGGGTTCTCGGGTTCGGATCCTGGGAGTGGACATACACAATGCTCATCAAGCCATGCTGTGGCTGCATCCCACATACAAAAAAAAAAAAAAAAAAATAGAGGAAGATTGGCACAGATGTTAGCCCGGGTACAATCTTCCTCACCCACAACAAGATTCCACAAAGGCAGTTTTTGATATCTCCACTCAAAAAAGGATACGTTTTATCTTATATTATTTGGGGAAATATGAAGAATTCCTAGGTCATATGGCAGAGGCATAGACCAGATTCATTGTATTCCCTGTGTAACATGACTACAAGAATGGAAAGGCTATTTAAGATTACTAATTGTTAGACCCACAGTTGCTTGGCTTTACTGGTATTCCTATCAAAACTAATACAAGGCAAAGTCACATGATTAAAGGTAGAGATTATTATCAGTCACAATATTTGCTGGCAATTTTTATTTTAACTCTTTTAATCCAATTCAATCAACCTTTCCATAACAGTTTGTTAGCCTAATTGTATTCAGTCTAAAAGTGATGAAAGCTTGTCCTGAAAGGAAAGTCTTATTCTATTAATGGGCTTATTTTCAGCAGACAGTTTCATGAAAGTGCAAGTTCAATTTTCCATTCAAAGGGAATTTCAATTGGTTTTTTGCCATTCTCTAAAGATTTATGAAATTCCATTCCATTTTACTACAAAAGAAATTTCGTTATAGATAAGTTCACAACCAAAAAAATCTCATCTTAATTTAGAAATAAATAAGTATAGCTTCTTCTAAAAGAATAAACATACAAAATTCCTCACAATAAAGAGGAAACTGTCTAAATGCTGAGCCTGCTGCCTCTTCATATAAAGAATGACTGTTATTTAATATACTCACATCAAAAATTGCCGTAATGAGAAACTATATAAAATATTATCCTGGACTCTAGTTTTGCAGATATATAGATACATTAAAAGTTGAGGGTCTATTTTCTAAGGCATGTATGTGGTGAACTGCTACCTCTAAAAAAATAACTTTCTTTAAATTTTTTAAATTGGAAAAATTACACAAGCAAACACTACAAGTGGAAAATAATCAGACTACATTTACTGGTGGTTTTTTTTCCCTTTTTTTTTTTTTCCTTAGATGATCCTCAAAGAGGTAGATTTTTATTCTGAAAGTTTCTGGTTTTTACTTGGTAAATAAATGGCATGGTTCGTGAAAGGGGAACAAGCAGGAAGGTTAAAGCAGAACAAAGTTAATTGCACGGTTGTACCGTCTGCCTTAACCTGTGTCGTCTATTGTTCCTCTGAGTAATGTAAGCGTGTACTGACATATTCCCTAAGGTGAAGCTTGCAAGGTGCAGAAAAGTTTGCTTAGCTTAAATCCCCTTTCACAGGAGAACTTGCAAAACAGTATCACGAGGTAGTTAGGAGCGTATATTTGACATCAGACTGAAATATGTTCAAATCTAGGCTCTGCCACAATGTAAATGTAAAAACTTGGCAATTTGATTAACCTCTCAAACCCTGACTGTTCAACTCAAAAATTAGACTAATAATTTCTACCTCGAAAGTCTTTATGAGAATCAAGTAAAATTATGTATGAAAATACATAATGTGTAATATTCCTCACATACTGAACACGTAAAAAATACTATATTTTGTGCTGAAACAATGACTAGATATAATTACAACTTGGAATTATAGTAAATACATCATCCACCATATTGTCATAAAGAAGACATAAGCTTGAGTGAAGAATATATGCTTATTATAGACATGGTTTTCTTGTTCCTCACCACAGGA
The DNA here is from genome assembly GCF_057802395.1 of Ceratotherium simum simum. Lineage (NCBI taxonomy): Eukaryota > Metazoa > Chordata > Mammalia > Perissodactyla > Rhinocerotidae > Ceratotherium > Ceratotherium simum. The sequence goes on from NC_141911.1 coordinate 48,514,931, forward strand.
GTGTTTTTTCAAACACCTTATATATCTTCAATAGTTTGGCAGTGCATATACAGAGAGGAGATGTTTGCATATCTAGCTGTGGATACCTGAGTGAATACCAGGGATAAAGCATGAGCAGACACAGTCATTAATGATGTAGTTAAAATATTATTCTGAGGGCTGGCCCAGTGGTGGCATAGTGGTTAAGTTCATGCACTCTGCTTCGGTGGTGGCCCGGGGTTCACCAATTTGGATCCTGGGTGCAGATCTATGCACTGCTTATCAAGCCATGCTGCGGCAGGCATCCCACATATAAAGTAGAGGACAATGGACACGGATGTTAGCCCAGGGCCAATCTTCTTCAGCAAAAAGAGGAGGATTGGCAACAGATGTTAGCTCAGGGCTAATCTTCCTCACCAAAACAAACAAACAAACAAACAAAAAACCAATGTATATTACTCTGAAACTTGGATTCCATCTGTAATTGTAGCTTAGACTTACTGTGAGCTCTGGGTTCAAAAAAAGCCACATCACTGTTAATTTTCCAATAACTTGCATTTCAGAATTGTCTTTTTGGAACGATTTTGACTGACATGTGACCAAGAATCCCAGGGGGTTAAGGGGTCCAAAGCTGAGTGGAGAGTGGGTGATGGGCAAGGAAAGTGGAGAAGAGATTTCCCGACTACAAACAAACAGGCAGAGGTTGAGAGACTGTAGGCGCAGTCCGGTGCTAGCATTGCTTCTCAGAGTCACACGGGGTCCTTTCTGAAAATGGCTTCTTCACCGTCAGCCTGTCCGCATTCTGACTGTGCTTTGCACACCTTGTCATGGTTCTCTGTGGTAGGCCGCTCACACTCCTGCAGACAGACTTGCTGTGCTCTTACTCTGTAAGCTCTTATTATGTATGTGGCGTTTTTGTAGAATACTTTCCCGCCTCAGGAGTTCCTCTCAATAATATTGTTTTAGTCAACTATTTACTTTTTTAAAAAGTAAATAGTAATGTGTATTGTTTGCAGCATAACGAATATATGATCTTGCTAGCCGGCAGTGTAAATAACATGTAATTCATTTTTTCTATTCAGTATTTGACTTGACCACAGATGAAATATGCCGTTTTTTTTTTCTGTTGTTCCTATTTGTTTAGCATTCTTTGTTGTTTTCTTTATGTTCAAAAATATATATCATTGTCTGTAAATATATTTCTGAAGATTTCTGCAAACAAAAAAAATAATGTGAAAGTCTATCTTTTAATATAGTAAGTTATTCCATTTAAAATTATGATACTTTTGGCCTCTATCTACTTTTATATTTTCTATATCTTATTCACTAAGCTTTCTAAGGACTTTTTACTTTTTTCTCCTTTACTTTGCAGAACTGACTGAAATTGCATGATATTTTCCACTACTAATATAAAGGAATTGTATATTATTATTATTTTTTTTAATTTTTTATTTATTTATTTTTTTCCCCCAAAGCCCCAGTAGATAGTTGTATGTCATAGTTGCACATCCTTCTAGTTGTTAGGAATTGTATACTATTTATATTCTTCCCGCAATTAATTTTAATTTTCAAATGATTACATTCAAATATTCCTTTCTTACAAAAATTGAGAATAATTAATATTTATAACTCCCACCAAATGAGAAATCAGATATAACCATTCTCCAAGTTTAATTATCCCACTCCATATACATCAATCATGTTTGTATATTTCAAGAATGCTTCCTGTTCTCTTATTATTCTGTTTTCTTGCTGGCTGATTTTCCTTCATATTGCAATATTATCTTAAACTCTCTGCAGACTGTCTTGAGGAAATAATCCAAGTTATCTTTTCTTTCTACTTTGTCTCTGCTTCTCCTCAGGTCAGTTATTTTATTCACATTATTTTTCTGTTCACTCTTGTTTTTTTCAAATGACTGATGATTTTAAACTAGTCCTATAGATATAAATAAAACACTGGCTTTCTTAATTGCAAGTATAATATTTCTATCCAGTTTCAAAAGTCTGTTTCACACCTGTCTTTCCACTCTCTGTACCACCTGGCTGTGGCTTTGTGGGTAAGTGGGCAGGGGGTATTTAAACAGAGCTTCTGATTGGAGTGTTTGTAAGGAAAATAGCCATCAGTCACCATATATAAAAAAGTAAGAAAGGTTTAATCCAGGTTTAGATTTAATCTATGTACTCTAATACATTCCATTTTTAAACTTTCTCTCTCCCTTTGTGTATTTTCTACCATGTTTATTGATAACGTTCAAAGCAGCCTTTTCTTATTTCTCTCTTGTGCCAACACACAGAGTAAGACGATGCAGAGGAGCCTCCTCACTCTATTTACAGGGCATTTCATGGGAGTTACACCCAGGGCTACAAGATGAAGTCTTAGAGGGAATCCTGGGTCCAAACTTTCCATATTCATTGAGTTAATTACTCTAACTTTGGCCCCTATTCGCAGTCCCTGCTGTCTACAAACATATATTTTCTAGGGATCTCTCGGGAAGAAGAGCCCTCACTGCTACACTCACCCTTCTTTGTGCCAGTGGAGTTTGCAGACTTCATCAGGATGAATTCCAACTCAGTCTAGAGAAGTTTGCCATTTGATAGTCTGTTTGCAATAAGTTTTCCTACTTTCATTGCTTTTATGGCTTTCTCATTCTTTTCTTTTGTTCTTTTAGCCAAATTGTGTTTAGGGAAGGAAGGAACATAAAAGTTTATGTTTAGTATACAATTTTGAAGCGAAAGTTAGAGATGTTCTCTTGAAGGAGGTTTGAGTTTCCATGAAATTTCTGTCTATATTATTGTTAAGTAGCAAGACTGTTTGGATTAAATGCCCTGATGGAAAGAAACTTTAAATAATGTAAATAATATGAATTGGTCATAGATGCATACATATAATCAAAATTCCCAGGCATTTGAATATTTTCATATTCCAATAAACACTTTAATTTTTAAATAACATTATATACTTAAAGTTCATTGGAATTAAATGGTGCTTTACTCTCTTATATAGACTTTAGTTACCTCTATTTACTCTAATCAGTTGTACTCATAAAATGAATAGCAGACGTACCTGAAAGCCTATTAACTTTTAGGAGAATATCAACAACAGGGGGCTGTCTACTTTAGAAAGCAAGCATTTTCCAGAATTCTTTTCCTTTTACTTGTCTTATGTTCTTTGTGAGAGCCCTTTAATTTGTTTACTTAAATAGCAATACCCTGGTTAGTACTTATTAAAGGATCCTGTTCTTTTCTTTCAACTATTTGTCTTTTGATGTCTGATTTCTCTTCTCTTGTATCCTAGGGAAGGAGAAAAGAAGCTGACTGGCTAAGAATCTCTGTTCAAGGTTGCAGTATCTTTAGCTACTAATTAGGACTCAGTTATTTCTACTTAATTTTCCTTATCTATATCTGCAGATTTCCGGGCAATAAAAAGTGAATCACAGGGAATTTTTAGAGAATGCTATGGACTGAATATTTCTGTCCCCCCCAAATTCATGTGTTGAAGCCCTAACCCCCAATGTGATGGTATTTGGAGGTGGAGCCTTTGGGAAGTGATTAAGTTTAGATGAAGTCACAAGGGTGAGACCCTTGTGATGAGATGAGTGTCCTTAAAAGAAGAGACAACAGGAGCCAGTCAGGTGGCATAGCGGTTAGGTTCGCTTGCTCCACTACGGCAGCCCAGGGTTCGCAGATTCAGATCCTGGGTGCAAACCTATGCACCACTCAGCAAGCCATGCCATGGCAGTGTCCCATATACAAGGTAGAGGAAGATAGGCACAGATGTTAGCTCAGGGCCAATCTTCCTCACCAAAAAAAGAAAAGAAGAGATATCAGAGAGCTTGCTCTCTCCTCTCCATTCACAGGCACCTAGGAAAGGTTTTGTGAACACACAGCAAGAAGGTAGTTGTCTGTAAGCCAAGAAGAGGGTTCTTTCCAGAACCCTACCATGCTGGCACTCTGATCTCAGACTTCCAGCCTCCAAAATTGTGAGAAAATAAATGTCTGTTTTTTAAACCACCCAGCCCATGATGTTTTGTTATGGCAGTCCAGACTGAGTAAAACAGAGGGGCAGATCTGCTACTATCCCCTTGATTTCTGCAATCAAATTCTCATTACTGGCGACCCAGCAACTCATCCAGTAAGATAGTGTGCCAAACTTGAAGCTTGTCTTTCTGAGATGCTACCATTGCTGGGCCTTTACCAAGATAACCCATGTGTGTTTGTCTGTTTGCTTGTTTCATTATGGCTGTTCCTGAGTGATAATACACTTTATGTTTGATCCACGGATATAAAGCCACTTTTATAATACAAAATTTGGCACTGAAAACAACTGTAATTATAAAGCTTTTATCTATAATTTTCCTTTATATTCCTGTCTCTCATACTTACTTATTATATAGAATTTGTGTAATGTATCGTGCCTTCTAAGAAAGAAAGAAATGAAAGAAGAGAGCAAGGAAAGAAGGAAGGAAAGAAGGAAGAAAAAGAAAGAGAGAAAGAAAGAAGGCAGGAAGGAAGGAAGGTAGGGAGGGAGGGAGGGAGGAAGGAAAGAAAGAAAGAAGGAAGAAAGGAAGAAAGAAAAAAGAAAGAAAGAAAGAAAAAGAGAGAGAAAGAAAGAAAAAGGAAAAGGTAAGAGAAAGGGAGCGGGATGGAGGGAGGAATGGAGGGAGGGAAAAAGAATAAAATATTGTATAATTTCTTTACTGGATTCTATTTATGTTCCCAAACTTGTTTTTAATTAGTTCACATATACTGTAAATTTTACATGGAAATTTTGAAGGAGTCAAGCACATGAAGCAGGCAAATTCATGCAAAGACACAAAAACAATTACACACTTCATGGTGTACAAAGTACAGCCCAAGAAGAATCTAATTAGTGAACTGTTTTTTAATATCAAAACCATATTGGCTGCTTTCACATCAGAAATTTCTACAGTATTTTATTAAAGAATGTTAGGATCCCATGCGTTCACTAACCTGGAAGTGAGTAAATCAACTAGACTTTCAGTCTATTTCTTTAATATTTGGAGATACAAATATAACAATAAAGATAAAATTACTTTTGATCCCACCTGGCTTTTTATTAGTAATTAAATGCCAGCTTTCCAAATACTACTAGTACCTTGATGGATGGTTACTTGCTTTATGGGCTGCATTTAAGATGCAGAGGTGCAACCTGTATCAAAACATAAATCAGTCAGCATGAGGATAGACATGAATATTGATTTTGTGGTGAAAATTCTCAGGAGACGGTCTCTAGAAAGCCACAGATTAAGGCTATGTCTATATAGAAACATCATTGAGCATTTATTGATCTTTGGCTAAATAAGAATATAAATAATAGTACATATATTTTCATTGTTAGCAGTGGACCTAAATTACATGTTGTAGGTCTAAAATCTTAAACATTCATAATAATACAAATAGATAGCTATATTGTGACAGAATAGAAGTCATTGTTGCTGCGTATAAAATCACTGACATCTTTGTAAAATCCTAGTGGCCTGAAAAGAAGACATGAAAAAATAATTGCATTGTGAGGATATAGATAATGGCAAAGAGCAAAGAAGAGGGAGGTACAGTTTGTGGTGGTTTGCAATGGGTGAAAGTAGAAGTATGAACTGATAAGATCTCTTTTTATCTAGCTCACTTGCCAAAAGAAGTAAGAAATCTACAGAAACATTGACAGTAGAATATGAAAAATTAAATAGAAATGTTGTTACCACTTCCATCACAGTTTTGGCTGCTGTCGCTGTAGCTGTTACTAAAAGTAGAAATTGTATTACTGAAAAAGTATGAACAAATAGAGGAAATCTGCTAAATGAACAAATAAAACTAACTTTACTCTTCATGAGAAGGCATTTTGTACTATGTCATTCAACTTAATTTACTTTACGTAAAAGAAACGTGTGTTGAATGTATAGTATTTTTAAATGGTGTTGGTGATACAGTAATGACAGCCAACGCTTAGGGAGTGTCTGCCCTTTCTCCCTCTCTTCAGCCTACTCTCAGTAGATCGGCAGGAGTGGTCCTCTTAAAATGTGTATCAGATGATGCCTTTCCTTACTCGAAACCTTCCAGTAGCTGAACACAGGACTCAGAGTGGAGCCATGTTCCTGATAGTGGCCTATAAAGACAGACATCCTCTAATCCCTCAGTGGCTCTGCCCTCATCTCCTACTTTCTCCACTTGCTCTCCATATTCCAGGCACACGGCCTCTTTGTTGTTTATTGAATATGCTATTCACTCTCCTCTCTTTGGGTTTTTACACCTTATCAAATGACACCTCATCAGTAAAGTATTCCCTGACCACCCCACATAAAATAGAATCAACCACCCACAAACACACACAATTCTGAAGACAGCTGTGCCCATTCCCCTTACCCTGCTTTATTTTTGTCCATTATACTTCTTGTCATTGAGTTTATTGCACATTTAATTGTTTACTTTTTTATTTTTATCTCCCCCCAATGAAACAAAAGCTCCTCAAAGGCAGAGATTTTGACTATTTTGTTTACTGCTGTTAATGTCCGGTTCTTGGAACATAGCGTCTCAATAAATATTGAAAAAAGTCTAAACATTGTAGACAAAGCACCAACACTTCCCACACTTGTCTAATTTATACTTTAGAGTAACTATATACAGAAATTATTAAGAACTACATTTCACCGAGAAGAAAGCTGAAGTTTAGTTAAATTATATAAATTCCCAAAGATCGCCCACCTTGTAACTGGTGGATCAGGGCTCCTACACACTGTGATTGATGTGTTGCTTGGTGTAGTGACTTCTCTATCCTACACATTGCACTTTTGAGGTTACTAGTCATTTAGCAGTTCAAAGGACATTCTAATGGCCAGCCTAATAATGCAATATGAAGTAATATTCACCTTTTATCTTCTGTCTTACTCAGCAATCCTTGGGCCAAAAAAATTGAAGCAACTACTGGAAATCAAATTATTTATAATTCAAGCCTCAAATAGTACCATTTCATTTTGGTTTTCTCAATTACACGAAGAGACTAAGTTGTCCTACACTTATCAATTCAGAGAACTACAGGCAGGATTGCTATAAGGCAAAACCAATAAATAATATGTTTCTGTCAACTCCACCATCTGCAAAGTTCTGTGCCTTCTGCTGTTACCAAATTGTGCCTCAATAGTTCAGAAAAGGTAAGAGATTCGCCCTACCATTTACCCAATTTACAATATGTCAATTTCCCACAAATTTCTTATGCTAGATACTGCCATAAAATGATGGCTTCCTTTTTTTCATGCCTTCTCTTCTCTTTCTCATTAATGCAGGTGAGATATGTCCACTGTGCCTTAAAAATGTCCCATTTCAATCATGGCCTAGTGACTCAGACTGCTGGCTTACATCAAGGCTTACACTGTCTTTTCGATGATTAAATTTAATTGTTGACATTGAAAAAAGTCTCCCTCACACTTTAAGGAATTATTATAATTAGCTATAACCTTTTTATTATTTAAATAATGGAAACCTCAGGGCATCTAATGAATACTCAGAATTAAGTATAATAAAGGGAAACTGACATGTTTACAGGGGTTTAGATATTGAAAGCTTCCTATTAATATCTTCCATTAAAATTCTCAACTTCACATTATTTGTCACTTCCCCAATAGGGTAATATGATTGCGAATATGTTGGAATGAACCAATATTCAGACTTTGCAAATTTTCTCGAGTTATTTATCTTCCTTGCCAATGCAATATTTGAGAAATAACTCCACTAAATGTTATTATAAACATTTCTGAACTAAAATGGAATGGCATTATATGGTATATAGGAAGAGAAATTAAAGTTTCTTTAGAGATGGTGTGATTGATAAGCAACTTAGGTAAATGTTTGCATTAAAATCTAGACAACAAAGATTCTTCATGACGTAATATAGTTTAGCAAATCTTTCTTTCTACTTTATAGGTTTTTTTTTTTTAAGAACTTATAAACCGTCTTGTGTTTGAGAGAAACCACCTTGCGAAATGAGAGAAAAGCTGAATCTACATTATGTTATATCCAACTACTCTAAAAATTGGAAAAAAGGATTAAGACATAACATAGCACTTTGTGCCTACTCCCCGCACTCTTTCTTTTCTAGCAATCAATCAGTGAATACATTGGTTGCTTCATTGTTCTTTAGTCGCAAATGTACAAATCTACTTGTAATGTTTAATTTTATATGTTAACTTCTCTGGGCCATGGTGACCAGATATTTAGTAAAAAAATTTTTTAGATGTTTCTGTGAGGGTGTTTTTGGATGAGATTTACATTTAAATCAAGTAAACTTTAAGTAAAGCCTATTGCCCTCCACAATGTGGGTGGGCCTCATCCAATCATTGAATGCCTGAATAGAACTAAAACTTTCCTCCCCTTAGCAAGAGGGAATTCTGCAGCAGACTGCTTTAGGACTTGATCGCAGCATCAGCTCCTCACTGGATCTCCAGGCTGTCACCCCACTCTGCATATTTCAGACTTGCCAGCCTCCATAATCACATGAGCCAAACCCATTATATATATAAAAGCAACTTAGGTAAGTGGTTGCATTGAAACCTAGACAATAATGGTTCTTTATTATGTAAGTATAGTTTAGCTAATCTTTCTTTACACTTGATTTTTCTTTTTTTGGACTTTTTTCTTTTTTTTTTTTTTTTTTTTTGGGAGAAAGATCAACCCTGAGCTAACATCTACCAATCCTCCTCTTTTTGCTGAGGAAGACTGGCCCTGGGCTAACATCTGTGCCCATCTTCCTCCACTTTATACAGGACGCCGCCACAGCATGGCCTGACAAGTGGTGCTTATGTATGCACCCGGGATCCGAACCGGCGAACTTTGGGCCGCCACAGCAGAGCGCTTGCACTTAACCGCTGTGCCACCGGGCCGGCCCCCACTTGATTTTTTTTAAGAATATATATGTATACACATACACACACACACACACATTTTCTATTGGTCTGTTTCTCTGGAGAACCCTGACTAATATAGTACTTATCCAGCAAAAAGATGAGGGTTGATGAAGGGTATGAGACAATACCTAGGCTATTTATTTAATACAGACCTTTATAAAATATTATAGTTAGTTTCTATAATCATAATATATTTCAAAGAATATCAGTCCAGAGCTTTAGTGAAATTTCAAACTCTCTTTTCTGTAACAAAGTGCAGAGGTAATGATTATTATTGGAATTTTACCATGTAGCATCGTTCAGCTCTTCTCTCACGTAACTATTGATATGGTGTCTAACAATACAATATGGTACCATATGACACCAAATCAGCCTTCAAGTGTATTTCTTTTTCTGTGAGTTTTATTACATATTTTTCCAGATCATTAAATATTTTTTCTATGAATCTGGCAACTCATTAAACTAAATATTTCCTAAGAATTCTCATGGAACTGATAAGTTAACAAATAAAAAAAGTATTATTTGAGGCGATGGGAAATGTAGGCTATGTGTTTCAAGTTACAAAAAGTACACATGATGAATTAAGAGCAATATGTATTACTTAGAAATAGATTTACAAACTTTCTAATATTTCCACCTTGGTTAATACGATGATGCTCAGTCCATTCTGATCCAAAAAAGACACAGAAATTAACATCTGAAAGGCTTAATATTAATCCATGTGGTTGATCTACGAAAGCTGAGAATTTAAAATACATAACATTTTGTGAAAAATGAATCTTCTTGATTCACTTTTTCCTTTTTTAAAAAATTTTAACTAACATAAATTAGGGATTGGTTGTGTATGTTTATTTTCCCTTATATTATTAATATACAAATTAATATTAACAAGTAAAATTCATTATTTTTATAAAAGTATTATATGTGTGTCTAGTACAATATGCTACAACCTTATACACTATTGTTCTTGCTGAGTGTATTTTCTTATTTGGCCATCATGCACTAATAGAAATCTTTGCAATAAATAGAAATCCTTTCATAAAAGCTTTCTACTTTTCTGGAGTCAGACTGTCTGGTTCTTAGTATCCAATTTGTGACCCATGGAGCCATTCAACAACTAAAAAAGAATATTAAGGGTGACAATTTATCAGAAAATACGTCATGAAAAACAATGACTAAAATGATATCATATTCAAAGACATTTAATGAAAAGCAGAGATCTCAAGCCATTGTGTGCCATCCAACTATTACACCATATCTCAGGGAAAGAGTTTTCACAAATCTTAACTGAGAATGCTTGGCAAAATCTAAATACAGATGTGAACATTACAGAGAGCTTTTACGCAGTTTTGGAGTAAAGTTCAGGATTGTCTTTTTAAACTTACTGACAAGAAAATTCATAACAAAAAAAAGAACGGCAATAAAGATAAACTTGGGACAAAAGATATTTTGGACTACAAAGAGAGGGACTTTTAATTTAATGCTGCCTTAGTGGAAAGACTAAACCATCCCCTATTTAATACTTCTTCATTCAAACCATTCTTTTCAAAAAGGGAAGCCAAGTCGTTGTCTTTAATGATCATTACTTTAAGTTCCAAGAAAAGAAGATAACGGTAGCAAGTTGGGAATTCCAAACGTAGAGAAGAGACGAACCACAAGCACCTGAACACATCAAAGGATGAAATGTTTACTGGCTACAATTTTCCTATTTAGAACAGCAGACAATAGACAGTTCCTGGAACTTCTTACTGAGAAGAGTTGTGTTTATCTGGTCTTGTTTGAAGAAAAAAAATAAAAATAAAAACAAATAGATTTACATATAGAAAGAAAGAATATTAGACAATGAATAAAAGTGAAATTAAAATTTATTTTTCTTATTAATTGGTCAAAAACCAAATCTTTGCTTAAACTAATAGTAACAATATGTTGGAGTTTATAACATGTATAAGTGAAATGAAAAACACCAAAATCATAAAGACTGGGACAGAGGAATTGAGAATACGCTGTTATAAGGTACCTACACTAATTGTGAAGCAGTATAGTGTTATTTGAAGATTAACCTATATTACCTAAAACTGTATATTATAGACTCTAGGGCACCCACCTAAATGTTTAAAAAGAAGTATACCGATAGGCTAAGAGAGAAGATAAAACAGAATCATATAAAAGGCTCAATTTAAGCAAGAGAAGTCAGGAAGAAAGAATAAATGCAGGAAAAAACAGTAACAAACTTGTTAGATATTAATTCAACTATATCAATAATCTTTAAATATGAATGGTATAAATACACTAATCAAAGACAGAAATTGTCAGAGTGGATTTGAAAAAAAGTCCAGGGGCCAGCCTGGTGGCATGGTGGTTGGGTTAGCGTACTTCGCTTCTGGCTGCCTGGGGTTCGCGGGTTGAGATCCTGGGCGCAGACCTATGCAGTGCTCATCAAGCCACACTGTGGCAGCATCCCACATATAAAATAGAGGAATATGGGCACAGCTGTTAGCTCAGGGCCAATCTTCTTCACCAAAATGAAAAAGAAAAGTCCAATTATATGTTGTTTATAAGAAACCCACTTTAAGTGTAAAGTCTCAGATTAATTAAAAGTAAAGGAATGGCAGAATATTTACCATGCTAACACTAATTGAGTGGAAGCTGGAGTTGCTATATTAATTTCAGATAAAGCAAATTCGACAACAAGGAAAATTATGGGAGACTAAGAGGAGTATTGCATAATGATAAATAGATCAATTTGTCAATGCTTTAAAAAGATATAACAATTCTAAATGTACATGCATCTAACAACACAGAATCAAAATATGTGAGGCAAAAACTCAGAGAACTGCAACGAGAAATAGACAAACTCACTATTATAGTTGGACACTTCAGCATCCCTCTTTACTAATTCATTGATCAAGCAGGCATAAAATCAAAAAAGCTATAGCTGACCTAAATAGCACCATCAATCAAAATGATCTAGTTGACATTTATAGAATACTCCATTCGAGAACAGGAGAATGCACATTTTTCTTAAGCTCATAGGCAATATTCACTAAGAAAACACATTCTGGCCTCTAAAATACACCTTAAAATATAAAAAGAATAGAAACTATAAAAGTATGTTCTTACTACATGGAAATAAGCTAGAAATAAATAACAGAAAAATAGATGGAAATCTCAAATACTTGGAGATTAAATAATATATTTCTAAACAATACATAGGTCAAAGAAGAATTCTCAAGTTAAATTTTTTAAAAATATTTGAACTTGATGAAACATAACATAAAAGATCAAACTTTATGAGAAATCAGTATTGAGAGAGATTTATAGAACTAAATGCATATATTAGAAAAGTAGAAAGATCTAAAATCAATAATCAAAGTCTCCACCTTAGGAAACTATGGACAGTAGACTATTTTAAGCAGAAGAAAAGGAATAATTTTTAAAAAGAGCAGAAATGAATACATTTGAAGTCAACAAATCAATAAGAGAAAATTGATGCAAGTAAAAGCTGATTCTTTAAAAAAAATCAATAAAACTGATAAACCTCTAGTTACTCAATCCATAACAAAAAGAGAGAAGTCATAAATTGTCAATATTAGAAATGAAAGAAGATCATCATTACTGATCTTATGGACATTAAAAAGCAATAAAGGAACATTATTAACAACTCTATACTCACACCTATGCTAACTTAGATGAAATAGACCAATTCCCTGAAAGACAATCAACCAAAACTCACACAAGGAGAAATAGAGATATCACAAGACCTTTATCTGCTCAGTAAATGGAACCAATAATTAATAGCCTTACAAAAAGAAAGCATCAAACTCATCAAACATTTAAGGAAAAAAAATGAGACCCGTTCCTCACAATCTCTTCCAAAAAGGAAAGTGAATCCTTACTAACTTATTCTATTACACCAGCATTATTCTACTATCAAAATAAGATAAAGACTGTAATTACAAGAATGTCTCATTGCAAACCAATATCTCTCATGAAAATAGATGCAAAATCTCTCCAAACAATATTAGCAAACCGAGTTCAACACTGGAATAAAAGAATTATACACCACAACCAGGTGGGATTTATTCCACTCATACAAGACTGGTTCAACATTATAGCGACAATAATCAATCAATGTAATCCACTGCATCAATAGGACAAAAAAAGAACTATCAACCATTAATGTTTTAAAAAAACTCCGAAAACTGGTAAGGAGAATTTCCTCCCCTTGAAATAGAACATCTACAAAACCTGCAGCTAATGTCATATATAATGGTGAGAAACCAGATGAGTTTTCCCTAAGATCAGAAACAATAGGGCCGGCCCCGTGCCTTAGCAGTTAAGTGCACGTGCTCCGCTACTGGCGGCCTGGGTTTGGTCCCGGGCGCGCACCGACGCACCGCTTTCCCAGCCATGCTGAGGCTGCTTCCCACATACAGCAACCAGGAGGATGTGCAACTATGACATACAACTATCTACTGGGGCTTTGGGGAGAAAAAAAAGGGGGATTGGCAATGGATGTTAGCTCAGAGCCAGTCTTCCTCAGCAAAAAAAAGAGGAGGATTAGCACGGATGTTAGCTCAGGGCTGATCTTCCTCACAAAAAAAAAAACAACCCAGAAACAAGACAGGGATGTCATCTCTCTTGTCATAACTATTCAACATTTTACTGGAAGGCCTAGCTAGTCTATTAAAACAAGTAAAGTAAATAAAAGGTATAGATTTTGCAAAAGAAGAAATAAAACTGTCTTTGTTCACAGGTAACATGATTGTTTATGTAAAAACTCCCTAAGTACTGACAAAATAAAATCTTCTGGAACTAATAAGCAGGTATTGCAAAATTGTAGGATGCAAAGTTAACACCAAAAAGTTAATAGCTTTCCTATATACAAGTAGTCAACAACTGGAATCTGAAATGTAAAAATAACAATAGCACCAAAACAATGATATACTTAGTTATAAATGTAACAAAATATGCGCTGGATCAGTATATACAAGACTGCAAAATTCTAATGAAAGAAATTAAAGAAAGTGTAGAAGTGTAGAGATATTCCATGTTCATGGATTGGAGGACTCAATATTGTTAGACATCAACTTTTTCCACTTTGATCAATAGATTCAGCACCATCTCAATCAAAATCACAGCTCATTTTTTTGTGAATATTGATAAATTGATTGTAAAGTTTATATGAGAAACCAAAAGACCCAGAATAGCCAACAAAATACTAAAGAAGAACAAAATTAGAGGACATGTATTATCAATTTCAAGACTTTGTATAAAGCTATATTAATCAGGACAGCATGGTATTAGGGAAGGAATTGAAACATTGATCAATGGAACAGAAAAGAGAGCTCATAAATAGACAACACAAATATAGACAACTGATTTTTGACAAAAGAGGACAGGCAATTCAATAAAGAAGGGTTAGTCTTTTCAACAAATGCTACCAGAGGAATTGGACTTCAATAACTAAAATATAGAGTAAGACTATATACAAACCTTACACCTTTCACAAAAATTATCTCAAAATCGATCATAGATCTAAGTTTAAAATGCAAAAATATGAAACTCTTAGTAGAAAACATAGAAGAAAATCTAGATTACCTTGAGTTTAGGGATGAGTTATTTTTTTCTTTCAATTTTGTTGTGATATAATTGACATACAGAGCTGTAGAAGTTTAAGGTGTACAGCATAAATGAGTTGACTTACCACAATGAATATCTACCACAAAATATCTACCACAATGAATTTAGTTAACATCCATTACCTCATACATATACCAAAAGAAAGAAAGAAAATGCTTTTTTCCTTCTGATGAGAACTTTTAGGATTTATACTCTTAGCAACTTTCAAATATACCATGGAGCAGTGTCTACCATAGTCATCATGTTGTACATTATATCCCCTACCTATTTATCTTATAACTGGAAGTTTATACCTTTTGACCACCTTCATCCAATTCCCTCTGGTGGTGAGATTTTAGTGCAATCCATATGAAAGAAAAAAATGATAAGTTGGATATAATTAAAATTACAAACATACTTTGTGAAAGACACTGTTATTAGAATCAAAAGTCAAGCCACAGCCTGGGAGAACATGTTTTTCAAAGATATATTTGATAAAGGTCTTGGATCCAATATATGCAAAGAACTTTTTAAATTCAATAATAAACCCAATAAAGCAACCCAATAAAAATAGGCAAAGAACAGTTCATAGAACTCACCAAAGAATAAATACAGATAAAAAATAAAGATATAAAAAGATGCTCCACGTCATATGCTATTAGGAAATTGTGAATTAAAACAACTATGAAATACCACTACACAACTATTACAATGACTTAAATTTAAAAACCCAAAAACTGATATTACCAATTTCTGGCAAGGATGTGGAGCAACAGGAACTCTCATTCATTGGTAAAAGAAATGCAAAATGCAAGACTTTAGAAGATAGTTTGGCAATTTCTTGCAAAGCTAAACATAACCTTGCCATATGATCCTACAGTTGGGATCCGAGGTATTTACTCAACTGATTTTGAAAGTTATGTCCACACAAAAACCTGCACATGAATATTTATAACAATTCTACTCATAATCACCAAAAACTGGAAGCCACCAAGATGTCGATTAATAAATGAATAGATAATTTGTGGTACAACCATATAATGGAATATTATTGAGTAATAAAAAATGAGTTGCTAAGACACAAAAAGACATGGATCAACTGTAAATACATATTGCTAAGTGAAAGAAGTCAATTTGAAAAGGATCCTTATGGTATTATTCCAGTTATATAATATCCTGGAAGAGTCAAAACTATAGAGAGAGTAAAAAGATCAATAGTTTCCAGGGATTTGTGGTTGCAAGGGTAATGTTTGAATAGGTGAAGCACAGAAGATGTTTTAGAGTGGTGAATCTATCCTGTATGATATTGTATTTGTGGATACATGACACCAACCATTAGCAAAACCAATAGAATTTTCCAGCACAAAGAGTAAAACTTAAGCTATACAAATTTAAAAAATAATTTAGGACACTGAGGGATCCCAGGAAGAAATGTAATATATGACAAAACAATCTAACTGTATTAAAAACATCTGAACCTCACTGAGGGGGTCAGAGGGAAACGTGCTGACCTAAGGAACTTTGGAAATGAATGGCATATGTGAAACTAAAGACAAAAGAAATTGTACATAAGCACTGTATTCTAGTTGATAATGGTGTGTCCCATGAGGTTATGAGTTAACAATTCTGATATTGCTACACATGTGTATGCTGGTATTGAAAAAGAAGTAAATGGATGAACGATGGTGGGGGCCACATTTCTCACTATGGTAGTGACAGTTTACAGAAAAGCAAAAGGAAGGAGTTAGAATAATCAACGCAGTAATGGAGTAGAGTTGAAGACCACAGCATGAATTCATGTGTGACTTAAGTTCAGATGTATACATATAGAAATATTTATGGATTTGAGGATATACATATAATACATGGGTTAGTATTCACACATATATATCTTGCTATCAGTTGAGAGGGCCTAGAAGCAGTGACACCCTCATAGCAACAAGCAAATCTAGCACCAGACCTTGGTTTCTAATTTCATTCTTTAGTGAAAAGAACCAGGGTTTCTCGGAGAAAAGGCTAATTCTAGGACTGGGCAAGAAATACACAAGATGAGCCTGGTGTACCTCGGAGTGCCAGAAAATAAGAACATACTAAAAACAAACAAACACACAAAAAATCTACACGCAATGATGGGGAGATGTTGAAGTTATACGGATGTCAAGAGAAAAAGCTCCCAACAGCCAAAGCAGAAACAATTTGATCAACTAAATCAGTAAAGTAGAATTGAGTTATAACCTGTGCATAAAATAAATATCCATGATTCCATCCTGGTATAAAGAAATGGTTAAATAAATAAATAAATAGGAGAGAAGAGATAAATCTCTCATGCAACAGAATTCTAGATAAATATGTAGACAGTCTGCCATTAATGAGGGAGAACATAACTCCCTACTCTGTTAAGTGTGGACTGCAGACAGTGACTTCCTTGGAAAGAGCACATTTTGAAAACAGGGAAAGAATAAAGAGTAATTTTACAGTGGAGAAATCTGACAAAAACTACTTCAGCCAAGTGACCAAAGTCAACATCAGCAGTGATAAATCACGTTGATAGGAGGTACCCTTGATATGAGCTAAAGAAAATGGCACTCTTTTTGTGACCTTCCTCCTCAAAATTCATAACCCCAGTGTAATCATGAGAAAAACATTATACAAATCCCAATGGAGGGACATGCTATAAAATATCTAACCAGTACTCCTAAAAATGTCAATGCAGTTAAAATCAAGGAAAGTCTGAGAAACTATCCTAGACAAGAGAAGCCCACAGAGACCTGATGACTATATGTCATGCTGTGTCCTGATTGGGACGCTGTAACAGAAAAGGATATTAGATAAAAACTAAGGAAATCTGAATATAAAGACTTCAGCCAAGGATAACGAATCAATATTCATTATTGTGACAAATATATCATACTAATATAAGATATTAATAATAAGGGAAATGTGGTGCAGGGTATACAAGAGCTGATCGTAATATCTTTGTAATTTTTTAATAAATCTCAAAATTAAAAATATCACACATTAAAGTTTATTTAAAATATGTGGTGGCATACTTTTACTAATGTTACCCACCTATTTATTTACTTGGACTCACGGTGTTAATGGATAATATCTGCTCTCAAATATCTTCATCTTTAAGGTTCTGACATCCAATCATTGTCAGAATTCCATATGAGATACTTAATATTTGAGGAAAATTCATTAAAAGATCATTTTATCATGCTTTTTGTAGCTTATTGGTTAATTATTTATCCAAAAATTCTTTACTGAAAGCCTACAACATACCTAGCTATACAGTTAACATCACTGATACTGTGTTCACAAGACTATTATGCTTTCTTCACAGAACATCTAGTCTCTGAATCTAGTTAAATTTCCAGTAATATAGTTCAAATTAATCACCTGAACTACATTATTTTTGGATGATATTGAATTATTTCAAAGCATTATTATTTAACAATCTTAATAAAATATGTATTAACAATTAAACTCGTTCATTAATATTTCTTATAAAGGGAAATTCTTTTTAAAAAAATAAATGTATTGTTTCAATGTACCAATACCCTTCATCTGTTTAATCAATCAAAATTAAGTAAATAATCTTTACTTTTTTGTCTTAACTATCAGGATAGTTAGAGGTGATTTTCTTCTCAGGTGATTGTATTTAATGTATACATCGTGTTTAAGTATAAATATTTCACTGTTTGTCTCATTTATATCAGCATTATTTCAGTAATTCTATTTTCTTTTATTGACTCAAAAACTTATTTTGGTTAAAATCTTTGGTAAAAATTCACTTTTCGTTAAAAATGAGGATAAAAATCATCATATGAGAAGAAAGGTTTGTAATATTTTATATAGGAAGTATACATTCTCCTTATATATTGGATGTAACATATTATTCTTGTTAAATTCTGTGTTAAAATACTTTTTGGGGGGCCAGCCCGGTGGCGCAGTGGTTAAGTTTGCATGCTCTGCTTCGGTGGCCAGGGCTTCCCCTGTTTAGATCCTGGGCACGGACCTACTCATAGCTCATCAAGCCGTGCTGAGGCAGCATCCCGCATAGAACTAGAAGGACCTACAAATAGGATATACAACTATGTACTGGGGCTTTGGGGAGAAGAAAGAAAAAAAAAGAGGAAGATTGGCAACAGATGTTAGCTCAGGGCCAATATTCCTCAAAAAAAAAATATATATATATATATTTTTTTTCTTCAGACTGTTAAGTTTGAATTATCTGTCATAATGAGAACACAGAGCACAAAATTTGATCCCTTCTGAATTAGGCTATATTGAGAAGAATGTGTTTTTGACA
This sequence comes from Ceratotherium simum simum, assembly GCF_057802395.1. Lineage (NCBI taxonomy): Eukaryota > Metazoa > Chordata > Mammalia > Perissodactyla > Rhinocerotidae > Ceratotherium > Ceratotherium simum. The sequence continues at coordinate 48,533,756 of NC_141911.1, forward strand.
ACCCATTGTTTCTGTGTGATGTACAAACATAATTTTGTTCTCCTATGAAATGTACTAAATGAATTTTGCTTGGGGCATGACTAATTTGGAGGTATTCATTGCTATTAAGGAATCACACCAAATTCATATCAAAAGCCACTAAATTATACATGTAAATATTAGCCCATTCAATTTCTAGCCATTTGAAATTAACTTTTTGATGGTGTTAACAATTTAGTGAAATGAAACTGTTTTCCCTCTTGTTCTGTATGCCCAGGAAACTATCTAAGCACTGTGCAAGCACAAGGCTCAGTAAGAAGAGAGGACCCAGAGAGATCACATGGCCTGCTGCAAACAGGTGGGTGTCAGGAGGAGGCTAAATAATACAAGACACCTAAAGGGTGGCAATTTTGGAAATAATTATTTGGGTTTGGAATGATTGATGATTTAAGGAATTCAATATATAATCTGTATAGTTCAATTAAAGATGGTTAAATGAGGCATTTTTAATTTAGCATGAAAACAAATATAAATTAATAGGACTTTAATATTCTGGGTAGGACTACAAAAATCCATCAACAGAAGATGCCAGGAGAGAAGGATGTTGAAAACTATGTCTCTTTTCAAAGGCAAGGGAGTAATTTTCCCTTAATCAGGGACTTTATGGAAACGGAGCCTGGGTGGACCCGGGACACAAGAGTGTTTACAGAAGACACTGGATTCCTATTCATCCAACAGACTCTGGGAAGTGAGGTGTTCGATAATAGTTCTCTCTATTTTGGATGTGCAGCCAGGCCTAAATCAGAGATGATTCTGAGACTTGAGAGAAGAGTTTACCTGGGAAATGTAATTTTAGTCCCACCTGTGCTGTTGTTTTCTTGCCAGTGCTGATTATAGGAAATTAAACAGTTTGAGTCTTCAAAAAATATGAACTTCAAAAGATCACAGTAAGACATTCACAGTGAAAGCATAGAGTTAACATTTGCCAGGTAGATGAAAGAAATTTCTTTAGTGAAAGTATAACTAAGTTAGCTAAAAGCTAATCAACATATTTTAATGAAAATAATAAAATAAAAAGAGATCTCTGACATCTAATTTCCTCTGTAAACTAAAGAATTTCTTAATGAAAATTTTCTTGCACAATTGATGTCAGCTGGCTTTTGTGCCTAACTTCCACCTCACATGCCAGAAAACTAGTCCTCTTGTTTTCAATTGCTGCTGATTCTCCTGTGTGTGTAGCGCTACCCTGCTGCACACCCTGGGCCTTGGAATAACTTCCAGAGATGTGCGGTTCCAGCCTTCTTAACAATAAGCCATAAGGGGCAGCCCCTTGCCTGTGCAAAGTGTTTTGTTTTCTGACCTCAATCATTCCCTATGCAATCTGGTTAAACTAGCTTTATGTTTGACATGGCCTAGAAAAATCCTAAAATGATCTTCCCATAATTTTATCCTACACTGTACCAAAGTAATGCATTTATTCATTTACTAAGTCTTCTAAATGCTGGCATTCCCACTTCTTTCCATTATTTTGACTGCTAGACTTTAATAGGCTTAACAAGCATAACACACACACATCTATGTACATAAAGTTCATAAAGTTTATCAGTATATTTTTTGAACAGCCCTATGAAATAACTCACTAGTAAATAGCACAGTCCTACATGAACACTTTGATTTCCAATGCATGAAAATTAGTTAATATATATTAAAGTAAACTTATTTTTTTTGACAGTTATTGATAATTTCTGTTCCATGATAGTATCACCATGATATATGCCATGCAATTGACACTTTCTGATTTGTACAACAATTCCTAAAATTGTAATGAAGGGCATGTAATAAATACCTACTCTAATTCATGTTATTAGCTAGGGAGGAAAAAACTTCATAAGTAAGGAAAAGAACATTGAAGTCAAACACAAGTTTCTTTGATATTCAGTATTACTAAATTTATACATGAGAAAATAATGCACCCCTCAGAGCTGTTGTGAGAATGTGCAATATACATATCTTTCAAAATACGTGTTTATAAAGTGCACAAGACACTGCTTGGGATATAATAAGGGTTTGATAAACAGTGGCTATAACAAAAAATCTGCACATTCATCTGTAAATTGTTTTTTGGTGACATGAAAACATGTGTCCTAATGAAATCAGTTTCCAAGGGAGAATATCCAAAGGCAGTTTTGTTTTTAAAAGTAAATTACCATATTAATATCATTAGAAACACTAGATTATTATGTCAAATAACCACTTTGCCCTAAAAAAAAAATGTCATTAATTGTTTATCAAGGCCAGATAAAACAGGACTGAAATGTGAAAATGGGACCCAAAGCTGAGTCTTATTCTCCCTTATTTACTTTTTCGATTGCACCAAACATATCCCGCTAGAAGGCAAAAATGGTAAGTTGCACTCTAAATTCAGGTTACTGGTAAACTACATGCCTGGAATTTTGGAAGTATTAAACCACATTGGCTAGCCACATTTTTCAAAAGAATAAAAACAGATGAATAATGTAAAATTGGCTTCCTGTATAAGATTGGAAAAAGCAGATATATTGTATCCATTTAAAGATGTATATTCATGGCCTTCATGCTCTGCTGTAGCTGCACAGTGTTAAGCTGTTAGCTTTCACTCTCGTTTGAAAGATAACAGCTGGCAGATCTGGCAGACTTGAAGCTGCCAATCATTTAGAGAGCTGCATTTGTCTCGATTAAATAAGCACCAGTTATTAAAGCTAGGCCTTGACATCCAGGAGAGCCTGTGGTTGTGTTTAGACAGCAAGTGAGGTCTGTCTGCACGGAGTGACACATCAGTCCTGGCTGTCTCCATTACAGCCAGAGGCCAGTGAAAGGGTTCTGGGCACCATCCACCTGCCTCCCCTCAGTAGTAGCACTCTAGGAGCTATTTGCAACCCGAAAATAAAAATATATCATTTATATATTAAGAGAATTTGTTTTATTCAAAAGAGAACATAGTGTCAAATTTTACTGGAAACAATATTCCAGGTGACCAAGGAAAGTCGTCGTTACTATTTTTTGGCCAAAGGAATTCTATTGACTGATGGACGTTTGCATATCTCACTTGAGAAGGGTACTGGAGGTACCAGAGGAGAAAAAATATCAGTACACAGGAGAACCATTCATTTAAAAGCTTTCTGGTTAGAATGCTGTGTTTGTACTGTAGCTGAAAATTGAACACAGTGTATCCAATTCCATGAGAAAGGATAATAATCTGAGTATGAAATAAGATAACATATTCTCTGTAATCTTTTGTCTAGTTAAAACAGTTTGCCACCAAAATAAGATAGACAATCTATGCCAATTGAAGAATTTCCACTTGTCTAAATTAATTTATATGTTTGTCTATTGGGCATTCCACATCTTCTATGATGGATTTCTAAATGATGTGCTGTTGCAAAAACGTAATGTGTTCTTCATTTCTAGCTATTTCTCAGTAGTGAAAGTTCGAATCATAATCTGCTACTGAAAATAAATCATAAATTGTAATAGGATGGTGGTCATTCATAAGAAATTGCCAAAGGTTATTTTAAGAAGTATGGAGAGTTATATATTTGTCTTATCAAAGCACAAAGGAAAGACAATTAAGAAGGGAATAAGAAAGTTGAAAGTTGGCTTTTCTGTGATTCTTGCTTTTTTTTTCTTAGTTAGAAGTGGAGTAAACTATCATAAGCACTTTTTTCATTATTCAAAGTGCCCTCGATGTGAAAGAAATAGAGGCAATGGGGCATCCAATGCAACAGTTTTGATGAACACTAATTGGTGAATTTAGCTGCTAACATCTTGGTGCCACACTAGTCAGTGTCTTTGAGAATTGTGGAACTGACTGCTTCATCAGGTTGAATTATACCATTAAAATATGCTGTCTCTCAGTTCTCTGTTCCTCTGCAAACCTGGTTTATCCCATTATGTAGAGATGAGCAATATGTAATATAAAAAGTGTTATCAATGTTTAAATAGGGATATTTTCAACAATTTTGTTTACTCTTTTTAAGCTAGGATTGCTTAGATGAAACTTAATTCATTTATGCAGATAAGTGAATTCAAAGAAAGCTTTTGCCTGATAAATTCTAATTATTTAAGTTAAAACATGTTCATTTCCTAAATTGACTCAGTAATTGGCACAACCATTTTATTTTACATGCAAATATAAATCAGAATCTAAATTCTTCTATAATAATATACTGATAAACTTATACTTCACATTTCCAACTGCACTATGTCTTTCAATCTAAACTATGTCGAAGTTTCAATTACAATTTCACACAAAGTTGTACATCTAAATCTAAAACATTTAAGTTTAGGTAACTTAATTTATGAAATTTCATTATATTTCTTGGTACTTTTTAAAAAATATATCAAAAGAGGGTCGTATATAATAAGGCCATACTAATAAGACTATGACTTGAACATTAAAGATTAGTTTAAGCTGTATATTCAAATACATTTGCATAGTATTTATTTGAATGAATTAAATATATGGTGAATTTTTCAATTTTTACATGTTCTAAGCAAAATACTTTTAATATAAATTTAGTAATACAATTGAAAGGTGTGGTAATTATGGCTTCATAAAATATAATACTTCAAACTATAAAGAGAACATCTATGTGCAATGCTTGAATATTTTATTTTTTAATTATACAACCTTGATATTCTTTGCAATGGAAATTCATAATCATCTAAGTATATTCATATTTTCAATATCATTATGAAGGAAAATAAATCTGCATAGCAGAACCATGCAAATGTCATTGACAGATATTGAATATACATACCAAGAAGTTTTGAAATGGCACATGTTCTTGAGACACAATGCCATCGTATCGTTAAATTTCAGGAAATACTTGTTAAACTACAATAATCAATTGAAAACACATTATTTGTGTATCATCCTTAATATGTCAACTAACTTTGAGAAAAGGAACAAAATAATTCAACAAGGTTTAAGCAGAATATCTTTTAAAATTTTACAATTTGTAGCATATGCCTACTGAAAAGGAATTTTAAAAGTAAGAATGATTGCTGTTCAGTGAACATAGTATTCCTTTATGCATTTTTGGTATAATTAACTAGGCTTTATAGATAAACATTTTTTTTATTTCCGATTTTTTTGCATTTACTGCTAATCCCATGGTGAAAATACACCTTTGGAATATGTATGGCATTCTTGAGTCAAAGACATGTCCATTTAAAATTGGGATAGATATTGGCAAGCTGCCTTCCAGAAAGATTGTATCAATTTATACTCCCATTGACAGGAGAGGAAAATCCCTGAATTATTACCCCTTGAAAGCTGTAAGATGGTACTTTATTATTATTTTAGTTTGTAGTTTTTAAAATATAATTTCTATATTTAGTGTTACTTTTAATTAAATTTTCTCTCAAATTAACTTCCTTTTCATCATATAATTTTTAATTTTTTTAATTTTTTATGATTTTTTTAAGCATAAGATTAGCAGTTTATGGACAAATTTTGATCTCGTTTTTTTTGGTGTCTAACTTTGTGTCATGTTTGAAAGGCTTCTTAACTCTAAGCTTATAGAAGTAATACCAATATTTTTGATTTTATGTTTTATAAGAACTTGATTCATAAGAAATATACTTTGGATGCAGAAGATTCTTAAGAAACCAATAAATTGGAAGAAGGGAAAAAGTCCCTATATATTTTTAAACTTGCCAATGTTTTCACATTGAAAGAAATATATATATATATATTTTTTTTTTTTTTTTGCTGAGGAAGATTGGCCCTGAGCTAACAACTGTTGCCAATCTTCTTCTTTTTGCTTGAGGAAGATTGTCTCTGAGCTAACATCTGTGCCAATCTTCCTGTATTTTATATGTGGGACGCCTCCACAGCATAGCTTGATGAGTGGTGTGTAGGTCCATGCTCAGGATCCAAACCTGCGATCCCCGGGCCACTGAAGCGGAGTGCTAACCGCTACACACCGGCTAGCCCCAAGAAATAATTTTTTTAATCCAAAAATAAGCCTGACTTTATCCGTTCCTCCTTCCCTTTCTTTCTCCTCCCTCCCTCCATCCCTCCTCCTTCCCTGTCTCACTTTCTTCCTTTCTTCCAGTAGATACCTATTCACCAATTATCATATGGCAGGGTATACGTTAGTGCAGTTTTCGCATCTTACTGCTGTAACAATGTCTCAACCATTACGATTTCCTCCTGAATCCCTACCACAAGTCTTACCTTCTGAATAATTAGGAAAAATGTCAGCAATTGTTAGCAAGTTTGCTAAACATTAAGGATTCCCCAAGGCATATGATGCTCAGTGAGGCTTGTCCCTAAAAACCTTTCCTTTTAATATCCCTCATGTGAAAACTCAGCTTGTAACTTCTTCCACCATGTAAACAAGTATTATAAAGGCATGCAATAACTGTCTCTAAATAATGACATATAAGTAAAAAAATCTTGACTTCAAAGTTAGTTTTGTAAGATTTTTGAGAGCCACAAGCATGCAATCCAAATTCAATTTATTGATTAAGAAGTTTTTCTCATGTCTCAGATCTGGTTCTGCTTTATGAAAACACGTTCAGCTGGGAGGCAAAGAAAAAAATCCCCCTATTTTCATTCTAACTTTTAATATCAGCCTAAACTTTATCAAAATCAAATACTGCGATTGGTTATAAAAGTCAAAAACCGCTCAGTGCTTTTTTATCCAATGACTCATGCAGTACATTGATTAATTGTACACCTGTTATTAAAGCTTTATATCTATTAAATACTGAAGGAGTTAGAATCAATAATGTAATTTTTTTTGTATTAATTCTGTGCACCAGCTTCAGCCTAATTTTAGATGAATGCATGTAAATGAGCATGATCTTAAAAAGTTCTGTGACGTTTCGCGAGTAACGGAACTAATCTACGTCAGGCAGGAAATAAAGTCTTTTCTTACTATTCCTTAATTATGTGCAATCTCTATTCTTAACATCTTTGAAAATTTTCTAATTATGAACTCAGATGTAGGTCCAAATGTCACTTGATTATTACAGTGAAATTTGTAAATGATTAGATTCTTAAACCGTGTATCTGAAAGCGCAGAAGTAGATGCTTTGCATCAGATTATTTGGGCTGCCTCTGTGCCTTACAGTTGGTCTATGATTCTCAGTGGCCTAGAAATATTCACTTTAACAAGCTCACCCGTGATTCTTAAAGACTCGAAAGCTTGTCTACTTTAAGTTACTTAATCATTTCACCTGGGAGAAATAAACAAATCAGACGCACAAGCTTATCTAATTTGTGATCTATTTTTATCCAGATGGCAGGACAGAAAGAAGGAAAGAAAGAAAGATGAAAAGGAAACATTATTAAATTATATGAGAAATATTATATGTATTATTACTTCCATTATACAAATAATGAGAATGTGGTCTTAGAGTGGTTAAATATTGTTCTCAAATTCTAATGACTTTGAAATTACTCTTTATTGGAATCCTGTACACTTCTGGTAGGAGATAATATGACACAATCTTTTAGAAAATGAATGGCATTTTTTAAAAATCTCAAAATATTGATCCTAACTTTGATATCCGTCTCTCTTTGTTTATATATATAATATAGCAATTCCACTCTTTTGTATTTTTCCAGAGAATTGAAAACATATGTACACACACAAAATTGAATCAGAATATTTTTAACAACTTTACTCATAATGCCAAAAATTTGGAAATATCCTAACTTTCCACCAATAGAAGGATGGCTAAAAATGATGGTATGTTTATACGAATGTATTTCTACTCAACAATAGATAGATACAAACTACTGATACATGCAATTACATGGATGAATGAAAACCACTATGCTGATCAAAAAAAGTCATACCGTATGAGTCCATTTATATAAATGTCTAAATTAGGTAAACCACCTAGAGTGAAATAAATCAAAACAGTGGATGCCTCTACAGTGTGAGGAGCAGGGAAAAGCAATGGACTGGGAAGGAATATAACTTTCTGAGGTGACAGAAATGATCTATATCTTAATCTGCATAGTGGTATCATCATTGTATACATAGGTCAATATTCAAAATGCTGTAATACTTAGTAGATGTGAATTGCATTGTGTGTAAACTAAACCCCAAATAATAAAAACGGCCTTCTTAAAAAATATTATTTCTAAGCACAGCATAACAAACATTATTTTATATCTAACATAGACTAATATTTCTTTATTATGTATTTATTTGTACTTTACAAAATTGCTTTACTTTTTCATTGAATTTTTGGAAAAGATAAAGTTTTCAAACTACATGAAGGGTATTACATATTACAGAGTAACATAATCTTTTCAAACTTGACTCTTAGCCACTCCATTCATTCCTAAAGGCATCAATTGCTATAATTTCTCCTCTACAGTTCTACAGATGATTTTTGCACATAGAAACATACACATATATATGTCTCCCCCTTTAAATGTAAGCAGTATGGTGCTATATCTGTTTTGTACCTGCTTTTTTCATTCACTTTAGGTAGGAGGGATTTCCATTTCATTACATACAGTATATGACAATTTTAAAACATGTCTGCAAAGACTTTGAAATGCCTTCCCTTGAGAGTTGGATCTATAACGCCCTTCCCTTGAGCCTGTGCATATGAAGTTAGTGATCAGATTACTTTTTGTCCTATCGTTTTATACATTCTCTTATTTTGTAACAGAAATTGGTACAATCCCTTCAGTTTTCTAAGCATACTATCATGTCTTCTTCAAAATTAAAAAAATCTTCTTCCTATCCGTGTTTCATATTTCTCATTTCTGACACTGTTCTAAACATATTGGCTAGTAATTTTAGAACAGTATCACTTAATTGGCTGGTAGTGTACATTCTTGTTTTGATCTGACTCTAGTGGGGATAATGCTTGTGTTCGTTCATTAAAACAGCACTGGCCTTTTGGGTGAAATAGATAACTTTTTTTTTTTTACTACTGACGATGTAGTCATCTATTCCTAACTTACTGAGGATGTGTGTGTGAGTGTGTGTATGCGGGTGTATTGACTTGACTTAGGATTCTTCTGACCAGACCAAGACTTTTTCTAATTATATATTCTAAGCAGCACCTTTGTAGGCTCCCCATCTGTTCCAATCCTAAAGACTCTGAAATCAATTAGCCTTCTCCACAATTCTCTGCTGATCAAAACACTCTGATTACTAATCTGTCCCTGTGGCCTGGTTATGATAATTTCACCCACCATTTATTCTATTGGGCTCTCTGAAGGTTAAGCGCTACCAACTGACTCCTACCACTCAGAATGCTCATCATTTCCACTGAAAGCAGGAAGCCCAATTCCAGTGCAACATCTCCCATAATCATCTCTTGCCTAGAAAGAACAAAAATAAACACAGAAATTTTCAGAGATGATGGTGCCCTTCCCTCTTCCCTTCCTCTAATGCATTTCTTAGTTTCTGCAGCATTTCTACATGCTGAAGGGAAGGTATTTCAGACCCTACTGTGGAATATAGTTGAGTAGAAGATTTCTGAGCATAAATTGGACCTCATTGTTGAATCCATCTTCAATTAACTAACCTAGAGACTACTAATGTCACTCACAATTTTTAAGCCAACATGTTAAATCTCATATCATTAAGACAAGACTTTGCTTCCTCTTTGTTAGTCTAATAATCTTAACATCCACTCTCCAACATGATCCCCTGTCTCCTGCCACCACAAATTGATATGGTTCTTCAGCTCTTTTAAAATATAGACATCTCCTTCTGGATCAAGTCCATTGTTCTCTATCTGAGCTATGCTGAAATTTAATTTTTATAGCAGCTGAAAGAAAATGAGTAAGTACTAGAGGGAACTGATATCCCTTTGTGAGACAACTGCCCCACTTAAAGTCATTAGGATGTATTTATGCAGGGAAAAACTCAGAAGGGAGACAGGACATGCTTTTCTCAACAAATAGTATTCAGGGATAATTGGGATTCTCAGCCCCATCTGAGTCCACCCCAGGGTCTCAATCTCATTCTTCAAAGAATGTGAGTATCTCAAGTCCTAAATCCCATTTTTAGTAGTCCAAAACTACTTATGGTATAAATTACAGAATCATTGGAGATTGACTAGGAAAAGATGCAATACTCAAATAGGTATGAAGGAAATATTTGCAAGGGTGTGGCTAAGGCAACCCAGGCTAGCAAGAGCACCTCCATGCCTAAGGGGAGAGAGGAAGGCTTGTGCAAGTGGACTTCCTCACAAAAGCTGCCACCTGTGATAGATTCAAGTAGTCTGTTAGGGAGAGGACTGCGATAATACATGCCCAACCTCTCTCTCCTCCTTCCGCGAGAGGCCCCGCTATTTCCACCCATTAGCCAAACCCTATCACAGAAGAATATGGTGTTAGCATCCCTAGAAACAAAGGTGAGGAAGACGTATATGGGAAGGGAGAATATGCAGCTCAGTGATACTTAGCCTGCCTCTATTGACTCTTGCGCACTGGGTCCACAGAAGCCCTTGCCATTGCCACTTTCCTGTTGCTGCAAAAAAGGAATTTAGGGTTTTTTAGTTCATGGTAGGCCACTCATCTTTAATTACAATTATAATGGCTCTTCCATATATGAATCATCTGTGTAGGTTTTATTCTGTGTCTTAGCTCTAATTTCTCCTGCGTGCTCCACAATCTATCTTTACTACTTTTGGCATCCATAACCTTCTTTGGGAGGGTCTGAATTTTAGCTGCTTCTAAAATTTGTTTCTCATTTTTCTTGTTACTATGAAATGGAAGGAGAAATGCTGATTTTATACCACTATATTCGGGCTGGAAATACTCCCACCAAATGCTTTTATAAACCTTCCTTTATTTGAAATGAAAACTATAATATATTGTATCAATATAATGTGTCAATATTCCTTCAAATCACCATGTGCCATATTAAACTATCAATAAATAAAAAGCAGACCAAAACAAGGATTCATATAAACTGGCAACAAGAAATGCTTTCAGATGTTATAAATTTGTATTTATTTATCCACTTACATTGTGGTCTCCCACATCAAACTGTGTACTCTTCAACAACTCCAATACACATATGATGTGAAATCCTTTGGCATGGTTCAATATTAAATAAAAATTTAGTAAGATTTCAACTTAGAATTCAAGTCTAAATGAAGTGTGAAATTATTCATTTTGAATTGAAAGTAATTACTTATTTTGAATTGGAATTACAATTTTTTATTCTAATAGGCTAAATTTTGCTAAACTTTACAAATATTTTAAATACAAATTATTTCAAAAATATCAATACTATGGGTAGGAGTCATTTAAACTTTTCTAATTTTTTTTGTGTGTGTGAGGAAGATCAGCCCTGAGCTAACATCCATGCCAATCCTCTTTTTTTTGCTGAGGAAGACTGGCCCTGAGCTAAAATCCATGCCCATCTTCCTCCACTTTATATGGGACGCCGCCACCACATGGCCTGACAAGCACTGCATCGGTGTGCACCCGGGATCAGAACCGGTGAACCCCGGGCCACCAGCAGAAGAGCGTGTGCACTTAACCACTACGCCACGGGGCTGGCCCCTAAACTTTTCTAAATTTAATTCTAAATATCCTCGAAGTTGGAAGTTCATCATCCACTAAGGAGGCAATAACACCCTTCAAAATCATCAGCATTACCATATTTATTAGCCAAGCTCTCAAGACTAGCATAGGTATATTCAGAATAATGATTGGTTTCTTGTCTGTTAGAGTAATGAGCACAGAGAGCCCATTTGTAGGCATTTTGCCAATGACTCTATAAACCAAAGATGATTACACAGTCCTTCTCCCTGTATTATACATAACAGTATTTTCAACCTCTTAGTCAAGTGATTAAATAACTTAAGTGTATTTTTATAGATTTTTGGCTCTTAAAATTTGTAATTCTCTCATATAAGATATTAATATGAAAACTAATTATTATCTTATATTTTTTAAGGTTTCCTCTGACTATGGGATCACAATTTATAAAGTCATTCTAAATACAGGACTTATTTGTTTTGTTTTTTATTTTCATGTACCCAATCCTAAAACATGGATATATTATTTCATTAGCTTGTGACATTTTCCATAATAACAAAGACAAGATATATAAAATTGCCCTACATACAAGTAAAATTCACTCTTCAGTTAAGATTTCTTCAAATGAGACATATAGATCATTTATCATAACTAATAATCAATTCCAAAATTACTAATAACATTTTAATTTACTTTTATAGAATCATACAATTTAAATTACCTTTAAACCATGTTTCACGATGGGAGATTTGCCCTATACCTCTACCTAGATTTATGTTAATGAAGTAAAAAGCATGTATTTTTAAAGGTTGTCTTCTGGTGTTAGTAAAATATGCTCTTAGATTCTTTAACTGGATGCTACATTAGTCATTCCTATTACAATCAGAGGTCTATTCATATGCTCTGTGACTCTTTATCACATGAAAGAAAGTATGCTGTGTTTTATGATGATGAATATTTCAGTGATAAAGATTAGCTTTCTTTGTCACTGTCATTGAAAAGATGAATAACTCTAGCTTACTTAGACCCTGGCAAGAATTAGAAAATTCAAGCAAAACCATATATTTTTTAAACTTTCACGTAGAAATGTAAATGTCATTTTTAGCATATTCAGGATCATTATTCTTTCTCATTTCTCGGGTGTATGTTGTTTTAATGGCTCTTTTATCCTCCAAAATCTTATTCTTATCTACTTATTTACCTTTTTATTGATTTACCTATTTTTTTTACTAAGAGCACATTTGCTTCCAAGTATTAGTGAGTTCTATTTTTCCTTTTATCTCCTTAATAAATAATTAAAAGAATAGGATACCAATGATTACATGAGGGTAAACTGCAGTCTCAAAAATGAGTTGATGAAATGGAGGTGAGACCTGATTAGTTACCATATTCATGGCTTAGCTGGGCAATTTCTACTTTGTTTGTGCATTCTGACGTGGAGAAATATTTGCTTTTTATTTATCCAAGTTTTCCTAACTATCACTTTTAATCATGCAATAAGCCAGATTGTAGATTATTCAATATCATTCACAATTTTCCAATGAGAAGAAAAATAACTAAATAAAGAAGAGAGTAATTCAGATAATATAGTGCAAACTACCTCTTTGGAGTACACTGGGTCAGTGTCTTCTTTTACATGAAAAAGAAAAATACATCTCAATATGTATTCACTCAACATAAGAAGCAAGGGCTATTCTACGGTAGGCAATGAATGGCATCACTCATGGAAAGAAATCCAGCAAGTGTTCCACATATAGTAGTAACCCACTAAATTTGTGTTGAATGAGTGAAGGAACATCAGAAGAAAAAACAAATAATGCTAGTTCTAAACTATGGAATACAGCATAACGGCTACTGAAATACATTAAGCTAACTATCATTAGAAGAGACATATGGCTTTCTTTTCAACTCACAATCATGGAGAACTGGGAAATGCCAGAAATATTCATATCAGGTCAATTGCAATATCAAAATAAGTAAATTTAAATACAAATTATGGCATATCAAGATTTTGTTGCATAAAATTATATTTATGGAAGATATAATTACTTTATAGAAATCAAATAGGAAAGCATTTCTGGTAAGAAGCATACTCTTATCTGAAGGCATATTTGATACAGAGAATGTATTTTATCATCTGACATATGTGTTGATAACAGTTATCATTTATTAATTGGTTACTTGATGCTAGGCAGTGTGAAAAGTGCTTACATGATATGTTAATTTTTAATGGCTACCTGCCCTTAAAAAATATGTAAAAATATCATTGATTTAACATCATAAATATTATGGCTCATTCACATCATAGTGTAATGGTTTGGGGAGGGAAGATGGCAGAAAAGGGGTTTTTGCTTCATACGTTCATTCAGAGACCCAAGTTCCTCTCACCTTGTGATATTTCCCCATTGTTATCACGCAACCTCTAAATTTTTTGTTGATAGGAAGAGAAGAAAGTAGAGAAAGCATACCCTCTCCTAAATGCCTGGGCCCGGGAGTAAGATACCTCACTTCTGCACATGTTCCAGAGCAAGAATTAATCACATGACTCTATCTACATGCAAAGAATCAAATGATCATATTTTAAAAATTGATCTAAGAAAGGAGAGCATGTTTGATAAGTATCTATCCAATATCTGCCATACATATGAGTGACCTCATGTGACACCTTATAATATTCTTATGGTCTGAAAAGGCTGAAAAAAAAATAGCAAAAGGCTACAATGTTTGTAAACCTATGGTAGAATTACACTTGGTAAGAGTATGTTAGCCATAGAGTAAAACGTCTAATCACAGAAACATTGACTAGTCAGTTCAAAATAATTGTGAAAAAACATTAACAAATGGTTGAGTTGTTCTGAAGGTTTGTTTCGCAAAAAAGTTTATGAAATTTCGTTAAGGGTCATCACTTTGGAGTGCTTAACCTAGCCAACTGGCAAGGACTATCTAGATACATTTGCAAAAATTTATCAATCCCATATAACAATATCTCGGTAGCTCTTAATTCTCACACTCAATACTTTCTTTTTATAATAAATATTTTATAAAATCCCATTTACTAGGCTAAAAGTTAATTAACAAATAATCTAAACTGCATATATATGTGTGTGTGTATAATTTTTTTTTTTTTTGGTAAGGGAGATTGGCCCTGAGCTAACAGCTGTTGCCAATCTTTCTCTTTTTGCTGAGGAAAATTGGCTCTAAGCTAACATCTGTGCCCATCTTCCTCTATGTTGTATGTGGGATGCTGCCACAGCATGGCTTGATGAGTGGTGTGTCAGTCTGTGCCCAGGATGCAAACCCCGGGCCGCCGAAGCAGAGCACGAAAACTTAACCACTACGCCACTGGGCCAGCCCCCTATAAGTGTGTGTGTATAGTTTTAAAAATTAATACAACGATATAATGAAAGGGAGACCTTTAAAAAGTAACATATACAATTCAACATGTAAAATCTTGGCATGACTATAATGAAACCACAGTCAAGTTATTAGATGCTTGCACCCACATATAAAAATGTTTGCATATAAAAATGTAATTTATCATTTAATTAAACATTGTCACCACATTCTCTTTCTACTTGGCATTCTCTAATAAATTTTGAATAGCTATTTTGTATAGCAACAAGAGCAATGTTGTCATTTGTGATGATTATTTTTATATGTCACTTGGCTGGGCCAAGATGTGCACAGATATATGGTCAAACATAATTCTGGTTGTTTCTGTGAGAGTGTATTTGGGTGAGATTAACATTTAAATTGGTGGACATTGAGTAAAGCAGATTTCCCTCCATAATGGGGGGTGAGCCTCATCTAATCAGTTTAAGGCCAGAATAGAACAAAAAGACCAGCCTCCCCAGGGCAAGAGAGAATGCTCCAGCAGATTGCCTTCAGAATTCTTCTGCAACATCAGCTCTTCCTGGTTCTACAGCATGGCCTTAGAACTCAAACTGGAACATCAGTTTTGCTGGGTCTGTAGTCTGCCAACCTACCTTGCAGATTTGGACCTGCCAGCTTCTATAATCGTGTAAGCCAATTCCATCTAATAAATCTCATTATACACATATATATACACATATATATATATTATATATACACACATACACATATATCCTATTGGTTCTAGTCTCTGGAAAACCCTGACTAATACACGATGGGTGATATATTTCTCATAATTGTGAACTACTCATCGAGATCAAAACAAATTAGATTATTGCCCAATCTATGTATATATAGTCTGGAAAAATTTGGAGTACATTAAAATGATGCAACAATACTTTGTCATTATATGTTAAATGGAAATAAATTATTGGCCTAGATAATTATAAGTTTTTAACCTACAGGAATTTCCAATGAGATAGAAATTAATGCAGGCCAGGGGACAACCATTTGTTTTAGTGAGACTGTCCTGCACATTGAAATACCTCTAGCTTCCCTAGGTTTTGCCAGACGTCATTCTAGGTGCTGAGCTTAGATTCTTAATTGTTTTACACACACACACACACACATACACACATACACATACACAACGGGAAGGTGTCATAAGAAGGCTGAACAGAACCATATCCACACTTCACGCCTCCTTGAGAGCACCGCTTCTCATATACTTCTCCTAACAGAAACTGTGGGTGCTGCCAGAGCCACTGTTTGAACCCTAGCTCTATAACTCCGAAGCAATGATAATATTAAAATGCTAATACTACTAATAAAAAATGACTCTGCTACTGATTTTATAACTTCAGGTAAGTCACATAACCTCTCTGGACTTGTATTTTCTCACATTTCATGTGAGGTGTATGATCATTAACAATAAGACCCGCAGAGGGATCGGATGACCTGATGATAATATCAGGATGAAATCTTCAGCCAGTCAGGCTGTCCTGTTCGTGTACCCTGTTCATAAACCTTGTTACCCTTGTGAGGTTAATACGGTAGTATACCTCAATTTGAATAAATTCTATGCCAGCCATGTGGGGAATTATGAATCTACAAAGATACAACTTCCTCTTGGTTATGTTGAAAATTCAGAACTCTCTTATACGTAAAGTTACTGACTTAACAGAGGTAACATCTTCTAACATCTTTTGGTTAAGGTTTATTATAAAAACGTGGAAATATTTCAACTCCATTTGTAGAAATAACACTACTGAAGATATATAAAAAGAAAACACATATTTATTATAAATATTGCCCAATATCTGTATCCAATTTTTATTTCAATTTGACTTATTTAAGAACATGATCTATTAATCTATTTATTAATTGTAATTTTCTAACCTCAAAATTACATGATGCTAGTCTTCAATGCAGTATGTTTTAGAAATTCTGACAAAATTCCTAAGTTACTGCTTCATTTTTTGCTTCAGAAAGTGTTAACAATTTTTGGAATGTTTAGGACAAGTGAAAATCAATTTCTTCGTCATAGCTAAGGTAAAAGCTATTCACACCATGATATTCAGTACTTCCAATCACTCTTAAATGTATGGTAAAGAAAAGCACTTACAGTGCATCGATCGACTGATGGAAAGAGCTAAAATGAGAAAAATGTTGCTGATTCCATATATACCACAACTCAGAAAAAGATTTTGCTACATTTTCCTTTTAGATACATTTAACAGAGCTATACATTAATATTAATATTAATATATTGCTAATGCTTTAGGGTATTTATAACAGCATATTTTAGGGTGGTATGAATAAACAAAGAAAAATAGTTTGGATATCTTTAAAGATGATAAGATAATTAATAAATATTTTAAAGGTAAACTATGGGTATTAAGAACCTGTTCCACACCAGCATGCTGCATATAAAGATTTTGTTTTCCCTGGCATTATCATTGTTTTTTACTATCAGCACAGTACAGTGATCTAAGATCAAAATTTTAAAATATAACTCACATAATGTATATTTTCTTTTGTCATCTTAGAATGTTACTTGCCACTCCCCTACAATGAAATATTAATGAAATTTCTGTTTTCAGTGATCAAATAATTTTGTCAGAGAACTTTATGAATTCAGTGATAGGAACAAAGACTAACATCTAATATTATTCTTGGAGTCTTATTTTATGTGCGTTAAGGAATGATGATTTTGGTCTCAAAAAATTCATCCTTTTAGGATTTTTCCACTCTTCCAAAAATAATACTAATAATTATTTTTCCCCAAGTCTACTAGCTCTACAATAAAAATTTTAGATACTGAGATGTTCTTTCTGAGATTTTGATTAGAAGAAAGAAGGAAAGAAATGAGAGGCAAGTTCCTCTATATATTCACATCTATGTCATTAGCATTGTTCATGAAAATAGTTCAATAACAATTTTAAGTTTCATGTAATCTTGATGGCCTGTAGAAATCTCAATGAGTGGGAGCCAGTGTCACTCATGTAATATTGGACATAGTGGAGGCACTATGGTGCCACCTTTAACGTTGTTCTAAGCTACTATTTTAAAAAGGAGTTTATTCACAGTAAACCGTTAGCTTTAATAAGGTTGATTATAGTAGATCCAGTTGTAGTTTGTACTTAAAGCAGAAAGTATTTTTACCAAAGTAATTGTGTTTTCATCTAAGCAATTTATACAAATTGACCTCCATAAATTTCATAACAACTCTATGATGTAGCAACATTGCACAGACAGGAGGAAGAAATGTAAATAGATATAAGAACCTGAAACAGGAAGGTGGCAATCATGATAAGCAGTACGGGACAGGATAGGCTTGAAATTTAGGGAAGAGGATCTAGATTTGATTCAATAAAGAGAACTTCCAGAGGCCTCTCTAGAGAAGGTTTATCATCAATTCCTTAATAAAGAGGAACTAGTGACTCATGTCATAATACTCTGAGCACTCTTTCATTTTTCCATGTAAATAGTCTGGTACATAAATGTTGATCTCATGACCTGGAGTACAGTCATTTCCAACCATTTAAAAAAAAGTGAATTCCAAGGAAGTGCTCTTTAAATTTTCATTAAATATGGATTCCTGAAGTCTGAGGACTATCCTGACTATTACAGTCAAGACATTAGCCCTACTCTGGTTAAAACTACAAATACCATGGGGAGTTTAGGCACAGGAAGATTTATTTCTGATATTTTCTTAAGATACATAGCTATCATATTAATCAGTGTTACTAATACTCACTCCTTTCAGGCAAAAATCGTGTAAATTAATCTGCATATGCTCTAACGTGCCAATGATTTTCTCAAAAGCCAGGAAGTTCTGTATACTGAAATCAGTCTATTTCCATTAGATATATTACCTTTTAAAGGATTCATGTGTACTTTAAAAATAATCTTCAGAACAATTATATATGAACTCTTTCATTGATGGAATGTGACAGCTATGTCCTTTCAAAGACCAAAGATAAAGTAATGTCCATTTGGTCAAGTATCCTGTTTTTCACAAACTGCCTTACATGAGTCATTGATGCATCCTTCACTTATCAAAAAGTTATTGAGCACCTAATGTATGCTAAGCACTGTGTTAAGTTCTAGAAAGACAATGAAAGCCATCACTTGCTTTATGTCACACGGTATTACATACCAAAAGTATGTAGGCGAAAGCAGCCTGAGAGGATGGTAGAAAGAAGATACTTTGGCCTATGGTGCCAAAAAGCAGACAGAATTAGTGATCCCAAGAAGAAATTCAACAATTAGAGAACAAGTCTAAATGAGGATGCTAATTAAATCCTATCCCTAGTATGTACACAGGTTGCAGAGCTCCTCCTTGGTGCCATGTCCTAGGGAATAGAAAAACATTGAGCAAGAGACCCAGGCATAAAAATAAACAGGCATGTGATCTAGGTCGCCTATGACCATATTCAAGAAGAGTCCCATAAGACTGTTCTGGAAGTCTGTGGAGTTCTGTCACAGCATTTCCACTGCCTAGAAACAAGGACAATGTAATATGCCCTCTCTGTAAAAATGCCCAGAATCCCATTCTCCATAAGAACTAGATTAATTTTTTATATCTACAATTAAATGACATAGTTGCTTGAATACAGGATCATGAATATTGAAATAACCTAACCCAGAGCATGAATTAAGTGTGTGTGTGTGTTTGTGTGGCAAAGGAGATGTGATTATTTCCACATCTGATCATACTTCCTAACTTTCAAGACTCCTACCCCTACCTTCCACTCTACAGCTTTTAAGGACATGGAAAAAAAGAAAAAAGCAAGCAGGTGGCAGAAACACAAAGCACTGTAAAGAATATGGAGGTAAATATTGCAAGACAGACCTCTTGCCCCATTGAAATTGGAGTGCAAAATCTAAATAGAAAAAAGTACTTTTAAAGTGATCAAAATACTGCTCTGTCCAGCTGTATATGTTCTAATATTCGAACCTTTGACACAAAGCACAAATATTTTATATATGACGCAAATATTTATAACCAAAGCATTTATGTGAAAACTGTGAAAAATGTAGCTTGTGGTATTATGCAATGGCAATGGTAGGGTTGTGGTTGAGAACAGGGCCTCAGAACAAGGCTATTTGGGGTTAAATTCTAGTTCTGAGTAACCTAGAGCCAGGTTTTTAAATTTTTCTCTGCGTTGGTTTCCTTAAATTTAACTTGAGAATCACAGTAGAACCTACATCATAGAGTTTTTATGAAAATTTATAAAGGTTAGTTTATATAAATTGCTTAGAAGAAAGCACAACTAATAGTAAGCATGTAAGGAACAGCTATATTATATAGAACACTTCATTAGGCACTATACTAGATACTACCTTTAATAATTGGAATAAAAAAAGTAAAGATCATCAATGGCATATTTTGACATACCATAGAAATTTAAAAAAAAATTCATTGGAAGGTGACAGAAAATATCCCATATTTTGAAGAGTTATTACACTAATTTTCTTTAAAATGTTTTAAGATTGAAATATAGTATTGTAGGAAAAAAATGACATTCATTTGTATACAAATCTCTTACCCAGAAGAGTTTATGATTGATGTTGATTGTGTCAATTAACTCCAAAGAATCTAATAAAAGATAAGTGGAAAATTTTTAAACCTCCTATTATTGAATCAGAAACTGTGCCTTTGAATGTTTCAATAAAATCAAAAGTGAAAACAAAGTTTCAAGTGGAGATTCTTACAAAAATTTCAACTTTCTAACTAATATGAGGTCAAAAAGTCTCTATTATTTAGTTCTGAGAGTGAATATAAACAAGGTTATGACTGAATTTTAAGGATCAAAAAAAGGCAAAGATATAAGAGGTCATCTATTTTTTCCTTCTATGAGTTTCCTTCCATCAGATTTTTTTTATCCGTTTTCAAACATCCCACCCAGCATTTCTAAAATTTCCCAGGGGAAATAATGTGGACTTAAATTAAAGGCATACAACAGTTCTCATATCTAGTAACTTTTTGGAAAGCACAGTAAAGATGATGATATGATACCATAAAATGCCTTGGGATAAAGGAAATGGAAAACTAAATTCAGATTTTCTTTTTTAACCATTCACATTTTAGATAAAAACCGTAGAATCAGATAAAAGTTACAATCATGCAGCATGAATTTATCTACAATTTCCCCTTCCTTAACTGCATAAGGCCTCAATAAAAATACAACACATTTGCTGGTGCTTTAGAAGAAAGTAATTTTCCATCACAGATTTCCATTTGAAAGGGACCCATGTTGTCTTTCAAGGAGGAATTGTCCATCTGTATGTTAACACACATTTGGACCTCACGCAATTATTGTGTCCTAAACAGTATTCTTGGAAAGGTAAAAGGAGCACCATTTCACAGTATCAATAAACTTGTTCTCCTGTTTATGAGATGGAGCTGACATGTACAGGAATATCTCAGACCTACCTCCGCAGATTTAAAATTCAGTGGTCAACAATCCCGAGGATGAGGAATCAATTTCATTACTCTTTGTAATTCTCCAGTACATTCCAAGCAACAATTCCCTGACCTTACAAATATTGTTGCAAGCACAGTTGTTCAGTCAAGCTGCACAATGAAATTCCTTTGCTCTGCCCCTCATCTATCAATGCCGGCATTAATTTATTCATTGCATTTATGCTTCTTGGAACTTTAATTTCTCTAGACCTTTTTGTTACTCTTGTGCTAAAAAATGAATAGAGAATTCTGTTAGTGTATATTTATGCAGGATTTTAAAATAGCATATTTTGATTTATCACTAATGCCATAGAAAGCATCTTTTAAAATGAAAAGATAAAGCAGTCTTTTCAATATTTGGACTATTTCAACGAATGGCCATATTGAACTTGAGGCTAAAATTGTTTCATATTATGGCTGATAAAAATGGACCAGAAACTGCTTCCTTCTCTAATTCACAAGATTTTTGTAAGGATCAAAAATTGTAATATATGTAAAAAGCACTTTGGAAATCATAAAACATTGTATGCAGGGAAGGCATAGCCATTACTATTAATAAACCTATGATCCACTTCTAGGAGCATTCAACGAAAATAGGAGAAAAGCAAGGGCTAAAATTAAATACAATGAATATACATCTACCCTTCAGAATGAGCAATAATGTACGTTACAGCCTGTCTCTATAATAGGGAGAAAACTTTTCTTTCTCTGCTGATGGCACCTTATTTTGCATCCCATTGCCAACACTCTACTTAGCACCATTTATGTGTGCAATCACTTCCTTCCCTTTTGACTTACTCTATAAGACATTATATTAGATCATTTAGTGAATATAAAGATGCCTGAGATACAGCTGAGGTTATCAAGGTGCTAAAATACATTAAAAGTTGATAAGCTATATACACAAACAACATAATATAGGAAAACAAATTTTTTGTTGTTTCTTTATTTGTTTTTCTTGGAGGAGAAGCTTGAGCTAAACCTAGAAAAAAGGGAAAAATATTTCAAGAGAGGAGATACAAGTAAAAGGCATCTAGGTGAAGGAAATTGCATAGAGGTGGGAATTTGCAGGCCCTGTTTAAGAAGTAATGAAGTCTGTTCTTCCTGGAGTAAGGGTTTTACAAAGGAAATCTGAAAACCAAGCTATGGAGTATGTCTTACGCACATGAACACATTCCAGAGGCCATCTCACGTGCTATGTCATGCTCAGGTAAACAAACGCATCATTATGTTTCTGAAGGTGCTTCTCTGAGAGTATTATTCTCTTCCTAAAAATCACTAGGAACTTCTTAAAGCAGGTTACAACATGTAGCACAAGACACATGTCTTCAATTTTCTGTAAACTTCTTCCACAAAAGAAGAGAGAATCAGAAGAATATATAATCTATCACTTGGAATATGACAAGGGAAATATTGGAAGGGAAATAAATGATTGGCAAGGGTATAAAACTAACTCACCCTAAAAAAAAAATGTAAGCCTATCTTCACAGAAAATATTGGATATGTATTCTAGATATTTTGATGCAACCATTTTCAGCCTGATGAAGGTTTGGTTTCATGCTTACAAAAACAAAGCATTGTAGTGAGAATTATACTAATTTCCATGTATCTATATGAAAAAATTACTGTAAAGAATGTGCTTAAATGATATTAATTCCCTAAAAAATTTCCCTGGAAGTATAATTCGTCTGTCTTTATTTTTCTATTTGATTTTCTGACATAATTTTTTGAGGTTAGTTCTTATCACAGTACACATTTCAAAAAATATTTTCTTCATTTAAAGATAAGTTTTGATGATGTAAAATGTAATGTTAAAATATTCTGTCATTAAGGTTATTGATTATATTAAGTATTTTTTTAACGCTATTGATTCTATTAAATACAATTCTTTGTGGGCTAATTTTTGCATCTACCATTTTTAAAGATAAATTTTATCAAAGTTTTTGCCAGTGGTTTATGTGTTTTATGTGTTCAACTGACTTCAGTTTTATTTTTGTTTATTATTTTGGTAAGTAATAGTCACCATTCCTTCAGGAGTGTAAAACAGAAGAGTTAAATGTTAAAATGCCTTGGTGTATGGGAGCAGTAATAATCGTTTTTGGATTATAATGTTACACTACAGTATTGGTGGAAAAATTGCACTGAGTTTCTTGTATTATTTTTAAACATTCTTGGAAATAAGAAAATGGGGAAAAACAACAAAACCTCTGTGAATATCTAAAAATAATAATTAACTTCTCAAATCACCAAAGATTTAAAACAATCATTTGGGCAACATGTTGTATGATTTGTGAATCATCGTAGTGAAAAGAAATAGAGGATCATAGTGAAAGGATATAAAGATCATGGTTGTGATCTAATTTGCTTTTTGAAAAAATGTTATTAATTTAAATTTCAGTTACGTAAAGTATAATGCTATTAATTCATGCCTTTAAAATCAGGAAAGAAAGTAGAAAAGCCTGCTGCCATCGTTATCTTTCAACATTTTATTGACTTTTTGCCTGGATGATCTATCCATTGATGTAAGTGGGGTATTAAGATCCCTTACTATTATTGTGTTGTTGCTAATGTCTCCTTTTAGGTTTGTTAATAGTTGTTTTATGTATGTTGGTGCTCCTATGTTGGGTGCATATATATTTATAAGTGATATGTCTTCTTGGTGGAGTGTCCCTTTATCATTATATATTTCCCTTCTTTGTCTCTCTTAACCTGTTTTATCTTGAAGTCTACTTTGTCTGATATGAGTATGGCAACACCTGCTTTCTTTTGTTTGCCATTAGCTTGGAGTATTGTCTTCCATCCTTTCACTCTGAGCCTGTGCTTGTCTTTAGAGCTGAGATGTGTTTCCTGGAGGCAGCATATTGTTGGGTCTTGCTTTTTAATCCATGCTGCCACTCTATGTCTTTTGAGTGGAGAGTTCAATCCATTTACATTTAGGGTAATTATTGATATATGAGGGCTTAATGTTTCTGTTTTGTCACTTATTTTCTAGTTCTTTTGCATTTCCTTTGTTTCTTGTCCCATTTGTCTCAGACTGCCAATTCAGTTTGGTTGTTCTGTCTTATGACTCTTCTAGTTTTCTCTTTGTTTATTGTATGTGATTTTGTTTTGATTATTTGTTTAGTGGTTACCTTGAGGTTTGTATAAAAAATCTTGTGTATGAGATAGTCCATTATCTGATGGCCTCTTATTTCCTTATACTAAGTCAATTCAATCTCTTTCCTTTTCTCCTTCTAATTTGTTCTTTTTTTACCTTATTCTATCTTGTGTTGTGGGTGTGTGTTTACAGTGATGAGGTTATATTTACTTTTGGTGAATTCCTTCCTTTGATGTTTGATTTTGGTATTTAATTGGTTACTAACCTATTCCAGTAAAGATCTACTATTTTTCTGATTTTGTCTACCTGTTTTTCTCCTTGCTCCAAGCTTTGTATTCCCTTTCTCTTCTTTTTTCAGGCCTGAGGGCCTTCTTGAGTATTTCTTGTAGTGGGGGTCTTATGGCCATGAACTCCCTTAGCTTTTGTTTATCTGGGAAAGTTACTATTTCTCCATCATATTTGAAGGATATTTTTGCTGGATAGAGTATTCTTGGCTGAAAGTTTTTGTCTTTCAGTATTTTGAATATATCATTCCAGTCTCTCTTAGCCTGTAAAGTTTCTGTTGAGAAATCTGCTGAGAGCCTGATGGGAGTTCCTTTGTACATTATTTTTTGTTTTTGTCTAGCTGCCCTTAATATTGTTTCTTTGTCATTGATTTTAGCCAACCTTACTACTATATGTTGTGGAGAGGGCCTTTGCCTATTGATGTATTTAGGCAACCTATTGGCTTCACTTACTGGTATTTCCTTCTCCTTCCCCAGATTTGGGAAGTTCTCAGCTATTATTTCCTTGAATAGGCTCTCTGTTCCTCTTTCCCTCTGTTCTCCCTCGGGAACACCTATAATTCTTATGTTACATTTCCTAATAGAGTCAGATATTTCTCAGAGACTTTCTTCATTTCTTTTTAGTCTTAGTTCTCTCTCCTCTTCCATCTGGATCATATCTGTATTCCTATCCTCTATAATGCTAATTCTTTCCTCCATTTGTCAGCTCTGTTCTTTAAAGATTCCAGATTCTCCTTTATCTCCTCCATTGTGTTCTTCATCTCCATCAGTACTGATCGGTTTTTCATTATGATTTCAATCTCTTTCATGAAGAAACTCCTAATCTCATTGAATTGTTTGTCTATGTTGTCTTGTATTTCGCTGAGTTTTTTTATGATAGCTATTTTGAAATCTCTGTCGTTTAGGTTATGGATTTCTGTGTCTTCAGGGTTGGTTTCTGGGTGCTTTTCATTTTTCTTCTGGTCTGGTGATTTCATGTACCTTTGCATTGTGGTTCCTGTATTGGCTTTGTTTTTCCTCATCCTGGAAATATCTGGTTGCAATTTCCACCCACCGCCACCATGTGGGGGTTAACGGCTGTGTAATCTGAGCCCCCTGTGCTCTGCCCTGGCTGCTCACTGTGATCTGCCGGCCACTTGGTCTGGTCTGGTCGGCTGAGCTGCGGTGTCCAGCATGAGGGGCCCGCTGGGTCCCTGGCGTGGGGGGCTTCTCACTCACCCCTCGTTATCCGCTCTCCTGGGGTGCTCAGATGTTGATGGTACCCCGTAGCAGTTCTGAGTCCTCTGTGTGGGAGTTTTCCACTGGCTGAGAGAGCCCAAAGAGCTACAATTTCCCCACAGAGGGCCGACCCTCCTCCCTCTCTGGGAGCCTCCATGACTGGGATCGCTGATCTGATGGGGAGGAAGAGGAGTTCTCCTTACCTCTCCCCACTTCCTCCGGGGGCCCAAGCACATTCCACTCTCAGATGTGCGGCAGTGTGGATCTTTCTGATCTTCCTTTTCACTGTCTAGGAGTCTGTTGTTGGTCTGTGACTGTTCCTTTTGTTGTATCTTATTGGGGGAAGAGTTTACGGGAAAGCTCACTCCACCATGACACTGACGTCACTCCTCAACATTTTAATAAGACTAGAAAAATTAACATTTCTATAAAATTTGGAAGAAAGAAGTAAAAATTATTTATGTTGATACTAGAAATATATGCATTTATATTTTAAATATCAATTATGTATTTATTTATAAATATTATTCTATATTTTTATTTATTTATATATTACATATTTTATGTAACTATAAACCACTGCTAGAATATAATAGAATTTGGTAAGACTGCTTGGTACAAGAAAAGTCCACAAAAACCTGTAGCTTACAGCTACACAAAATATAGATAGGGAGGTTAGGTATGAGGAAAAACAACTTGGACTTTAATAATAAACATATACAAAATAAACGGTTTGTAGAGCTCCAGCCCAGAAATACACACAGTCACACACACACACACATATTGACATCAGAGTTTTATGTAAGTCTGTACAGAGTTTGATAAATGAGAATACATATACATCAGATACATACAATAATAAATAAAAGATGTTATTTAATTTCATTGGGACAGTAATAGCTGGTCAAAGATCACCACAATTCTAGGTCAATAAAACTGGAAAATATAATTTGTTTCTTCTTTCAACATAAGATGAACTTTCAAAGCAAGATCAGAAACAAAGAAGTTATAATGTAAAAGATAGATATATTTTATGGTACAATTCTTAACTGATTAAGATATACATTTTATGATACATCTTTTAATTTCTTTTTTAATTTTAAATATTGTTAAGACAATCAAAGCCAGGGAAAATATTTGCAACAATAATAGATTATATGCACTATTTAAACAATTTCTATACGTGTCTAATAAAACACTAAAAGGTGGTAGACAATTAAGTGCCGTTTATGAGTAGTACACAGATAGACCAACCAAATAACCACTACTAGAAGGAAAGAAAATGTAAATTAACTGATGAATGATATGCCCTTTTTTCATATTAGTCTGAGGGAAATTAAAAAGAATGATAATACATCATTAGGGTACTGATAAAGACGGGGAAAAAAAGAGCACTATACGTTTCTGTAGGATTCGTGAATTGCTACAGTCTTGCGAAAATATTATGTTAATAAATGTGCAATTGAAAATTACTCTGAATTCTGCATTCCTTCTTCCAGGAATCAAGCCAGTGGAATTAAATGCACCACTTCTTAGGCTATATGTAGAATAAGATGTACTGCCACAAGTTTGCATTTGACAAATGTTGGAAACCACTTGCAAGTTTAGCAATACTAGAATATTTGAATAGGTTTTGGAATATTACGGGAAAAAATAGATTGCATTTCTAGTTATTGTCTTTAATGGATATCCATGATGTGATATTATTTGGGGGAGATGTTGAAACAAATAGCTGAATATGCATATACATTTCAATACATATATAATGATCTTTTCTTTCTCTCTCTCTCTCTCTTTTTTTGGTAATGTACATACAAAAAATTCTATATACCTGAAAGTTTGTGTTTTATAACCTCATGAACATGGAAACATTGTGAAAAAATATACAGCAGCTATTATTATTAACATAACTGGGGAATTATAGCAAGGGGAAATAGGTGTTTGGCTATGATTAAAAAAAAAAAACCCTCTATAGGGGCCAGCCCTGTGGTGTAGTGGTTAAGTTGGCGCGCTCCACTTCAGAGGCCTGTGATTCGCTGGTTCAGATTCCGGGTACGGACCTATGCACCGCTCACCCAGCCATGCTGTGGTGGCATCACATATACAAGATAGAGGATGATGGGCAAGATGTCAGCTCAAGGCTAATCTTCCTCAGCAAGAAGAGGAAGATTGGCAACGAATATTAGCTTAGGGCAAATCTTCCTCACCAATAAATAAATAAATAAATAAATAAACTCTATAGCAGAGGTGGAAATTAACTGAAAATAGAAAACCTAAAATTATCTATATAAACAGTATCAAATATACATGAAATTAAAATATGAATATGCACAAGAATTAAAACAGCATGGCCAACTGAAAACATTGATTAAATTAGGTCATGGGAAATTGAATATTCAGGATTTCAGGCTTCTGTCATTATCAAAAACATAGTCTTTGGCAACTACCAATTTTAGTGTTTTGTTATTATATGTTGGAACAAGTTTGGATAGGACATTTCTATTCTCAATGTCAATTTTCTTCTTCAATGTAAAGTATATATTTTTAATACATTTCTTTCTTTTTGCTATATTTTATACTTTAAAATGTTTTAAGATACGTATAGGAGCTTCATGTATTTTCTGAAATTAATGCTTATGTTCAGATATACAAAATATTTCAATAAGGAAAATTAAAAGTCAGACTAAGTTTAAATAGTGGAATAAATATTGATTAAATACATCTTTTCTTAGAAGACTTCTTCAGACAAACATTTTTTTTCAGTATATCTAAAACTTCTGTGCAACATTGGCCCACAGTAAATTTTAATGGCTAAAATAGATTGGTCATCTCTTAGAATACATGTTAGCATACATTTTTGGTAAGAGTTAGTTATGCAAATTGCTGTTTTCATTGTAACTTCTAGAAGGTATACAATGCTTTGTAAAGTTTTCATTTTAAATTGAGGCTAAATCTATGTAGAACAAACTAAGTACAGTCTGTAACTACCTAGTTTTTAGAGGAAGACAAATTGATAATTTACATGTCAAAATACTCTTTCATATCCCTGATGATCAAATTGTGGAAAATCATCGCTGAATCTCTGTTTCACTTTGTGCTATTTATTTATTAATAGCAATACTCCCATTTTGAAACTTCCTTGAAGGAACAGATTTTTTTAAAAAGAAAAAGAAAAAAAACTTAGACCTAGTATTTCCCCAGAGTCTATCATATCACTTTTCCTCTCACAGAGGAAACTCAACTCACAGTTTCTGATTAGAAAAAATTCTGTGAGATTTCCCTGTAGAGAAAGACCCTGCCTTGGGGAGAAGTCCCCAGCCAATGTGAAAAGCCACAAGGAAAAGAATCTTCTCTCTGGAAATTTAAATCTGCTTTTAGGTGGATAAAATAGAAAAGCTTGTTCTACTTGACACAGAAATTCATAATGAAAGGGAAGAGCTGGTGTTCTTAAGAGATTTTCAAATTTATATGCTCATTTCTAGCACTTTTGAGGACTTTTTTTTTAAGGAGAAATAGAGCAATAATAAATTTTAATTGTTCTTTTTAGAAATTGTGGCTAAAGACATAAAGAATATATAAGATTGTTCCTTCATCCTGAATAATTACATTGAAAAACAATCAAATCATAAAATTAGGGAATTTAGTTTTATTAAATTGAATACATTATGGAATGTATATTTTAAAAGTGATATTCACTTTTTTTTTTAATTTTCATTGCTATAAGCCATGAACATGATTAATAATGCTGTTACTCTAGGAGTCTAGTGCCTTGATCTAGATAATGAATCATTTAAACAGAAGAGAACCCCAGGGAAGTAAGTATAAATTGTTTCTCTACTCCATGCTTAAGATGGTGCAGGCATTTTAGATTAGAGTATATTCCTAGTAGGTTACCTAAATTCCTGTGGGTATATTAGCCTCCAACTAGACTTGACTGAGCTTAAGCCATATTTGAAGGGTTATGAAAAACAAAAATATTCCTCAAGATGTGAATTTCATTATCTTATTTCACACATGGGGAAATTAGGATTCCCAAACGAGCTCCTTGAAGGATTTTGATAAAGATTTGGGATTAGAATTAGGGACAGAATGTGTTTTTCAGGCCTGAAGCTTATCCACCTTGAAAGGATAGCTTAAAGACCATAGAATTACACATTAAAATCATGTATGAAAGTACCTTTTTAATTGGAATGAGAAAATAAATTACAACAATTTTTAAATTTTAAAAAGCAGACAACTACTATGAGATTCAAAAACATTCAGAAATGACATAATATTTTTGTCTATATAAACCTCAATTGTCTCTTTGTATGGCAAGATCACAGAAAAATCAATCAGCCTTCCCTCTACCTTGGTTTGTTTAGAAGGGTATGAATAGGCAGAGGTACTCATGGCTGGGATGACCAAAGTTTGTAGGAATGTTAACGTTTCTACTGTGCACAACACCAAAATGTGTGAGTATTAGGATGATACTGTGGCCGACTCTGTGAACCATGTAAATATACCCGCCAAATTCCATACCAGAAATGTATACACAATTTTCCCTTAGCTTAATAACCAAAATGCCAGCTGCTAATACGATGCTGTCAGACATGAGGGGGAGTGTGACAGACTGGGAGTTAGAGTGGAAAGAGATGACAATCTTATTCATTTGCTATTAAAATTATCTTACTTCAGCAAATTTTACCTCAAAAAAGTAACCATATAAACATATTGCAAGTGAGAAGTATCAAATCTTAACCTTCATTAACTTCAAAGTAATCCAGTGTATCACTATTAGTTATATTGACTAAAACATTTTGGAAAAAATCCCTAAGCAGACACTATGCTGTAAGATAAATAATAGTTACAGAGAACAATCATCCTAGACAGTATGGAAGAGATCTGATAGTCAAATATTCTCTCTACATATATCCCTATATGCTTTCCTATTTTTTACAACCTTAAACTTTTGGTTTGAAAAGTTTTGGTACTTAAACTTTTGGTTGAAAATAACTTCATTATATGATAATTTATATAATAACCTATCAATTATACAAGAACAGATGCATGCAAGTTTGGGTATGTTTTCAACAATTTTCTACACAAATATAAACTTATGTAAAGATGAAAATCAATGTAGATAAATTTAAAGGTACAGGAATTTATATAGATATAGACACAAATTTAATTATAATAAAGATAGAGACAGTGGTAGTAATAACAGTAGGAGGATACACAAATTATAAGCATAATATTTTTAAATTGCCGTGGTATTATCTTTGCTTTTACCCAGAATCATTATTTCAGATAGTAATTTCTTTTCCTCTATTTTGTTTTTGTTGATGTAATCCTTTAGGTCACATTCCTAAACATATCTAAATTACTACCAGTTATAAATAGAAATTAGAGTACCTAGAATTTCTACTCCACCAGATAGGTAACATTGAAAACCCTAACATATTTTTGAATGAATAAATAAATTTTAGGGATTTTATGTATTTATAATCATTTTTAAGAGCCATCAAATTGTTTTCTTCCTAGGATTTCAATTCTCAGCAGGCATGGAGCTAATGGATTACTCAGATACTTACTCTGCAATTACCTCAAATTCACATTAATGTTATCGTTGCCAAACACAAGATTCTTCCAAATATATTTTTTGTTTAATATATTACTTTCTTGTAAGTTCCAACAATTTTCAATGTTACTTTTTAAGTTAAATATCAGTAGTTTCCTTACGTAGGTAATACTATCTATAGTATTAAGGGCAAAAATGCAAGAACTTACAAAATAAAAATATTCTCTTCCAGCCCACTTTCACTCTTTAAAAGTAACTATTATTAATAGTATCTTGTTTATTCTTTTAACTATATTTCCCACACTTTGAAGCAAAAGGAATGAAACTGTGGGAACTTTTTGACACCTTGATTTTGTTTCATTTATATTAGAGATACTTTTATCTCAGTAATTTTGTGATATTTATAAGAATATATATCCAGTTTTACAATGTAAAATAGAAAAAATTGTATTTTGAATTTTATTTTATGTATTGAATCTTCTAAATTCATTCATTTATGAATAAGATCACTTTTTGCTAACTGCTGCTCCCTATATTTGAGGGTATAGAGATTTTTCCCTCTGTATTTTAGTTTCCCATCACTTTCTACCATCATATTTCTCCATTCCAGCAATTCAAATAGTCTTTGTGAGAAAACACAATGACACGTCTTTATGTATAGATTGCCCTTATTTTATAGGTGGTCTTTTAAATTGAGGCAGCACTTAAGGCTCCTTGGCTTTTGACATTGGAAACTAGTGTCTCTCACAAAAGTAACAAAATGGCAACTTACGTTGTACCATTTAAAGGGAAATCAGTAAGGAGAGTCAAATTATTGCAGGTGATATAAAATAGTTATACCCGCATGCCCAATCTGCATATAAGAATTTGCATGCATGTATATAAATAGTCAGCTATCAAAGTCAATTACTTTTTGAAAATTAAATGTCATTACCTTCCAGAAATATTTATTCTACATAAAACACCTAATAATAAGAAATTTAATTTCATAAATTCACAAACTTTAACTTTATGGGATCTAAGAAAGAAGAGATAAACTAACTACTTCAAATTAGAGTCTTAGACATAAATACCACTAAATTCACACCATATTTGATTATTAAGTAGCTGCATATTCTAGTTACATCTTCCATAAGGGCAGGAATCCTGATGTAGGGTATTATGGCTCAGAGGTTAACAGCATGAATTTCAAATCACGCAAATGTGTGTTTGAATGCCAGCTTGAACACTTAGGTGTTTGCATCTATAAAATAAGATAATAATCTCTACCTAGTATGGTTGCTATAAAGATTAAAAGAGATAATATGTGATATTAAAGTTGTTACCACAAAATGCGTACATAGAAAGCAGTCAATACACGACAGATATTTTTAAATGGCTCAAGTTTCTCTATAGAATTCTTACAGACTTTGTATATTTTATATTCATGTAAATATTTGCCAATAAAAATTATTTAATTCTATCTCATTTGTATTCTTACTTAGCTCTATATTCGTGTTAAAGTACTTAATATTCAGAACACTATACAGATAGGTAAACTAAAGATTTGCTGTTCAGAGGAAATACCCCTCACACATGATTTCTTTTAAGTGTATTACAAATGGAATAACATCTATTATTTGAAGCTCAATTGTATATCATAGTATACTCCTTGACATGCTACAATCAAATCACTATTTAGGCCATAGTTGATTATAAATCAAGTCAGCTGTGGTCTCAAACCAACAATGCCTTTTTGTAAATTCTGATTAAAAAAAAAGGCAATATTCCTTCTGTGCATGTCTCATTATACCCAGTGGAAAGAATAGCCCAGCTTTTCACAAGTCTGTGAGCACATGAAGTGTTTTATAAGACATCCTATGTCCTTGGTAACAATCTTAAATGGTGTTTTAGTTCTGAAAACTAAAGAAATAGTGGTTTATGGTCTGAGCTCATTGTTAGGCATAAAACTTTAAATTGTAATCCTTGATGCAGCTAATTTATGATATGGATTCCTTAAGTCATAAACTTTCAATTTCTTATTTTCCAATGTGTAACCTAATAACATATGCACACACAATATATACACACATAGTGGTATCATTCATTCGTAAATATATTATTGATTCTCTTTTCTCAGGACCTCCAATTTAAGCTGTTTTCCAGTAGGAACAAGCCTGTCATAAGTTTTCCCCAAAACTATATCCAATAGCACACATTTGAAACATTATTAATCTGACGAGGGCCTCATCATATGTCCTTTTAAGTTGCAAAGTACTTTATCTATATAGTCATTGCATGTTTAAATTGGGTTTATATAGACCATGTTCTAATAAAACTAAAATTGCTGTTCATTCAATTGAAATGATATTTCATTATAATAAACTCATTTTTTTTCATGGTTATATTACTGATATGATGTAAATTTCTTGCATTGAATATTCCTGGAAACAAGTGGTCAGTCTTGTTGGAATGACAGTTGGGGATCATAGAATATTATGGAGGCATTAACGTTTTGTGAAATAAAACAATTTAGGTTTTTAGGATTCAGCTATGGCTTGCAAGGAAGATCCAGCAGTTGTAGGTGGATCCAGTACTGCTGTTCTCCACTATCAGCTGGTGTAGTCAACAGGAGGGAGTATGCCATTGGCTGAACCGGATAAACACTGGAGCAGGGCATGCATGTTGGGCCCTTCAGAGGACAGGGAAAGACACTGGCAATGGTAGTAAGAAACTATTGTGGATACACTGTGGATATTCACTGGTCTTTCTACAGGACGAACGATGACCCTCCCTCATCAACGGCAATGGGGCTGCACTATCTTTGAGTAACCTTAATGCCAGTAAAACTGTTTATTATTCATTACATGCTATCAATAACGTATACCAGAAACAGATTGTTTTCCTCAGGAACAAAGCTTTAATATTCAAGGATTTTCACTTTTTCATCTTGGTCATATTCATATCCATCACTCATATTCCAGTTAAACAAAATTATACCAAGCTAAATCTGTTCAGCTCATTTCAAAAAGTGTATATTGAATGTCTACAATGTGACAAGGTGTTATAAATTTGGATGCTTGACTTTGAATGCTTCTCCATACAGTGAAGTGAGAAATAGTATAGTGATAATTTCTCTGCAGTGTGGTAAAGAGCAGGAGAGCAGGCCTGTTCAGTTTGGCCTATCCGGACATCACTTGTCCAGTTTACGACATCATGAAAGAGATCCCACAGGGCATCAATATGCTCTTTTAAGTGAGACTAAAATGATGAGTGAGAGTCAATAAGGCAAAGATAGGAACGTATATGACATTTGTTTTTCTTATAAAGGATTTTATTTTTATTTTTTTGTTTGCTGAGGAAGATTTGCCCTGAGCTAACATCCATTGCCAATCCTCTTGCTTTTTTGCTTGAGGAAGATGAGCTCTGAGCTAACAACTGTGCCAATCTTCCTCTTTTTCTTTTTTTTTTTTGTATATGGGACACAATCACAGCACGGCTGATGCATGAAGTAGGTCCGCACCCGGGATCAAAACCCTCAAACCTGGGCCGCCAAAGTGGAGCACGTGGGACTTGAACCACTAGGCCACAGGGCCGGGCCCTAAATGATTTTATTATTGAAAATAGATACAATTAGATATAGTCTATAGGACCATCTATCTAGTAAAATCTATTTGCTGGTCATATATATGTTTTTCAAAATTATATAATTTTAAAACATATATCTATATTAATTATCTAGAGGTCAGAAAGTAAAGGGCCAGCTATGTATATCCCTAGTATTTGTGTATTTCTCAGAAAAAAATATTTTCAATAGTATATTATTATTTTTAATTTTTAATTTTCATCAATGTGGCTTTTTATAGTTGATAAATGTGAGATTATTGAAACCTTCAACTGATTTACCTGTAAGATATTTTCACAGGTTTTGGTTTAATGTCACCGTTCTGAGTAACTAATTTCCACAAATATTTTGCAAGACAAAATTTATGAATGATTAACCAAGTTTTTATGCTGCTGGATTTTCGTCTTTGCAATTTGGCCCCCTTCAATATAGAATATATCTATCCAGTTAAAACTAGAGATTCCATTTGAATATTCTTCCCACAATTTGATACCTCAAATTACAATTACATGATTTCAAAATCAGTCTTCGTACAGTGTTTGAGTACTCACCACTTAATTTTTCAGTTCCTGCGATGCAGCATAGAACAAGCCTGGAGGATGTCAGGACCAAAGTCATGAGCACTAGGTTCAGCTTGTGGGATCATAGGAGAGGCCTTTTTTTGCAGGGTCTACTTTAAAAACTTGCAGTTTACTAAAAGATTCAAAAGTAGGTTTTTTTTTTTTTTTGCCATTCTATTTATAAAATACCGTGACTAAAGATTTCTAGTTGTTTTAATAAATACTAACAAAATTTACTACATTCATTTATTTAAAATCTCAATGTTATTGTGAGATACATAGAATGATTTAAAAGAAATCCTTTAGGTATTATGCAAAGTGAAATAAGTCAGAGGGAGAAGGTCAAATACCGTATGATTTCCTTCATTAAGTAGTAGATAATAACAACAACAAACAACCACATAAAGACAGAGATTGGATTGGTGGTTACCAGAGGGGAAGGGGGGAGGGAGGAGGGCGAAAGGGATAATTCGGCGTATGTGTGTGGTGATGGGTTGTAATTAGTATTTGGGTGGTGAACATGATGTAATCTATGCAGAAATAGAAGTACCATGATGTACACTTGAAATTTATACAATGTTATAAACCAATGTTACTGGAATAAACAAAAAATTAAAATAAAATAAAAGAAATCCTTTAAAGATTGAAATATTTCTAAATGATATTGATTATCAGAAATAAAGAGAGAAATTTTGTATTCTAGGCTGAATTATGAGTTTTCCAATACAACTGTTTCACAAATTTTGTCATTTGGTTACTACAATTATAACACACACATATATACAAAATTTATATATATGCCGATTAGTAGCATATCATAGCTTTTGGGGGGAACAATTATAAATAATATATGCACTACCAACAATGCCAATTATATTTCTACTCTGTGATGGTTAATTTTATGTGTGAATTTGGAGGGTGTTTTTCAATGAGATTAACATTTAAACAGGTGAATTTTGAGTAAAGTAGATTGCCCTCTATAATATAAGTGGGCCTCATCTGATCAACTGAAGACCTGAATAGAGCAAAAAGACCAGCAGGAGGGAATTCTGCCTTCAGGCCTCATCTGCACCATCGGCTCATCTGGATCTCCAGCCTGTAGCCCATACTGTAGACTTGGACTTGTCAGTCTCCATAATTGTGCAAGCCAATTCCTTATAATAAATCTTTTTATATGTATATATATACATATACATATATGTATAATATGTAAAAAATACATATATATGTAAATTTACATGTATATATGTAAACCTCCTATTGGTTCCCTTTCTCTGGAGAACCCTGACTAATACACTCTCCATAGGTTTTTAATTTTGTAGAAATATTTCTTTTACCAAAACAATTCTATTTGGTTTTGATGATGAGTGATGGCAAAACACACATCCAACAGGGTATGTTTGTTTATTGCACACATGAGACTTTCTGGAGAGAGCAGTTCAGGCTCCTGAGCAGGTGCCAAAATGGCTTGAGCAAAGTGAGGGGTGGAGTGGCTTTGATGTTTATTGGGGTTAGGAGGTGGAGCTGGGGTAAAATGAGGTGTGTGACAGCACACTGACAGGGACATGCGTTGCCTATGGTTTGAAATTCCCACGGGTGCCAAAGGAGAGAGTGTGGGGGCTTTTTCATCCCTTTGCACAAATGTGGAGCAAGAGAGGAAGTATGAGGGGTGGAACTTGAAAGCTGTCAGTGATCAGACATCAAAAATGCACTCAGGGGGCCGGCCCCGTGGCCTAGTGGTTAAGTTCGGTGCCCTCTGCTTCGGTGGCCTGGGTTCGTGGGTTTGGATCCCAGGTTTGGACCTACACCACTTGTCAGCCACGCTGTGGTGGCATACCACATATAAAATAGAGAAAGATTGGCACAGATGTTAGTTCAGGGCGAATCTCCCTCAAGCAAAAAGAGAAAGAGCTCAGGGTCAATCTTCTTTACGAAAAAAAAAAAAAAGAAAAATGCAGTCAGCCTCTTTATTACAACTATGAATCCATAAGTTGGTGAAATATCAACTAATGATTGATTAGGTCTTTTTTTTTTTTTTAGTGAGGAAGATCAGCCCTGAGCTAACATCCATGCCAATCCTCCTCTTTTTGCTGAGGAAGACGGGCCCTGAGCTAACATCTATTGCCAATCCTCCTCCTTTTTTTCCCTTTTTCTCCCCAAAGCCCCAGTAGATAGTTGTATGTCATAGTTGCACATCCTTCTAGTTGCTATATGTGGGACACGGCCTCAGCATGGCCAGAGAAGCGGTGCGTCGGTGCGCGCCTGGGATCTGAACCCCGGGCCACCAGTAGCAGAGTGCACACACTTAACCACTAAGCCACGGGGCCGGCCCCTCAACTGATGATTGAAATGAACATATTCTGTGTTTGAAAGATCTGATGGCACTGATATAAAACTGACATCATTTAACTGTTTACAAAGTTTTTTCTCCTGCTAATGAAGCTAATACAGTAAAGCTACCTCTTACCTTTACTTACCTGCACAAGAAACCTCAGAATTAAAATAAGTAAAATTAATTTCAAAGAACAGCATTTTTAATTTAAATGTCAAGTTATACTTCACAGAGTGATGTGTAAATGCGCATCCAGCTTCTGAGTGTGTTTTATCATCCTTTTAAGCACAGTCTTCTTAAAAATATAACTGCTTCTTTGGCAGATTTATTTCCTTTCAATGTCATTGATGTGGTCAGTGATATCACTACAGCTCCCACAAGAGATGGAAAATGTCTACAAACATTTTGTGGAAATTATACATTCATCATAAACCTCCTTAAGAAGATAAGCTGAGTAATTTATTGTTATTAAGCATAAACTTCGTTTTCTATTTGTTTTTAGAGCTCATTGCTTCTGAAAGGATTTATAGAACAATAAAAACATACCACTCAGGTAATAGCAAAATGCATAAATAGTAGTAGATTTGCACCATCCAATAAATGACTAAACACTGTGGTACATGTTCAGGCTACTTTCTCTGTTGATGGCAGACTGTTTAGCCTCTGTATTCTGTGTGTATTTCATAAACTTTTAGTCTGTTATTCCTCACGTTTCCCTCAGACCTCATAGTTTGAGGTCAACTATGAGGCTTGGCAGCATGTTACACAGTATGACTTGCTGGGACTCCAAGGGGCAGGAGCATGGAACACTTCCCCAACGTCACTCAAGATAGGAAGGGGTTAGCTTCCACATGTTCCGCTATAAGCACAATGTTTTTGGTAAACACTCAGCCTACTCTTCTCAAAAGACAGATGTTAGTTCTCTTTATCTAGAAAGAATTGGAGATGGTTTATCACTACACTTTCCCTAGATATAAATACCAGTTAACAAGAAATCATATGCATATACTTCTTCATACTACTAGAGAAGACTATAGTGAAAACTGGAAGAAGGGAGGTTTACCATATCCACGTTGGTTGTTTAATGCCGCTATTAATAAAAAAAATTTAGTGAAAATCGAGAAATTCTGGGTTAATACTATGCTGAATGACATGCCAGGACAACAGTGAAAACAAGGACTGTGCGAAGAAAACCAAAAGGAAGCTCACTTCATTTATGAGGAAAGTGATACTATTATCACAGTGCCCAGTAACCACCTTTCCAAACATAACTCAAACAGTAAATGCCAGAGCCTGTATTTGGACTCATACATTTTGATGCCAAAGCTTGACCTCCTCACCGGGACATTATAAGCAGCTTGAAGATGGCTAATGATAAGCTAAACAAAAGCACTGTGACTATTTGGAAGGAACTGAAAAATGAGTAGTAAGGAGTATCAGGACAGGAGGGTGAAGTAGAGCAGGTGCCTAGTAATGGGTAATTTCTTTAAAGGAACGGCAGATACTGCAACAAATTTATTGTCCTTACTCTTCAGGTTTAGGGACCAAATTTCTGGGAGTCTTAGCCCAAATTCATTTCATCAGTCATTTAAGTAATCAATTTAATTAATATATAAGTATCGGCTTCATGTCAAACTTTCCTAGACGATGCAGGTAAAGTGATTAATGAAGCAGACATGGTTTTGTGGAATTTATGGCATGGAAAAGTAGACAAGTGACCAATAAGCACTACCATTGCCTCAAACATTTTTATGAAATGTCCCTTATTTGATGAAATACCAGTAAAAATGTTGAGATTTTAACACATCGTGGGGACTGAAGGGAGACCAGACTTACTAAAGTAGAGAAATCAAAGGAAAAGTTAGAAGAGATGATGCTGAAGAGACATAGGTAACAGTTTATTTCAAAGCCATGACTTTTGAATTCTAACCTTAAGATAGTGAGCATTTACCAAAAGACTTTAATAAGGAATGTAAATTAATAGGAACTGAATTTTTAGAAGATCAATTTGAAAACCTTGGAATAATGCCCTGGAGGTCTGTTCATGTTGTCACAAATGGCAAGATTTCATTCTTTTCTTATGGCTGAATAATATTCTATTGTGTATATATACCACATCTTCTTTATCTGTTCATCTATCAATGGACGTTTAGGTTGTTTCCATATCTTAGCTATTGTGAATAATGCTGCAATGAACATGGGGGTGCATATATCTTTTCAAGTTAGTGTTTTTGTTTTCTTTGGATAAATACCCAGAAGTGGAATTGCTGGACCATATGGTAGTTCTATTTTTAATTCTTTAAGGAAATTCCATATTGTTTTCCATAGTGGCTGCACCAATTTACATTCCTACGATAGTGCACCCACGTTCCCATTTCTCCACATCCTCGCCAACACTTGTTTTTTCTTGTCTTTTTGGTAATAGCCATTCTAGTACATGTGAGATAATATCTCATTATGGTTTTGATTTGCGTTTCCCTGACAATTAATGATGTTGAGCATCTTTTCATGTACCTTTGGCCATCTGTATGTCTTCCTTGGGAAAATGTCTATTCAGATCTTCTGCTCATTTTTTAATTGGATTGTTTGATCTTTTAATATGGATTTGTGTGCATTCTTTATATATTTTGGATATTAATCTCTTATGATTTGCAAATATTTTTTCCCATCCCCTAGGTTACCTTTTTATTTCATTGATAGTTTCCTTTGCTGTGCAGAAGCGTTTGAGTTCATCGTAGTCCCACATGTTTATTTCTGCTTTTGTTGCTTTTACTTCCGGTGTCAGATTCAAAAAATCATGACCAAGACCTGTATCAGGAAGCTTACCACCTATCTTTTCTTTTAGGAGTTTTATGGTTTCATTCAAGTCTTTAACCTGTTTTGAGATATTTTTTGTGTGTGGTATAAGATAGTGATCCAGTTTCATTCTTTTGCATGTCCAATTATCCCAACACCATTTATTGAAGAGAATATCCTTTCCCCATTGTATATTCTTCACTCCTTTATTGTAAATTAATTGATCGCATATGCATGGATTTATTTCTGGGGTCTCTATTCTGTTGCACTTATTATTGTGTTTGTTTTTATGCTTGTACCATACTGTTTTAATTACTACAGCTTTGTAATAGAGTTTGAAGTCGGGGAATGTGATGCCTCCAGCTTTACCTTTCTTTCTCAAG
The DNA here is from genome assembly GCF_057802395.1 of Ceratotherium simum simum. Classification (NCBI taxonomy): domain Eukaryota; kingdom Metazoa; phylum Chordata; class Mammalia; order Perissodactyla; family Rhinocerotidae; genus Ceratotherium; species Ceratotherium simum. Next base: position 48,574,937 of record NC_141911.1, read on the forward strand.
ATTGCTTTGGCTATTAGGGATCCTTTATGGTTCATTACAAATTTTAGAATTGTTTGTTCTATTTCTGTGAAAAATGTCATTGGAATTTTGATGGGAATTGCAATGAATCTGTAGATTGCTTTGGATAGTATGGACATGTTAACAATATTAATTCTTCCAATCCATGAGCAAAGAATATTTTTCCATTTATTTGTGTCTGCTTCAATTTCTTTCCTTAATGTCTTGTGGTTTTCAGTATACAGATCTTTTACCTCCTTGGTTAAATTTGTTTTTAGGTATATTATTCTTTTTGAAACAATTGAAACTGGGATTGTTTTCTTAACAATCAACCCATAACAGCATCTATCAAGAAGAATACGACTATTGTATGATTAATTGTAGGCATTGAGTATTCCGAGCCACAAGGTTATGAAAACTAATCCAAAGGGGAGAGTGGGCCTGCAACTGGCCCAGGAGGCTGTATATTTATTTAATAAACAGAAGCAAATGTGAGTGTGTGTGTGCTCGCGCGTACACGTTTGCATACACAAGTTTGTCTGTGCAAACAGGCGTAAGTAAGGGCCAATATCACCATTACTTAGTGAGTTCGTAAGGAAAAAGGAAAAACATGGAACCTTGTATTGTTGGAGTTCCTGATTATCAGAAATATAAACTTCACTCACAGAAAACTTTTCTCAGTTTTTCCCAATCAGAGTGACTGGAAAAGTAAAGAAAATGCCTTTTGGTGGCATTTATTTTCCCTTTGTGCTAGACAGTGGGGAGATAGAAAGTTAGCAGTGGAGGAGGTTTGAAGAGAATGGAGAGTTTGAAGTAGTTATGGGGAAAGACAGGGTCAGTAGCTTCAATATGCTGTTTTAAGATTCCATGTCTGTCAGTGGCTCTCTCCCCCATCAATGAATGGATCTCTCTTTGCTCTTTCATGACCCAATACTAGAAAAGAGCTGAACTGCCCCCATAGAAAATTGTGTCATTCAGAAGAGTAGTTATCAGCTATATTCTTGCCCTCAAGGCTGCACCTGACTTGGAAATTTTTTTCGGAGTTTGTACTAAATAGCTAAATAATAATAGCTAAATTATCTAGTTAAATAGGAAAGAAACTTTGATATACCTTATCATCACCACTTCAATTAAATACAATATTTTTATTTCCATTCCTGCACAAATAAAATTTAACATTTCGATGTGAAGGAAAAAACAAAATAAATTAAGAAAAAACAGAAAAACTGATTACCAGCAGCACTGGCTCCTACAATATCCTAACTGATCTATAAAATACTGCTGAAAGATTGGATATCTATTTCAAGGGCTGCTGGATTGTCAATGAGTAATCCATGACAATTTGCTACTTAAATGGAAGTATGAATGAATGTTATTATATAAAATTGTTAAATCATAAAAAGAGTAGATAAGCGAGAGTTAGAAGTAGAAAGAAGAAATCAGGTAATGTTGATCAAATTAGCGTGAGCTTGAAATAAGTACCTTTTATACTTTTGGTTCCATCAAACAAAAGTAGCTGCTTAGCTGTCTGAACTGAATTAGGTCCATTTGCATTTATCTCCTTTTTAATACATTAAAATTTACTATGCAAAGAATAAGTCTATTTTTTAATCACAGATGTTTGAGAGATTTAGCCAGTTCCCAATCTTCTTTGAAGAAAGTTTCTCTAGATTTGAAATATGAAGGTGAAATCAGCGCTTTACCTAATTTCTAGACTTATAAACTAAATGCAACTACATAACTTTTGAAGGTAAGAAATCCTTATTGATTTAAATATCTACCATCTTGTTATATTTGTCTCATAGCTAATGAAGTAGCATAATTATGAAAAATCTCTAGTTGCTCAGGCAGTCAGAGAACTGTGTTTATTTCACTATTATCTCACTACAAGATAGAAAAATGAATTTTTTGTGTGCATTCACTGTTGCTTCATTTATGAACCTAAATACATATTGCTTATGCAATTAGCTAAGTATCTCCACAAATACATGTCTTGTCGCAAAGATGATTGCAAATTCTTGGAGAACAAAGCACAAGTCTAAACACAGAGTAGATACACAATAAACACTCTTTTTTTTAATTTTATTTTGAGATTATATTTTATAAATAATTACCTAAAATAATTTATGTAGGTAAATTGTACAATTGAATAAAGCAATGAGTAAGCAGTGCTATGAATATTGCCTATATAATATTTTTCAACCAAATTAGCTTAATTATATCTAAAATTATTTTATTAAATTCTTGTAAAAATATTGGTTCATAAATATATGATCATTGTTCATAATATTTGGAGAATAATGAAAATTATTGACCAGATTTATATCATTTATTGACCAGATATAAAAGATAAGTTTATTTAGAGATATGTATAGATTGATTTCAGGGTAAAAAAATTATTTTCTTTTTTTTCTTGTGTTGCCACTGAAATGATCATGATGTTTAAACCAAATTCATGACCTAGTAAATGACAGTAGCTATAGCTGTATTGTAATCAGAATCATCCTTTGCAACCTTAGATTTCTTTGCTATGTCACCACAATAATTAATATACCGTAAAATAAAACCCGTACCCTTAAATACCATAAGGCATACCTTTCTGTTAGATCACAATGTCAGTTTTTAATAATAAAATATGGAAATTTTTCTTACCTGGATTTTCCTAATTTGAAAAGATCATGTTTGTTCAACCTAAGAAGAGGCAAGAAAAAAGCCTCAGCTATGTGCTTGTGGCTAGAGGTTATTATTTCTAATAAATTATTGTTAATTTAAATATATTTATGTAATTATATTGTCATTAATAGCAAACATATATTAAGTTATTATTACATACCAGACATCTTGTGGATCAGTTTACATGTACAATCTCATTTATAATTACACCGACACAGTGAAGTAGATACAATTATTATTCCCATTTTACAGAGAGAAATAAGGCGCAGAGAGATTAAGAAAGTAGAAGGAAGAAATCGACAGGTAGAAGTGCAGAATTTGAGAGACAGAAAGACAGAGAGAGAAAACCAACACCACCAAAACTTTCCCTATACAGAGACCCAGAAGTGAAGATTTTTACCTCTTTTTCCACTTTTAAGAAAGACAGACAAAGCAAGACAACAGTGGGGCAGCATTTTCAAGAAGTTTAGGAAAGCATGTATGAAGCAAGGACATGATATCCACCTAAGCTTTCCTTCAAGTCTGAAAGCCATATAAAAACAACGTTGAATGTTGAAGAATATTGAAGAACACTGATATCTTCTTTCTGAGGAATCCAATAGAGGATGAACTTCATCCAACCAAAAGATGACTGTGAAAACTTTGGCAAAAAGATTGACATTGATCATTTTATGTATTTAATTATTGAGCTAAGACTATTACAAGGGTGGGGTCACGGGTTGAACAATTATGTGCGCACATTATGGTCTCTGACAAAGTGGAAGAATGCAACTAAAAAATTGAGAGAGAACAGGTGGAAACGGGGGAAAGTAGAATAAGATTATTGATATGTAATAGGTGCTAGTCAAAAGATATAAATAAAACTAACATAAATGGTAGTAGAATGTTAAGAAAATACTTTAAAAACTGTGAACACAAAGGTAACCACTAAAATAAAAATACAAACGTGCCTAAATAAAAAAGGAAAATTTTTAAGAAATTCAAAGATACACCAAATGATGAAAGAAACACAGTAAACATAACACTCACAGTAATTACAACAAAAAAATAGTATGATAGACTTGAGACCAAACAAAATAGTTAGGTCAATAAATGTGAATGGGTTTAACTCTCCTATAAAAAGAAACAGATTCTCAAATTTATTCATAAAGCATACTCAACTTTATGCTCTAATCAAGAGATGAGTTTAAAACAGTCATTGAAAAAGGCTAAAAATAAACGAATGCTAAGTATTTACCAGGCAGTAGAAAACAGTGAGACCACGGGGCTTGCAGTCTTGATACCAACGTAGAATCTGAACCACAAAGCTTTAATTGCACTGAGAAGTTAATGTTAAAAGCCACATTCCACAATGAAAATATAGCCGTTCTGAATACATATGAGCCAAATAACACAGAAATCACTTATATAAAAAAATACAGAAGATACCATTAACATACCATTCTCAGCATAAGACTAGTGAAGGAGACAAAATTTAAATTAAATAAGACTATAAAAGACAGAAATAACATAACCAATAAGGTCAATCATTTGAATATTTATTGAACAACATACTCCAGTAGTAGAATATGCTTTATTTTCATGTATACATGGAAAGTGAAAAAAAAAAAAAAATTAAACACTAGTATGCAAAGAAAATATCAGTAGTCTTCATTATGCAGAAATAGGATAAAACTCAATCTGGAGAATAAAATTAAATCAAAAGAGTCCTCCACATGGAAATTAAAATACTTTCTACTAAATTACTTTGAGTAAAGGGGGAAATATAAAGAAATTATATAATTTCAGAAAAATTCTCATAATGAAAACATTACCTATCAAAATCCATGGCATATACTTAAAACAGTAATCAAAAGAAATTCTATCATCCAAAAGACTTCTATTAGTAAAAATGTAAGACTAATAATTCAAACAAATTTAATTTCCATCTTCAAAATTTGAAAAAGAAACAACAAAATAATCTGAAAGAAAATACAATGAAGGCAATAATAAAGATAAAAGCAAAATCTAATGAAGTAGAGACCAGAATAACAAATTGAGTTAATAAATCAAAGTCCGCATACTTTGAGAAAAATTAACAAGATAGGCAAAGCACTAGTTAACAGAAATGAAGGAAGAAAAATTCCATAGAGGACATTGTTAGATTAACTGACAAAATAGTAACATAGATGGCAGATTGGATAAAAGCGTTGCATCTATCCTAAATTTATAAAAGTTGATAATGGTAATAAAATTATATAAGAAAATATCCATACTCTTATGAAATATGTACTGAAGTTTTTTGAAGTAAAAGACACGATATGTAAAAGATTCATAGAAAAATCTTTCTCTCCCTCTCTTTCTCTCTCTCTCTCAAGAGACACAGATAGAAAGCAAATGAGGCAAAATGTTAACTATTAGTGAATCTGGGAGAAGGGTATATGGGTGTTCTTTGTACTTTTTTATTTTCACAACTTTCCTATAGGCTTTAATTCATTTCCAACTAAGATGGTTTAAAATTGTTAAAGGTCTCTATGCTCATGGTAATGTGTGGCAGATGATTTTTGAGTTCAAAATTACTTTTTTTGTGTCCCTTCTATGACTACATGCACCCTGTCAAGAGTATATCACATACCCCTCATTTTCCTACCTTGGGGCTTTCTCAGAAGTCAGAAGACGGAAAGCTCACCCAGCCTTAGCAGTGGGGAATAAGCCAGAGAATAACTACCCCAGCTACCTGGTTTCAGACGGACAATTCTGGGAAATGATCTTTACGCTTCACAGAGGCCCCAGAGAAGTCAAGCTTGTTGCATATAGGAAGGACCTTACTAATACATCTTTGATTGCATTTTTTACCCCTCTGGCATCATTTTCTCCATTCAGTTACTTTTGCTTCCTGGGAACACCTCCCAAATAAAACATCTGCATTCAAGTCCTTTTCTCAGGCTATGCTTTCAAGAAAATTCTAACTATAATATATTGCATGAACCAGTCCAACATGCACAGAGTTATCTCCCCTCTCCCCTTTTAGGAAGGGCATTGATAATAGCTTGATATATATACTTGCACTGCTTTCTCTGTGCTCAGAGTTTCCTGTACAACATATATGTATAATATATAGGGAGTTTTCTTGTTTGTCTTTTACAGAAAAAAATGAGAACACACTAACATATGTGGCTGAGTCTAATTTATATTATTTATTTAGTGTCTTGATATTCATCTAAGTGAATATAGATTTTACTAATTTTTAATGTCTGTAACATGCCATGATATAAATATGCCAACATTACACTATTGGTGAAGTGTTGTTTCTAGGTTTTTTTCCACTACAGAAGATGTCTCATTAAATATGATGGTGGTGCTTTGTCGTGTTTTTCATTTAGGATATTTTCCCAGAGTAGACACTGCCCAATCAGAGTCCCAAAATGCACTATATTTTCACACACACCAGTATTTCAGAATGTATCATTTGCCAGTTTAATAAAAAAAAAAATAGATTACATAATTTTGGTTTAACTTTAAATTTCCACTCAACTGGTAAAGCTGAGCAAAATTGCATATGATTATTAGCCATTCAGGCTCTCTCTAATAAGATTTAGTTGTTCATGTAAGTTGTCATTTTACTTTAGGATTGTTTCTCTTTTTCTTCCCCACTTGTAGGAGGCCTTTGTATGCGAGCAGCATTGCTCTTTTCAACATTTGCAAACATTTACTCCTTGATTCCTCTCCACGTGACATCTCCTGGGGCTTCTTGGTTCATATGACTGACTCCAAGACTGGAATGACTAGAACACAGCCCATGCCATCAGTACAACTGTTGAAAATCCATTAAAACAACAAAGATCTGATTTTCCAATTAAGTGACTGTACACTACTCATATTATCTGATGTGGTCATTAAAAACAAGCAAGGATTTTGGCCTTTATTTTAAAAAGAATTGGTATGCAATTGAGCTTTTAAACTGCAGAATGACCTGATTTCATCAATATTTTAAAAGTTCAGTATAATAGCAGCACTGAGAATTATTATGCAAGAGTACACGTAGGTGACAAATAAGACTATATTTAGGAGGCAGACACAAATACATTTGGAGGCATTTTAGATGTGAGGAGATTGAAAAAGGATCATACTCCGTATTCATATTTCTGCTTTGAATAACTGGATTGAGATTTGTTTTACTGAAAAAGGAAAAGAAAAGAGGAGGCAGAGGAGGAAAAAAAAGAGGAGAAGGAGGAGGAAGAGAATTATAGCTCAATTTCTCAGATTCTATGTGTCAGGCACTGTGTTACCTATGTATTTTTTTCATTTTATCATTATAACAACTCAAGAGGTGGGTACAATTATGATGTCCATCCACACATGTGAAAACTGAATTAGACAGGTTGCAAAATTTGTAGAAAGGCACAGAGCTAGTAGATGATTTACCAGGATTTCAGACAAGGTAGTAGGTAGATGCCATACCTCTAACAAGAGAACAAGTTCAGTAATTTTGGCCATGTAGAGGCGATGGCGCCACAGTGACCACAAGTGGGATTTCAACTGGGTGATAAATTTGTCCTGAGCTTTAAATTATCAATTGAAAATATAAATTCGTGAATGCTGCAAAACGATTCCTCATTGAGAACATGGATGAAGATGACATGGCATACATCAAAAGTTCGCAATTCTTGGTCTATGGATTATATCTGCTCTTCATATTAAGTTTTATTTTTAAATTAAGAAGTGTTGTCCCACAAAATGTGTTTTTAAAATTAATTTAACTGACTATATTTTTGAGAGAACGCTCCTTAAAATCTACTATTCTGTTCAGCTTAAAAAAATAGATCAGGCAACACTGGGCCTGTATTCCCACTCAGGAAAAATTGGAGGGAGCTCCCTGCCCCTCTGGGTGAAGCATGGACTCTGAGTGTCTGCACAATTTCTCCCTTGCTTACTGTGTCCTCACTTGAATCCCAAGCTTGTATTTCCTATTCTGATGTCCACTTCACTCATTAACTCCTGGCACCTATAGTCATTTGACTTTTCCATTCTAGGCCTGTAGAATAGAATCAGGAAGTGAAAACCTGAAACTTAAAGAAGTTAATTTAATCCAAGGAACAAGAATGTTTCAGGAATGGGGAGTAATTAAGTGGGTTAATTTTACTCTTCTTGCAAATAAAAAAAAAATCCACTTAAATGTTTATTAATTCAAAACATAGATGTGCCAAATGAGACTTTAAAGGCTCTTGGGTACAGGGTTAAAAAACCGTGAACCAGAATTCTGTTAGGGACAATGGTCAAGCAAATAAGAGAGAGAGTCAAGAAAAGAAACTTTTATATAGTTGGTGATAAATAATATAATAAAGTTTTATACCATGGGACAGAAGTAACCCAGAGTGAGACACATAATGCTTACAGTAGCTATCTTTCTTTGGATGCTGATGATTTTATTAATTTTTGAGATTTCTATTTTCTTAATTTCTGTACCATGAATTTATACTACTGTATAATCATCAAGTATATTATTTTTAAAAAGTAAACGAATCTATTTTATTTAAGGTATCCCATAAAGAGACCTTTCCAAGATTCTTAAATCCTTTGAAAAAAGTTGAAGCATCCATGGTATGCTGACCATCCACAAAAAAAGAAAGCCTCAAAATCCCTAGACATCCACCCAGCTGTTTCAGGCTTCTGGTATATTTACTCTGATTTATGTAGCATGGCATATAATTAGTTGTTTGGGTTATTGAATAAAGCCTGACTGTACTTGATTATGATTCAGAACACATTATTTATATTGTCATTATGGAGGCAGTTTCAGGCCAAGGTGCATTTCAACTCCTTTTTACTGAGGAAAACATGTAGAAAAAACTGTACATAGCCTTCCCCAAAACACGAATTATTTACTGTATGTGCTTAATGAAAACATTATGTGCTTTCAATTAAAAATAAATATGCTTACAGAGTTCTCCTAAAATACACATATCCGTGTAACTGTGTCTGCCTGTAGAAGTTTTTCACAGCCTTGAAGACTAACTCAAAATCCACGTTTATGGAAATTTTCCTTTTAAATTTTATTACTATGATTGAAATTAATTTATATTTAAAGTGCATATGGCATATGTTTTACAGTTCCATCTACTTGTAAGAGTAGATGCAGTAAATATGTGTGGAAGAGTAAAAGAAAGGGAGAAGGAGGGAATTCTAGCTGACATGGGTTCATTTTCCTTTAGGACCAAGGTTATAATGTATACCATCACATTAGGTACTGCTGCGGCCCAGGACAGGTTGCTTCAAAATGTTCCACAATGGCGTATTGACTTGAGTTCAAGTTACTTAAAAAGCAAAAAGGGCTTTCTGGCCCTCCTGTCTCTGTTCCCCCTGAAAGCAGGAAATAAATCTCCCATGTGAAAGGTGCTCTCCTCGCATCCTTATCACCAGAGCTAGGGAACTCAAGGCCCAGAAGCCCGCATAAACAAACCTTGCTAATTATATACCCCAAACTTAAGTTTATTTATTCTGTCAGTTCTTCACAAATGTATTGCTTCCTTGTGTAAAAGACGTATATACTGCCTGTTGAGTTCACTCTCCGAGCATCATTTCTTTACGGTCTCCAATACTTACATATTAAACCTAGTTTTTCTCCCGTTAATCTGGTCTTGTGTCAATTTTACTATTAGTCCAGCCACAAGAACACAAGAAGGGAAGAAAGGGGATTTTCCCCGCTCTGACAGTAGTATAATATTTCACACCATGTCTAAGATGATAGCTTGTTCAATGTTTTCTACCTCAGTTTTCTAGACTGTTTGCCAGGCCTTAAATCGTTACTCTCTGATTTTTTTTTTCTTTCAACCTCTAATAAAATACCCCTCGACTCCAAAGTAACTGAAGTTAGTTTTATTTTAAAAACAGCAGTGGTACATATGAAGACATGACTTGCACACAAGTGTTTAAGGAAAATTTTCAGCTATAGCTAGCCCAGCATATATATATAATTACAGTAGAATATTTTATGAAAGTTATAAATATGAGACCAAATTTGCCTTATAATTTTCCTTCTGGGGTTTCACTAAAAAGTCATGATATAGTTTAGGAGCCATAAAAGTCTTTAATTTATATGTCAACACATGCTTTCATTTGGGCTAGGGATCTACCTAGCACGCACACTAAGCATTCTCCAATTGCATATGTCAACTGCACAGTGACAGGAGTGCTGAGATTAATTGCTTTAATGCTAAGCCTACCTCAGCTATTCTAAAGGTCAGATGAAGACCAGCTAACATTATATGAAGACTCTACGGAAGCACTTAACTACTGCAAACTACTGTAATATATTAGTTGAGAATTGCCTGTAACTTTGTTTTAAAATGGGCTGTTAGAGTTTGGGTATATTAGGCTATTCTTGTGTACTTTGGAATGAGACCAGCTCTCATCTTTTTATTTGTCAAAATGATTTAGGACTTTTAGCCCTGCATTATTCCTGCTATATAAAGGAAACAATATGAGCTTCTTTACTGAAAGAAAATGTACTTTATAAATTAAGCAGAAAATATAATATGAGATCAATTTGATACCTGGGTGTGATGAGTAGAAAGGTAGGAGGTGACTACCTTCTCAAATTCTGCCATTGCTGCCTGCCATTCTTGGCTAATTTCTATGTCCTCCAAAGGCATCCCTATAATGGACAAAGAACTAAGATCTTCCATGGACTCTGCTTTTTCACATACTTGAATCTGTCCCTAAATGGAATGTTTTCTACAAGAGCATTTCAAGATTATTATTATTTTTTTGTTCTTTGGTGAGGGAGATTAGCCCTGAGCTAACATCTGTTGCCAATCCTCCTCTTTTTGCTGAGGAAGACTGACCCTGAGCTAACATCGGTGCTCATCTTCCTCTATTTTATGTGGGGCTTGATAAGCGATGTGTAGGTCTGTGACCAGGATCCGAACCTGCGAACCCCGGTCCTCTGAAGCAGAGCGCGTGAACTTAACCACTACACCACTGGGCTAGCCCTCGAGATTTTGGTTCACGAGCTGATACTTAGGCAAATTACTTCTACAAAGGGTCCATCTAAAACCAATTATATCTAATTCTCATCTGTGAGACAAAGTGTCTGCTTCCAAAGTGCAGTGTCACTTGACCTGTCTGAGATTAGGCAAAACTCCTAAATTGTTCAGAAGCAGGGACTTGGTTATGGGTAGGATCACCTCTATGGTCAAATACCTAAAAACACAATGACTGGAGATGGTAGAATTGGATAGGAAAAGCAAGAAAAAAGTGGGCACACCTTCCATTTGGTCAGAATTATTTACAGGCATCAAGGAAAATTGTGATTCCAGGAGGAGCAAAGTTATGCCCAGGAGAGTTCCCGCATTCTTTATTCTGCACCGTGAACAACAGACTCCCCTGATTTAACCTGATGTCAACCTTCGTATAAACTGGTTTCTCTGAAGTGCAATGCATGTGTGTCCTAATTCATGTGCTAAAAGGCCAAGAATCTATATTCAAATGGACAGTTAGGAAAGTGATTATGGGCTAGTTTGCAAATATGCGGTTATTTAAACAAAAAGAAAAACGATAACAAAATTAGCTTTCCTTGACACATTACATCTGTAGTGCAAATAAGGAAGTGGTCCTCCAGACAAGTTTCTTTTTTCTTCTTGTTTTTCAAAGCAAAGTTTCTATAGCCTCTTGCCCACAGAAAACGTCAAGAAAAACACACTTACCGTCAAGATTGATCCACAATTTGTAATAATTAACATCATGAACAATAGACTGCTTTCCTTACTCCTACTCACTAAGCGAAGTATTCCAAGTCATTGAAACCGGTTGAGAGATAATAAGGACTAAAGAACTTGCAGGTGTTACACACAGAGGCGGTGAGCAACGCAGTCATTACACCACTCTAATTCCAACCAAAACAATCTCCCAAACAGTTGCAGAGGAACTTAATGGTGACTCACTTTAAGGAGCAAGGTTCTTCAGCGTAGCTTTGAGCAGTAAACCTTTGGAAGAAAGATTAGTAGGCAATTTTTGGCCTCATAGTTTATAACCTTTATGGGTGAGTCTACCTGAAATTTGGCTTCTGGCTAGCTGTATCTCGGATCCCTCCAAACACCTGTGCACCTAAGATTTGCTGTGAGGGTGCCATTGCCATTTACGGGAGAAGAATTATGCCAGCTGCTTTGGAACTGGTAAGGGATCTATTTGAGAAAGAAAGAAGTCTAGGAAATGAGTGAGAGGGAGAAAGCGTACAATCTAGTTTAGGAGTCATGCTTTTCATGTCACGTAGATGGGATTTTCTTTCCCAGGGTTGTCTTTTTGAATTCCTCCTTGAAATAGCAGCAATGCTGAATTCTGATGAAACAACACCTGTTTCAACCCCAGGGCAGGCTTTTGGGCAGTAATCCTTTTGGATACTGATTCATTTAAGTCTGCTAAATAATTAGTGAGTCAACTTTCCTAGTTGATTTCCATTCCTACAGGCAATGCTAACTTTTCTCTGATTTGAATCATTTTATAAGACAATTCTAGAATATAATTTCTAACAAATGAGATCCAAGTCTAAAGTATGATTCCTTTTTAAAAACCTTTTTAAAGTTATACTTAATTTTAAACTTTTCATGCAATTAAAAATAAAAACTCCCCCAAATATATGTAATTACTTTATGTGCTGCAAAGTGTCAGTTTAATCAGGGCAAAAATAAAAATATAATCTAGGACTCTTCTGAAATCTAGCAATGTGCTCTTATCATGACAGTGCCTACATTATTATTTATTTTTTATATCTTTTATTACTCTTAGTGTAATCACTTAGAGTTGGAAATGACACATAAATGATGATGACAGGTATTTGTTGATTTCCTAGGAACTGTTTAGACTGTTGACAACACACTTGGCCAAAGTGGTACTGACAATAAACATGTTCTATGAGCTAAGTTCAATTACATTATTTTAAAATTAAAGTAATTAGGAAATTTGCAGATACTAATACATGAATATTAATATACACATGTGATCTGTAACTGTTTGTGACCATAAGTGTTTGTCATATAAACTGATGCTTTTTAAATATTTAACATATATTCTTTACATTATTCAATATCTTGAAGACTTACAAATAATTTAAAACTTTTAAGTCTTCTATATTATATCTGCAAAATATTTCAAAAGTTGGATCTCACAGAATATAGTTAAACTCAGTTACATTATTGAGGGTAAATTTTAGGTCAGTTGTAAGAAAATGAAGATAATAATAATTTTAAATAAGATTCAAGTAAAATATTACATTTTCTCAACCTTGCCGAGCAATCACACAATCAAGGACATGAATTGACTCTGATCTTTTTGATTCTCTGCAATTTGCCTCCTATATTTCTTTTGAAACTCTTCTTGCATAGATCAGTAACCTTTTTTTAAAATTCAAGAGAATTGACATGCAACAAAGACTTGTAAAAACCGCATGGAACTATACTTGATCACATTGAGGAAAATTAGGCAAGTGGAATAGCTATTTTATAGAAGTATATGTGATGATATGAAATACACTTCAAAATCTGTTAATGAAGCATTTTGAATAATGTGTTTTAATATGTATAATCTATATTATAATTTTTAAAATAATATTAAAATTTTAAGTGCTGGCTTAAATCCAGAACAGAGACAGAGAGAGAAGTAGAAATAGAATAATACTTAATTAAAATATCATTGGGAAAAAATTTTTAAATCATATTCTAAATTTTAGACAATGGTTATTTGTAAGGACTGGGTTTCAGGTGAATTTTCTTTTTCTTGCTATTTGTTCTTCTCTATTTTAAACTTTATACAATCACACACTACATGTAAAGAGGAGGTTAAAATAAATAAATATGATATAAAAGAAAAAATACTAATATCTTATTTACTTATTTGTTTATTTTTGGTGATGAAGCTTTGCCCTGAGCTGACATCTGTTGCCAAGCTTCCTCTTTTTGCTTGAGGAAGATCGTCACTGAGTTAGCATCTGTGCCAATCTTACTCTATTTTTTGTATGTGGGTTGCCACCATAGCATGGCTTGATCAGCAGTGTGTAGGTGTGTGCCCGAGATCTTAATTATTTATTTTCAAACTAAAGCAAACTCTAATTCTGTGAAAATTTTAAATTTAATATTCTAAGCTCTATGACAATTTTTTTTAGTATTTCATGTTTTTACTGTGTCAACATACTGATATTTAATAATAACAAAGAGCAGCCATCACTTTGTGGAAAGAAATCAGATATGAATGTCAATTAAACATTTTAAATAATCCACCTGAATTATTAGATGTTTCTTTTTTCATATATGTTCTCAAAATTACCTAATATTACATTGCAACAGACTAAAATTCATGAAAATTATTTTAACATAATATTTTAATATTGTCATTATTATATTCTAATTTCCAAAAATAGTATTTATTTTTAAAGAAAAAGAAACATATACATATACAAAATTAGCAGTTGAACTTTCCTGACTATGCAGATCACATTTAATGAGTTTCTCTCTCTCAGTCGTGGTCCCATGTGAAAATGCCTTTAGCATAACAAACCAAAAAACCATTCTGGATTGTATTTGAAATAGAGTATTGGTATTTATTACAGTGACTGTAGATGCTGGCTATTGTTTTATTTGTTTTAAACTGAGCTATTTTGAGAATGTCCTGGTGAGATCTGGAGAACTGGTAGTAATTTCATTGATCATATTAAATAGTCATATTGTATATAAGTTAACAACATGGTCATCTCCTAGTTGTAGAGACAATGTTTATGGAATTCACATCTTATATATTTTATCTGAATATACAGTATTTCAGCATTGTTTTTATTCAGCATTCTCTTGGTTCATCTTTACTGGGATAAAAGAAACAACGTTGTTTTCATTTAAATGTAGAATACTATTCTTTGAGATAAAAAGCTCTCTTGTGAGTTTAAGTCTATCATAATCTCAGCAGTGCCTAAAACTGTGAAGTATGTGCATCTTTTCTCCTGCACAATGAAACCTAAATGTATGATATTTAATACAATATGGTATAAAATAATATAAAAATTTCTTCTGGTATATTACACAATGAAAAAATTGATAAATTTAATAAGTACCATTGCAATATGTTTTGATTTGTAAGAATTTATTTTATACCAAGCCCTGACAATAATAATGCTACTTAACTTTTGATAAAAAATGTCTATTCTTATTTTTCATTCATTTTAAGTGAATACATTCTTCAGTGTTTTGGAGGCCTACAGCCATTTGGAGTGTATTCTCAGAGGGTTCAAAATATAACATTAGATTTCTGTTTCACTCTGATATTTTATTTTATGGCAGCTATAACAAATAACCTAAGGTGATTCTCTTCTGTGATGAGGGAATATTAATTCCCAGGAACAGACGTGAATTTCTCAGTTTTCCTGCCAGGTACAATTTGGAAAATACAGTTGCTATTTTTTTCACATTTTCACTTTTGCTCTCCTAAGCCCTGGCTACATAGCTAGCGATGAGATGCACCTTTGATAAAATTTTTGAATAAAACTGCTTAGAGGGCACTTTGAAATATTGTTTTAGTTTGTTTGCTTATTTGCTGTTGTGTTTAACTTCCAAACATCTTTTTTATTGACAAGATATTAGAGACTTAGATAAACATTTCCAAGAGTTATGGCCAACTACAAAGTTTTAGAGTAACTGCAAAGTTTAGAGTAAACAGACCACACAAAACTGCCCTCATTTTTGACACCAGTTGCAAGTTCAGGGAGTGGGATTTACAAAGCTTCCTTTGAGTTTGATAATTCTCTAGGACTCACAGAACTCACTTAAAGCTGTTATACTTATACTCGTGGTTACTGCTTATTACAAGGAAAGGATACAGATTAAAATCAGCCAAGGGAAGATGCGCGTAGAGCAAAGCTCAGGAAGGTACCCAACATGGAGCTTCCGTCGTCCTTTACTCGCGCCTTTGGGGTCTCCAGTTTTTATCCTGTCTCCATCACACACCTCCCTCATGGCTGAGCCTTAGATTCCAGCTGCTGATGGATGTCGGGTTAAAACTTTTATTCTCCAGTCTCTTCTGGACTCAGACCTGATACTATGTGTCTCAAAGCCCCCATCCTCAAACATATTGTTAGACTGTCAGCCAAAGCCCCAGGCAAACAAAGGCACCCCTGTCTGGAAGGATGTTCTAATACCCTAAGGGATCAATTCTCAGTATTTGAGGGCAAAGGCCAGCTCCATCTTTGGGTAAAGTTAATTCTTCACTATAATGAATAAAATAACTAGACCTGAAACAGACACATTTAATCCAGCAAAAGTATGATGTAATGGTTTTCCTTACCATCACTCCCAACTTGGTATTTCTAATAGTTTCTGTGGCTTAACTCACAATTAGAGTAGAACTCATATAATTCAGGGAACTGAATTGCCTATTATTGAGACCTTTCACTGTGGATTTAGACAGCCCTAGGTTTGCCTCTCAGCTCAGTTTTTAAGGGTGTAACATTTAAAAATCCAGAAAAGAAAGTGTTTTTCATCCCCTGTTTCCAGAATCAGTCCCTAAATTAAAGGGAAATTTTCTTGGGTGCATCCCTTAAATCTCACTTTATGAGGATACTTTTCTAGTTGTTTGTCCATAAGAAAGGTATAGGAGAGAGCAGAGGACAGAGCAAACTTGCTTCTCCAACTCTTTTCTTTCTATCTCCCCTTTTCCCCAAACAGAACCCCCTTCTTTTGTATTAACTAGAATCAATTAACTAGTGAATGAACCTCGTAGATTCCAATCATCCACACAAAACTCACAATTAATAAATGAAGGGCAAACAAGTTTGAGTATATAAAATAAAGGTATATCATCTCAAACAACAGAGAACTAAAAAACAAGAGACAAATGATCCTAAAAACCAAGGAAAAGATTAATATGAAATGTACACAAGACATACAGAAATGATAAAACACAAACAGATGCTCAGATTCACTAAGTAGAGAAATACAAATTGTAACAAGAAAAAGATGTATATTTTTTGCAAAATGGATTTCCAGGCACACACACTCTTGAATACAATAATTGGGGTTGATACAAAACCTCTTAATCTCAAGTTCCTGTGCCCAGTGCACAGCAAGCCAAACGCTGAGACACTGGTGCTTGGAGATGGAGACAGATTTATTCAAAATGGCCAAAAGGAGTAGGTGCGAGCCTTGTTTAGCTCAAATCTGCTTCCCCAAGAACAGAAAGCAGGGAGTTTTATATAGCTAAGGGGCTTGGCAGGAGGAGCTTCAAAGAAACAAAGGGGTCACTCCAGATAAGCCTCTGGGCAATGACTTCTGGGCTTCAACAGCTGCTGAGGGCCAGCCATCTGGTGATCACAACCTCCCTGAAAGCATTCTCTTTCTTCTGCAAAACAAGCTCACAAATCCTCTGGACCCCTGAGTCACCCCTCAAGTAGAACAGGAAAACAGCAAATTGGTTTAATATCTACAGTAACCCTTGGGTACCCAGCTTCAGGGTGAGATCAAGGATCATGTTTATGTTGTCTTCTGGTGAATCCCAGAGGATCAACATGTTAGCTTGCATATAGTTGACAATCACTGAGTATTCATTAATGAATGACTGGATTTCAGAGTATAAATCTGGAATGGATAATTTTTGTTTTTTCTGGTTAAAACAAATCCATAAGCTAAGCTTTGATCTTTAATTGAATGGAATGTAGTATTGACATTTTTTATGAAATTTGAAGAGCTCACCCTGAACATATTGCTGAACGTATGTCCAGCCCAGCCCTATTTGGAGGAAGCAGATTGTAGCAAATGCCCAAATATTAACGTAATTGAGCCACCACAGCAGTGAAACTACTCTCAAATCTTCCCATAATAACTAACTGCTTGCATCATGTATCTAGTTATGCATTTATATACATACATATCAATTTAGTACCTATTTGTGATCCTCGTTATAACATGATAAAATTCATAGTATAAGGTTGGTTATACAAATATGAAAAAATGAAAAAAACTTTCTAAAAAACATTGAGTGATATAGTCAAGGTTAGAAAAAATTAGTAAATAATGGAGCTGAAAGTGTAATTCTGTCTTAACGACTCTCATCCCATTACTCTTCTTCCTCAGTACTAGAAAAGTTCTCGTTCTAATTAGACTCTAGAAAATCCCATTTATTCTAAATGTTTTTCATCTAGTACTTTTTAAACACTAATTTCATACCTAATATATAAAATGGAAAAGGTTTTCCCTTTCTCCTCCCAGGTTTTGTAGTTTACTAGATTATATTGCTTTTGTAGATTACCTCATTTGCAGCGTTGTATCTCTTTCAGAGTAGCAGCCATGGGTGTCTTACACCCCTTCCTAGCACTGCCATGCTCTTTTTTCTTTTTGTAGACTTTATTCTTTAGAGCGGTTTTAGGTTCACAATAAAATTAAGTAGAAAGTACGAAGATTTCTCATACACACTTGATCCCACACATATACAGCCTCCCTCACTATCAATATTCTGCCCCAGATTGGTACGTTTGTTGCAATCGATGAACCTATATTGACACATCATTATTACTCGAAGTCCACAGTTTACGTTAGGGTTCACTCTTAGTGCTGTACATTCTACAGGTTTAGACAAACATGTAACAACATGGTATCCACCATTATAGTATCATACAGAGTCATTTCAATGCCCTAAAAATTGTCTGTGCCCCACCTATTCACCCCTCCCCTCCCAAGCCCGGCAACCAGCGATCTTTTTCCTGCCTTTTCCTGAACATCATATTGTTGGAATCGTACAGTATGCAGCCTTTTCAGATTGGCTTCTTTCACTTTGTAATATGCATTTAAGTTTCCTCCATGTCTTTTCATAGCTTGATACCTCATTTCTTTTTAGCGCTGAATAATATTCGAACCATGCTTTTTTGGATAATTGTTCTTTTAATCTCAGCAGGGCTTTCTAGTCTTTATGCTTTCACAGCATACACTAAAAATTAATTTTAACCAAAAAGAAAATAATAACTGGTAGGGAATTGTCCTATTTCGGTTTTAAAATAGAATGGACTTACACTTTGAAAGATGTTATTTATTTAAGCTTAAGTCAAATAGCTAAACCAACTTGCTAAACCAACTTAGCTTATACTTGGTTTAAATATTACTATTGTCTTGAGAATGTTATATTCTCCTAAGTTCCACTCACTGTCTTACTAATAATTTGAATTTGAGATTTCCCCAAAACTACAGTTCTAACAAGTGTGATGGTCATCTTTGCTTCTCCCTACACAGAAAGGCTTAAAAAGATCAAATAGTCTTGATTTATAAGGAGGTAAATGTGGGTGCTTATTTCTGTATGTTACTCGCTTATTACTAACTTGCCAAATACTTTATCATCTTCATCATTATTCTTATTACTATTTCTATAATTTTTATAATCATTATCATTATTTTGTTACTTCTCTTGTAAAGTCTATCGAACATACAAGATAGTATATATTATTTTACACTTTAATCATTAGAATCATAAAATACAATCTCCCCAAATAATACTTTAGAGGAACATAAGTGGTTGATCTATTTTATTTTTTTTAATAATAACATACATTCCATTTTAAATTTTTGACCCAGAATAGTAAATATTGATAAATACTTTCTGCTGATTATTCCTAAAGAATAAACAATATTTTTCTGGATAAAATTTCATTGAGAACACATGATTTCATTATACTTACTATTAAAAAGAAAAGTTAGAAATTTTAAAAAACTGAGCATTATTCTTTTGGTCCTATTTACTTAATTTCATTTGCAGGTGTTATGAAATAAACATATTCTATTAATATAAATATTTGAATTGTGTTATTTGATTAGGTTAAGTCAAGAAAATATATGATATTGAAATATTTCTATAGTCATACAATCACCAGGGAAAATGAGATAATTATTAAGAAATTATCAAACCACCTCTTTTAAAAGAAATGTATTCTAGTTTCAACTTTCAAAAATAAAGTTAGCTCCTACTATTTAACTTCTCTGTAGAACTCAGGTTGCAAAATGCAAAAGTGTTACATGTTCATGGAAAAATAGAAAATGATTCTGTTTTTCCCTCAAGGCTAGGCAAAAAGTCATTGAATATATTTATTTCTACAATGTAGTTATGTTGACAATAATATAGATTGCTTTATATTATACCAACATTGTTTTTCACAATTCAAGATGTTCAAGGTCAATTCAGTCTCTACTAATTTTATATACTTTGAACAACTCTCTTTCTCTCTATCTCTCTCTGTCCTACCCCTTCTCCTCCTCCCTCCCTCCATCGCTCCCTCTCTCTGTCTCTCTGTCTCTCTCCCTGAATTGCACTCCATCTGTGTATTCAGATACACACATGTACCAAGTAATATTTTAAAATACTCATTTTAAAGTCATTCAAATGTGAATAAAAAATTGTTGCATGGTTATAAATTTATAAGACTTGTACAGGCACAAACTTGGGTTGAGCCAATATGGCTATTGACAACTTAAGGCTATGTGTAACTTCATAGGCAAAACAATAGTCATAAAACTATTAGATAACTTCTATTAAGTAAACATGGTCATAATGAAGAATAGTGTTTTGAAAAGTGAGTTTATTAAAAAAAGAAACAAAAACTATGATCATACGCAGTTCCTAAAAGCAAACTTATGAAAGTCAAAACACGAAATGTAATGCTTTTTATCAATATGAGGCCAACATTAAAGTGATCTCTTATCCATTCTCTGATAGGACCTAGTGGACTCAAAGAAAAAAATGATGTTTATATAAACTTATAATTTTTTGGGAATATATCATTGATAATTACATTAACAAACTTACTACTGAAATAAAGTTCAATGCATATCTTTTACAATTACGTATATCTCATATGTGAAAAATTCATGTAGTTCAATTTCTGTGGGTTTTTTAAAAATAGTAAGAATAGAAAATATCACATTTTTTTCCCTCTAGTAAGCAGTTTTTCTCTACAGCTAGGATACAGAAAACAAAACCCTACATTATTGCTGGCTGGAATGTCATATAGATCCATTTCTAAATCATATGTGATATAGGTTGCTAAGGCTTTCTTAAGCAAAGGAATTATTCACCCACACTTCAAAGAGAAAAATATACTAATTAGACAGGTTTTTTGCTTTGTTTTTTGAGTATAGCTTTTAACTGCTTTAACATCTGCCTGTTGTTAGAGTCTTACACTAGAATATGCTCAGAATGATTAAGGGCATGGATCCAGGTAGAGCAAGAAAGCTTTGTTCCCTCTATCTACTCTTATTATTCTAGAATGAATAGTTTATATATACAAGTAAATTATCCTTAGTATTCATCTTTGTCACTTTCTCCTTTTCTTTCTGTCAGTCTTTATCTATTTCTATCACTCTCTATGCAATGTGAGTCTCAGATTGGGTATTCACTGCAACTGTTGATCACCAGTGCCTGATCTGAAAATCAAATACAAAAGAGAGAATTTAAGAAGGAGATTCTAAATATCTATTCAGAGAATCTTTCCTATGCTTAAGATTTTACTCTTAGTGGTGTTAACATTTCAATATAAAATCAATCTGCAGGATTGTACATTTAGCATGGCATGTAACTGACAGGCCTGATACAACCTTTCTCACCATCCCAAAAAAGAAAACATAATTCAAAGAAAAATATAAAATTTCCATATGGTGTCTTTGAAAAGAACTAGTAAACAATCAATTCCCAGTATCTGGGAGATATTTTCACTAACTGTAATATTGAAAAGAATTGCACTGAAAATAAGCAATTGAAAACTTCTATGCTATGCCAAAGAAAACTAAAATAGTTACCCAACACGAATTAAGTGAAATATTCATTCTTTTTTCTTTATTACCCCAAATCCCAGCCTTGGATTCCATCTACGACTTTAATCGAAAAAACTCTGAACTCTTAACTATGAACTCTGAAAACAATTTGTCCACGGGACTTTTAAGGTGTAATAATTAAATTCCTAGATCTAACCAACTTGATCGGATGGGGGAGACATCAAAGGTTACATTACAAAGTGATATATATTGTGGTTTTCAAAAGTTTAAAGTGTTTAAGCAAGCCAGGATGATTTAAAGCAGGCATACTTTCTTTGTTCTATATATGATGTGCTTTTTAATGAGACAGGCAGTGGAGCTAGGATTAAATTTTGTCTCACATTGGCAAATCTACATAAACTAGATATTTGCCAGATGTTGAGAAATAAAAGCTGTACATATCGGCCTGCTTTTATGTGAACATCTGAAAAGATTATTCCACTAGCACAAATGTGGATAACAAATGGGTCCATAGCAACATAGACATCCTATATGATGATACGTGATCTTTCAAGGTTGAGTGCTCCTTGTTCTGTGATAAGTAAAGGAGAAAATAAATCACCCACACATAAATAGTATTCGGAAAGCAGAAAAATAAGAGACTGTAGAGATTTCCCTGAAGAGTTAGAAGAAAAATAGGTGTATGAACCACAGAAAATTGAATATGTTTTATAATTGTGTGACATTATTCTGTGAAAGAAAAGAATAGGAGAAGATATAAATAGAAAAACTGAGATTAAAAGCGTGAATGAAAAACCAAGAGAATGATAATTAAGGGAATTAGGTCTACTATGCTACTTGACACATTCAAAGTGACCAAATAGTAATGGATTGATTATTGTCCAAAATAATGGAACAAGGAGTGCCACAAAAATGTTTGAAAAGACCTTCCCCCCAAAGAAGAAATAATACCAGAATTAAACGCTACATTGGAGGCAAAAAGAACAGAATTTTAACAGTAGAAAGTATAATTAATATAATGGTAGAAAACTGGAAATTACTGCAAGAATGCAGGTGGAAACAACAATAGTATAAAATAATAAGATAAAGGATAATAGGCATAAAGATAGGAGTTGGTAATTTAACATGAAAATAAAAGGAATTCTAAAGAAAAACATAAAATATTGGAACAGAAATAAGCATCAAATATTTCCAGAGCTTAAGAAATACTTGAAGATGCAGAACAAAAATCCTTAACACAAGAAAAAATTAATAAAATTGTGCACACCCTTAAACACATTATCTCATATTTTAAAACAGAAAAAAAATAAGAGACTATTGTGAAAGGTTTCCTCTACCCTATTCTTTTTTCTACTTGGTTATCACTGCTGTATAAAAGCACTATAAATATTGTCTGTACATTTTATTCAGTAATAGTATTAAATTGTATGATGTCTGCTAAAGATTTTATAAGTACTAAAAAATAAATATAACCCAAGTTGTGCCAGACCTTAATGTATAAAATTGCAGAGTATTATTAAAAAACAAAAAGCATGTCTAGGGAGAATCAAAATTGTAAAGATGTCCTTTATCTTGTAGTTAATCTATAAAACTAGTGCCAATCTCATCAACACATCAATGAGATATTTTTATAGAACTTGAAAAAATGATTCCAAAATTCATATGGAAGACCAGGCAATTTTAAGAAGACAGAAATAAAACATATCTAACCAAGGAGACAAAATTGTTATAGAACTGAGAATATAATTTTGACAAAGGTATAAACTATAAGTCAATGAGACAGAGAATAGGTCAGATATAGACACAAAAGTACATATAGTTATTTGCCATATGTCACATAAGATATATGTGATATAAGAGACATTACACATCAGTAAATTGTGTGTGGACACTGAATATCTGTCACATATAAATACATATACACATATATATAAACACACACAAATATATCACATATATATATAAATACACAATTTGATCCCTACCTCACATCACATAGTAAAAAAATTCCAGATGGATTAGCATATAAATAAGAAAAATAAAATTTTAAATTATTAGATAAAAATATAGAAGAATAACTCAGTGATCTCACCCTAAGAAAAGATTTATGAAATAATTCATAAATAGCAGAAAACTTAGAGAAAAATATTCATTTATTCATTCATTCAACAAATATTAAGCAACTCCCATGTTCCAGAAATTCTTCCAGATGCTAAGAGTGCAGCAGCTAATGCAAAATTTCCTGCATCCATAATGCTTAAATTTTTTTTTTTTTTTGTGAGGAAGATCAGCCTTGAGCTAACATCTGTGCTAATCCTCCTCTTTTTACTGAGGAAGACCAGCTCTGAGCTAACATCTATTGCCAATCCTTCTCCTTTTTTTCCCCCAAAGCCCCAGTAGATAGTTGTATGTCATAGCTGCACATCCTTCTAGTTGCTGTATGTGGGATGTGGCCTCAGCATGGCCGGTGAAGCGGTGCGTCGGTGCACGCCCGGGATCTGAACCCGGGCCGCCAGCAGTGGAGCGTGGGTACTTAACCGCTAAGCCACGGGGTCGGCCCCCCATAATGCTTAAATTTTTGTGGTTAATTATTTTAACTGCATCTAAAAGGACATACGAATGCAGAATAACAGAAGACAGTTGAAGTATCACATAGAGAATTAGTATATTCAATTTAATTTTTTAAAATACAAAGCAAAAAAACAAATACAAAGGATGGCAGGATATTCACCATTAGCTTCTTTGCATCCATTTTTCATCTTTCTCTCCCATTTTCCATATCCCGGGACACTGACCTTTGTAGATTGCATCAGATGCTCCCTTGCTTTCTAGCTTCACATTTGGGTGTGGCCAATAGGATCCCTCAGTAGGAGATTGGAAAGTATGAGAAGAGGCGGGCAAGGGATTTATTTTCCTGTCTACCTGCCTGCTTGGATACCTTTTGTTAATTGCATCCCTCTACAAAAGGCATATTGTCTGTAAGGCCGATCTCCTACAACTCCTCTTTCCATGTTCTAGAAATCACTTTCTTTATCAGATCTGCAAGTATTAACCAGTCCCTGATGTTGTTAGCCCCAGGATGCGTGCGTCAAAACTTCTTGTTGATTTGACTCAACACTGCCCACGTCTTTGTAAAGTGGTCCTTCCTTAAAGTCTTCAGTTATCTCATTTGAGTACACCATCTGTTCTCTGTTAGAACCCTGATTGATGTAATTGACAATAAAAATGAACAGGAAATTCACAGAAACATAAATCTAAATTGTCAATATACTTCTACAAAATCAAATTAAACTCAGAAGGAATCAGAGAAACACAACACAAACCAACCCATATTTGGCATTTCCCACCCACTGGAAAGGCAACAATTTGAAAAGTCTGAAAATATCAAGTGCTGGCAAAGATGTGGGAATGCTTGCTGGCAAGGGTATAAAATATATAGTCACTTTCAGAGAGCAATTTGGACGTACATAGCCAAGTTTTATATATATACATACACGTATACACACACACATATATATACATGTATATATACATATATACACACATATATACATATATATATACACACACATATATTCTATATGTAAATATGTATACTTTATATATATGTAATTTATATGTATAAATATAAGTGTGTATATACAATTAGGTATATTTCCTAGAGAAATTACACTTATGTACAGAACATTTATTACAGAAAACTACATTTAAAAAATATTGATTCATCAGTGGGGAAATGGCAATATAAATTTTATTTTTATGAAACAGAATACTTTAAGCAGTAAAAGTATTTCAGGTTTCTAAGATAAAAAATAAATACTCCATTAAAAAAAGACAAATAATTTTAAGAGTTTAAAACATCATGATTAGTGGGTATAACAAGGGCAGCACCACTGGCGGCAGAATTTAGAGACAGAAAGAACCTGTGTCTTTGATTACTTTGTTCAGCTATGGTTAGCTAAGCCTAGAGCCTGTTTGTACCTCTGGACTTCAGAGTTATATGATCCAAAGCAATCTGTTTGTTGCTTATATCAATTTCATTTAAATATTTGATAAGTTTACATCTATAAATATTTCAACACAAATTAAAATAAACCAATATTTATAGTAATCAAATAAAAAATAAAAATAGCATTATTCATAAATTATTTATTTATAATGAATAAAATTTTAAAACTAAAATATTTTAACTAAAATAAACCAAAAATTTTAAAACATAATAGTTTTTGTAGCAAGTTGTTGGCTTGGGAAACTTTATACGTTAGAGTAACACCTGATGTTTGTTCCATTCCTTCAGTATTGTCTTGGCTAGCTTTAGCTAGGTTTGGCCTTTCATTTCCCTTGCAAATATGGAATTAATTTGCCAGTCTCCAGAAAAATCCTTGTGAGAATGTCCAATAGGATTGAATTAGATTTATACATATATAATATTGGAAGAACTGACATCTTTACAGTAGTGAGTCTTATAATGTCATAACTTGCTTTATCCATCTTTCGTTTAGATTTTCTGTAATTTCTCTCAAAATAGTTTCTTATTTTTCTGTAATGAGATCTTGATACATCTTTTGTTAAAGGTATTCATATGTGCTTACTGTTTTTGACGTTCTTTATATTGCATCATTTGAAAAATACATTTTCTAATTTTGCTACTTACATATGAAAATACACTTCACTTTATGTATGGACCTTGCATCTAATAGCCTTCTAATATTCACATAGTAATTCTAACATTTTATCTGTACTTTTAAAATATTCTATATACATAACCAACTCATTTGTAAATAATGAGATTTTTCATCCTATGCAATATACACAAATGTATGTTCTTGCCTTATTTCATCGCCTAAGATCTCCAGAATAATATTAAGCAAAAGTGCAATAGTAGGATTTCAACATTTACCCATTTAGTGTTGGCTGAGTTTAATTGGAGATACACTATGTTAAATTAAAGAGGCTGCCTTCTATTCTTGCAATGCTTTTTTCTTTAACTTATGAATACATATTGAATTTTACTGCATTATTTTTCTGTGTCAGAATCATATGACTTTTCTCATTTGCTAATCATATTGATTTTAAATATTTTGCTTGCTAATTTTTTATTTATGTATCATTATTATTTATTTTCATCTCAATTATTTTTTCCTTTTATTTTCTTTGGGCTTGTATATGTTTATTTTTTTCAACTTTCTGCTTAGAGGATTGATTCTCAGATTTTCTCTAATATATATAACTAAGACTGTAAATTCCCTCTAAGTAGACTGTTGACTTAATTAAATTTTTATTTTGTGGCATTTTTATTATCATTCAGTTAAAAATACTTTCTTATTGACTTTATTATTTCTCTTGTGATTCGTAGTTTAAGAAATGCATCGCATAATTTCAAAATAGAGATGAATTTTTTTACCTTTCTTTGTTTTTGAATTCTAACCCCTAAAATATACAATAAATGATTGAACTTAGTCGAAATTGATTTATAAGACTTGCTTTATGGGCCAACAATTGACTGATTATGGAAAATGTCCCCTGTGCCTTTGAAAATAAACAGCAAGAAATTCAGTTCGTTTTTTACTTATTTGTCATAAATTCCATATAATTACTGAAGTGTATTGCATGCTTTTTCTATCATTTGCTGAAAGAGATTAGCATTTCACAGTATTTTTGGCTTTGTCTATTTCTCCTTTAAGTTCCTCAGATTTTACTTTTCATAGTTTATCTATATTATCAACTGCATGCAAATTTGGAAATTGTTATGGTTTGTTTCACTCATCCTTTTAATCATTATACCATATCTCTCTTTGTCTGAAGTAGTTTTTATCATTAGAGCTTAATTAATATATTAACACTATAGAATGCAAGTTTTATTTTTATAAGTGTTTTTATTCTTTTTTTCATTTTAAAATTTCTGTATCCACTTAACTTGTTCCTTGAAATCAATATATAGTGGTTTTTATCCAATTTTTTATTGTTATCTTTCAATTGGAGTATTTAGTCTACATAGCTATATCTATACCTATACCTACATATATATAATACATTTTGTGGATATGTATACATAATATATTTAATGTATAAAGTATATAGACATATATTCTTTTGTCTCTTTTTTCCATCTTTCCCTTGGATTCATTATTTTTATAACTTATTTTATACTCCTCACTATTAACTTTTTAACTATACATTATTTTACCATTATATAAATGTTTACCCTAGAAATTTCAACAGGCTTTCCTGATTTATTAAAATATTATATAAAATGGTACTTCTCCACTTCCCAGGCAATTCTTGGGTTAATTAGAACACTTACAATTTATTTATCCCTTCCCAAAATATGTTGTTCTTTTGTGTATTCATTTCATATATAATTTACCCTCTCAATTTATCATCTTTGGATACAGTCAATAATCAGTTAGATATGCCACCATATTTACCATTGTCTTCATTTTACCTTTTATCATCATTTCTTCTAGTATCGTAAACCTTCTAAATGGAATAATTTTTGCCTGAAAAAGAGATTTTAACTGTTGTTGAATAAATTCTCACTGTTTTACTTTGACTGGAAATGTCTTCATTTTTGAAGTACATTTTGACTGGATGTTGACTCTAGATTAGCAGTTATTTCCTTAAAGTATTTTCAATATACTATCTCATTTTGTGCTGGCTTCCATTTTTCCATTGACAAATTAGCTACTATTTTTATTTTTATTCCTTTAAATATCGTGTCTTTTTTTCCTCTAGCTGATTTCAAGATTTCTCATCTCTTCTTGAGTTTTAAAGGCTACTATAATATGACTTGGTGTCATTATATGTGTGTGTCCACGTGTGTGTGGGTGTGTGAGTGTGATTTAACGGTGCTAAATTTTATAGTGGTTCTTAAAATAATGACTTAATGCTTTTCATCAGTTTTGAAAATTTCTTGTTTGTTATCTCTTCAAATTTACTTCTGCCTACATTCTCTCTCTCCTCTTCTTTGGGGAATCTAATTGCATGAATATTAGACTTTTAAGATATTTTGTAGTTTTTATTTCATCTTCTATATTTCCCACCACTTTGTCTTTCTAAACTCCAGTGTGGGTATATTCTTTAATACAGTTTACTAATTCTCTCTCTCTAGCTGTATTTAATCTGGTGTTAAATCTGTCAATTAAGTGATTAATATCAGATTTTCTTTTCAATTTTGTAATTTATATTAGATTCATTTTAACAGTTTCCAGTTATTTACCAAAAAATTTCCATCTTCTCACATAATTACTGAAATATTTAATTGTGTTTATTTAGAAGTCATAATCTGACAATTCCATTAGCTTTATCTCCTGTATCTTTGTATAGTCTATTTTGTCTATTGATTTTTGGAGAGGTATTGTCTTCCTTTGTGCCTTGTTAGATTTGATTGTGTTCCAGATATTTTGTTTTCTGTGACACAGTAGTTTTCTGAAGATTTGAAATATATTATTTTTACATATTTGTTGAGTGTTTCTGATTATTCTTAAAAAGGTTATTCTGTAGATGTGTCTATAAAGCAGGACATTGTTCAGATATGTACAATTTTTATATTTAAAGCACAATGAAATTGTCACTGCTTTGAGATACTTGAGCTTTCTTAATCTTTAAAGGAGTGTAATGATAAAAAAAAGTCAGACTATCATAATACATATGGTGTTCTGTGAGTATTAGTGAGTATTAATTAGTGAGTTGCAGTAAAAGGGAGCGTGGTAGAAGAGAATGTTTGAAAATATTTGGATAAGAAAATTCAAATAGACTTTTATCACTAGTTTCTCTGAGATATTAACATGGGAATGAGTATTATGTCTCCAAGGAAAGCATAAGTTACCAATTATTATTAACATATTTGGTAACATAAAAATTTATATTAAAAGAACAGCTTACAGGATAAAGTTCCATGCCATAAACTGTTGGTTATGAGACTACATGAACTTGAGATAACATCCATCTTTTCTATTATGCGAACTGGAATGATTAAATTTGAGATCAATTAAGGGGGCTTTTTAGCAACTGTCTTCAAGTGTATGACTAGTTTTTCAAAGGAAGATACTGACCATCTGTTCTCCTGCGCCTCTGAGAATAAAACAAAAGCCTGTGAAACTGATGCTTGAGAAAGGGAGATTCAGGTTAGATGTAAGAAACAACTTATTGACATTAAGTGTTGTTACACACAAAAATGCACTACCAAGGGAATTTATATAATGTCTTTCTCTGAACATCCGTAAGAATAAGCAAGACAACCATCTGTTTTAGTGGCTCAGTTTGTATCCGTGCCTGAAAGCAGAGCGCTGGATTATAAAGCCTCTGGAGATACCTTCCATTTTATAAAGTTATATACAACATGGAAATGGCAGAGAGAAAAACTACAACGTAAAGGGAGTGCTCTGATTAAAGGATATACTGTAAGAAGAACCCTGGCATCTAAAAAAAAAAAAGAGGACATTTTAATAAAGTTTTAAGTAAAAAGAGTTTTATGTTAATAGACAATGCAAAAATATTAAATTTTTATTTTGTATTCTCTAGACTTGTAGCATTTTAATCTCTTTTTATGTTGATTATTTTGTTTTATTTGAAGCTGTTGATATTCAGTCTCCTAGGTTTTACAGTTTTGTTTTATTCTAAATAAACTTCATTAAAGTATAATTGATATGCAATAAAATGCCTATATTTTAAGTCTGTCATTCAGAGATTTTCAACATATACTCGTTTAACTACCACCCAAAACAAAATAGACATCATTTTTATCACCCCAGGAAGTTCTTTTCATGCAGCCCTATGATCAGTCACCAATCTCCAGGCAACCACCATTCTGAATTAGGTCACGATTTCTTCATTTTGCCTGTTCTAAAAACTTTGCATAGATGTTTCTTATATATTCACGTTATATGTTATATTCAGAATATTATATATTCATATATGTATTATTTGTTATTCCATTTGCTCAACATAATAGTTTGAAATTTATCCATTTATTTGTATCAGAAGTTTTTCTTTTTTATTGCTGAGCACTATTGCATTGTTTGACTAAAATACACTGATTATCCATTCACCTATATCAAGGGCATTTGGGTTGTTTTCAATCTTTGTCTATTATGAGTAAATTAACTCTAAATATTACTATTGCACAAAGATTTTTTGAGTAAGTATGTTTTCGTTTTACTTCCGTAGATATCTAGTAGTGAAATTTCTGGGTTATAAAGTAACTATTAGTTTAACTTTATATGTAAATGTTACACAATTTACCAAGTGGTTTTCCATCTTACATTTTCACCTACAGTATAGAAGAGCCCCAGTTGTTCTGCATCCTTGTCAGCATTTGCTATTTTCAGTCTCTTCAATTTTAGCTGTTCTAGAGTGGTAGGAATTTCTCCATTAACTACTGATTTTGAACACCTCTTCACATCCTTATTGGACATTTGTTAAGTATACTTTTCTGAAGTGGTTGTTCAATTAATTTGCACATTATTTGTCTTTTTATCATTCAGTTGTAAGAGTTTTATATGTATTGGTTTATATATATATGTAAGAGTTTTTTATATATTGTCAGATACAAATAATGGGGTACTCTTTCCCACTCTGCATTCCCTTCTCATTTTCTTATCAGTGTCTTTTGTTGAGAAGTTTTAAATTTTGGTTAAGTCTAATTAATCATTTTTAAAATTTTATTAATAATGATTTTTATGTCCAAAGATCATCATTAGTTACACACAACAACATGGAAGACTATTAAAAACGTTATAATAAAATCCCTAAGTAGGATTTTGGACTGGTCTGTTTTGTCCTTCAGTTCTGATCCCTGCTTGCTTCCTATATTTTGAAGACCTACTATTAAGTACGTGTGTAATTTAGATTGTTTACATTTTTTCATTATGAAATGTTCCACTATGTCTCTGTGATGCTCTTTGCACTGAGGTGTTTTTTAAATATATATATTAATATAGCCTGACCAGCTGCCTTGAGCTTACTAATCACAGAATAAATTTTTCTTTTCTTTTACTTTCAAGTGTGAATCTTGTACACAGCATATACTTAGATGTCACATTTGCATCCAGCCTGACCACTTCTGCCTTTGATGTGATTATTCCCTTTTATTTAATAAAATTATTGAAAAACTTAGATTTATGTCTATCGTATTGCTATTTATTTTTTTCATGTATTTTTGTTCCTCTGTTCTTTCTTAACTCCTTTTTTTTGAGTTATCTGAATGTTACCTTCCACATTTTCTGTTATTTTTTTTATATATTTCACATTGTATATACAATTAACTCCAGTTGTATATCAGAGAAAGAGAGAAGGAAAAAAAAAAAGATAGACATAGGAATTGGGTAAAGGAAGGAGAAAAATCAGCCTTTAGTGTGATATTTTGTTAATGTGACAATGTGGCTAGATGCTGGGCTATGTTTAATCTTTACTGTAGCCATAGCTGCCAGAGGCTTTAGCTTCTCTATGTACTTGTCGTTGTTTGCCTTCGTCCTTTCTTCTATTGTCTTTGGGTCGCTCTAACAACACCTTCTTTAATAGATGTGGTGGTAAGGTGTGGTGGAGGGTAAACATTCTAGAAACTTATGATTAAATATCAGTCTTCTGGTGGGTCTGAGACCTTGAGCTGTAATATTAAGAGGTGATTCTTAGCATTATTATTTCTAAATTCAGGTGAGACAGGAAGGCAAGAGGGGGCTGGAGTCTGCAAATGACCCTCCCACCAGATGGATAAGGCTCTGGGCTAGTAGTTTCCCTGGGAAAGTAGGGCTTTGCCACGGAGAATAATCTGCTGATCTAGGTGTATGTCAAAATGGTTTCCACCCCCCACCCCACATGACCAGAAACTTGAGGGATTTTTCTCTGATCTTTCTGGTGAGTACCTGTTGGGGTACCTGGAGGTAAAACCCACAAAAGTGTGGGGTTGTTCCTAAGACTGGGCTGATAGGAGTTTTTCCCCTCTCAAGTTAATCCACACAGCCTCCAGCAATTCATCCAGTAGGAATACATAAGTGTTCCTAGTAGTTTATGGGTCCAGTGGCTTCTGCTTCAAGTAAACTGATCCTGACTATGATTCTCCAAATTACCACTTAACGGTTTGCCTGTGACCTCAATTCTCTGAAGAAGCTAAGAAAAGTCGTTGATATTCAGTTTTTCTGCCTCCTTTCTTGTGGTAAGGACAGGAGTGACAACTTTCCAAGCTCTTGACATGTTGGAGCAGAAGCAGGAGATGAGTGAGATCATTTTGCGTAGCTGTGTTCACTTTCTAGTCTGACCCACGTACTCTGGTTCCTGAACAAATTTGTCTAAAGAGGATTACTTCATAAAGAGGTTATTTTTGCATTTGAGGTTCTTCCACCTCTTCCACCTAAATCTGATACACCAGCTCTTAGGTTTGTCAAATGTTTGGCTGGATTTTTCTCACCTGAGCAAAGACTGTCCTCTGGCTAGCTTCCTCCTGTGCCTAGTGTGTGCTCCCTCTGCCCTTGGCTCTCAGGACGAAAGTGTTCCTTGTAGCTAAAAAGCGCTTATGTGACTCTAAAATTTAGTTCTTTTTTTGTGTGTGTGATGACGACCAGCCCTGAGCTAACATCCGATGCCAATCCTCCTCTTTTTTTTGCTGAGAAAGATGGGCCCTGGGCTGACATCCGTGCCCATCTTCGTCTGCTTTATATGGGACGCCGCCACAGCATGCCTTGACGAGCAGTGCGTTGGTGCGTGCCCAGGATCCGAACCTGCAAACCCCAGGCCACCACAGGGGAGTGCACACACTTAACGGCTGTACCACCAGGCTGGCCTCTAAAATTTAGTTCTTTTAGATATCATTGTGTCAAACATTTCTCAACAGCTTTAAAGAAATCTATTTTTTAATCTTGTAATTATCTATTGTTTTATTAGGAGCAACAGTCTTTCATTACCTTCTACATTCTAACTAGAAGGGGAACTCAGTTTTATTTTTTTGTTAAGACCACTTTGCTGGTTTTTATTGATGTTTCACTCTTTTTTATGATTATTTTATGTTCTATTAGCTGATTTTGTGTATTTTCTTATTAAATAAGTTGTGATCAATCACCTACCTTAAAGACAATGCAAACGAATGCAAGTGACAGAAAAGTTAACTGCAATTAATAAACAATAATACAAACAAACGAACAAACCCTAGGTCTAGTGTTTTAGCAATACTTTTTCTGCTCAGAAAAGGCTTGGTTGAGTTATTCTATGTTATTTAGAATTTGGCCTAAAATTCTAATTTCTCTAATTTGAGTAATTCCCCTTTTTTTCTCATTTAAGTGCATTAGAAAGCAAAACACGTGAACTAGTAGATTATGTTATAGTAAACATTTAAATCTCTGTAAGTACTGTCTATAGACATATTCTCATTTACATGCACACTGTGCACATACCTTTCAAAAATCTATTCTTTATAATACTCTCCCATAGATTATTATACATCCATGCTTGAGGTAATCAATTTATCCAAATTGACCTCTATCTTTCCACCTTGACCCTCTTGTTTTGGTCACCAAGAGGTAGGAATGTTGTACAGTTAAGTAATTGCTGATAGTTCTCTAATGTTGAAACTTCAGCTTCTCTTATGTGAAAGATACGTTCCCATTGCCTCTTCTTTTTCTTTCTGAATTGCTGTTGAGAAAGAAATTATTTAATAGTTTTGAGAGGTGATATCATATGTACTATCAGTGACAATACTGGAGATATTATGCAACTATTTGAATATTCACTAAATAAATATTTTGGATCCACTATTTACAAATTATGAAGACTATAGGCAGTTTCTACTCTGATGAAGGTTAGACTCGTTGAGGAGAGAAAAAGAAATATTAAAAGAAATTTTGATAGGAGCTATGATATGGGAATACAGAGTACTAAATAGAAACTTCACCTAATTTATTTTGTGGTCATTGTAGCTTCCCAGGGCTGCTGTAATGAAGTACCACAATCTGGATGGCTTAAAACAACAGAAATTTTGTTTCAATAGTTCTGCAGGCTAGAAGTCTAAAATCAATGTGTCACTAATACTATGCTCCCTCTGAGGCCTATAGGGGAATTCTTCCTTATCTTTTCCTAGCTTCTGGTAGATTTGTCAACAATCTTTGGCGCTCCTTGGCTTATAGATGCATCACTCCATTTCTCCATCTTCATATGGCATCCTCTTTGTGTGTGTGTCTTCATGTGACTGTCTTCTTATAAGTACACCAATCATATTGGTTAGGGGCCCACCCTGTTCCAGCATTAGCTCTTCTTAACTAGTAATACCTGCAATGTCCCTATTTTCAAATAAGGTCACATTCTGAGGTACTGGGGATTAGGACTTCAGCATTTTTTTAAGGGGAAATAATTCAACTCATAGCAAGTTATTTTGAATATTTCAGTTCCATAATCAATAAAAATAATGAGCCACCATAAACCACTATGAGTAATATATTGAATTGTTTTTTAAAACAATGGCTACAAAAATTGATATTTACTGAACACATGCTAATTTTTGGTACCAGCCCTACTTACCTCATTAGGCTACAAAGAACCAAATTAGATAGTATGTATGAAAGGGCTTTACAAACAAAGAAGTTCAAAAAAAAAAAAAAAAGAAAATTCTTATCATTACAGCTATTAAGAATAGATACCTAGGTCTATAGAATAAAGAATAAATACATAGGTCTAAAAAGTGACGCTGGCATCTGACCTGACCCATTCCACCTATCCCAAAATGCTGCAACAAAGTTATAGTGCAGAACTGGAATTTTTATTTCTTCTCTACAACAAATAGATGTTTTGTAATGAAATATTTAGGTGGATTGATTTCCTCCTGATTTTTTGCTAGAAATTTTTATATTACTGGGCCACAAATTATGAAGAATGAGTAAACTCTTCCATAAATAATATGAAATTAAAATTGCTTCTTGGGGCCGGCCTGGTGGTGCAAGCGGTTAAGTGCGCATGCTCTGCTTCGGTGTCCTGGGCTCTGCAGGTTCGGATCCTGGGCGTGCACCAATGCACCACTTGTCATGCCATACAGTGGCAGCTTCCCATATAAAGTAGAGGAAGATGGGCACAGATGTTAGCCCAGGGCCAACCTTCCTCAGCAAAAAAGAGGAGGATCAGCATTGGATGTTAGCTCAGGGCTGATATCCCTCACCAAAAAAAAACCAAATTGCTTCTTCACTATTCTCAACATATGTATGAATATTGAAATGGATGACCATCTATTTTCCTACCATATAAATACTTGACATCATTTAGGCAAAAAATCTAGATCCTTTATTAAACTTCTTGGATATTATTATCAAGACATAATTTGTTGTTTAAAAGGAAAAAAAATCTACACCTTATGAGAAAGGTGAGTAATGGGAATATAGTCTTCCTCTATAAATATAGATTATTACTGTCTCTAAGAGTTAATGAAAAAATTAATTCTACTTGGAAATATCTGTTCTTATAATGTAATCATGAAAAGAAATATCTACATATCTAAGAATATTTAAATTACAAAATTCCGTATATAACTCAGCCAACACAACATTATATATCTTTGGTTTAGTTAATATTTTTCTTTTTCTTAACATTAAAAAGGGCCACAGTGAAAAACGTTTAGATATTTATTTTGTACTTCCTAAGAATAAATTGTCTGTAAACTTCAGGAGTAAAAATTCTATATAATAAATTTCATAACACGTTTTTAGTTTAAAGTAGTCAGAGTAGAGAGGATTTAATAGTGCATACCACTTTCTCCCACAAGTGTACTCTTGCAGTATATCAAGCTTTTAATTGTTAAGGGAGACTAAATAAGGGATAAGCTAACAGTTTTAAATGGATATAAAATGCTATGTAGATATCAACTTTAAAAATGAATCTTTGATGTGTGTCTTCTTTTCATTTTTGCAATTAATTTTGGCTTTTGAAGTTATTCGACATTTAATTTAAGTCCACAGAGTACAAAATCATGCATTAACTTGAAGATACATCCATATTTAGCACAAACAAGGTCAGAAGATCAACAGGATTAGAGACAAATGTTAATTTCAAATGTATAAAATCAACTTTACTGGGGCTTTTAAACCAACTAGCACATTTGTTCCTAATCAAAGGCTTTAATTTAATCATCAGAGACTGTAAGTTGCTTTTCATTTCTGCCTCTCATATGGGACAGACTAGCATTTATTGTCACACAGTTTGAGCAAAAATCCACAGATGAATCTAAAATAGAAATACAGATACACTAAGGGGTTTTGATGAAAAATTTATGTCTTTGAAGTGAATGGCATTAGGAGCTGAGAAAAAGAAGCTAGAGAAATAGCTTTGAGTCTACTCTTTTTCTGCAATAAGAAGAGGAGGGTTCCATTGTGAAAGATCCTTTGTGTTCATATGGTAGCATTATGACATTCTGGATGTATACTCAAAGTGAGCAACACCTTGCACAGATTAGGGACAGAACGAGGCAAAACTAGAAGACCCAGCCCTAGGTGAGTTCCCTGTGGTGATCTTTCCTGCTACATTCACACGTCAACTCTCATAGGCTGTGAAGTAGCAAAAAGACATCTCTTCATTATCAATCCATTTGACTAGCTTCATTATTGAATTAGATTATCACACTTTTTATCTATCTAATTATCTGACAATTAATTAAATTTGCAGTTGAAAACACTGGAACCAATTTTATTCTCATCATATTGATTAAGTCAAAGTCTTCAGATGTTCTATACAGATATATCAAAATATTGGAGAGCAAAATGCTATTTAAAAACTACTTTGGGGGCCAGCCCTGTGGCGTGGTGGTTAAGTTCACATGCTCTGCTTCAGTGGCCCAGGGCTAGCAGATTCGGCTTCTGGGCACAGACCTACACACCACGTATCAAGCCATGCCGTGGTGGTGACCCACATAGAAAAAGTAGAGGAAAATTGGCACAAATGTTAGCTCAGGGGCAATCTTCCTCAAGGAAAAAAAGAAAAAGAGAAAGATTGGCAACAGATATTAGCTCAGGGCCAATCTTCCTCACTAAAAAACAAAGAACAAAAACTATTTTACATTTATTATCTTATTTAATCATCTAAACATCCATATAAAATATGTACTATATTTCCTGTTATAAGGAAGGATATTTGTTCAAGGTAAGGCAGTTTCAAAGGGTCAGCAATTGATGTTCTTTTTTGTCAAACTGAATTTCTGAAAGTGCCATCGTTAATGCTCCCATGTACTCTTACTGCTTTTCTCACCTTCTGACTTCACTGGCATCTCACTTGCCTGCCTATAAATTTCAGAACTGTTAAAAATACTTTCAGAAACACTTTCAATCCAGTAGTGTTCTCAAGTGGGCCAATGCTTTTATTTAAAAAAAAAAATCCGTGTCAAAATTCTCTTTAAGGAGCAAAGATTATTACCACTGCCAAAAAAATAATAACGTTTTGCATGAAGTGCGATATCTAATGGATTTCAACAGGGCTGGTATCTTGATTGATAGAGAGATACTTTAGAATGGCATTACAAAAGGAAACCTCCACCAACATGCTTCACTTAGCAGCCACGTTTTCAATTATTTCCTTTTCAAGTATTTACATTCATGAATCTTGTAGAAAACAATAACCCTGCTCCCATTTGCAGTGAGCTCTTTTATTCGTTAGTTACAATCAGTGAACAATGTTTTATGGTTTCATCAGCCACTTGCATTTCCTGAATAAATGCAAAACAGTACAAATGAGCAAACAGATAAAGAAAATATAAATGGCACTAGAGGAAGTCATATATTAAAGAAAAATCATGGGTAAATAACACAAGAAATGCTCAAGGCTGCCCAATGCTTTTAGCTGAGTATGTTAGTAAATAGTCAACATAAAATCACTTTTCTGTACCTAATAAGAGAAACACATTCGGGAAAGTAAGATTATGCTTTGACTTTTTTGCTTCTGGCTTTGTACAAAAGTCATGTTTTGGTGGACTTTCCTTGTTTTTTATACCAAAAATGTGTATCTTCTTAATCTTAAAATTTGATTGTTTTAGAATTTTCTTTACTTGCTGTTTATAAAATTTTTTTCTTACTAATTAAATATTGCTGTGCTCTATAATGAGACTGTCTTCTTCCTGAAACAATATTCTTTATTCCTGAGGAATACTTAATTATTAAGTGAATTCTAAAATACAAATACTAATATTTTTTACATTTTGTTTTCAGAAAATGAATAGGTATCATGTTTAAGTATAGGCCACTGGAACTGATTATATGGCAAAATTATAACGTCTGGAATTGAATTTTTAAAGCAAAAAGCATTAATTGAAAATATATTATTGTCTCATCACTAGAAACAATAAGGCCTAGATTATGAATGACAAATATGAGAAATTCAATAGAAGTAATATTTAGAAATGTACCACATTAAATACAAAATGAAATAGGAAGTAATCTACCACTATCATTTTATGCATTATATGATAAGTATATTTACATGTATATGAATAAATGTCATATGCAATGTTTCCATTCTCTGATTTTCTAAAGTCAAATTTTAAAAAGCCTGAAAATATACTCATTTGATTTAAAAATTAAGTACCTTAGTACTACTTCCATTTACAAAAAAAGTCATTTTCCACAGGGTACTCCATTTGCCTTGTTACATATACCACAAACTCCTATTTCAGTTCATTCCCCACACAGAGCAGGAAAAAAGCACTATAAAAATAAAAGGATAATGTTTAGCATCTATCACCACAGTACACAACAATTGTGCTAAAGTGAGCCAAATAGTTTTATTCTAGTTGTTATATTTATGAGGGTTTTTCCTTTTTCCTCAAGGTAATTTGGTGGTGTTCATGCCTACCAGGCAGAGGCCACCAGGAACACACCTAGGGTCACAACAAGCTGAGGTTCATTAAACATGCTGTAGTCGGGGAGAATCAGAGGAAGGATAGAGTGTCTTGGTAAGACATAGTTCAGAGGTGATTATGACAGAATTTGAGCGTGTGGTGTGCGATTCTAAGGAGGGTTTAAGGAAGTAGGGTCCATTTCGGGACTGGATGCTGCCAGAAAACAGGAACAATTTGGCAACTGAGAATCACGATATTTTTGGATGGAGAAGGATCAAAGCTGGGGACAGGTTTGTCGCTGTTAACGAAGCAGTTATGTTATGTTGGGAGAGGAAGAAGATTATTGTTGTTGAATAGTGTCCCCATCTTTGTTGTTTTTCACTACTATCAGAGAGCGTCCGCCTGATCATTTTTTATATTATCTGAAGACTATTTATGTTCAGTTTGGAATATCAGGGCCTTGTTGCCCGCTGCTAAGGCCATTTCTTCACTTTCTTAGGGGAGAATTACTGAGTACAAGAAAAATATTCCAAGCCTTTTCTGAGATTTCTTATTACAGACATGTTCTAAATTATTCTAAACAGTAATAGAAAATTGTGAAACTTATGAAATTTTTTTGGCTTATGAAAGTACAAACAGTCCTCATTTTGCATGGTAATACAAGTCTGTAAAAATATCCATGCAAGTTGAAACTGTACAAAGTGATCTTAATAATAAATAAGGAAATTAAAATTGTTCTGTGATCTTTAAAAAGAATACATCAAAATACTAAAAAACTCTTACTGTTGATTATAAATGTATAATGAAATAAAAACTAGTGAAATTAATATTTATTTAGTACATTGTAATTTAAAACGTTACAAACATTGAAAATTAAAGAGTTTTATTTCTTCATAAAAACTTGTCAAGAGTAGTTTGAACAGTGCTTATATCTTTTTCTTCTCATTGTAACTTACAGAGCGGGAATCTTTTCTATGGCTTGGTGAATTGTCATATTCCTTTATAAGGTCATATCAGTTTCCAACATTTTGTCCTTTGTAC
Organism: Ceratotherium simum simum; assembly: GCF_057802395.1. Taxonomy (NCBI): domain Eukaryota; kingdom Metazoa; phylum Chordata; class Mammalia; order Perissodactyla; family Rhinocerotidae; genus Ceratotherium; species Ceratotherium simum. The sequence continues at coordinate 48,615,200 of NC_141911.1, forward strand.
ATTCGATGTTGTGAAATATCTCCAAGGGTTTTTTTGCAGGTGTCACTTCCTCTGTGACATATTCGTTCTTTTCATCACAACCACTTTCCTTATTTAAGTCATTAAGGTGGCTTTCCACAAGATCGTGAGGCAGCATACCTAAAGTCTCTCCACCGGCAGCAGTATCACATGCTCCCAGTTCACTATTTCTTCTGTAACTCCACTTACACGCAATTCAAATTTCACTTCCAGTGTTACCGGTTTTGTTCCTTTGCTGCATTTTTATCTCTGGTGACCAAATCCCTTTTGATTTTCCATATCTGTAAACTGATGTGTGGGTTAATCACTGGGTGTAGCACAACTACACCCTTGACTATCTGTGTATGAACTAAGAGCTGTGCAGTGATCAATCACCAACAGACTTTGAAAGAAGTGGTGTGATTGGTCTCTGACCATGAAGTACATCTGTTATTTACATACTGATTTGTGGACTGAAGTGCTTGTAGCAAAGTTGTCTTTTATGCAATTACTCTTACTTAACATAGCAGGGTAACTAAAATTTGAACCATGTAGTTTGGGGCTAGTTTTCTTTGACTAAACCAGCCTGAAATGCATGCATAGCAGAACCATGCAAAATGAAGACTATCTATATTTAGATATTTCTAATGACCTAGCATTTTGGTGCATTTTCAATTATTTATAAAAAGTCATCTATGCTCAGTGATTTTGTATATTATCATAACTATGATTATTTTATCAAGATGAGAAGAAAGCCAACTTAAAAGTTTAATATCTTCTTGTGCATTATGTGTGAAAGAATTTATTTGCTATAGATTATAGAAAACCAAATAAAATAAATATTAAAAGCTGTATTACCCCACATAATAAGAAGTTGGCATGATTCTAGGGTTGGTTAGTAGAATGGATTGATGTCATTATAAATGAACCTAAGTTCCTTCCATTTTTTCCACTCTACCATTATAGCTTCAAGCTTTGTCCTTGGGTTAGTACCCATTATATCAGTATTCTAGGGCTGCTGTAACAAATTATCAGAAACTGAAGGGCTCAGAACAACGCAAATCATTCTCTCACAGTTCTACAGGCTAGAAGTCCAAAATCAAGGCATCAGCAGGGCCATTCTCTCTCTGAGACTCTGGGTAGAAGCCCTCCTTTTCTCTTCGTAGCTTCTGGAGGTAGCTGTCAGACACTGGTGTTCCTTGGCTTGTGGATACATCACTCCAATCTCTGCCTCTGCCATCACATGGCATTCTCCCTGTGTGTCACTGTATCTTCTCTTCTTCTTATAAGGACACTAGTCACATTGGATTAGGGCCCTGCTCAATTCAGTATGGTCTCATCTTAAGTTGATTATATCTGCAAAGACCTTATATCCAAATAAGATCACATTCACAGGCACTGGGGGTTAGGCTTCAATACATCTTTTTGGTGGACACAGTTCAACCCATCACAAAATAGCTCACAATCCCTCACAATCACAAAGCACCTGCAAATGATTTTGTTTATCCTGTTCAGACATAACAACTACTAGAAGAAGAGACAAACATTTCTTATGTGTCTATCTCTCAAACCAAAGGAACATTTCCCAGAAATCCCCCAGAAGAATTTTTCTTTACCTTGTTAGCTAGAATGCTCTATATATCTTTGTCTATATTTATTGCTGCTAAGGGAAATGGACCTCAATGGCTGCATTTGCGTCCGAGCTCCTTTAAAATTCATAGCCGTGTATGCTAACGAACATGATACCAGAACACAATCGAGACTCCACTGGGAAGAAACAAAAAGATGGGAATGGAGATCACGAGACAGGCAACATTGCCTGCTATGCACACTTTTCATCTTTTTGTATCCACTTAACCAGAGCAAATTTGATGTAGTACAGTCTGGTGCTAAACAATACAGATTTTGGACTTCAAGTTTGCATGTCTCATTTACTAATTTTGGGACCTAATCTCTCTGAACTCACATTCATTTTTGAAACAACTATACTTTCACCACCAGATATTAATACCTGGGGCTCATCCTCAGATTTTTCCTCTCTTTAACAAGATTCCAATATATTAATTGGTTTCCATTTCCAGGGTCACGACTTTAACAAGAGACTTTTTAAAAAATGCCTCAATTTTATTGAATGAAAATATCAATCATCCCACCTACATTATTTCTTTCATCTTAGTAATCTTCCTCACTCTTGTGAGAATGAAGTTGATCAGACGTCTTCAACCTCATTTCCCACTAGCCCCACTGTGAGATAAAAGAAAATATATAAATATTGGTCTCTGTCCCTGGTTGCTGGCACAGGGCTCCTAAAACCCTTGTAATTTCCTAAACCATAAGAACACTAGGAGCATCTCTTGGTCTAATGTTTGGATTTTGACCCCTGTTCCTGACACTAGGCTCCTAAAACGCATGTAAATTCCTAAGTGATAAGAGCACTAGGAGCATCTGTTGTTCTAATGAGGTGACCCTAGATGGGCTTCTGGGTGATTTCTGGATGGGGGCTGGTCACCAGAAAGACCAAGCCATGATTAGAAGCCTGGAGTTTTCAGCCCCATCTCCCATCCTCCAGAGAGGGGAGAGGGGCTGGAAATGGAGTTGGTACTTGATCATGCCCACGTGATGAAGCCTCCACAAAATCCCAATCGTAGGGAGTTTGGAGAGCTTCCAGGTTGGTGAACACATTCACACCAGGAGAGAGATGACCCCAACTCCACAAGGACAGAATCTCCTGCTCTTAGGACCCTCCCAGACCTCACTCTACGTATTTCTTCATCTGGCTGTTCATCTGTATCCTTTATCATATCCTTTAATAAACTGGTAAACGTAAGTAAGTGTTTCCCCAAGTTCTGTGAGCTGCTCTAGCAAATAATCGAATCCAAGGTGGAGGAGGTCATGAGAACTTCTGGTCTGTAGCCAAGTTGAGCAGAAGTTATGGGTAACCTGGGGGCCTACTACTTGCGATTGGCATCTGAAGTGGGGAGCGGTCTTGTGGACTGAGCCTTTATCCTGTGGGATTTGATGTTATCTCCAGATAGATAGTGTCAGAATTGAGTTGAATTGTAGGACATCCAGCTGGTGTGGGAGAATTGCTTGGAGAATTGTAGGGAAGAACTGGGTTTTTCCCTACACAGGAGGTAGAAAACTGAAGTTTTTCTAACACATCCTCATATATTGTAAGTTTATGAAAGACTGTCTTCTTATTGCCTCCCAAGCTAATTTTCAGTAGGATTATAGGCAGGTTCAAGTGACTTTTCTGTTAAGAACTTACTCCTCAGCATTTTCTTCAAGGCCCATCCCAGGTATTTCCTTCCCACAGCCTTCACAGATTATTTTAGTCAGTGTTGATCTGTCCTAGGAGCACATAAGACCTATTTTCTTTATTATACATCTTGGTTCTTGATTATATTTAAAGTTTCTGTTTATATAAAATCATCTGTGATAAATGCCCAGCTAGTGTATAATGTGTTGCATGACAATATAATCAGGTACATTGTATCTTTGAATAAGGGAATAAGAAATCTTTCGTGGAGACAGAGCCTTAGAAGACACTTGGATTTCAACAGGTAGAGAGATTACATAGAGAAAACTATGGAAAAAAACACATAGCTTCAGGAACCCGGCAGCTTTGCTACCAGGTGCTCAATATATAAACTTCGGTTAAGACCCTTTTAGAAGAGGGAATTCTATAAAGCTGTTGTCAACATAATGCATTCCTTATGAGTTTCTAGTTTCAGGTTGAGTTACCTAGTTTCATTTATCTAGGCATTTCCCACCTTGTCTTCAGCTACCTTTTCAACATTCTAAGTTTCTTTTAAGTTATTTCTTTTTTTTTTTTTTAAGCTACAGACTTTCTTTTAACAGGCAATGCAATAAAAAGTGACTAAATAGCTTGAAAGAGTGAATGTTTGGAAAGTGTTCAAAAGGCTTTCTTAGTGTATTTATATCCTCTGAGAATTAACATAATTTAGCCTCAAACTTTCAATATAAACAGCTAAAAATAAAATAGGAAACTACAAAGTCTAATAATATGAGTTCCAGAATGTATTCTTAGTTTGATTTACTATTAAACTCCATTCTTTCTACAGTTATTAATATTGTGTATAATATCCACTACATGCATTTGATGTAGGAAGAAACTTTATATTCATGAATTTCAAATTAAGACTCATTGCAAACCCATAGAATTATAAAGGAAAGAGCCTTGGGCCCAAGTCTTTCTAACTGGTCCACAAATGGCACTATCTTCTTTAATGGTCACTCCACATAAGGTATGGAAATTTAATTATTCCCCTGAGTTCTCTATAGTTCAGGCATCCAGATGATATGCTATAAAATGGCCCATATTGGCTCTTTGCCGCAAATCTTTCTTCATTGTGATTGAGTTGGTCAAGACTGCTTGTAGATGTATTATTTTTCAAATCTAGATATTGTATAGAAAGTTTGAATACAAAAACATATAATATATCCTTTCAAAATTTTGAAAGATTAAAAGAGCCAGCACATCCTTATAAAAAATAGAAATAGGTAAAATGCAGAGTGCTTTAGGTAGCTAATGATTTATTCTACTTTTAGCATTATCCAAAGAATTTGCATAGGATGCACAGAATGTTGTGGAAATTAAATCAATTTTATAGACCACATAATTATTATTAGCATGCCATAATAGAGAACATTTTGGTACTTATTCAGTTGATTCTGCTCATTGTCATTTCCCACTGATACTGCAGCCCTTTATGAAAGAAACTAAATCATTCAAGAAGCCTCTGGTCCTGGCACTGAGAACATTTGCTACCCAATAGCAGCCATTCACAGAAGGTTCAGGAGAGTTCTAAGAGAGAACAATCTTTTCATTAGGTAGCATTTGCATTTAGCATTAAGTAAGTGGATTCTTGATGATGCTAATGCATTGGCCGCCATGCATGTGAGCATAACACAAAGCAACAAACTTGAGCAGAGAAAAGGGTGAATGAATGTTGTTGAAGAAAACTCACCTCTGGGGAAACCATACCCCAAACTGTAATTGTCAAGTGGAACTATTCTTGTTCAGATATCTGGGTATAAGAATACACAAAGCGTGGGGCTGGCCCAGTGACATAGTGCTTAAGTTCACATGCTCCACTTTGGCAGCCTGGGGTCCACAGGTTCAGATCCCAGGGGTGGACATACACACCGCTCATCAAGCCATGCTGTGGTGGCATCCCACATACAAAATAGAGGAAGACTGGCGCAGATGTTAGCTCAGGATGAATCTTCCTCAAGCAAAAAGGGGAAGATTGGCAACAGCTGTTACCTCAGGGCCAATCTTCCTCACCAAAACAAAGTAAAAAAAAATTAAGAAAAAAGAATACACAAAGGAAGCTTCCACTTGAATACTTTTTTTTCCAACCTACAGAATATTTTAGTTGAAGTTGACTTAAATCACATTGAAGAATACATTATGTACAAACTAGTCAACTTTACAAATATTGCACCCAGAAAACTAACAGTGATAATCATTGTAATTCTAACTTTAATCCCCAAATTTTCATCACCAAGGACCTGGACAAAACTTTGTCAAGTATAATTTCATGAACTGCATCTTTTCTGGTCCTTTAGAATGTCTCCCTTCCTTTATTCCCCCAATCTTCAATTATCTTCGCTTTTCTTTAAAAGAGAAAAAAATTAAAGAAATAAAAAATCTACTAAATAAAAAAACTTTATTTTTTGCAAAATGCCATACTTATTTTTTGAAAATTCATAGAAACGAAAAAAGGAAAAAAGAACAAGAAATACATTTATATATCCCAGTACACAGAGATAAACATTATCAACAGGTGCTGAATATCTTATAAATTTTTAAAAACTCTCTTTGTGAGCCTCTTCCTCGTTGTGAGCCTCGTTAGTCCTCAAATTTCATTCATTGCATTTACAGAGATATTTTTGTCTCTCTGCATTTCTCTGGCTCTAGCTACTGCTGTTTTTAATAGATAATAAGTAAATCTGGGCAATCAATCCTAGGACATAAGGCAGTCAGCTCTCCTTCAGCTACACTCTAAAAATGCCCACTGCTATTGCTTGTTGCCTCAACATTCTCAGTTTGTGTGCTAAATCCTTTATACTGGTTCCCTTCTCTAAGTGGCTCTGTTTAATGAGTTCATAGTCAACTTCACCTTTTGGCAGAAAAAGAATAAATTGAGGCTGAGTATAGCCTCAAAAATACTCCTAGCCACACAGAAGTCATTGATTTTGTGTTACTTCATGTGTAACATCACACGTTATCAAACATCCCTGCTGGCTGTAGCAGCCCATGACTGTCATTCAACAATTTCATATCTGCTGTGTGAAAAATTCACGAACTCTTTGCGGTAGATTTGCATATCTGTGCCTCTGCCATTGCTGTGTCCAAAAGTACAAAGTTGCATCAACACAGAATATGGCCTGAAAACTGTGGGTAAGCTTGTCATTTGATTGTGAGGAAAAAAAAAAAAGTGTTTTTTTCTTTCGTTCATATTTTTAATATTGTGCTATCCAATTACTTAGGTCATGTTTAAGTAATTTAATTAAGACCTTGGAGAGTATTATAGTAAGCTAGACATTAGAGGCAACCAACCGTAGACAACCGACACCGTGGATGGAAAGTTATCAGTGTTAAAAATTGGATTCATGGAAGAAGAGTGTATTTCTCTTATTTTAGTGTGACATAAGTTGCATGGTTGGATAATAATTGAGTGATGCTGTCTTTTCCTGATGATATAAATTCTACCCCATCCTTTTTATTATTAATTTTGGAGCATAACTGAAGTCTTCAATTTGGAAAAATAGCACAGTGAGCCATAGAGTTCTAGGAACACATGGTCATTAGAGAAAGCACAGATAGTGTATTAGGTGAATTAAAAAGAAAGGGTCATGCATACACTATAGAACTCTATTGACTAGGTAGTATATTGATCACAAGGTATTTGAAGCAAATGATGGAATCTGCATACTTTAAATCATAATGGAGAATTTAAATCCAAGATATCTAACTGAATAAATAAGATCCCATCCATTCCAACATCTAATGGAAGTTATAGACAAACTAGAGAAAAAAGTAATAAATTCAAAGTAGCCATTGAAAGCAAGAGAGATGAAACCAGCAGATCAGAATGATAACTTTCTGGAAGTTATGAAGCAGAGACAAAGAAGATAGAGCCCAAGCAAAGTGGGGAACACAAAATTTAATACAGAAGAAGGGAAAGAACTCAAAGATCAAAACCAATGGGAAAAATGTGAATGGGAGAAAACCAACCACGGGAGACCAACCAGGCAATTAATTAAATAATGGAGTGATGATGTCCTGAGAATCTGCATATTATAAGAAGTGGAATAATGTCTTCATTTTTTTTTTTTTTTTTTTTTGTGAGGAGATCAGCCCTGTGCTAACATCCGCCAATCCTCCTCTTTTTTTTTTTTTTTGCTGAGGAAGACGGCCCTGGGCTAACATCTGTGCCCATCTTCCTCCACTTTATATGGGACGCCGCCACAGCGTGGCTTGCCAAGCAGTGCGTCGGTGCGTGCCCGGGATCTGAACCAGCGAACCCCGGGCCGCCGCAGCGGAGCGCGCGCACTTAACCGCTTGCGCCACCGGGCCGGCCCCAATGTCTTCATTTTTGAAGACTTTTTTTATTTGAAATTTTTACTGAATTGTATGATTTAAGTTAGAGGAACAAAATATGGCATTTTCAGACATAAAAGTTTACCATTAAGAAACCCTGATAGAATTATACATAAATGTTCTTAAGCAAAATGAAAAATAATTCCAACTACAGGAAGATACACAAGAAATACTGTTGCACAAAGAAACATACAAAATTTATAGCTAAGTTAACTCTGAAAAATCGTAATGTAAATTTAACATTTTTAAACCAGAGTTAATATTTCAGATGATTGCAACAAAATATAGGAGCTAATTTTGAGAGATTTGAAGAGAAAACATGGAAAGAAAATTGTATTTTGAGCAAAAAATAGGAGCTAAAGACACTTAGCTTTAAAGGAAATCAGTAAAGAAAAATATGATGCGTGTCTTGCTACACAATAGTTATAAAAAGAAATATATATGAATATACGAATAAATTTATACATACATATAAAAAAATCTGTATTTTTAAGTTAAGATAGGAAAGGTTTAAACAAAAATTTCAGAAAACATGCATTATGTGTTTGAACTCTATTCTCTCTTCAGTATCTCATACACATATAATATAAAGCAGAGATAATGAGGATAAAACTCAAGGAACTGGGAAACTTAAAGTTCAATAAAGGTAAAAGACATCATTCAAAGATCGAAACCAGTGGTGAGTGGGAATTTTGTATCTATCAATCTCTCTCTCTCTCTCTCTGTCTACCTATCTATCTGTCATCCTCTATACATATCCAGAATTGTATACACTGAACTTTAATCAAAGCTACTTCCTTGAGAGAAATGTGAGATTTGTGTAGGTTGGGGGTAGGGTAGGGCTTCCTTTTCTTCATATGTACATCCAATTGTGTAAGTTTTGTCTTTAACCACTGCCATTAATTCACATATTGCTTTTATAATAAAAATTAATGTCTAATGTGTATAAATGTTACCTATAAATTAAAATTTTGCTCTGCATTGCTAATAATTTTTATATCTCTTCCCTAGTTTGTAAAATTTCAAGGATCAATATATTTTTTAGGTTTAGATTGTCTTGCAACCCTAGCAATAAATCTTAGCAGTAAGGACAATGGATTTTTGAGTTAGAAAAACTTGAATTTAAATTACAATATTTCACTTTCTAGTTTTTTAATCTTGGGATTGTTAGCTAGCCTCTAAATCTTATTTCCTCAATAGAGTCGTTGTGAGGATAAAATAAAAACTTGTCTGTAGAGCTCTTGGTTTATCCACATTAAATGCTCAAATCATGGTAGGACTGATTAGGATGACGCTAAAGATACTGGGGATGTACGCATCTCATAATCAAATATCAGAACCAAACTCACCATCTTCTTTCCAAAGCCCATTCTTCATGCTAACTTTAGTATCTCATTCATTTGTTTATTTAATATTCATATAACATTCCTTTAATGTTCATTTAATATTTATTGTGGGCTAGATTCTGGATACATAAAGAGGATACAGACTCTTCTCTAAAGTGAGTTACAGTCCAGTGAGGAAGATAGATGTTACTAAAGTAAGCATCAACATAAACAAATAGTTACAAATTAGGGTAAATATTGAGAACCAACAAAATGAGATGTCTGGTTATGAGAAATTTACGCTGGGTGAGCAGGAGAGCTATCTTTGAAAAAGCAACATCTAAGATAATATATGAAGGACGAGAAAGAGAAGGTAAGAAGAGAAGGTGGCGAGAAGGTGAGGTTTGGAGCTCTCCAGACAGAGAGGCTAGCGTGTTAGAAGTCCTGGAGAGGGAAAGATATGGCCCAATCAAGCCCAGGCTAATATCCCTGGATCTTGTGTAAATATGAAGTTGGAGAAGCAGAGGCCATAGCATGCAGGGTTTTATTCTAAGTGAAAAGAGAAAGGATCATATGATTTCAAGCTGGGCATTATTACGATACTCCTAAAGTTGAGAAAACAAAACAACAACAAAAAACTCCAACTGTTGTGTGAAGAATTGATTAACGTCATCATCTGTTCTAAGCATCAAAAAGGCTATCCAAATCTGTGACCTCCTTTCCATAGTACGTCCATTATACTGTTCAAGCTCTTATTCTCTCAGTTCTGGTGAGTGTGTTCTTAAAGCGTGTTCTTGCCCTCAATGTCTCCATTCCTTCCTTCTCCTAAACAAAGCCATCCTATATATGGTTACCAAAATGATTCTTTTAAAGCAAACTCAGATCTTATTACTCAGTTCAGAACAGCCCCCAGAAGCTTACGAAAGTTTGGATTCCTCATTATGACAATAACTCTTCTTAATCTGTTCACTCTCTCTCAAGCGTTGTCTTTACCACTCCCTTTATCAAATGCTCCAGTCACACTGGGAAATTCGTTATTCCCCATAGACTCCAAGCAGTTTCACAACACTGATGGGAAGCCTGTCTTTTATTTATTTTTTCTATTCTCCAACTGCTCGAGCTCAAATGTGCCCTATTCTTTAAGCTATAACTTCATTTCTTCATCCTGAAGTAATCTGGCTCTTTTCAACTTTCCCATCGCACTTATGTTTATCTTTCTTAGAACAAATCCGAATCTGTGACTTTACATGTATTGAACTTGTTTTTGTTTACTTCAGTATTTTGAAAGCAAACATCATGCACATTCATCTTTGGATCTTCAATGTCTAACATGATGCCTCGAACCTATTTGCTTAATTAATGTTTGCTGAGTTAAATATGAAAAGTTATTTTATTATAACGATAAATTGATTAATTCTGTGAATTTCCAGCCATAAAGATACGTTTTATGAGACTATGTATTAAAAACTTACCTTTTATATTGCCATTTTTGGAATATAGGTTGCTTGCTGGCTAAAAATGAATGTGTCTCAAGATAAAAGATGGCCAATTCTGAATGTGTAATATAATACAACATATGAAGTGGTGTAAAGGTTTTTATAGTATAAAATCTAATACTTTAATAAACAATATTATAGTATTTGTTTTAAGCAGTATAATTTACAATGTATTTAGTTGTTTTTTTCTTCATTGTTTTAAAAATAGGGGCCAAATATCAGTTAGCTTTTTTTTCAGCTCAATATTTTCTTCTCTACTTTCTCTGGGTGTCAGGATATCTATCAGCCTGCTTGTTATAATTCACCACATTACTAACTTGCCTTATCTAATACACAGTCTGCTTATGGTGATGATATTTGTGGGAAATGCACTGAAAGAAATTCTGACTTGCCCTCCCACCCTTATGCTACAGAGCCCTTCAAACAACATGATAGCCAGAGCTGAAGAACAATACACCAGATGCTCACCCTCAGATATCAACAAAAAGAAAAAGATTCTAAATTATACTCAGCAATATAGTCTCAATTTATGTTCAAAATAATCGTCATGATAATTAATAATCCCATTACAGGAAAATGGTGCAAATAGAGAAACAACAGGTAATTTCTCATTTTAGATGGAAATCCATGCATCGTGCAGTCCCAGGACTTGGGTCAGGAATGTGACAGCTGGCAATGTAGTAGAAAGGCCAAAGGAAGAGAGAATAGGAACAAAATCTAGAGAACTTGTGCCTCAAAAGATGAGACTAACACTAATTTAGATTTTAGAAGGAAATAGAAAATGAAAATACCGTAATCCAAAGCATACATTTTTAAGGACAAATATGAAATAAATTATGCAGAGTAAGCAATATGTATAGGAATGTCACTTATATCATTGTGTCATTAGGTCATTTACTCAACAAACTTTTGTGAATTTTTAAATTCTGGGCACCATGCTAGGTGCCTGTGTAGCAAATGCAAAAGAGGGGTGTATTTGCCTCTTTGAATCTCATAGTTTAATGTAAAATATATGAAATATCAATTTAATGAAAGAAATATAACAAATTTGGGGGAAAATTAAAATATTAAATAACTTTGCCTAGAGATTAGGAACAGAGAGCCAGTGGAAGGCTTCAAGAAATATGACACATTTTACTTGACTCTTGAATGATAACTGTGAGCTTGCTGAGTAGACAAAGGGAGATGGACATTTCAGACAAAAGATACTACAAATTCTCAAAGTCATCACAAGGTTTGAAGGTGGGATAAGTGCTAATAGTTTATTAGGAAGAATAGAAGAATATGTTATAATTAAGATTCCCACACTGAGAACAAGTTTCTCAAGGAAAATTAGAAGTTTCTCTTTTTGTTAAAAAAATACACATACGCATGCACACACACACACACACATACACACATGCACATATGTGTTATCTCATCACTTGGGCATATTTGCATGTATATGCGTGCCATAACTTACTTTACAGTCATTGCAAAATCACTTGTTTCTGAGTCTCAGCTACTTTCAAAATGAAAATTATGTAATTCTCAATCTCTTCATACAAGTTTCCGGGTGTCAGAATTTGAAGGGATTTTACCAACTGTTGATGTAAATCATCTAATTCTGGAATCTCTTGTAAAATGTCTCTGCCTCATAACTAGCCAGTTGTCATGGGCTTTAAAAATTCCAACAACACATTACCTCCTGAGACATTTTTATTAACTCTATTACTAAAAAAAAAAAAAAAAACTGTTTGGAAAGACAATCTCAGGCTTGCGCAAGGTTTCTCCCCCATTCAGCTGCATAAGAATAAGCCTTGGGCCTAGAACACTTCCTCACCAAGAGCTAAAGAACGCACACAGCCTGTGCTGGGTTTATCACCTGGCGTGGCAGTATCTTTCCCTGTTTTAGGCTAAGTGAGTGCTCTTTTGTCTCAGCTTAAAGCTTGTGCATCATACGGCACCTGGCCAGCTCCACTGCTGTATCTCTCCTTAGCAGGGAGGAGACAGGGTTCTTTCCATTGCAACGTGAGAGAGGTGTGAATCGTCCTGCAAGGGCCGCCACAAGAGACTTGCTGGCCAAGGGAGAATGGTGCTCACTATTGAGGCTGATCTTGCTGTCTCTTCTCTATGTAAATAAAGTGTTTATCCATCCAGTGCTTGATTGCAGGTGTTTTCCTTGACGACTCTCATGACAAGACACAGTGGACAGAATGTTTAGAGCCCTCCCCTGGGATTGGTAACTGGTGCATGGTGTTCTGTTTCCTTGGGATTGATAACTGGTGCATGATACTCTGCTTGACAAAAACTTTGTTAGAATTACTGTCAGAAATGTTAAAACAAAAAATTCTTATAAGTCAAACTGTTTCCCAATAAATTCCACTTATCATCCATAATTATGCCCACTCTTTACCACCATGACAATCAACTCCTGCCCCACTTTGAATATACAGAAGTAACCTAATCCCTCTTCTACATGGAAGCCCTTTAAATATATTCCTGTGCTCACCCTAAGTCTTCACACCCAGTGAGCAAGAGCGAAGTTCTATATTGAAATACCTGATATCAACTCCATTTGCCTGGATGGTCTTAGACAAGTTATTCATTCTCTCTCTTCCTCCTTCTTATTTCTCAAATGGGGATAATATAATATGTATATCACAGAATTTTTATGATGATTGAATGGACTAAAATGCAAAAATACTTAGAAAAATACCTGGCCTCCAGTATGTGCTCCGTAAGTGTTGGCTATTATATTAAGAGACTGAAATCTCTTTCTTAGGTACTATTTTATGGACTTTGCTCTATGAATTAATGGGCCTTATTTTATTAACTCCTCAAAAACTGAAAAATATTGTGCACCTATTTATGCTTTGTTAATATTATTTCCATAAAACCTAGGGAAATTCCAATAGAGTCCAACTGACTAGCAACTCTACTCTGTCCAACACCCCCTCCCCCTTTAATAATGAGAATAGAATAAAGTTCTTCTTTTCTAGGAAGGGAAAGGAGAGGTTAGGCAAGGAAACTTAGGGCCACCCTTATGGGGATCAGGGAGTAAGTAGGTGGATTCCTTGTTCTTTTGTTTTCCCTCAGCTTAACTTACACATAGAGCAGTCAACAAATAATCACTAACCAGCTGAGAGATTCCTGGAATTACTGCCACTGTCGTGGAAGTCCAGTCAAATCAGATCACAGTATTATACTCCATATATATTAAACCAAAAAAGCAGGCAATGTAACAGGATATACCCAACACCAGACAAGACTAGAATGGATTTGAGTTGAGTGGCAGGACCTCTGGAAATCCAAACCAATTAGCTTTGCAAGATCATCCTTGTCATTTCATTAACCTCACAATAATGTTATTACCTATTGTATGAGAAATTTGCATCCTTACTTTTTGTATTTGGGAAAGATTTTCCTATATTTCTACTCTATGTGTGAGTTTACAGAAGTTGTCTAGGGTCCCGCAGAGTCAGGATATGGCTCCAATTGTGTCCAACTTGAAAGTAAATTTTCCTTGAAGAGCAATGTCCTTCTTTTTTACTATTGTTGAGCAGGTACCTAATAATCTGTGCTTCAATGGGTTCATATAAAATGTGTACTGAGTAAATGGCATTTAAGAAACATTCTATGTTCAAAATAATTTGACTCTAAAACTCATTGCAGAATCACAGTCTCATAGAGCAAAAAGAGGTTCACAAGTTATCCTATAAATGTGGAAATCTTATTCCCAGGTCCTTCAGCTTTTGTTGTTGGGTTGGAGACTTTCGGTATAGTTTTATTTTATTTAACATGTTTTAGATCTCTTTAAAATCCTGGGTCATCTCCTCTAAATATTCCTCTTCAGTTATGGCAAAGAGAATTAAAGAGAAGTTCTATCAGCCACCTTATTAGAAACAATACAGCCTAAAGCTATTAGCTTTTTTTGCTGCTGAAACAAACTACTGAATTATATCACCTTACTAGCAATTAGAATATATATCATTTGTCCACATGTACAAAAATGTGCTATGTTTGCAACACTATCTTGTACTTGTCTAGTTAAGTTATTTAATTTCTATTGAAGGATTTATATGTCTATTGTCTCTCAGCTGCCTGCTCCTGGTTCTATGTGCTGATCATTAACACTAGGCAGAGCTAGGAGGCTGCAAATTGCATTTCTGAGGCTTCTTTGCCAAATACCTTTCATTTGAAAGGAACACACTATTGAAAAGGAACAAACTATTTATAGAAGCAAAAAAGATGGATAATCTCAAAGCGTTATGCTAAATGAAAGACATCAGATTCAAAGGTTACATACTACAAGATTCCATTTACAACGTTCTCAAAAAGGCAAAACCGGGGTAATGGAGAACAGATTAGTGATTGTTAGGGTCTTGAGGCAGGGGTAGAGTTGAATTTAAAGGAACAGCCCAAGGAGATTTTAGATGCAAGGGAGCTGTCTTCTAGGATGGATGTGAATTTTGTTAATCAGAGTCATTCTAGAGGAACAGAATTTTAAAAATGAGTTTTCTGAATTGGTTATGAGGTTTCTGGAATTGGTGCTCTAATCTGATTAGATTTAAAGATGCTAATGAATCTATTTCCAGTAGGAAAAAGAGCACTGATAGTCCATGGAGTGAACTATCCATAGAGATATTCAAAATATCTGCATTAGATACACCTAATCTACCACTTATAAGAAGCAAGAAGCTAAGCAACTCTGTATATGATACTTAAGAACATTTTTAAGAATTTAAGAATATAAAGACTTTGCTTGGTTGCCTCTAATGTCACCGGACAAAGTGGTAACAAGTTCATGTTGAAATCTTATCACTGAAGGTGATAGTATTAGAAAGTGGTGCCTTTGGGAGGTGATTAGGTTATGAGGGTGAAGCCCTCATGAATGAAATTGGTGCTTATAAAAAAGGTCCAAAAAACTCCTTTGCCCCTTTCACCACGTGAGGTTACAGTGAGAAGGCTATCAATAAGGAAGTGGGCCTTCACCAGAAACCAAAAACGGTGAACTCCAAAATCAAACGCCTTCATTTTGGACTTCTTACCCTTCAGAACTGTGAGAAATAAATTTCTGTTATTTAGAAGCCAGCCAGTTTATGGTATTCTGTGCAGCAGCCAGAACAGAGAATACATACTAGTCTATGAATTTGTCAAAACTTACAATATTGGGCAACAAAAAAGTGAATTATACCTCATATAAATAAAAAATAAATTTTAAAAATGGTAAATAAAAATTAATAGTAAAATCTAGATGGTCAGTGTATAGTTGTTGACTTTAAAAGTCTGTTCAATCTGGTATATGTTTTCAAATGTGTATCATAAAATGTTGTCAATGAAATATAAACAAACATGGAGAGAACAAGCAAGAAAGAGACAGAGAGGGAAAGTGAGGGAGGGGGAAGGAGGAAGGAGAAGAGAAGAGAGAAAATAATTCGAATATTATTCCAAGGGTGTCAAAGAAAGAGATATATGTACCCTATGCTCATTGCAGCATGTTTTACAATAGCCAGTAGATGGAAGCAACCTAAGTGACCATAGATAGATAAATGGATGAAGAAGATGTGGTATATGTGTGTGTGTGTGTGTGTGTGTGTGTGTGTGTGTGTAGGAATATTAGCCATAAAAAAAGAATGAAATCTTGCCACTTGTGACAGTATGGATGGAGCTAGAGGGTATTATGATAAGTAAAATAAGTCAGAGAGAGAAAGACAAATACTGTATGATTTCACTTATATGTGGAATCTAAAAAAAAAAAACAAAATGATAAAAACACAGAAACAGACCCAGAGATACAGGAAACAAGCTGGTAGTCATGAGAAGGGAGGAGTAATTGCAGGGGCGGGCAAAATAGGTGAAAGAGATTAAGAGGGACAAATTTCCAGTTATAAAATAAATACGTCATATAGAAGTAATGTACAGCATAGGGAATATAGTCAATAATATTTTAATAACTTTGTATGGTGATAGATGGTAACTAGATGTATCATGGTAATCATTTTGTAATGTATATAAATATTGAATCACTATTATGTACACCTAAAACTAACAGGATTTATATGTCAATTATATTTCAATAAAGAAATAAAGAAATAAACCGAAATTTCCCCTTTAAGCTGTTACAAAAAAAGCTATGAGATCTATAGAACATTAAATGATTAATGCTGTAGCCACAAAACGGTGCTTATTTTTCCTAAAATATTTCTATCTATTTTTACTTCATTTGAGTAGTTATTTCTTTAGTTCCTGATGGGATTTGCCACCCAGATTCTCCATGAAGCCCTCTGAAATTGCTATTGCTGAAAAGAATCACCTTTCCCATGGTCACTTATTACCAGGACCAGTTCATTCAATGACTGCTCAACATAGTATAAAAATCTAGTCTCCCCATCTCAATTTGGGATAATTCTGCATGCCCATCCTCATTTCCAAGGGATCAGCTGAGATCTTCATTGAGACTATAGCATAATCCAGTTTTTTCCTCTGTCCAATTCTGCTTCTGTCCTTTTCTTTTTTCCACAGGTGGTGAATACAAGAACATTCCTTAATAAACTTCCTACACACTAATCTAATCTCCATCTCAGATTCTACTGCTTTGTTAAACCAGTTTATGGCAATTCCTCCCCCTAAGTTAGGAAAAAGAAAACTACTTCTTTTACAGTGACTCAAATAGTTAAAAATATACAGCTTCTCCGAAAACAATGGAAAGCAGAACATTGAAAACATCTGAAAATTATAAATGACTATCCTTTTCCGTAAATAAAAAAACATAAGCATGCAAAACCATCAGCTTAGTTTAGTTATTGGATAAAAGGAAAAGATTGAATAAATTCATCCTCAATTTCACTTATGACTTCATTATAATTTCCTTCTGAAAGAATTTTTTTAAAAATGCAAAATACCAGAGAATCCATGTTAATTGATTGTAGCTCTAAATTTATTTCCTGAGAAAACTCACAAATCATTAAATAAATTTCTACTCTATGATAGTCAAAATCTGTTTAAATTACAATTTTAATTTTTATCAGTGCATAAAAATATTGGAATTGAAAGAAAAAACCAAAATCTGAATAAATGATTTTGCTTACCTTAGCAACTATTCCAAGCATTTGATATTTCTGCTAAGTAGAAAAAGAGATATTCCCCTTAATTGGAGATTGGCTTATTATTATAGTTGCAACATGAGTTGTTATATGTGAAGAATTTTAGTCTTGAGAAATGTACTGTTTGCATAATTAAGATAGAATAAGATGTCTAATCTTTTTGAAAATTCATGATGAATGGAAACAAAATAAAAAAGTGTTTATATAAAAGGTTAATAGTTTGGGTCATGAGTTGAGGTGGGGCAGGGAAATAAGGAAGGGAACATAAATAAATTACCTGGGAAGAGAAGAAACAAATCATAGAGAGAGGTGGTAACACATTGTCAGGAGATAGCTTGAGGTGAAATAGGTGAAAATCACAAAGCAGAGACATGAAGCACAGAAAGGGAAACAAAATTGCAGAGGAGTAGCAACAGCAAAGGCTTAATAGTTATTCTGAGTGGGACATGTTGACAGTGTGCCAAAAGAATTAGGATCTAATCAGTCTGGAGGCCAAAAGACTGTGTGGAAGAGGCAGAATCAGATAAATGGAGTCTATAAAAAAAGCCAAGGGAACAAACTGATTTTGAAGGGAATATTATGTTCCTGCCAAAATCCCTTGACTCAAAAAAGGAAAGACAGATGATCCCTCCTGTTACATGACAGTTGGGTCATAATCTCTGTTTTATGCACAGATAAGAATGACACTATTTTTCAGTCAACCACAGAAGATCTAGGACACCATCTATCCATCAAGGGAAAAGTTGACCCTTTACTAAGGAAAAAGTCTTGAAAAAGTAATCATGGACTATTCCTTCAGAATTCAAAAAATATATATATATAAAATTAATGCAATAATTCTACATACACAACATAATTTATTGTATATGTGATTTAAGCAACGTTTCTAAACATTTTGAGTTAATGGTGTAACTTCTTAAATTTTCAAATGCATTAAAAGCGGTTAACTGACTTCCGTTGAGCTAACTCACCAGATGAACTACACTTCATTCACTCAGCTGACTGATGCCCACGGTTCACCTATTCTCAAATAAATCGACACATTTCTGCTCCTCCCAATTCATTTTACGCTTACCAATTTTGGTTGTGTTTGTTCTCCAATTTGTTTACCACAGCAGTACCTAATATTGTAATCATACCGTATTGTATAACTGTCTTACTGTAAATATACATTAAGCTGGTGGGTGAAATATGAGGCTGTAAAGAAGAGTTGTTTTATAACTAAATATACCTGTCCAATACTGCAGCACACTATGAGAATCGTTTGCACTGGGATCCATGAAAACGGTATTATTATTACTCTCAATACTAATATGGAAAACATAATAACATTTTTAAAGAAGTCATCTGTATCTAGTACAAAATACATTTAGGTCTACCACTTGCTAAACTTTGTGATCTTGGGTAGATTACTTCATGTTGCTGAGTCTCTGTTCCCTCGATAATTAATGAGGATTGTATTTTCCACATATGATCACAACATTATCCCCCTTCCTTCACGCTCTTCTTACAGTATGACTTGATCTTCCCTTCGTGGAGGGGTGAGTTCAATGTCCTGTCCCCTTGAACTTGAGTGGATCTTTGTGATTGCCACAAATATATAGAATGGTGGACATGACAAGGTCTGACTTCTAGGTTAGATCATAAAAGCTTCCAGTTGGTTCTTTTGGGGCTCTTGCTTTTGGAACCAAGTCACATGCTGTGAGGAAGCCCAATACTAGCCCTTTCAAGAAAACCATATAGAGAGTCCGTTAGAGTGGAGGTGAGGCCTCTGCTCTCAGCCCTGGCTGAGCACTCAGCCAACGGCCTGTACCAGCTTGACAGCCATGTGCATGAGGTAGCCAGTCCCCAGTCAAGCTGCCCCAGTTGATGCCGTGTGGAACAGAAATGGGCCTTCCCTACCTATCCCTATTCAAATTGCAGTTTCATGGGAATTAAAAATGATTATTTTTACAGGTCACTAAATTTTGAAGGGGTTTATAATGCAACAAACCTCAACTGAAGCAAAGATAATAATCTTACCTACACCGTAGGATAAGATTGTTATTAAGATTGGCTATAATCATAAAAGTTAGTAGGAGTACAGAGCTGAGTCCATAGTACCTACAGCTTGTTATCATATGACAAACACTAAAATTTGTTCAGTGCCAGAGTATACTCATCCAGAACTCGATTCAATTTGCTAAATAGATTTATAGACATTTGATTTTCAGTTGACAAAATGTTAAAAACTCATCGCATGGACTAGCCTTATTCTGATAACAAAATCTGACAAACACTATAAGGAAATTCTTTATGGTCTAACAGTGGGTGATTCAGGGCTGGAAAATTTCACCTAAAAACAGATTACATGCAATAATGACATTATGGGAAAAAATTGATGGTCACTTCGTTATCAGATTTACTAGGAGATGACAACAAATTTAAGTTTTTGCTGATATATATGAAATATTCAAAGAAGTTAACTATAACTTTTTCTGTTTTTCTCAAAGGAACTTGTCAACAGTATTAAAAAAATCAAAAGAATATAATTGTGTGAGAAATTATCACGTCAATTCAAATGACATATTTTGTACCTATTTGTCAACCAATGTTTTGGTGTATTTGAAGTTGGCTTTTGGGACAAAAAATCTTTTCACCTTCTTGTGTTTTAAAAGTTAATATTAAATTTACTGAAATAAATTAAAAAACTAGATTTGTACTTTTAAATTAAAAATTACATAAGTTTATTTTGCTATATAAAACTCATAAATCTTTGAAACCACTGATGGATTTGCACTAAAGTAAATAAATTTTCATAAGAACTTTGAACTTGATTAATACATGTAATGTATTCAATTTTCTTCAAATGCTCCAATCTTGCAAAACCATCCCAATTATTTAGATACATGGAGTTAATATAGTCAATTATCATACAAATATGGATAATCTTAGGTTATCTTCAACTCTTCAATAAGTCTGGTTTCTGCTAGTCCTCACAGCTAATATGTGTACATCACTTAAGCATTAAATACACTTTAAATACTAATATAGATTATTCTTAACACCCAGCACAAAAATACTGATGTTTTGTGTTTGAGTCACTTCATTCAAATTCATCTTTAATTCTAAGAACCCAAATTTAATGATGTCCACTAAGAAAATGGAAGTCACTATTCCAAAATTTTGTGAGCTAATTTCTCTGTGGGCTGAGGTTGTTTATTAACCAGACTTAGCCAAGATGGCAGATCCAGAAATACACATATCCAGCATAATTTTTCATCTTTCTGTTTAAGTAACATGGCAATAGAGACTACTAATCTATTCCTACCAAGTGGGACGTTTTCTCAGCATTCATACCTTGCATTCAAGTCTTGCATTACCTGCTACCTTCCACATAGATTACTTTACCACTTCAACTGATTCGATGAACATATTTACCAGATGACTATCTTGAATCACATTTATAGCCTTCCTTTCAAGTCAAATCTTAACTCTTACAGACTTTTAAAATATACATAATTTAAGGATCTCTCAAGTTTTTGTCTGGTATTACACTAAACTTTTCTGATGTAGCTCCAGTCACAATACTCTTTCAAACATCTTTGAAGAATTTAGAGAAAGGGAATTTCAAGTTTTCGTAAGAACGTGTAAGACTACTAGAGATATATACACAGATATGCATACATATATACACACACGCATATATGAATATACATATATACGCACACATGTATATAATTTTTACTTGTAAGCACGGTTTTACTTCATAGAGTTATGAGAAATGAGAAGAAAGAAAAGATCTCATCATTAATGAGGACCTACTATGAACTACTCAGTTATCATTATATATATTACCTGTTGCCATATACATTCGACAAGTGAGGATACGAGCCTGAAGGAAATTAAGTCACTTGTTCAAAGTCACACAGTCAGCAGTTTACACGATATTTGAAAATATACCTATATATTTCATATGCTATGATTTTCTCATAATATCATAGTGTACTTTTGTGAGAAAAAAATAAGGTGAATATACGAGACCAGCTTTGTATACAGACTCAATACTGACTAAAATATGATATGGACTAAATTATTTCTCTCATCTACAAATTGTTCACTAGGAAAACGGGAATTCATAAACACTCCATCTCCCTATTTCAAAGATGATTTATGGGGGGACAGATTGATATTAAATGTAATCAAATGTGTGAAATATATATTGAATGTAAATTTATATTTAAAAGTGCTTACTAATATTAAATCTCAAAATATTTATATATATATGCACACGCACACATATACACAATGTATGTGTATATATATTCTCGTGTATTAAATTTTAATATTAATATTTATCCATTTTAAGGATTACAGAAAGAACTACTAAAAAAACTCAATAACTATAATGGCTGTAAAAGCTTTTAAAAAACAAACAAAACCAAGAATATTTAAAGTGGAAATAAGCTACTCTATTGCCTCTTTTTGTGTCCTTTATGTTTGTGAGGGTGCTAGCATTAAACTAATAAATTGGCTAGGTATCTGATTTTAAATTGAATTGTTCAGTATTTGAGCTATAAGTTTTGGAAAAATTTCAAATTAAATGAAATTTACTTAACGTGCTGTAATATTGCTTCATTAAATGTATTTCCACTGACCTCTGGATCTCTGCAATATCCAGTAATAATATTTCACTCAGACATGAAAAAACAAAAAAACCTTATTAGGCAAATCATTTCAGTGCTACAATAGGGCCAATCGACGGAAGTAGAAATTCATATTAGCTACCTACCAGCCAGAAACTATGCAGAATATTTTCCCTTAATAAGTAACAAAATTGTTCTCTATCTTGCTTACATCATTCTTCTATATTAGTGTACTTTAAAATACAGACTACCTAGAGGTTTTATCAAAAAGCAATTAAATGTGGGGGCTGGCCAGTGGCGCAAGCAGTTAAAGTGCGTGTGCTCCACTGTGGCAGCCTGGAGTTCACGGGTTCAGATCCCAGGCGTGCACTGACGCACCACTTGCCTAGCCATGCTGCGGCGGTGTCCCATATAAAGTGGAGGAAGATGGGCACAGATGTTAGCCCAGGGCCAGTCTTCCTCAGCAAAAACAAAAAGAAGAGGATTGGCAGATGTTAGCACAGGGCTGATCTCCTCACAAAAAAAAAAAAAAAAGGTAATTAAATGTGCTGATGAGCGTATATTAGTAATTCCTCAACAAAATTTAGATTTGAAAATTTCTTGGTAAATAACTGATTATTTTTTTCTTGGATAATAAGATTGTACTACAAAAAATTATTTTAAAGCACATTTAGTCTTATATTTAAGTCTAAAATATTCAATTAAATTCTTTTTTAAAAACTCAAATATTTAGAGAATTTAATATTTTCTCTTGAAAATTCAAAATATGTATTCTGGGATTAAATAATCATGAAAAATATCTGACATTTAGAGTGTACTGCAGTATGAATGTCATCACCATGGAAAATATAACTTTTAGAATTCATTTATGAGAACTTTATTGCCTTGAACATGATATTCATTCCATTTGAGGTAAAAATATCTTTTAAGAAGTGAAATACTTAAAACAAATAACCTAAAATGCCTCACGCTAAAAAGCATTTAATACCCTTGGTGGTTAAATGAAGTAGTTTGAAATTGAAAAAATAAGAGTTAATATTATGTTTCTTTGCAATGTTTCATATTATAAGGAACATATGGTCGTAAAAAATAAAATATTAGTGAAAATTGTATATCTTTTACATATAAGTGTGTGTGTCATTCATATAAAATTGCCAGTAGTATTACACTGTATACTCTATGAATTTCTTTCTCACTTAATGAGACATAATGGTTCAAATTGTTAATTCGCAATATCTGAATATGTTACTAAATAACTCATAGTAGGAAAATTAGTTTGAGAGATATGTTTAAAGATTCCTGGATTATGCTTCTATTCTTACTTTGTATTTAACCTCCTCTGCTCATTTGTTCATTAATTCAGTTTAAAAAATCTTCATCCTTGCTAAATATCAAGGATAAAATGGTGAAAATATATGGATTTCATGATGACTTCTTAGAGGAACATGTGAGTTTGTCTCCCTGCATTCATACCCCAGTTCTACAAACTAGTGTTGAAAAGATTGCTGAACTTTGTTAGCCATCTTATTTTCTCATAAGTAAAATGACAAAAATAATGGTGTAGTCAGTTCTCCTCATGATGCAACTTATGCATTCCTAAAAATCACAACAGTATGCAAAATCACACAGTAAGAACCATAAAGCTTTTGGGAAAAGTGAGGTTAGGACACAACGTTCAAAAACCTTTTCAGTGATACATAAAAAATAAAATACAGGAAGGTAGTAAAAATGGTAGCACAGTTTCACAGTTAAATGATTGAAGTACTACAATAAATGCAGCACTTTATCCTGAAAAAGAACTGAAGTTTGCTGTGGAAGTGGAAGTTGGAAGGACGGCAGCTTTTAAGCTGTGCTTATAAGCGATTGTGAATTGGTGGAAGACGAGTTATTTGAAGGAGAGTTATTGATGTATTTAAAATGTAGAGGAGGACATTGGGAAAGCTGTAGACATCAACCAGGTCTCAGTAGTTGAGAAATTCAATGCCAGGTTTCAAAGTTAGAGCTGTAGCTAAAGAAAATGGGAAGCCACTGATTTCACTTGAACATTAGAAAGATTACTAGGTGTGCAGTGAGAAAAATAGATTGGTATTGAGAATCTCTATGGTAGAAGTCCTATAAGAGGAATAATAAAGAACTAGGGCAGGACATAAAATATGAGAGCTGTGTCAAGGTGGCCACTGAGGTGATGGATATAAGTGGAGGAATTTGAACTATGTTCAGCAAAATATAATAGAAGCATTTTGATGGATTATTTAACATGGGTTGGGGAGGTAAAAGATGAGGTCAACAATGACACGAGTTTCATGGGCAATTGAGTGGACAGTAAACTAAAATCACACACAAAGGAAATGATTTGCTGGGAGTGGGAAAATGCAACGTGACATCTTTTTTAAAGTTCCCTGGGAACTGTCCAAACAGAGATTTCCAGTATGCAATTAATATGTGACTATGAATCAGGACAGAGTGCTATGACAGGAGACAAGGTATCAGAGTGAGAAGTGCTGGTCACGAATATCTCAAATGCTGCTAATGGGCAAATTGAGAAAATGACTGAAAAGTTCACACTTAACTAGTAATATTGAGGTCATTTTTGATTCTTGCAAAAATAATTTAAGTTAAATTGGGGGCACAGATCTCAGAATACATTGAATTCTGTTGTAAGTCACAAGGAAAAAAGGAGCATAAACAACTCTCTCAATAGTTACGATTGTGAGTGTGAAGAGATATTTAGTTGGAAAGAACACAAGGTAGAATTTGTTTTGTTGTTTTTTGTTTAATGGATTAATCTATATCTCTTTAATTGTTAAAGAGAAGGAATCTGTAAAGAGAAAGAATTGATTATATATGAGAAAGTTTTGTAAAGAGAAAGAATTGATTATATATGAGAAAGTTTTGTCCATGGTGCGCCAGAGAAGGAAAAAAAAAGATGGATCCCAAAACACAAATAGAGAAATTACTTCTGACATGGGAAGTAATACTTCT
Organism: Ceratotherium simum simum; assembly: GCF_057802395.1. Classification (NCBI taxonomy): domain Eukaryota; kingdom Metazoa; phylum Chordata; class Mammalia; order Perissodactyla; family Rhinocerotidae; genus Ceratotherium; species Ceratotherium simum. The sequence continues at coordinate 48,640,343 of NC_141911.1, forward strand.
TCTATTATAATTGGAGAAAGAATGGAAGGGGCAGATTGACACACATGTATTTCACTGTTATAGTGGCAGAAAATTGAATTAGGTCTCTTATGATTGCCTGACTTAATGGGGGGAGAATATATTGCTTGACAGTAAGCGAGATCTGCTGATTTTGAACAGTTTAGAAGACTCGTATATGATCTTTATAATGTTCTATACATTTTTGGCTTAAGCTATATATTGCTATACATCTTCAAGAGAGTGGAGAATATTTTTATTTGCATCTCTTTATAACGGTTAGAATTTAGAAACGATGTATACCCTTAAATAACCCATCTTTTCCTAGACATTAAGGGACATTAAACATATTCTGAAAAGCAGTACATTAATTCAAAATCTTACAATAATAGGGAGACATAAATCATAAATAAATATTACGAATAATTGAATATGTGTAAGAAATATCAGTTGCTTAAAAAAATGTTGCTTTATCTTCTAATCAATGCAAATATACATTTCACTCTCCCAAATTTATCTGTAAATATTTTCATTCAACTTGAAACCTATCAAAAAATTGTTATAATAATGGCTACAAGGATCTTTAAAAAGTCAGAGGAACACAGTTTATGGCAGTGCAACAAATATAAACTTAAGATGGAGTCTGAAGGCTGCTGTTAGAGCGGTTTGTAAAACTATCAAAATTATGTGACAGAAAGAAGAAAAAATCCTTCTGCCTAAGTTGTCATCTGTGTCCCATTACACCAGGTACATGTATTTAGACACTTTCAATGAGTTATCATGGGATCATATCCCAAAGTCATGTGCTATTAGGGAATTCAAGCAGAGTAACCTGATGTACTAAGTATTCTGATTTGGCTAATGAGCAAAATCTCGGGAAGAAAATCTGGTCTGTCAGCTCCTTGATTTTGAGAGTGTGACCTAAGCTCACATATGCCAAGGTCTCTACAATGCCAGGAGGTAGTTTGGGGAGATTTGATACCACAGATACAGTGATAATTAATTAGATTTTGCCTCATTAAGTCTTCTAGGTGCTCTTTTACCTATGTTAACTTCTAAGTGCCATGTTTACCTATGTTAGAATAAACTAGTTCAGATATTTTGTCTGCATGTGAGTGTATACAGATATGAAGAATTTTATACATATGTATATATTATTTATATATATACATTCCTTCAAGCATTTTCAGCTTTAATCTTTGCTAAAGTTATAAGCTTAAATAAACCAAGATAATTTTACAGTAAGAAAAATATAGTAGAATCCTTCTATATAATTTAGTTCATTTTAGAGCTTTGATATTCAATTTCTAGTTTGCCAGAAGTGCTTAGCTACTCTACAGATAATAAATAAATGATATCTTAGCAATCCTGCTGAGTACTACCTGCAGGCATTATAAATGTTATTCATATTTTTGTAGTATGAGTAATACTAATATTTCTAATATTGCTTTGGAATACCTGGCTATAAAGCTTATATATATAATATAATGTAATGTAATGTAATATAATATAACATAACACAACACAATACAATACAACACAATATAATATAATATAAGCAATATAATAGAAATCACATATAAATATGATTTCTATAAAATAGAATGTCATAGTTGTCCACTGACTTCCCAGCTAAATACCATAGTTTCCTAGCCTCCGTTGCAACTATGCATGTCCTTGTGACTGAGTTACTGCTAATGAAATATGGGTAGAAGTAAAGTAATTAATTCTCAGATTATTTACCCTGGGCCTTCGCTTTCTTTCTTCCTTCCTGGGGCCTGGAATATGTATGTAGTGGTATCGAAAGGCTTGACTGTGTAGACCAGGACAATACTATTAAGGAAGGTGGTGCAATAAGATTGAAAGACTGAGGCCTTTAATGAGCTGATGAAGCTACAGCTTTACCTTTTCTGAACTATGTGAGAATAAAGATAAACTGCTGCCCTATTGAAAAATATATACTTTGAGATTCTTTATTAAGGCAACTTAAGCTGTACTCTAGATAATACATTTGGTTTCAAGAGAAACGTGCAAATAATAGATTACGTCAAATTTCCAAAGTTCACTAGGAGATATGAATAGAGGGAACGTGCAAAGTGTTTTGTGGTGATAGTTTTACTACTTTTCACATCTTCGAGGTTGCCTAAGACCCTTTATGTCTCTGAGAAACATGTCTGAGAAGCATATATGTATATTGATTTTATTTAGTTTTATTTAGATCTTTTTCAAAGTGACAAATCAGTATAAGTAAAGTTTATTCTTCTTTGGAGGTGAAGAGAATGTGAATTTTCATTTAACTTTTGCACAATTTTAATTCTTATTCCAACAAATTTTAAAAAATTTTCTATTATAATAAATATTCCTAATACCTAACAACAATTTCTATTAAAAAAGAGGTATAGGGGCCTGCCCAGTGGCGCAAGCAGTTAAGTGTGCGCGATCCACTGCGGCGGCCGGGGGTTCGCCGGTTCGGATCCTGGGCGTGCACTGACACATTGCTTGTCAGGCCATGCTGTGGCGGTGTCCCATGTAGGGTGGAGGAGGATGGACACCGGTGTTGGCCCAGGGTCGGTCTTCCGCAGCAAAAAAAAAAGGGAGGAGGATTGGCGGATGGTAGCGCAGGGCTGATCTCCCCACACACACACACAAAAAAGAGGTATAAATAATAAGGCAATAGAGGAGACAAAGTAAAATCATAAAAAGTGCTCAATTATAATAAGAGAAGGCAGAAAAAGAGGAAAATAGAAACCTACAACTAAAATCGTACTTAATGGTGAGAAACTAGATGCTTTTCCTGTAAGATTGGGAACAAGGCAAAGATGTCTTTCTCACGTCTCGTATCTAACATCATACTGGAAATCCTAGCTAATGCAAGAAGACAACAAAATGAAAGAAAGGGAATGTGGATCAGGAAAGAAGAAATAAAACCGTCATTGTTCACAGATGACAGATTGTCTAACTAGAAAATCCCAAAGAATGTGCAAAAAAGAACTCCTAGAACTATAAGAGACTACAGCAAGGTTGTGAAATACAAGTTAATATATACTGAAATTAAAACCAAGTATTATTTACATTAGCACCAAACTGAAGGAAATACTTAGGTTTAAATCTAGCAAAATATGTACAAGGAAAACTATATAACTCCGATGAAAGAAATCAAAGAATATCTAAATAAAGGAAGAGATATTCAATGTTAATGGATAGAAAGAATCAGTATTGTCATGCATCAGTTTTCCCCTAATTGATCTGTAGATTTATTGGGATCCCACTGAAAATCCCAGTGGATATCAACAAACTGATTATAAAGTTTATAACTAAAGGAAAAAGCCAGAACTGCCAACGTAATGCTGAAGAAGAAAAAGTCAGTGACTGACTACTCGACTTCAAGACTTACTATAAAACTATAACATCAAAATAGTATGGTATTAGTGAAAGAATAGACAAACAGATGAATGGCACAGAATAAAGAGGTCAGAAATAGAGCCACACGTGTATATAAAACCAATCTAATGGTACTGGAACAACTGGAAATTCAGTTCATCCAAAAAAATGAATCTAGACAGAGCTTACACCTTTCACACACAAAAAATTAACTCCAAGTGGATCACAGACCTGTAAAATACAACACTATAAAACTTCTAGAAGATAACTTAGGAGCATATCTATGTGACTTTGGATTTCACAATGACTCTTGAGATAAAACAAGAAAAGCACAATCCGTAAAAGAAAAACTTGAAATGTTGAACTTCACTAAAATTAAAAACTCCTATTCTGTGAAGACACTGTTAAGAGAATGAAAAGACAAGTGACAGATGGATGAAAATTTTTGCAAAACACATATCTGGTAAAGGACTAGTATCCAAAATATACAAAGAACTGTTAAAGCTTAACACTAAGGAAATAAACAGCCCAATTAAAAAAATGGCCAAAAAATCTGAACTAGCACCTCACCAAAGAAGATATACAGATGGCAAATATGCATACGAAAAAGTGTTCAGCATTACATGTCATTATGAATTAAAACAACAATGGGATTTCACTACACACCTATTAAAATGGCTAAAATCCAAAACACTGAAAACATCAAATGCTGGCAAGGATGTAGGACAGCCTCGCATTCATTTCTGGTGGGAATGAAAAATGGAACAGCCACTTTGAAAGACAGTTTGATAGTTTCTTACAAAGCTAACCATAGTCATACCATATGATTCAGCAATAGAGATACTATATATTTACTCTACTGAGTCAAAAAATTATCTCCACACAACAACCTGGACACAAATGTTTATAGCAGCTTTATTCATAATTGCCAAAAGTTGGAAGCAACCAAGATGTTCTTCAATGGGTGAATGAAAAAACAAACTGGGGTACATCCATTCAATGGAATATTATTCTACAATATAAAGAAATGAGCTAACAACCTATGAAAAGACATACTTTAAATGGATATTTCTAAGTGAAAGAAGCTAATCTAAAAATGCTACATGTTGTGTAATTCCAACAAGATGATATTCTGAAAAGATAAAAATGTAGAGACAGTAAAAGATCTGTGGTTGCCAGGTGTTCAGGGAGAGGGGGAGAGGGATCAACACGTGGCACACAGAAGATTTTAGGGTGGTGCAACTAGTCACTATAACATCTTAATGGTGGAAACATAATGATGTGCTTGTAAAGCCCATAGAGTAAACACTAATGTAAACCGTGTACTTGAGTTAATAATAATCTATCAATATTGGTTTATCATTGTAACAAATGTTCCACATTAATGCAAGATGTTAATATGGGGAACTTTGTGTGGTTAGGGGTAGAGGGGGCATCTGGGAACTCACTACTTTTTGTGCAATTTTTCTGCAAAACTAAAAATATTCTGAAAAATAAAGTACCTAATTTGTGAAATACTAAAATGTTTAAAATATTTTTAATTTATTCCTTCATGTATTTGATAATTTTAGTATTTATATGTACCTTTAAAATAATGATAAGGAAATATTAATATTTTTTCTTTCACTCTACTTGGAAAACTTAATGACCTTTACTTCTCACCCACATATTTTGTGCTAAAATATTGTTGTCTTCAATTATTTTTCCTCTCCCATAATATTAATAAAAGAAAATATTAAGTAGAGAACAGCCATTTCTGAGGTTTTTTAAAAAATAGACTCATACTTAAGGAAGCTAAAACAAGAAGAGATTCAACTCCAAAATGAAATAACCGAAGGGTGAGAGTTTGAGGCAAAAATATACAAGTAAAATGAAAATAAAAATGTTGGATGTAATACCTTATCCTTAATCCAAGGGAATCCCCAGGGAAGAACATTTTGATGAATTTTACAAATATTATGTGTTTACAAGTTTTAAAATATGGCATGCAAACATAAAATTTCTTTCTCTGAATTGTCCTTGTTCCCTCCCACTGATAATACCTCTCTCTGCCTGCGTGGTTGTTTCCATCTACTGTTACCTTCACTTGGACCATTTTCTGCTGTTATTCTCTCTTTATTTACTGCCTTCAGAGTCATACTTCCTACTGGCTTTATTTTTTCTTGCCTAAAATATTCTATGGCCTGCTGTATTCTAAGTCCTTGGTACCTATCAGGGCAGGGTGGAATACGAAAATTTATCTAATACTTTTTTGAATATTTCCCATGTGATGGGTTGGGAAAGTGAAATGGGAGAAGAGGGTCTGTAACAGCCAGGTTGAACCACATGTATAAAGGGAGTGCCAAGGACCTCTGGCTGAATGCAAGAGACATTGAAAATCATTTCCTGTGGCTGCAGGTTCAAGGAATGAAAATTTAGGCCGAGCTGGTTGCCAATGAAGGGACTTCTGTGCTTTGAGCTGAAATTCCTGAATAAGGACTATGTTTCGGCAGTTGCCTTTTTAACCTTTCTTTAACACTGAAATTTATACTTATATGAAAATTTAGATTTCTAACTTCTAGATGGACATTTCTTTTTTTTTTGGTGAGGAAGATTGGTCTTGAGCTAACATCTGTTGCCAATCTTCCTCTTTTTGCTTGAGGAGGATTGTCACTGAGCTAACATCTCTGCCAATCTTCCTCTATTTTGTATGTCAGACACCTTCACAGCATGGCTTGATGAAGGCTATGTAGGCCCACGCCCAGGATCCGAACCCATGAACCCCGGGCCACCAAAGCGGAGCGTGTGAACTTAACCACCACACCATCAGACCAGCCCCTGGACATTTCTATATAGAGAAAACACTGTCATCTAAAAATTAAATCTGTTCTACTCTCCATGAACCCTCACCTTCTCCCTTTCTTATCTCTCAACTCAAATATTACTCCTTAGTCATCTCTACTAGAAAGCCAAGTTTGTTTATTTATTTATTTATTTATGATTTCTTCATTTTTCTGCTCTTATGTCTACATTATATATTGGACCAATAAATCTACTATACTCTGTATTCAAAAAGTGCTTTTTAAAACTACTGGCAAGGGGATCCAAGAGCAATGATTCTTTCTCATTAAAAATTACCATGTTATTTTCTTTAATACTTAGCTGCAAGCTCTATTTGGGCAGGACCCACATAGCTTTTGTTTGCTATTGAATGCCTAGCCCCCCACACAATGCGTGGCATATAGCTGGGATGTAAACCTTTCTGAATGAATTATCAAGCTAACTAAACATTACTCAAAGCAGGAAATAATCTCCATGCCCAATCCAACCCTTTATTATTAATCTCGGTGGTAAATATAGGAACTGCATCTAAAAAATTCTTCATGTTAAAAAATTATTATTACCAATGTCTGCAAATAGCATAGAAATTTCTTATGGAAGGTGGAGATCTGTTTTAGGTGGTCTTTAGTTTAGTAAAGAACTTTAAATAACATTTCAATATTGAAAAGTTAATCTGAGGTCTAGGTTGGTAAGAGGAATCAGCAAAAGTGCTAATCTGCCTGGCATAGAGTAATAATGAAACGGGGGTGCTAGAGGCTGGCCCACAGGGAGAGGTCAGAAAAAGATAGTGAATGAAGACTAAGAATATCTCTTTTGGAAGAAAGCCAAAACTTAAGGAGGGATGTCCTATGAGAAATTTCCCATGAAATGGGATAACCAGTTGGAAGAATGAGGGTTCTAAGTTATATTCAGTATAGTAATACATTATGTTACCCATAATTCTATTATACAAGTCAGCCTTGTGTTAGCTGTATTTTAGATAATGAAGGAGCTATCTAGCACCCAAAATGTACATCTCTATTACATTCTAAATTTTTGATATAATTTAAATTTTCTATATAATTTAAATAATTATAAATTATTAAATTTATAATTTATAAATTTGATTTATAACTGTTGATTTATTTATAGCACGTGGATTTTGTTAAAATCAGAAAAAAGAAGTCATCTGGAAAAATAAAAATTACATATTTATTAAAAACTAAAATTTATTTAAATTAAAGTTTATTAACATTTCTTAAGATTTCAGGCAGAAAATTAATTTTATTTAAAGATGCTTTGTACAAACTGTTCATATTAAATATAGATAATTCTATATCAATTCATAGACAAAGACCAACTGATATCAACAATTTGATTTCATTTTTCAGACAAACCTTTTGACTATTGTAATACTGTTCAGATAAATTACAAAATATCTCTTACTATTAATTTATTTTGAATTCTATTTATTATAATTATATAAAGTTTGGATTAAATATTGTGATTTTCATGAATATATTTATTAAGAATTCATGTGATGTTTGGTTAACATTATAATAATTTTACAGGACTCTCCAACAAATTCAGTTTGCATTTTAAATATTGCTATTTAAATTTAAGTATTCTTTTAGAAAACAATCACACATATGAGCCTTAGATAATAAATACTGTGCAAATTATGATCTAGAAAATGGTTTCTTTTATTAACTAGATAAAATTGAGTCTACTAACCCCTCAAAGAGTTTTAAAACCAATTATGGCATTATCCATCTCTTTCCTTACCTTTACGTAATGCTATCTTCATAAGTGTGTACTCCTAAACACGCGGAATAAATGTTGAGGAATATCAAGTAATAAAATAGGAAAAAGTGGAAGAAAAACAGAGAAACTCTAAAACTAAAGGAACTAATTAAAAGTTGTAGGAGAACAAAATGAAGCAGAGAAAAGAAAGTGAGGGCTATATATAGCTTTACAATTGGCCACTTACCCGCCTCTGCAGTATGAGTAATGATTAATTCTGATTGAAGAACAAAGACTACTGGTTTGATGTGCTTAACTAGCTGAATTCCTGAGAGGAAAAAGAACTGTCAACTAAAAAGAGACTGATGATTTTAATTTTGAACAATTTGAAGTATAACTAAATTTTAATAGTGGCAAAACTATTAAACAGTATAAGTTTCTTTTTTGTTTCATATTAAACACAGTATTTTATTGTCATTAGTGCTTTGTAGCTATAGTATTTACTGATTTCTCAAATTAATGTTATCACAGTTAGCCTAAATTCATTAATCAATCTTGAGGAGAGGCACGTTTCCTGGCCACTGTAATAGACTAACACATTTTCACAAATATGGTTTTTTTCTGGGACAAATTGTGTCAATTTGGGGGATGAATTGTGGCAAAACTTCAAAGAACAGGTATTTCAAGAATAGATAACAGATAAGAATGAAACTAAGAGATAATCGTATGATCACAAAATGCAGCAGACATCATAAATAATATAGCACACCCAGTAGGATGTTAAAGAACAATATTTTGTTAAGTAAGAATCACATTTTGAAGATTCTGAAATTATAATGCAATTTGCAATAAATGTCCAAAGAAACTCTGTAGCTAGTAGGGAAAAGAGTATATTGTGATTTCAGATCATTGTCCTTATGTGTACACGAGCGAACTTAGCAGTTATTCAATAGTCCAACTCACCTAATTATCAGCTTTGAATTATTTTTATTGAAAGCAACACAAGCAGTTTGATTTAAGCCAGGATCCCTGTTTTAACTTAAAATGTCTTCAAATGCGTAATAATGAAATTCAATATTGGACACAAAATTTTTTGACACATGGTAGACAATATAAATAAAGGCAGTTAGGTAAACTCTAATTTAAAATAACTAGAACAGACAAAATACTATGGAAGTATTTAGGTTTGTTTGGTTTGCAAGTGATAGAAATCATTATTAAACCAGAATCACTAGATATCTTGCAAAGTTAAGCTTGGGGAAATCAGAGACATGGCTCAGTTAGATATTTGAACACTTGAGAGCATCAATTTGCTTGTCTCGTTTCTGCTTTTCTGTGCAACTGATTAATTCTGTTCTCTCTTTTCACACTGATTTCCTTGACTCCTCAATCTACATTTAAAAAAATATGAATATGAATATCTTTTTTTAGCAGAAGAAAGGGAGAGTTCCAAAATTCAATTTGAAGCTAAAAATCCTTAGGGATCTCTTTGGTCCATCTTAAGGCAAGTATCCAACTCTAGATCAATCAGCCGTGACAAAGGCAAGAGGACTGTGATTAGCCTGACAGAAATCAGGTACCATCCTAAGACTAATCAACTGTGGTGGCAGTAGATTGATATTGTAAAAATGATCATTCTCAGGTAAAGCTTACTGTTGGAGGGGCAGTCAAGACAAGAGCTAGAATGAATAGGTAGCCAGTCCCTTAAGTTTTAATGTATCCTCTATTTGCCATTTGCCTCAAAATCATGCTCTCAACCTTAAAAATACTAATCATGACAAAATCTTACGATTATTCTGATTATTCCTTTAGGTTATAGAAGGCAATATGTCACCAGAATAATCTCGATGAGTTTAAAAAGATTTAGAAAAGTTTTCAAATTCTGAATATGGTAAGAATTAGACACAAAGTTGTATCGAGGTACTAAGGAAAAAACAGCATGTAATATTACGGATTAAAGAATGCTATTTATTGACTTCCAGAATAAGATGGCATAGAGAGGACATAATGAAACCTAACTCCAGAAATGATGCACAGGCTACCAAAACAAATTTGTGAATATAAAGCTGTGCTTAAAAAAAAAAAACATGAGAAGATACATCTAGCAAGAAATAGAAATTTAGATTCATGTATGAAAAGAACATGTAGTCAGAAAAACACAGTGGTCATTTTGTTGGTCACCCTGCTCCTAGCTCTCTTCTTGGAAGTTGAAGCAGAAGCCACATGACTTGAGGCAAGAACTGATACTGCCACACATGCTCTACATATACAATTTAGTAATGATCATGAACTGGGCCAGAAAGGAGATGCAATCACTTTTTTAAACATTATACAAAATTAAAAAAATGAAAATCAATAAAATAAAAAAATACTAAAAAACTTTTGTGGAGAATAAAAATCAGTCATAGCTTATGACAGGTACTAATTGCATTCAGAATAAAAAATCTGTGCATACTTATGCATATAGTACATAATTTTTCATGTAATGGAGAACACTATAAGTAATTTTATAAAATAAATTTGAAGATATATATAAACTATTTTACAAAATTATAAATATGAGAAAATTAGTCCAAGACAAATTGGAAATTTTACTAAACTAATTATAACTAAAAATATCGAAATATGTGTTAAATCCTAACACCTTAAATGGCACCAGACCCAGACCAATTTTGGGATGAATTGTGGCAAAACTTCAAGGAACATATATTTTATGAAAAGATAATAGACAAGAATGAAACTAAAAGATAATCATGATTACAAAATGAAGCAGACATCCTAAATAATATAGCATACCCAGTAGGATGTTAAATAATAATATTTTGTTAAGTAAGTGAGGTAAATAAGTAAGGTAAATCCCAGGTAGCAAGGTGTTTCAGCAGAATGAAAAACAATACTAGTGTAATTTACTAAATTAATAGATTAAAAGAGAAAACACATGTGATCATCTCTATAGATGGAAAAATTGACACAATTCATTATCAGTTCATCATACTAAAGTAGTCATTATGAATTTAAAATAAAAGTAAACTTCCTTAAATTGACAAAAGCATCTATAGTAAGTATCACATGTAAAGAATGCCTATTCTCACCCCTCTTACTACATTGTACTTGTGTTCCCAGCTAATGCAAAGAGACAAGAAAAAGAAATGAGAGAGATAAAGATTTAGAAAGAAGAGTCAAGGTCTTTAGACTCAGCAATACAATGTAGTAGTTAAAAATAATCACTTAAGTCTAGAGCAAGACAGCCGGGTAAATCTCAGGTCTGACATTTACTACCAGATAACTTTGAACTAGTTACTTATGTTGACCTTAAACAAATAGAAAGCCAGTTATTTATCCAGCAAAAGGATTTATTTGGGATAGGCAGAGAATTGCAATTCAAAGTCTGCAACCATAGTAAGCCACTGCAAATCCCCCAGCAACACAGGAGGAGAAACTCTTTTATAGAGGGAAAGAGTAAGTTGAAAGGGCTATTTTAAACAAAAATTCATTAGTGGAATTAACTGTTCCATATGTAGAAGCTTTTCATTGACTGAGCTGTAATAGTCTCTCATTGGCTGCACTTCATGCTAGTCAAGAAGAGGAAGTCTTTCTTCTTCCTGTTGGGCTCTGATATCAACATAGGGCATGACAGCTCCCCCTTTTGGCCTTCAGACTCCAATTTAATGAGGTTTGTGTTTATTAATTTGACACTTAACATCCCTCTTTCTTTGATTCTTCATCTGTAAAATAGGAGTAATAATAATGATAGCACGTACCTTGTATTGGTTCCTATGAGGATTGAACAAGTTAGTTTACAGAAGGAGCCTAGAACAACTTTCCATTGGTAAGTGCTATATAAGTTCTTGATTATATTTTTAACATATACAGGTAATATGAACATCTACTAAGAAAGTTCAACTGACAAATGTAACTAGTTTGAGACTTTGAAATATTGTCAGATGGAAGTTCAAAAAACAGTAGTTTTTTGACAGAAACCTTATTTTTGACAGTTTTTTAGACAGAAACTTTATTAACTAAAAATGGAACAGAATAAAGATCTCGTTCATATGTCCCAAACTGCATTCCCTCACCACTGACCTATTCACCCTGTTATCTTCCCCATCAGAGTAAATGGCAATGCTAACTGTCTGGTTGCTCAGGCCAAGAAACTTGAAGCTATCCTTGACTTTTTCTTCCATACTCTACTACATTCCATCAATAAATATAAAATCAAACCACTTCTTATCACCTTCTTTGTTAACACTCTGATCCAGGACAGCATCATTAATCACTGGTATTAATTCCATAGCCTTATCAGCTGCTCTTTTTTGACTCTCGTTCTTCCTTATTTTATTCTCAACAAAGAAGTCAGCTATTCTTTTAAAAGAGAAATTAGCACAAAATATCCTTTGACTTCTTACCACATTCAGAGCAAATCCCAAATCCTTAAAATTTCCAACAATCTCTTACATAATTTGGACAACACTTCCTTCTCTGACCTTGTCTCCTATGTCTCTCCCTCTCCTGTTAGCCACTGCAGGATCACTAGAACCTGGCCATTCTTCCAACAAGCCAAGCATTTTTCTGCTTCAGAGGCTTTACACTTTCTGCTTCTTTCAAGAAATATTGTCCCTCAGATACCTGCATAGTTTACTTTCTCACCTCAGGTCCTTGCTCAAATATGATTAAAAATTTCCCTCACCACCCTATATTAAACTGCAACCCCAAGTCCCCACCTGCACAGTCTCTATTTACCATACCTAGCTGTATTTTTCTCCATAGAAGTTAAAACCATATGACTTGTTTTCTTTATTGTCTGTGTCTTCCCCATTAGAATGAGCTCTGCGAATTGAGGGACGTTTTTGTTTGTTTGTTTTTCTTTTCCTTTTGTTTTGTTTCTCATGGTTATATCTCCAGTACCTAAAAGAGTGCCTGATATGTGTCAGGCGTTCAGTAAATATTTGTTTAATAAGTGAAGGAACGAATATATAAGTGAAGTAAAAATATAAAATGTCTAGCAATAAAACAAAACAAAAATATATGACTGTTATAAATAAAACTGTATAACTTTATTAAGATTTTTAAAAGAGCTGCAAGTTTGGAGATGCGTGTCATTCTTATTATACTGTAAATACTGTAAGACTCTGTAAATTAATGTATAAATTCAGTGAAAATCCAATCAAAATTTCAGAGATTATTCGTGGAAGTGACATACTGATAGTGAAATTCATATAAAAGTTTAATGTACAATTCTAGAAGGAAAAAAAGAAATAAGGGTGAGAAATTATCATACCAAATATCAAGACATATTGAAATGTATAGCAATTTAAACAGTGTGATTTGGCGGAGAAAAAGGCATATAGAAAAAACCTTGAAAGAGCTTCAAGGACATGTGGGTATTTGGCTTTTTGCAGATGTGGCAATTTAAAAAGAGACGCACAAAGGATAGACTTGTCCATAAATAGTACTTTGAAAGTAGAATTCCAATCTCAAAACGTGTGTGCAAAATAATTCCAGATGGTTTAAAAACACATAGTTACAGCAAGCTTTAAAATTATTACAGAAAATAAAGACTACTTTAAAAAAAACTCTAGTGGGAAAAATCTGCTTAAGGAAAGAAAAAGAATACAAGGAAAGTGCTGATTAATTTCACTGTGTCTAAATTAAACTTTTCGTCAAATATTCTTTATGTCAAAATGCACTGTAAAAAAAGTTAAAAGGCAAATGACAAACTGAAAGCAAATATTTGCAGCATTTATAATAGACTAAGTTTTCCTATATAAAAACTACAAGTATCAACATAAAGTATAACAACAATCTTTATACTTAATAGATGTTATGGACTGAATGTCTGTGCCCCTCCCTCCAAATTCGTATGTTGAAATTCAATCTCCAATGAGATAGTATTTGGGAGTGGGGACTTTGGGAGGTAATTAGGTTGTGAGAGTGGAGCCCTTATGAATGGGACTAGTGCTCCTTTATAAAAAGAGATGAGAGAGCTAGCTTGCTCCTTTTCCAAGTGTGAGGATACAAGAAGGTTGTCTACAAGTCTGAAGACAGCTCTCACCAGAAGCAAGCCATGCTATCAGCCTGATCTCAGGCTTCCAGCCTTCAAAGCCATGAGAAATAAATTTCTCTAGTTGCTCAACACCTACTTTCTGGTATTTTGTTATAGCAGCTGAGCCAACTAAGACAATAGAAAAATGCTCCAGGGTATAGAAAACCAGCTCACAGAATAGAAAATCCAAATCCAAATGCTCAATAAACATACAAATAAATGTGTGACACTTTGATCAACTTTACCTGTACTAAGGAAGATGTCATATTAGCAAAGAGGAAAAAATTGGTAATATCAAGTGTCAGCAAGAATTTGTGGAGAGTTCTTTTTACAGCAGGTGGATGTGTAAATTGGAGAATGCACCTCAGTGGGCAATTTGACTGTCTCTCTTAAAACCAAAAGTGTGGATGCCATTGACTCAGTCCACAGAAGCACCCATAGTCGTACGTAAGGAGACACAACCATGGAAATGCTGTTTGTAATAGAAAAATTAGGAAACCACATAAATGGTCATCACTTAGGAAATAGATAAATAAAATGCAGTATAACTAAATAGAGTTTAAACAAAGTAAACTAGATCTACATGCATCAACTTGGAGATATCAGAAATACATTCAATTATAAGCAGACATATATATATATACACACACACATGATATGCTATATTGTATATATGCATTATTTCAATTATCTTAAAAAGGTCATCATGCAAATCAGAAGTATCTATAAGTAACATTACAGGTTTTTTTTTAAAAAAAGCTTGGGAGTTTACAAACCAAGTTTATAATAATTATCTGTGGAAAGAACAATAACAGAAGGTCCAAATTTGGTGTACTTTATTATGATCTAAATTTGTTAACGCCATTGAATTTATATATGAAAAATTAAATTTTTCTGTGCTTAAAATTAATTTTCAAATCAGTGATGTATGGGGGGTTAATAAAAAAAAGAGCTATATCTTAATGTTTAACATAGTTTTCCTCTTTTCCCCCAAAAGTGTTATTAAATTGATGGTGTGTTTTACTTAAAGTTGATGACATTTAAAAATCAATGAAATATGAAATTTTCACTTCAAAATTGGTGCAGTGCAAAATGGGAGGAATTACATCAGAGACTTCTAAAGAAAGATTGGAGTTATCGTGCTATTTATGGATCAAAATTTCTAAATATCCTACTACGAGTGTATATTACACTGATGTTCCAGCTAATGGAAAGGTTGGCTTTAAAGTCAGCATGTAAACCATTGTTCACATTGACTCCTGAAAAATTCCTTCTAAGAGCGATACATTAGAAATGAGCATATTTTCTTTCCATAAGCCCAGCGCTACGTTATATTTTCCCAGTACTAGAACAGATGGCTCTTTTCTTTTTTTTTTTTTTTTTAACTTTTTTTCCTATCGGGCATAAGAAACTTGTAAAAAAGAAAAAAGAAAAAAAATCATTCATTTAAACACTGAAATCTCTCTCATTCCATTTAGATGTTCCCACTCTGAGAGGGCTAGGAAATGAAGCTGACACAAGAAACCAGAGATTCAAATCTTGTGAGCATGATTTCGCTGAATGAAATAAAATGATTTAAATTATTATTTCTCATTTTGTTTTATTTTTCTTTGTTATATTGTTGATTCATATTTGCTAAGGCCAAATGCAGTTATGATGAGAAACTATTCAGCCTCCAGACGTTGACAAAGGAAGAGGGCACACTCAAAAGAAAAGCTTATCACCTAGCTGAGAAGGCAATATATCTGAAACAGCTTGGAAAAACAATCAGCAGCACAAAAAATACCAGTGGTTGATGCTTTTTCTACTCCTTCAGGAGCTCAAACTCCTTGCATTTCCTTAGCACACAGCAGTAAAGGCATAGTTTTCACAATTGCAAAGAGTATTCCAGGGGAACCAGTTCTGATATTCCCAGTCCTGAGTTCCTTCCAGAAGCTATGTTGTCTACACACCGTGGTCGTGGTGATATATGGGCAAAGTGAAATCATTAACATTCAGTTTCTTTATGGCCAAGTAGGAAGGCAGTGTATCTTTAACACCCAAGAAACGAGCGACTGACACACTGTGTAGTTCCTTTCATTTACATCCTAAGTTGATCTCCCCATGCTTCTGATGTGCTTTGTGCAAAACTCGCTACCAAACTCCTCCCCAGAGCTTTCTCTAAGGCAGAAGTGTGTATTCCATGTGCTACATTCCTAAGTATAGTTTGCTTTGATTGCATGGGAATTTTGCCATGAAGAACTCTCATCCAGGACAACTTGAACAAGTGCTATGCAATTAAATTTTAACCCAATCTTCTATTTTGTTGTTGTTGTTTTTGTTGTTTTTTGGTTTAATTTTTTTTTAATTTTTTTATTGAAGTATAATTGACGTATAACATTATGCTAGTTTAGGTGTACAACATAATGATTTGATATTTACATATACTGAGAAATGATCATCACAATAGTTAACATCTAGTTAACATCTGTCACCATACATAGTTACAAAATTTTTTTTCTTGTGATGAGAACATTTAAGATTTATTCTCCTAGCAACTTTCAAATATTCAACACAGTATTACTAACTATAGTCATCATGGTGTACATTACATCTCCATGACTTATTTATTTTATAATGGAAGTTGGTACCCTTTGATCCCCTTCACCCATTTTGCCTACCCCTATCCCCACCTCTGGCAACCACCAATCTGTTCTCTGTATCTATGAGCTTGGTTTTTATTTACTAGATTCTATATATAGGTGAAATCATACAGTGTTTGTCTTTCTCTGTCTGACTTATTTCACTTAGCATAATGTCCTCAAGGTCCATCCATGTTTTTGCAGATGGCAAGATTTTATTCTTTTTTACAGCTAAATAATATTCCGTTGTGTGTATATATATATACCATATCTTCTTTATCCATGTATCCATTGATGGACACTTAGGTTGTTTCCATATCTTGAGCGTAGTAAATAATGAACATGGGGGTGCATATATCTTTTCGAGTTGGTGTTTTTGTTTTCTTTGGGTAAACACCCAGATGTGGAATTGCTGGATCATATGATAGTTGTATTTTTAATTTTTTGAGGAACCTCCATACTGTTTTCCACAGTCGCTGCACCAATTTACATGTCCACTGTTGGCCCTATACCCTTCATCTAACTCTTGGAAAGATGTACTTACATCTCGAAAAGTTAAGGTAAAAACTCAGGATACTTTTCATACTCTCAAAGGAATAAAAGTGGGTTTTTTCCCCCTTTCTTTTCAGAGGCGAAGGATGACAACTGTCTCTCTCTTGTCTATAAATGGAGAAAAAGCATTATTTTATGTTCCTCACCTATGACACAGACTTGATAAGCATATGACATTTGACCTGGGTTCATCATGCTGCTCCAGGGGTAAGATTTAGGGTGTGGGGAAATATGTGGTCATTATTTGCTTTTTATGTGAATAATGATAATCTGTCTCTAATTCAGAATACCCCATGCGTGCATTTAGGTTAAAATGAATAAATATAAACATTAAAAACCCACTGACCCCCACCCCCTCCCAATGGATAAGATCTCCATGGTTCCAAATTCCCCACCAAGTGACCCCAGGTCCTGACCACCCATAACACTGCCCTCTCCCTTTCTCATTCAGCCTAGGGCCAGTAGCAGCTTCCTGATTCTAATCTCAGTACCTAGGTAGGTACTTGACAAGTTTTATGACCTGCATAGCCACTGGCTATGTTAAACTACTCTGTTTTAAATATTCTTTTTCATGTTTGAATTTTGATAATACAGCATATCCCTTTCTGATATTCTTTTTACTTCTGTACCTCCTTTTTGCAGTCTCCTTGCTATTTATTCCCAAGGCCACCAGAAAGTGTTGTGCTACATGTGTGCTATACAACACTGCAGGGTAGTTTTTACACCATAATCCACATCCCCAACCTCTAAATGTCAGAGTACTCCAGAGATCCAGACTTGGGGATCACACATCCTTGATATCATCTACTTTAAAGTCTTTAAATACCACTTGTATGCCAATGGCACTGAAATTATATCTCCACACTGAAGAACTCCAGGTTCATATGCTATTACTTTCGCCTTGCTCGTGCTATCACAGCAAGACTGGTCTTTTCATAATTCATTGAAAATACCTGATATGCTCTTGCCTCTGGGCTTTGCATTTGCTGTTTTTTCTGTGTGATTTGTTCTTCTCTATGATTGTTTTCATCATTGACCAGCATCTATGAAATACTAGAGGGCTAATTTGTTAGCTTGCAAGTAGGGCAAAATCTCAAACCCTTCACAGTTCTTGATGGTTTTGGCAATGAGGGTGGAATGCTGGCGGAGACGTTGCTTAATGGAAGAGAGAGGATGAGGGTCCCCATGAGCCATGCTAGAGAATATGAGAGGGCTCTCCAGGATCTGGTAATGAATACTATTACTTAAATGGTAGGGAGGTAAGGTGAGCTGATTATACTACCTGTTAATGAATATTTATAAACCGAGTGACAAGAGGTAAGATTTTAAAAATCTATCTAAATGGCATTTTCGTGTTACTTATTCTCCTCTAGGTGGGAGGAAGGGACGTTATCATGACACTGGGACAGCAAGCCTGTGGTCTCAGCCAAAAGGTAATGTGGCTGTAACTGCTGAGTCAAGAATTCCCCAGATCTGGGAAAAAAATGATGTTGACAACAAGGAGACAAGCTTTGAATGGACTGAAAATGGAAGTGTGTTTGGTTGAGCCATGCAAATGGCCTCTCAAAACCAAAAGTAAATGCAAACTCTTGTTTACTGGCTTGAAGCTACTGTCTCTCACTGTGTCACCTTGTCCCTCTCTTTCCCTCTCCCTGACCCTCAGCTATTTTAAGAATAAAAACATTGGGCATGGCACCCAAGTATTCCTATCCCCAAGGGAAACCAAAGTCCATAGACACCAATATAAGTACTTTGGGGAGTATTGGGGAGGGAGGGAATGTAAATTTAGGGGCCTGCTGGATACACATGACCAAGTCATCATCCTACCTGTACCACGAGTGAAAGAGTACCTGAATTCAACAAATGGGGTTTCTGCGAGACTCAAAGTGGGGAAGGGAAACTAATGTGATCTTGAAGCCAGGTACCTGAAGGTTACTGTAAATATTCAATAAGAACATGATTACATTTTGACCTTGTTCCCAACACACACATAGATGAAAGGAAGTTAATCTTGTCAGTTTGCTGTTTTCTCCTTTAACCTGAGATATGACTCATGGGTCACAAGGATTTATGAGCTTGTTTTACAGAAGAAAAAGAATGCCTTCAAGCAAGTTATGATCACCAGATAACTGGCCCTCAGCTGCCACTGATGCCCAGAAGTCAGATCGCCCAGGGGCTGATCTGGAGTGAAAGAGACACAGATCACCCCTTTGTTTCTCCAAAACTCCTCCTGCCAAGACCTTTAGGTCTATAAAACCCCCTGCTTTCTTCTCTTGTTAAGGAAGATTTGAGAGAACCTATCCTCCTGCCTTCTCATTTTGGTCAATCTGAATAAACCTTTCTCCATCTCCAAGCACCTATGTCTCAGTGATTGGCTTACTGCACATTGGCCATGCAAACTTGAGATTAAGTTTGTAGGTCTTGCGTGTGTAGCCCTTGGGTTTATTCACTATAATGTTGTTATGGGTTCCCCTGCTGAAAGTGTGTTTGGTGTTGATGTTTTACATGCCTGTATTATGAATGTTCATAAATGTCATAGGGTATCAGCCTATTTAGAAAGAGCCACATATAAAAAAGTGCTGATACCTTTGAGATTCACAACAGTAAAAACACTTTTGAGTTACAAGTCTCTAAGACTAATGATTTTGCTGATTAGAGCCTCTGTTAAAAGGAAGCAGCCATTATCCAACAGTACTCCTTGATGTTTTCAGCTTTTGGCTTCGTTATGGTTACCAGCTCCACTCCATTTTACAAAGCAACTATTAGCTTGTTAATATGCTTTTGATAAACCTAAACTTTTAAATCATGGAGGCTTTGGAACTCTTGAGAAGTTCAGCTCCTGGTTAAAAAATCTTTGTATGATTTTTCAGATCTGACCATAAGCAACTACTAAGACAAGCCTCATGGGGAAAAGCCACCCTCCCTGTACCCGACTTTGTCCATAGTCAAGGTTTTACAGTCTCTGAAGAGAGTTACTTACAAGAGTTACAAGAACTTAAGACCTGCTGGCTGATCATACTCTTTGCGTATTTACATTCCTAGCTTTGGTGCCTATATTCCTAGGTCTCTTTTTCTGAGGCCTTGGGCAGAGTTCTTCTTAAGTACCTCTGTGGAGGCCCACATGCGGTGAGGGGGCAGTGAGAACCTTGAAGACACTTTTCTCCCATTATGACTCAGTACCCAGTATTTTTCTAATTCTAGCCCTTTTCCCTCACCTCAGGGTCCATAAAACTTCTGGAGTCTTTTATTTGGGTCTCCCTTAACAGTAAGATGAACCTCATGTTTGCATTGGTCTGCTCCGCCCTCGACCACCAAACCATTTCCAGGGGAGAAAATGGAATAGGGAAATTCAGCACCTTTTCTGGTTTTAGACTCTTGCTTATACCATCACAGTAAATGATTAAAGGCTTAACTCTTTCATTTTGGGCTCATTGTCACTTTGATAGGCTACTCAGAACCAGGCAGCTCAGCTCTCTCCCAGCTACACTGACCTCCAGACAACTCTCAGGACTAATATTCCCATTTGGGGACAGCTCAGTTGGAATCAGCAACTAATTATGTGGGAAAGGCGCAAAAAGACTCAGTTTTTAATAGAAATTGAAAATGACACATTCCAAGAAAACAGTAGACATGACCCATCAGCATCTTGACTTTACATGAAAAGTGGAAGCTATGCTATTAGGAGGAAGTTTATTCCCCACTCTGCCACCTAAACCAAAGCCCCTGGGTCAACAGGGACCTTGATTCACAGAGTTCTCTTAAATGCCTGTGACATGGTTCACTGATAGATGGGTTAGGCTGAAATCTGATGTGTCCATTGTAGTGCTGCTGATGTTCAACCTCAGCACCAGCTATGCAGAACTGAAAAGGGATAAGGTCGCTCTGCTCAGTGAGCAGAAATCAAGGCTATTCTGATAGCTGTGATAAATTCTTTCTTTGATGAAACTTGTTATGTTTTTAGAGACACAAGCTATTGCCTATTAGCCTAGCTGTTTGGTCTGCCACTTGGAAAACTACATAATGGTAGATTAAATGCATTCTCTTTGGGGACCACAAATTGTGGAACCAGACCACAGCTGCTCATTGAACCATCAGAGTAACATATAGTGTCTATGGGAGAGACGCATTCTCTTGTGAAATGGAATGGAATCAAGCTGCTAATCTGTACTGCCCAGATTACCACTCTTGTTCTTTTGATCTTCATGGCAATTCATTCACTATCATAGACTGGGCATAAAGGAAAGAATTCCACGTTTCTGGAAGAGAGGCTATTACAGCATGGTAGATTGGTGACACTTACCAAGTTGATCTAGTTGCTCACAGTGAGGGATGTCAAATAGTACAGAGTTTTGCATCTACTCACTCCTGGCAGAACCAAGGTAGAATCTGTGTCCTTGCTAATACATCCTTCTGTACTTGGGTTAATGCCTCAGGCCAAGTGAAAAGGTTAATACAGAAAATTAAGGAAAAAACTACCTGGCTTTCTAAGATCAACTCTGATGACTTGTGGGATTTGTAGAACTAATTGGGTCAAGGTCCTTTGGGGACATAACTGAGGACAATAATGCAGGTTGGTCTCGTCTTGCTGCTTGAAGCCCTGTTTACAGTAGCCTCAATTAAATGAGACAAATTGGATGGATTTGGTCTCAGCTTCCTTTGCAAAGTAGCCGACAGAAAAATATTCTCATGGGAAATGTGGCCAGACACCAAGATGAGGTACAAACAAGGGCTGGATGTAGTTGAGAAACAATACTCCATGTATCTCTCATATTTCTACACATCTCATGAGCAAGGCACTAACTATATTTTTGTTCTAAAGTATCTTTTCAAAGATTTTTGTATAACAAGTAGCCTTGGAAGATAGAGATAGTGTCTCCCTCCACAGCAAAGAGCAAATTTGCTTTACTGTCCAGTATAATCAAAATAATGTTTACCTCTGGGCAAAAGGATAGCTTTGCTTGCAGCCAATTATAAAAGATTTGAGTTTCCTATGCTAAGAGTTCCTTATTTATAATGTATCCTTCTGCATGTGCAGGTGCCACCTGGCCTTTTTCTCTTTGAGTGGGAATCAGTCCTCTAAGAACTGGCACATAAAACTGTTGAAACTGTGATAACTGCAATTGCTGTGAGTAATAGACTGTCCTTTGTCTCTGACCCAAGATTCTTGTGTCTTCTACCAGAATCCATGAAACGGTGGCAGTCTAACGTGCTAGACTTCAGTAGGATAAATTGTCAGATATTTCACATTTCATGTCTTATTCTTCCTTGAGCATATCATAGCTTTCAATATCACCTGTTTTTCTGTTGTTTTTTTTTTTTTAATGTCATCCTTTCACTGAGACTATAGTCACCTTATCTAAAATTTCTCCCCCACATACCAACTGTTCCCAGGCCCCTTCCCTGATTTTCTTGTCCCAGTGTTATTGGATACATACCCAGGTTCTTTACCTGCCACACAAGAGGGGTCAAATAAAAACTGGAACTCCAGGCTTATGGCAAGGAAAGAGTTTTTATTTCAGGTGACGTCAGCTGGGAGACAAGAGCTCTCAAATTTGTCCCATCTCCCTGAAAGACAGGAGGCAAGGGGTTTTAAAGGTAGTGAGGAATGTAGCTGCTGGTAGGGAGGGGGAGCCTGTGGCCTTGCTGGTCAGCGCTTTCTCACCAGTCTGCATCTGGCCTTGTGAGGCTGCCAGCAGAGAGGAAGATGGTGAGATAAGGGAATGGCAGGTGGGTGTCCTTCAACCGTGTCCATGGTAGATAGTGGATTCTGGCACCAGGAAGCCAAGGAGTTGAGGTCTGAGAAGCTTTAGCTTCTTGATATCAGTTTCCCTGTAACAAACCTCAAGGACTGGTAATTAGCCAAAACTTCAGTGTGAGCCCAGCTTGAGGCCACCTGGTCTTTTAACAATTTGTAACTTCTATCTGCCCTGTAAAGTTCAGGGATACAAAGGTTAAAAAACCAATATTTACATATGAATGTAACTTAGAGAAACAGGGATAGAGGATGAGTACTTTTGGTTTTAACCCCTTATATTCTGGGTTTAATATAGGGGAACTGATATCAGGGTCAGCATCATCAGTACTTGTTTCTAGCAAGCATACTATATTTTACTTATTCGTGTAGTTTATTGTGTCTCACCCAAAAAGAAGGTATGCTCCTTGAAGGACTTGGTCTGTTTTCTTCTTCACTGAATTGCCTGTACCTAGAACTGTGCCTGAAACACAGAAGGCACTGAGTAACACTCTTTGAATGATTAATAAGTTAGCCTGGCAAGGGCTATAAAGGTGCTGAGGAGAACACGGAAATGAATATGTTTGGAGGCAATGGAAGATAAAGTGTTCAAGGTAAATACATGCCGAAGTACAAATGTCTTTGAAAACCAGACAAAGAACTGTAGATTCCTCAACCTGAATTCACTATTTTTGAGATTAGAAATACCATTCACAGTTGTATCATTCTAGACAATTAGAATAATCTAGTTGTTACCTTTCCACTTCACTTTGGTACAAAAGATCCACAGAGCCTATCAAGTCTACCACATAAATATCTCAAGAATTATACCCACCCCCTAAGATTTAGTACAGATCCTTGTTTTCCATCTCAAGTAATGAAATACTCTCCTAATTGATTATCATGACAAAAAGACTTGGCCTTAAATACAATTCTCAATACCAATCTGTTTATGTCATTTCTCTCGTTATTCCATAAATTTAGCACAGAATTATCATGGCATTAACAGATCTTAGTGATTTGACCCACAGTTAATCTCCAGTCTCATATTTAACCACTGTTTTCTATCTATGCTTTGCATTCACCAACGCATTTAGCATATTTATTCAAACGCACTGGTCATTCAAATCTTGTTGTGGCTTTCCTTAACCTGGTGGTTCTCTCCTCTTCACCTTGTTGGGTTTCCTATCTATTATTCATCCTTTAAGACTTAACTTGAATGTCTTCTCCTTTGGAAAGCTATGCTGAACATCTCATTCATTTATCCAAAAATATTTATGCTACCCAATATCCTCAAAAGCCAGGTGCTTAAATCTTCCATAGAAATCATTAATTAAAACTGAAATTGTCTCTTCTTCTTTCACACTAGAGTGCTAGAGCAGAAGATCCTCAAAGAGCAAGGACCACATTTTGTGTGTGTGTGTGTTTTTAAATGCATCTGTGATTCCTGTACCAGTACTCAGCTCAGAGCAGTTAACTGAATACAAACAAAGGCAAATTTACTAGTGTAAAGTATTATATAAAAAATTACAGTTAATTTTAACATCAAATGTATTTATGTTACAGTCCACCTGAAGCGAGTTTTCGTTTTGTTTTGCTGAGTTTTGTGTAAAATATCAACATGACAATATCTCAGCATGCATTCAGTAATATGTAAAATATGCATTGGCTGAGAAGTCATTGTGAATCTGTGAGTTAAATCATGAGAATAAATGAGATTTCTGTGGAAGACAAACTGTGCTCAGTGTGCTCATTCTCTGTTCTCAGTCTTGTTTTCTTTGTATAATTTATCACTATCTGAAATTATCCTGTTAGTCTTTTTTCATGTTCCTTGTCTCTCTTCTACCTGAAGAATGAACGCTTCATGAGAGAAAAGTTCTGCCTGGGTCACTGACATATCTTCCATGCCTAGAACTGTGGCTGTCACTTAGAAGACACCAACTAAATATCATTGTTATTTCTCTAGTTGTTTTATCATGTCCTGAGAAGAATTTGAGTTGACACATGATATCAATAATCATAGAGAAGTCTGATATTAATTATGAAGATTTCTACGAATTCAGTAAGCTTGTTTCTTCTGTCTGTTAAGATAGGGCAAGCTTTAAATAGCCAGTTCACACGTATTCTTATCCTTTCTAGAAAATTGAGGTTGAAACCTCTTTTAGAGACGTGCTATTTATAGCCTTCCTGGAACTCTGTTGAATGAAAAGTTAAACATGTACATTGTTCTTATAAATGGCATATAACATGTAGAGAATTTTAAAATTTTGGTGTTTTTCATGGTGCCCCAGGGATTCTAAATACGAATTATTTGAAATGTCAAAGAGTTAGGCACTGGTAATAAGAAGATTGGAGACCTTGCAGGATAAAACTAAGGGCTGTAACAATATGCTAATTTAGAGAGCCTCTTCTGGTAACACTTCATCTACTCACACTTCCTTCATGCATGTTGGGTTGAAGGGATATTAGTAACAACGTGCTGTCAAATGTTTAACAGCAAACTCACTATGGAAAAAAAAAAACATGATTTGTATCACTTACTAATTTCCATCGCTAAAATACTCCCATCATAGTTGATTTCAAGCTACTGATGTGTCAGTTGTTCACAGAACTCCTGAAAATTTGTCAGTTTTCCTGAGTCATTAGGATGTGGCTCTGGAAAAAACAACTGATTGTATTTGGTGAGAAGGAACAGAAGAAATTAAGCCTATAAAATTTTGGTAAAAATTTATGTTCTTTGAATCATGCTTGACTTGGGATTTACCCTTACTTGTCTAGAAAGATGCCCACGTGAAATAATTGTAAGATTATGCTATCCAACAATCTCTGCAATCTGTTACAAGATTGGCATTTCAAGAGTGTCATGGCAACACAGAAGATGAGTTCTAATAGTTTTAACGATGTGATGATTAAATAAGTAAATTCTATATTGTCCTTTGTTGCATGAAATTGGATGGAACATCACGGAATGGAAAGAACTAGGAGTAAGAAACTTAATTTAAATTCTAGTCTCACTCCGTGAATACCTGGTGGTTAAATGTGGTCCAAGTCACTTAAGCTCTTATAACTAGGCAGTCTGAGTAAATATTTGTTACATAATTGAGTGAGAATGTTGAACTACACGCTCTCAAAAATTCACTTACATACAAACTTGAATGACTGCCTGTATACTTCACTTACTGAAAGGAAATTAAGAACCTGGGAACAGAGTACAAAATATTTTGATTACAGAAATAACTGTACAGATTAGAGCATTGTTAGAGTTGGTAAATCATATGAGATATAAAATTTACAGTATATATTAAAAATTAGACTCTTTTTAAAAAGAAAATATAGGCCATGATCCATTATTTTATACAGATGTGCTACTACATTCAAAAGTCAACTGCCTCATATTACACTGGAAACAACTTATTGTTCTATAATAAGAATTTCACAAGGTGAAAACATAACATTTCGGTCAAGGATGGACTGCATTTACAACAATGGTCTCCTAAGATTAGCACCATATAGCCTAGATGTGTAGTAGGCTATACCCTAGATTTGTGTAAGTACACTCTATGATGTTCACACAAAGACGAAATCACCTAACATGCATTCCTCAGAACATATCCCCCTCATTAAGTGACTTGTGATGGTATATGTGATATAAAAAATCTTTAAAAGAATCTTAATCTTTCATTTGAAAAATATTGTAATTATGCTAGAATTTATCTCATTTGATATTTTCATTAGTCTGCATAAGTTGTTTTTAAGTAACTTATTTATATTTTAGTAATAGTACCCCAGAAATTAAGGATTCTTTTTTCCCCTTTATTGAGCCTTTATCCAAGGAGTAATATTCTCCATATAAAGTTAGTTTAATAAAGATTCAATTCTCCCCATCCTTTGTGTAGATTGGTAAACAGCAAATCCTCTACACGTGAAGGTAGAGACTATGTGAAGAGGCGTTTTATGAGAAATGCTCAGAGAATAAAACAAAACAGATGGCCAAGAGTTACATAAAGAAGCAAGGTGATTGAGAGCAATATTTAAAACGCAACATGTTATACCAACAAAATGCATATTGAGTCATAGCACAATAGGGCAAGCTGGTTTCATTGATTCTGCTATCAAGCAGGTTTCTTCTGATTGGAACTCTGGCAGAGACTTGATTTTCATCTTGACAGCAATTAGTGTCTTTTAAATTAAGTGTTTGTTAAATTTTAAGTCATTTCAAAATGAAAAAGAAGAATATTTTTATTTTGTTTTTCTTTTTGCCTCAAAAATATATGTGGAATTTATAGGCTATTAAATGTGTGACATGTCTAAGTTTTATTAACGTAGTAGTATGCAAATAAGAAAATTATATTGAGAAGAATTTTGAAAAGGATTTTTCATCATTATAATTGTAACTTGAATTCTCTAGAGGGCAAGAAAAAAATTGCAGTAGTTTCCTCTGCTTGCTCAGTGCAGTGATATTAGGAAAATGATAAAAGAGTGCAACATTTCCTCACTTCCGTCTGTTTAAAATGAAAAACATCAACTCAAAACTTTGCTACCTGCTGTGATGACATAAATTTTTATACAAATACTCGTGATTTGAGTAACATCAATAAAATTAATTGTTATAATCTGCTCATAGTACACATATAAGGAAATATAATGTATTATAGGGAAGCAAGTACAGATTATTTTTTGTGTTAAGAACAAATTATCTTCAAGATAATTTCCATAAAAATACAATACATTCAAATGCATCATATTATTACTTGATATATTTCTTACTATCTATATTTATCATAGAAAGAACCAGAAATAAAAAAACAAATAAAAACAAGCACAAATAAATCAACGTTTAGAAATTAAGTTCCAATGAATTTTGAATGGATACATTTGTAGGAGTGACGGTACAGCAGAAAGATTAATATTAATCCTTATAAATTCTCCTCTTTAAATTAATTAAAGAAATTTTAGGGTAGATAAATAAGTAGAAAACATTAAGGGCATAATGAGGGCAGCACACTTTATTCTGGCCAGGCTTTGAAGATAAATCTAGTCTTAAGAAGCCTAAGTCTAATTTTTGTTAGTGATGAATGTAATTGAATATTATTAACTGAAGGTAAAACTGCCTATTGAGATCAGTAAAATAATTGAAGACCCATAAATTTCTAATTCTCCTCATTGAAGAAAAGACAAAGTTTTCTGAGGGAGTTTCAGTAATTTTTCTTTAAATTATTCAAGAACCGCTTACAGAAGATATTCAATGACAGCATTCCTATTCTTTTGTTGTTGTTTTTAATGCAGCCAAGGTCCTTTCTAGTCAACATGATTATAACTGCCGATCAATGATTGTTACTTTCCCTTTATTAGACTGGGATCTCTTGGTCTCAGAATCTTTGAATAAAGCCATTCTTAATATAGTCAATTTCAGTGTTCACTATATGTAATTAACATGTCCTCTACTAGGATTTCCCAGTAGAAACTTAATATGAGCCACACATGTAATTGTAAATTTTCAAGTAGTCATACTAAAAACAGTAAAAAGAGGGGCCGGCCCCATGGCTTAGTGGTTAAGTGCACACGCTCCGCTACTGGCGGCCCGCGTTCAGATCCCGGGCGCGCACCAACGCACCACTTCTCCGGGCATGCTGAGGCCACGTACCACATACAACAACTAGAAGGATGTGCAACTATGACATGCAACTATCTACTGGGGCTTTGGGGGGAAAAAAAAGGAGGAGGATTGGCAATAGATGTTAGCTCAGAGCCGATCTTCCTCAGCAAAAAAAAAAACAACAGTAAAAAGAACAGATTAAATTAATATTAATAATACATTTGATTTAACTCAACATATTCAAACTTTTTATTTCTACTTATAATCAATATAAAAATATTAATGAGATATATTATTCTTTTTTACAACTCTTCAAAATCAGATATGTATTTTATACTTACAATACATCTCAAATAAGATGTGACATTTTTAAAAGTTCAGCTTAAATGTAATCTTACCAAAACAATAAAGTTGTAGTTAAGAGAAAAAAATAATTATACAACACTTCAGCTTTTAAATTTTAATTAAATTAATTAAAATAAAAATTCTTTCCTTCAGTTTCACTAGCCACATTTCAAGTACTCAGTAGTCACATGTGGCTAGTGGCCATCCTATTGGATATCTCAGCTCTATACAATAATGGGGAAATAGAATTTGAAAGAAAAAAACGCATCTAAAGAGAGAATATATCTACATATATTTAAAGGTTTTTTTCTGATGTACACAAGTTAAGTTTTGTTCAACTACTTTTTGAAAAGTCACTGCACAATCTCTAGGGAGTCATATTATGATCTAGATTGTTTTGTTTACTCTTGAATTTTTAAAAAAATTTTTGTTTTACATATTTAAATTAAATTTTTATACTAGAAAGCTGCCATTTTTATGCCTTACTTTATTAAACAAAAGTTAAATGATAGTATCTATCTTCTTAATAAGGCTTGATATCTAATTATGGAGAAGAATAAACAACTTTATTTAAATTAAGTACTCAGTAATAAAAATGCAATTATAATTTTTATTGGATTGACTGTAAATGTGATCATAAATAAACCATTTAAACTTTTTTTCAGATGTAAGTAAATGATAACATCTGCTAACATTATACTTAAATAAAAGAAACATTATATGGGTTTAAGAGGCAAGAATAGGATCAAAGTTGTATATGTACATAAGAAACATAATAGCAGTACTGAGTAACTAATTAGAATTTCTTTTACAGAGAAATTGCAAATGATACATTCTATAATTTTAGTTACTGTCAGTTGCTGTCAATGGTGAAATGAAGACCCATAGACTTGGCTAGTCAGAATCCGCCCCAGCTGCCACATTGTAATTCTACCATAAATTGCGTTCTCATCGCCTCCTGAAACTGCTGCATTTTCTCTCTCAGCTACATTCTTTCAGAGAGTGTAGTTCAGACACTACATCTGGCTCCTTGCCCTGCATGCTGATCAGTTTGCCTCTGCGACATTAACCTGGTGCCTGAGAGTCTGAGTGTCAAGAAGGTTGACTCATTTACAGTTTTCCATTATGTAGTTCTAACATTTTATGTTGTTTGCTAAATAATAGATGCAGTATAGCTGGCTTAGCCATGGTAAAAAGCTAGTCTCCTCACTGGCTGTGTAACAAGGTTCTTCATCGTAACTTACCCAGATACATGAACGTGTGTTTTCTTTATTTCCTTACTCTTGGTTTAACTTTATGCCTTTGTAGAAGGCTGGAACTTCCACAATTAGAAAGAGATCCCTCTTTCTCCCATCTATCAGGATTTGAGCATGTGAGCAGGAAGTTAATCTACTTTGATATATTATCATATATGGCAATTTATATAAATTAAATCCAGTATATAAGATTATTGTATATAAAATAAGAAACTATAAAAAGATCAATTATTCTGTAAACATAACTGATACTCTTTTTTCCTATAGTGCATTAATAAAGAGATGGTTATAGGATGTGACAGGGGTTTTAACTAAACATCATATCAGAAATTTGATACCAGAAGTTTGTGTATTTATGTGTGTCTGTGTCAAATAACTTTTAATTAGTCCAAAAAAAAAAAAAAAAAAACCACAAAACCACCAAAACAAATCAACAACAAAATGGAAAATACATTATGGAAGCAAATAGTCAGTGATTTTGTTCTATTTTCATTTTAACCATGATAACAACTACATTTGGACAGCTGAGCTAAGGATGTCTGTGTGTGTATTCTCTAACTTGAACTTTGTTTCCTTGAATTAATCCTGAAAACAAGGCATGTAAGTGTTAAGAAAAGCCTGATTTGACTACAGAATATATATAATTGTTGTTACGTTACTCAGGCAAAAAAAGATTATGAATTCAAGGAATACCATACTTTAAGGCTTTTTTTGTGTGTGTGTGAGGAAGATCAGCCCTGAGCTAAAATCCATGCCAATCCTCCTCTTTTTGCTGAGGAAGACTGGTCCTGGGCTAACATCTGTGCCCATCTTCCTCTACTTTATATGGGACACCGCCACAGCATGGCCTGACAAGCGGTGCGTGGCTGTGCGCCTGGGATCCGAACCCAGGCTGCCAGCAGCAGAGCGCGAGCGCTTAACTGCTACACCACGGGGCCGGCCCCAAGACTAACTTTTAAAAATAAAAATACATAGTTTGTTGTCCAGTCAGGATGGATATGTATATATATGAGAAATATAACTCTGTGTTCCTTTAGCAGAAATATAATAGGGCTGTGTTGATGATGATTTTTAAAATTTCTATAAATAATGTGACATAGGTGGACAGAATGTTCAAGTATTTCTTATTCAGTAATTCAACTAGGAGTTGACATAACTCTAAGTATGCTCCCCTTTTGTCATTACTTCTTGTCACCATTTGAAAATGTTCCTGAATACAAGAAGCTATTTTTCAATAAGACATTCAGCTATCAACACTTATTCTATTGTAATTCAAGTTCCTTTGTCTTTTAAGGAAATTGCTATTGAATTATAGTCCTAGACCATCTCTAATAGCACAGTTACTAAAACCGATTTTTCATACATATTCATAATTAAAACCATAAAAACCATTGCAGATTTCAAAATGATGCATCAATCAATGCCATAGATTCCTGCTTAGCAACTCAAAAAAGAGAAACTGTAGTCTAATATTTTCTTTGTAAAACACTTACTGTGCACTTTTATGCAAAAATTATCAGAAAACAATTTGTCTTATTCATATATACATATATTGCTATCACAAATGTATACAAGGTTGAGAAATAAGCAAAATGCTAAAAGAAAGAACTCTTTATACAGCTCTCTGCCCTTCAAAGTCAATACTCTTCGAGGCAAGTAATAGAGTTCTGAACAGAAAAACTAATACAGTCCTAAGCTAGAATATTGTTGAACTTGATTTGGCCCAAAATAGTAGGTAGCAATGTAATTTTGTGGTGTTCCATATCTTTTTGTGATCCTTTGGTAACAGATTTTTCCCATCTATCAAGACTAAAACCTGAACCTAATGCAGAAAATTGTGGATTAAAGAGTCTTTCATTGAAACCCTATGGAAGAAATTGCTTTATACAAAATTATTTACTTTTCTTTTCCAGGTGGAGGAAAAAATAAACTGAAAAACTAGCATAATAACAACAATAAAGAAATATACAGCACTCTGAAAAGGAGAGGTACATAAGTGTTCAACAACTGAACCTCAATCTTATCAACAACACTAATGAAATATCTGTTGAAGTAACCTGATCATCTTATTAAATAACACTTAGAAAGATTTTAATTTTGATTTTTATATCATATTATTTATTCAATCAGGGAAAAAGCTCAAAAATCACTTTAATAACTTAAAACAATACCAATACTAAAAATACTTTTAAATCTTTATGAATTATTTGCAATAACTTGCTCCTCATAAGCTATGTATATTGTTCATTATAGTAGGCATAAAGAATGATTAAGAATTCAAGAAATACTTCATTTTAGAGCTAAATAAATAATCTCAAAAAATATTTAATAATTCCTACTCATTATAGCAAGGCATATGGGAATGTACGCAATGTATGGTACTAGACATCTAAATTCCTTCAACTTTGCTCCATCTAAACATTTCCAGTTTATTTATCTTACTTTCCCTTGACAGTTATAGATTTCCTTTCTTGCTCAACTAAAGAGCCTTTCCAAGGCTAACTTTTCTAGCTTGTGTTTTTAGTCATATTCCTTTTTTATCTGCTCTTTTAGCCTATAAAAACATCAAATCTCTCACAGTTGAAAACCAAAAGTCAATTATTACTATCACTACCACCACTACCATCAACAATAACAAACCTCACTTCCATTCTGCTTTTTCATCTAAAGGCAGTACTCTTGAAGCCAGCTCTTTATTTTCTTCTACCTGGAATGCCTTCCATCCTGCCATTCTTCAAGGCTGATTCTAAATATAACCCCTCTTATTGGGTCATGTGTTCTTTCATAAAGGATGTTCAGACTATTCATAGCACTCTAGAAATGCATGTCTAGCTTATTTTTATATTGCTAATGTATCAAATATATTCTCATAGATCACCAAGCATTGGAATTCGCAAGAGTTTTAGAAATTATCCCGTATTCATTTTACAGGTAAGAAAATCCACAGCCTGAAAAATGAAGTGAATTTCCCAAAGTTATACAGCTAATTAAGTTGAGTTGAAATTAGAACTCACATTTTCTGACAAGTGCAAGACGTTTTTTTCATGACATCATTTTGCTTTCTTCCCTATGTTGAATGATATATCCTAGATCACAGCACAAATTACACCATAATAAACCTTTGTCATAATGTCTTATAGGCTTGGATGGTCATCAAAAAACATATAATAGTGGATGTCCTGTGGACGCAAAGATGCCCTTCCCATGACTTTGCAGACCTTTACCTTAAATACAACTTGGAAACTCTACCAGTGAAATGCTTAATCCTTTCTTCCTTGCTATCATCAACAGATCTCTGAATTTCAAGCATCAATAAGATTTCCTTCTATCAGAAAAAGCTGAGTGCTAAATGCCTCAAAAAATGTAAAGGAGCATGATCAGTAAAGGTATTTCACTATTTCATCTATAATTATTTTTGATTGTTTATTCAAAATTGTTCTGAAAGGATTTTCCATATTAAAATGACATTTGACCCACTGTTGGAAAAAAAATTTCTTATGGTATAACTCCAATATAAATTTTTCTTTCAAATTATAGTTATTAATCTTCCAAAGACATTTGGACAATTAAACTGAAGACTTAGACACCAGTAGATATGAAATTTGCTAATAAGTTTTGGTAATATCATATGGTAATTAAAAAGAGTAATTATAGTATTTATAAGGTAAATTCCTATCTATTCAGCAGTATCAGTGTTTACAGATCAAATCAATTTAAAATGTAACCATATATCTGCTGTGAGGTATAACCGAATTGTGTGCAGCTGTACACAGATGTGCATATATACAATTCACATATACATAAACATCAAATGCTGAGGAGTGCCGTTAGATGTTTGTTTTCTCCCCCTGGGAAATTTCAACTCAACAGATTCTTAGAGAAATATATTTCGTACATATGCCCTTTCCTCATATACAACATGTAGTAGGTTTAGGTGAAATGAGCGCTGAAAGTAAAAATATACCAGGAGAATTGAACTCACACCTGAAGGAATCCCTGCGGAGTTGAGTAAAGGCCAATATTTGAAAAGAATGATTCATTTTGACTAAGAGGCCATAGTGCCTGAATACAAAGCATATTTATAATAGTTTTCAGATTTGTGCCAGGTTTTTTAATTTAATATTGCAGTTCTAATGTGCAACGGCTACAAATTATGAAGATGTTTTTATTAATTTATAAGTGAATAAAATGTCGTTTTGCTTTTTGAATTTTTTATAAGCCATCATACCTAGTTTTATTGTGTTCTATTTACTTATTTCCATATTTGTAACTTGTCCAAACTGTTTATTAAATTCAATATTTTCCATTATGATGGCCATTCTACACATTCCAAATTCTTTTGACTGAGGATTTAAAATCAATCTCTCTCTTCTCTTTCTCTGCACCGCCATCTCTCTCTATCTGCTTCTGTTTCTCTCTCTCTTCTCTCTCTCTCTCTTTCCCTTTAAAGACACATAATGATATTTTTCTTCATTTGTAAGTAGTAAATACAGTTTTAGTACTAGAAATACTAAGGTCCTATTATGTAGAATTGCAAGAGGCTAGTATTGTTTCATAGCTCCAAACGTCTTCAAAACAACTTGGGCAGAAGTGAGCAAAGAACGCTCCTCTAGAATTACAAAGACATAAATTATCTATCTATCTACTGATTCAACTGCAGAAACAGAGAAAGAGGGTATCCTGATATCTACCTGTCAAGAACTGTGCATGGTCTGAGATTCTACCCTACATGATAATAAGCTAGTTTGTTACTGGTCATGGACTTTCGGGGAAGACACGAGACTCCTGGGTTAAAGACAAAAGACTTTATAAGTCATAGCAAGAGCAGTAGCTGCAGCTTCATAGTGGTTTGCGCCAGTTCCCCCGGCCCCCAAGTTCCACAGAGGTGATGCAGAGGGCCCATTAAGGATGCTTGCAGATTCAACAGGCAGTGTTAAAGGAGAAGTGTGAGCTTGTTTTTATAGTAAGTGGAAGCAAGTTTGCTCTTTGTCTGTGTTGCAGTTGAGAGGTGCGGGCTTACCTCATCTCTCATTTATTCCCTGTAAGTACAACCATGAGAAATGTTCTGGGTGAAGGTAGTCTTGCAATGTCAGAAAAAATGTGAAGGGATACTTGGTTCACAGCAGTTGCCTCTCTGAACCCTTCCTTACTAATTTCTATTAGATTTTAATAAAGTTTAAAATCTACAAATTCTTTTTTTTTGGAGGGGGTGAGGAAGATTGGTCCTGAGCCAACATCTGTTGCCAATTCTCTTCTTGCTCCAGGAAGATTGTCACTGAGCTAACATCTGTGCCAGTCTTCCTCCATTTTACTTGTGGGACACTGCCACAGCATGGATTGACGAGTGATGTGTAGGTCCGTGCCCAGGATCTGAACCCGTGAACCTTGGGCTGCCGAAGTGGAGCCTGCAAACCCAACCACTATGCCACCAGTCTGGCCCCGAAAAATCTATGAATTCTTATACTTCATAATCATGAAACTTGAGATAAATTCGGGTCTTTTAACCTGCATGGAAGAGGTTAAGAATCTTTAAGGAACATAAAACTCAAACTACCCTAGAGATCGTTTACCATTATTGAGGTACTAAGAATTAAGCATAATTTTTAGCCTAATTTAGAAGAGAACAATACTAAGGAAGGCCTGAGAGGTCATTATCAGGAAGAGCTTTGTTGGTACCATTCTGAATTCAAAGAAAAGAAATATTTTCAATATGCCTAGCACTTATTAACACACAATGCTATAGGCCATGGTCAGAAGATGATTAAAGCTATAGCTTGTTAAATAGTTTTTTTAATGGTTATAAAAATCTGAGGTATAAATAAATATTTTTTTATGTGCTTCTCCTTTAGAAAGGCAAGGCAGTAAAAGCATTTGTCTTTTTAATAGTGTATTATTGTAGTCTAATTCATTGGAAATATGTGCATGTGCACATGTATTTTTTTCTAAACTAATACTATTTTTATTCCCTTACTGAAGAGTTTAAACAGCTTAACATTACCTTAAGGCAGCACTATTTTCTTATGCCATTATCTACCAAGACAATAAAGCAGAAAAAATTAACTTTATTCAACACTCGTGTCTTTAAAAAGATAATGATTTCATCTAGTTAAAGCTGTCCTGGGCTACTTAGTTTATTTCAGGGAAGAAATTGCCTGCTCACTCATGATAAGATAATTTGTCACCTTGGAAATTAGATTACCCACCCCTGTTTACCTTGAGGAGTGGTGCTATATAATACCTACTTGCTCCATTACTACCTTTATATCAGAATGTGCTCAATTCTACAAGAACATGTGTTGTATAATCAAAGACTGTAAAGGAAACAAATAGAACACAAGTCCTTCTCCCTAATCTAAATTGAACTTGATAGATATATAGGGAGAGTTTAATCAATCTCAAAAGAATTATCCATTTGATGTTAGGATCTCCTATGAATTAACATATGTTTTAAAGACAAAAAAAAAAACCAGTTTATTCCACAACATATTGGCTGAACTCTAGTTTAAAATACGTAAAATTTTCCAAATATATATTTTTGGCTTTCTGTAACATTAAATAAGAAATAGAGCCATAGGAATTGTTTTATTCAATGGACATATTGAAGATATAGCTGTAAATACCTCCAATTAAAAAAAATGCTTCTTGATTTTCTCTGAAGTTTTATAAAATGTTGAAAAGCTTAATTTTCCCCATTTCCTTACAATTTAGAAATTTAGATACAAAAACACTTAAAACTGCTGGTATTTTTTTTCTTTAATTTCATTTTGGAAGGCATGATAAACATCTTCCATAGATGACATGGGCCTCAAATTTGTTGCAGAAATAGATTTACAGAGAACAACCTTTTAACTAAAAGTGCTTTTTAATGGAAATAGTTGAAGATGTTTAACGGCCTAAATAAGCAGAAAGATTAGCAAATTAAGTAAGGGGTTAGGAGAGTTCTTTCATCCTTTTTCTATGGGTAGTAATGTTTTAAAGAATATGGGTAGAAAATCTCTGTGTGATTGTCAGGTGATGAGAATCAGGAAGTGTGTTACTGACTAAAGGATTAAGAGTGAACTCTAGTTCATTTTCCATATTATAATATTCTGGGCTGAATTGCGTCCTTTCAAAATCCATATGTTGAAGTCCTAAACTCCAGTACTTAAGAATGTGACCTTATTTAGAAATAAGGTCACTGTAGATGTAATTATTTAAGTTACGATGAAGTCAAACTGGAGTAGGATAAGTAGATAATCCAATATGACTGATGTCCTTCCAAAAAGGGGAAATTTGGACTCAGACATGCACACAGGAAGAATGCTATGTGATATGCCTACCAAGCCAAGGAATGTCAAAGATTGCCAACAAACCAGCAGAAACCAGGAAAGAGGCATGGAACAGATTCTCCCTCACAGCCCTCAGAAGGAACCAATCCTGCCAACACTTTGATCTTGGACTTTGAGCCTCTGGGACTGTGACAGTAAATTTCTGTTGTTAAAGCCACCCTGTTTATGGTACTTTGTTACAGCAGCCCCGACTAACTACTAAAAAGTAGTAATTGCTTTCTCTTTTGGGGAAAAAATATAATGTCATATTTGTATATCATTTTCTAGGTTATATAGTCCTTCCCATACATTGTTATGCCTGATCCTGAGAATGTTCTTTTGAGGTCTTCAGGTTGGCTATTCTTCCCCTTATTCCACACATAATGATAATATAAGAGGACTGCCAAAGTAGCAGAGCTAATAAAAAGTGCAGGAAGGATATGAAACTAGGTTGTCAGCTCAAATTCTATGCTATTTCTTAAATGAAATGGGTAATATATATTTTTTAATATAACTGGTATGTGACTTTTTTTGCCTAGATCAGAGAGAAACTCCCATTGTATATCTAGAGTTCCCTCTAAGAAGATAACTGATAGGCTAAAATAAGGTAATGTGGATGTCTAATCATCTTGGCAATGATTTTTCTCTGTTTAGATTAAAACCTAGCATTCTAATTAAAATTAATTTCCATTATATTTCACATTTTGGAAAAAGGAAAAGGTAAAGTAAAGAACAAGAGAATCTGAGTGACCTTTCCCCTCAGCTGTTATATTGCACTTCCTGATTAATGTAGTAGAAAAATGTTTAAACAGCAAACATGAGTTTTGTGCTAAGAGAAAACCTCTCTTTGCAGGCTGGAAAATCAGGCTTCAGAAATACAAGATGAGACAATGCTCTTGTCTGTGGCAAATTCAGAAAAGGAAATGCTCCCTACGAAGACCAGCCTTGGTAGATGGTTGAACTTTCCTCATGACCACTTACTGCATTCATTTTTTTTCTCCAAAATGTCCCCAGAATATTCTGCATAAATAAATATTTCTATACATGATTTAAAAATAGTCTACCTGCAGAAATTCCAAGAATTCATCTTGGTAGTTCCTTTTGCATCTAGAAATGTAATTTTTTATTTTTCCTACATTGGAATGGAAAACTCCTGCTATTTATTTGGCTTGATTTTTTTCTCACTTAATTCATTAATTTGAGATATGCTTGTCCGAACTTCTTTGACAATATCAATATCTTAAAGATTTGAAAATAAGCCTGCTATTAACCAAAAAATTATGTTTTGTCTTAGTTCACCAGTTAATAAAGTTTTTTTCAAGTGTCATAAATAATTATTAATAGTATTATATACTTTCAAAGACTTTGCAGTACTTCCAAATTGCCTCAATTCATGAATATAAATATTAATGAAAAGTTTCATAGATTGTTACACTTCTGTATGCCTTTATGTCTGGTTATGTCTATTATCACAGTGGGATACTCTATGATCAGGGTTTTTATGACTTTGAAGAATTCTGGATATTGTTTGTCTAAAAGTTAATCCCTTTCATGGAAATCCTTAGAAAATGTGAATATTCACCTCTGGAGAGCTTTACGGTATCTAATCACTATATTTCATTTAATTTGTAAAAATAATAACCCTAATCAAAAAGATTCCTAAAATACTGTAAACTCTGTGCTGCTTCTTCTGTGTGTGTGTGAGGACCATCAGCCCTGAGCTAACATCCGCCAATCCTCCTCTTTTTTGCTGAGGAAGACTGGCCCTGGGCTAACATCCGTGCCCATGTTCCTTCACTTTATATGGGACGCCGCCACAGCATGGCTTGACAAGCGGTGCGTCGGTGCGCGCCCGGGATCCGAACCGGCGAACCCCAGGCCGCTGCGGAGGAGAGCCCGCACTTAAGCGCTTGCGCCACCCGGCCAGCCCCTGTGTGCTGCTTTTTGAAAGTAAACCAACCAAAACCTGCTTTTTACCTTGTCTGTCTTAAGATATGTTCTAAAAACACACTTTATTTGAGATGATTGATTATAGAAATATGGTACATATATATAAAGTATGAAATTTAACATCATATTATCTTTCACTTTTAAAAAATGAAGTGTTTTCATATCCTGACACGATTTATTGTTTGGAAGCAGCTGAGGTGTCTAGCTATATGTGCTCAAGCTAAGATTCCTTTTGCAAATGGAGTTTTATCATGTCCTATTAATGTTATTTCGATAGGATTTTTTTTTAAAAATCCTACCAAAACTCCCCAAAGAACAACTTCTCTTGGAAAGAATAAACATCAAAAAGCTACTGCTGTTAAAGTAAAATGACATAAGATTACAAATACATTCTATTACCATTATCTACTCTTTTATCTCTACAGATTAAATGTAAGTACTGAATACTTTTAAAAACAATAGCAAGAAAACTATTTAACTATTTTTTCCTAGATTTATAAATACTAAACAAACAAAAAATCCATAAATTATCTTCCAGAATTTAAAATATATGAGAGCCCAAATTCTTCAGACATTTTTCAAACCTTTCCACAATCCTTCTGTTCATTTTGATAACCATGCTTTCTTCTATATATTAGCAAACTCTCAGAAAAATGTGATATAAATTCTATGTGGATTTGTAGATTTTACTTCATACCAGATCATTAATTCTTAATGATCTAGAGAGTCATTTTTCACCTACAATTTACAAAAATTTTTTCAATTTTAAGTTTCTATATTAAAACATATTTTAATACTACTGATACTATCGAAATTAAAAAAATTAAAACCATAAACTTAAAATACATTCAATATTACATTGCTAGAAAATAATGAATAAATGCTATTTGTATGTATTGCATTATTAAAGTAACTCTTTATGCATATTCCTGTATAATAAAATATTTCTTGAACTGGTTTTGGAAAATATCATCTGACTTACACATATCATAAAAATATTATTTTATTATTTTAAAATATGTATGAAAACTACAAAAGAACCTTAAGAAAAACAAAGAAATAGAAATAACTTGTAATTACCATATCGATCTTTTATAAGAAAGCACATAATTCAAAATTAATTGACGATATTTGAAAAATATTTATTTTCTAATTGTTTTAGACAAACACCTCAAGAATATTTTTAAAGCATTAACTTGCTGTGAAAATTATCTCTTTAACTAGGAAAAAGTTACCCTTAAATCTTTCCTCTGTCAATACAATTCCACATTTACAGTGATGCTGTAAATAATGGAGTTAAGTAAATTAGCAGAATCTAAATGTAATTTACATTGTAATATGTTTCATAGCCCTCAATTATAGTATGTTGTTATTCCAAAACTTTGAGGTATTTGAAATTTATATTATTTCCATAATTATTTTGGTATCACTTTTTAAAAACACATTTTAGAGCTGGAATATATTATTTCTAACTGTATGAAAATTAGAACTCACAATTTTATATATTTTATGATTTTCAAAAATTTTTCTAATTTCAATATTTCTTCAAAGTTAAGAATTTGACAAGCTTTTTATGTGAATAAATCCCTTATTAGATTATGATTAATCTTTAAATAATTTCTGATGGTTTTTTATGACTGACCCTGAGGATAAGTAAAAAGAGAAGAAAATGAGGTATTTAGTCCTTAAGAGCTAATAACTTACATGATACAATAATAATATCTAATGTTTATTAAATGTTTACCATTGCCAAGAACTATCCTAAATGTTTTATATAAATCTTCTCATTTAATTCTCATAATAATGCTATGAGATAGGTATTATTATAGTCATCATTTTACAGATGAGGACATTAAAGCAACCTGTGTTAAAATGACTTACTAAGATTTACACTATTAAGTTAGAGCCAGGCTTTGAGCCCTTAATGTAATGATTCCACAGCCTAGTCTTTCAACCACAAACATGAATGTAAATATAAGAAACGCCTCAAGTTGAGCACAACCATCAAAATGTTTCAACAGAATAACTAACACATGGCAGATTTTTCTTTTTGTAAATTGTCTCATATAAGCTGTTCCTCAAGAAGGATTTGAGGGGAAGGTTAATATAGACAGAAAGAATAATTCAAAAATTACAGGGGCCAGCCCAGTGGCATAGTGGTTAAGTTTGCGCACTTTGCTTCCGTGGCCTGGGGTTCACAGGTTTGGATCCCGGGCACAGACATATGCACCGCTTATCAAGCCATGCTGTGGCAGGCATCCCACATATAAAGTAGAGAAAGATTGACACAGATATTAGCCCAGGGCCAATCTTCCTCAGCAAAAAGAGGAGGATTGGCAACAGATGTTAGCTCAGGGCTAATCTTCCCACCAAAAAAATAAATAAATAAATTACAGATTAACAGACGAAGGCCATGTAACCATTCATTGCTTTTTGTAACTAGAACGTATAGTCGGAAAATCAAGACCATTAAATGTTGGTTGTAGTCAAATTGTGTTCTGCTTAAATGGACAGAAAAGAGTATGAAGTTAATTATAAATAAAATGAGAAGCCATTAAAGCCTTGAAGAATATATATAAAGAAATGAACAGTTTTTGAGTTGTCTTAAATCTCTGTATTTATTATATTGCATAGGAAAAAAGAAAATGACAAAAGCACAAACTTGAACCTTAAAAACTATTAAGCATCTCAGTGATGGGATCTTTTTGGACCCACCAATGTGGTTTGAAGATTATTTTAAGATGAAAACATCTGAACAAACAGCAGCCACAGAAAATAATCTTATCTAAACATCTTTTGCTAACTTAAACAGAGTCTCCCAAAAATACAACAATCATAAATCCCGTCTCCAGGAGGTTTACAGCCAGAAAAGAGACAGACCACTGGTACCTAGATGAGAAATTACATATACAACACTTCCCATACCTTCCACTTGTTTTCCCCCACTTGTTTCTCATTAGTTTCTCGCCATTTGATTTTATTTGAAGTCTTAACCCCCTTCCTATTAAGATGATACATAAACCCTTAACTCTAGCTGTCCAGGGAGCCACTCTGTGCACGCACAAGGATGTGAATAAACTTTGTTTTTTCTCCTGTTAATATGTCTTTTGAATTTTGACAGTTCATTCACAGGCCACCAGTCACTGAACTTAAGTTGGTAGAGTGACAACTTTATTTCCTGCCAATATCAGGTATATGGAAATTAAGTGATAAATATGAGTTTCTTTGCCATTCTTCTGAGTAAAATGTATTGATTCTCATTTTACACAGAATAACATGTTTTGTAGAAACAGAAAAGGAAGTTTCTTCCTCCTGAAAAATGTTCTCCCTGGGAATTAAATAAATAGAATAATAAATAAGTAAAGTTTATGTAACCTTGGAAACTGTGTTTCCAAAACGAATGATTTTTTTTTCTTCACGCTTGTAATCTACAGGAATGAATAGAAGCCCAAAGATCTCACCAATTTTAGGAGATTTCTATGAGCTTCTGGCATTCTTCCCGACTTCACATCTAACTTCTTGAAAGTTATCTCCACTAGCGAGGTCTCACTCCTTGCCTTTCCGTCACTCCTCTACCCGCTGCAATCTGCCCTCTGCTCCCAACTAAAGCGCTAAAACTGCCACTGCCATGGCTCACAAAATCTTGCTCTTGCTTCCAAGTCCAATTAATCTTTTGAGTCCATTTTTTGACCTTTTCTATTTTTGATTTAAAAAGTGACAAATACATACCCGAAGTGTTTTTAATAAAGAAAGAAACAAAATAAAAACAATTCTGATCTGAACAATTCAGATGCACTCCTCTTTGCATATTTTTACAACTATTTGACTTGAAATGTTTAAATCCCTTCCAAGTATTTTATTACTTCCCTTTGACTTGATTGATGGATGTTTTCACTTTATTTTCCTTACAACATTCTTGCACATTCATGTGTTCAGTTTTTCCTTGAACAACTCTATTCCCTTTGTTTCTGAGAAAATGCACTCCCCTGTTTTATTTTTTTTCATGCTTCTCTTGATTCTGTTCAGTTTCTCGTCCAGGCTAAACTCCTTCTGCTCTTCTATTTTATTTTATTTATATTATATTATTTATTTCACCTTTTTAATTTGATTTTTAGTATTCTGTATGGGAGACTTCCCTTGTTCGCACCACTCCACAGACTAACCTTACACAAGCTTCTTGCCCTTTAAGTGGCTGCTTCAGTGTATATTCTGAGGACTTGTAAATGCTATTCCCAATCCAGAAATGCTTTCGTAGCTTCAGACATATACACAACTGCCAGTAGCATCTACACTCAGACATTCCACAAACCCTAGGAACTCTGGGTGTCCAATCCTAAACTCAGTATGTCTTCAGATAGCTAGCACCTGCCTTTTTCATTATCTCAGGGAAAGATACTAGCATGTACTTAATTACCTGAACCGGATATTTTTATTTC
Organism: Ceratotherium simum simum; assembly: GCF_057802395.1. Lineage (NCBI taxonomy): Eukaryota > Metazoa > Chordata > Mammalia > Perissodactyla > Rhinocerotidae > Ceratotherium > Ceratotherium simum. The sequence continues at coordinate 48,684,100 of NC_141911.1, forward strand.
TCCTCCTCTCTTTTATCACCCAAATACAAGAAATTGCCAGTCCTGATCTATCAGCATTTTTATACTCAACCACTTTTCATTATAGCCACAAACACTACGATAGTACAAACTTCTAACTAATTACTCCAGCATATTCTCCACAAAATGTTAACTAGAATAAAATATTATATATATGCAAGCTGAATAAAGCCACTCCTCCATATATAGTGGCTGGCACTGGACATAGAATAAAATTCAGCTCTTCGTCCTGGCATATAGAGCCTAAAAGATCTGACTGTTCTCCTGTAACTCTTGTTTAGAGCTGCAAGTCTGAGAAACAGTACAGCACAGTGGTTCAGTGGACAGACTGCATTCAACGAATTGATACTTGACCTGTTTCCTGACGCTCGTGATGAGAATAACAATAGTACCTCCCTTACTGACTTGTAAAAACAATGCCCAATTCAGTGAAAGCACTCATTAAATATTAGATACTATATTACCTGTCAGTTCTTTAAATATTTTCATCCTCTACCTTTCTTATGTGATCTTTTTACTTCTTCAGCAAATAATGTTTTCACATGTGCAATGTGCTAGACACTGGGCTAAGAAATCTTGATATAACAATATGTGAATATCTCCGTCCCCAGTGAGCATACAGTCTGGACTGGAAAAGAAGAGACTTTTAAAAATATGTAACTACACAAAGGTTTATTTTATTATGCAAAGCCTTATTTAATTACAGCTGTGGTAAGCTTACTAAAGAAAAATATTTAATGAAATCAGTTACAAGGGAATCTGACCTAGAGATGTGACATATAACCTGAGATCTAAAGCATGAGCAAGAGTTAGCTAGATGAGCGAGCTTTAAAGGACAGAGAATTTATAAGACTGCAAAATATTTAGATTTCCCATCCTGATCCCAAACTCTAATTGTTTGAATTTGCCTAGTCCTTTTTATTTTAATAAACTTGTTCTTTATTGCTCACCTCCTAAGCATTTTTTACGACCTAGTCCATTATTCTCAACTATGTTCATGTTTCTTTGCAGCCTTGACCTCATCTCCTTTTATTATGTTATGTTTTCTCATCAAAAATACTTTTATTTTTCCCTTGATCATCAAGGAGAAAAAAATTAAATTACCTCAATTCCATGTCCAGATCTCTGGGATAGTCTTTTGCTCCTATCATTGGGAGAATCTTACTCTCATTTTTGCATAAGTTGATATCACACTTATGTTGTAGATAGCGTTGTGTTCTAAAACTTCCTGGATATTGTTCTGTCTTGTTTTTTTTTTCCTATATATTGCACTGTTGATTATTCAGTCAATTATGGAAAATGTGGACTGGATAAAGGCAATGGGTGTTTAAATCATACTCCACCACTTACTAGCTGTGTTTTCATGGACAAATTCTTAACCTCTTTGTGCCTCAATTTCATGATGTGCAAAAATGGACTAATAATCATATCTCTTTTTGCTTTTTATTTGTTTGAGGATGAAATGAGATTACATATTAGCTAGCACATAATAAGTAGTTAATAACATATTGTTGTTTTCATTAGTTTCTCTCCTTCTGATATAAAATATCAGATTCTAAAGTGTATGAATTCTAAAACCTATTTTATCCTTTAGTTTATGTTCATATATTGTAACAAGAAAGGATTCTCTGTCACCTGTGCTAATTCTTATCTCTGGTAGGAAGGCTTTTCTTTAAGCCTAATAAAATTCTATGAGAAGCACTCATTTTTTGCGGAGACAACAAGTATCTACCTTATAGATGATCCACTCTGGGGAATCCAAAATTCTTCTCACAGAGAGCACTCTAGGGATCCACCATTGCTTTCCTTGGATGGAGCCAAGTTGAGGGTCTCCAGAGCTGTGATCAAATAACTTCTATTGTATCACTTAGTGGTTATTAGAGTCCAGTAATTTGAAAAGTAGACACATTTTTAGAGATGAGACAGCTGAAGCTAAGAATGATTAAGAAATGTATGGAAAGTTAGGCAAGTGAGTGAGCGGGTCTCTCTGATCACTAAGCCCAAGAGTATATGATAAGGAAGCAAATTAGAGAATGATAATGTTTATGTGCTTATCCAAATATTGTCTATGTTAGAGCAATCCTGTTAACAGATAACTGCCATGGGCATTATCTCCAAAGTTATTAATATTTTTAAAGGATTAGGTATTTATGATTTACATATCTTTTTCATTAATCAATAATAATATTTTGAAATAATTATCAAAAACAGAATACTCAACTTAAAAATAATTAACCTAGAATTTTTTTTACAGTAATGTGTAGTATGTTATATATTAGAGAAAACTTCCAAAAACATCAGTGTTATGAATACTTGTAAGCTGTAGGAAAATAAAGAAAATGCTATTACTGCAATTGCATTTGGGAAAGTATTTAAAATGCCATAGTTAAATACAAAAATAAATTTTATATTGTTATTAAATTAGAACATTTTATAGTAAAAAATTATGTTTATTAAAGCTTTTGATTATTGTTTATCATTATGTTGTTTCAAAGAGGCTACGTTTTCTTGCCCCTCCCAGTGGATACCACCAATTTTTCAAGTGTTATTCTGTTATATACATTTCCAGAGGGACTTTGGAATATTCAGAAAGAAAATCTCTTTCTCTTTGTAAGTATTTATTTTCTGTTCAGACACATTTTTGTCAATAGTTAGTCTATTTGGTTTCTCATAAGTTTTTGTTTTTATCCACTTAGACGCTGGCTATATTTCATACCTGGAGAACAGTTTGATCTGCACACAGACATTTAATTCTCAGTCATTCAACAAGAACCCATTATGAGTTGTGAGACCTTGTGCAAGGGACACAACTTCTACTTAGGCTCCCCCATCTATAAACCAGTGCCAGTGATAGCACCTAACTCATAAATTTTTTGTGAGGAATAAATGTGTTCATTTAGTCAGAGTTGGGCAGTATCTGACGCCTGTTAAGCACTTTCTTGGAGAATGTAAGTTATTAGAGTGTCTCTGCTTTACAGGAGTGAAATTTTCTTATTTTCTGATAATTTGAACTATTAAAAATGATTACCCCAATCATGCTGCTAACTGCCCTTATCATTTACCTTTGGAATACTATATTTCCCAGAACTCAAGTATCCGTTATGGGTTACGCCTTCTTCCTATGCTTAACTGTTCAGAATCTTAAAATACAAGAACGGCAGAGGTAAATGTGCACTCCTTTAAGTGAAGAACCTCATTTTTAGCTAGTTATTAGCCCTCGATACATTGATCTGAGATTGCAGACCCACAAAGGAGAAATGCTCTTTTTAATCCCTCTCTGTCAAGGGGTTAGTATGCTTCTGTTTTATGTGGAAGGTTAACTTTGTCTTCTTTCTAGTAAACAAAAATTCTGTGTAAATTCTGGCATATTGATGATATGACCCTGTCTGGGTCCTATTTGTATCTTTATTTCTGTGTACTAAGGTAAAGTTTTAAAATATATGTCACAGAAGGGACTTCGAGCTAAATGCCATTTTAAACTGGGAGTCTAATTGATTTTATTGGTCTCTGGTAAAATAATATTACTTATGTTTTTAAGCTTCTGATGAATGAGTAGTAGCATTGTCACTTCAACCTTGTTATGTAGCTTTTGACAGGGACATGTTTAAAATACTTTATTTTCAGTAGAGTTAAACTGCATTTTCTTTTTTATGTTTTCACGTCATTAGAAATTAAACATCTATAAAGAGTATCCTCATGCAACAGCCTTCTATTTCTGGAAATAGGTTATTTCATCTCTTAAGATCCCAAGATGAGATTTCACTCTCACGCCATCTGGCAAGATAATAAGATAACATCTAAAATCAATACTTTAATATGATCCTGGCTAAAAACTAACCTCAATGAGAATTAATGGCATATGGCTGAAGCTTAAGAAAAAAAAAGGGAGGCTAATGTTACTTTTAAAAAAATGCACATTCAAACAAAATATCTTAGGGGATTTTTTCAGAAGGAAAACACGGTATAAACAGATTGTGATTTTTTTCAACTCACAGAAAAATTGCTGATTGCGTATGATGTTATTTTTATAAAAACCTCTTATCGAATATATTTTATGTTTAGTTTGCAGAGCTCAAATTTTTTAAATCAAAGAATAAAACAATGTTTTAATTAATGAGAATTAAGTTAATGACAAAATGAGACAACAGGCATGTGTAAAAAATCCATACTTGGGGTAAACAAAGTAATTTAAGCTAATAAAAGGTATTGTAAAAAGAAAGAAAAAAAGAACAAAGACTGTAGAAATTAACAGCAACAAAAATCCTGTATTTGTATTTCTGTTCCATTTAGGCATATATTTTCAACTGAAATGAGAAAAAGGAGAATGTGTTTAGATGAATTCCTTAAGTATGGATCTTAATCTCCAAATATTATATGTGTTCGGTGGGGGTGGGGGTATGAGTGGAATTGATATTCTGCTTAATCACACTGTAGTTGAGAATAAGATCTCTATGATTTCAATTCTTTGACATTTGTTGAGTTTGTTTTATGGTTCAGCATGTTGTCAATATTCTAAAATGCTCTCTTTGTAAATGAAAAGAGTGTCTTTTTAAGCTATTCACTATGCATTTTACACTTGTACATGAGATGAATCTTGTTGTTTCTGTTATTCAGATTGTTCACACCCTTAGTGATTTTTTTTTAATACACTTTATTTTTTAGAGCAGTTTTAGGTTCACAGCAAAATTGAGCAGAAGGCACAGAGATTTCCCATATACATTTTCCTCCCACATACCCATAATCTCCCTCATTACCAACATCCCCCACCAGAGTGGTATATTTATTACTATTGTTGAATGTACATTGACACAACATTATCACCCAGAGCCCATGGTTCCTGCTGGGTTCACTTTTGGTGTTTCACATTTTATGTATTTGGACAAATTTATAAAGACATGTATCCACCATTATAGTATGATACAGAGTAGTTTTCACTGCCCTAAAAATCTTCTCTGTTCTGCCTATTCATCCCTCTCTCTCTGCTAACTCCCAGTAACTATGGATCTTCTTACTGTCTCTGTCACATAATTGGAATTGTACAGTTATGTAGTCTTTTCAGATTGGCCTCTCTCACTTAGTAATAGGCATTTAAGATTCCTGCATGTCTTTTCATGAGTTGATAGCTCTTTTTTTTTTTAGTGCTGAATGATATTCTATTGTATGGACTCACCACAGTTTATCCATTTACCCACTGAAGAACATCTTAGTTACTTCCAAGTTTTAGCAATTATGAATAATGCCGCTATAAACATCCATGTGCAGGTGTTTGTGTGGGCATAAGTTTTCAATTCCTTTGGGTAAATACCAAGGAGCATGATTGCTGGATCATATGGTGAGACTAAGCTTATTTTTGTAAGAAACTACTAAACTGTTTTCCAAAGTGGTTGTACCATTTTGCATTCCCACCAGCAATGAATGAGAGAGAGCTCCCATTGCTCCACATCCTCACCAGCATTTGGTGTTGTCAGTGCTCTGGAGTTTGGTTATTCTAACAGGTGCTTATTAGTTTCTCATTTGTTATTTTCATTTGCTTTTCTCTCAATGGCATATGATGTGGAGCATCTTTTTATTTGTTTACTTGCCATCTGTATGTCTTCTTTGGTGAGATGTCTGTTATGGTCTTTGGCCCATTTTTTAATCTGGTTGCCTGTTTTCTTGTTGTTGAGTTTTAAGTGTACTTTGTAAATTTTGGATAACAATCCTTTATCAGATGTGTCATTTGCAAATATCTTCTCCCAGTCTGTGGCTTGTCTTTTTGTTCTCTTGGTATGTAATCTTTTTTTATACATTGTTGGATTTGATTTGCTAATATTTTGTTGACGATTTTTGCATTTATCTGTATGGGAGATATTGGTCTGTAGTGTTCTTGCAATGTCTTTGTCTGGTTTTGGTATTAGGATAATTCTGGCCTCATAGAATGAGTTAGGTTGTATTCCCTCTGCTTTTATTTTTTGAAAGAGATTGTAGAGAATTGGTTTCATTTCTTCCTTAAATGTTTGGAAGATTTTATTAGTGAACCCACCTGGGTGTGGTACTTTCTGTTTTGGAAAGTTATTAATTATTACTTCAATTTATTTAATAGATATAGGCCTATTCAATTTATTTCTTCTTCTGTGAATTTTGGCAGATCGTGTCTTTTAAGGAATTGGTCCATTGTATCTAGGTTATCAAATTCATGGGCATAAAGTTGTTCATATTTAGTGATTTTTTCTAATCTACTTGAACAATAACTTGAAGAGTATGTCTTTTTTTAAAATAATAATTGTGACTTTGTCTAAATCTTGTATTTCTGTTAATTTTTGCTTTGTATATTTTAATCTATATTATTAGTCCATACAGGTTTAGAATTGCCTTATGTTTATGTTGCATTGATCTTTTTGTTATGTAATAATCCTTCTTATTTACAGTAATTATGTTGTCTTAAAGTTTATTTTGTCTCCTGATAATGTCTCAGCATGCCATGGTTGATATTTGATTGATATTTTTTTTCTATAGTTTTACTTGCACAATTTCAGTATCTTCTAGTTTTACAGGTGTTTCCTAATAGTCTCTTTTTGTTTGTTTCGATTTTATCCATTGAAGATTTTTGTTTTTGAGCTATAACATTCCATATACATTTATTATAGTGACATAAATTTGGATTTAAACATATAATGTTATTCTGTCGTTCCTATTTACCCCACTTATTATCTTTTATGTTATATTAATTTTTTAATTTTCCTTTGTTTCTTTATAAACTTATGGTTCTGGATATTTTAACATGCATACTTCTGTTTTCATTTATGGTTAATATATGTGTTCTCTTTCAACATAAAGATCTCAGAGTATTTTAACACAAACCAAGATCTTTTAAAAAGTATAGGCTACTGTTTTCAAAAATTTAAATGCTGACTTCTTTTACTACACTTCATGAAACATTATTTTTTTTATTGTTTTATAAAATAAATGTTTGAGAAATTTAGCTACATACTTGTAACTTTCTTTGGTCTTGTTATGGACTGAATGTTTGCACACCCCATACCCTCGCCATTCATATGTTGAAATCCTAACTGCCAACATGATGGTACTTGGAGGTGGGACCTTTAGGAGGTGACTAGGTGATTAGAAATTAAGTTATAAGAAGAGAAGAGGAGCCAATATACAAAATAATCTAAGTACCTTCTTGAAAGAAAACAAACAGCATTCTGCACCTGATCATTGGGAGTCAAGATTAGGAACATATTTTGATAGGCATATTGGCCCAGAGCACAAAACCACATCAAGAGTCCTGGATATCAAATTACCGGAAAGCAATGGAAGTCTAAGCTGTTGAACTAGTCTCAGGATGAGGAGTTCAGGGTATTTGGAGGATAACTACCATATTCCTTGCATGAGGCTGATGCCAGAAGCCTTTCCAGATGACCTAGTGCATTGCTTGAGTTCTAAGAGTAATGGCTAAGTGTTATGGACTGAATGTTTGTGCCTCCCAAAATTCATGTTGAAATCCTAACCCCCAATGTGATGGTATTAGGATGGGGGGGCCTTTGGGAGGTGATTAGGTCACAAGAGTGAAGCTCTCATGAATGGGATTAACGCCCTCATAAAAGAGACCCCAAAGAATTCTCTTGTCCTTTCCAAGATGTGAGGACACAGGGAGAAGATAGATGTCTATAAACCTGGAGGCACGCCCTCACCAGATACTGAATCTATTGTACCTTGATCTTGGCTTTCTAGCCTCCAGAACTGTGAAAAATAAGTGTTTGTTCTTTAAGCCATCCAATATATGGTAGTTTGTTATAGCAGCTAGAGCAGATTAAGACAGGTGTTTATTTCTTTTTGCATTTCAGACTTTTCAGCCAGTATCATATTCCTTTTGTGAGATTCTGCCAAGAGCAAACACTTTTTTTTTTCTGAAACCGTATTTTCCCTTCTATAGATTTCTAGGTTAACATCTTTATCTTTCAGTCCATTAATGACACTACTCTACTGTCTTCTGGCTTCAGTCGCTGTTGGGCAGTAGCTTTTGGTCTGGTAGTTGATTCTTCAAAGGCAATTTAGTTTTTCTGACTATTTCTCATTGACTGTTTTCTTTGATGTTTTTGTTTTCTCTAATGGTCTGCATTTTCACTATGTTGTGTCTTGGCCTAGATTTCTTTCTTCTGATAGTGCTTGGAATTTTGTTGAAACTCTTGATTTTGTAGAATTGGTGGCTTTCTTAAGCTTTGGGATATATTCAGTCAATATATCTTCACATATTGTCTCTGTCACATTCTCTCTCATTTTCTTTCTGACACTGAAAGTAAATATATGTTGGATGGTTTTCTGTTCATTTCCTCAATAACTTATCTGTTTAAATTTTTTGAGGACCGGGACCAAGTTTTATTTTTCAAAAGAAAATTTGCCTTTGCTTTTCAAAAAGAAACTTACCTGAAAGAACTGTTGTTCTATAACCACAATACAGTAAACCTTTCACGTAGATAATGAGAGTGTAAATTGGGACTGCTAACTCTTGTGAGATATACAAAAATACAATTTCTCCAAAGGGGTTTTCCCTTCTCTTATACACAGTATACCCATGTGTTCTCAGTTTCGTAATTGGAGGCTCCCATTACACTTAGGTATATGCTGAACTTGGTCTTGTTTTACTCTGGGCTCATAAGGCCATATGTTTTGATATGAGAACCGGGAGTAGGATATTCTTGTTTCAAAATATTTTAAAGTATGTATGTATTGTTATAATGGAAACATATTTGTATTCTAATGTTAAATTTAGGTCAAGCTATAAAGCAGAAACTCTTTTACCAAATGTAATTTTTTTAGTTGGCTAAAAAAAAGAATAACTTGTCTCTTTACTTCCAAACCTTTTTCTATTTCCATGCATTATTGCATTAATGACAATAGAGCATAACCTGATGTGAAGATTATACTTTATGCTTAGAGCCCTCAGGATAGTGATATGATTAGATTGTCATGTTGGAAAAATAATGTTGGCTGCAGTGTGACATTTGCTGAAATGATACAGTAATAGAGGCAGTAGTTGAATACTTCTTGCTGAATAGTTTTGAGAGACCAGAGGTTCTCGAACCTAAGAATGTGACAGAATCACCTGGAGGCTTGGTAAATCCCTGATCATTGGGCCCTACTCCCAGAATTCTGATACAGTAGGTCTGAGATGAGACTCTATAGGTTGCATTTTTAACAAGTTCCCAAGTGCTGCTGTTCATTGTGGTAGAACATAGTGATGTGTGGGAAATTAATCTTAACCTAAACTAACTGAAGAATGTTGAAGGATGTGTCTAATCATAGGTGCTGTCAAGTAAATGCACTGTCAGAGGCAATCATAGGAAGTACTGCTAAAGAGTTATATAAAACAGGATATCAAAATAAGTTTAATGCATCTACTGATGCAAATTGAATAACTTCTGACTGTTTGCTGAAGGTTTAACTGTAGCTTTAATTCCAGATGAATAGTACTGAAAATCCATCATGACTTCATAGTTGCTTGTGGGCTATCTGTATACACGCAGCATGATTTCTTTCATCAATAATAAACTTAGCTAATTATATATTTATGAATTGACAGGTTCCCTTGTGTCTTGATTTCTTGTTTCCCCAGCAAATTCCATGGTATATTGCATCATAAAAGAGATTTTCCCACCTCCTCTCTTGCTATGTTCTCTCCCGCCAGTGTTGTGTCTCTCTTGTCTTTTTCTGTTTCTTTTCTCTGCATCCTCTGTTCTTTTCTACCTCAAACTACAGAGAGTTCTTGCACTGGCTCTGGTTACTTCTTGCAACTGTAGTAACAGTGCCCAATATGCTAACTTCATAAGAGTGAGGCAAGAAAATCCATAATGCCCTTCACTAACCTTTCTCCAAGGAGGATATAAAACCATTCCTTAATTCTCCAAAGCACAGGTCACATAATTATCATGGCGTTATGGAATACTTGGTGCTAAAAGGCATGAAGAGTACTACAAAGAGAAAAACTAACATTTAAAGCTGTAAGGTAAATATATAAACCCTCAGAGGTCAGGGGCAAAATCATCTGCAGAAATCCCTTACTTCAAGTTCCCAATCCAATTCTAGGCTAATGCACTGCCTCAAGTTTTGCCTTCTCTATCTACTTTTTCAGGAAGAACGTCTTCAGTTTTTTGCCCATTTTACACTGGTCTGAATTTTCCATTTTAGATCTATGCAGATCCTCTGTGACAGTCAAGCCTTGATGATTGTATGGGAGTAGAGGAAAGAAACGCAAAATTAAGATGACTGTGGTACATCAGAGATGTATTTACTGTGAAAGTAATGAAATATAAGGCTTTGGGTCCCTTCTTTCATGGGCATGTTCCAAGGTTTGGGGAGGAACCCCAGCAACGTGTCTATAAGTTTGTGTAATATTTCCAAAAAAATAAGACATTTTAACAGTAATTGGTTAAATCCACCATCACTTTCCACTCTGTCTTTTTCTCTCTATTACATTTCCTCTTAATGTATGTTGGTGGTGAAATGACTATAGGCCTTTTTTTTGGTGGGAGGATCCAGCTTTGGGGAAATTGAATAGGAGATACATTTAGTTCAAATACAGCCTCATGCTACTTACACGTGTATTTATCACTAGCTATCTCCATGTGGAAAAGACTTCTAGGAATGTTCCACCTCCCATTGTGCCAAGTCACCTAGAATTGTGCCATGAGGTGCACAAGAGGTATGAACTAGTGAAAGAGAAACAGATTTGAGATGAACAGAGTTAGAAAGTAGCCAGTGGAAAAATCTTCCAAGTATCAGAAAAATATGAAGATGTGTATAGTTCTCACTAATGAATAGCCAAATCTGAAGTTTTCATCTGCCAGGAATATACTTAGTATTGCAATGAATGAATTTAAAATTCAACATACATTGGGTTTTTTTTAATAAGAATCATGTGAAATTGAATTTTTTTTAGAATTCCTGTATTTTAGGGAACAGACTGGTAGCAGTACTAGAGAAATAAATGAAGACCACTTAAATGAGAATAAGCATGGGCTGTTCATTCAGAGATTGCTATAGCAAGGGAGTCAGCCAGCCACTCAAAGGCAAGCAGGGAGTGGGAAAGCTTTATAGTGGGAAAAGAAGACTTCAGGTATGCCCTGGTTGGAGGCTGTTGGCATTGGGAAACTGTAGGTAGGCTAAATAGAAGCAGAGCATCCTACGTGATTGATTAGGGGTACATAGTTGGCATTCTCCAGTTGGTCCTAAGTTGAAAGAGGCAGGTACAAATTAGAGGAGCTGTCAGGCAAGAATCAACACCCAGTTGTTTAGGGCCAAATGATATAGGGGTTATTGTTTAGCTTCCTAGACTGGTTGCCAGGGATAGTAGGCTGACTTCCTTGTCTGGTTACTGTAGATGGTAGGTTGGCTTCCTGGGCTGGTTACTGCAGATTATGGGTCAGAGTTCTATTTATATATTTTTATATATATATATATATATATATATATATATATATATATATATGTATACATGCTATATATATATAGTTTGGCTATTGTCATTCGGTATATTAAATCTCTTAGTACTGTAAAGAATCTTTATGTCTGAGCCTAAAGTCCCCTGTTTTGTGCATCCCAAAATATCTGAATACATCCATATCTGATCCATCTTGCCCTGATGACATCTGGCATTTTGGGATGGCGTTTATGGTATTCATTAACTTCTTTAAATTTGTAATTTGTTGTGATTACTTTCTCATTGGAAACAAACGCTATCTTTTATATCCAACTTTTATAGTCATAATTTTGTATAATGTTTCCTAAGAAGCCCAACTCCCAAATATAAAAGCCTCAGATCCAACTCTTTGGATCTATTTCTGCTCTAAGATTCTGACTTGTGCAACTAGGCCATTAGAGCTATTTATCCTTATGTGAATGACTGGGAAAGAAAGAAATTTGGGATCTGAATTCACAATTTTGATTTGAGCACCACGTCAGGTACTTTTTTGAGCATTAGATTCTGGATATCTATCAAAACGCTTGGTCCTGAATTGCATCACATTGGGAAACTGTGCAGATAGAAGCGAGCCTAGGACCAAGGTTTGAAGTTTGTCAACATTTAGAAGTTTGGTTGAGAAAAAAATTCATTTAAAAAGAGAGACAAGGTTGGTGAGAAAGGTCTGTACCCTCCCCGTATCTTGTTTGAATCAAACATTTCAATGGGTCTTTTCTGTACAAAGTTAAAATCAAGATCCTATTCAGGTGTGTTCAATAGAGTTCTAACTGCTCTGCATAATAATATAAAAAGATTTCTTTATTGTCTGCCTGGTAATAGGTAACATCTTTCAAATGTGATTGCCTGTAGGAGCTTTTTCCCCTTGATGTAGATTTGTATTCGCTGCCTGTGTAAATTGTTATTAGAAGCAATTGTATTCTCTCCAGAAGATTAGGAGCAGATACATAGGAAATGGGGCTTATCTTGAAAGTGTATTATTGGGGCACATAAGAGTTGACCAGACTGGTAATGTCAAACCACTCTGGACTTTTCTACTGTATTCCTTTCATGGCACTCCAGATTGAATAACTCAAGCTTTGCAAAATACTCTATTGTCGGCATTCACTTTTAGTGAGTTTTTTTTCTTCCCCCTGAAGGAAATGACCATTCCACCCACCCATCAAGTAAGACATGCTTACAATTCGGGACTATGATGCCTTGATGGGAGAAGCATTCGGTAATAAAGCAGTGTATATGAGAGTAGAAGCACTTGGTAATGAAGTAGGATATAAAAGGAGACTGCAAACAGATTTAGGGGTTTGAGGAAGGTTTCTCAGAGGAATTGACTTCCAAACTGAGAGTTTAGTTTAACAAGGAAAAAGAGATGGGTGAAGAGTGTGTGAACAACATTCCTAGCAGAGGCAATAGTACATATAAAATTCCACAGGCAAGCGTGATTACGGGGCTGTGCAAATGAGGATAGGGAAGGACAATGAATCCGAATCACAGAATTGGAAAATGCATTATCAAAAATTACAGCTGCCAAGCTGAGCAGGGTTAATATCAGAGAATCTCTGTAGGGATGTGACATGCTAAACTTGAGAATTTAAATTTCTCATTATAATGTCTTTTATTTTATTTTTGATATTGTTTAAATTATCTTGATTTATGAAATAACACTTCAAAGACTGTGATAATTTTGTTTGTCAAAAGATGTATTTGGTGTCAAATGAAAAACAAATCAAGACGTAGGTAAGGAAAGATTTTATTCCAAAAGATTATTGCAAGGGTCGGGTGGTGGAGGGACTATTGCAATAAAGAGAATGCACTGCATGAGATCTGCAAACATCTCAGAGATAAGGCAAAAAGGGTTTTTTTAAATAGAGAGGAGTTGAACAAAATTAGAAAGAATAGGTGTGGGGAAGTAGGATGAAAGGGTGATATGATCAGACAGTTGATCAGGGAATGTTTTTCCCTGAGGTCAGTTTATGTTGTGGAGGGGCTGTTGTGGAGGGGTTGTGTGTTGGCTCAGGGTTGGAGACAGGGGGTCAAAATTCAGGAACCTGGAGGAAGAAGAGAAACTTAACTAAAGTTTAGTTAAGTCAAAGTAGCAAGTATTTTATCTGGATTGGTCAGTGGGTCCAAACAATTCAACTAATCGTTTATGAGGCAAAGAATGGTAATTTGGAGGGTTTGTGTCTAGCCTTCTCATAGGTAAACAAGGGAAGTATTCATGAGTCTTGCCTAAGTCATATGGGGAAGAATGGTTCTTTGCTGTAATCCATTTCTAGAAAACAAACAGGCAGGGGATTTCTTTAATTGTAATGTTTTCCAGGATCACAGAGCTTGAGTAAAGTTCACATTGTCGTTGTCACGTGGGTGGGGGTAGGGAGGAGGAGACAGACAAATGTGAACAATGAAAATAGATTTTTATGAGGGCCAAAATTGGAAATGCTTATGTTTAGGTGAGAGACCAGGGCTGTGAATTTCAGAGAAATGATAGACTGACTAACTCAGCAGAATCACAGGACAGATTTACTGGTAGCATAGGATTCTACAATATAAAAAGAACGATTCTACAAAATGAAAAGAGATGTTTGGAAATGTAACCCTTCCAAACAATAAAATTGTGTTTAACAGGAAAACAAAGATGAAGTTTAAGATTTCATAGGTAAAACAAATATGGTCTATAAAAAGGAGCAGTGGAGGCCAGCCTGGCAGTGTAGTGGTTAAGTTCGTGTGCTCTGCTTTGGCTGCCTGGGGTTCACAGGTTCGGATCCCAGGCACAGACTTACGCACTGCTCATCAAGCCATGCTGTGGTGGCGTCCCACATAAAAAGTAGAGGAAGATGGGCACAGATGTTAGCCCAGGGCCAATCTTCCTCAGCAAAAAGAGGAGGATTGGCAGTGGATGTTAGCTCAGGGCTGATCTTCCTCACCAAAAAAAAAAAAGGGAGCAGTGTAAGGCCATGAGAATGGTTTTCTGAATGAAGACAAGTGTGTTGAATGGGTTATCTGATTAGACATTGAGTTTGTCAAGTACGTCTGTCAGGATAGGCAAGGATAAGCTGAGGTAGCCAACAGCCCCAGTATCTTAGTGACTTAAAATAATAAAGGTTTATTTCCTGCTTCATGTCGTGTTTATTACAGTTTAGCAGGGAAGCTCTGTCTGTACATCCACTCAGGTACACAGGCTAATGGAGAAGCAGCTCTCAGCAAAAGTTTTGGTTAGTGGGTAAGAAAGGAATATTCCTGCTCAGAGGTGACACAAATCACTTGACTGTATAAACTGTGAGTTTTCAAGTGGCCCCACTCCATATAAGAGAACCAAAAGTACAATCCTATAAAGAAGGAAAAAAGCTGGAGATATTTGGTGAACAGCATTAATGTCTACTAGAGTGCCCCAAACTTTCAGTTTACTCTCATCCTGCAGTCAGAACATAAGCAGATCACTTTCCAAGTGAGAGAAGCCAATTCTGTCTTAGTCAGGGCATCAAGCTCAAAGTCCAGGATCTCTTTATAAGGTGGGATTATTTCTGTGTTAGGAGGTGGTGGTCAGAAGTCTCTAACATAAATCAGAACGTGGCTTATTTTCATCCAAAGACCTCTGCACCAAAATAACAAGTATTCTGCTGGCACTCATCTGATATATGGAGCTAAAACAGGGAGAGAATATCCACAATATACATTCAGAAAGGAGAGTAATGGGAGACACACAGCAACAAATGTTCTTTACTAATCTCATCGGGGAGAACTGATTAGTGTTCCTCCTTGAGAGGAGTATCACGGTCCATGGCTTTCCAGAGCCCTAGACTCAGTTCTCTGGAGAAGATTCTTCTTTTTTCCTTTCTCCCACTTGGCCACATCTGAAGTGGAAATGAGATAATATGCCTTCCTGGATATGGGGCAGCTGTCTCAGCCAGCTTCATGCCTGCAGAATTTTAGGAGTGTGAGGACCATGTCAAGTCTCAAATAGTCACAACTGTTTTTTCGTCCAGGCCAGCGCTATCCAATAAAATATAATACAGCCCACTTACACAATTTTATAGTATTACACATTTTTAAAAGTTTAAAAGAAACATATGAAATTAATTGTACTCTATTTTATTTAACCCAAATATGTAAAATATTATATTTCACATTTAGTCATTATAAGATAATTATTAATGAGATATTTTAGGTATCTCATATTTAGAGATATTTTACTTTCTTCTTTTTTATATTAAGACTTCAATGTTGAGTGTGTATTTTACACTTATAGCACATCTCAATTCTGATGCTAAATTTTGAATGGCTATGAAAGAAAATGTCATACTTCTGAACCATAAAGTGGTGTTTAACAGAAAAATATTTGACATGCATCAGAACTTAAATTTAAACTAATCAAAATAAAATTTAAAATTCATTTCTTCAGTCACACTAACCATGTTTCAAATACTCCATAACCCCAATGGCTGGTGGCTACCATACTGAAGGGTGCACATTCAAGTCCAAAGTTTCTTTGATAGTACAACTTTCTTGAACCTGTAGTGTTCTTACTTATTTGAGTTATTCATTTTAAGGTTCTGATAGTCACACCCACAGTCCATTGTTAAACATGCCTTTCTCTCACTTCTTTCCCTTGGCTTAATCTTGTAAATATTATCTAAGAGAGTACGCCCCTATTTTCTTTTCACTGGGCCATTTTGTCCAAGAGAAAAGGTTTGCAGCGTGGCACCTCAATCCTTTTAGAGGCTTTAACAAGATTTATGGCAGCCATAATGTTCATTTGTCTTGCAACAAGGATGTATTCTAATTAGCCTTTATCACTTAAAGTTCTTCTTAGTTTTGTCTTTTACCAATTGGTGATGAGAAACAGCTGTCTCTTCCAACCCCACAAGTTTCTGAATTTCTGGATTCTTTTTATTCTCTTTCCTTGTGCTTGCTACCATGCATTATTTTCTGAGATCATATCATTTCTTGAAGTAATCTGTCAACTATAGCCAACACATACTGCTAGCATTTTGTTTCCCAACCTCTTTTCCAGACCTATAAGTTCATAAAATACATTTCTTATCATATAATTGTAGCAGGTGAGAATTTAACTACTTTGCTACTGCATAATATGTACTGCCATCCTTTCTGCTTACCATAACTGCTTCTCACCACCTGCAGCCGGCTCATAAGCCAATACTACATATAGTAATTCACCTGTCTTCTTTTGTACATTACATAACCATTTCTACATTACTCAGTGGCAGAATAGGTTAACTTATGCTGTATTATCAACACACCCATATCTCAGTAGCTTAAAACAACAAAAGTTTAGATTTCACTCATGCTACTAGTCCTTGACAAGTCTGCTTATGCATTCAATTTTTCCTAACCATTTAGGAATCTAGACTGAAGCAGTAACCACCATCTCAAATATTTCTTGCTGCCATATCAGTCAGAAAGAATACTCTAGAAGATCTCAAACCAGCAATTAAATTCTCTGACTAGGAAGTGACGTAGATCACTTTTGCTCACAACTCTTTGTCAGAACAAAGAGGCCTCACCTGTAATCCTAACACATGCCCAGAAGGAGAAGAACCAGAAATACTTGGGGTTAACATTAATGACAATCATGGGAATCATGACAATAGAGTTCAGGACAGAGAAGATACTATAAGATAGATGTCTATGGCCTCGATTCTTATGGGAAAATGATTAGGAGGATAGACATTAGTGGAATAGACTAGAGGAGATGAACTTCAAAACCATGATGGTCTTTTACATAAGAATAAAGAAGTAATGGTTTGGAGGTGGCACTGAGTAACAAAGATAACGCTGACTCCTTCCTCATCTCAACACTCTCCTGCCCTGGTTATTCTGATGGCGTGGGGGAATAAGTGCTCTCTACTAAAGAGGGCCTTTAATGTAAGTGACATCTTTAGGGGATTTCTAAGATTCAATTAGGAAAGAATATGGAGACATTTTTATGCTACAAGCTTTATTAAGTTATTTGAAATAGAAAGGAAGTTTCAAAAGACACAATGGGGTAGAGTTTGGATGAAGGGCATAAGTGGAATAATTTAAGCTGTGGAAGGAAGAACACATGGGCCACTATATTTTTGTTCAGTGCTTATGCATAAGAAATACGGATGAAATTAGCTCATTCTAGGGTTCCAAATAATAGTGGTGGAATGAAAGTAAACAAATTATAAAGGTCACAAAATTCATACAAAGTTCCTGACCATGGTTCCTGACTCCTTTGAGGAGATCAAACTATAGGGTCCCAGTATTAACCTCGTTTATTATTTTTAGGGTGGGGATAACTCAAACTCTCCCTTTTTGTAAGCCCACTAAAGGCTTAATGACCTCATCCATCTTATTGAACTCATCCATCGGGGAATCATTTTCTATCAAGTAGGCACCCGAATTCAATCAATATTTCATGACAATTCAAGAGTAACCTCCAACAGGAAGCTTTCCCTCACTTCACCAGTCTGGGAATGATGGCCCTCTATGCTTTAGCAGGTATATGGGCCTACATAACTAGTCCCTTGCTTTCACTTGTGCTGCTGTTCAGTCTGCTGTCAACACTGCAGCCATTTTAGCGGCCTCTGACTTCTGACTGCAGAAGTCAGAATGCCACATCTCTATTCAAAACTCTGTGATGGCTCCCATTTATTTATTTATGTGAGAAAGATTGGCCCTGACCTAACACCTGTTGCCAATCTTTCTCTTTTTGCTTGAGGAAGAGTGGCCCTGAGCCAGCATCTGTGCCCATCTTCCTCTATTTTGCATGGGAACGCCTCCACAGCATGGCTTGATGGGTTGCATAGGTCCGCACTTGGGATCCAAACCTGCAAACCTGGGCCGCTGAAGCGGAGCACACTGAACTTAACCGCTATGCCAGGCAGCCAGCCCCTACTCCTGTTTTAATGCAAGTAAATGCCGAAGGCCTCACAGTTGCCCTCAGGTTTTTACATGATTTCATCTCCTTTTTTTCTTCCTCCCCTTGTTCATTCTGCTTCAGTTACCATGACTTTATTTTTCAGTATATTCACTAGGTGGGCTCATGCCTTAGGGATTTTGCTCTGGCTTCTTCCTTGTCTTATAATACTCTCTCCTGAGATATCTATATAGCTAACTACATCATGCTCTTCAAGTCTTTGTTAAAACTATCCTTATCAAATAAATCCTACAAAGACAGTCTAAATTGCCACCTTTACAATCTGGCCACCTTTACTCTGCTCTATTTTTCCCATTGTGCTTATCAACTTCTCCCATACAATATAATTATCTTCTTTTATTGTGTTAATGTTTTATTGTCTGTTTTTCTCACTATGATAGAAGCTCCTCAATGGCAGTTATTCATGTATTTTTGCCCTTTTTTCTTCACTGATGTATCTTAGGAACCTGTAAGAGTGGTACCCACTTAACAGTTACTTGTGGAATGAATTATGCTATTTTAACATCTGTTTACTTTTTTGTCTTCCCAACCAGACTTGGTCTAAGAACAAGACTTAAACCTTATTGACCTTAGTTTTCAGCTAAGGGTCCAAAGATCAGGAAAGAAATGATGCCAAGAAGACCTGATATGGTGTGCAATGTACATGACACACTTGCTGTTTTGCATATTTGGAAAAGAGATTTTTATAAAGCATAATATTTTTAAAGCAATGTACCAATTTCTATCTTTCAGTAAAATTGAAACCTAAGCTATTTTTATAAAGCTGAAAGTGTAATTTATCTTTTATTTCAGATAGAGATGTTACACAAGAAACAACACAGTTGAATTGCCCAATTTACCTTCAGTTATCTACATGTGCAAGGCAGGTTGTATTTGTCAAATTAGCTGCACAAATTTGTAATCTCGCTTTAATGTATTTGTTTTCATTGCTTTGTGTACCTACTCAAGTGTCTAAAATAATGTGCACTAGAATCGTTTTCAGAAAATCCTAATGTAGATACTTAACTTAATCACATATATATTCTTTTTTTGTTAATGAGGAAGATCAGCCCTGAGCTAACATCTATTGCCAATCCTCCTCCTTTTTTTCCCCCAAAGCCCCAGTAGATAGTTGTATGTCATAGCTGCACATCATTCTAGTTGCTGCATGTGGGACGTGGCCTCAGCATGGCCGGAGAAGTGGTGCATCAGTGCGCGCCTAGGATCTGAACCCCGGGCCGCCAGTAGCGGAGCGCGCGCACTTAACTGCTAAGCCATGGAGCCAGCCCCAATCACACATATATATTCTGAGTGAACACTGATTTCCTTTCCCTCTTCCTCCCTTCCTTCCTTCTTTTTTGCCTGCCTTCCTTCCTTCCTCTCTTCCTTCCCTTCCTTCTTTCCTTCCCTTCGCTTCTTTCCTTCTTTCTTTCTTTCTTTCTCTCCTTTCTTTATCTCTTTTTCTTTCTTTTGATCCACACAAACATGGTCAATTGATTTTTGACAAAGAAACAAAAGCAATTCAAGAGAGAAAGGATGGTCTTTTAAATAAATGATAATGGAATAGCTGAACTTTCATATGCAAAAAAAAAAAAAGAAATTTAACCTATATCTCAAACCTCATACAAAATTAATTCAAATAAGATTATAAACCTAAATATAGAATACAAATTTATAAAACTTTTAGCAGAAAACACAGCAGAAAATCTTTGTGATGTTGGGTTAGGCTAAGTGTTTTTAGATACAATAGCTAAAGGATTCTATATATAAAAGAGAAATTGCACTGTGAAAGATTCTGTTAAGAGAATTAAAATATTAAAATACAGACTAGGAAGAAATATTTGCAAATCACGTATCTTATAAATGACTTGTATCTAGAATATATAAAGAAGTCTCAAAACTCAACAATAAGAAAATAAAATAACCAAATAAAATAATTGTCAGATTTGACCATAAACTTCACCAGAGAAGATATACAGATGGAAAATAAACATATAAGCATATAAGCAAATAAGCTTAATATCATTATTCATTAAGGAAATAAATTACAACCATACTAAGATATCCATTAGAACAAGGGGGGAAAACCGACAGTACCAAGTGCTAAGTGCAGAAAAGAATTCAGAACGGGAAATCTCATATATAACTGGTCATTATACAAATTTAAACAGCCATTATGAAAAAGAATGTGGTAGTTTCTTATAAACTTAAACATATACTATGCATTCCAACCATCTCACTCCTAGATATTTATCCAAGGGAAATGAAATCTATGTTCACACAGATATCTGTATGTATATAACAGCTTTACTCAAATAACCAACAACTGGAAACAACACAAATGCCCTTCACCTGGGGAATGGATAAACAAATGGGGGTACATCCATAATGAAATGCTACTTGGTAATAGAATGGAACAAGCTATTAATACACAAAATAAATTATCCATAGTCATAGATTACAGGTGTTTTTCAGAAAACATAAGAATGACTTTCAAATCTCCTCATAGGATCAAGGATATCTTCTAAGACACTGATCTGGACATGGAATTCTATGAATTAATGAATATAAAGGGTCACAATACACTCAACACTGTATAACTCTTTGGTGAAGTAATAATTATTTTAATCTTTAGTTTAAAAAAGCAGAAATAGATATTGAAATTTTTAGCTTTCTCCAGAACAGAGAATGCTGTTCCCTTATATAATGGACCACAGGTGCTTAGAGAGAGCTAACTCAACCAGCAAATTCATATTAATTTGGAAACTTATTTGGATCTAAGCTAAGGATATTTCTTAATTAAAGGCTTAACTAGCATTCCACATTAAATCAGTCTCTTATTTATTTGAATAGCACAAGCAAGTAGACAAAATTTAATTCTGTCCATAAAATTAAACAATAGTGTAGCTAAACATGCAAACTAAGCACCCCACCCACGTTATACATCAGAATTGGCTGGTACCTGTAGTTAGTCTCTCCAACTGCCATCCAGAATATAATCAACAACCATAATAGTAATAATATCCATCCTTAAAAGCCCCTAGATCTCTTCCTTCTTAGACATAGAATTACTCAATTGTATCCTCATCAATAGAACAGGAGAAGGAAACATCCAGTGTCGACAAGGTATCAGGTTCTGTGTAAGAGGGATTGACGTCATCTGACATAATCTATAGAACATCTTTATGCAGGAAATTTATTCTCTATTTTTAAAATATGGAAATTGAAGTTCACAGAGTTTATCTTATCCAAAGTCAAATAGCTAGTAAGTGTTGGAGCTTAAAATCTACACGGTAGTTTGCTCATATCTCAGAGACCACCCCCCTCCAACTTGCAGACTCTGAAGAATATATGCTCAATGTCTCAGCAAATTGATTTGGTTAATTTCATGTAACCCAGTGGGGAAGGGCAGCAGAGTGGGTTGATAGAAACTTCTGACAACCTAGGTATGAATTTATAATGAGAAAATCAGTTTAGCAATTTTTAGCTCAATTGCATTGGTAAAATTTAGGCATAGCTTATCTAATCTACAGAAATATTATGTATACATAAATATATATTTTTCAAGATAGAACACTTTCAAACACTGTCTAATTTCAAGCCAACTACTTTTCAATTCATTGGATGAATTTCAATGAAAAGTTTGAGTAATTATGAGTAATTAACACTAAAACTTATTTAATTTTAGAAAGTATTCTATTTTTTAAATCTTGTTTCACCACACATTGCTGATGTCTGTCTCTTTTTCATGATGAGAGACTGAACCGGCTGCCAAGACAAAGAAGAAGAGAGATTACAGAAAGAAAAAAAGAGTTTTACAGTCTTATAAACAGCATTTATAAGCCTGAATTTTAACATTACAATGGAGTAATTACCTATTGGGAAAGGAAAGGAGTAATAAAATATGTCAAGTGATAACTCTAAGTTATTACATCTCCTTTTAAGAGTCTATATAGTCTCGTTTAGCTAGTTTAATTTTTTATGTAGCTCTTCACAACTGAAGGCTAAATCAACCTCTACTTGCAGACTCAAGGCTATTTAAGAAGGCTGTTTGAATTGAGGCACAGTAAGACACCTAATATCTCTAGGTCCACCACAAAGTTGAGATATTTTCATTGACCATGACTACATTTAGCTCTTTCTTTAACTTAACAAAAGTGACAAGGGCTGGATACAAAACCATGGATACGAAAGATCCTTTTCCCATAAGGGTCAGAACTTTTATAATAAAACAATATTTGATGAGAATTATGTACCTGTCACTGTAACAATTGTGCTAAATATATTACTTTATTCAATATTTACATAAACATTGTAGGTATGTGCTTTTTCTAAATAGGAATTGTGATTTATTGTTTATGACACATTAAACATTAAAATAGTGCTTTACAAACAATCGAGGTTTACAACAGGCATTTGAAAACTGGTTATTCCAAGTTTTTATTGATATAGGTCAAATCATTTCTCACATCATGTTTTCCATAATCTCTCTGCCATCTATGCTGAAGTGCCTGGGCTTCAAATGTACAAACCAAGGAATGCAATCACGAGTATGTTTCTGTCCATTTGTTCCAGTGTGCTGAGACATGGGATGGGAATGTTTAAAGTCTTTAAACACTTTAAGTACTCCCCAGAGACTTGTAAACAGATAATATTTGCTCCATGGAGTTTCTTTGGACCGTGTGTACCTTGTCAGAAGAGGTATACAGTGTTCTTCAGCAATTCTTCGAGCATTCCTACAACGGTGAATTGACCTGAAAACTGCTCTTGGTCATCCTCTTGACATTCACTTATTTATTCTTCCTCACGAGAGGCCACACCGTGGGCACTCAAATTCCTTGTGCCCTCTGGAGCAGCTAGGTGGCACTGAATAAAGGAATTGAAAATTTAACTGCAGGTTGGGTAAAAAAGCCTTTTTGGAAACGTTTGCCATATTGGATCAGTTAGCCAGGACTCCAGCAATTTGTCATATGCTTCTGTGTATACTATGTCATCTTTATCAAGACTTCTTCCCATGCAGCACTTCACCCAAAAGAATGAGTGAGTGTGTGAGGCGGTTAACAAAGAAGGAGAAAAGTTCATTTGAAATGGCAGTTAAAACATTTCGAGGAAATACTGTTAACAGGCT
Organism: Ceratotherium simum simum; assembly: GCF_057802395.1. NCBI lineage: Eukaryota > Metazoa > Chordata > Mammalia > Perissodactyla > Rhinocerotidae > Ceratotherium > Ceratotherium simum. The sequence goes on from NC_141911.1 coordinate 48,707,599, forward strand.
GCTGATACTGCTGGAGATTCCTACAACTTCAGAATCTTCTATGTCAATTCTATTGATAGTATTGAATAATCTCTCAATGAAGTGTGCTAGACAATCAACTTGTGATCCTCCATAGGGGAAGATGGGTCCAAGAAGGGCAGCTAACCGGGCAAGGCCCTGCAGAGAATCTTGTGCCATATTTGAATCTCCTCTGATTTTTCCATGTACTATGAGAAAAAGCTTCATAACACTACTGTCCAGAATAGTCTCGCGCCAGGATTCTGTTGGCTCTAAAAGTGCATTTTGTGAAGATTCAAAAGTAGCCAAATAATGTCTGCCCAAATTTGGTGTAAGAAAGTCCCAGCTCAAGATTTGATTTGCAGTGCAAGGTAAGACTGAAATACCAAAGCCATCTGAACATAGAGGTTTTCCCTCCTAATGAACTCCTGCAGAACTTCTACAGTTAACATGAAGATTTGATGAAGGTCTTCTTGAAAGAAAGAAGTTTTGCAGTTACCATGGAATTCCAGGCTCAGTCTAACTAAATAGTCCAGTTAGACTGGAACAGGCCATAGTTGCACAGTGGGCTTGCCACTACTTATCAACCAGCTGACTTCATGAAAAACTCTTTTGCAGTCAATTGATTTATCTAATGATCCTCATTTTACAATTGCTGCTACTGCTAATAGAATCTGTTCCCAAACATACATACTCTTGCAGGTTAGGCCTCTGTAAAACATAGTTTAAAAGGAATGTTCACAGTAACTCGATGCTTTTTCCAAGAGAAGCCCGTCTCCGACTACCGCTGCCATTATGGCTGTGGCCACTGGAAAGAGGCCATCGTCCACTTATTTGTTTCTGTCGATTTTTTTTTCATCCAATGACCTTGCTCTAGCACCACAAAGAGGTTAGTCCCTCTCAGAAGACACCTTAGGCAGGTGGCAGCTAATCACCTATCACAATTTTCACAAACTTTCCTCACCTCCCTTCAAGTGTTACTTCCAAAGCGTAAAATACCAAAACGCTTGCAAGCTGCAAAATTACCTTTTGTCTCTGCGTGATAGGGCAATCTAGAGATTTGGGACTAGAGAGACCTACTTGGTGGGAGGGGCAATCCAAATTTAGGAATTAGATTTCCTGAATGATAAGAATACGTGCTCTGCACGCTGGCTTTGTCCATTATTGACCACGGAAGGGGGCGCCATCAGCACCGCGGCCACATTCTCCAGCAGAGGGCTCACTTGCCAGGGCCGCAGGGCCACAGCCCTGACGTCTCTTCAGTGACGCGCCCCGCGCTGCATTATGGGAGCGGACGCCGGCAGGCCCGTCGCCGCAGCCCCCCGGGGCTTCACAGCCCCGTCCACGCCAGCGTCGCGACCCCGCGGGCCTGGCCTGGCCACCGGGTTCTGGGTGGCGGGGGAGGGGACAGTCCAGGGCCATGCCAGGACAGATCGGTTGGCCTAGACGGCGAGCGGTATGTATATCCAGTTTATTTCTAAGGAAATTGAAGATTAGGTGGATGAAATCATTTGCTCTGGGAAGTCCGTGTTAGAACTTGAATTCCAACCTGAAATATGCTTGACTCCAGACCCTGGGTTCCTTGACTTCTCTTTCTCAAATACAGTCCACCTCACCTTAAAAAGTGGACACTTTTTAACATAAGATTTTGAGGATTTTCTTCAAATGCCCCTTTTACATTTAGCCATGCTTTCCAAATGTGTAAGTCTCTGATTTCACAGATAAAGGATATTTTCAAGATTATCAATAACTCCACACGATTGTTAATTGGATGAATGATATTTTAAAGATTAGCAATAACTCCACACAGGATTGTTAATTGGATGAATGAATCTCTTCCAATCCCATCTTTTCACTGATGAGACAACTAGTAGCTATAAAGAATTGAAAATCATATTCCACGTTCACACAGTACACGATGGAAGCAAAATTTAGAACCTAAATTTCTTGCCTCAACTGGCTCTATTCCAGTAAACTTTATTAATGAACAACAACAAAAAGATAATACAAATACAGATAAATATAATAATCAAAGCATATTACTTAATTTAGTTAAAAAATAATGATTGTATAAAGTAAGTGTGAATCAGGAAGTGGGTGACATATCTCTACTTTGACTTAAAAAAGTGCTTCACAGCTTATGACATTGGGAGATGCATAGAGAATAACATTGCTATGGCTCAGTGAGGTAACCTGACCTAGGCTGCTTGCAGGTAGAGGAGACTACTCCAGGGCGCCACCGGATGAAGCAACTGGATACCTAAGCGGTACTTACCCACCCCAGGGGCTCAGAGGGTCAGTACGTCAGCACACCTGTAATCAGGCCGATACAGATTCAACATTCCTTTTGTATAGGCACACCATTTATTAAAATATTAAAATTCGCCTACTCCCCTTGGTAAATAGCCAGTTCCCCAAACGCCCTGAGTGCCCGTCCTACCAAGCAGGTCTCTAGTCCCAAATCTCTAGATGGCCCTATCATACATAAACAAAAGGTAAATCCCAGCCAGCAGGATGCCTCGAGGGCTCCATTTCCTTGCCAGGCCTCTGCCTGTGACCCAGCACTGTGTCCTGCTGCACTGGTTAGACAGTGCAGTCTTTTTAACTGTTTAATTTTTTTCCTAGAAACATTTGATTACTTATTTACTTTGAATTCCCGTTAGACATTCTAAGATAATGAAATGTTACTTGAAGTTATTAGCTAGCCATTAATATCTCTTAATAATACAGTAATGTAGTTATAAAATATGATGCATAAGATTTTTTAGTCAAGTATTACAATAGAATTACTACGTGTATAATTAGTGGTGGGAAGCACAACATGTTTTAAACTACAGGCTACAGAGCTAGACAGATCTAGGTTTGAATATTGCTTCTATCCTTAGCTAACTCCATGGAGGATGAAAGCCCTCTTATATTCTATTGCTTTATTTATGATATGGGGATAATAATCTTAAATGCCCCTTTCTTCGCCCCTACACCCCTGTCACCTAATGGATCCTGCACCAGTGGATGACTATGTGATATCTAACATTTTAAATCCGAATAGAATCTTACTATGTATTTTCCCTTTATTTTTAACTTAACATTTTTTTTCAGCATTTAAAATTTCTCTCAATGGAAGTGTAATATTATAGATATCTCTCCGATAAATTCAGCTGACAGTATTCTTTATAGAACATTTCAGAAGAAACTTCATGATCTTTAAAAGCTCAGATTCCTCAAAATATGAGCTTGATGTATTTAGCAGACCATGTATTTTCTTCTTTAAATCAAATCTATTGTGCTAAACAAAAAGGGGAATAAAATGATGCGTGTTTGATTAGATGTGGATAGTCTTCTATTGGAATCTTTTTTGTAGATACTTTCCATGGATTGTTATTCTGAATAATGTTAGGATAAAACTAGTGATATTGTATCCAATGGAGAAAGTGATAAATAGATCAAGTTTTACCTTGGTATGTTACCTATTTCTATAAATACGAATAATAAAATGTAATGCCTATAAATTTGGGGGGGGAAAGCTGACATTCATGAAATGCCTCTTTTTATTTAAAATTATGTTATGTTAACATATACCATAGCAAAGGACATGAAGTTTTAATTACTAAGATGTTTTTGTTTTAAATGTTATATGGTCAAAAAATATCTGTAGTCTCCCGATAAAGTATGATAAATATTTGGCATTTTCAGAGTATGAGCTGATAAAATTGCTCACACACTATAAAAAATTATTTAAGTTTAAAAAGTATGTCTTTAAAGAATTAAAAATCACAAACAAGAAGACAAAAAGCAGAAAGAACAGAGATGGCAATATGAACTGTATAGATGAGAAAAGATTGCATTTGTAGAGAGTTTATTAAAGGAAAGCAAATGAATAATACAAAACTACAAAAGGGATTTTTAAAATCATTTTTAAATGGACTTAAGAGAAGTTAAGTTTAATGAAGTTTTAAAATCTACACTTGTTCTGGGTTAAATAAAACCAAAATTGGAATTTTCTTTAAGTTTCAACATTCTAGAACTCAAGACAAAATAACAACTGAGATGTTTTGAAGCAAATTCCTAAGAGAAAATTACGTGATTCATGATAATTAATGAACAATAATTAAAGATACTGATTACTGCTTTATAATAATTTATACAAATAAATAAGAAATAATCTTTCTTCAATATTTCCCTTATACTCAACATATTTTAGCAGTTTATTCATGGTAAATGTTCTTGTTCTAAAAAAATAAATATGTGTAGTTTTGTGTAATTGAATGTCATGTGTTTTGCGTGTGTACTTAACCAAAATTAGATATTTTACTTTGGTTTTTATTTGAAATAAATTATTCGGACAAATAAATTTAATTATAAAGACAATTTAAAAACTAGCTGGAGTGAAATATGTCAGTTATGTCGTGTATATTCTTTCAATATTTTAAAGACTGTGTGCTGCTAAAATGACATTTAGGTAACGTGTATATTTTAAGAAGATAATATTATATATTAAAGACCATCACCTAAACTCCAATGACATGCAAATGTTTCACTTATTTCCTTCTAATTATTAGTCTATGTGTGTAATTTGCAGGAATTTTTTGTTTGTTGATTGGTTTATACACAGTTGTCATCATCCTACATATACAATTATATATCTTGTTTCCATTAACAAACATTTCTCTTTATTTCAACAATGATTTCTTTACTAATTTATATTTCTTCCAAATTTCATTATAAAATTCTGCATATATATGTTGACATGCTAGAATTCTTTTATGCTTAGCCAACAAAACCAAAATTGTTTAAGCCAATATAAAGAAAATCATTAGCTTATGACCTTCATACATAGGGACAAGCAATATTTTCATTGTCCTTTGTGGTATCAGGCTCATTCACAGGTTCTCCCATTGACCCACCAACTTTTCACAGACGGCCTGTGACTAAAATGGATGCCTGAGTACCTAATATAAAAAATAACTCCAAATGAATCATAAACTTAAATGTAAAACTAAAAAACATTTAGAAAAAAATATGAGACAAACTTAGGAATCTAGGGATAGGTAAAGAGCTCTTAGACTTGATATCAAAAACATGATTCATAAAAGGGATAATTGTAATGATTGTGCCTCATCAAAATTAAAAACTTTTGCTCTGTGGAAGATGCTATTAAGAGCATAGAGAGACAAGCCACACACTGGAAGAAAATATTTGCAAACCACTTATCCAACAAAGAAAGAGTATCTAGATTATATAGAATTCTCAACTCAACTGTAAAAAAAAAAAAGGAAAGAAAGAAAGAATATGAAAGGAAGGAAAATAGGAATGAAGAATCCAATTAGAAAATGGGAAAAAGATATTTCACTGAAAAGAACAATGATGGCAGATAACCACATGAAAAGATGTTCAAGATCATTAGCTAATAGGAAAATGCAAACTAAAACCACAGTGAAATATTACTACACACCTTTCAGAAAGGCTAAAATAGAAAACAGTGACAACACTAAATGTTGGTAAGGATGCAGAGAAATTTGATCATTTGTACATTGCTGGTGGAAATGTAAAAATGGTACAGCTACTCTGAAAAACAGTTGGGCAGTTTCTTGTAAAACTAAACATGCAACTACCATAGAAACCAGCAGGGTACTCTTGGGCATTAATGCCAGAGAAATGAAAATATATGTTCACCCAAAAATTTTTATATAAATGTTTATAGTAGCTTTAGTTTTAACAGCCAAAAACTAGAACCAATCCAGATGTCCTTCAACAGGTGAATACTTAAACTGTGGTACATCTATATCATGAAATACTACTCAGCAATAAAGATGGACTACTGACATGCACAACAACTTGGATGAATCTTCAGGGAAGTGTGCTAAATGGAAAAGCCAATCTCAAAAGGTTACAGACTTTCTGATTCAACTTTTATATAACATTCTTAGAATGATCAAATTATAGAAATGGAGAACATATTAGTTAGTGGGTGCCAGGCATCACAGATGGGATGAGTGGGCTAGGGTAAGCAGTTGTGTGGAGGTAATTATAAAAGGACATCATCAAGCAACCTTGTAATGGAACTGATCAGTAACTTAAGTGTATCAATGTCAATTTCTTGGTTATTATGTTATGTGGTAGTTTTGCAAGATGTTACCATTGGGGGAAATTAGATAAAGTGTGCATATTGCTATGAACTGAATGTTCACATCCCTCCCAAAATTCATATGTGGAAACCCTTCCCCCAATGTGATGGTCTTAGGAGGTGAGGCCTTTGGGATGTAATTGGGTTAGATGAGGTCATGAGGTTGGAGCCCTCATGAACGGGGTTAGTGCCTTTATAAGAGTCACAAGAGAGGTTGCTTCCTCTCTCTGCTCTCTGCCATGGGAGGATTCAACCAGAAGTTGACAGTCTGCAACCCAGCAGAGGGTTCTCACCAGATCTCAACTGAGCTGGGACCCTGATCTTGGATTTCCAGCTTCCAGAACTGTGAGAAACAAATATCTGTTGTGTATAAGCACCCACTCTATACCTTGTTATAGCTGACTAATACACGTGAGATTTCCTTCTATTATTTCTTATAACTGCATATGAATCTATAATTATCTCATAAAAAAAGTTTAATTAAAAATTGATGCTTCTGTACCAGACCTCATATCCTTAAGCTATAATCACATTCCATGCTTTCTAGTGGAAAAGGAAAAAGATTTCCTTCTCTTGAAGCCCTAGCAATTATCTTTCAGAATGACATTGGCTCCAAATGGCTTCTTGGTTAATCCCTGAACCAATTATTGGTTCAGGAAGAATGGAATATGCTGATCAGTTTAAGCCAGTCAGTGCTTACTCCTTGAGAGGGGATGGGACCTATTTCTTTAAACCGTAATGATAAGAAAGAGGGAGAGATGATCTTTTGGAGAATGAATTTTGAAAGTAAACACAGACAAACAGCAAGTGCCTACTGCCACCTTAACGCATTTTCCTAATATCCTATATTTAAACCTGTAGATGTTTTCTAATATTGCCCTATTATAAACAGTGTCACTATAAATACTATTATATACCCTTTTATTTTTCCATTTTCAGGATTATATACTTTGGAAAAGGTCCTAGAATTGATAATATTGTGCCAAATATTCCACATTAAATGAATTTTGATTGATTGATTGATTGATTGATCAAATAAAATTGTACTGCAGATACCAAAATGAGGAAACCCTTAAGGAAAAAAGAAGAGCCATCTGCCCACAGTGTAATGCAGGTTCCTGCCAAATTATGGGTTCCTAAGGGAGTAGAACTAGTTGTAATGATGGAGTAAATGACTGATGTCCAAAATGAGTCTATGTCTAGGAAGCTTAGAGGTTAGTCCGACTAAAGCAAACATATTTTGCAAAGAGAATAGCTAGGCCAAGGTCATAGCGAGAACATGGTGAGATGGAAGGTTGAGCTGCCTGGAACTTAGATTTGGGAGTTATAGAATGGGAGACGGGGTTGAAGGATGGGGAAAAGGGAAAATGAAGTTGGATAAGTAACTGAACAGCAGTAATAAAGTAAATGAAGTGTCTTGAAAACATATTAATCAGTTTGAATTTAAGTAAGGGCAAGGAGATGCTGTTACAATCGTTTTAAGCAGAAGAGTGACATGTCAAAATTGCTTTGTGGCTGAATGAGGAGAATGTGTCAAGAGGGATAAGACTGGAGGCTGAAGGACAAAATAGAAGATAATTGTGGGAATTCAGGTAGATATGACATTAAGCTAAGCTAAAGTGGCAGCCATGGGCAGGGGAGAAGAGCAGAAATTGGAGAGAAACTTCAGAAAGCAGAATGAATTGCACTTAGCTACTGTTTAGCAGAGGAGCCCTAGGAAAACGCAATAAAAAAGGATGATTCTTAAATTTCTAAAATCCTTTCCAAAACAATGTTGTCTTTTCATTATCACCATTTGAGACTTTTATCTTAAAAAGCATTTAAAATGACATCTCATTGTTGGCTTAATTTGTAATTCCTTGTTCTGATACTGATAGAACATCAGACAACATAGAGACAGAACATTTTCCAATATGTCTGTCAATTGTTTTTTACTCCTTTGTAATACGAAATCTGTTGCAAGTTTATCACTGAGTGTCTGAGAAGGGGATAGGATTATATAATCTTATATTTTTAAAGGTATCTAATTTTCTATTAAATTACCTGTGACTATTTTCCCAATACCATTATTGGTCTTCTAAATTACTATTTTCTTTTTAATTTCCTTAGATAGTCAAACTAATCTTTTATTTGAGGTATTTTTTGATCATATCTAACTGAAGAAAGTCCTTCAAGGTTTAATGTGTGTTAACTCTTTCATTCACACAATTGGAAAAAATATATTGAGCACCCGTTGTGTGCCTGGAACTGTGCTAGGCCTTTAGAAAGACTTTCTATATTCCTAAGGAAGAACGCTTATGCACAAAGTACTCCATCATTCCTCTGTCATAGCAATATGAATAATCCTTTCATCTTGACATTAAGTGCATTTAGTTAAAATAATCACTTTATTTTTCTAACCACTACTCCACGTAAATGGAAAGCTAGTAGTAAAATAGCTTTTACTCACTCAATAACTAGTTATTATACTAGAACTGTAGTTCATATCTAAAACCATATGTGCTGATTTCAATATTTTAAATCATTTCCAGTGCTGACCAAAATTTCTCCAACATAATGATTGCCCTTAGTGACATCAAATTTTGATTTATCTCCTAGTGAAACAGAAAATAACTTTCAGTGAGACTTGTGTGTCTTAGAATTCTCTTGCCTTCATAAATGTTTGACGAACTAATTGTTGGTAAAAGTCTTGATTAAAAAATGTTAAATTCACATTGCTGTGGATGTTGCTCTGATTTGGTAGCACTTATGTTCTTTGGTTGCAAGATTAACAACAACCAAAAAAGACTCAGATTCAGCTAATTTAAATAAACAACAAAAAAGAGGAATTATATAAAGGATAGTGAAGTAGTTAAAGCTAAACATTCAAGTCTGAGGACAGACAGATCAAGGCAACACGGGCTGAGAGCAAGAGTTCAAGGCATTCTCACCAGGGTGTAGCCTTAAAATAATGTAATTTAATAAACCCTCAGCCTCTCTATTATAGATTAATTTTCACAAGAGTGAATATTATCTGAGTGTTAGGGGCTTGAGATATTTTGATTGAGCCAGTGTGCATCTGCTACTGCCTCTCCCTGTTGCCATAGAGATTGGGATTTGTTCCCAGGAGAAAGGGTAATAGGCAAGCAAAAACAATAGAAATCGTACAAACCGTACCTGTCCCAAGTCTTAGGCAAGTACTAACCCACTCCTAAAATGTTCCTGTTTTACATAATGTGCCTGCCTCACATGCAACTGAAAATAATCTTATTTCATTTATAGTATGAGAAAACCAAAAGTGATTTTTGGTTACTGCTTTCAAAGATGGTACCTGTGGTCTCTGGATTATGTCTATTCCTCCTGTTCTGTCATCATAGCATCTCAATGTTCTGTGATCTATGGACTAAATCGACCAACACACTCTGTATTCAATGGCAGATAAAAGCAAGAGAAAGAAAGGAAATATATATAATAGACTAAGCAATACTGTGAATGACCATGGTAAATAAATTTATCACGGATTTTTTTTTCTAATTTCAATTTTGTGTAATTTTATCTTTGGCCAGAATATTCTCAGGTCATATTTCTTTATTTTTTTATCTTGTGAATTGAACTAAGTTATCTGTCCCTTATATTTGAGCCTCCAGGGGTGCTATTACATTGTTTGAGTTAATATTTATTACTAGGCCTGTTAGTACATGGAGACATCCCAGACTATTCCTTGGATTCCACCCATATTTTGGTAGCAGTATCTCCACTTCTCCTTGATTATCAGGTCAGTCATTCTAGCAAAATATGTAACTCTGTTCCATTGCCAGGAGCCTGGAGAAGATAGGCTTGTAGAAATATTGCTTTGCTGGATTGAAAAGAGAAATCTGGAACACGATAGACCATTATCCTACAGCACAGAAAACAAGATTTCGAGATGTAATATTAGGTGTAAGAATGAGAAGTACCAAGACCTTCTTCTACCCTTTATCTTCTGGATTTCTCTGTTCATAGATTTATCATTCTGGCTAAGCAAAGGAGAGCAACATACATTTGTCTTGGGTTTAGATTATAAATATCATTGTACAGAAAAGCCAACTTAACTTTGTGGGATGTTGTCTCCCTCCTGGAGATAGAGCTGAACATGCATTAAATTTTTATAAAGCCAGTTGCTTCTGTCATTGGAGCAGCAAAACTAATGATTGTCAGTGCATTTTCTTTTACATCAAGTAAATTTCTTAGTTAGAGACAGTGCATGTGGAATAGCATGATAATTTATGAGGCATTTAGTTAATCCATGATTGGAGGTTCCTGACCAAGCATGATTAATCTGAAAAGAAAATCCACATCTAGAATAAATTTCTGTCTGATAAAGAAAAATCTTCACCACAGCCCCCAGCTATGGAAGGGTTCTAGTGTAAGCATCTTGAAGCCACCATGTAGTTGGCTGTTCATCTGAAGTATGGAGCCATATCGAGAAATCAGATTTAATTATTTTTGCTAGTAATTGTACATTCATAATTGTTTGTGACTAAGTCACCTTGAAAAGAGGAAAACTATTTTTTGAAGTTCCTCCCTGCCACCATGCACATTTTAATATTGAGCTCATTATACAAGTTTTGGGCTACCTGGGAAAGAAGATAGCTGGCATCTAAAAAGTTTGTTATCTTATATACCTGATTATTAAAGTATTTTTCTACCAGAACAGATATATTTTTATGTTCTGGGCTCACTCCTGGAGGCCCAACTGTACGCCTGTTCCAAAAATTTCTTTTGATATATTATTTATTTACTCAAATTATTTGACTTTTTATTTCATAGTAACATACATTTATAATCTACACAAACCATCTGGGCACAGCTCAATGAATTTTCACAGACTGGACACATCTGCACAAGCAGCACTGAGATCAATAAATATAGTATTATAAATACTTCAGAAGGCCCCCAATATTTTTCTTCTAGTTCCTATACCCACGAGAGTAACAACCCTCCTGGTTTCTTTTACCATAGATTAGTTTTGCATGGTTTTGAACTTTATAGATAGAATCAAATAGTAGTTTCTCTTTTGTGCCTGGCTTCTTTAGCTCAACATTACATTTGTGAGATTCATCCATATTGTTGTGTTTGGTGACCAGTTATTTAATCTTTTTTCTTCAAGTTACCCAACCAAACCATTACCCATTGCCCAAGAATCAGCAAAGATTCTTACTCCAGGCATCACTCCTTCTAAACCTAGTGGATGTAGAGTTCAAATTTCTGCCTCTCATGAGGATTTCCCTTCTCCACTCATGGTCCGGGCCACTCCTAAGAGACAAAGTCAAAGTTGTCTATTTCTGAGTAGTGCTAACTAATAGAATAGAAACAAATATATATTATGTATTATATTTGCAATTTTTAATCCTTGATCATACAATTATTAGTAATCCCTTATAGTTTGAAGTTGAAGGAGAGGAGGCCCTCTAACAGTAGATAATATCCTGATAGTGTGATAAACCTATTCATATAACTCACTTGTACCTTCAGGGCCTGCTAGGGACTATTTCATATATACTCTTGCCACATAATGGTGGAGTACTTCTGCTCACGCCCAAATTTATGGTTAGGCAGATCAGAAAGCACTGAGAACATGACGCAAACTTATATCCCTTGGTTACAAGTCCACATATTCAATTTTTCCTGAAAGGCAAATATTCTTTTCACTTTCTTTGGTTTTTAAAAATTAGAATATTCATTGTTAAAGACATTTTTTCAAAATCCAAATCTCAGGATTACCTACCAATGACACTCTTGTCAGTGTGTTCCAATGATACTGATCTGCCATCAGCACTCTCAGCAGCGTTGGGTCTGTTAGATCATGAAGAAAGTGTGATAGAGCTGCTGACTTTTCCGTCTGGACCAGCTCGATTGCTTTCTCTTTTGCTGAACTTCAGTGAATAGTGAGAGATTTTTAAATAGCAGAGTAAATGGTAAGAGTTGGACAACTTTTTTGGATGTGGGGTTTAAGGAACAACACATCCTTCACTTTGGAGGGAAAATGCAGACATGCTGTGATCAGCAGAATTCCCACAAGTTGTGTACATGTCCTATATAATCTCCGTTAGTGTGGATGCAATTTGTGAATATGAGAATGCTAATTCTATGGCAAAAGGGTAGGCCTAACCTAATCATGAAAGTCATTTAAAAGTAGACGGGGGCCAAAAGGTAAAAAGAAAAAAGAAAATAAATAATAAAATAAAAGTAGAGAGTTTTCCCCAGCTGCATGTAGAGAAAGATGTCTTGAGAGATGCTCGCCTGCTGGCCTGAAGGAAAGCAATAGCCAGATTGTGAACCTCCTATGGGGGGGCCATGTGGCAAAGAACTGCAGGTGGCCTCTAGGATCTAATAATGATAACTGACTGACATCTAGCAAGAAAACAGGGACATCCATTATATGGCTTCAAGGAGATGATTTCTGCTAAAAACCAGTGAGCTCAGAAGAGGACCCTGAGCCTCCGATGAGAATCACAGCGCTGTCCAGACACCTTCATTTCAGCCTGGTGAGATCCTAAGCAGAAGATCAAGAAAAGCCGTTCATAGACTACTCACCCATGGAAACTGTCAGATAATAAATTTGTGTTGTTTTATGATTCTAGGTTTGTGGTCATTTGTCACACAGCAACAGAAAACTGGTACACATGCTCTGGACCACTGAAGAGTACTAACATTTTCAAGAAATATATTTCCTTTTTCTCACATGTGTCTTTTCATTATGACATAAAGGTAATTTGCTAATCCTGCCTTCACTATTAGTCATTCACAGTGAGTAAGTGTCCAGCTTGGCATCACGCTTCCTGGAGCCAAATCCTGCTCAGCCTCTTCTTAGCTGTGACTGGGGGCAAGTTACTTAACAGCCTTGTGACTCTTTCCCCTCAATTATGAAGAGAATATTAACTCTTTCATAGGGTTTATGCTTAGAGTTAACTGAGTATATTAATAGATGTAAACAATAGATATTAGTTGCTGTTGCTGTTATTGTTATTATAGCTTTAGGTTCTATCAACATGATATCAACAATGTAGTGGAATAGCATGACACCCTACAGCGTGGTAAATCAGTTAAGGTTACTGAAAACCATATTATGGCACAGAACTAGAGGACTGATATATCCCAATGGCAGTTCTAGCCAAGTGAAAGCAAGCTACTCTGTTTTAATTTGTATCCCGTTGAAAATGTAATTGCCAGATCAATCAATCAAAGCATACCGATTGCCAAGGCATATGTTTACATGCTCTAAGAAGCAGAATACATCTGGACAACAGGCACAGCTGAACATATTAAATGGTAAGTTTATAGTAGTTGATTATTAAAGATTTATTAGTCTTTTATGGTAATTAAAGTAGTCATAAGAATAAGGATATGCTATGAATCACAGGGCAGACATCTTTCAAGTTTTTGAAGTTCACACAAATCTTCAACTCCCTCAGGGAGAGAAAATAGCAAAATTTGTTGTTTTTATTATTATGAGCATGAGTGTGTCCGTTCTGTCATAAGTTGACTAGACTCCAGAAGTCAAGTAGCCAAAGTGGGAGTGCCGCTATATGCCAAATATCCCTTTCCACTTACACACTCAGGAATTGATAAAAATACCACACTGGATTCAGAAACTCACTGTAATTAATATGAGGCAAATTTTGTTAGAATTTCAAGTATCACCTTTCTCCTCACAATGCCCATTCAGTGCAGTGAACTTTATTTAAATTCTCCTTCCAGGAATTAATATTAGCTTGAAGCTTAGATCCAATTGACCTTTTAAAGTTTTCCTTTTATAATTACATGGGATAAAGCATCTGAGTTTTTTGGAGAAGGATACAAGAAAGACTAAAGGAAGGCTAAAAATATGCATGCATGTTTTCTTGAGGTTTTTATCTTTTTTCAATTCTTATCATTTTTTGTTTATTTGTCTTTCTCAAAGCTTTCTGAACTCCTATTTATTTGGCAAATTTTCATTTAGAAATTGTTAGAGTCTAAAGACTTTGTGACTGTAACTATTATGAATACTCAAATTAGGCCTTTTTGATATTTGAGCAAAAATCTGAAAGTACTAAGTGAGTAAGCCACATGGATAACTGTGGATAGAACTGTCTGGACAGAGGAGACAGCTTATGCAAAGGCCCTGAGGCTTGTTCCAAGGAACAGCAATAAGACCAATGTGGCTTTATTGGATGAAAAAATAGGATAATAGTGGCTTAATAGCCAACCCGGTGGCTTAGCGGTTAAGTGCACACACTCCGCTACTGGAGGCCCGGGTTCGGATCCCGGGCGCGCACCGACGCACCACTTCTTCAGCCATGCTGAGGCCACGTCCCACATACAGCAACTAGAAGGATGTGCAACTATGACATACAACTATCTACTGGGGCTTTGGGGAAAAAAAAGGAGGAAGATTGGCAATAGATGTTAGCTCAGAGCCGGTCTTCCTCAGCAAAAAGAGGAGAATTAGCACGGATGTTAGCTCAGGGCTGATCTTCCTCACACACACACACACACAAAAATAGGGTAATAGTAAGAGATGAGGTCAGAGATACAACAAGGGCCCAGATTACACTGGGCGTTTTAAACCTTTTACTTTTATGCTGAGTAATAGGAGAAGCGAAACAATGATTTTGAAGATAGGTTTGATGTAGTCAAACTTATATTTTAATTGGATCAAACTGGCTGTTGTGTGCAGAACAGATTGTGGAGAGAAAGAGGAGAAATAAGTTGAGGGTTTGCCTTCAGTCCACTCTTGAGGTACCTATGATTCCTTTGGTTTTGATCAACAGAATGTAATCTAATCAAATACAAATTTAAGATAAATTTATTTAAAATAAAATAAATTTATATATATTGGAATAAATGTAAATAATTGTACAGGGTTTATTGAACAATGTCCTGGAGTAGCTCAAAGATTTAAAGAACAGATTAGCTAAGCCAAATATTGCAAAAGACAGAGATCAGACAGTTTTGGAGACTTCTACAGCAGGAGTTTCCAAAACTCCTCTCTGTGGTGAACTGTGAAATAAAGAATGGTCTAATCTTGAGTGTCCACCTGTGACTGAAATTGTTGGAAGTGAAAAGCAATGGTTCAGCTTGGGTCAAGAATACTCCCCAAACCTAGCACTGAAGACAGAAATGTCAGTGACTATTATTGGCCCAGCCTCAATTACGTGTCAACATTTTGGCTAGGCAAATAGGGTCTACTTCCTAAGGAAGAGACAGAAATCATGGCAGGCAAAGCAAAATCATATCATATCATATATATATTATTATAAATTATATAATTTTTAATTATGCAGATGATAAATTCAAGAACAAAGTTACTTCTGTTTTTAAACTGATGCTTATACAATTATATATGTAATTATCATAATTTATCTAGGAACTTTTTAAAATTAATTTTATTTAAAATAAGTAAGTCTGAATATTGACAAAAGAATTCTTTCACAACTAATTTGTTGCTTGTTAATCCACTGTGTTTGCTCTGTTTTATTTTTGGGAAAATTTTTTTTTTGTGTGTGTAATATTTATCAACTGCTTTTCTTACATTTTAATATTCTTTTTCATCATTTCTATCACTTTAATTTTTTTTCTATAGTGCTGGCACTTCTCAAGTGTCTCAAATTCCTACATACTGATGCAGTATTACAAATGATCACATCTCTTCTTTACTGTCTCTGACAACATTGATTCAACTATTGGCTGATATTTCTCATCAGAGCTGTATTCTGTGATGGTGAAATAAAGAATAAATATTTGTTAGATTATTTTCCTATCCTATAGTACATGTATTTATAGAGGAACAACAACAACAATAATATCAAACTTCAGCACATGATCCTCAAGACACATTTTTTTGATTCATACTTGAATAAAAAGACATTTATTTGATACTAGAAAACAAACATGATATCTAGATTGTCCTTAAAACAAACATGATATCTAGATTGTCCTTGCTCACTTACAATCAATACTGATGCCAAAAGAATCCCAATAGGTATTCATAAATCACTAGGTTGCTTTCTAGAAAACCTACCTACAGAGCCAATAGAGCACATTTTTGGCCATTGATAGTTTCCTTAGTTAGTGCCGTCAGTGTTGGATTTTTATTATATTCTCCTAGATTCTCTTTATGGCCAATTTTTATTTTTTGGTCTCAGGATTGATAGAAATTTATTTTTCTATTTATAGAATTTTCTTGGAATTATAAATCTAAATTTAGAGAATGGGTTTTAAAAACTTGCCCATGGGAGTTTTCCTTTTATACCGTGGAAAGGCATGGAGAATTGTAAAAATCTGTTTAGTCTGTTGGTTGAAGGGTAGAGTAAATGCCTTACAGACTTTTGTGGTAAAACCACTGAGTTAACTTCCACAAATAGATAATATCATTCTTTCTCCCCAAGTACAAGTAGAAAAACATGGAAAAATATACCAAAGAACATGTGTTGAATATGAGAAACAGGTAGTATTAACATTTATTTGGAAACCAGAAGGACAGAATCAAGTATGTGGGGTAGTGTTTTAGGCCTGAAGAAAGCAAGCAAGTCAGGACTTGAGGAACCAGGGTCCCAATCAATAAGGAAACAGACTGAGGTGACCCCAACATCCTATGGCAATTTTCCTCAAGGTATTTGCCAATTAAATGTGGCATGGGACCAAGTGACTAAAAAGTAGCACACAGGGACCAAGAAACTTAGTTGAACTTGCAGCAGCCTCATAGGACTGAGACAAACTTAGTGTTCATGACTACTGGGGAAAGGCCATGATTCTTGAGAGAAAGGAAGTCCAGTTATTCCAACTTTCTGCACTACCTTTTTCCTCAAGACATTATCCAATTCATAAGCATCCAATAAGGTAAGAATCAATCAGGAAACAACCGCTAAGATGGCACATGGGCCTGATTAGATAAAAATTAGATGTCAAGCCAAGGAAGAAAAGTCTTATTAAAAATCCCAAGTATATCCATAGAGAAACATGGTAGGAGGGAGCAATAAAAAATAAGAAACAAACCAATGTTCAAAATCGTTTTATTTCAGACTGAAATAGGAGATATGTCTCTACTGTAATTGCTCATCACAAGACAAAGTAAATATTTTGGAAGATGACAATTCAGATGAGCTAGAATACAAGTGCAAAATGATAATTAAGCTATACATTTCTAGATAACTCTTGGATCAAAGAGGAAGTAACAATAGCTATTAGTAAATGTGGCTAAATTGCTTAAAAGGAAATTTATATCCTTAAATACTTGTAAGAAGAAAGTGTAAAATTCCACTATCTAAGCATCTAGCTGAATAAAAGTTTAAGCACAAATGGTAAATGAAACCAAAAACCAGAAGAAAAGAAAATAATAGTGATAAAACCAGAAATGTACACAATAGAAAATAAATATACAACAGAAAGAATAAATAGCAGTACTAAAATTGATTCTTTTAAAAGACTGAAAAAAAATTGAAAAACTGCTGGCAAGAGTGATTAAATAATATCAAAGAAAAGGAGAGCATCACTATAGATATTACAGTCATTAAAAATTATGAGTGGATATTTTGAACACTATACTAATAAATTTGAAAATTTAGATAAAAGTGACCATTTTTAGAAAAGCAGCATTAACAAATTAAAAAAAGGTTAATCCAAACCTATTAAAGAAATTGAAACCATTAAAAAAAACTTTTCATAAAGAAAACTCAAGGCCCTAATAGTTTCACTCATGATTTCAAACAAACATTTAAAAAGCAATAACGTCAATCATACATAAACTCTACCATAGAACAGAAAAATAAAAGGAAATATTTTTTATTTTATTGAGGTCACATTGGTTTATAATACTGCATAAATTTCAGGTGTACATCATTATATTTTGGCTTCTGTATAGACTGCATCATGGAGTTTTATACTGTGTATTTTAGAATTTTGAAAAAACTTGCAATTTTGTTATTCATATATACTAACAGAAAAGCAGCAGTCTAAGATAATATACTTAATATCTTTCCATGTGAAATACTAAATGATTACAACATTCCTAATTTAAAAAGATATGAGAAAAATACAATATGATTTCACTTATATGTAGAATCTAAAAAACAAAACAAATGAGCAAACAAAACAAAACAAAACAGAAACAGACTCATAGATACAGAGAACAAACTGGTGGTTGCCAGAGTGGGGACGGCTGAGGAAATGGGTGAAATAGACAAAGAGATACAAACTTCTAGTCATAAAATAAATAAGTCACGGAGATGTAATGTATAGCATAGGGAATATAGTCAACAATATTGCAATAACTTTGTATGGTGATAGATGATAACTAGACATATCATGGCCATTATTTTGTAATGTATAAAAATATCCACTCATTATTGTGCACCTGAAACTGATATAATATTGTATGTCAATTATATTTCAATTAAAAAAAAAGAAGATATAGAGAGTTACTTTTCCAAATGGTCATTATTACTAACCTCAAATTTGAAGTTTAGATCATTTAACCAAATTCAAGAAGTATTGTCCCATTACAAATATCTATGTGCATATATATTTGTATGTGTATGTGTGTTATATAAATATGTCCACATGTTTTTATAGTGTCCATAAAAATAAAGTAGTAAAAATACGAAAATCTCTCAAGAACAAAGCACATGCATAAAGATGAAAACTGCTCATTAAAATAGAATTCAATTATTACATCATCGTAAGAATTTTAAAGAGAACCACTTAAATGATTAACAACATATCTCCACACAACCCATAAGCATCGGTGGGGGAGTATGTGTGTTAACAGAAATATTTGTTTTAATTTTTTAATTACCGTTGTTACTACAAATTAGACTTAGTATTATTTAACTGGTTTTAACATTTACTACCAAATATTTTATTCAAAAACAATCACAATTTTGAGTCCCTTATGGGACCCTGTATTCGTTACCTATTGGTGAATAGCAAATTATTCCAAAATTTAATAGCTTAAAACAACCAGCATTTATTATCTCACACTGTTTGTGGACAAGGAAGCTGGTACGACTTAGCTGGGTACATCTGGCTTGAGATCTCTCATGATGTTGGCCAAGTCTGCAGCCGTTGGAAGATTGACAATAGCTGAAGAATTCGCTTCCAAAGTCACTCACATGGTTGTTGGCAATGCGTCTGTTCCTTGCAGGCTTTTGGACCAAGGACCTCAGTTCTTCGCTTCCTCACTATGCCACCTGGGCTTCTCCACAGCCTGAGATCCACTCACAGAATGACAGCTTGTTTTCCCTAGCATGAACGATCCAAGAAAGATTTAGAGAACTCCTAATATGGAAACCACAGTCTTTCTTAGCCTAATCTTGGTAATGATATAACATTACACCTGCAATATTCTTTTCATTAGAAGTGTGTCAGTAAGTGCCGTGTACACTGGATGGGAGAAGATTACACAAGCCATAACTACCAGCAGGCAAGGAATACTGGGGACCTTCTTAGAGACTACCTATTATAGACTCTCATTGTCTCTCAAGCTCTAGGATTTTAACATTTTTTTAAAGGTTAGAAAAATTGCGTATTTCTCTTGTCCTTAAGTATCTAAATGTGTAATTTAGCAGCCTTCAAACAATAAGAGAAATTTAGGCATAAAATTTTGGGTGACATCCATTTCTCAAGAAAAACCTTAAGAATAGTCTCTGTAATATTTCTCTACACTGTGGGAAAGATTCTAAAATTTATACTTATAATTATTTTAATTATTATTGTCTCAATGCACTTTTGATTTTTGCCATCATTTCCTATAATCTGTATAGCCTTTCGGCCTACTTTCACTACATGTTTACCATTTGAAGTGACAAAACCTCTTATCTGTTTCTAGACTTAAACTCTTATTCTGTTTCATAGAGTAAAGTGTGTATAAATCCTTTAACTATCATTTTGGCACCATTTTTATATTTAGTGAAAATACTTTCCAGATTCTGACATTAAGTGCACTGTCAGGATAGTTTGTACTGATGTATTTTGGCATATTTTTTTCTTTTTGTTTATAATTCGTAAGTATTTTGGAGTGCTATTTCAGACAATACTTTTAACGATAACTATTTCTTTGTTCTTTGTAAAAATTATTTCCTCCAACAGAAAAAAAGGAACATCAGTGTTTTGTGTGTATTTGTGCTTGTGCGCTATAAAAATCAGGAAATTCTGAATCCATTCATTTTCACCCCCTGAATCTCTCTATTAATATGATTTAACTATTCACATTTAATTTGTTAAAGTGTCGATATTATATATTTGACCTCTAATGAGTTATTAGCCTCTTAATATTTTAATTAGTAATAACATCAGCTCTGCTTTAAGTGCATAAAAAACTACTTCATTTTACATAAAAACACAGATATTTTCTCGTGAAATAAAACAGAAGACTATTACAGAAATGAAAACTGTATATTTGTCTCTACACTTATCTTAATTCATGGTGTTGTTTCTCTTTTCACCACTTGTGTCAAAACATCATAGTGACATCCCTGACATATCCATTGCCCCCTGACGTCAACTATACAAGAGGCTGGTCTCACATCAGACACAGGAGAAGCCAAAGCAGAAAAGGTTTAAAATACATATTTGAGAAAGACGTCATTCATTTTTGAACTACAGGAAGATTTTTAAAAATGCATAGAAACATATGCATCTTGACACGACTTGAACATTATGCCTTCTCATTATGTTTAGTTTCTTTCATTAAACCTACTACTGACATATGTTAAAAATGAGATTTCAGAATACTATTACATTTTGTATAATTTTTAAAGAGAGACTCAATGGCATTCTGGCTTGTTACCTGGCCAGAGAAGCACCAGACACAAGTATGTTGTCAGGAAAAACAGCTGAAGTAGGGGAACCACAGGGGTGCACACATGCTTCCATTAACCTCCCGGAGGATAAGTAAACCTAACTCTGAAAAAGTGATAGAATTGTCAAGATAATGCTATATCAGCCAAAAATTATGCAACTTAAGTCACACTTGTCTTTGTTTGGTAATGGGAAATATGCAGGTATCGTACAAAAACCTAACCAATCATGTCAAAGTATTCTATATTGCTCCAAACATTTTACTCATGCTATACTTGGATCTACGGATTAAAAAAATCTTCCTCACAACTTGATGGTGGCAAATAAACAGAAAAGTATATTAAGCGTTTTTTGCATAATGTAGCACACAAAAATACTATTTTTAATGGCATAACATTGTACCAAATAATGTTCTTCTTCAATTTATGCCTATAATTTATAATTACTTAATAATTATAGTGGAGAAAAGAGAAATTATATTTGGTGAATTATCTCCTCTGTGCCAGACAGTAGGGTAGGTGCCATTAGCTAATAACATCTTCCTGAAAATTTTATATTGTTGCTAACTAGCTAGCCTGTTTTCCAAAGAAGGAAATTGAGACTCACAGAGAATGTGTAAGCTGACAAGGATGAAATATGCAATAAGTGACTGGGTTGATATTTAAATCTCCATTGAGATTTAATGGAAATTATGGAGGTTATGGGCTACTTGAATAAATGGAAGTTATAATCCCTTCTATAGAGGTGTCAAATAGAGGTATGGACCACTTCTATACATTTCCTTTCAAATATGTGCTTGTATCTATCATAGGATTTCCAACACTGCATTGAAAAATCTGTTATCTTTCTTTGTTTTATAAGTGTTATGAAAAGTCTCTAGTGCTCAATGTACCATAATTGTTTAGTATAACGTAACTTCATTATTAGTACAAAGGATGAACATTGCAGTAGGTCACAGAAGCCAAAGGAGTTTACAGAGAGGTTAGGGAAAGATGGCAAGGGGGTGGCTGGGAAGAGGACTTAAGTTCATCAGGTTGGTGGTTATAAGAGTCACCCCAAACATATAAAATGTTATTTAAGCAATATCGGTAGCTTCCCTCAATGGTTATGTGAATTTGAAATAACAACAAAGGCTAAAAGTATAGTAATGCACTATACCTTTTTTATTGTCAGTAATTACAATATTTTTGAATTGGTTCAGTTACCATAGTTTCTTTTTCTAGATATTGAATTTAAAAGTTCAAAATAGGTACTTAAGTTTTAAGTATAAATAATATATCCATTTATTTTAACACTCGATACCTCAAAAACCATGCCATATATTATTTGCTTTATATTTGCACCAGAACTTGGTAGTACAATTATTGTCCTCCTGTGGAGTTCCAGTTGACTTTCTTTTTTCTTGTTGAGAAAACAAATATCTGCTTTCTTCATCATATTATGAAGATCTTCCAGAATGTGACTTTAGTGCATCTAGTCAATGCAATTCATTTTATTGTACATTTTTTAAATAGAATTCTCTGTCCATTATATTCTTGTTCTAATTTATAATGATTACTTGAATGATTATTTCAAAGCTGTCATCCTGGGATTTCACTGCATTCTTTGCTTAGGTCCTTTATATTTTGTAACCCACATATTCTGCTTTGCAGTTTTCTCTCTTTTTGAAAAGCGCCCTTTAGAATTTAATTACTTGAGCCTTACGTGTCTGAAGATATCTTGATTTGTTCTCCCATATTTGATTGCTATTTTGGCTGGCTATTGACTGTTAAGTTCAAAATAATTTTCTTTTGGATCTTTATTTCATTATTTTTCTAATGTGTGGTTTGTCTGATAACAGGTCTGATGCCACTCTGATTCTTATTTCTTTTGTATGTACATTTTTCCCATCTCTGAGAGATGTGAGGATTTTCTGAAAATTCAACAATATGTAGAAAATATTGGTCTCATTTAATTGATCTTGCTTGAGCCAGTCTGTCTTATGTTCTAAAGATTCAAGTCTTTCTATAACTTGGAAAATATTCTTTTTTTTTTTTTTTTTTTGTGAGGAAGATCAGCCATGAGCTAACATCCGTGCCAATCCTCCTCCTTTTTTTCCTTCCCCAAAGCCCCAGTAGATAGTTGTATGTCACAGCTGCACATCCTTCTAGTTGCTGTGTGTGGGACGCGACCTCAGCATGGTGGGAGAAGCAGTGCGTTGGTGCGCGCCGGGATCCGAATCTGGGCCGCCAGTAGCAGAGTGCCTGCACTTAACCACTAAGCCACCGGGTCGGCCTGGAAAATATTCTTTTATTGTTTGTTTGATGATTTTTCTAATCTACCTTTACCACTTGTTTCTTTCCGGTACTCCTTTTAACTATGTTACATATTACAGCGTTGTTCTCTACTCCTTTTACATTTTTTCTGTTTGGCCATTTACTTACCTTTTTGCTCAATATTCTTGGAGATATATTTAATCTCTCAGGCTTTCTCCTGCTATTTTTCTTACTATATATACTTTTTAAATTGTTAAATATTTATGAAACTTATGACTTATTATTCAACTGATAAATATGATTCAAAATGAACTCTTGAAATAACTCATTGAAAACAATAAAAATAAATTTTCCTTTCAAGTTTCCTATAAAAGTCTTTGCAAAGTTTGACTAGATTTCACAGATGATCAATGGTATAATCTACTTTTAGAAGTTGTTCACTATTTCAGAAATAACTCATATGTTAATGTTTCTATACCACACTACAAAGAAAAATTGTGCATGCGATTTGCCAATGAAAAAGGGATCATGTGGGCAACAGTTTTTCAGAAATGTTACATCATAATATCCCCATTATATATATTTAAAATTGATATTATAATATTAAGTGTGGAAAGTATTTTGGTAAAGAATTCATTTCTTGTGGTTAATAAATATTTTTCAAAAATTATTTGATACTGGATCATTTTTCAATGCTTGCTAATATTTCTGATCTACTGGACAGAAGAGTTTGAATAATGTTTCCCCCAAATAATAGTTGTAGCAAGTGTATTCAAATATAAGCAAAATTGTTTTGCAAGAGTGTAAGTATGATATTCTAAAAGGAAGTAGTAAAAGAGAAGTATTCTAGAATTAAAAGGTTTATTTTTTAAATTGTTTGTTAAGCTTTGTCATACTTTCCAAAAGCACTTAGAAAAGCAATTTTATACCATGTTTTAAGAAATAGGACTTTGTTTCCTTTCTTGGCAATGGAATACATTTAACATATTTCAGAATAAATAGTAAGATTATCACCTTATTTCACAGAGATATGAAATATTAAGTTTGAGTCACTTTATGTCACTGAAGACTTAATAAAAGAGAGAGTTCAGGTCAGTAATTCTCAGACAGGCAAGCATAGGTGTGACTTATAGGACATAGTTAAGGATGAAAGGAAGCTATCTCTTGAAAGAGTTGATTTTGTAGTTAAAAAAATATATTTATGCAAGTAATCAGCAAGTATAGTGTGCAACATTCACCCTATTTTGCTACATAAAGCTCTACAATCATTCACCATCAATAGGCAATAATCTGTTTAGAATCAAAGATACGCTCAAGTTTAGTCATATGTGTTGAGTTTTGAATAATGCAAACAAGTTACCCTAATTGCCTTATAAATTATTTCAGTGAACATACAACAGAGTAATCAGAGCAATGTGCATTTGCATATTTGAAGACCATATTTGCCCTTCAGAAAAAAAGTATGTTAGCATGTTGGATTGTACCTTTTTATCAATTTTTTTCTGATGAGATTTTGAATTTTATGCAAGGTTTGCACCTGTACATTTTATGAGCTAAATATAGACAGTTAGTTTAGAAAGCTAAAGTTGATGCAATTGTTTATTACTGTTAGTATTTTTGTAAAATTTATATTTGTTTATAAATCTGTGATTATATATATGCATTAGCTCAACAATTCAAATCATTTTTATTTTCCTACATATGTCATGAAAAAACGAAAACAAATGTTTGAAATATTTATTTTTATCATTTGTTATTCACATTTTAATTGAAAACATTAGCATAAGAAGAAAAAAACATTATAGGACATGAGTATAACACTACTGCCCTGGGTTTTATATCCACTCGCCTGCTTAATGTAATGTTTTAACTTTTTCAAACCACACTTCTCTCTCTCTCTCTCTCTAATAGCTCTGAATTATCTGAATTTGGGACATGTACAATTGGTGACATCTAAGAATTGCTTTTTGCTGGGCAGCCATTATGAAATGGTTGAAATTGCCTGTACATGTATGAAATTAGTTGTAATATATGCATACTTTTTTCAATTCAATTAATTTACTTGCAGTTTTTACAACAATTTTGGATTTAGTTGCTCTTCAATTGTCTTATAGAAAACGATGCCATGACTGGGTATTCAAACAAACGATTATTGAGTATTTGTCAAGGTATGGGAAAAAAGCAGCAGAATGTAATTTGATATATCAGGAAAGAAAATACACGCCCATGGATAATAACTACAATTCCATATTTACTTGCACAGCAACAATGTGGTTTAGCGGACTTAGAAAGGAAGATATCCAGAAGTAGTTGAAATCATAGTGTGTTTTGTTACTGACATACTTCTTAGGCGATTGGATGGAACATGCTGGGTAATAAAACTGGAGGCGAAGAGATTGACAAATTTCCTGAAAACTTTTGAAAGAAATTTTGAAACATTAGGTTGACGTGAGACATCTTGAGAATGGATCATTAAGGATTATATCATTTCTTAATTGGCAGTATTATTATTGTTATTTTTGCGGCCCTACAAGGGAGAGTGATGCATCTTTCAATTGAGGATGACTTAGATTTGATCAAGTATGGTAATCACTATACATTGCATTTCTAAGAGTCTCCTTTTATTGCTTCCATCTTGTAAATGTTTTTGGCATAATAAATTTGTAAATCCAAAATTGATTCAATATTTTCTATTTAATTTTGCCTGTCCCCCAAATCATGAATTACTTAACATGAAATACTGTGTCTAGTTATACTTTGTAAAGAAAATAATTTTAACCATGTAAGTAGGCACAAAAGAAATTAGGGTATATATAATAGAAATGTAATATAATCCATTGTTTTGACTTTGTTAAATTAACATTTGTTAAGTAGAACCCAGTGTGTCAGATGGTGAGCATGTTCAACAAAAGACTACAAGGGAGGGGCCGGCCTGGTGGCACAGCGGTTAAGTTTGCACGCTCCGCTTACGTGGCCCAGAGGTTCACAGGTTCGGATCTCAGGCGCGCACCGATGCACCGCTTGTCAAGCCATGCAGTGGTGGCGTCCAATATAAAGTAGAGGCAGACGGGCACAGATCTTAGCCCAGGGCTAAGCTTCCTCACACACACACACACAAAGTGAAAGACAGTAAAAGATGAATAAAAAATGGAGCAAAACCCTTTAAAAAAAAAAAAAACTACAAGGGAATTCAAATAGAGAAATTTATTACTCATAAGTCCTGGAGGAAGTACACTCCATGCCTCGAGGGGCCCCCCAAGAGAAGTCAAGGCAGGGTGCAGGCAGAGAGAGCACTAGGATCTGGGGCACATGCCTTTATTAGGGTAGGAGGGTGGAGTGCTTTGGAGTTCCCAGGGTAAGATCCGATTGGTCAATTCAAACCAAAAAGAGCAAGATTTTAGTAAGCTTGGGGGAGGGGTGTCTCATCTAAGGGTTGCACAGAGGGAAAGACCTGGGTCTGAGGGGGAGAATGCTTATCACAAGGGCATTTGGAGGGTTATATCAGGAACTTACCTTTGCTGGTAACTGTGTAGGCTGTTGTCTAGGGGCTTGCATGAGGGGGTGCTGTCAATTTAACCACCCTTTTCCCACCCCACCCCCAAGAAGCTTGGCCACACAAAATGGATGCTAAGGCAGCAATATTATGTTATGGAGTACATTAGCTAAATATTCAACATCTGTCTTCCGTTTTATTTGCAGAAATGTGAGCTTGAGAAAGAGCTATATGTTGAACTTGTTTTCTTTTCCTCTATATCTAAATGGTAGCAGTCAGTTCAAATAACCAATGACTGTGGCCTAGTTTTTTAAGTCATAGAGTACAATTTTCATTTTAGTATCTTTTTATCATTTGAAAATTGTATCCATATTAAATTGAGCATGCCATCAGCAATTATTAGGGAAAAGGAATAAGACAAGGAAAAGGAGAGGAAGTTCAGGCAAGTTACAGAAAAAAATAATCAATGGTAGATTTAATAATGTATAGAGAAAACTGTGATTCTTTTGAATTTATGAAATACTTATTACATATAATCCAAAAACGAAAAATAGTTGTCACAGTCTATAGATCTCTGTCTCAGATGCTTAACAAGTAAAGGAAATAAATAATAAACACATTTTGTGTGGTTCAATGAAACAATGGCTGGATTCAGGCTCAGAATGCTTGGGTCTTAGCTTTTTGTTTTTTGTTTTACCTCTCCTACTACCTGAGATCTCAACTCTAAAGTTGAAAAAATAAGGAAAACACGGCTGCCCTCACAAAGACTATTGTCAGGATCAAAATAGGGCAGCATATGCAAAAGGGCTTTGTAAACTTTACCAAATGACATGAGAGAAGTGTACCTGTGACAGCAATGAAGATGCTAATGCAGTTGCTGTTGATGCCACCAGGTTAAATGATGTATTGCCAGCATTATTCATTAGTACATTCATTCCTTTAATTACTGTATGTTGATCTCCTAGTATTGTGCTAAGTTCTGACCATATTCTGGTGAACAAAAGAGATAACATGTTTGCCTTCATGGTGCCCACTCTTAGATGGCAGCAATGACTAAATGGGAGGAGGGAAATGGTATTAGAAGGCATCGTGACAGATTAACCTTAAAATTCCAGATGAAGTATGGCAGAAAGTGGAAACGTGTATGTGGAATGCCTTGTAACGGGACTGAATGAGAGCCAATGTGGCTGGAGGATAAGGAGAAAGAATGAGAGGCAGGCAAGGTTCAGATATACTTAAGAGCTAGCTTAAGTAATTAGGAATTTTTATCCATAGGACAGTGGAAAGCTACTGAAAGATTTTAAGCAGAAGATTCATATTGTGTAATTTGCATTTAAAAAAAAACACAAGCTTCACATGGCTTGCTGATTTTAATAGGTTGTTTGTCACTACCAGACTGAACTGGGTTTTTCCAATACAAAATAAAAGTCAAAAAAAGCTTTGGTATCAGAAAAGGGTAATTGAAAAGAACAACCATCCCAATGAAATAAGGATTCAAATTTATCAAAGGAAACCCAAAGCTTATTTTCAAAATAAGTCTGATTATATAAATGTAACATTATATGCCTTACCCTAATTTTAAATGACTATGAGAATGTCCAATGGACAAGACTAAGAAAAGCAGTTGGAACTCCCTTCTTCTTTATTTTTATATGTGTATTTTATTTATTCTTATTTATCACAGAAATAAATTTAAATTTTATTACCTTCTCTTTTTAAATGACTAACTTAAATGGTCATGTTATAATATCCTAAAGATGCTTCAGATTGTGTTTTATGGGATGATTTATAAAAGGCCCAGGGCTGTCTCAGGCATTTGGAAGTATCCTGAAATGTTTATTAATGGCCTCATAAACTATGCTCATCCTGTTTTGCTGCTGAATACTTGGCAGCGGGAAAAAAGCCACTCAGTTCATTGCCAGATGACATCAGAAAATATTCTAAGAGCATATACTTTACTAATTTCTCATATATATAAAACTATGAGCTTTAAATCATCAACAAAGATTAATGTACGAAGAGCTCACTAAAAATCACTTTAGTCTGGGACTGAGAAACCATTATTTTTATATCCACAGGTTAAGATAATTATTAACGGCAATCAGTGACTATTTTCAAATATGTTTTCAATATTTGTTTGTTTAGAAAGTGAAAATCAAGTTTATATTGTCATCTTCTTCTTTCCATAAGATGAAGAGCTGCTTCTTTAAATATTGCTCCAAATAAAGCTATAGACATGTATAGATATAAATAACGTTGATACTTTATTTTTATCCTGTTGTTGGTTGCCTGGATAGCTACATCAGGTATAGGCAATTAAGCAAAATAAATAATTCAGTTCCCTTTTAATAATAATTTTCAGCTAGTGGGCAAGGTACTGTGGGCGCAACATTGAGCAAAAGCAGACCTTGTGCCTCCCATGTGATTGTAAGGTCTGCACCTAATGGTAAAGCAGCTTTGGAAAACAGTTTTGAAAATTTTTCTGTCAGTTATAAATTATTGTAACTGCGCACCCTCCAGGACCAGTGTTGTGAACATATGTCCTATGAGGAGGCACGAAGCTTGACTACGCTTGCGCAGATCATCAGTTACCTCATATCTCCCATCATCTATCTCCACACTTCAGATCGCCCTGCCCTTCATCCCATAAATTGTGCCCCAAGCCCTGGATTTGGGAGACAGATCTGAGGGCACATGCCCCCTGTCTCCTTGTAGATAGATTTTGCAAAATAAAGCTACGTTTCTTTTCCCAAAAGCTGATGCCATAATAATGGGCTTTTTAAATGTGCATTGAGCAAGAGAACCCCAATTTTGTGTGCTAACATTACCAGATAGATGATAGATATAATTAGAATCTCAGGAGACTTAGAAACACCATAAAAATAGTGATATGTTAGAATTCTATTTCTATTTTCAATGACTAATTTCTAATTAATGGATTTTGAAGATACATAGTAAAATAGGGAAAAGTGTAGGAAAAGCAATAAATAACCAATATTGTTTTTTCTTGGATAGATAAAATCTATCCAATTGTCATAATCAATACATATCCTAAATTTAGTATTATCATAGTTAATATATATTCTAAATTTTCTGAGAAAATGCTTCCAAGAATCCTACCAGGTATTTGCATATTATTATCTATCTAGTATACTGGAATTATATTTCAAATATTCAGCCTGAAATACCTGAAACTATTAGCTTGAAAATTAGACTTTATTCATAAAACTTATAAGCACAGGCTTTTAGTACTTAAGAAAAAAGGTAAGAAACCTGTAAAGCTCCCGAATTAGAAAAACAAATGGTTCAAGAACCTTTTGTCCGTTTAGACACATGAAATTCACGAAGCATACACAAGTAGCTCAGATTTTTAAAAAAATCTGATCTCTTTAATTACATCTAGTTTTGCTCATTAAAGTAACCTAGAAATCATTTTACTTGTCTACCTAAAGACCAAGGGGCATAATTATAAAAGTAACATTCACTTTATTTCTATTAGAAAAGACTGTCTTAAATTAGATGAAATAAAGATCTTTTTCAAGTCAAGTATAATAAGAAAAATAGTATGTGATGCATGACACAAAACCAATAAAATTAAATTTTAAAGGCTAAAAGATTAATAAAAGTGGATAATTGAGCCAAAAATAAATATTATTTTTCCCTAGTGGAAAAATAAGTGCTCCTAAAAAAATGTAACTGAGTATTATAATTTCCTTTTAGACTGTTAGAAATATCTTTCCAGAGCATTTTGTTTTATTTCATTTTATTTTGTGGCTACACTCAGACTCTTTCATTCATGTTTGAATGGCCACTTACCTCTTATTTACTCTTCCCTTTTTTTTCCCTGTATACAATGCACTTCAGAGAATGCATGTAGTAACTTAAAGTGATGGTTTTGAGGAAGCTGTACTGGGCCATATTTTATGGGAAGGTGATGGAATAACTAATCTAGGCAAGATATACAGAAATCTCTGCAGGGGAAGGAGACTAGTACGAGCACTGAAAGCAATATTGCTGAAGCACAGAAGGAGTGTGTAACAAGATGAGGTGGGAAATATAGGCTAGAACTAGCCTATACAAGGCCTAGGGGCTACTCTGAACAATTCATGAACAGTGAATTTTAAGTATAGCATTTAGGGTGACTGGATCAAAACCATGATTTATAAGGTCCCATTCTTGAGGAAAACATATCTTTTGGAGACTATGAAGCTATGCTTGGAAAAGGAGGCAAGAGTGGAAATTAGAAGCAAAGGAGGCTATTTCTGGAGACTGGGAGAGAGAGGTCAACGTTCTGATTTGGGAGATAGAGAGAAGTTGGTGTATTTGAAAATATTGGAGGTTATAAGACCAGGATTTTTCAATGGAACAGAGCTTGTTGCAAGGAAATGTAGGACACTAAGTGATACTTAATAGCTTCTAACAGTGGTCCTCCATGGATGGCAATAACTTGGAGGACTCTAAAATTTATGTTTTCAAGTCAAAATACTATTAGTAACTTCCAACTCTCATATGCAACTGGTTACTCAACATCTACACTAGCTGTCTCCCAGTTACCTTGAATTCATTAAATGTAATACTGATCTCATGATCTTTCACCCATTAAGTATTCTCTTCTTAGTAGGTGTTCCCTATTTTAGTACACTATTCCATCTCCAACCTGCACCCATCCTGACTGCCTTCACTTCTTGTAGTGTGAGAGAGGGGGGAGAAATTCTTCTCTTACTCTTAAAGTCCTCAAGGACACTTAGCATTAGGTACATCTCTTGGATGAGGCAAAAGGGAATGGGAGGTCACCTGGGTCATGATGGGTATGATGCATAGGAGTGAAGAGTAAGATGCTGAAACTTAATCTGCTTTTATGGACATTGTGAAATTTCAATTTTGAATTTCTTTTTTCAGCAAAGTTACTAAGGGATCATTGAAAGATGCTCATGGTATGATATCATTTTGTGTATTACTACGTTGAGTCTTTTCAATTAGTTAACGATTTTACCAAAATAGAATTTCAAGTAGATCCTATTTGCCCTACAAAGATATCTCTAAAACAATAAATTACTGAGAGTCTAGATCTGAGTTTGATTTATCCTATCATCCAAATACAAAGATTGATTTTAATATGTAAACAGTGGGAAGCCACAAATGAGACTCCTGTGACTTAAGTGAAGTTGATAAATGCTGTGACCTACTTTCCACCATGTCTGCATTAACAATAACTGTGTTGCATGGTGTGTGGTAAACATAGAATTAATACCCAGTGAGTTCAATATATAAAGGTAAGTATCAATGTAAAGTTAAAAATTAGATTTTGGAAAATAGGAAGGTTTCTATTATTAAAAGATGTTTACTAGCACACAGTTTCCCTGATGAGAATATGGAGATAATGGAACAGAGTGAAGTTTTAAAGCCACTGTTGAACTGACAATTTCCTGTAAAATAGACATAGATGCATACCACGGCAAAGAAAAGGTATCTTTATTCTGAAAACGAATTAAAAGTCCTTTTGCTTTTTGGCATTTTAAAAAATTTGTTTTGAATTTGAAAAACTTTAAAAGAGGGCGTAAAATTGAGTATGCTTTCAACAGGAAGTGTGGACTCTAAAATGTTGAGGAACATTAGTGTAGACAGAAAGACTACACAGACAGAGCTTAGCATCAGAAACAGGATAGCTTTGCAGAAGACAAGGTTTGAGGATGAATGTGAGTTTAAGGCTGTTTCCACTAATCACTTTAGTCACACAATCATTCAAGTCAGACAAGCAGTTTGACTGGCTTTTTGACCTTATTAACATGATGTTTGACCAAATTGATTCAATAATTCAGTTGAAATGGCAGGATCACAAATAGTCTTAGTTTCTGTAAATGCTATCTTTGGTTTCAAGTCAATGGGCAGCATTCACTGTGTGCAGAGGGTGTGTATAAAGCAATAATTATTTTAAACCTTTTCTCCTCTCCTACACCTGCTAATCCTGCTCTTCTCTCACGAGGTCACCTTGCTTCCTGCTTCAGAGAGAAAACGTACAAAAAAATCCTATTAATACATGCTACTTGCACAAATCTTAACTGCCAGTTACAGTGCCTTTTGACAAATATCCCTGACTTTCAGAGACTTCAATATGTTTATAAACTGATAGCTTTGTTTTTTGTTATTGTTATTCCTTTCATTGGAAACACGAAATGTGGATTTCACTCAGCAGAACATTCTTTTGAGGAAAAATATTCCAAGATTTCCAATATCTTTCCACTAGAATAAATTTTTCTTCTCTGAATCCAGTTCTCTTCTGGACAATATTTATTTTTATGAATTAAACATTTCTGTAGTATTTTTTTAAATCTCCGACATAGTGATTCTATGACTCTAGAATGGTATTGCTAATTCTATTGACTCTAATTTTAGAAAGGCAAGAAAGCACAAAAAATTAAAAAAGAAAATAATTTTTTAATTTCTTCATGTTAGATTTCTTAGGTGTAAGCATATACCTTAGCATCTATGTGAAGAATAAGGTTAAAAATGTAATAGGAACTCTCATGGATAAAACTTCTAAAATGCTAACTTATGGCCCTGATTCTTGTTCCAGTACAGGGTTAAAGTAGGCTACAATTCCCGGGTGCTTGAGAGAAAAATTTGGTAACTAATTCCACATTTGTGTAATTTCAGCATGATTTGAATTCATTCAGGGAAATACTTTTTCACTCGTTCTTGATAGAAAGTATTATGCAAGGAAGCCTATTTGAATATAATATATTAGACAGCGTAACAGGATGGTTACAATATGTAATCTTAAAAATAAAATTGTAGCTGCAGTCATAGCATCTTTGTTCTCGGGAAAGCCAGCCAATTCTTGAATAAAGGGAACAATGGTGTTCATCAGATCATCCCAACAACACAAAATGACATGGCCTGTTCTATGAAATTCTCTCTATAGAATTCAGCTAGTCAATCAAAGATATATTTGTTTTGCATTTGAAAATGTTCATATTTTAATGAGAATGGCTCATGAATGGCATGAAAAGTAAATACTCACAAAAATGTTCATTGCCTGCATCTTTGAATAAATCATACTATTGAATTAATGGAGGAAAAATAGATCTGTCACCTTTGGTTTAATCTCCTCCTTGTGTTTTTCAGATGAATAAAATAAATAAGAACAGTAGAATTATTCGCTAAATAACAAATTAAAAAGAAAAAAACAACTCCAACCATAAACCGAAGTAAAACATAAAAATATAAACGCAATAGTAAATTTGCCCTAAATAACAACCAGTTGTATTCCATGCTTTACATCTTAAAAGATGTTAGTGAAGTTTATTTATTAATATGGGAAAGGAAAAAAAATCTCTTTGCCTCTTTTCTCTTCAAACCCAGACAGTTCTCTTTATTTCTGGTCACTGGCAAAAGAATGGTATTGTAGCCAGTGGCCTTCTGCCAGGAACACACTAACAAGCCCAGAATTAGTACTTGGGACCATGTATTTGGCTCTACCTCTGCCCATTACTCTCTGGGAATTAATTTACTTTTCTCTCCCATTTTCTCATGTGTAAATGAAGAAGAAAAATGCCCAACTATCTGCTTCGAAGATACAATAAAATATATGTGAAAGTCTTTTTCATAAAATGAAAAAATCAAAGTCACATAAAATAATCATAACAATATGTTTTTAAAACTGAGACACAAAAAAGATGTTCTTGAAAAACACCTTGAAGTTGAGGTGAATATGCCTAATTCCAGCTGTTTTATTTGTTACTGTTCAGTACTGTTTCAGAACCTTTCACCAACAAATGCACAAGCAGTGCTACTGCACATAGTGCTGAAACATCTTCCCTTTGTGCATTAATAAACATTGTTTTCCTGCATACAAAAGGGATTATCATCTGTGGACTATACTCATTTCTCTCACAAAATGTGTATTTTCTTATCACTTTAGTAAAATGGAATAAAGATTTCTGTCTAAGGAAGGAACCATTTATTTGTAATTCGTTTGTAATCTGTAAAATCCTAGAAGCCAGAGACACCCAAGTTAGAATAATGTCTCTACCTCTTACTAACTTTAAGCAATGAGGCAGTTACTTAACTCCTGCAAGGCTCAGGATTAAGCCATAAAATGGTGATAATAAGACTTACCATGCAGGGCCGGCCCTGTGGCTTGGTGGTTAAGTGCGTGCTCTGCGATGCTGGTGGCCTGGGTTCAGATCCCGGGTGCGCATTGAGGCACCACTTCTCCGTTCATCCTGAGGCCGAGTCCCACATACAGCAACTGGAAGCATGTGCAGCTACGACATACAACTATCCACTGGGGCTTTGGGGGGAAAAAATAAAATAAATAAAATAAAAAAAAAAAAAAAAAAGACTTACCATGCAAAATTGTGATGGTTAAATACAAAGATGTATATAAAATTTTGGCACAAGGGCCAACAGGTGTTAAGCATATAAAACTGGCAATTATTAGCTTTTTAATCTGGTTTCTAGTATTTCACAACTGCTATCAAGTTTAATAAACTTAGGTAAATTTTCTAGTCGTTCATATATAAAATGAAATATTGATTGGGTAAATGTGTGATGGCCACTTTTAGCTTCATTAATCCAAGAACCTCATCTAAACCAAGATATTTTATAGTGACCACCTACTTCAATTAGAGAAGAGATTTTGTCTCCATTTAACTCATGAAGGAGACTCCCTGGAAGTGTTAATCACTTACTCAGTTCATCTAGAGGTCTGCAAACGTTTTCTGTAAAGGGCCAGATAGTTATCATTTTAGGCTTTGCAGATCATCAGGTCTCTGTTTCAACTAGTCAACTGTGCTCTTGTAGTACAAAAACAACAATAGACATTATGCAAACTAGTGTTTAATAAAATTTTATTTATTTATGTTTGAATTTTGTATGATTTTAACATGACACTAAATATTAATCTTTTGATTTTTCTTCAACCACTTAAAAATGTAAAAAACAATCTTAGATCACTGGCCGTACAAAACAGGCAGTGGGCTGGATTTGGCCCATGTCATAGAGCATTAAATGGCTATTGAGACTAAATCCCAGGTTTTAAAATGTGAAGTTCTTTGCCTACTAAGAAAGTTTCTAATTAGTTGACTTCATTAAAAAAATTTCTTTTTTATAGAATATAAATATCTGGGGTATATATTTCTTGAATTATATTATCACTGCCTACATAGCAGATGAAGACTAAAAAGTAGTTGAAAACTTGTATTCTTCACTAAAATTACAAAACAAATCAACAATTCTTTCTCTTGAGGGATGGCACTATTTTCAAAAAGGCAAAGAAAAAAAGTGAAACATTTTTATTGCCTCTCCATGTACATATATTTGGCTTAGTCTGATAATGACGGTGGGGTCAGTGTCAGTACAGAGCCACACATCATTACATATTGAAACACTGTTAATAATATATGCCAAAACTGCAGCAGCAGCAAAATATTTGTAGACCTTGGGAAACCAGAACAAACTACTCTTTGTGTAAGATTCATGAAAAGGAAAACAAACTTCTTGATGACAGTGGTTAGCAAATTGTTTTCAGAAGTAAAGAAAACAGGTGTAGTGTAGTTTTTCAAATCGAAAGGCAAAGTTCAGTATTAATTAGTGGTGGGGTATGAGGCACATGGTAATATTTTGTGCAGTGGCTTACTTACCTTGACATTTAATTTATTTAGAAGGAAAATCTTTAGAAATTTAGTATTTGCAAATTAGTGGATCACTTTCTTTTGTCACTTTTTTGAGGTGGTTTTATGATTGTTGCCTTTTTTCTTATGTTTGTAGGGAGTTATAAAGAAAAACCTACACTAGGAGGAACGTTCTTTATCCTACATTGAAACAGTATTGATATAATCCACAGAACAGGACAGTGACCAGAGAGAGTTCAAGTTTAGCCCTTTCCTTTGTGTTTATTTTTTTTTTTTCATTTAGATCAATTACGTGTTCTCATACTTGTGATGGAAAATCAATCAAATTCACGACATTGTGCAGCAATGTTAGAATTATCTCCACCCAAATGTTGCCACGCTGAAACCTACAGTTTTCTGTTCTTACTGGCTAAACTTCACCTTGATTGTGCTAGACAATGTGCCATTTTGGATTATTCCACAGGGAAAGATCCTGACTTTGACGACAATTGTAAGGAAACATTGGCATAACTTTCCGACATGTGAGTATTGTTGTTGGCTGCTTCTACCTGGCATGGAAATTTGACATAAAAATAATTAAAGTTTAGGCAAAATTATCGCTTAAAGGACCTCTTTAACCTAGAGATGAATGATTATTCCCTGATTCTTTTCGTGTATCCCATGTTTTTGCCCTGTGTTTTTAGTATCAATAGTATGTTTTTACACTATTCGTAAATGAACTATTTCAGAAAATTGGCCACTTTCTTATTACATTTGGTGGATAATACTGCCATATGAGAAAGGTGTAATTGTACACAATGATTCTTGTAGCACAGACCCTGATTGTCATCTGATTCTTGCTCTCGAGAACAAATAAGAGAGGAAAAGGGAAAGATCCTTACTCGTA
This sequence comes from Ceratotherium simum simum, assembly GCF_057802395.1. Taxonomy (NCBI): domain Eukaryota; kingdom Metazoa; phylum Chordata; class Mammalia; order Perissodactyla; family Rhinocerotidae; genus Ceratotherium; species Ceratotherium simum. Next base: position 48,744,785 of record NC_141911.1, read on the forward strand.
AATCCTAAAATCTTCACCCACTTTTTATTTGACCAAACTCAGAACCTGTCTTGGGAGTGAAATGCTATATGGAGCAATGAAATGGGGGAGTAAGGCAGAAGTGTCAGAGAACCTTGCAGGAATTTCTGAGAGGCTGATGTGTGCCATTCATACAGTGATTAAGAGCCAGCACCTGGACTCAAGAAACCTGGGTTCAAATCCTAGCTCTACAAATCCATGTAATTTTGTAAATGTTATCTACGCTCTCTAAGCTTCTAATTACTCACTTAAGAAAAAACTGATCACTTAATCCATGGAATTGTTATGAGGATTATATATGTGGTCATATATTATAACATTTTGAAAGTTATGAGACAAAACCCCCTTCTCTTGCTCCTTTTTTGGATTTAACCAATAGAGACAATTTAAAAATAGAAAAATAAATGGTAGTCAATATATTAGCTGTATTAATGGCCAAATGTATACCTTATAAAATCATAAATGCAACTGTGCCTTAGATGTGAAGCCTAAAGGAACCTGTGATTCTCCCCCCACATTGGCTTTGATCCCTGCCACAAACCTAAATTTCTGGATGCAGGACTGAAGGTCCTTACAATCTGGGCAGAGAAAGAGAGATTAGCAGGGGGTGGAAGGGTGGAGACAGACAGGAGATGCCAAATACTTGAAGACTGATAAAAAGGAAAGAGTTAGTAATGGGAGCCAACTGTGTCTGTGTGGAGGAAAGGACAAAACAGCAGGAGACCAAAGCAAGTGGAAGTAGAGACTTTTTCATTGTGCCTGACATCCTCCAGAAACTGTGGCTCAGTATCAGACCCTGTGTTGGCTGAAACGTTCTTCCTACTTCAAGAAATAGAATGTCCTCAAGAGGACAGAACATAGAAAGTTTCTTTCTCTGTGGATTGAGGTAGGTAAACAGTGGAAGAAAAAATAAATATTCTTCGACTACAGGAAAAAAAATTTTTTTTATTAATTAATTAACTTATTCATTCGTTCCTTTTGAAAACGTTTACCTTTTTGGCCCTCTAAATCTTTATCGATAACTACTATTCTAGAATTTTGGTTCCTTTGTGACTCTGTATAACTACCCACTACTTGGCATTGCTAGAATCGAAAATAAATTATAAGAGAGGAAGGGGATCCCACGTACATAAAAATTTAAGTGCCTTCCTAGAGGGAAACAAACAGTATTCCACACCTGATCGTTGGAAGTCAAAGTTAGGAGACTTGTATTGGTGGGCAGAGTGGCTCAGAGCATAAAAGCACAACAAGAGTCCTGATGCCAAATCACCTGAAGGCATGGGAGTCTAGGCTGTTGAACTAATCTCAAGACAAGCAGTACAGATTCTTTGGAGGATAACTACCATCTTCCTTGCATGAGGCTTATGCCAGAAGCTTTTCCAAAAGACCTAGTGCATTGCTTGAGTTCTAAGAATAAAAGGTGAGAATAGGAAAATAAATAAAGAATGGAGGCCAACACAAAGAAATGTAATTGAGCTTGACCTAGAAAGAGTTAAGATCTCTTTGCTGTGTAGGATTATGGCAATTTGTGCTAGGTCTCAGACCATGAGAACATTATTATAAAGTGGGCTAGCAATGGCTATTGTTCTGTGGTGGACTGGAGTTCAACAGGGGCATGGTGTGGCACCAAGGAGCAAAGGCAAGAAAGCAAAGTTCAGTGATTTTTATTCTTTAGGCACATTATTTCCAGTTTAAATGTGGAAGTCATTCAGGTCACCATTATGGATTCCATAACCTTCCATAGTTTTGGAAAATTTGAAAAGCATACCAAGAGTTAGATACTGGGATTCATCCCAGTTTGGTATGTGAAAGATTTATGTTTTATGTGAAAAATAAAAGAAATGTGTGGAACTTGTACTCTGAATTTGTGTAGTAGGCCGTGCTTTACATAGCCTGAGGTATGTTGAGTACTTCATAAATGTCTACTAATCCATATGTGCTATTATAAAAAGAGATCGTTACTTTTTGGGAAAGATTTTCACTTGTGGATCTCATGGAGAAAATAATAATTGCAGTATGAAAATGGGCTCTAGGGTTACTTAAAAAAAAAAAAACAACACAAAACCCTCCCTTTCCTAGGTTGGGACTAGGGTGATGTGAGCAAGACAGCTGACTCAGAATGGAAAACTCAAGGGGATACAAAATAAGTGCATAATCAGTGTAAATACTATTTTAATGCAGTATTTTTTAAAAATAAAAACAATGCAAAAACTTGTGATAAAAATAGCAAAATTTTAAATAAAGACAGAATTTGATTCTGCACTTGTATGACTGTGCCTCACTCACCTCACCTAATCCAGGTGTTTGTTCTAATAAAACTTTATTTACAAAAAAAGATGAGCAGCCCATGAACCACAGTTTGCTGGTGATTTTTAAAAAATATTGCATGAAAATAATATCTTGATTACTGAGTTTTGGTGCCATCTTAAATATTGTGTCTGAAGGCAGGTACTTCATTGGCCTTAACCTCATTCCTGCCTGAAAAGCATCAGACTTTTAAAATAAATATGAATAATTAAGGAAACAGAAAACAGGAAGCAAAAGAAGTGAAAGATGTAAAATCATAGAATAGAAGAATGAAAAAAGAGAAGATAAAATGTGATAAGAATTCAAAGGCAAACTAATTGAAAAAAACACTATGAAAATCACGCAAAATAAAATTTCCTAATTCTATGAATATTTTAAAGGGAAAAAGTAGATCAAATATATCCTCAATCACAATGAATATAAACGGGCGTTCTCTCTGCATCCCCGGCAGGCCCTTTTCCAGTGTGGGGTTCTGAGCGCTGGGAGTGCTGAGCTGGGAGTGGGGAGAGGGTAAGAGAGAAGTAAGCCAGCTCCCTCTTTATCTTTTCCTGGGGCTCTTTATGCAAAGTGGACATTTCTTCTTCACAAATAGTAACTTGACAATCAAGAGATGAGTCTTGCATTCTCACCTTGCTCAAATGTTCAAAAGTTGAAATTCAAAACTATGTAAAACCCTAGAGGCTAATGCTGACATTTTCCCCTCGCCCTGCTAAAAAGAAAATAAAAACAGATTGAGATGATTGAAGTGGAATTGCTGAAAACTGCCCACTCTTTCAAGTGTTGTCTTTGGTATTATCTTGAAGCAGCTAAAACCAACGGCTATGTAATAAGACCAGCATCATTTGAAGCCTTGCTTTACCACTTCTATTATGTGATCTTGAACAGGTCATTTAAACTTTCTTTTCTTCATTTTACTCATCTGTAAAATGGGGATAATAATAGTTCTTGTTTTATAAAGTTATAATTAATATTAAATGAGTTAAAGCAAGTACAGCTTTTGCCTGGCACATAAGTCATTTTATTAATCACATTATGCTTATAATAAATCATGATATTATTATCAACAAGACTGTTAAAATAGGAGATAAAATGATAGAATTACAAGAAAATTCATACTGTTTTCTAGTGTGAGAATATTTTTGCAAATCAACAAGCAATGGTATAGGAATGGTTAAGTAGTAAAACCCTGAACAACTACAGCCAGAGATCTTTAATAAAGATATATTTCTTTCTGATAGGAGTCTATTTTTTAGCTTGTAAACAATTTGGATTTACTCTTTTTCCCCAAAGGAATGAAACATAAAACATAAAACCATTAAACCACTGTTGGCAGAAGACAGAACGTGGAAGTATTAGAAATTTGAGACAGAGAAAAAGAGAATAAAAATATATTGAAGGCAGGCGTTATACAAGGCAGTTTTTTTCTCTCAACCCAGAGTAAGAAAATACTCTATGTTGCAACCACACGTAGGCACACACAAAAATCAACAAAAGTTTCATTAAATAATACCTTTATTAGTTGTTTTCTCTTCTCTGCTCTTCTTTACTTCTCTTTATCTAACAGAAATTGTTTATCTAAAGTGAATTAAAAACAAATGCATGAAGACATTCTGTGCAGTTGCAATAGTACCAACAGCACCATTTAAAGAAAGCAAACATGGCAGAAGATGATATATGACATTTATGAAAGAAAGAGAGAAAGAAAGAAAGAAAGAAAGAAAAAGAAAGAGAAGAGAAGAAGAGAGAAAAAGGGAAGGAGGGAGGGAGGAAGGAAGGGAAGGAAGAAGGAAAGAGAGAAGGAAGGAAGGAAGGAAGGAAGGAAGTCACCAGAATTTTGAATAATATAAGAAGAGAAATCTAAATTGGAGCAAAGCAGTAATATTTCCTAGATCCTAACACAACATGTTGTATGTTATCTTTACCAATTCCATTGGTAGGTGAAATATAAACCTAATATCAAAATAGATATTTACATGAGTTATATTGTGTTTTATGTAATTATGTTTAAAATCACATCTGGAGACAATTTTCATTACATATTAAATATTTAATAATTTGTGTCATGCAGCCATATGTGAAAGATCAATGTCATTATCAATGACCCCTTGAAAAATCATTAAATATAAATTACACGGGGGTTGTCAAAGGACTACAGCAGGAAGACTCTGATGCCAAGTTGAAAGACAAGCAGCATTCCTTATACTAAGGGTTCTCAAACTTTGCTAAGCACCAAAATCACCTGGAAGGCTTGTTAAAACACAGATTACTGGGCTCTCCCCCTAGAGTTTCTGATTCAGCAGGTCTGGGATAGGGTTTAATTGCTTTTCGTTTCTAACAAGTTGCCCATTATTCTGATGCTGCTCTTCCCAGCACCACACTTTGAGAACCACTGTCTCACACAGTGATTTATTCACAACAGGCTAAACATAACACTGCAACATATGTACTTACATTTTCTTTTCACATTATTCCTGTGAGTTAGGCACTACTATTATTTATGAATAAGAACAGAGAGACACAGTGCTATGACTTAAACAAAACGAAACAGCTAATAAATGATAAATCTTCATTATAACCCTGATTTTCTGAAACCAAATTGTGTAGTCTTCCTAGTATTTTAAATTGGGTAGAAGGATGAGTCATTATCAGCTTAGGGCATTGAAGAGGGAAGAGAGAAAATTCCATGTGGTGAATTAATTAGGGAATCAAAAACACCTTAATTTTAGGCTTGATAAACAGCGTCAAGAACACAATTGAAATTGAAACGAATTGAATTTGTAATGATCAGTTTGGCAGTGTTTTTCAACTTCTTTGAGCAATAAATGAAATATCACGATGGGCTACTGCTGCTTCCAACAGATATATGCCCTTCTTTTGGATTAGAATCAAAGTCTCAAGTTACTAGCAGAATCTTTGTATCTATCTACTCTATCACTGATGGGTAAATAAAAATTAACTATATATTGTCTTTTGATATTTAAATCAGAAAATATTACTATTATAGTTGCATGAAAACATTATTTTGAACACTGACATATTGAAAAAAAACATAACATAGATTTAAAAAGAAATGTGACACTTTAGATGTCTTAAGTTTTAACATCTATTTCTCAATACGTATCAAAATTAATGAAAATTAAATTGTGTTGGCATGCATGGTTGAATAAAATACTAAGAAAATAATTCTGATTTTGGCTTTTAGTCAAATTAACTCAGATTATTCATCAACCTGGCAACACAATTTGGAAAGACTGGAATTAAATATACTTCTGATTGTGTTACTATATAGGTTGCGCTCAATCAATTTAAACAAAAAAGTTATGGCCAGAGATATTTTCCAAATTGTTCTGCCATTTAGTGAGTAGACATAGCCAGTCTCCTGTGAAAATCTGCAAAACCAAAAGAGTGGGCATCTGTTATTCCGGAATAGACTGAAATGCCACTATAACAGCATTAGAAACAGGCAATTCAGTATTAGGCGAATGGATTTTGGACCCTCTCCAAGGGATTTTATTACTATAAACACCAGAAGTTCTATTCATTGCAGTATTTCACCCATCAGGACTCTGACAACAGCATTATATTAAAACTTTCTTGTTTCTATAAATGAATAATTTTATAGCAGCTAGAGAAATATTTTTCAGTTCCTTTCTAGGTGGGAGAAGGGGAAGAGAGTTGACTCTGCTGGGTACAGCTATAAACATCTATCAATAGGGACAAATTGTCTCAATCTATGAGACATTTCCTCTGACCAATGTTCTCAACTACATCTCAAAAGAGAACATGAGACATAGGTTTTCAAAGTTAATAACCATTTGCTTTGGTATTCATTTTTTGATGGCGTGAGTTGGACGTCAAATATTTTTAAAAAGCTAAAGCCAGGCTTTTACAGTGCTCTTTGATCAGCCTGAATTGTTTAATTCATGAAATCTTGCTATTGCTTGAAATGTGATGGACTGAATAGGAACAATTAAATGTCTTTGTTTATGTATACAATTATAACTATTAAATACTTTATGAAATGTTAATTCTTCTCCCCCAGATTACAAGATATAATACTTGTGAGATATTTTTAAATTTCTTACAAAAAGAATTCTACATTTTATGATCTTAGTTACCTTATTTTGCTACACTGCTGAGCAAACCACAATATTTATGTTCCACTATATTCAATAGTTGCTTCTTTTCCATGTTTACAATGCTATCCAGTTCTACGTCATTTGGTTGATGTTCAGTCAAAGACAAATCATTCACACAGAGGTAACCAGGTATCTTTTAAGATGAGTCTAAAACAGTAGAGTGATATTCATTTTTATGGTTGATTGTGAAGATAATTCTGTTATTCAAATATTATGATACCTTGCCATCTTCCTCCAAGAAACGAAATTGTGCATGGTATAAAAAGAAAACAAGTAAATATTAATTTAGCAATATCAAAGAAAATAACTAGAAAACATTTTAGTACTCGCCCACACATCTTTCTAAACAGCAACAATTACATGAATTATCTCTTAGTTTGTATATATATGCTAAGTCTGAGGGAAAATGAAAATATGTGCACCAGCTGTAGCAATATATAATATCAAGTTCTTTGTACAAACGAGAATTTTGCATGTAGATTTTGGAAGTAAAATGTTACATTTTTATTTAAAGAAGTTGCCCAAATGCATTTAAATGTCTTTCCTATAACAGAAACTGACAAATTAACATAAACCTGACCTCAACGATTTTGTCATCTTTGAAATGGTCTCTCCAAGTACTGAGCTTCTCGGAGATTCAACAGGATAAATAAGCTTGGTTGTTTGAAGCTATCCCTCTCAAAATGTATTTACATTAAACCCTTCTTTACTTTTAAATTAGTTAATGATTCTACCACTTTGAATAATTCAAAAAGTCATTGAAATCTTTGTCTGCTCTTACCTCCTTTCCTGTAAAGTCTTGTACTTTTTATATTCCCGTACCATAATTTTAGTGGGATGTTGGGAGAAAAAGTGGTTAATGCCTATGCATAAGCCACCTGTTTCTTAATCCTTATCTTGTTATTTTAAAATACTTCTTAACTGTCCACCTCTTAGATACGTACTAAAGGCATAACTCTCTCACCTTTCAGAAAATTCCTCCTCTCATGTTCATGCCTGTTGTCTCAATTCCATCCAACATTAATCTTGTTTCTTAAAAAGAGAAAAAATTTCTAGAAATAAATATTCTTTACTTTACATTTTTCCCTAATGGGTGCTTATTGCAAATCCTATAAAACAATAACTGGTACGCAGCTTGTCTCCCAATGGAAACAATCAGAAATCTGGACAAATGTAAGAAACAATGTTTTCACTCACTGGAAGGATAGGAATTACAGGATCATGTTTTCTGAGAAAAGGAGGTGAGCCCTCCAATTGCTCTGTCTTTCTGTCTGGAGAGAGGCAAGTCCTGGATTACAGCGCAAGAAAAGAGAAGCAAAGCAAAGTATGAGAGTTTCGTTGAGTTGAAGAGACACAGATTGGAGTTTGGGGAGACTGAGGCAGATGGAATTTGCAGGGTAGATTATCAGAAAGAAAGGAGCTTGGAGAAAAATACATATAATGGTCCTCTTTTTTCTCGGCTGAGTATTAATCTGCATATGCATAGGGTGGAACTCCACAAAGCCAAGCAAAACCATCTGCTGGCAATTTACAAGAATACTAATTCCCAGGCCATACATGGGGATGGAAGACATTCATATTTTGTTCAGAAAGAGTAAAGAAACCTGTTGAACAGTTGGACAATCAATAGAAATCTTTGAAGGGTTACAACTGGGTGGTAGGGCTATATTAGCCCTTAAGTAAAACCTACTCCAGAACTGCCCTAACAAAATTCAAAAAAAAACCTCCTTATATAACTTAACTTGTTCCCAAAGTAAACTTCAATACTTTTTAAAGGAAGTCAACAAAATATAAACACTCAACAACATGGCATATGCAGTGTCTGAGATCTAATAAAACAATCGTTAGCCATGCAAAGAAGTAGAATTGTGAACCACATGAGGAAAACTTTAAATATACAAGATTTTAAAGAAAAGTATAATGCAAAACAGAAATGGAAGATATATAAATAAGAACCTCTTATTATTCCTTAGAAATGGAATCTCTAGAGATAAAAAATATAATATCTAAATTAAAATATTCACTGGGTGAAGATAGTAGCAAATTAGGCACTGAAGGTCAAATTAACAGTAACCTCAAAGAAATGACAATTGAGAATACCTGTGTTAAGTCAGTTTGGGCTGCCATAACAAAATACTATAGAGGGTGGCTTGAACAACAGAAATTTATTTTCCCACAGGAAATGGATTTATTTTCCTTCTGGACACTAGAAGTCTGAGATTAGGATGCCATCATGGTCAGGTTCTGGTGAGAGCTCTCTTCCTGGCTTGCAGACAGCCACCTTCTTGCTGTGTCCTCACCTGGTCTTTCCTCCGTGCTCACATGGAGCGAGAGAGTGAATGAACTCTCTGGTGTCTCTTCTTATAAGGATACTAATCCTATTTTATAAGAGCCTCAACCTTATGACCTCATTTAACCTTAATTACCTCCTTATAAGCCCTATCTCAAAATATAGTCACATTGGAGGTTAGGACTTCAACAGATGAATTTTGAGAAGACACAATTCAGTTCATAGCAATACCTAAACTGAAGCACAAAGATAAATACAAAAAAAAAAGAAAGATAAAAAAATAAATGAACATTTGGAAAAAAAATAAAAAAAGAATCTACATCTTTACCTCATGCCAAAGACAGAAATTAAATTAAAATGGATCATAGATATAAACATATAAGTTAAAAATATAAAACACATAGAAGAAAATCTTTGATACTTTAGAATAGGCAAAGATTTCTTAAGACACAAAAGGCACATGACATGAGAAAAATTTATAAATTGAACTTTGTTAAATTTAAAATCTAGTCTCTGAAAGACAGCATTCACCATTAAGTATATAAAAAAAGACAAACTACAAACTGGGAGAAAATATTAGCAATACATATATCTGGTAAGTGACTTATATCCAAAATTTATAAAGAAACAACTCAATTGATGAAATGAGCACACGAGAGAAATACACTGCTCTTGGTTTTGTAAAACGATACAACCACTTTAGAAAACAGATTCCACTTTGGAAAATGCGTGTCCCAGAAATCCCATGCCTAGGTATTTATCCAAAAGAAATGAAAATGTATATCCACAAAAATACTTGCATAAGACTGTCCCTAGCAGGTTTATTCATAAATAGCCTAAAACTGGATACAGTTCAAATGTTCAACAGGAGGTGAATAAATAAAAAAATTGTGAGATATTCATATAATGGAATATTATTCAATATTATATAATATATTGTTACACATAATTTGAAAGAATCTCAAAAAAGCATTAGACTGAGCAAAATAAGCCAGAAAGAAATAGCACATAATGTATAATTCCGTTTATATATAATTCTACACCAGGCAACATTAACCTTTAGTGACAGAAAACATATAAGTGGTTGTCTGGACTTGGAGAAGGAGGTGACTGAAAGGATAAACAAAAGAACTTTTTGTGGTGGTTACATGCCTTGTATACATTGGTCAAATCTCATAGAACTGTACTCTCTGCTTTTTATTATATAAAAATTATAGTGCAATAAGTTTAATTAAAAATTTAAAAAATATATATCAACTTCTAGAAAGATTTGTGAAGCCACAAGCTTTCAACTTATCAAAACAAATTAATGTGATTGTAGGAGAAGTTGTCACCTTAAAATTTTAAAGTGTGTAAATAAAATAGATAGTTTTGAGAAGCAGAGCTGGGCTGTCCAATTTGGTAGCCACTAGCTACAAGTGGCTGTCGAAACCTTGAAATGTGCCTATTCCATATTGACATGTGTTGTCGCCATACACACACACCAGAGACACACCAGATTTCTAAGACCTTGTGTGAAAAAACAGTTGTAAATATCTCATTAATAACACTTTATATGATTGAACATTGAAATGATAATATTTTCGGTATAGTAAGTAAATTAAAATATATTATTCAATCAAATACATATTCAATATATTATGTTCAATATATCATGTATACTAAATATATTATTTCATCTATTTCTTTTGGATTGTATTTAGATTACCATGTGGATTGTATTTTTAACCCAGCAACTAGCTATACATATAGGAAAATGTAAATAATCCTGCTAAGAATATAGATGCGCTATCCCCAAATACACAGTGCATATACATACACATATCTTTTTGGTGATTATTAACATAAAATACCCAGAAGGATTTTTGGCATTAACAGTCTATTTCTACTTATTTTGATATTAATTAATAAAACTTTAGGGTCAATTTTCTTACCTTTTAATTTGTGTAATGAAGAATAAATTAAAGGAAAAAGAGATCAAAATGTTAATAATTTTTTCTTTCTTTTGTTTATTTGGATCAAAATGAAAACAACTGCTTGATTTATTTATTTTTTTCTCATTTATTCAACAAACGTTTTAACCATATATTTTGGGGCAAAGTTTGATGGCAAACATCTAAGCCTTACTCTGTCTCTAACTCTTAACATCAAATACAGTTACTAAACTATAGATCAAGGCCTGGTTATTAAATTAGACTTAGATAAGCTAATTGCCATTTAAATATCCTGGTTCCAGTTTACAATGGTATGTATAGATCAAGACGGCAGAGCCGGGGAAAGAGACGATCCACATCTATAAGCACAAATGCATACATGCATATACATATTTTACACACACACAGACATATAAAACAAAGTAATACATGTTTATAGATTGGTGTGTGTGTGTGTGCATGCACGCGTGCATGCATCTGTGTCTAATAAGAGACCAAGAAGTCCAGTTTTCACTCTACTAGAAAAAAAAAATCATTAAATTTCAAAGTGTAGAACATTCCATTTTGTGATTAAAACAAGTAAAACACTGATTTTAAACGAGATTTGTACTTATTCATCTTCAGGATAGTATAAATGTTGTTGACTAAGAGCAAGCTGGACATATAGTAAAAGCAATATTTTTAGAAATAATTCTGAAGAAGAACTCTAAAAGTTACTAAAGGAAACTTTAGTAAACACTCAGGAAAGGTTCAAAGTTCAGCAACACCACCTAGATTAATTGTACACACCAGTTAGAATTTCATTAGTATGCCCTCAAGTAGTGTTAGGTAATTCTGGTTAAGGTTTTCTTGGAGAAAAGAGTTGCTTTGCTTATCCCTCTGCCTTGGATGTCTTTCCAGAAACTATCAAAATTTTTTGCATGTTTTTATAATTCCCAGCAATAGGGTTCATATGCCATACACAATTCTAAAAAGTGTGTAAATGTCTGCATATGAAATACAGTTTATTTTCAGACCATTAACTTAGGTGTTGGAACCAGAGTTCTCAATTTTGGCTTTTCAATAACACACAGGACTATTAATGTTCCATAACACAAAACCTTCTCTCAACCGTGCCAGTGAGTGGCTGGAAGACTATGCCCAATTTACAAGTCAGATGTCACTTCATTCCTTTCTCTTCAACTTGGAATATAACACAGAAATGAAAACGTGTGAGTTATATTGAAGGGGAAACCTAAAATCTGCTTTACTCATTTATATTTTGAGGTAAATTTTTCACAGCCTTCAATTTTTTTAACACTTATAGTGACAGACTTACCGCAACTTACGATTGTCCTAACTTTGAAGTCAGGATCCACTGAGTAAAACATTGGACAAATTGTTTGAAAAATACAGTTGGGGTAGATACGAATGATCACATGTTGTTTTGTGGGCAGATAAACTTGGAAAATATTTTGTTAAACACTGTTTTTTAAGTGTTTAACATTCTCGTCTGCACAAATTTTTGCCTTTAATATACTAATATGCTTTATAAATTGTCAATAGAGAGATATAATTTGCAGTTTCTCAAATGTATTTGACCATATAACTCTTCTACCACCACCATCATTATTTTTGCTTAGAGTATTTTGCAGAACAACTACTCTGGAATGTATTTAGGGAAATGGTGCAAAGATTCCTGAAATCTCTTCTGATTCTAAAATATTCAGCATTGTTAATGGCGTCTGTAAGAACATGATGAAGGTTTTATAATCATTTATTGATCAGAAAAGAAAAACCTGCCATAAGACAAAATGCATCTATTCTATTATTTGTCTTTAGAATGGCTTTGTGTGATAAGCTAGTTTCATCATATAGAGAGAGTGGAAGTAATTTAGAATTCTGAAAAGTATACTTCGTAAACCCCAAGGGTCAGTATTTAATGCAGTAATTCTAGGTTTCCAAAGTGGATCCTTTTGAACTAATGTTTTGTTCTTCTGTTTCCTATTTGCCCTACTTTCCTCTCAAAACTTGCCTCTAACTTTAAAACTTTAGCTGAGTGTGCTAGAAGGAGTTGCATATCTTCTCTATGAAAATTTTCCTGATCTACTTATTAAAAAGTGATGTTTTTATCTATTTTTCCAAGTGCACTTATTAAAATAGGAAAACCCTTCAACTTCTCCTTCTGATGATCTCACCTTAGAAGGTGAGAAAAGAAATGCTAATATCAACCTAGGGACAGATAAATTCTAACAGAACAATATTTATTACCATTTCAATTTGGAAATGAAAAACATACTAAATATATTAATATTGGAATGCCGGTGTGTTTTGGTAATGGGTTGTTACAATTAGAATTAATTTAATACTAGGTAGAATTTCCTGGTTATAAAAATCTTTTGATATTTAAGAATTACTTAATTTATCTTTAAGGATTGTAAAAACATTTGAATACAGTTAGTTTACACAGACACACAGATGCACACAGACACCTATGCAGTCTGCTCCTCTGAGTGTGCTTTCAGAGTAAATAAGCCAAAGAGAAGACTGTCTGGGCTCCTGCAGAGGTGATAGCATAATAGCATCGGGGGATATAAACTAATGGGGGCAGTGCCTTATCTGACAGAGAGGAGGGGGACAAATCTACGAGGGCTGAGCTCTGGTCAGGAAACGGAGCAGCTATGGGGTGCAACACGTAAATTTTGATGGTGAAAATTAACCTAACTCAATCACTGCAAAGTGAGCTCCTGAAAAATGAGGCCACAGCAGCAGTAAAGTTATGCTCCAAGACATGCCATTAACCTCACATTGTTAACATGTCACTGTTTTCCACAGATCTCAGTTGTAAAGAACATTACAGTCAACCCTGAGTATCTCTTGCCTTTGGATCAAGAAATCGAGAATAAAAGAAGCAGATATGTGTTCATTCACACTTTTACATTTTTTTCTGTATACAGGTGTAGGCCAGAGTTTATTTGTTAAGGGTCTGGTGTTGAGTACTCAGTTTGACTGGCCTATGCAGATGGGTTAAAGAAGAGTGGGATAAACTGCTTCACCTATTCCCAATTCCTTTAGCTAATGAATGAACCTTCTAGAATAATTTATTTATTCAGTTAAAGAATCTGTCATTTCCTGCCAAATAAGTTCATGCATTTTGTTTACTGTCAATATTTCATGCGAGTTTGACTGTTTGCTTGATATTTATGTCGGTATGTGCCTTTGTTTGAGCAACAAATTCCATAAAACTTTTCTAGTTAGCTCTCTGGGTCTGGTATTTCAATAGATTTTATTTTATTCTATGCTCCTGGGAGCTGATATTTACAGGATCTGAGGCCTAGAGAGAAATGATTTTTGTGGAAGAACCCTGAAATCTGGGTCCCCTTTTAACACCTGTGGAAGGACTTAAATTTATAAAGACTCGTGTATTTCATTTTAAGGAGATAGTTGCAAGTGTTTTTCATAGTATTAAACATTTAAAGTATACTTTTTAAATATTTCTTATTTCAAATTTAAATATGTAGAAGGAAGTATTGTTAATAACATATATATATAAATATATAATCTGTATATTTACACTAATTTAGCAAAATTATGTATTCACACAATAATTTCAAAATTGCTAACTTTGTTTCATGTTATATGATCTATTTTTATATATAATATTCAAAGTAGCTATATTTTCCTTTTCTTCTTCCCTGTCATGTTGCCTGTTTATATTTACTTTCTTCTCACAGACTTCCATACTTTAAACAGAGATGTAACTCTTATTCAAACATAAATTCTTTGTTGTCGCTTTTTTTTTAAAGATAAAAGTAGGAAAATTAATTTTTGGCTTGACTTTCAACTATTACTACTTCAAATTTTCCCTTGTTGGTTATATTGCTTAAGATAAATCATTACACTTAAAGGATTCTGAAAAGTTTCCCAAACTGAGAGTTGAATTAGTTAGAATTATACATACAGAGAAAATTTTATGGAACGTCAATTGTATAATGATGGGCTGAGACAAATGGCAGAAACTACAGTTAATGACATTTACCACAGGGTTTTTAATGTAATATAAGAGCAATCCAGGGAAAATTGTTGCTGTTCTAAACGGGAGCCAACATATGGAGAGATTCGATATGGGTTAAAAGGAAAAAAAATAAGTTGAAAGAGAAAAACTGAGGTAGAGGAGAGTTAGTGCATTCAGTATCTGATTTAATCCCATATTCAGTTCCATATGTTCACTTGGGATGATCACAGAGAGCCAAGAATACAAAATACCATTTTTTCCCCTAATCACTTAGGCATGGTTTTCAAAGCAGAAGTTATTTTACCCACCAATTTGAATCAGAATATTGGCATCTATTTCTTTGGAAATCTCCACTGTCCTCTAATAGCTGAATATTTAGAAAATAACTTTGTTCCAACTAGTGGAGCCATTAGAAGAATTTTATGAAACCCTTCAACCTCAAAGAATTTGCAAACTCACTAAATGATTTGGACTTGTTTTAAATATTTAAAGCAAGATTGCTATTTTTGCTATTTACTAGAAAAAATGTAAAGTGATTTAAGTCAAAATGTTTAATGTTCAATGGGTATAAAATAATGGTTATACAGGTGCCAATATAGGTGAGTAGGCTTGAATTATCTTTTTCTTGATCATGATGATTTTAATTAAATATTTTCTATTATACAAAAACCAACAAGGCAGCCAACATGCTGAGGGCTTAAAAGAAACAATGGGAGATTATATACGAGGACCAAGCAGGGGATCTAGTAAAAACTTTAGTATATTTGCCTTAGTTCATTTGTTTGTGGTTTATAAAAGAGTGGTATAGGAATTATTCTGGTTGTATTATTTACAGACACATTTGTATTTACTAAAAAAATATAAAGAGGACTACCCAGATTTCTAAATAATACATGTAATTTCACAATGTGACGACAGAAATACTATTTTCTTTTCAAATTGACATGATGCCCCATTTCCTACCCTGGGAGATCCTGTGGAAGGTCCAGACACAGACAGAGCTCCTGCTGTCATGATGTTGATAAATCAAGGTAAAGAGACAGGCTAAAAAGTGATTGAAAGAACACAGGCTGAAAATTAGAAAAAACTAGGGTGTGCTAAGTCAGAGTTCCCCTTTTGTTTACTTAGATTTCGTGCCCTTACAGCTTGAATTTTTTTTTTTTAGTAAAATTATTGGCTCAAACCATACAGTTTCAAGGTGCATTCTGACTCTAGAATAAAATGATGATGTATATTTTAAAATAAATCATAAAATATAATAATATTTCCTGAATGTACAAAAATATGTACATAGTAGTTCATCTTGAGAGACAAAAACTAATATTGGAGTGCCTTCTACGGGTCGAGCATAAGTTAGGTGTTTTTACTTATATTATCTCATGAGATATTCATAAGAACCCTAGGAGATAGTGTTTTAAAACCATGAGAAAAATAACAAAAAATGTCTTTCTCTGAGTTAAATCTAAATGGATTATTTTTAAAAGAATGAGATAAAAGCTTCTTGCCATGAAGAGACCCTTAAAGAGGTCATTTTGCTATCCCTTTTATTTTCTACCTGAGACAATGTTAAACAATATTCAAACATTACCTATAGCCTTCTGCTTACGATGTTTCTGTTTTTTTGTTCCAAATGTCCCAAATGTCTAACTATTCAGGACCAATGTGTGCTTTTCATAGCCAAACTCCATGATGACTACCTGGGAATCCTTAAAATCAGGAAGGTGATCTGATTTCTTTTCTTGCCTCCACTGAGGGAGAAAGGATGGCCCTAGTGACAAATATTTTGCACTTCATTCAAGGCACTAAGAATCCTTATTTCCCCATCTTTCCTATTATTTATATAGAAATAACAAAATTGCAAGCAAGCACAATTACTGCACCAAGTGAGTTCTCATAGGTATTTCAATAATGATGACATGTTGGGAAGGAATGGAAAAAGTCTTACTGTACCTGGCTTTGAAAACAACAGTTAAAATTTACTAATTCCACCATTTTTCAAGGAACAAGATTGATTGTGACACGGCAAATATTTTTTAAAAATCCTAATTTGTTAAGGGGTATTTCATTTTTTTACACAGATGGGTATTAATATTCTTACACAGCAGCCGAGGTAATTAAGGCTTAGTCACATCATGCAGCACGCCTGAGGTGACAAATTGGAATCAAATGGAGACATATAACAATCTCACTTTTCTTTTTTGACTATAAGATTGACACCTAAGAGTAAGATTTCTATAGATGAAGAAGGAGAGGAAATAAGAAAAAAAAGTACATATATGTAGGATTTTATAAAGTTTGTAAACAGCATAAAATATTTGCATGTAGAAATCCAGACTAACCTACTTGAAAATTATTTTTATTGTATAAAAAAGAAAGTGAAAGCAAATTTTGTATAATTTTACATGTTAAAAAAACCTCTTTTTTTATTTCATAAATTGGGCAAGTGTTTAATAAATGTCCAAAGTCTTAGTTAAGTTGAATACATATGGCGATTTCTGTTGATTTAATACCAATGCTCATCTAGCTCAACTCAACAAGCCACAGAGATGTTAGGAGACAGAGCACCTACCCTCTTACGGGGCAGTTCCCTGGCTGCCTCTTCTCTTTTGAATAGGAGCATCGTTCAAATGAGAGGACTTTGCTAATATTTGATGAAAATGGGAATGAATATTTCATACAATTATAATTGAACTTTCAAAGTCTCATTGCTAGAAAATGCATCTACTTAAGTCTGATAGTATAATTAGATTACTTTAGCTCCAATTATAGGATAAAGAAGTGTGTGTGTGTGTGTGTGTGTGTGTATGAGTGAATATATGATTTTAAGTATCAAAATGCAAGCTATATCACGGAGGTAATATAAAACACTAATAGAAGAGAGATTAAGCACTAAGTGTCTATCACTGGGTTTATGTGTGTTTGTCATAAATTTACAGTAAAGTTTATGTGCAATTTATTAAAAATAAAAATTAGAATCAGCTAAAAGTAGTTCTGTAGAATTATTTTCCCAATAAATTAGGTTTCAAAAGGTAGAGCAATTTTTAAAATGCATCATTTTTTGAGCAAAAACAAAAGTTACTTCACTGTAAACGGAGAAACGAGATAGATGAATCTGAATGCTTTATTATCTAATTCAATAATCTACACATAAAAATATTATATATCTTGGCATTAGACATTGAATTAAAATTTTTGATATGAAAGACCAATATTTAACTTAAACATAAATGTTTTGGCAGGGAAATGTTTTAGATAAAGAAATGAAACATATTTGGAGATATTTGGTTATAGAGGTACCAGACCAATTTATAGAAATTGTTTATTATCATCAAAACATGCTTTAATAAAGATGTCAATTCCTCCACTCCAGCCTAACAACTTCAAGAGCACATCAGTTTCAAAGCCTAGTTGGAAGCCTTTAAATTCTAATACTAAGAAGAATGGGTAATTTAAGAAACAAATATTCCAAAGAAGATGAGAGACTTTTAAAATGATCCCTTTGTGTTCATTCTTTTCTCCCCAAGGATAGGCTCTTTTCTTGCTTCAAAGTAAGACTTAGTGGTTACACTAACTCAGCTGGAAACTGATTAATATTTTTTTCTGCCCCTTCATCCTTGAAATTTTATTTTTAATTTTCTAGTCTCCTTCTATTTGTAACAATTGGAGAGGAGAAAGTACACACGGCTCTTTTGCAGACAACCACTTTGATAAATGCTGTTGTAATTATTACCCGTGGCACAGGAATATGGCCTGGACATTCCACAAACATGTGGTCTCTATTTGGAAAGAGGCCTGCACTTTATCTATGGAAATACAACGTCATATTAAGGAATTAACACATGATGAATAAAGACCAGCATTCACCTGAGTGAAATTCAAAGTTGTTTATTCTATACAGAGCCACTGTTTTGACTCAGTATAGAATTAAATGAAGACTAGAATGATTGCTGTAATAAAACATAGTGTTAAAGCACATTGTAAAATATAATGAAGACATTTAACATTTCATATATTTCTACTTTCATACTTTACGCACCCATTAAAGCTATTCGGATTTCTTCCTTTAGAAATCTTTCTGTCAGTGACTAACATTATGTGGTTAGCCATACACTAAATTGCTATTGACTGCATGTAATACATTATTAGTTATAACCACTTTTTATCCACAAATTTGGTTATAATTTTAATTTTACACAAAGGTTTTTATTATTTTATTTGATATTTCTACATCTTATTTTATTTGGTTTTTCTGTATATTTGTTCCATTGTACCAATTATTGATTGGGTAGTCAAATCATTACATGTGGAAATACATTTTTTTATTTTTATTTATTTTTTATTTTTATTTTTTGTGAGGAAGATCGGCCCTGAGCTAACATCTGCCAATCCTCCTCTTTTCCCGAGGAAGACTGACCCTGAGCTAACATCCATGCCCATCTTCCTCTACTTTATATGGGACGCCGCGACAGCACGGCTTGACAAGGGGTGCGTCGCTGGGCGCCCGGGATCCAAACCGGCGAATCCCGGGCTGCCACAGCGGAGCGTGCGCACTTAACCACGTGTGCCACCAAGCCGGCCAGGAAATATATATATATTTTTGTGTGTGAGGAAGATCGGCCCTGAGCTAACATTCATGCCAATCCTCCTCTTTTTGCTGAGGAAGACCGGCCTTGAGCTAACATCTATTGCCAATCCTCCTTCTTTTTTTCCCTTTTTCTCCCCAAAGCCCCAATAGATAGTTGTATGTCATAGTTGCACATCCTTCTAGTTGCTGTATGTGGGATGCCGCCTCAGCACGGCCGGACAAGCGGTGTGTCGGTGAGGGCCCGGGATCCGAACCGGGGCCGCCAGTAGTGGAGCGCGCTCACTTAACCGCTAAGCCACGGGGCCGGCCCCAGAAATACATTTTTTTAAAACCACATCAGTAAATAATGATGGGTGGTTTTGGTAGAAATTAATTAAATATAATCATCAGGAACATTTCTATTAAGCTGTCATTTTATAGGGCAGTTGTCAAATCCTATGGTAGAAGAAATTTAAGAAACATAGCATGATGGGAAAGTCAAAAGTTCCTTTCACAAAAATTACCTTGTGTGGGTGCATTTGTGCACACATGCATGTGCACGTATATTTTTTTAATATATGCCCTGAAAAAGCCTATAAAACAAGACGGAATGGCTAGAGGCTACTTAAATGTAACAGTGTTTTCCAGTATAGTATCCTTTATACATTCTAAACAAAACACTAAAATCGCAATAGAATTAATCAAAGAAAGGATTATAAACTGCAGTTTTTCAAATCTGAGAAAGCCTAAGAGAGTTACTTAACTGAATATTGTAAGAGAATCAATAAAGTGACCATATTCTCAAAGGAAAATATAATAACAATAGAAAAAAAAATAGGTAAAATTTAACTTCAATATCTGGAAATGCAGAGAGTAAGGATATGTTTTAAAGGTAAATAATTATGGCTAGAAATAAATATCAGGGGAAAAACCCATAAAAAATTAATAAACTAATTCAGGTAGAATCAGATCTTCTCAAAAATGTCTGAGAATAGTATTTAGGGAAGAAGATTTTTCTTTGCATCTGTTTGGCTAATCTTATCTAAGGGACAATAATAAAGTAAATATTTGTTGAGAAAGATTGTGATAAGCACTGTGAAATAAATCTATGGGAAGGAGATGGGATAGGAAATGCTAATGCGAGAGGAGGGGAGAGTTACATAGTATGTTAAAGAATAGTCTCATTTATGTGGTAATATTTGAGCAGAGAGCTGAAGAAACTGTTCCTTGTATCACACCTGGGGGAAAGTTCTAGTCAAAGGAAACTGAGTATAAAGGTCCTAAGGCAAGCACATGCTTGGCATGATTGAGAATTAGCAACCAGAGCAGAGTGGTTGGCATGGAATGAAAGGTGGGAAATAGTAAGATATAAGGTCAGAAAATGAACAGATGGAGGGCATTTTGAGACACAAAAAAAATCTTCTATGGCATTGCAGTGCAGTGTAGGGAAAGAAAGGCTGGACTCTGAGTAAAAGGGGGGAAGCCATGGGAGAGTTTCAAGCAGATTCATCTCATTTGATTTAATTTGCAAAGGATCATTTTGGCTGCTGAATTGAGGGTACACTTTAGAGGGACAGAGACAAAATCAGGGAGAGCACTTTAGATGATGCTACAACAATCCAGGTAAGATACAATGGTGGCTTGGATTAGGATGATGGCTGTAAGGGAAATAAGAAGTGATTGCATGCTGGATACATTTCGAAGGTAGAATCAACAGGATTTACTGATCATCTGATATGGCATTTGAGAGAAAGAACATGAAAGAAGAGTAGAGCATAGGATAACTCCGGGTGTTGGGTGCTGAGAAACTTAAGGAGTAACATTTACTCTTTACCAATGGAGCAGCTGAATGGAAAAGTTAATTTAGAGTTTTTGAATATGTTAAGTTGAGATGTCTATTGGATAGAAGCGGGAACATGTCAAATAAGCTTTTGGATATATGTCTGGAGCTCAAAAGTGAAGTCTGACCTGGATTTACAAATTTTTGAAATGTTGCCATATGAGTGATATTTAAAGCATGACACTGCTTAAGATAACATGTATACATACACACACGCAAAATACTAGAAGTTTTCCAAACAGAGAGCTCTGGATTTTTCCAAATTAAGAGGGCAGAGAATCAGAGCAAAGAAGACTAAGAAAGAGCAACTAATAAGGTGGGAAGAGAAACGAAGTAAAGAAAGTGTTTTAAGGAGAAGAATCTCATCAACAGTATCAAATACATTAATAAGTCCAAGAAGATAAAGACAAAAAGTGAATATTTAACAAAATGGATTTCACTGGTGCCCTTGACATGAACAGAAATGATGGAGTGGAAAATGAGAATAAAGCTTGAATATACAAGATTCAAGCCACAATAACAAAAAAGGAATTAGAGACACGTTTAGGCAACTCTTTCTTAGAGATTTGTTTTAGAAAGGAGCAAATAGAGTGATAGTCAGAGGACAAGCACGGTGAGGGGTGGACTTTTTAAAGATGAGAAATATTGGGCAAGTTTGATGCCAATGGAAATAATCTAGCAGAGAGGAAAAAAATGATACAAGAGAGACAAGAGACAGACGAAACAATTATTCAAACGATGTCCTGAATAAATAGAAGAGTGAATGGGGTCATGGGCACAAGTGGAGGATTTGGTGCTAGATTGGTACACAAAAGTTTCATCTAAAATAAACCAGTAAACCCATTCATTCGACATACTTACTGGGTCCTATTATTTGTGCCATTATTGTGTTAGACAGTAAGGATATAAAAATAAATAAAATAGTGTCTTCATCATGGGTATTGAAGTCCTCTGGTTGAGCTAAGAATGAACACAATCCATTTTAATAAATTTTGATTTAAAAAGAGCTCTAAAAGAGATTCAAAATACAATGCTGTCATGAAAGAGAAAATGTGTACATTCCAAGAGAATGGGTAAATACCGATGAAGGAAGTTTTCAAAAAGACTTAGAAAGTGATAGAAAGTGATGTTAAGTATAAGCCCAGGTTTCAATGATGACTAAATTAGAAGGAAAGATGGAGAAAGACTATCTTAAGCACAAGACATACTAAATTCAAAGGCAGAGAGGTCTTACAGGTTTAATGGATCTATATATAATATGGATGGTTTATAGAACATTTATGGTAGTTGAGCAGGAGAGGCAAATGAGCAGGAGAGGTCATATTCAGGATTTTGTGTATCATGCTTAAAATGAGTTTCATCGTGTCTCTTTTGGGCTGAAATATATGGGACATTAGGGATGCTAGGCACATTTCTTAGTTGGGTGACTAGCTTGGTGAAAATTAAATTACTAGTATAGGGATTACCACAAGAGAAGGTTAGAGTATAGATAGAAATTCAGACTGTACATACTGAGTTTGGGATACCTGTGTGAATTCCCCCCTGTTGGAAAGCATATCTAGGTGGAAATGTCTAAAGGAAATCCTAAGTATGCTTTTGGGACTCAATTTAAGTGTATACGATCAAGGGAAGGGGCTGATGCAAGTTTTACAGTGCCAGAAACTTGTACAATTTTGGAGGCCTTTTTATAAAATCTAAATTTAAAATACAATATCTGGCAAAATATCTGTAAATGGGGCCTATGTAAATGATGGTTTCAGAAGCTTAAACTTTATTAACACCAAGTAAATCTATTTATGAGCAGGAGGATTTGTTGGGGAGAAAATGAAGCTATGAGCTTAGATAAAAATACTTAGGTTCAAGAGAGAAGGGAGAAAGGAAGAACACAAACGTCTCGAGTAATCAGAGTAAAGGAACTGAAGAAAAACACTGAGAAAAGTTAAAGAGGAAATAAAACAAAGAATTCCCATAAGGAGAGGATTTCCATAGGAATGAAATTATGAATGTTCATAATGTAGTAAACATTATAGAGCCTTAAAGCTACATAACCAATTTTTTAGTTACAAGTAATTTCTTAGATATGTTTTGCTTGTATATAAATAAATTTTTTATTCTTTATCAAGAAGATGAGATGAAAAATAATAATTATTTTTAAATAAAACTTAAAAGCTGTCTGACAGATGAATTTTATTAGGACAAGATATTGGAAAATTTTCTATACAAAGAATCACCAAAAGTAACATGCTTAAAACACACTATCACTACATCCTAAGTTCATATCTAAAAATTGAGGTATTTTCATAGACTTGGACAGCAACAATATCAGCAATATTTCCATTTTTTTAAAACTCGACAGATGAATATAAGTAGGCTTCTAATGATAATTAATTATTTTCAGTTGAGTGCAGTGAAAATACTAGTGCAACTTAGATGAGGCCTTAAAATACTACATTCATAGCACCTCATTATACTTAGAATAAAAATAACTGCTGTCTTTTGAACTTCTTAAAAATGATGTCAAATATTAAAATTATACAATCATCAGAAAAGAATTTCTTTATTGGAAAGTTTTATTTCCATTCCGTCAATTTATCGATCATCAGTTGATACACCAAAGTGTGTTTTAGTAGAATGTAAAGCAGGATAAAAATTGTTATTACCTATTCAAGTCTGTGTGTGTGTGTGTGTGTGTGTGCACGCACGCACATGCATGCATGTGAATGTGTGTGTGACTCTGCAAAAGATAAAAGGTTTTCTTGAAAGTATTGAGGCAGCTGCTCTCTTTTCAGACTGCTTCCTTTTTCATGAATACAAAAGTAGCATTTAACTTATCATTGTACTCAAGGGCTTATTTTATAAGCAAGAGAAAAGCAGCTGGGTAAATGATTTTGTTCCTTTTAGCATGGTTAGGTAATTAAAATTTTCTGGATTAAAGATATTTGAGTGTTTTCTATGTTGCTGATGATAGTTCTTACTAATGATATTAGTGCAGTAATTTTCCAATTTCAAATGTTAAGTATTTCTGTGTAGTTAAGTGATTTTGTTGAGTCGTATAGATAAATTAAGTATGAAATTGAAGCCACATTTGCAGGAAATTTTGCTCTTGTATTTCCAGCTGCTCAACACTTCTGTAGTATTTCCCACCTCCTTCAACTTTTTTTTTTTTTTTTGGCAAAAGTAGTGGATGGAAAGATATAAGGAGCACCAAGTGGTACGTTTCTGCTGTCACCATAGAAACTGGAAGGGAAATTTACCAAAAAGAATAAAGATAACACAGTGTAATAGGTGAGAAATACAGCTGGTTCATAGAAACTGACGTTATGGCTGAAAGCAACACTGAGAGGTCAAATATCTCATTTCATCTTGGTCAGGAAATACTTCATTCAAGTCTTCCGTAAAAACAAAGAAAGAAATACTACTTTAGCTTCTGATGATTTCCAGAAATGAAAATTCCACATTGCTCCCTACAGTCGTTATATCAAATATATCATTATTATATTTTGCAGATTATTAAAATTTATTAGTAGGAAAAATTAACTTGAATTCTTTGTAACATTCTTTAATATATCACAGAAGTTTCAGTTGTCCTGATAATCTCCATTTTTCTGAATAAAATAGTTGTTTCTTTGCATTTATATATATAAGTTGTTTATCTTTTAGTTTGTAACTTTTCCTTTGAATCCTTTAGATTCATAGACTATAACTGGAATAGTGATCCCAAATTTTGTTTATTTCAAATTGAATTTAATCATTAATGAGTCACAAACATGTCCAGCCAGGTTTTATTCGACAAAGGTTTTTTCTATATTAATATATATCAATAGGAGAAAGGAATAATAGTACTACATTAGGAGGGAATTTTAACTTCTCTTGGGATTAAAGAGAAGTTGACAAATTTCTTCACACATTCTCAAAAAACAAAGCAAAAATAAAAAAAACCTCACACTCAAATCAAAACAGAAAATAAGTAAAATCAAACCACCTATAGCCTATACTCTATCCTATCCAAAAGGCAGAGAATACTGCAAACTTTAGTTTCTGTGTTTGTGGGGAAATACAGATCTCTGACCAGCAGAATTTTCTGTTGATTCTGAGCCAGAGTGGAGAGTAGGCAGGGATTGGGCAGGAGAGAGAGCAGCAGAATCATGATGGGGGAGGAAAACAGAAAATACTAACCAGGGTTATCCCAAGAGACAGAAGTTTTCATACTCACTGTAAAAATATCAAAAATAGCTCTGAGATCTAGTGGATCAAATAACAGACAACAGTGCGGTTGAATAGGCACTATTTCTGGGAAAAGAAGAAGAAACTTAGAGGGAAGGTGTTCCTCATAAGCACGGTGGTAAAGTATGAGTGCTACCAAAATGTGATATCAAAGATTCTGAAGAAAACTACCAAGATGATGAGGGCATATTTTAATGAAACGTACATACAGGTGGAAATAGAATAGAATGTACACAAACTAAGAACCAAATTAATCATGCACAACTTCTACACTTCCCTCTACTTTTGATTGCCTATTGTCTTAGGACAATCGAATGAAAATAAACATGAATGGAAAACAAGAACAGAGCTCTCTTTTAAAAAATAGTGCAAGAATTAAAAAAGAATCAAAACTTTTCAGTAGATGAAAATACTCCTGCTCCAACACACACACATACACTGACATGTGAAGGAAAGGAAAACTGGATCTTCATACCCATTTGTATCAAAAGTAATTTGACACCAAAGATAGGAAAGAAGACTGGAATCAGAAATTCATAATTTCAAAATAGATATGGCAAATCAGAAAGATATAAAATGATAACTGATAGAACTCAGAAAAGAGACGGATGAAACAGACAAAATTGTCTCCAAAATAAGGCCTGAATTACGTGGTGTCTAATGGAGAAGAGACTTATGAATGAAATTATGATAAAGAATAGAAAAATAGAACTGAAGTACAATTCCCTTCCTCATACTCTAATAAATCCTCTCCAGTAAGACTGTGCCCCTACTCTGTCCAAGAAAACAGCTCTGTTCAAGAGCATCAGTAAACTGCACATTGGTAAATACATTGAGTAGTCTTCATCACTTGTAAGAAATCAGCAGCATTTCACAGCAGTGGCCTCTCACTTCTACTTGTGACTCTTTTCATTTTTAATTTGGCTTTAAGGATGCCACACTTGATTGGTTTTCCTCCTACCTCTGTGACTGCTGTTCCCCATCTCGCTGTTGATTCCTTCACTTCCCTGACCTGTGAACCTTGAGTTGCTTCAGAGCCCAGTCCGTGGGTATCATATTCTATTTGCACTCAATTCAACTGTGGCTTTCAATAACATTTATTCACTGACAAATATAAAATGTGTAAGTCCAATCTCAAATTTTCCCCTGAACTACACTCATTAAAAGCATCTCCAAACAACACTTAAAAATTTCATATCTCCTCCTGCCCCTGGAACTTTATATCCACTGTCATGCTTTTATCTTTCTCCATTTAATGCACCAGCATTTTACATTTTATATGTTTAATTACTTATTTCTTTATTGTCTGTCTTCTCTATAATATAAGATCTATATCTCCAGTGCCTAAAATTGTGTCTGGTACATAACATGTGTTCAAAAAATAATTTTTGAGGGGCCGGCCTGGTGGCATAGCAGTTAAAGTGCTCGCGCTCCGCTGTGGCAGCCTGGGGTTCGCAGGCCCAGATCCCGTGTGCGCACCAACAAACTGATTGTCAAGCCATCCCATATAAAGTAGAGGAATATGGGCATGGATGTTAGCCCAGGGCCAATCTTCCTCACCAAAAAGAGGAGGATTGGCATCAGATGTTAGCTCAGGGCTGATCTTCCTCACAAAAAAATATATATATTTTTTGAATATTGAATGACTGATCAATAAATCATTCAACTGTGGGTTAAAAACCCATAGTAGTTAAGTAGGTATAATATTAATGCACATATTTTACCACCACATAAACATTAATTTAATATTTACAATATGCTGGTAGTTTGCTTTCTGTGAGGTACTTTGGAAAAAGGTTAATATAAAATGTTCTGAGTTTAGGTTCATATTTCTGATAAGGTGTACATGATTATATGTTTGGCTAATCTTCCTTGAATGTTTTGATTTCAGATGGATTAGATCATGTTCAGTTTTATTAAGGATGAATATTTCATTTTTCCCTTTAGGTTACTAATTTTGAAAAGAGCCATGTGGCTTACTTTTAGTTTATCATATTGTCTTTATATGGCTGCCTGCATGATTCCTTGATTTTTCACAAGTCGTGATTCACAATCCACTACTCATGTATGTAGAGTTTTATGCTTTTTAAAAAGATAACATTACCTCCTATGCAAAGCTTATCATCTTTGGAGTAAACACAGGTAGACATACTCTGTTACTATTTGAAATCATCTTCCCATTTTTTGTAAGGCTAAAAGGCATAAAGTTCACTTTTACAATTATTTTTGTGTACTTTGTTTCACCAATCAGTGAGAACTTTGATAAATTCATGAGGAGTTCCTTCCATAATAGCATTATATTTCAAATAAGTGTGTGTATATATATGTATTTATGAGAGTGTGTGTGTGTAAGCAACACTAAAATATATGAGCAATTCCTAAGTTCATCCAGTTCATTGGCTTACAGCAAGTAAACACAGATTAGAAACCTTTGTAGACGCTATCAGTGCCCTGCTAACATTCTCTTAATTATGCTTCAGGGTACAACAGGTAGACTTCCAAATACCAACGCCTGTAGTTCCTTACCCATGGGCTTTCTCTAGCCAGTAGAGCCTGCTTTACCTGCCCACATAGCAGTCCAGAAGTGCCAGGAAACTAATACCTTCAGAATCACCCCTCAACAGATGACTGATGGATGTTTGTGCATAAAACCCCCAGCTTTTTCATAACTTCGTGGGGAGTAGAAAACTCAGAGCTATGTATTCTACATTGCTCCCAGATTTATCCAAAAGAATCAAGTATCAGATATATGCAATAGTAACTTGACTGATGATGATATTGATTTTTCCTCTTTTCCTGTCTCACTTCCCAGCTCACTTACTCTGCTGTCTGGGATCACCTCCTATATTAGTTTCTTATTGCTGGTGTAATAAATTACCACAAATTTAGTGGCTTAAAACAACACAGATTTATTATCTTATAGTTCAGGAAGTCAGAAATCCAAAATCAGTTCTATTGGACTAAATTCAAGATGTTGGCAGGGCTGTTCCTTCTGGGGACACTAGGGGAGAACCTGTTTCCTTGGTTTTTCCAGTGTCTAGAGGTCACCTTCGTTCCTTGACTCATGATACCCTTCCTCGCATCACTCTATTCTCTTAATTCTGTTGTTATGTCTCCTTCTACTGACTCTGATCTTCCTACCTCCCACTTGTAAGGACCCTTGTAACTGCATCTGGCTCATCGAGATAATCCAGGATAGTCTCCTCATCCCATGATCCTTAATTTACTCAAAACTGCAAATCTTTTTTTACCATGTAAAGTAACATAGTCACACATTCCAGGGATTAAGTCCTGGACATTTTTGAGGTGTTATTATTCAGCCTACCACACATTGCAGATACATACGCCTGAGACCTTGTTTCAGGTTCTTCTTGATAGCTACCCTTGGTCTAGAATGGTCTGTGACATATTGCTCAGAAATTTATCCAAATTTGCCAATTTAGGAACAGAAAGCACCTTCATTTTTCACTACTGTTTATGCTAAATTTTTTAATTTTGTTTGACAGTTTAATAGCAATTCTGAGTAGAGAATGGACATGCAAAAACAAATTTTTGCTTGTACTGTACTAGTATTTGGAGAATGGTGTTAGAGAGGGATTGCTGTCTCAATGTTTGTTTTATCAAAACTTCAGAGGTGCTTTATCTCATTAATCTTTATCAGTTTTCACAATCCAAAGCTAAAATTCAATGCCTATAAGAAAAATTTTAAAAGAAAATAATAATAATGACATTAAAGGAATAAAAATATTAAAGATAAGAGCCAATATTTATGGAGTAGTTACTATATGTAGCACAAAGTGTTGGTCCCTTTGTATGCATTATATCATTCCATGTTTTTAACATATTATTAGCTGGTGATAGCTAGCAAATACTGTGAGTGAGATATTATATTACCTCCATTCCCCAAATGAGAAAATTGATTTTAAGGAACTTTCTCAAGGACCTGTGGCTTGGAAAAGAATATACACCTAAATATCTAGGCCCTCTTGGGCAGGCTATCTGCTAGCATATATGGTGCCTTGTAAAAAATTAGAAGGAAAATAAAATTGGAAGACAAAAAACACCCAGTCTGGCAGACTAATTGGAAAACATGCCCCTGCTTGCTGGGAAAATTAATTAGTTAAAAATGTCATTTCTTCCTCCAAAATGACAGTTCATTCTGGGCTGGATTTTAGCCCCCTTGGCCAGAGGCCCTTGTTCTGGACACAG
This sequence comes from Ceratotherium simum simum, assembly GCF_057802395.1. Lineage (NCBI taxonomy): Eukaryota > Metazoa > Chordata > Mammalia > Perissodactyla > Rhinocerotidae > Ceratotherium > Ceratotherium simum. The sequence goes on from NC_141911.1 coordinate 48,774,304, forward strand.
TCTGCACAACTATTCACAGGAAAAGGTCTCTTACAGTAATTAAGGGGTCTCTTCAACTTAATGTAACCAATGTTCCAATTTTGCCTGTTGTGTTTACTGCTCAGATTAAGACACATACTGGCAGGTGGACTGCCAGAAATATATTTGCCTGAGAGACTGAGTAACTTCCTGGGGAAAAAAAAATCATCCATAGGGAAGAGAGACCAAGTCTTGAAAAGTGTACCCCAGTCTCTAGTATCAAATATTTAGTAATCTGAGTAAAGGGAAATTTTGTTCACTCATGCCGTAAGTCATCCATTTTTTTATTTATAGAGTAAATAATATTTGTGAGCAAATAATAGTTAACCTTATCTACCCACTTAATTGCTTGACCTTTTATAATTCGTTAACTTTTCTCAGCCTCAGTTTTTTCATCTGTGAAATTGCAATAACACTGCCACCTAACTCAGAATTTTTATGACGATTAGTTAATTTATTACACCTGAAGCATAATAATCACCATATTAATTTTTTTGATGAAAAATAAAAAGTAAATGTGCCAGGTAATATATTAGGCATTATACATAAGTGTTGTTTTCTACCTGCTTTGTCAGGTGGAGAAAAAATACATCTCATAAATTGATTATAATTAGTGTGAGAAGTGAGAAGTCAGAAGTACAACATGAACAGTAGCATAAAGAGGAAAAACTCACCTAGAGTTCACAAATAAAAGGCTGTCTTGACTAAGACCTGAAGGAAAACGTGTCATGTCAATAAAAATGTAGATGGAGAGTACCAGTGGAGCTCATGTGTTGAGGAAAATGCAGTTCATATGAGGCAAGATGAGGTACTATGGACCAGAGTTGAGAGAGGAAATCTGTTACATCCAGGGAATTGCAAGTAGTTCAGTGCAGGAGGAATGCCGGGGAGGGGTATAGGTAATTAAGAAGGATGAGGCTTGAAACTGACGCAGAGACCAGATTCTAATCTAAATGGTCCTTTACATTATGCCAAGTGGGGAACATGGAGTCACTAAGAAATTTAATCAGAGAAAGTAATGATAAGATTTGGATGTGTAAGATAACTCTTTGTAGAATTGGAAAATGACTTAAAGTGAGAAAAACATAAAAATTATTCAGTCAAGAGATGACAGTCACAGAGAAAGACAGTGGTAGTGAAGATTGAGGAATAAAAAAAGACTAGTGTCACAAAATAATTAAAGATGTAGAACTGACAGTTCTCACTGCCTGAGTGTTAGAGTAAATGATTCATGATATGGTACACAATGATAGGAAACATGGAGGAAGGAGCAGAGATTTGCGAGACAAGATGAATAATTAGTGTAACATATTTTTAGATGCCCTTGGTGCATTTATATGGAAAGTGTGGTTCCAGATCTCAGGAGAGAGGTCTGGGCTGGAGATGTAAATTCAGAAGATGTTGGTATCTGGGAACAATTGAAGGTGTAGAAATGGACGAGATGTCCAGGGAAAAAGTGAGGAGTGACAATGTAAGAGGATCTAGGACAGATCTTTGAGGGGCTCAAATACTAACAGTCTACTATAGGAATCTTCCGCTGAACAGGATGGGAGTGCGGTAGAAGAAAACCCAAGAGAACTTATGGTTTAGAAGTAGCGGGAAAAAGTATTCTAAGTAAGCATGATGAAGTTCAGAGCAAGAAGTAGGAGTAGAGGTTTAAATGGGATGAGGAAATGGAGTCAATAATTATTCCTATTTTTCTAAAGAATTTTGACTTGAAAGTATAGAAAAAAGCTAATACTAAAGATAAAGTTGGCTTAGGACTGAGGAAGGGTTTTTTTTTTTTTTTTCAAGATCATGGATACTTGAGCTATAAATGGTAATGGGGATGAGGACAGAGGGAGAAGTAGAAGATACAGGATGAAACAGATGTAAGATTTAGTACAAGGTTTAATATAACCTCAGCAGTAGATAAGATAAATGGAATTGTGAGAGAAGGTGGAGGGACCGATCTTATCACTTCGTCTACATTGTCATCAAATATTTGAGTGTTATTGTGTGAGGATCTGTTCTAGGCAGTTCAGACGTAAAAGTTAAAAAACAGAAAAGGTGTCATTCTATCAATGGAAGACGGTAAAGAAACAAGTAAAATCAGTAATAGCATAATAAACAAGTAAAACACCAGCACATTATAAGCAGTAAAATGCTATGGAAAATAAAGCACATAGGGGGATCAGGAAAGCTGAGAGTAGGGTTTGCAATTTAAAATTAGGTCATTGTCAGCCTTCAATGAGAAGACAACATGAAGAAGGTGAGAGATTTAGCCATTCAAGTGTTTGAGGGAAGAATATCTCAAGAATAGAAAATGACTATGACAGAGGTCCTTAGGCAGGACCTGAGATAGAGAAAGAGAACAAAGTTGAGAGTAGGAGACATGGCACAAAAATAAAGAGGGGCCAAGATTATATAGAACCTTGTAGGCCATTGAAAAACTTTGAATATTTCTCTGATTGAAATGGAAAACCACTAAATGGTTTTGGAGGAATGATATTATCAAATTTATATTTGTAATTTATATGTATGTTTGTGTTATATTCATATCTTCTGTGTTGAGAATAGACATTTGAGAGAAGTGTTGGCGTCTCAGTCTGTTCAGGCTGCTATAACAAAATACCACAGACTGAGTGGCTTATAAAGAGTAGAAGTATACTGCTCACAGTTCTGGAGGCTGGAAGTCCAAGATCAGGTGCCAGCATGGTTGTTTTCTGGTGAGGGCCCTCTTCTGGGTTGCAGACTGCCAACTTCTCACTGTATCTTCACATGCCAGAAGGGGTAAGAGAACTCTCTTGGACATCTTTTATAAGGGCAGAACTTTCATGACCTAATCGCCTCCCAAAAGCCTCACCTCCTAATAGCATCACATTGGGCATTAGGTTTCAACATATGAATTTGGGGGGAAACAAACATCAGACCATAGCCATTGGAAAGAGACACGAGGTTACAACAGTATCCAGATAAAAGATGATGGGGTCCTGGACCAGCGTGATAGAAGCAGAAATGATGAGAAGTGGTTGTATTCTGAGAAATTTAGAAAGGATGTTTGAGAAAAGAGGAGAATGGCAAAACATTTATCTAGGAGCAAATAATTTTCAAGCATGGGGGTGTGTACGGACTAAGTAAATTTAGTATGATTGGAATGCAGCATTAAAGTTTCATTTGTGGTTCATGCCAAAAATGTAAACTGTGCACAGTCTGCATGACTCAATAATTTTCTCCAGCCACGTTCAGCTGCAGGGAGCAAGCTCAGAACAAACTGAGGGTTGGATGTAACCAGGTTTGTGGTTTCACCAAGTAAGTACTCTGTAGCAAGAGGGTAAAGGAGTCAATGTATAAGCAAGAGGGTATGATTTCAATGATTGGCCCTGAATTTAAGCTGCATAAGGAGGGAAGAGAGCGCATGAAGGCTTCAGAGACAGTGTATTGGTGATCCTGGCGTGGCCAAAGGATCATCAGAGTGGGATAGGAGAGGGAGTGGTGAAAAGAAAGGACGCTGTGGATAGAGTGCAGATAAAATCATGAGATTAGCTCAGGAGGATTTCAGGCAGAGAATGGAGACCTTAGATGTGAAGAGGAACACGGCTCTTATTATAAGAGGAGGCAAGGAACAAGGAAAGATAGAACATGCTGGCATGTTTAAAGGTTTAGTGTTGTTAAGGCAGAATGTTATCAAGCTGAGAATGAGGGAACAGATTTGAGGAGAGTGACCCATGTATGAAAATTTGTTCTCAAAGTGGGAGAAACTGAACATAAGAAGTTGCCAGCAGTGCCAGGTGTCTAGTTGAGATCAGCAATCTTGACTTTAACACCGATTCTCCTGGATATGCTTTTTCTTTTCCTAGCATTGTCAGAGTGCTGACATGGAGAAGGCAGATATTTACGTTTATCCATGACTTGGGCTTGCTAAGTGTGAGTGATGAAAGGAGAGCTCATGCCAAGGTGCTGGATGGCGTGAGATTCCAAACAGCAAGGGGTGTTCCACAGGGTGAAGACACAGTGGTTTAGACATGGGCGGGGGGTGGTAGTGGGATACTAGGAGGAAACCTTTGATATAAGAGAAGTGTGAAAGGTTGAACCCCCACCCCAGAGAGGGCTTCCAAGTAGGGGCTGGAATTCGGTTAAAGCAAATAAGTGGACAGAAGAAAGAAGCTGAAGACTCAGTGCAGTTTACTGATTGCAGGAGCAGAATTTCTGAGAAAGTGGAGGATAGTGGAAGGTTGAGTCAGAGGGGACCACACTTAGTCACATAGCTCTAATCAGGAAGAAGATCCAGACACCAGGCACTTACTATGAGGAGATACATATGTATCTATTTCTCCTGTGTTCACATGTATGGCTGGACAAGATCCAAGCTTCCCGGTGCAGCATGCAAGGTGGAGTGTATGCTGAAAATAATCTATGCGAAGTGCCTGTGAGATTTCCTGGGCTGTGTGGCTGTTTGTGTTTGTGCGTGTGTGTGTGTGTGTGTGTGTGTGTGTGTGTGTGGTATCAGGGGAGCAGATGGACAGTTTTTTTATGTATTACCTGGCAAGCAAGAGTTCTGTTTTCTATTTTTCTTCTTCAGTGAATAAGAACAAGGAAACAAAAGAGTAGGAAAACACACTCAGGTTGTTTAAGAATTCTTAGGGCCGGCCCTGTGGCTTGGTGGTTAAGCGCGCGCGCTGCGATGCTGGTGGCCCGGGTTCGGATCCCGGGTGCGCATCGAGGCACCACTTCTCCGTTCATCCTGAGGCCGAGTCCCACATGCAGCAACTAGAAGGATGTGCAGCTACGACACACAACTATCCAATGGGGCTTTGGGGGGAAAAAATAAAATAAATAAAATCTTTAAAAAAAAAAAAAAAAAAAAAAAAAAAAAGAATTCTTAGAATGTATGTCGCCATTCATTTTTTCATTTACCCATCAAACAACTGAATAGTTACTATGTTCCTTAAATAGAGTTAGGCACTGAAGAGGTAAGTATATTAAGTTGTCATATGATATTGTTATTTTTAGTAAGTAAAAAATAGTTGAAAATTGGCAAAGTCATACAATTCAACATTGTAAAAGGTATAATCCCTTCCACCAATGAGTTCATAATCTACTGTAAAACTCAGAAAAGAAAACAGAAGTATAAAATATAGTGTGGTAAATATTATACTTATTAAAGGCTTTTAGGATGATTTCATTCTTATATAAAATACATTGTGAAACCTAAAATTCATTGACTCAGTGGGACCAAGGTCACGGATATAAAGCATAGACATTTTAAATGTACATCTCAAATAAATGCCCAAGTTTTCATAGTGATGCACTATTAGAAAACCACCACAACAAAAACCTTCAGGACCTTGATAAAAACTGCAGTGAACTACTACTCATTAGAGATTTGGCATCACTTGACCTGACTATGTTTTTTCTTTTTGGTGAGGAAGATTAACCCTGAGCTAACATCTGTTGCTAATCCTCCTCTTTTAGCTGAGGAAAATTGGCCCTGGCTAAAATCTTGCCCATCTTCCTCTACATTTTATGTGGGGTGCTGCCACAGCATAGCTTGATAAGCAGTGTGCAGGTCCATGCCCGGCATCTGAACCCACGAACCCCAGGCCGCCGAAGTGCGCAAACTTAACCACTACGCCACTGGGCTGGCCACCCAACAGTGTTTTAAAAGAGAGAAATCTAAACGATATTCATCAATCTGTGTCATTTTGATTTAAGGAGATACATAAGGTAAAGTTTGTACATAATATATTTTACAGAGAAGGGCTCTGCATTTGTCCATTGGGCATTTTGGAGTCAAACAGATATGAGTACAGGGACATCCTTTACCAATAACATACACAATTTTGCTTTGTGTGTGTGTGTGTGTGTGTGTGTGTGTGTTCTTTTTTTCCATCACCTCTCTTTAACAAACGAACTAGTATGAATTTGTGCCTGCTCGGAAGGGAAGAAATGGAATTTCAGTCTACAAAACAAGCATAAGATGACTGCTATTCCATTTACACATAGCAATTCTTATCCTAGAAGTATAAAATAGGGTAAAAGGAAGAGTCTAATAAATAAGAATCAGAAGTTAGGAAGTAAAAATCAAAAACAAAACTGCAATCAGGAAAATTATGTTCTTTGTGCCATTTGGTGTCCTCAAATATATTTGGCTTGTTAATATTACAGGTGGCAAAAACTTTTTCTTCCTCGCTTATTTTTAAATATGTATTCTATACACTGTCTTCACTCCCCAGAAGAGCTGTCTCCTGGATTGTTTGCACCCCTTCTCTTTTTTTGATAAAGGGAGCAATTTTACAGATGAGTAAAGAAGCTTTCCATCTTATGACATTCTGATTTTGAATGTATTTCCTCTTCAAATTAATTACTTCATTCCACCAGAGGGTAACCTCCATAAATAGAGGTTCGAGAGGAATAACTGATGTAGCAAAACCCAAAACAAAAGTGTACATAAATGAAAGCTTTATTTAAAAAAATCCTTTATTTTCTTGAAAACAAAACAATTTCCAGTTTTAGGGAGTGAAATAATAAGGATGAATTTTTTTTTTCTCCTTCAAAACATTAGTCCAAAATGGATTTCCTATAAACTTATCAGTGATATTTACAATGAGAAAGACTGAACATCATAGTTTATAAATATTGATTTCTAACCTCCTCCCCAATTAATTATGCATACGCTAACCTGCTCTCAATATAGATATTAGATATTATTATCAAATGTAATTAATATTCAAAGATGAATAAGTCATAATTGCAAAACTAAGTTCTATCATTAGTGAGATTTAAATACCGAGCATATTGCTACACTTGATTTCACAGTGTCCTGATATTTGAGAACATCATAACACACAATTCGATGAACATGTACTAAGATTCACATGGTTCAAATTAACAAAATCAGTTCACAGGTTTTTCTTTTTTGCAAGTTGTTTACTTGCTGCAGAATGAATTATCACAAGTAGGAAGTGCTGTAAGATCAAAACCCCTTGCAATTTTGTGTAACATACAGATGTAATTAATTTATTTGTGCAACAAGTACTTGAGATTCTTTTATGCATAAAGAAAATATGCATTGATAATGATACTAATACTATGGAAACCATGGTTTAGTAGGGGATAAAAGAAATAGACCCCAATAACTCACGGCCAGAGGAGAGAGTGAGAGAGAAGGGTTACATAGGTTATTCAAAGCAAAGAAAATCATGGAAAATTTTGTAGAAGAAGTGTCTTTTTGAAATAGGCTCTGAAGAAATAGGATATAACATGGGACAAAGACAATATAGCAAGAAGAAATAATCAGCAATGATACAAGAAAGTGTCATAAATATATAGAAAATGATAGATATGTTATTTTTGTTGGGTATATGAGGGAGAAACTTCTGGAAAAAACCATCTGTGAACTGGGATTTTAGGAGTGTTTAAAGCTAAGCTAAAGTTGAAGGAATGTATATTTCAATTAAATATAGAGAAAACTACATTTTTTAGAAGAAAATATTATTTTTATGTTAGGCCCAGTAATTTTACTTCTACTATGTCATGCTAAAAAAAAAAAAATGAAATTTCCATAAAGCTATAAAAAATAAAAGGGTTTTCATTAAAATATTATTTGTAATAGTAAAATTTGAAAGCAACTTAACTGTTTCCTGTAGGTGAAGGATTAAATGCCACCTATCCATATGGAGTAGTATGTTCTCTTCAAAAATGACATTTTTAAAGAATATTACTTAATATGAGAAGATGCTCTGATATAAAAATAAGTCAAAATGCAGGATATAAAGTTTTATATAGGTACATTAACATTTATATCTATGTATTTTTCTATATATTACATCTATATATTTCTTTTTATATTTTGTCTCTATGCCAAGAAACTCAATGACATTACACCAAAATGTTTGTAGTTACTTTTAGACAATAAGTTAATTATTTTGTAACATTTCATAAAATGTTCCAATTAATATGTATTACTTTTGGAATCAAAAGATAAAAAGATGTTATTCATTTTTTTATTTCAATATTTTCCTAACAATCATGTTTTTTAAATATAAATAACTGAAATAATGGATTTCATAATTATAATTCAGGGATTTGTATAAAAATATAGCTTGGAATGGTCAATCCACAAATGACATTGAGAAAAAAACAATTCCTTTCACAATCACATCAAAAAGAATAAAATACTTAGGAATAAATCTAACAAAAGCAGTGCAAAATTTATACTCTGAAAATTACAAAATATTGTTAAAATAAGTAAAAGATATAAATAAATGGAAAAAATCCTGTGCTCATTAATATGAAGACTTAACATTGTTAAAATGGCAATATGCCCCAACTTGATCTACAAATTCAATGCAATCCCTATCAGAACCCTAGATAACTTTTTTTGTACAAATTAACAGGATGACTCTAAAATTCACGTGGAATTACAAGGGACCCAGGATAGAAAAAAATTCCTGAAAAAAGGAGAATAAAATAGGAAGACTCATACTTCCCAATTTCAAAACTTACTACAAAGAAATGGTAATCAAGACAGGGTGGTATTGGCACAAGAATAGAGATAAAGATAAATGGATTAGAATTAAGAATCCAAAAACAAACCCATATATCTATGATCAACTGATTTTTTGACAAGGGTACCATGACCATCTAAAGGGGAAAAAATATTCTTTTCAACAAATGGTCCTGGAACACTGCATAGCCATATGTAAAAGAATGAAGTTGTACACTTACCTCACACCACATGTAAAAATCAACTCAAAAGGAATCACAAACCTGAATATAAGAGCAAAAACAGTAAGATTTTTAGAAAGAAAGATAGGCTTAAAATTTCATGACCTTAAATTTGGCAAAAGATTCTTAGATATAACACCAAAAGCATAAGTAACAAAAAGTAGATAAATTGAACTTCCACAAAATTTATAAGTTTTATGTCTCCAAGGACATCAAGAAAGTAAAAAGATAACCCACTGAATGGGAGAAAATATTTGCAAATCGTATATCTAATAAGGGACTTGTATCTAAAGTATATAAAGAACTCTTACCACTCAATAATAAAAAGATAAACCAATTAAACCATGGACAAGGGGATCTGAGTAGACGTTTTTCCATGGAAGATATACAGATGGTCAATGGGCACATGAAGGGATGCTCATTATCATTTGTCACCAGGAAAATGCAAATAAAAATCACAGTGAGATGCCATTTCACACCCATCAGGATGGCTAGAATCAAAAAGGTCACATAACAATAATGTTGGTAAGGATATGGAGAAATCAGAACCCTGTGCATTGCTGGTGGGAACGTAGGAGATGGTGCAATTGCTTTGGAAAACAGTCCGGCAGTTCCTCAAATGAGTAAACGTAGATATAACCATATGACTCAACAATTCCCCTCCCAGGTATGTACCCAGGACAACACCCAGGAGAAATGGAAGCATATTTCCAAACAGAAACTCGTGTGTGAATGTTTTTGGTTGCAGTATTTATGATAGGGAAGGGATGGAGACAACCCAAGTATCCATTGACAGAAGAACGGATAGACAAATGCACTGTGTCCATATGATGGAGTATTATTTGGCCATAACATGGAATGGAATACTGATACATGCTACAACATGGATGAACCCTGAAAACATTATGTATAGTGAAAGACGCCAGACACAAAAGACCACATATTATATGGTTCAATTCATATGAAATTCCACAACAGAAAAATCGAGAAAATAGAGACAAATTGTCTGTGGCATCAAACCTGAAACAATTCTGTAATTTTATAGCTCCCATTTGGTGGTGAGGGGAGATTCTTCTCTCCTTAATTCCTTTTGTAGATTTGTGAGCTTGTAAGAGACAGTTTTTATTATTTGTTCGTTCTATTAACCCTTCCTATAAAGCTGTGACTATCTCTGGGATTTTTCTCCAGCTGCTTCCTAATGATTTCCGACAATTTTTCTTTAAACATTCTTCATTAACTCTTCAACCTTTCAAACTCCCATTTCAAAACCTGAAAACTAGTAACCTTGCTGGAATTATGTTAACAGTTGCTTTTATGACAACATATAATTCAAAACTTTTTTCCTTATTTAAAAAGTATAACATCTTTAAGATGTAGACATCGTACTATAAAAATAACTAATGAAAATATATTTGAAATAAAATGTGAAAAGTACTTAATCACTTTTACTTTTATATATTTTAAAATCTCCCTTCATGATATTATAGTTTTATTTCACTTCTTGGCTAAATGTATTGTATTCCTCAGAAGGTGGGTTTATCATCAACTTTGGTGGAGAGGGTGGGTGGTTATTAGAAAGGAGGTGAAAAAGAGTAAGAGGAAGCGAGAGAGAGCTTACCGAAAGAATAGCTTCTAGCTACCATCTTTATTGATGTGTCAATAGCATAATCACATGTGAGATGGCACACTACTTGACATATGGTGGTCTATATCTTAAAAGAATACATGTCTTGCCTAAAATAAGTAATATCTTCCAAAAATACACTTTTGATTTTGTCAAAGGTATTTTATGCATAGATTGTTTTTCCTTTTTATGTTGGCAAAATAGGCTAATCTGTATTGTCACAATTTGTCCTTGGTTCATAGTAAAATATGTTAATTGAATTTTCTTCCTTATATAATACACATAAGCTGTTGACAGCTGGAATAACCTTGAAACCCATGTTATTTCAACCTATTTGTGGGACTGGTTAAGTCGGTTATATTATTATTGTTTTGACTCACGCTGTTGACAGCTTCTTCTCAGTCTCCCAGACAGCTTTATCTATTCCCCTGCATGCATGTTAAATGTCTATGTTTCCCAACTCTCTTCTCATTTTATGTATTTTTCCGTTTCTATTTATAGTATTTATATAGCCTGATGAGTCCAAAATTTATATCTCTAGCCAAGGCCAATAAAATTAGAGTTCTGTGAGCCTGTATTGGGTTCAAGTAATGAGAAATTGACATTTCTTTAGGTTAAAAAAATGGTGAAATCAGCAATTTCCTATAGGTCCACCTCAAGAAATGCACATTGTTAATTACATTGTTTATTAAAATTGGCTCTGGTGGTAAACAACATCTTAAGAGTTCCCATATCTCAAATCCTTTATTTTTAATTATTTGTGCCATTGTGTTTTTTTCTATTCCTGCAAATAATTGAGGAACTTTATTGAGGTAATGAATTTGGCAAATTATAATGGAATTAAAGAAATTCACATTCAAGAAAACTTCCAAAAGAAATTTATGTGTGCTTTTGTTTTGTTTATTTCATATTTTAACCAGAGGAGAGGTCTTTGATTTCATTTCTTTAACGTAAAATGGACGATGGTTATATAAACTCTAAGATGACAAAATTAGAGCCAGTACTTTATCCAACTTACTAATAGAGAAAAGATAAAGAATATAACCTAATTTAAAATTCAATCTGTAAGTTAAGTTCCTCTGAGTACTATTTCTATCTCAGTCCTTAAGTCTCTGAATCCTGAACTCGTTTTAAAAAGACCTGAAATATTTCCAGCAAAATAGGGAGCACTAATCATCCCTGTTACTCATTTGGGTTGTACTGATTCCCTTCTTCAATAATTTCTATTTTCTTAATTCTATGGCATTATATCAATAAGAGAGACTATAACATATATGTTATCAGTAGCTGCTTTCCAATGGCATTTACCAAATGGTAATGAGTTGTTTTTTTCATTATTCATCATGTCACACTTCTGCAAGTACTTTAGTTGATTTTGTGTTGAAATATTTCAAATTATCTTAACCAGAATCATCTCAGGTCTTCTAGGCAAAACGATTATTTAATTAAAATAGTGCCTATATCATATATATCATATATATATGTATGGCACACAGAGACCTCACATATTGTTAGAGTAAGTGCAACATTATGGAAAAAAATTAGATTATAATTCAAGAGAAACAAGTCTTGTTTTGTGTGCTGCTAATTATCTTTTCTTAGTTAATTAATTTATATAGCTTATTTTCCTGATGCAAACACATTTTTCCAAACCTGAAAAACAAAGAGATTAAATCAGCCAATATCCAAGGTGAATAGATTAGGTGAATATATATGAATATTAGGTGACTAAATATAGATACTTAACCAAACTGAAATAAAATTTAATTAAAATATCATGTGTCTAACTCTCACACCAGCCATGAAATATCTGAGGGTGTATGATATGCTTTATTTATTTTGTATCCTCAGTATCTAGTTCAGTACCTGGCTTATAAGAATCTCTTGATATGTGTTCAACAAACACATGTGAAAGGGAAAGAAGTAAGAGTAGAAGCAAGGCGAGAAAAATGCAGGGATGAATATTATAAACATGAGATAATTTTTTAAGGAAAATAAATATGATTTTATCTATGCCACTAACTTTGGCGTTATTTGGAAGTAATGGGAATAATACATTCTAGAGGATCAAACCGATGTACTTTTATCTTTGATAATCCCTAGTTTGAAGTTTCCAGATTCTTCCATATCAAGAGTCAACTTTCATGAAAACAGATGTAGAATTAATTTCTTAGTGTGTAAACAATACTCCTATCAATTATGACTAGGCCATGACATTAACTCAGATTCAGAGAAAGAAGATATAATCTAAGAGGCATTTTAGCCAGACAAGTAGAGTAAAAGAAATACCACCACTTCTTTACTGGTACGTTTGGGAAGAAGATAAATGAGGAGGGGCAGCAGAACGCCAAAGTCACAATGCCTCTATTAGCTAAATCCTCAGGGGGATGGGGCAGAACTGAATATACTGAGCAAAAGCCAAAAAGGATTTGTGCTCCTTTCCCTGTTTAGAATTGTATGTGGATAACATTGTGCAGGCTGGTTTCACGCAAACGTAGGAAAGCTGCAGCATAGTAAATAATGGCACTGAACTATGGAGGGCCACAAAGGGCCTGAATTTGCTCTCTTTGACCCCTTAGCCCTCATTTGGCAGGAAAGGAGTGAGAAATTTCTACATGGCTCACAGTAGAGACAAGATTTGGCTAAGTTGAGAGCCTGAAGACCTGCCAAGGTTTGCCGTAGTGACAGATGCCATGATGAGATAAACTAGCTAAAGGCTGGACGGAGAACGCGGCTAGCTTCAGAGAAGTCTGTGGCACCAACAAGGGCAAATACGGAGACAAGTCACAGGAAAGACCACTGTCCTGCATTCAGTGAAAAGAATAGATGCCAATTTCAACAACTGCAATCTTCATCAGTGGACACACTTGCAGGCCAGACCAGTCAAGCTGCAGCAGGTACCAGAGATTAGCCAGCACACTAATTTTAGGTCCTTCTCTTCCCTACCTTCTGCCACAGGTGTTGGAACTCTACCCCACATCTCTCAGATCTTGGGAGGAGCATAGGGAAGAGGAAGGAAACTGGAGACAGAGTGAATGCTTCTGGAAGACAGAATCACCCAAATGAGCCTGTCTTAAATCAAAGATACCACTAATTCACAACCTTGTAAATCTTCAGTTTCCCTCTTCTCTTCCAGTCAGCTACACTCTTGGATCAGAAGCTCAAGAGGCAAAACTAGGTCAGTCATGGAAAATAGAGGAGTTACTTCGTGTAAATACATTATTCTGCTGTTTATGCTACACAGTGACAATATTTTTGTACGTTGAAAACTCTACCTAAACAGAAATTACATTCTTACTCAATATCTTTTCACTTCTCCAAAATGTCTTTATCACCTTCTTTCCTTGTCATGGACAAGGACTGTTTACAACTCAATTACAATTATTGATTTGGGCACTGGTATGGGATGAATTATGTTCCTCAAAAAGACATTGAAGTCCTAATACCCCCAGTACCTGTGAACGTGACTTTTTTTGGAAAGAGGGTCTTTGCAGATGATCAAATTACAATGAGGTCATTAGGGTGAAGCCTAATCCAATATGACAGGTTTCCTATAAATAGGCCATATTTGGACCCAGGGACAGACACAGGAAGAATGCTATGTGAAGACTGGAATTACGCTGCCACAAGCCAAGGAACTACCCAAAACTAGGTAAGAGACGTAGACCAGATCTTTCCCTAGTGCCTTTAGAGAGAGCACGGCCCTGACAAACACCTTCTAGAACTGACATAACACAGTTCTTTTGTTTAAGCCACTCCATTTGTTGTACATTGTTACAGCAGCCCCAGGACCAATACAGGTGCTGTGCTAAGCAGTATCAGCCTATGCAGAGAAACTGGGGATATAAAATAGATACACATGAAGAACTCTTTACCTTTATTTCTCTCCAAGATTATCGATAATTTTGTACTATTTGTTACTGATATTATTTGTTTATAATAATAATTATTATGTTTTAATTTTATGATAAAAATAGTTGATAATATATATAGGCATGGAATTAAACAACAAATGTAGAGATTAATATTCATGATATCCTGCACTTCCCATATCTCAACACATCAAATTCTTATCTTCTCTTGTATATCATTAGGCTGTTACATATGATCTCTATGACAGTTATTCAATGCTGTATTAGTTTCCTGTGGCTGCTGAAATAAATTACCACAACTTTGGTGGCTTAAAAAACACAAATTTATTCCCTCAGAATTTTGGAAGCCAGAAGTCTGAAATCAAGATGTTGGCAGCGCCACACTCCTTCCAAAGGCCCTTGAAAAGAATCCTCCTTTGCCTCTTCTAGCTTCTGGTGGCTCCAGTGTCCCTCATTTTATAGCAGCATAACTCCCATCTCTGTCGCCTTCATTTGGTTTTCCCTTCTGGGTCGTCTTCTCCACTGTTTGTGTCTTCCCCTCTTCTTATAAAAAGAATTGTTATTAGATTTAAGGCCCATCCTGGTAATCTAGGAGAATTTCATTTTGAGATGCTTAATTTAAATATATCTGTCAAGGCACTTTTTCCAAATAAGGTCACATATACAGGCTTCTAGTGGACATATCTTTTGGGGGACTACGATTCAAATGACTACAGATGCCGCGTCCCCAAAGCCTGGGTGGAGCCAATAGCACAATAGGTGCTGAATACATATTTGTAGAGTATATGAATAATACATGAGACTCAGAATAGAGGGAGAATTATCACCAGAGAAAAATCCTGATGAGATCAGAGCATAGATAGTGGAGGTTGCTTTGGAATGAAGGGCTACCTGTTTTTCTAAAATGGAAGAGAGGAAACAAGAACCAATGGGCATGTGCAGATAGCCGCAGGCCTGACACCAGAAAAACAGAAAGCAGAGGGGATCAGTACTTTATAAATCATTATCACATTATTAACAAATAAAAACAATTTTCCCTAAGGTGTATTAGCAGTCCTAATCTCAGAGATTAGTGTAAAGGTTTTTGTTTGTACAGTACTATTCTTTTTTTAAGGCCTGTAAATGTGTGTGACTGCATCCACGGCTTTATTCAATGTACTTATGAAGTGAAATACATATGTTTTCCAGTTGTCACCATTTAATATAGGCAAATTCTTTTAGGTCACGGACTTTCTTCTTTTACTTGTGCCGCTTTTAAGTATGAAAAAGAAAAAATTTCTTATTTTGCCTGGTATTACACTGAAATTTTATCACTGGAGGAACCAGCAAATTTGGCTGTCTTAACTAATCAAAAACCTGCCTTTCATAGTGATCTTTTCAATATCTGATTTTTTACAAATCCCAGTGTTCTGTAATTCCTTAGATTCAGTATTTGTCTATTTGGCATCCATTCATCACAGGACCAATTATATTAACTATGTTTTCTGAATTCTTGATGCTCTGGCATTTGGAGGCCTTACAGACAGACTTTCCCTCCCAGGGCTAGCTAATTCCTAAAGATAGTAACAACTTGCCTACAAGCAAGCCTTTTCTATGCAAACTAATAATCCTGAGTCTATAACCCCATTTATCTCCTTATCTAGGTCTTACACACCAAGTCTCTAAATCATCCCAGGGCCAGGTACCAGGTAGTTAGAGACCACTTTTATGGCCCAAAGTTGGCAGAATTATTCAAACTATTACGATATTATTATATTCAAATTATTCAGTCCCAAGCTGTATACCCTGCCCTGGCTTGCAATTCCATGGAAACCCTCATAAAAGCTTTGGCCTGGGTTTCCCCTCACTCCTGCTTCTGCCTCCGGACCAAACCTGGCGCATCCCTGTGTGGCCCTGTACGGTGTAGTTTGCTCCCTTTTCTCAGGAAGTGTGAATATTAAATAAAAATCTTCTTTCAATGGCATTGGCCTCTCAATGTCATCACTCAGTCACCTCCATAAATTAAAATTCCATTTTAGGGTACAAATTTTAGGACATCCTATAATTTATTTTTTTCTGAAATGAAGTAACGATATCTGTAATGTCAAATGATAATGTGTAGAATTCTATACAACTGTGGAAGAAGAGATGATCTGAGGTAAGAGGGAGGAATAATAATTAGAATTAGTCTAGGGTTGACTAGAATTAGGTATTTTAGCCAAAACATTTAGAATACGTTGCTTTGATATGACATATTGTATTTTATGCTATGAGAAATATTTTCAAGCTGCTGTTTAAGCCTAGTCTTTCACTCTTCTTCCCCCCACCCTCAACCTCCCTATCTGTCACTTGAATTGGTGGCTGTCTTGGCTTGTTGTCAAGAGGGAAAATCAGGCAGCAGTTTGAGGCTCTATTGGGACTGTCAGAAAGAGAGATAGTGATAAGGGTGTCAGAAACTTTTTTTCTCTTTCTTAGAATAATGTGGTCAAGGGCTTTTCACCTAGAAGATATATAATACAATCACAAGAAACAATATTGACTGGCATATTCTCAAAATTTTTTTGGTAAGAACTGGTACAGCTGTACACTTCAGAGTCGTTGAAAAATACCTTTTGAAGGAAACAAAGACAAAGTTGGTAAGAAATGGTTTGGGAGGACCGGCCCTGTGGCTTGGCGGTTAAGTGCACGCGCTCCGCTGCTGGCGGCCTGGGTTCAGATCCCGGGCGCACACCAACGCACTGCTTCTCCGGCAGTGCTGGGGCCGTGTCCCACATGCAGTAACTAGCAGGATGTGCAGCTATGACATACAACTATCTACTGGGGGCTTTGGGGAAAAAAAGGAGGAGGATTGGCAATAGATGTTAGCTCAGAGCCGGTCTTCCTCAGCAAAAAAAGAGGAGGATTAGCATAGATGTTAGCTCAGGGCTGATCTCCCTCACAAAAAAAAAAAAAAAAAAAAAATGAAACGGTTTGGGAGACCAATAATTCATGAGTGTTGCCTTGACTTTCCTTGTATTTTTATAGTAATGACAAGAGATGTAAATGCAATTACCTCAGTATATAAATAAATGTGCTAATTTTAAAATTTTATTCCACTTCATCTGTCTTGATTTGTCTTCCCTAAAATTTCCTCTTTGATCCTGTATATTGCTCTTGCAAACATTTATTTTTGATCATTGAAATGTGTGCTAGTTTGTTGACTTAGATTATAGTAGTATAGGAAGCTTTCAAAATTCTCTCACGTGGTAGGTGTATTGATCTTGAAAATGAAGATTATTTATTACTCTGCTATTAAAGATAAAGAATGAAATCATTCTGTATCAATTTTCAGTATAAATACGAAAAGGGGCAATCTGAAAAATGAAGTAAAAAACTGGATAGGTAATGAATAATTAAATAAATAGAAAGAGTAATAGAATAAGATATTGATTAATGTTATTTCTACAGGTATGTCATTTAGATGATTAGATGGAGTTGTCACAGCTCAAATAAAAATATGCCCAAAGCAACCATTTTCTGTAAGTGATGTTTCAGTGTCAACTAGAGCTGAGTGTCTGATGTTGTGACATCACTTCAGGCAATCTTTCAGGAAGGACTATAATAACATGGCAGCTTTGTGCAATCTGGAATCTCCTTAGGAAAAGCAGGTGTCAGGATGATATGCATATGAGTAGGAAGTCAGATTATTCTCATGTCCACACTTACCAGTACTAGAAAAGGTTGTGATAAAAATTGAGGGCAAAAACTGTAAAACGAATAAGAAGCATCTTAGGAGAATGTAATTTGACAGCCACTTTTCTTAGAGACAGATCCCAGATCATTTCATGTGTAACTATATGACATTGTGAGAGCCAAACAACGTGTGAAGAACTATCTAGTTCTACAAGGTAGCTATTAAGTGACCTAAAGAAAAAGAAAATGCTGGTCATCTTTGCCAATATGCTCTAGGAAAAAAGTCATCTGTGCCCCATGGGACATATGAATGTAAGTCTCCGTAGAGTGCCTCTAAAAGGATTCGCTGGTTTAAATGAAAACAAAAATAAACAAACAAAAACTGTGCTCAATAGTAGAAAATAAATAACGAGTACTGACCAAAATCCCAAGGAAAGAAAACAAACCTAAATCTTTTGTTTTTTCTTTAAGAACACAGCCAGGCTTTTAAATTTGCTTAGCCAAGCCACTTGAGACTTAATTCTTTCTGTCATTTCATTTTTCTCATTTATTCTGCTTGCCCTTGGGCTTTTTTCCCTCCTGTGTTCTACAAAAAGAAAAAAAAATGTAAGATTTCTTTTGCCATATATAAAGAAAAATCTACAGGTACACATTTATTCATTTCTAACTACTATTTTCTAATAATCTTCTGCCTTCCCCTCAAAGATGCCTGTAATGCAGACATACTGTTTGATCAGTATGCATTTTTTTAATTTTATTTTTCCTCCAGCACCTGCACCCCAACCTCTACTGATCACCATCAGCCCATGATGATATACAGAATGCAGCAGTGTTGCCCTCACAATGCAGGCGATTGCTTCAGTATCCCTTCTCCACAACTCACTAGACATGCCTGCAGAGAGCTGTCAAGCTCTCAGGTTCTAGCTCATGATTGTCTGAAATTGTCATTCAGGAAAGTGATCTGTAACATCACCATCAATCCTGATGATGCCAGTAACTCCCTTCATGTGTTTGAGGATACCCAACTAAACCATAGCTTCCTGTGCCCTCTCATCTGCATCTCCCTTGTGTTACAGCAGTATTTGTCTTGGGACTGTTTCCTTTCACAGATCGTCTCCATGATTATACGTAGTATTTACTTTGCTGGTGTTGGTAATTAGAGTTAGTTGCTTTCGAAAGCTTTTCAAAACAGCAATTTCTATATGTGTTAAAATATCTCGTCCTGCCTAAAGTTATTTTAGAATGCTACTCAATGAGAGAGCTTCCTGAATACAGTGGTGGGAAGCTCAGAAGCATAGGTGGTATTTTGTATTACAGGATTTAGTGCTTTTAATGCATGCAGGCAAAAATCTCCCCAAACTTCTCCTGGGTGAAATCACCTCAGAAGTTGAAATTGCTCAAGGAGCACTTTCTGCATGCTAGGAGGGGATTTGGAAGGTTCTAAAAGCTAAGAAAAGCCTAAAATCCATTCTGAAATTTTTATATCTTCTGTCTCAGATAAATTCTTCCCTAAACTGCCAGTGATTTTTATTACATAGATCTGTTTTTACTTCTTTTAAAGGTAAAAGTTGGGGTATTGTATATATCTATCTTAACTCGGGTATGGAAATTTGTAAATTGTTGCATTCTATATAGAATAGCTAATTGTCTATATGCACTGAGAAATTGTCCATATGCATTTTCTAGTGGCAGTTCTTCCCAAGATAACAGGAAATTAACGGTCACATGATTTTTAATCTGTAAAATAGGCTATAGCCCAATAACAAAAAAAAAAAAAAGGGAATTTGATGCATTTTTGCACTGCAACCAGGATGGCTTGATACACACACACACACACACACACACACACACACACACATGGCTGAATAATAGTCCCAAAATGTTCATGTCCTAATCCCCATAACCTGTGAATATATATTAATTTACCTGGCAAAAGTGCTTTGTAGCTATAACTAAATTAAGGATCTTGATTTTCCTGCATAATGTGGATTATCTGGATGGGTCCATTGTAATCACAAGGGTCCCTGTAAAGGGAGGCGTGAGTGTCAATCAGAGAAGGAGGTATGATAACAGAAGCAAAGTCGGAGAGTTTGAAGATGCTCTGCTGCTGGCTTTGAATATGGAAGAGGAAGCCAGAAGCCAAGGAATACAGACAGCCTCTAGAAACTAGAAAAATGCAGGAAATGGACTCTCCCCTAAAGCCTCCAGCGGGAATGCATCTCTGCAGATGCATTTTAGACTTCTGTTCTCAAGAACTGTAAGGTAATAACTTGGTGTTGATGTTTTTTTTAATAGTTCTTTCCCATGAACTTTCTTGTTCTTATAATTTTTGTTTTTTTGAGGAAGATTGGCCCTGAGCTAACATCTGTTGCCAATCTTCCTCCATTTTTCCTTTTTTTCCCCCTCAAAGCCCCAGTAGATAGTTGTATGTCACAGTTGCACATCCTTCTAGTTGCTCTACGTGGGATGCAGCCTCAGCATGGCTTGATGAGCGGGGCACAGGTCCACGCCCAGGATCCAAACCTGGGAGCCCTGGGCTGCCAAAGCAGAGTGTGCAAACTTAACTGCTACACCACTGGGCTGGACCCAAATTTGTGTATTTTTTAATCTACTAAATTTGTAGTAATTTGGTACTGGGACAATAGATATATATACATGTATATGTCTATATGTATTTATGTATAGTTGTGTGTGTGTGTTGTGTATGTTTATGCATAGAGTGAGGGTAAGACAAAGAGGATAAAGTAGTCCTTGCAAGGATTAGCATTCTAGCTTCCTGTCATTTGGACTTTAAATTATCTGTGTGGTCCAAGCAATCTCAAGCATTAAATTTGGTTAAGGAGGCAAAGACTGGTAGTAACATATTGTACCAAATAGGATTTAATGAAATTACTATTTGAAGCAAGATATTACTAAAACAAGCAATTAATTATTCAAAAAATATGGTTCTTTCTTCAAATACAAAGTCTAACAAAGACAGTGATCATCGGGAACATAAGGAAATATTACCCATAAATAAGTGCCACCAGAGAACCCAGTGACAACAGAAATAAACCTTTTTTACCTTTAAAAATCATTTGACATTGACATTGTTATATAACTGTATTCACAATGGTTATTTAGTCAAAAAATGAAACATTGTTTCAAACTTTTACAAAAGTTTTTCTTTTTCCCCCAAACTATAAGTTTTCCTTTCTTTACATCTTTCATTAGATTCAACTTCCAATCTCTGTTCTTCAATATATATTTGGTATGTTTTAAATAATATATTAAATCGGATAATTTCTGAACTCAACCATGAGCAAAAATGACTTTCAGGTATTGTCAAACATAAATGACACTCTTGGCTCAGTTAGAATTTTTGCCACAAACTTTTTCTCCTCTAGACTTGGTAAATATTGTTCTATGGTATTCTGTTATTTGTACTTGAGAAGAGAGTTTGATGTTTTGCATTACCCTTTGTTAGGAATTCTGCTTTTCTGCCTGTGTTTATCTATAATTTTCTTTATCTTTCATTGATATTAAAAACCTTACGATAGGATTATATATTTTGAAATGAAACACAGGTTAAGTTTATATGTTTATAATGGAATACTTTGCCCTAGGTATTACAGGGCCCTTCCATCACATTTTTTAGCCTTAGCCCCTATATTGCATTTTTAAGATCTTCCCTGATCTTAAAAGTATCTGCCTTTACTAGGATTTAAGCTCCATGAGGGTAGGAAATTTGATCTATTTTGTTCACTGACATATTTTCAACATCTAGGATATTTGTTGAATGAATGAGTACATGAATGGATTTGTTAATTTATTTATTATATTTTTCTTGCATTAGTTGAACACTATTGATCTGAAGATGTAAGAGTTTCTTCAGGTCATAGAAGCTTTCTTCTATCTTTCCACTGTTTTTTTATACATTTAGAGACTTCAGAGTGGCCCTTTCATCTGAAAATTTTTTTTTTTTATACAGTTGGTAAATTTTCTCTGTTTGTCTATAAATAGTTCAGTATGAGAATTTGGAATACAGGCTGAGATTTTCAGATCCTTATTCCAATACTTTGCTCCAATCACAGAAACCAAAATAATGTTTATATTTACTGGGTTAGACTTTGTTAATCCAGATATCCATTAACCTGCAGATGATCAAAGAATGAGTCAGAGCTGAAATCAGTCAGTCCTGATTTTTAACATCTTTCTTATTTGTTTGTCACGGATACACCAATTAGGTGAAACAATGATCTCATTATTTGCCTGGCTCAGTTTTCCTAGTTCAAAATGAGCTATAGCTTTGCTCCAGTTTTTTCTCTTGTAGCTGCCCAAGTAAACTATAAACTTGGAGTAAATTTCCCATGGCTTCCCCACTTTATGTAGCTTTTGGGTTCTGATGAGATTCTTAAAGATCATACTGGAATCTATGTATGATCTAAAACCACTTTATGACCTGCTTAATTGGTTTCTAAAGAGGGCTCTTTCTCTTAATTTTGGACTAACCTTTGTCTCAAACACAGGTTTTTGGATTGAATTTTCAATGTAATTATTTTAAAAATGATAAACATCTCAAATTTTGTGGCATGTGGTTTTTCTGCATTTCCTAGTTAGTATGGAAATTTTTCTTGTTTGTTTTTTAAACCCTAATTATAATTACAATAGACATCCTGTAGCTGTATGTGCTCATGTCACAGGTAATGAGAAGCAAATGGGAATTCCGTTTCATCAAGTGTGCAAGTGTATGAAATTGTCTAGTTCAGTTTAAGTGCTTTAAAGACATAATCCCGGCCTGGAAAATTATATCAAACTGTGTCTACATAGGAAGATCTTAAGGATAGCCAGATTTTGTGGAATTACTTCTGTAATAGATCTATAGATCTTCAAACTTGTTTTTATTGATTTTCCAAACCATGTTGGTTTCTCTCTCTCTCTCTTTCTTTTTTTCAAACTGGTACACTTAATCTCTTTCCCCATTTTATAAAATTCTTTAATTTTCTCTCCCAATTTTTGTGAATGACAACCTAATGGTTGTGTCGGGGGAAGAGGGAGAATCTCCTTCTGCCCTTTCCCTTAAGGTTCTTCTGGCTGGCCAAATAATCAACAAGACAGGTTAGCAGGAGAAAATAATACCAAGTTTAATAACATGTATACATGGGAGAAACTCAGAAATGAGCAACTCCTCCCTCTGTCTAAGCTGCTTGCTTAAGTATTGCAGCTAAAGGCAAGGAGCGTGTTGGCGGTGGGTAGTGGCCTGGGACTTCAGAGGGCAGGAGGACAATTCTTTTCGGGGTCATCTATAGATAATGTGGTCAGGGAGAGACAGAGTTTTTGATAAAAGGGGCTTGGTGCCCCTCCCATTGTAACATCTATTTTACATTATCTTTATAGCCATCATGATAGAAGATCTGTTCCAGGAAGGAGCCACCATGTCAAATTCTTTAGGCAGTTAGTGGGGGAGGTCAAATGTCCTTCAGAGAAAACAATCAAGGTAAAGAGATATATTTCAGGGTGGCCAAATTTTGATCTCCCACAGTTGCATATTTACTTTTATCTGCAGACATAAGATCTTTCTATTTATATATGTTTTCTCAAGTTTGTAAAATATGATTTTCTAAATTCTGACTGTAGCTAATATTTCCTTCTATCCCTATTAGAGACTCAATCATAACAATTTTTTCATCAGAAATAACATTAAATGTTGAATTAAAAAGCTGTGCATAAGTCCACATGCTATCTATGTAATTTTATACAAGTTATTTAATCTCTGAACTCATATTCTTATGGGTAAAATGCATGGATTCAACTAGATAATATCAAAGCTTCATTCAAACACTAAAATCTCTTATGACTTCCCTGTCTACCACCAGTTCTTTTCTTGTTGGATGGAATTAAGCTAAAAATAAAAGTCCTTTTACATTGTGACTCATGGAGTATGTAGGGTTTTTTAAATTAATCTTGACAACATTAATGCAAATGAGAAAGAAAGGAAAGAGGTTTTTAGGTGAGCATGGTTTTTTTTTTAATGAGACTTAAAAAAAGGAAGATTCATGGAGAAGTAAAAAGATTTATCCAAAGATTTACATGAACTCCAGAGAATAACGTTAAGAAGAAAGAGGCATTAGAATGGACTGGGATTTGTAAAAAATGCCAACAAAAATTGTTTTGTTGTGTTTGTTTATTTTTATTTGATGATTGAAAAAAGAACTCTTTCTAGATACTGTTTTGTTGAGACGTGACTGACGAAGCAGACTTTCAGGGTCTTTCATTTCCGTTAAGAAAAATGATCTTTAAGCTGGAGACTTAAGTCTTAAAGAAAATTGATCTTAAAACTATTCTGCACACACACACGTGTGTGCCCACACACATGCACACAAAGCGAAAACAATTGTAAGAACAATCTGGTACTATAATAACCTGGCTGCCACCAGCCCCAATAAACTTTCAATCTTGCAGCTGAGAACAAAACAAAACAAAACAAGACAAAACAAAAAACTACCACCTGCTAACTTGGCCTTTAGACCAGCTCTGAAATCAATCCATTTACTAGGATTTTATTTGCCCTAGGCTATCAGCTTGGTGGTTCAGTAGAAAGGCAGCCTTGTGATTGATTTCATTATGATCTTGAATCTTGATTCTCAAAATCATGTGTGGTGAATAGGCGGCTATGCTAGAACTATCTGTCAAGTGAGCAAGCACCTACTTGATGTGAATAAAAGCCAAGAAACTAAAAATCATATATGCTCACCATAAAAAAACTGAACTAATTATCTCATTTCTAGAAACTTCAGCTCTGTCCTCACTGTTAATTTATATGAAAAGAGTAGATAAAAAAGAACATCATAATAATATCTAGGCTGCCATAATTGACATTCTTGAAGTATGTTTCTGGAATGGGGAATTACTGTTCTGTAGTCACATTGCAGCTTTAAACAAAGTGTTTTGCCCAGCTGAAAACCTGGATTCGCAATAATAGTCACATGCACCCACTTTAATCTTATTTATTAGTTTCTGTCCCCAGTGACATATTTAAATAAACATTGGAATTAGTTAGATTTTTCTCTGTTCAGACAAAATATTCTAAATTGTTAGTAGTAAAACACAGACTGATTCCTTTCCAGTCATTCTCAATTGATATTATTAGTATCCATCCACCTGTGAACTCAGAAAAATATATAGGTCACTATTTCTTTCTTATTTTGCATTTCGCAAAAATGCATATGCATTTTTTGCATAGTGATGTTTATTGAGTGGGGTCCAGAGAAGCTAAATATTCTATAAAATGTACAGAAACATAAGGAAGAATTGCTTTCTCAATTTTCTTAGTTTCCCAACTTCTCTTAATTTCCTTAATTAAATGGAAGCCTGTTAAGACTAAAATTAACATAATGTATATTAAATGCTGCCTTATACACTGAATTAAAATTAAAGAATATGGTACCTTCATCCAATAACATCTTCCCAAAGTTTTGAAATTTAGAAACTTAGTGGATAACTAAGGGAACATGGGACACAGACATAACTCATGTATTTTGATATAGAAATTGTGAAGTGGGATCAAGTTCTTTTAAAATCACTTTTTCAGAGATGTAATAATGTGCTACATAGCTCTTGACTCTCACTAGGTTGGGTAAATCTTTTGTTCTTAGGTACTTTTTCTTTAAAGAACTTAAAAGCTAAAAAAATGTGCAGTCATGCCCTGTAAATTGAGGAGGTTGGACCTGCCAGATCTAAAGCCTCGCTGACTCTGAGATTCTGTGCTGTTAACTTTACAGAGAAGGGCCAATAGTGCAATAAGAAAAAGGGGGCGAGGATGGTAAATCCACTTCTAATGAGGAGAAAGGAATGCTTAGGGAAATTTAAAAAGCATAAAGTGAATATTTTATCCTTTGGTATTAAGGCCCTAATGGCTTTTTGTTTGACTTCCTTTTAACTATTTATGTTATAAGGAAATTGTAAGTTTATTAAAAGCAATGTCTATAAATGTTAATGTTTCCCTTCTTCACTACAATCAATTAGGGGATTTAATAAATGTTTGTCAAAATAAACTGAACTCTATTTGTAAAAGTTAATTCAATATGTTTTTACTTTGAGAGAAAGACCTTTAGAAAAATTTCTTACAATGCCATTAACCACTTGGCATTCTTTCTTTACAAAGAGAATGTTTTCTGAATGTTTTAACAAGTTTTATTTTTTAATTGGAATACTATCTCTTTTTCTCAGAAATACTTTTTAAAAAGTTGAACACATAGTGGAGATACTATGTGTATTCTTTACTAATAGCTACTTTCACTCCCGTGTACTCTGTAGTATTATAGCTGTTTTGGACATATGCTCCAATGCTCATTCAAAAAAAAAAAATTCTTTTAGCAATGTATGAGTTAGAGAAAACAAATATAGATTACCTGTTGTGGTCGACAGAATGGTGCCCCCGAAATGTCCATGCCTTAATCCATGGGACCTGTGAATATATTACATTGCATGGGAAAAGGGACTTTTTAGATGTAATTTAGGCTATAGACCTTAAAATAGGGAGATTAGCCTGGATTATCCAGGTAGCTCCAATCTAATTACACGAGCCTTTAAAATCAGAGAACTTTCTCCAGCTCTAGGCAGAAGAGATGGAGCAGAAGAAATCTGAGAGATTATAAGCGTGAGAAAGATAAGACCCGACTTTCTTGGCTCTAAGATGTGGAGTTCTGTTTGCAAAAACTGGGAAGAGGCTTTTAGGAATTGAGGGGCCCCCAGTTGACAGCCGGCAAGAAAATGATGACTACTTTTCCTATAACCAACTGGCCAACAACCTGAATGAGCTTAGAAGCAATTCATCCGCGTACTTCCAGAAAGGAACACAGGTCTGTGACACCTTGAGCTCAGCCTTCAAATTTGAAGCATAAGATTCAAGTGAGCCACGTTGTACCCAGGCTTCTGATGTAAAGAGACTGTGAGATAATAAATTTTTTGTTTTAAGCTGCTAAATCTGTGGTAGTTTGTTATGTTGGCAATGTGAAACTAATATACCTGGTGAAGCAGTATCCCCAGACTCACTTTTTATTGTACTTTTTACTTATACTTCTTAGATCAAAGTATAATCTGAAATGTTGTTTTAATGTCTTTTATATGCCCAATATTGTGTCAGTTAGAAATTGAAAGAAAGGATTATAATTTACATAAATCCTCCATAAGGAGCTTACATGTGTCTCTAGAAATGTAACTACTATGCTTTAGTTTTTTCCTTAAGTTTTAAACATTGTAGTGTTGATTATAAAGTTTTTCTCTATAAGGCAGTTGCGAATTTTAAATGAGTTAAATGTGAAGCGCTTAGCACAAATATCCGATCCCGAATGCACTATGTGTCAGTTATTATTGTGATTATGAGAAAAATATTTGACCATAAAGAGTGATCATTGTAAACTATACTGTTCAGAATAAAGTTTAACTAGACTGCGCTTGAAACTGGAAGAATGAGGAGAATTTTGCTAAGTGACTGGGAGGAAAAAGAATGCTTTAGGATTTAAAAATGCAAGAGAGAATGTGCGGGAAATGAGTGCTGCTCTTATGAGTAGTAGAGAGCATGCCAACCTGCGTAAGTTGAGTCCTATTGGAGTAGGAATTGGCAGTCTCTCACATCGTGGAAACCATGACGATTTTCGCTTTAGGTCACGTCACGGTACACTTACTGTGCACATCTCAACAGAGGAAAAGGTTTTATCCATAGTTCGTTCCTATCCCGTGTCTGTTGAAGCTTGAAATTCAGCTGCTCCCAGATCTAGGATGTAGTAGCTCAGAGAAGCTGCATGCTTTCTTTGTTGCTTTTGTCTCGTTGGTATTAATGACAAATTACCTCACTTCCTATACCTACCGCATTCCCATTCAACTCATTTTGGTCAATATGTTTTCCTTTGCAAAGGATAGAAACCTAACTAAAAGTGACTAAAACAACAACAACAACAAAATTATTGGCTTATTTTAATTTAAAAGTTCAGGGGTTCAGGTGCAGCTATGTCCAGGTTTTCAAACAATGAACTTGAGATCTGTCATTCTTTTTTCACTTATCAGTTCTGCTCTTCTCCGCGTTAGAAAAATTCTGTCAGGTTTCCATTTTAAGATTACAAATGTAGCCTTTAGCGTCAGCAAGTTTACATAATGTTCAAGCTCATGATCTCAGAAAGAGAGAAGCTCTTGATTCGATCCATATTAATCCATTTAAAAAGATTTTGATTTGTTCTTATAAGGTCACATGTCGGACATTAGTTTCTATTCATTTGCTTGCCCCCCACCCCCACCCCCGCTATGTCTCGTGCTTGGGTCAGCCTAAGGTACTCATTGAACAGGAGTTTGGATTTGTTTTCTTTGGAATTATTTTCTTCTCATCCTCTATCTATTAACATTATTTTATGATTCTCACAATTAGAGATCCTTAGATAGGGCTCTTATATTAAGAAGACAGACTTCTAGATGGATGTGGACAAATACAGTTTAGGAGGTGGTAATTGCCACAGTTTGGAGTGTGAAATAAAGAGAAAATATAAAATACCAAAATATTATAAGGAAAGACACAAAGGAAATTAATTTAACAAGTAGGTTTAAATGCTTTCTTTGTGGTCTTGGTGCAAGAGTAATGATAGTGAATACTTCTGTCGTATATTCCATTAGGAAGAGAAAAACACTGTACAAGAAAGCAAGAGAATATCTAAGAAAGATATGTAAATCTGGAATGGGGCATAGTGAGTGCTCTGTTACAAACACATATGTGCATCAAAATTTTCTTAATAACACAGGCAGATATTTGGAATTATATTTTCCACATCTGTTTACCTAGGCTGAAATTATAATAGCAAAAACTCAGTTATTTTAAACCAAGATTAATTCTTTTTCTAAATTATTTGCATTTTTTGACCTTTTAATTTCAAATTGAAAAGATGAATATCAAAACTTTTTCCCACTATAATAAAGGAAGTAGAAGAGGGTGTATTCTAAAATCAGAGTATATCCACTTTCATCTTCAAGTATGCTTAATAGACTTTTTCCGATATCCTCCCAAATGCCTGAATATGGTAGGTGTTAACTACATCTGCTTAATAGAACCAAATGATTATATTTTGCATTGGAATAATACCGATAATAATATCTGACATTTGATACATAGTAGAAACGTTGTATTAGCATCTTCTTTCTTTTTTTTTTTTTAAATTTTTTGTTTATTGCAGTAACATTGGTTTATAACATTGTAAAAATTTCAGGTGTACATCATTGTACTTCTATTTCTGCATAGATTACATCATGTTCACCACCAAAATACTAATTACAACCCATCACCACACACATGTACCCAATTATCCCTTTCACCCTCCTCCCTCCCCCCTTCCCCTCTGGTAACCACCAATCCAATCTCTGTCCCTATGTGTTTGTTTATTGTTGTTATTATCTACTACTTAATGAAGGAAATCATACGGTATTTGACCTTCTCCCTCTGACTTATTTCACTTTGCATCATGCCCTCAATGTCCATCCATGTTGTCACAAATGGCTGGATTTCATCGTTTCTTATGGCTGAGTAGTATTCCATTGTGTATATATACCACAGCTTTTTTATCCATTCGTCCCTTGATGGGCACTTAGGTTGCTTCCAAGTCTTGGCTATCGTGAATAAGGCTGCAATGAACACAGGGGTGCATGTACCTTTGCAAATTGGTGTTTTCAAGTTCTTTGGATAAATACCCAACAGTGGAATAGCTGGATCATATGGTAGTTCTATCGTTGATTTTTTGAGGAATCTCCATACTGTTTTCCATAGTGGCTGCACCAGTTTGCACTCCCACCAGCAGTGTATGAGAGTTCCCTTCTCTCCACAACCTCTCCAACACATGTTGTTTCCTGTCTTGTTAATTATAGCCATTCTGACGGGCGTGAGGTGATATCTCATTGTAGTTTTGATTTGCATTTCCCTGATAGTTAGTGATTTTGAACATCTTTTCATGTGTCTGTTGGCCATCTGTATATCTTCTTTGGAGAAATGTCTGTTCAGGTCTTTTGCCCATTTTTTAATTGGGTTGGTAGTTTTTTTGTTGTTGAAATGCATGAGTTCTTTATATATTTTGGAGATTAAGCCCTTATCAGATGTATGGTTTGCAAATATCTTCTCCCAATTGTTAGGTTGTCTTTTCGTTTTG
This sequence comes from Ceratotherium simum simum, assembly GCF_057802395.1. Classification (NCBI taxonomy): domain Eukaryota; kingdom Metazoa; phylum Chordata; class Mammalia; order Perissodactyla; family Rhinocerotidae; genus Ceratotherium; species Ceratotherium simum. The sequence goes on from NC_141911.1 coordinate 48,804,336, forward strand.
TTGATGGTTTCCTTTGCTGTGCAGAAGCTTTTTAGTTTGATGTAGTCCCATTTGTTTATTTTTTCTATTGTTTCTCTTGCCTGGTCAGATGTGGTGTTTGAAAAGATGTTGCTAAGACTGATGTGGAAGAGCGTACTGCCTATGTTTTCTTCTAGAACTTTCACAGTTTCAGGTCTTACATTCAAGTCTTTAATCCATTTGGAGTTAATTTTTGTGTATGGTGTAAGGTAAGGGTCTACTTTCATTTTTTTGCATATGGCTATCCAGTTTTCCCAACACAATTTGTTGAAGAGACTTTCTTTTCCCCATTGTATGTTCTTGGCTCCTTTGTCAAAGATTAGCTGTCCATAGATGTGTGGGTTTATTTCTGGGCTTTCGATTCTATTCCATTGATCTGTGTGTCTGTTTTTGTGCCAGTACCATGCTGTTTTGGTTACTATAGCTTTGTAGTATATTTTGAAATCAGGGAGTGTGATACCTCCAGCTTTGTTCTTTTTTCTCAGGATTCCTTTAGCTATTCGGGGTCTTTTGTTGTTCCATATAAATTTTAGGATTCTTTGTTCTATTTCTGTGAAAAATGTTGTTGGAACTTTGATAGGGATTGCATTGAATCTATAGATGGCTTTAGGAAGTATGGACATCTTAACTATGTTAATTCTTCCAATCCAAGAGCACGGAATATCTTTCCATTTCTTTGTGTCTTCTTCAATTTCTTTCAGAAATGTTTTATAGTTTTCGGTGTACAGATCTTTCACCTCTTTGGTTAAGTTTATTCCTAGGTATTTTATTCTTTTTGTTGCAATTGTAAATGGGATGGTATTCTTAATTTCTCTTTCTGCTACTTCGTTGTTAGTGTACAGAAATGCAACTGATTTTTGTATGTTGATTTTGTATCCTGCAACTTTCCCATATTCGTTTATTACTTCTAAAAGTTTTCTGGTGGATTCTTTAGGGTTTTCTATATATAAAATCATGTCATCTGCAAATAGTGACAGTTTCACTTCTTCCTTTCCAATTTGGATCCCTTTTATTTCTTTCTCTTGCCTGATTGCTCTGGCTAGGACTTCCAATACTATGTTAAATAGGAGTGGTGACAGTGGGCATCCTTGTCTGGTTCCTGTTCTTAGAGGGATAGCTTTCAGTTTTTCACCATTGAGGATGATATTAGCTGTGGGTTTCTCATATATGGTCTTTATTATGTTGAGGTACTTTCCTTCTATACCCATTTTATTCAGAGTTTTTATCATAAATGGATGCTGTATCTTGTCAAATGCTTTCTCTGCATCTATTGAGATGATCATGTGATTTTTGTTCTTCATTTTATTAATGTGGTGTATTACGTTGATTGATTTGTGAATGTTAAACCATCCCTGCATACCTGGAATAAATCCCACTTGATCATGGTGTATAATCTTTTAACGTATTGTTGTATGCGATTTGCTAGTATTTTGTTGAGGATTTTCGCATCGATGTTCATCAGTGATATTGGCCTGTAATTTTCTTTTTTGTGTTGTCCTTGTCTGGTTTTGGTATCAGGGTAATGTCAGCTTCGTAGAATGAGTTAGGAGCTTCCCCCTCCTCAATTTTTGGAAGAGTTTGAGAAGGATAGGTATTAAGTCTTCTTTGAATGTTTGGTAGAATTCACCAGGGAAGCCGTCTGGTCCTGGACTTTTATTTTTGGGGAGGTTTTTGATTACTGTTTCGATCTCCTTACTGGTGATTGGTCTATTCAAATTCTCTACTTCTTCTTGATCCAGTTTTGGAAGGTTGTATGATTCTAAGAATTTATCCATTTCTTCCAGATTGTCGAATTGGTTGGCATATAGTTTTTCATAGTATTCTCTTATAATCTTTTGTATTTCTGAGGTGTCTGTTGTAACCACTCTTTCATTTCTGATTTTACTTATTTGTGCCTTCTCTCTTTTTTTCTTGGTGAGTCTAGCTAAAGGTTTGTCTATTTTGTTGATCTTTTCAAAGAACCAGCTCTTGGTTTTATTAATTTTTCTATTGTTTTTTGGTCTCTATTTCATTTATTTCTGCTCTGATTTTTATTATTTCCCTTCTTCTACTGATTTTGGGCTTTGTTTGTTCTTCTTTTTCCAGTTCCTTTAGGTGCATTGTTAGATTGTTTATTTGAGATTTTTCTTGTTTGTTGAGATAGGCCTGTATTGCTATAAACTTCCCTCTTAGAACCGCTTTTGCTGTATCCCATAAATTCTGGCATGTCGTATTTTCATTTTCATTTGTCTCCAGGTATTTTTTGATTTCTTCTTTGATTTCTTCATTAACCCAGTCGTTGTTCAGTAGCATTTTGTTTAATCTCCATGTATTTGTGGCTTTTCTGATTTTCTTCCTATAGTTGATTTCTAGTTTCATACCTTTGTGGTCAGAAAAAGATGCTTGGTATTATTTCAATCTTCTTAAATTTATGGAGACTTGTTTTGTGGCCTAATATGTGATCAATCCTGGAGAACGTTCCATGTGCATTTGAAAAGAACGTGTATTCTTCGGTTTTTGGATGGAATGCTCTGTATATATCTACTAGGTCCATCTGTTCTAGTGTGTCGTTTAAGGCCAATGTTTCCTTATTGATCTTCTGTTTGGATGATCTATCCGTTGGTGTAAGTGGAGTGTTAAAGTCCCCTACTATTATTGTGTTACTGTCTATTTCTGTTTTTATGTCTGTTAATAATTGCTTTATATATTTAGGTGCACCTACATTGGGTGCGTAGATATTTACAAGTGTTATATCCTCTTGTTGGATTGTTCCCTTGATCATTATGTAATGCCCTTCTATGTCTCGTTTTACAGTTTTTGTTTTAAAGTCTATTTTGTCTGATATGAGTACTGCTACCCCAGCTTTCTTTTCATTGCCATTTGCGTGGAGTATCTTTTTCCATCCCTTCACTTTCAGTTTGTGAGTGTCTTTAGGTCTGAAGTGTGTCTCTTGTATGCAGCATATATATGGGTCTTGTTTTTTTATCCAGTCAGCCACCCTATGCCTTTTAATTGGAGCATTTAGTCCATTGACATTTAAAGTAGCTATTGATAAGTATGTACTTACTGCCATTTTTAACTTTTTTTTTTTTTTTCCTCAGTGTTTTAGTAGTCCTTCTCTGTTCCTTACTTCTTCTATACAGAATTGATGGTCACTTTAGTTTGACCTCTGTCTGAAAGCTGTACTCTTTAACTACCCTCCTCCCTCCTTTTATGTTTTTGATATCATATCCAACCTCTTTTTGTGCATTTGTATCCATTACGTTCTAATCGTGGAAATAGATAATTTTTCCTATTTGTGGTCTTCTCTTTTCCCCTTAAATCAGTCCCTTTAACATTTCTTGTAACACTGGTTTCTTGGTGACAAACTCCTTTAATTTTTGCTTATCTGGGAAAATTTTGATCTCTCCTTCCATTTTGAACGATAACCTTGCTGGGTAGAGTATTCTTGGCTGTAAGTTTTTCCTTTTAGCACTTTAAATATATCATGCCATTCTCTTCTAGCCTGTAAGGTTTCTGCTGAGAAGTCAGCTGATAGCCTTATGGGGTTTCCTTTGTATGTAACTTGACATTCTCTTGTGGCTTTTAGGATTCTCTCTTTATCTTTAATTCTGGACATTTTGATTATGATGTGTCTTGGTGTGGGCCTCTTTGGGTTTATCTTGTTTGGGGCTCTCTGTGCCTCCTGTACCTGGATGTCTGTTTCCTTCCTTAGGTTAGGGAAGTTTTCATCTATTATTTCTTGAAATAGATTCTCTACCCCCTTGTCTCGCTCTTCTCCTTCCGGGACACCTATAACACGGATGTTAGTGCGCTTGATGTTGTCCCAGAGGTCCCTTAGACTGTCCTCACTCTTTTTAATTCTTTTCTCTTTTACCTGTTCACCTTGGGTAATTTCTTCTAGTCTTTCTTCCAGCTCACAGATCCGTTCTTCTGTATCTTCTACTCTGCTTTTGAGTCCCTCTAATGAGTTTTTCATTTCCAGTATTGTATTCTTCATTTCTGATTGGTTCTTTTTTATATCTTCCATTTCTTTGTTGACATTCTCACTGAGTCCATCTATTCTTCTCCCCAGATCAGTGAGCATCCTTAACACTCTTAGTTTGAACTCTCTGTCGGGTAGGTTGCTCATTTCTGTTTCACTAAGTTCCTTTTCTGGGGTTTTGTCCTGTTCCCTTACTTGGAATGTATTCTTTTGCCTCTTCATTTTGCCTCTTTCCCTGTGCTTGTGTCTACGTATTAGGTAGGTCAGCTATGTCTCCTGCTCTTGGATAGGTGACCTTATGTAAGTGATGGCTTAGGAGGCTTCCAGTGTGCTTCCCTCAGTTCTCAATGTTCCAGGGGTGACCCCTATGTGGGCTACGTGTATCCTTCTGCTGTGGCCTGTTTGCTCTCCCTGTAGGCGCCCAGGGAGGCTGAGTTATGCTCCTGGCCAGCTGTTGTAATGCTCAGCTGCTTGTAGTTGTTGTGGGCCCTTCAGTCTCTTTATCAGGTGTGGGGAGCCCCAGCACAGTTGGCTGCAAGTTCTAATACCACATTTGTGTTGCAGTATTTCTTTTAAGTGAGTAGGCCCCCAGCGTGGCAGGTTGTTAGGCTCAGGGCCTTACAATTGCTGTAAGCCTCTAGCCTATTAGGTCTCTTGTCAGCTCTCTGAGGATTGCAGCTGGGTGGGGCTGGCCTCAGGCACAGGAGCACCCAATTGTTTCAGGTTTTGGAAGGTGGAGCAAACCTCCTATGTGGGTCTTTGAGAAGCACAAGTCTTCTGCGGCTGAGAAGCCCTGCCGCCCACAGGTCCACACACACAGTCAACACAGTCCTGCCCCATGTGAGCGCCCCGACCTCCCCAAGTGGACCCAGTCTCTCCAGGGCGGGAGCCCCACACACTCTGCCACCGCCCGACACTCTCCACCCGCTCCTTGTGCACACCCTGCCCCGCTCAAGTCAGCTCAGTTGCCAGGCTGCAGAGAATCCAGTCACCAATCTATGCAGGCCCACACGTTGCCTGAGGGCTTGTTGTTGGGTGGGGCTAGTCTCTAGGGTGGGCTGCCTGCCCTGGCTGAGCTGGATTAGATTGGCGCTCTAGCGGGTGGAGCAGACCCTGGGCTAGCAGGCCTCAGGGAGAACTCCAATGGCGTCTGTGTCAGCACGCTCACACCAGGCCACAACAATGGCCGCCGCCAATGTCCCAGTCCCTGGAGAGGTCTCACCCCTCACCGAGATGCACTCAGGGCCTATTAGGTGAGTCTCTTGTCACCGAAGCACTGTGCACCTTTCTTTCTGGTGATTTTAGGATGCTTTCTGGAACGGGTGAGTTTGTGCGCGGGCCCTTTAAGAGCCAGTTTTAGTTTCTTTGTGAACCGGGTTTTCTGGGGGTGCTACCCAATGCTTTAGTAGCAGGCACAGTCAGATATTATGCCGCTGGTCTCAATTGTGCTGGGTCCACAAAATGCCCACAGCGGGGGCGCTCCCCGGCTCAGGGCCCCGCGCCTCCAGGGAGGCTGCGTACCTGTGGGCTGCTCCCGGCGGCCGTGACGCTGGCGGCTTGTGAAGGCGGCGTTTTTCCTCTCCAGAAGGGAGTCTCTGCCTCTTCTACCCCAGTTAGGATTGTCCGTTGTTGCAGGAGTTCCTCTTATCCAGTTTTCAGTTCTGTCTCAGGGGTAATTTTTCCACGAGTAGTTGTAAATTGGCTGTGTCCACGGGAGGAGGTGAGTTCAGAGTCTGCCTACGCCGCCATCTTGACTCTGAATCTCTAGCATCTTCTTTCCATGTAAATATCTTAAGCACAATTAATGCCATTCATTGGTATACTGGTGCCATTTTATACGAGTGTAGTTCCAGAAACTCATTGCTCAGCTTGCCCTTTAATGTCAGGTAAATCACAGTATAACTCAGAAAATAGCTTAGATCAAAGAAAGCCGAAACATTCAAGTCAATTAATTCATGAACTTCAACAGCCAGTGGATGGTGAGTCTAATTTATTTTAAAATGTGACAGTTGAGGCAAAAGGATGCTGGTTTAGAAAGTTGTACGTGTGAAGCATTAGCTGAAAGAAGCACAGATTTTGACTGAAGCATCAATTTTGGAATACTTTAAAACTCTGTTCAGCAGCATTAGAAAGATAAATGAACAAAGGAAAATAAATGAAGGGGAAATATAAATTAAGAAAAAATCTGATAAAGTAGAAGAATTAAACTTCACTGTTGTAATATTTTCAGATTCTGTTTTATATGTGTTAGAGTAGACAAGAAGTTGTATTATTCATCAAAAGTGAAAGGGATTGAATTAAAATTAATAAGCCATAATGCTCCTTATTGGGTTTATGCTTTAGAACTTCAATGCAATAGCAATTGAATGGACATTTTCTATAAATAAAGGAAGAGAGTTATTATTGAAAACCTTATGTTGAGGGCCACTGCAGAGCTACCAATTCTCAACTCTGTATTAAATAAAGAAAGTTTAAGACAAAGTTTATGTTACCTTACTGATTTCTCATGTAACAATAATATGGTCTACTCATTTGAAAGACAAATACAAATACTGCAGTGGTTGCATTTAGAAGTTGCATGTTTAAAATAAGGATGAGTAATGTCATTTGAATGTTTTCATCTAAAAATAAAGTAAAACTGTATGTAATATCAAAATACCTTTAGTATTTATAGTGATAGGTATCCTCTGTGTTATATTGCAAATAAATTATCAAAGCTGGAAATATTGAACCCACAGGGTGAGATGGGGGAAGGCAAGGCTTTGTGCAACTTAATATATTGGTTCATGTTAGTAGAACAAGAGACTTTCGGGATATGGTATTTACATATGACTGATAATGAGAGGGAGGAAAGCAAGGGTAACAGTCAAAAGTTTCCAGCAGGTCAGTATAAAGAGATCTTGGTAAAATTCCAGATTGAGAATTCTGTGATTAGCAATGTTCAAAATACATTAGAAAAGTGCATTAGGGCTGGTAAATATAGGGAGGCATGAGGATAATGGTTAGGCTCATAGGGTCTTGAATCAGACTATGTAACTTCAGATTCTAGCTTCACTACTTAGTAGCACTGTGATTATGATCCAAATAATCAACTTCCCTGAGTCTCAGTTTCCTTATCGCTAAAATGATGACAATAGAACTCTCTTCCATGAGGCTTCTGTGAAGATCCAATGACATAATATATGTAAAGTCCTGGTCCATAATAAACACTCAATAAATGTTAGCTTTATTATTACTGTTATTATCACTGTTGTTGTCATCATCATCATCATCAAAATGTCTGGCAAGAAATTTGAATTTGACAAGAATTCTCTCTAGAATGAAGATGTTTATTCTGGTATCTCAAATGGAGTTAAAAGCTGCAAGGTAGAAGCAAACCATGATATCAACATTTCATGTAACAAAGAGGCAGAGAGGGTGTAGAGTTTCATATTCAACCTAACTATTCACGTTATCTACACTCTACTCAACTTTCCCTACAAACTTCTGGGAAGGAATTTTGGCTATAGGTATATCGATACCACGAGAAAAAAGATAATATGAAGATATTAAAGAGGATATTTGTGAAGATGACACACAATGGCATTTGGTTCATATAATTCCTTTTTTAATATCCATACCATGTCTATTTTTTCTCTAAAGATAGAATAGTATGCTTTTCATGTTGGAATTCATGACTGAATGGAATTTAACATATGCAGATAGCAAAAACAAAACCATTTGACTAGTTTAGATTAACTGAGTTACATTACACTGGTATTCTTGCAGGTTCAAGTCTTATATTAAAAATTTCCAATATTCTTAGATGTCTCTTTGGTTTCACAAACATGACAGGTACCTACGTGGGTCCTGGCTAGAGACAATGTTGGTGTTTTAAGAAAAATTTTGATTTAAAATGATATAAAAAGTTTTTAAAGCTTTTAAAAAACTGTTTAAACAGTCTCCATAGAATTTACTGAGGGAAGGCATTAAGCTACATTTGGACCATCCTTAATTTAAAACTTGAATACCAACTCCCCAGTTCTATTTTTTTTTTCTAATGGAAAAATTGACTTTCAGAAACAAGCTGAAACAGGGATTATTCCTATGCATATTTACATGTTAGCAGTAAATCTCCCCTTTGATGGCCCTTTTAATAGGAAAGACTCTTTTATAAATCTAATTGTTCACACACAAAATAAAGGGCCTTTTACCTTTTACCTCTCTTCGGATAGTTGGGTAGTTTGTTAATATAACCTGCAGTTATTTAATAATAGCTTCAAGGCTCTCAGCATTTTCCTCTCCTCTATTTTATTGGCCAAATAAAGTGACTTTTTAAAGACATTATTCACTATTTTTTTCTAGAACATAAATAGGTTTTAAACTGGCTATACAAGGGATTCTTCACTCTCTCTCCCCTTCCCTCTCCTCCTCCCACCTCGCTTCTCCCTTTCTCCCACAAAGTTATTTCTGAGTTTCTTTCCATTTCTTCTATTCTTTGTCTTCTATGTAATTTCAATAAGTGTGAAGATAGTGGACTGAATCCTCCTTCCATAATAAATAATAAAACACACACACACACGCAGCAATGAAGGTAAAAACAAAAACAAAATAAAACGAACTACCAAAAAAATCTGTAGTTACAAAATCCAGAAAGGGGGATGACTTTGTACCATAAACTTTGAGAAGTTGTAACAATGAAGGACACAGAGATCCTTCCTGTACATGCATATACACACACACATGCACACGCCCATGTATGATACGAAGGAATAGACCAAATCTTGAGTATTCTCATTAATACTTCAAAATTCCATAAAAGTGATATGAAGGGGTGATAAGGCATACCAAAAAAGACAATGAAAATCTCTTGAGATGTGAAGTTCTGCATAACAGGCCATAAAATCTATAACATTATTGGACCTTTAAAGGGCAAGTAGTTTGGGGGCTTACCATTTTCCCAGCTGTACTCATCAGGGGAAAAAAGTCAAATCCTCAAGAATTGGGCATACTTCTGATTGGGTGGAGTGGGCCCTGGTCAGGGCATTGAATAGTATGTCCTAAGAGCAATCAAGCTTAAGCCCCTTCAACTTCTTCCTCAAAGAAGTGTGATGTAGCCTCAGTATATATCAGCTCTCTTCCACTTGATTCTAAGTGGGAAAAGTGGAAAAGTGGATGTTAATCAAATACTGGTCTTAAAATTGTAGTTTGGGAAGATAAACTGTAGGAACGATTTTGGCTCACTTATGTTGGGAAGAATTGTAGAATTGGCTCCCTCTATATTGGGATTTAAACCCCGTGTGCTTCAGTTTCTTCATTTGTAAAATGTAAATATTTCATTGCATTGTTGTGTAAAGTGCCCCCAGAATACTAAATGCAGAGTGGTACTTGGTAGTTGTTAATTCCACTCTGTGGTAGAGGATGTTTGCTTTTTATCTCAACTTTTGACATAGTATCTTAGAGACAGAAAAGCTATATGAATGCCACATGTCAGAAAAGTAGATTGATTAGACCCAGCATTCAATAGAAAAAATTATCTTTAGCTAATATTTCCTTTGATATTTATTTTCAGTGAAGACTTATTTTTTGCATTAAATTGTGGTTCAATAAATACATTTTGGATATTTATTTTTAATCGTATCTATATGATTGTGTGCAGTTTATAAATTTAACATTTCCAATGTGGTAAGTAATTACAGCTGAGTAAAACTAAGATTCAGATATGTCCTGGTTTCTTTGGTATGTTATCACAATAAGTATCTCTAGATATCTATTTACATCTAGGTCTTGGGAAGAAGTGGCCTTTTAGAGGATTTTGTATTCTGGCACACAGGGCAAATCTAGAGAACTAGAAGGGCATTGTGATGTTGCTTCCAAAATCATATACATATAACTACCTAATCTTATACATTATCCTAATCTCTGTTATGTGTGTGTATACAAAGATCTAGGAAAACTTGATTTATTTCTTTTATTGTGATCTCATTTTTCCCCAGAAGTTAGCATGACTTGGACATTTTCTTCTTATACATCCTTTGAAACAACAACAACAAAATGCTAGTGCCTCTCTAGACCTTCATTTTGAGAAGATTAATGACACTTTGTATTAAGAAATCTGGACATTCTTCTTGCTGTGAGGTTGCTTTAATGTATGTTCACTGGGTGCCTCCTGATAAGTGGGTCTCTGATGGCTGTGTTTGGTTGTTTTGTTTTCTGTTTCAGCATGCATTGTGCACGGTCTTTGATAGTCCAAGTTAACCAGCACTGGTCAAGTTCCCACAGTTAATAAATTTGTTAAACAGAAGATTAATTAAATGTTTACAATCTATCAGTGTGCTAGACAGTGGGAATTTAATAATAAAGAAGGCTGACATTGTTCCTTTGCTTTACTGTTTGGTTGGGAAGAAAGATGTTGCAATAGTAATTTCAAATATGATCACTGTTACAAATAGCTATGTACTTGATTCTATAGGAGAACGGAAAAGGAGGAACTAAACTGGCTGGGAGTTTCAGGGACGTCCTTTTTGTGTAAGTAAAAATAAGAAAAGAGCTTTAAATTGGAAAAGAGTGGGCTGGATAAAAAGTAGTATTCTAAGCAAAAGTAAGAGTATATGTGAGAGCCTCGGGCATGAGGACAAGACCTATTCAAGACACTTTTAGAAATCAATAGAGTTAGAACATGCAGAACATGTGGGAGATATAGGAAGATGAAGCTTATGAAAAAGGCATGGGGTAAATTGTGGAGGGGCTTTAAGACAAAATGTGCTTAGATTCTATCACAACCTCAATAGGAAGCCAGTGAAGATGTATAAGCAAGGGAATGTATTATACATATTTGCTTTTTTAAAGAAGAGCTAACAGATATTAATTAATTAATCTCAATTCAGGGATGCCATAGTATTTAAACTAGTAACTAAGATCAACTTTAATATTTGAAATTTCATTAAGTGCGTAGTAGGTACAAGGGAACTTAAATGTGCCGACTAATGGAATCTCTGTACTTATCAAAAAATGTAGTTCTATCAATGAATTTTTCACATTCTAAAACACTCTCATTTTGGACAAATATTCACTGAATTTTAAATATTACCACATTCTTGCAAGTTATAACCTTTTTCCTATCTCATACCCACTTGCCGCAAGTGTTCCGTGCTCCTGCACCCTCTCTGCCCCTCAGAGAAACACATCTACCCTTGTCACACCAAGAAGTGGGAATCACAGGGCTGTACTCTCAGCTTTACTGTGTCTCTTCTTCCTTTTACATGCCCCTATTGCAACAGACCCATCAGCAGTGTGAAGGCTCATCAAAATTCAGTCGAGTTTTCTCAATTTATGAGTAAAAGAGACTACAGAGGTGGTGGAAGCATTTGATTCCACTGTCCTTTTATGGGAAAGGAGGAGGAAAAGTATTAATGCCTCATGAAATATTCTCAAGATGACAATTTCCTTCTCTTCCTTCCTGCAGAAGCCCAAACAAATTTGGTTTAGTAGGAAAGTTGATGTGGATTAAATGGGTCTGGCACCAGAAACAGGACCATATGGAGCATGGTGCTTTGCAATTTTGAATTATTTTTACAATGTAGCTATACCTTCTGCATGTTCCTCTGACAGGAATAGTAGCAGGGGTGTCTCAGTCGCATTCCCACACATATCCTTCTCTTGAGAGTGAGAAGAATGGGTGAGGGGTATCACTGGAAAGAGAAAAGGCAATGAAAATAGTAGGGAGGCTATGGCAATATTCCAGGAGAGAAACAAGGGTAGCTTCAAAGAGAATCAAATATTGAAAATACAGAGAGGTAGATGGATTTAATAAGAAAGAGAGAGAGAATCTACATAGATGGTTATTTATTTCATCTAAGGGTGAGATAGAGGAAGGACTGAAACTCTCAAGAGTATTGTTTGATAAACTGAGTAAATGAATGAACAGATGCTGATTAAATTGTAAAATATTTAAAAATGTGAAATCATCACTACTTTAGTTTAGATTGGAAATGGAAGTTAAGAGAAAGAAATATGGAGGTGGTGATTGTGAACTATCCTTTAAGAAGAACATGAGTTTACAGTGAAGTATGATTTCAGATTTGGAGTGAACTGAGAAGAGAGTAGAGCCAATAGAGAGGAACTAGTCAATGTTAAGAAGAGCAAGACAGTAATGAATGGTCAAGGGTCTGTGTGTGGGAATGGGTAAAGGGATTGGTCTTGAACAGGTTTTGCGTTTAAAACCAAATAGTTGATAATCAATGTGTTTTTAGATAAATTTTTAGGCCTGGAGATGGAAAAGAGGAAAGCAAGAATAGGAAAGGTGCTAATCTTGACCTGATCGTCTCTATGCAGTAGGAAGCAATAACCAAGCAGCAGTTACTCGTCTTTTAGACCAGTAGTGAACATATGTTGGTTCAGTTATTCATTCACTTATTGGGCAGTGTCTTTGATAATATAATATGTTTGGAAGAAGCGATAAACTTTCCACAAGATAGAACAGGCCTCTGATCTCAAGTAACCTACAATCAATTGGGGTATTTGCAGAGGCATGCTCTGTAAGCAGCTACAGTCTAACGCTTAGGAACACAGGGTTTGGAGTGGAACATCTGGTTTTGAACCCTAGCTCTATTACTTATAAAATTTGTTGCCTTGAGAATTTACATACTTCATCTCTCTGCTTCAGGGTTCAGTTCCCGGACACAGACCTATACCACTCATAGGCGGCCATGCTGTGGAGGCGACCCACATACAAAATAGAGGAAGACTGGCACAGATGTTAGCTCAGGGCAAATCTTCCTCAGCAAAAAAAAAAAAAAAAAAAAAAAAGGTGTCTTTTAAGATGTTTAAAACTGAGCTTTAATGATTAATTGATGGTACTTATGTTAAGAAGAGCCCTTTTTGTTATTATTATTAGAGTATAAACTTCTGAGGACCAGAATCATATTTTTTTTTGACACACAGTAATTGTTAAAAATATTGGTTCAATAAATAAATATTAGTTGTTGATAAATTAATAAAGTCAACTATCTTTAAATAAGTTTACAAAACTGATTTAAACAAGATTAAATTAGTGTCATGACTATGATATTTCACAAAGCCTATATAATGCCAATGTGCATTACACAATTCAAAGGTGTTTCTCACACTTACTTGATCATGCTACTTGTATTTTGCAGTGCATCTCTTGACACTATTGTTCTGTTAAAGGATGACATTGGGAATTGCTGGTCAAGTGTGTGATAAATAAAATATTTAGTGAAAAAATATGTTGACATTTTTTGTTTGGTACTACAAAAGAAAGCCAGAAAAGAAAAAAATGTAAAGATATATTTTTAAATAATCATTATAGTTAATATGTGTGTTTGTACTTATGGAAGCTTTTCCTATGAAATTTCATAAAGAATATGTTTGGTATTAATTATATACTATAAGAATATATTTTTATTGAGGGCAACTTAAGGAAGCAAAAAAGATATTTATCAATACAGCAGGATGGAAGTCAGAGTACCCTAAAAAGTTTATATTAATTTAATAAAGAGAAACATCTTCAATATTCTACTTTAATCAAAAGAAATCTAAATATATTATTCAGTGATTTATTTTAAAATGCAAAGTAAATGTGAGTTAAATGAGTTTAATATTTTGAAGAGCTAAATTCTTGGCTCTCAGATACTAAGAAGAATAAGAGTCTGAGAAATGTCCTAAGATCTAGATACATTTTAAAATAAGAATGGAGAGGGAGGTTAGATTGGGGTAGGAGGCAGACAGAGAAATAAAGAGACAATTTTAATGTTGACAGGCTTTATATACCCTGAATATAGGAACTATATTAGGCTCTCAGAGCTATTAGAAAAATTGGACGGGACACAGGCTTTGGAAAATTATATCTTAGCATGTGTAAGTGCAGCAACGTTCCCCTTAGAATTCTACAAAGAAGAGAAATAGTTGGGGGCTGGCAAAGATTATAGTTTAATTTAGAAAGCATTTGTGGGTGGAATTTTTAGGAGACTTAAAACCAGTTATCTTATTTTCTGAGAGAGAAACTCGAATATTAGACATTAAGTATTCTAGCTGGGTGCAGAAAGCTTTAGAGTTTCAGTAATTAGCTTTCTCTTCTAAAACAGAGTTTTATTCTGTAACTTGGTATTTTGACTTAATAATGAATGAATATTGAAGGCTATCAGACTCATTATTTTGGGAAGACAAATATTTTTCCATAAACAAACAAATAATTTTCTGAATTTGAAACATATCATGAAGGACAGAACAGCATTTTATCATCTACTCAATTAGTATATTGAACAGAGAACAAGCTTATTTAAACCACATACTTATTAAAACCTCAGATAAGGACCAAAACAAGGACACGCTCTTCTATTATCCCTATGAGCACTCACGACATCTGGGCAGATCCACTGCATGGGGCCGCAGTATATTTCCTCTTCTGGATAATTCTCTCTCCTTTGCAGGGTGAAAACTCCACAAAAGACAAAAAAATATCCTTTTTCCATTTATTTAAGAGAAATGAAGAATTGGCTGGAAAAATAGAAATGGTTGGATTTCTATTTTTTCCGTGTTTACCAAATTTGGAATAAATTAAATGTAGTTAGAAATCATATGCTAACTATTATTTAACAAACTGATAAACCCAGTAACTATACTAATAAAAATAACTGCTACTATTAATAATAATAGTAATAAAGCAATAGCTAAGAATTTGTTGGACGCTAACTGGGTTATTCACAACTCTTAAATTACCTGATTTAATTTTCACAACATTCATAACGGTTGTTGTATAAATGCTCATTGTGCAATGAGAAATCTGAGATTTAAAGAGGTGAAGTAACGTTCACAGTCACCGAACATATTCAAGGTCACACAGTCGGTAAGAGGAGCAGCTGCGAAGTCAGACTGACCTGAAGATTGTGTTCTTAAACTTGATACTATAAAAAGCTAGAATTCCACTTTTACAAAAAAAAAAAGAAAAAATTCAGCACAGCTCATACCTTCATTAAGCATAGTTTGATTTTGTTGTTTTGTTGTTTGATCCTAAGAAATCAAGAAAATCATTTAGCTAAATTAAAAACACTATTCCTAAATAAAAAAAAAAATGTTCTAACTCTAAATTTCTTAGCATGATCAAGAGCTAGTCTTTACTTCTTACTTTTAAAACCTGAGGCCAGTGCCCTGTATTATTTCCAGTCTCGTCTTTGCTGAGATGCTGCTTTGACTCTGTTAGCTCAAGTGTCTCTGATATCTTCGAGAAGTCTCACCCTTGGTTGCCAGCTGTCTTCTGTCCTCCAAAATTCCACCAGTTTAGCCAAGAGGAGATGAGTTGGTGTATGAGAATCATGAGTTGAGGGGGGGAAAAAGACCCTTTTAAATATACATTTCCTCTTTCTCTTTAGTCCCTGAGCAAGATCACATTTCCCATATCCCATCCATGATTCTCAGAACATAGAGGAAATTGCAATTAGCTTACTTAAAAAAATGTACTTCTATAAAGGTATACATTAATCTTGAACACCCCATTCCTCCATAGGAGAATGGTCGTTTCTATTATTGTTTTTTTTACATGTGACCAAAAATGTCTCTAAAGGAATTTTTCTTGGAGCAACTAGGAACAGAGGCTGAGTACTTTACATATAACTCCCTAAATTAGCCATGCAAAGTAGCTATCCTTTCTTATAGATGAGGAAATTAAGGTTCAACATATTTAAATAATATATATCCCACTAGGAAATAAGCTTATGAAGGGTTTGTCTGTATACTTGTTCTTGTCAATGTTGTATCCCCAGTGTCTAGTAACATATATGGCACACAATAGGTGCTCAATAAATAATTGTTAAATGAATGAACAAATAAACTGGCCTAGCCATTTGAAAATATATCTTTGACTCCAAGTCATTTTTTTGTATCATCTCAGATGAAAAATAGTTTCTTTTCTTTTGTCATGTGCATTTTAAGAATTATTTTTAGTTATATGCGATTGATTGCTGAATGTCTTGGAGAAAAGTCTAAGTTGTTCCGAATGCTTCAGAAACCATTGCCCCTAATTGAGGAAGATAGCTCTGGGCAGTTAGTTCCCTATGCCCAGGTCCTCAGGATATGCTCCACATAGGCACATTATGCTCCACATAGGCACAAATCTTAAGAGATCTGAAACAAAGGTAACAATTCATTTCCTGACCCGAAGTATTTGAGATTCTTGTGTATTACAATTCTGTCCAACAGACCAAATTATCATGGTTACCGGTTGAAAGACATCAGCAATGGAGAGGATCAGAAACTCTGGGAACTGCTCTCAGCAAAGGAGCTGCTTCACCTTAAGTTATGACCCGTCCTGAGACAGCCAGCATCCCCGGTCATTGTGGGGATGCGAAGGCGGAGTGCCATTCCTCGTTTAGGGATAACTTTGAAGGGCTGTACCAACTACAGAGCATCCATTCAGCTGCTCCCTCTGCCCATCCTGCTTCCCTCCCTTCCTTACTGCTATCGTTCTCAAGAGCATTGCCACATATCTTTCTTGCATGCAAGCTCTATCTCAACATCTTTTTGTGGAACCCAACCTGCCAAATCAGAATCTTCGGAGACAGGGGCCTAAGAATACATATTTTTATAAAATTCTTCTAGTGATTATAATGTACCCAGATTGAAGTAGCCACTTCCATAAGCAATCTTGCATTTGACATGGTGATTACCAGCTAGAAAAAGCAGGTGATAAAAGCAGAGATATCCAAGTGGTATATATGGAAGGAGACAGGAATGAAATTTTAAGATTAACTATGCTAAAAATAAATCTGTATGATAAAGGGTAGGAGAAAATCACAAATTGCTATAAACTTCATTTTCTAATTTTGCATATGCCAGCTTCAAACAAAAGTACAGTTTTAAATTGGTTATTGCTATTATGTAGAATAAAGATAGAAAATAGCTTTTAAATCTTGTCCTAATTCTGATCAGTTGGTGGAGGCCAGATTAGAAAAGAGATTGGGGTTAATTCTGTGGTTACTGGGGAAGAGTGCACAGCTGATTAGTGGCTTCTCTCATTAATGGAAGGAAGAAGCAAATATTGGAGAAGACCAGAATTTTTCATCTAGAAAACAATAATAAAAATATTAATGAATATCCATTATCCTCTTGGTTTTCATTAATAAGCCCATCCGTTCTATCATATTGGAAATTTTTAACTTCAGCAGAATGCATTCGTCATGTAGATTATTTGATATTTATCATGGCAAAGTGAACAATCCTTAACTCATTGTTGTGTCTTTTATCTATGACAAATGGCAGTTTGTCCGTAGCTTCTACACGTACGTGTTTAGACCAGTGTAGCAGTCAAGCTATCATTAGAGGAGGACAGATAAGTTTCACACCATAAAGCACTAAAATGAACTAAAGAAGACTGAATTCACTTACTATCACCAGACTCAGTGACATCATAATGAAGAAATCTCCTTGTTTACTGATTATAACTTCTAAAAATTGCTTTTTAGACCCAGAAGCTTTATATTCAAAAAGAGGTCTAAAAATCCAAACAGTATAACCAAATTAGATTGTAAACCAAATAGAGATACATATCTCATTTATTTTTCACTGTTGAAATTTAGTGAGTCTGTCTCCAAAACCTGGTATAAATACTTAGGTAAGGGAAGTTTAAATCACAGCAGAAAACCATGTTTCTTTTTATTGGAGTTTTATTTTTGAATGTATAATATAAAGATACACCTGCAGATATTTGTTCCCTTAGCTGGCATGGAAACCAGATGTATTAAAAAAAGTTCAGATAATATGAGGAAGATAACTACATAAGGTTTTTGATCTCAGTAGTTGTATTTGGTTTATGTATTTTTCCTTTTTGATCATGTGTCATGTGCTTTAATAGATGAAATAGGTTATGGCTGCAGTCTCTAGCAACTTGTGTAAACTGCTGAGCATATGTACAGTTAGGGTTGACCAATTCAGTGAATTAGCAATCTCTATCACATGCATAAGCTTGAGTAAAGTCTTCATCTTATTTTAGAAGTTCAGATAAGCAGAGAAAAAATAGTGCCAGAAACATTCAAAAACAAAGATCAAAAGGTAACATAATTTATGAATGTCCTCTCTTCTTTGCTTTGATGATGCTAAGCCTTTCCAGAGCTTTTACATGACTGCAGAATGGCAGATGGCATGTTCTGCAGAAAGGCCAGTGGTAATATAAATATAGCCCAACCTCAGACAGGAAAGTGCTTCAGATTATATGTTTTTCTGGAAAATTGCCTATAACACCATACCAACCAACTCTATAGCATATGATCCCATAGAAAATATTCTTTAGATCCATGACTTTATTCTCAAGTTTAGTTCAGTAGTTTTTGCTCACATATTTAAAATAAGATGTTGTCTAGGCTGTTTAATTTCAGAGCCCTACCACTAGATTATGTGCTAAAGGAATTTACAAGGATCAGATTTCCAGAAATAAATAATCAAATTCTTTTATAAAGAACCCAATCTTTTCTGTCTACTTAAATATCTTTAAAAGGCTAGGCTCAATGTAAATAATTGCTTTTTCCTGTTTTTCATTTAGGAATTTTCTATATGTATCTCTTAAGAGAGTTTATTAACGCTAAATGTTTATTTTATGAATGTCCTCTGTGGCCTTCTACACCATGTTTTATGATCTGGTTTTTAATAGAATTGTTTGTCTAGGCTTAGGCCTCTAAACTGAAGAGGTAAGTGAAAAGCATTTTAGAACACATAACCAAGAATGATACAAAAGGCAAAGGGGATAGAAAAGATATGAATACTTGCTTTGGAGAAAATATGACTTCTGGGTAATTTAGTAACTATCTTCAACTAATTAAAGAGGAAATTTCTAGAGGGTAATGAGATGAGAATGGTATTCCATTCAAATCTCCCTTCAAGGAATGTCTTGTTCTACAGCTTTCAGGAATGCTGTCAGCAAAAAGCCATCAGCAGTCAGCCTCTACCTAGATTGCCAGGGCTGCAAAGAGCAGTGTCATTCAAAGTCACACTATGTCTAGGAGAGCCCATATTCAGTTGACCAATAAGACAAAGGTCTGAAGTGCTGGCCATTTCTGCCCAACATGACAAGAGTCATAGGCTCTTTTAGCCTTGAAGCTCCCTGTGGGGTCAGCTGAGGCAAGTGTTGGGCCTCTATTGCAATCAGCTTCTCCTTCTGCCCAACTCTCCTCCCTCCCTTCCCTTCCCTTCCCCTGGTGTTGATCCTGAGGTAACTACTTAATGAATACCCTTAACACTAACTCCTCTTAGAGGCTGCTTCCTAGAAAAGCAACCTGCAAAAGAAATTTTCCAATATTTTTTTCTAATATTACGGTAGATGAGAAAAAATAATCTAAAAGAGGTTTAAAATGTAATTAGTTGCTATTTTAAGGATTTTATTGGAAATTTAACCCTCTTATCCATTCGTATTTCAAATTTTTAAACCACAGATTAGATAAGATTATTCTACTCTTTAAAGCCCTTCAAGGACGCCTCTCTAACTTCCTATGGCAGTATTTTGTAGTGTGCTTCCTGTTCGTTAGTCCTGTGAGTTTTATCAGGAACAAAGAATCTATAGTCAAGTGTCTTTTGTGGACCCGGAATTCTTCTCTTTTCTTTTAGTAATTCTTTATTTGTGTAAGTCCCTTATCTCCTCCTCCTCTCCATTCTATCTCCCCAAAATAGCAATAAACTTTTTCTACCAAAGTACTGGTTATTTCCTCCTGCTTACTACTGTTTATTTTTTACCAATCATGTCTTCATTATGTATAAAAAGAATAGGATTAATAGACTTTTTCCGTATGCAAGTAGCCAAATGACACAGACAGAGCCCCAGGAGATAGGAGTGTGTGTGTGTTGAGGGATAGTCTGTTTTGGGGTAGTAAATACTAATATTATAGAATTCCACTCCATCATACATGTTCAATCCCAGAATCGCTTTTATTCCACTTACAGCTACTATAATCCTGCAGAATGACTGTTTAGACAACAATTTTTGTGGAGGAGTGGGATGGAACAGGAGTTAGATGCATGAGCTAAACTCCAAATACCTAAGCATGTCATGCAAAGGTAATCATCATCTGGCTTCAAACTATTATTTAAGTCTGATATATTTTAAACTATCTTGAGCCATCTGCATCCTGCTTCACATTTCTGTCATTTTACACAAGCTTTTTCCTTATTTGTGCTATCTTAGTTTATTTGGCATCCTCCTATTCATCCTTCAAGTCTCAGGATAGGAGTCATTTCCTCAAGGAAGTCTGCTTTTGTCCTGCAGGAAAACTAGGCAGTTCCTCCTCTGTTCTCCCACGGTATATTTTATATGTTTACTTCAACTCTGATAACATTTAGTTATAGGTTAGTTGTTGTTTTTTCGGCGTACCTCCCTTAACTGTAAGTTTCTTCAGAGAAATAGTTGCAGTTGTTCATTTCTGCATTATTGCATCCTAGAGGGGCCCAAGATACAAAAATTACTTAATACAATGCTTGCTGGCAGTTCAAAAGGTCATAATTCTCCCATTTAAAAGGAATGGACTTAAATTTAACTAAAAATATGAGCTGCTAATTTTGCTAAGACTACATAAATCAGAGGTTACAAAATAGAATCCTTGTCCTCAAGTAATTTATTGCTGTGCATGAAGAATAAGTATAACAAACCCTTACACAAAAACAGACAAACCACTACAGAATAAGGCAAAGAAAAAGAATATTATGAAATAGATTCATTTATTTAAATCAACCTGATGCTTAATGTTCAGTGTTAAAGCTAGACACAGCTCATTCTGCTCAACAAAGTCCTGACGCATGGAGAAGTCAAAATTACAAGAGCAAAGTGCCTAATGAAAGTCGGAGAAAATACAGAAGAAAGATTAGCCTTGATATTTGATGAGTGTATACTTGGTACAGTATGACCTCCAACTAAGTAAATAATTGTCTTTAATCTTGGATATTTGTTTTTATTAATTATATAAAAATTCTAAGGAGAGCAATATCTGATTCATGATACCTAATTGCATTATTTGTGTTTGTTATCATATGATTTTGATTTGAGCTTAGCAGATGATGCTTCTAGTAAACACGGACCACCTGAAATAGAATTTCATTAGTATAATCATTTTTATAAAAATTGCATACATATATGAAGGCCAAATCTAAGATACAACAGGGAATTCAAGATAAACCTTTATATTTAATAAAAGATTTACATTTTTCTATGTTTTTCCATGTTTTACCTAATTTGTAAACATGTTAAAACATATGCTGATATGTTTTACCATATCATTTAGGTAAACCATAGTTTACCTAAAAATGTGATCTAGATTCATACAAATTTCATCTCAAATATTATTCTTTGTTTTCCTCTGATTCATTGATTCATTTCAATTGTTTTAAAAGTTCCATATTAATTATTATTAACATTTTATTTTCTCTATCATTATTTGTGATTTAATTCAAGGGCATTTCTTTTACATCATGGGTTGAAATGTAATTCTAATGATTATATCAAGACCATAGAATAGTCTTTGGCTTATACAGAACTTTATATTTCTTCTTATTAGTTCAAATCTAAAAAGTAAGATAGTTTGATGTCATTTTGGCCACAATTGCTGAAGTCATAGATGATATAACTGTAACAAAGTGCAAAGACACAAAAGCCTAGTATAATTTTTATTTATATTCTGAAGCGGTTTTTGTGTAAAGTAGACACAAAAAAAGCATATTGGCATAACGTTCTGGATAGGTACCAAGCTCAATCAGGGGTCCGTCTGTTGTGTCAGACTGGCACGGCATATTATTTGGATATTTTTGAAAACCCAGTTTTTTAAATCTTTTTAGAACAATTGATGAAATCCTGAGTATTTGATTTCCTCAGTGTAAAGAAAGAGAAAAAAAATAGAGAAAGAAGATAAAAAGGAAAGAAGGAAAGATGACATAATTATTAATATTTTACTAGAAAATGTGGACTTAAAAGGTCTTTTATTGTTTTGACATTCCATCACTCTTAAGTATCACAACACATTTCGTACACCTTTTTAAACATAAGGTATCCAGTTTCATTTTAAGACATGTGTCTTCAATTTATAGTGTCTTAGTTCACTGAGGTTTATTTTTTCCTCAAGAGACAAGCTCATAACTTGGATCTGTACAAAGGCAAGTGTGTCCAAGCATCCAGTATTATTTGCCCCAAGACATCTACTCCACACTTCATTTTGATGGTACACACAATAAGCATTTAAAAAAAAGAAGACGAAACATGTAATAATCAAATGCTGCTCCATTCAGGAATGTCCCAGCAGATGTCAATTGTAGGTCAGTTAGGGAATGTCAAGTTGAGAACATATTAAGGACTTTGTAAAGATAGAAGGAAATAGTGATACAATGAACATGTTAAGTTCAGCTGGAAATGGAATCTGAAAAGAGCTAAGGGATCCCAAGCCAACCTGATATCAATTTAGTGATTTTGCCTTCAGGGCCTCTATCTGCCCTTTTAAATTGCTCTCTACTCTGGGTCTTTTAAGGTTCAGTCGATCTTATGAAACAAGGAAGTCTTAGATTTTTGTTTCTTTCCTCTCTCAGCCTCTGTTATTAATCAGCCTTTAATTACAATTTAGAAACCTATGAGAGATGAAATAACATCTGCAATGTAACGTATCAGGAAGAGGAAAGAGATTATCTCTGGAATTCTCTTTTTCTCTTGTTCATATGGTACACAATATTTTAATTTCTCTCTACTCTCCTCAGATATATTTGCCTCCACATATTCATGTTAAATTTATCCTGCCTCAATTAGATAAATATACCTGCCTTTTTTCAAGGCTTTTCCTTTTAACTCTGTTATCACTTGGAAATCCTCGCTTTATCATTTGTCAGTCTTTTCTTCGACTTCTCCCTCTCCAGTTGTTCTTTGCTATTACTGATGTAAACGTGTCAGTGACCCTTTGTGAATTCCTATGAATGAATTATGTGTTCCCTTCCCTTCAAAACCAAGCTTTTTCAGCAAGTACTATGCTTTGCTGTTTCTCCCTCATAACATTTTATTCTCTGTATGTCCCCCTGCAGCCTGATTTCTGTCCTCACTGCTGTGCTGAAACAGTTCTTGCTAAGGTTGCCAAAAACCTGGAATATTACCAATCTCTTTGGACACTTTTTTTTTTTTACTTTACTTCATTGATCTCTCTGTGGTATTTAACATTGTTCATTATTCCATTCCTTCTAATCTTTTCTCTTTCTTTGGCTTCCATAATATTCCAAAATTCTAGTCAACTTCCTCCATCTCTGGTTGTTCTATCTTTGTTTTTTTGTTTCTCTGTCTACTGTTTAAGTGGATTTCTGTTCATAGTCCTTCTTCAGTATATATTCCTGTTACCCAACGAAATTCCAAATTTATATGACTTTATTTCTGCATTTTTAAGATAAAAATATCTATCTTTAGAAAAGATTTACTTATTATGATCAAACACAAACCTCCACATATTTTTTCACATGTGTGTGTGTGTGTGTGTATTCATCATCTTCCTTTCATACCTAAACTTCCATCACTACTCTTCCTTCTGGTAATGAAGATTACACATAGAGCAAAATGAAGTAATTATAGTTGCCTTATACTCAATATTACTTCTGCCTCGATATTTTCACACTTTTTTTCTGGGCTGCAGGACTTATCCCTCCTCTGTCTGCCAGGTATCAAGGCACAGCTTGTGTGTCTCCTTTTTCAGCATTCATAAGTTCTTTCAGTCAGGAGAGGTGACTTCGTCTATGTGGCTCTCCTGTGCCTTGTACTTCCCTATTTTGAGAGTTTTCCTAAATTATTTTAGAAGACTATAACAGGAAAACAATGAAAGATTGACAGACTTCAGATTGTGGAAATGTGTGTGCTTTTTCTCTTTATTTCCATATTTTTCAAATTTTCTATAGTGATCTTATATTACCTTCATATTGTAGTAAAATGTTATACAAGACATTGGAGCATTTATAGATGCTTTTCAAATGGAAACACACATACACATTCCCCACCAGAGAGTAAACTCATTGTATATGGATTTTTTTTTCATTTTTCCTTTTCCTTATTTTTTAAAAAAATTATTGTAAAATTTATCTCTATTTCAACTGGGAGACTACTGATTAAACTATTATTATAAATTAATAGAATAGTATGTCATAATAATGAAACAATGTATATAACTCAGCAAATGAGATTTTTAAAAGCAAATGAAAACATAAGCATGGTTAGCCTAACATGAAGAGCTAAAGACAAAATGGCATTTCAAAATTTTTCTCTTTGCATTTTAGAAATGCATCTGGACCTTTGTTATAGCATACAACATTTTGTTGATATTAAACGTGCCCTGTACTTAATCCAATTTCTAAATTTGGAATTTATTTTGTACAAGGCACATTTGCTTGCTTGTGTGTTTTAAAGTTCATCTGTTTCATAATGTTTTAGACTGTTTAGTTTATATTTATTTATTTATTATGTGGCCCAGACCTCTTTGTTTTGTCATAGTTTGCTTATCTAAACTCCCTTTCTAGGTGCGTTTCATATCTCTACCGTGGTTCTTGGTCCCATATTGTTGCCTCACACTAAGGATTGTTTGATTTGATCCTCCTCCTACATCTTCTATAGTCACTCTGATATTAGAATTTTGTACTCCAAAGTCTCCTTTTCATACTTGAATGTTCATTGCTGCATCAAAAAATCTCATAATCTAGCACTATCTATTTTCACTGTTAGCTTCTAGCTATTAAAATATGATCTTGAGATACTCCATAACATCTTGTATATTTTAAGAGTGGTTTTATTGATAAAAAGAGTGGTTTTTAACTACAATAAAGTTTGCCCTATATAACAGTAGGAATGTCATTCCAAATAAGAAGAATTTGCTGTAGCTTCAATTAGTGCTGAATACGTCACAAGTAGATCTGATTGTCCTTCAAGTTACACTCTGTAAACATCAGGTCATTCTTCTTCTGTGTTCTGCTAATGCATTGCAGAGGAGAGGTATGTTAATGAAAGGCAGGAGAAAGGATAAGTATGATCACGATACACTCGTTGCCAAAGAGTTACAATTATCATTTGTTTCAGAGAATGATGGCACTAGCTGTCAACTGCAAAGAAGAATTATTAGGAACCTAAGTACCATAGAATAACAACAACAGACTCTAATAAAATAATGCAGTGTCTAATGGCTCATTGACAAGTGAAAAATGACCAGCATTGTTTGTAATACATTTAATTTTTAGCTGAGTGATGTTATTTTATCATGTTTGAGAAAAGAAAAGAAAATATTATCCTCTTTGATATCCAAATATTTCATCTACAGTTTTGGCTTCCCTAAAAGAAAATTATTTCACTTTTTATTATGTTAAGAATCCAGCCATTTGTGACAACATGGACGGACATTGAGGGTATAATGCAAAGTGAAATAAGTCAGAGGGAGAAGGTCAAATACCGTATGATCGCACTCATTAAGAAGTAGATAATAACAACAACAAACACATAGAGACAGAGATTGGATTGGTGGTTACCAGAGGGGAAGATGGGGGAGGAAAGCAAAAGGGATGATTAGGCACATGTGTGTGGTGATGGATTGTAATTAGTTTTGGGGTGGTGAACATGAGAACATGATGTAATCCATGCAGAAATAGAAGTATAATGATGTACACCTGAAATTTACACAATGTTATAAACCAATGTCACCACAATAAACAAAAAAATAATAAAAAAATAAATAGAACACGTAATAACTTGGGCAAATATTTTATAATAGTCAATAAATATGTCAATTCAAAAAAAAGACTAAGAAAAAGTAAAGCAAACTAATTTATTTTGAATCATAATATTTTTTTTTTCAAAAAATGCATGTATTTGAAAGGGTTTCAGCATGAAATATTTTTCTTTTACCCTGAGCTGATTTACAGTCGTGCATCGCCTTAGGACAGGGATACATTCTGAGAAATGCGTCCTTAAGCAATTTTGTCATCGTGGGCACATCATAGGGTGTACTTACACGAACCTAGATTGTATAGCCTACTACACACCTAGGCCATATGGTACTAATCTTTTCAGACCACTGTTGTATATGCGGTCCGTTGTTGACCAAAACATTGTTATGCCACCCATGACTGTGTATATGACCAGTAAATTAAAGTATAATATATAACCACTTAAGCTCATGATGTATTTATTACAAATAATAGGGCTGTGTAATATTTATGATTATTGGAAAAATAAGTTTTTTAAACCTTTAGTAAAATAATTTTAAATTGCTCTTCCCAGAATCAATAAATGAGATTTTACAAATTATGTTAAAAAAATTTCAATATGAAAAATACATAAATACATTTAAAACTATGAAAGATAAATTGGGGAAAATAAGATACAAATTTGAAAAAAGTAAATTCTAAACATTAAGAAAAAAAGAAGCAATCCATTAGAAAAGGGAGAAATGGATAGATCTGGTAATTTTTATAAAGTAAGTGTAAATGATCAACAAACATTTGAAAGTTCCTTCAACCTCACTCATTCATAAATAAATGAGATTTAAAATGGGACACTATTTTCCACCTCAAAATTAAGTATATAAAAATTTTGATGATGCATCTCATATAAGGTGGCACATTCTCAAGAGCATCATTTGGCAATGTTAAAATTAGATGTGCTATATCCTTTGATAAATACGTATCGTTTATAATATCAGCAACTTAGAAATAATAAAAATAATCCTCAAAATTTATTAATAGTTCTTATTTAGGTTGTTAATTACATCAGACTCTGATCTATACACTTTTGCAAAATTAATTCATTTAACCCTCATAACAGTCTTGTGAGGTACTTACTATTGTTAGCCCCATTCTACACCATGATCACATAGCTATTAAGTGCAATAATGACCTAGCAAGAGCACTCTTGAGATTCAAACTCCAGGAGTCTAACTCTACAGTCTGTGTGCTAAACCACTGCACTATGCTCTTTCTCTGAATCAGTGGTGAGTTATATGAATAATGATTCACCTAGGTAATAATACTATGTAGGTGTAAGAAGTAAGGTAGATCTGGATATGTTGAAAGAAAATAGTTCCAAAATTCAATATCATGTGCAAAAACAAGGTGCAGGTAGGTGGGTATAATATGAACAAGTTATTTAATGTTAAATTGAAGAGAAAGAGAGAAAGGAGAGATGGGGGAAGAGAGAGCGAGAGAGAGTGAGAGGGAGCAGGCTCAAATTCCAGTCTAGAACTTTATTACTATATGGTCCTGGACAAGTCATTTTTCTCCTTTGGGCCTGTTTCCTCATACACAAATTAGAGGTAAGAATAGAACCAAATGCATGCGGTGATTATAAGGATTAAATGAAATGATGCATGTGAAATACTTAGGGCAGTACACAGAATACAATTTGAATTCTGGAATTGTTAACATTTTTTGTTTTTTCAATAGCACGGGGATTATCCAATTGTGAATTTTGTTTTTTGTTCTCTTGTATTAAAAGAAAACTACTTTTTAATTTTTTAAATTAAATATTAAATATTGACTTAGGAAAAATGAGAATATATCACAACTTTAATTTATACTGCAATATTTATATAGTATTATTCTATTTTAGCTGACACCCCTGGGAAATTCTCAAGGTTAAGATCTGTTATATATAGAAGATTTATCTTTTTCTCTTGAACTTTGGGGAGTTGTTAGGTTTACCCTAAATTGGAATTTCTTTGTGTGTAGGATTAGTCCCAGTTGTGTATTTAAAACTAACTTAAGATCAGTCTAACACAGCATCTTACCCTAAGAGAAGTATTAGATCAACTTATCCCACAGTGGATAGCCTGAATCGGAATTCCTCTGACAATTGGCAAGCACCGAGTCTAACTGCCACCTTTAAGTAGGGCGGGTGCTCCTTTTTTCCATGTCTCCTACCGTTTCCGGTTTTATTGCTGTCACTGATATTAATAGTCAGCTCTCATTTGTCATCATGAGCCATGCCTGTTCATTCAGTGGCTAATAACAGACATGGTGGAACATAGAATTTGTGAAAATTGAACAAGTGTCTAATCGTTAGATGATCTCTATGATTCCTTTTTGTTTCTTTTTGCGGTTGTCAATAAATGGTAAGAACTTTGGTTGATCTACATTCCAAGAATAAAGACAGGAATTTCCCATGTGATTTAAGGGGAAAAATAGTACCAAAAGAGTTAAGTGAATTATTCTAGAAGAAGACTTTCAAAAGATATCACACAAGGCTTTAATTTAGTGAGATCATTGAGTATGATACTACTTTGGATTTTGGTGAAATATTCTCAACTTCTTGACTCTAATGGGGCATATTGTTTTGTCTGAAATATAGGCCTTTTATTGGTAAGAATCTGTGTACCCCGACTTTCCATCTCAGAAATATGTCCTACTATGATCCTTATTTTTGCTTTCAAAATAGGCATATAAACCATGTACAATAAGATGTTTGGGAAAAGACTAGAAAAAAATAGTTTCTTTATAGATAAAACAATGTTTTGTGTTTTATCTTTTGTTAGCTGATGTCAGCAAATATGCAGATCAGTGTTGGCGTCATTTACTTGTTCCTGTTCCCCCTGAAACAACACAACGTGCAAATGGCTTGGTAACTATTTTGAGAACTTTGTTACTATAGTGATCATGAAAACGAAAGGTCATAATTCAGTTCTGTGTTTCACCAAGGTAATTTTTTACACGAAGAGGAAGTTTTCCGCAAATGTACTTGAAAATATTCTGTAAAAGTTATCGGAAAATATACTCAAGAACTCAAATCTAAAAAACAATGGGAAACTAATTCTGTTGATGAATTGAAATTTCTGGAACTACCTCCAAGAATAGTTGTGGCACCAACAGTTTAGCTTGAACCACAAAGCTCTGATAAATGTCGATGGAAATGATCGTTCTCTTTATTTCAAGTTAATCAGTGAGCGGCACAATTCACTTACTCAGCACTGAGAGTTGACACGCCATTGATGGAATATAGTGCTCTATGCAAAGACTCATCTATTACTCAATCATAGTTTGTAGAAGGTGACAGTAAAGATCAATGTGCATCCATTGTGCACCGTTTCAGTTTAATAGCAGGCTTGGTGCTGAAGGACAGATCCTGCTATTTAAACAAGTTCAATTTGGAGATTTCTTCTTCTCTATCTCTCTCTTAATTCTCTTACTTTTCTTCACGCCCACTTGTAAGGAAATTCATGAACAGGATCAAGAATGGCCGGCAGAATATTTATGATGATTATTTTAAGTTAAAAAACTATGCATGCTGTCAACATAGAACCTTTAGAAATATAGGAATGGATTTAATAGTTATTAATCTCCTACTAGGTACTAAGCACAATGTTAGCATTTCACATCCATTTAACTCCCCACAAATATTATGAAGTAAGTGAAGAGGTTAAGAGTGTGAGTTTAGTAATCAGATCCCTGAGTTCAATCTCTTCTGTGCCACTTGTTTGCTCTGTGACTTTCAGTAGGGAATTTAGCTGCTCTGTATCCCAGACCTTTGATCTGTTAAAAATGGCAAAATAGTGCCTGGATCTCATATTGCTTGCAAATTTAATGAGAAAAGTTTATAAAATTATTATCATAACTCAAAAAACAGAAAGAACAAATTGCATAGTAATTATTGTTAGTACAGACCCACATTGGTGATATCACAGGTTCAGTTCCAAACCACCACAATAAAGCAAATGTCACAGTAAAGTGAGTCACACAAATTTTTTGGTTTCCCAGTGCATCTAAAAGTTATGTTTACACTATACTATAGTCTATTAAGTGTGCAATAGCATTATGTCTAAAAAAATGTACGTATTGTAATTAAAAAATACTTTATTGCTAAAAGATGCTGAGACTTCAGTTAGTCGTAATTTCTTTGCTGGTGGAGGGTGTTGCTTCAATGTTGATGGCTGCTGACTGATCAGGATGGTGGCTGCTGAAGGCTGGGATGGCTGTGGCAAATTCTTAAAATTTGGCGCGTAGATTGACTCTTCCTTTCAGAACTGATTTCTCTGTAGCATGTGATGCTCTTTGATAGCATTTTACCCACGGTACAACTTCCTTAAAAATTGGAGTCAATCCTCTCAAACTCTGCCAATTTAAGTGAAGTTTATGTAATATTCTAAATTCTCTGTTGTCATTTCAACAATCTTCACAGCATCTTCACCAGGAGTAGATTCCATCTCAGGAAACCACTTTCTTTGCTCAGCCATAAGAAGCAACTCCTCATCTGTTAAAGTTTTGTCAAGACATTGCAGCTATTCAGTCACATCTTCAGGCTTCATTTGTAATTCTAGATCTCATGATATTTACACCACATCTGCAGTTACTCCACTGAAGTCTTGAACCCCTCAAAGTCATCTATGAGAGAGGGAATACAACTTCTTTTAAACTCCCGTTAATATTGATATCTTGACCTCTTCCCATGAATCATGAATGTTATTAATGGCATCTAAAATGGTGAATCCTTTCCAGAAGATTTTCAATTTACTTTGCCCAGATCCATCAGAGGAATCTATGGCAGCTATAGCCTTACGAAATATTTTTCTTAAATAATAAGACTTGAAAGTCAAAATTACTCCTTGATCCATGGGCTGCATAAAGCATGTTGTGTTAGCAGGCATGAAAACAACATTAATCTCATACATCTCCATCAGTGCTCTTGGGTGACCAAGTGAATTGTCAATGAGCAGTCATATTTTGCATGGTATCTTTTTTTTATGAGCAGTAAGTCTCAACAATGGGCTTAAAGTATTCAATAAACCATGTTGTAAACAGATGTGCCATCATCCAGGCTTTGTTGTTCCATTTGTAGAGCACAGGCAGAGTAGATTTTAGAGCACAGGCAGAGTAGATTTAGCATAATTCTTAAGGGCCCTCGGATTTCAGAACAGTAAATGAGCATTGGCTTCAACTTAAAGTCACTGGCTGCATTAACCCCTAATAAGAGTCAGCCTATCTTTTGAAGCATTGAAAGCAGGCATCGACGTCTCCTCTCTAGCTATGGAAGCTGTAGATGGCATCTTATTCCAATATAAGGTTGTTTTGTCTACATTGAAAATCTGTTGTTTGGTGTAGCCACTTGTATTAATCATCTTAGCTAGATCTTCTGGATAACTTGCTGCAGCTTCTACCTCAGCACTTGCTGCTTCACCTTGCACTTTTCACCTTCAGCCTCATGAACCAACATCTGCTGGCTTCAAACTTTCTTCAGCAGCTTCCTCACCTCTCAGCCTTCATAGAATTGAAGAGAGTGAGGGCCTTGCTATGGATTAAGTTTTGGCTTAAGGGAATGTTGTGGCTGATTTGATCTTCTAACCAGACCACTAAAACTTTCCCCGTATCAGCAATAAGGCTGTTTCACTTTCTTGTCATTCGTGTATTCACTGGAGTAGCACTTTTAATTTCCTTCAAGAACTTTTCCTTTGCATTCACAACTTGGCTAACTGGTTCAAGAGGCCTAGCTTTCAGCCTATTTCAGCTTTCAACATGTCTTCTTCACTAAGCTTAATCACTTCTAGCTTTTGATTTAAAGTGAGAGATGTGCGACTCTTCCTTTCACTTGAACACTTAGATGCCATTGTGGGGTTATTAATTGTCCTAATTTCAATATTGTTATATCTCAGGGAATGGGGAAGCCTGAGGGGACAGAGAGAGTTGAGGGAACAGCTGGTAGGTGGAGCAGTTAGAACACACACGACATTCATCGATTAAGTTTGCCATCTTGTATGGGCAGAGTTCAGGCACCCCAAAACAATTACAATAGTGACATCAAAGATCACTGATCACAGATCACCATAACAAATATAATAATAATGAAAAAGTTTTAATATTGTGAGAATTACCAAAATGTGACACAAAGGCATGAAATGAGCAAATGCTGTTGGGAAAATGGTGCTGATAGACTTGCTCAATGCGGAGTTGCCATGAACCTTCAATCCGTAAAAAACACAATGTCTGTGAAGCACAATAAAGTGCAACAAAATGAAGTAAGCCCATATTGTCCCCATTCTACAGTTAAGGAAATGGAACTTCAGAGATGCTAGATTATTTGTCAAAGTAACAAAGCAAATATTTTAGACTGGATTTCAAGCTAATGTGTTTTTTCAAAGTCTACATCTTTTCTCTCCATTGATAATGTTGATAATTTCTTTGGAAAGGGATGATAAAGGGGTAACCACTGCATTTTTAGAGAAAGATAATAAATTATGTCAAACTCAATGGAAATATAACCTCCCTCTCCTTATTCTCTTCATTCACAGAAGTCTGAACTTTTTAGACACAGTTTGTTGTAAAGTACAATGTAACATTTTAATGGAGTAGTAAATTGCCATTTGTACACTTTACCCCCAAGCATTTCCATCATTAAACACCCTTCAGAGAGATTTATATCTCTTTATTACATATTTACTCCCAGCTAAAAAATGGCCTGCAAGTTCTCAGCTCAATAATTATTTGATTTTTCTTTTAACATTTTTCTTTGAATGAAAACATTTATTAAAGTTAATATGTAGGAAATTCTATATTGTAGTCTATTCTCATTTCTTAATTACCATCTCCTTCTGGCACTACTGGATTTGCAGGATATTTTTCTGGAATTGTATTCCTTTTAGTGATACATTCAAGGCAACATTACTGTAAAATAACAACGTAAGTGTATCATCACTTAGTTGCAACTCTACTTTTTTAACAGTAAAATTTTATTTCTTTTTTTGTTATCTGTATTGTGCCACCTTTCTGCTTAACATTTATACTACAGCATGAGAAACAGACATTAAACAGTAAGTCTATAGAAAAACAGTCCATAATTTAAGCGAGCTTGCTTGACAATAGCTAACTTGGAAAAATAGTGGGAATATTTTCACCATAGAAATTGGCAAACACTACAAATCAGGGCTTATCTTTCAGAGAGCCAGGTGTTAAAACATTTACTAGCATACCAATTTCTACAAATATAAAACTCTTGCTTGCCTTGGGCAACAGGGGAAAGGAGTAAGCAATTTCTTTAATGACCCATTAGCTATGATACTACTCACTCCTCCCTACATGACTGAGCTACCGAGACACGGCCCTGTTCTTCAACTTTCCCTCCCTCTTTCTAGCCTATGGGATGAGAATAAGTGCTAATGGACCAAAAGCAAAAATACGTTTTACTCCTTGAGAGGGTTCTAGCAATTAACCTAGGCAAAATGCACCGATTTTCAAAAAGAATGCAAGCAATAATGCCATTGGAAGGAATTCCAGAATTCTTATGACCAACCAGAGGAATGTCATTTGGCGCTTGAGAGATTTTGATATCCTTCATCAGCTTCTGCATAGGTTTACAAGTCAAATTAAATTCCTCTCGTTTCACTAGAGAGTGTAAAAATATGTATAAAGATTTTGTTTACTTAGTAAAACAATATTTAGAAAAAAGTAAATGTGTTGGCTTAAACATCTCATTCAAATGACTTTACTGAATTTATTTTTAAATGTCGATGGCGTTAAATTTTTGAATAGCACAATAAATCTGCGAAGTTGATAAATATATAAATTTACATATATATATACATATATATACATATATGTATATTCTCCAAACTTTTATCTTTTAACTTTCAATGAAAGTATGTCAAAAATAATTTGGAAAAACAAACACATAATATTAAATTTATACATAAATTTCTTATAGCGCCAATAAATAACTTATAATTTTATTACTCTCTTTTAAAAGAGACTAGACTAGAAGCAAGATTTCCAAAATGTAAGATAAATATATTTTTTCTCCTTAGCTCACAGTGGATAAAGACGGAAACCATATATTTTTAGTACTTAAGCAACATATACTTTCATTCATTCAATAAGTATATATTAACAACATACTATGTCTTGTACATCGCATAGGCCCTGGAACTACAGGATTGAAAAACATAAACTCCCTACCCTCAACCGTTGACACTCTACTGATTCCCTCTTCCAATCTCCCACTTCACAAGTGAGAAAAATGAAGACTCAGAGAGTAAAGCTTAGCCTCCCATCTCTACCACATTTGAAGACTATTGAAACCGTCCTTCAGTTTTTTCTCTTTTAAAAATTGATTAATGAATAATTTTCATCTTGTTTTATTTTCATGTTTCAAAATGCTAGTCATCTTTGAGATTCCCAAATTTTCTAAACTTTGTCAGAGTCTAAGGGTTGATGATTATAGTCTAATCTCACAAAATCTGAGAACAATAATTATTCATGTTAACGTTTTTTAAATCCTTTAGACGTAACTTTGGATGACATAAATTTTGTATCACTCTTCCCAAGTTAAGAACTTTCTTTAGAAATAAAAAAACCCAACTCAACAGACAAACAAAAACTTCATGTCTATTCATATTGAAGAAAATTCATGCATATCCAGAAGGTGTGAAATATTTTTACCACATGCACAACCAGCTAACACATTTATGGTTTCTAGATGAAAAGCCCCTAAACAAGCTATCAGAATTCCCTGGTTCCCAAGAACCACCTAAAATATATTGAATCATATTCTCTGTGAGTGGTGGCCACAAAACTATATTTTAAAAATATCACCACATGGAGAAACCACTAAGCTAGAATTTAACTGTTGATCTACACATTAAAAGACGTGAAATCACCCACAGGCTTCCTGAAATCAAAATTAATTATTTCCATTACCTCTCATTTTTTGGCCAGGCTATTAAAATCAAGAGGGGATAGTTTGGTTTGGTGGTCTCATTATCTATGTATTAATGCTGATTTTTATAAGCCACTAAGTATAATACGAAGTGTTTAAAACTGCTTTTATTTTTCCTTTGGTCTCTTTCATTAAAATATCCCTCCCTTAATGTGTTCTTTCTAGGGAAAAAACATGTTCATTTGGAAAAAAATAAAATAGATGCTAACCAAGACTTTGCTTTTATGGGAAAATTGAAGAAAAATTTTAGTTTTCTGTGTGGTCAATTCGCAGTAAGAATTGAAGAAACAACTCACTTTGCAGAAAAATATAAATTTTAAATTTTTAGGCTTTATCTAAATTGTTTGTCTATATTGTCTATTTTAACGTATCTGACTAGAGATATAGTGTGAGAATTTGTATTGTCGCTGCAGTTTCCATGTACATTGCAATCGATGCTCCAGATTGATGCTCATTGTTATAAACACTAGTAGTTACAGTGATGTATTCTTTTTTTATTTAAAAGTACTGTTTATGTATCTGTGCCCTTGCCTTGACTCTTACTGTTTATGTCTTTCAGAAATCACAACTGTTTAGTTGTCCATCCACTCTCTACTTTTTCTTTTTCCATTCTAAATTCTCTGGTTCCTTTCTCATCGTGAGTTACTTTGCACTAAAATTCTGAATCGCGCTATAGAAGATCATGATATATGTTTAATTAGGAACCTGTCATATGTTTCTAAGATACATTTTGATATAATTTATTATAAATTGGATGCTTCTCATAGTGAGTGGACTTAGTGTTCGTTACTCTTTGAAAGTATGTTTATGTTAGTAATATATTTAGTAGTAGGACCTGAAAAGATTAGTTAAAACCCAGCTAAAGATGTTTTTCCAAAGGTTTTATTTTTTCTATTCGAACAATAAAGTGGTATATGGGCTGCAATTTGTTTTTGAGCAAGCTACTGGAGATTCATCATTGCTTTAGGCAATGGTAAATGGGTTCAATGGTGTAGTTACAGCACCTAGCATTTACTGCATGAACGTTTACATTTAGTTTAGATCAGTATACATGCACGTACTGATCTTAAGAATGGTTAATGGAACACAGAATCTTATGTCTAAGTGCTTTATGTTGTTATTTCCAGACTGTATCTCCATAAATGAACAGAGGAAGTCATCTTATTTGCCAATGTTTCAAATGTACTAGCTGGTTTTAATAAGCTATAGGTGAGGAAACTGAGTCATGAAGATGTTAAGTAACTTGCTTAAAGTAGCACAGGGCCAAGGGACAAAGCTGGGATTGGAAATCTAAATGTATATTCTTTCTTATGTGCAATGCATCATGTTTAATAAATACTGACTCAAATTTGT
Organism: Ceratotherium simum simum; assembly: GCF_057802395.1. Lineage (NCBI taxonomy): Eukaryota > Metazoa > Chordata > Mammalia > Perissodactyla > Rhinocerotidae > Ceratotherium > Ceratotherium simum. Next base: position 48,840,326 of record NC_141911.1, read on the forward strand.
ATAAGTGGATAGCAAGTTAATATGCAATATATTTCTATCCCTGACTTATTTTAAAGAAAAATTATACATAGCTGTTGGCTGAAAAAATACAAAATATAAAAGTATGCATTTCAAAATATAAGCTAACAGATATGTAATTTGACATGTGAACCTTGAACAACTTTGCAATTACTTCTGTTTGCAATTACTTCTGATATCAAGATTTTGTATGCATTGAATATTATTTTTAATTTAAAACAGTTGTTTTCTAAATTTGACCTTTAGGTCTAACTTTTAAAAATCAATGTTTTAATGTCATTCAATGAGGAACACTGAGAAACATTAAGGAAAAATAAACTTTTGTAGCACTCAGAAGAGTTGGTTTGAAGAGGGTTACTTCCGAATGAGCAATTACCTAGTTATAAAGATTATGGCCATATTTTCACATGTGGCCTTTGATGGTTCAGTGTTATGGGACTTGCATATAGTAAAAACAGAGCATTCTTTCTCAGAAACATTTAAAGCAAGTTTAGTTTTAAAATTTCTTTTTTCAATAATATGAAAACAGAAGGATAATGTGATTATGTAATTCTAATAGGTATTTTTGCTATTGCTCCTCATATATGTGCAAAACTGCTTACATCAAATACACTAGAGTAAAGAGAACTTGGCATAACTATTGCCAAACAAATGTTAAAAAAGAAATTTCCTGAAACAAGGATTTCTTTCTCAATGCTGGCAGCCAAGTTGGGCACAAAATAAGGTGTATGTTACAGTGTCAGCAGAAGAGCTGGGAACCGTCTTCATTGCAATGTCATCCTAAACACTTAGAAGAGACAGAGTTTAAAGGTTTCAAAGAATTTGAGAGCAGATATAAAGCACTGTGGGTTTTTAGAGACCGTGTGTGTGTATGTGTGTGTGTATGTTTTTGATAAATGTTGCATGATTAATAGAATTACTGAGTAAATGGGTGACAGGATATATTTTGCTTGACACAAAGATTTTATTTAGCACTTACCATGTTGAGCTAAAGACAACATAGCTGAAAGATTCTTTGAAAGATTTCTTTGCAGTTATTCACATTCTGCTTCTTGTTGAATTTCGACAAGTTATTGAAGCATAGCACAAATTAATGCATCATTCAGTTTTCAACTTGAAGTGTTAACTAAAGGCTCTTCAAACTTTATTTCCCTTGGTAAGCCATCCAGAACCACTAACTTTAAAATACTCTCAATTCTGAATGAAAGCCAGAATCTGATAGACATTCTAAAGTATTTTAGAAAACTCTAACACCAGTGTTTCTGGATAAACTTTTTTATTTCCATTATATTTAGATCACGCTTGATGACAGACTTATAGCACTTTAGTTCAACACATTTCTAAAAGAATTAAGAATTGGACTAGTCTATGGGGCCGGCCCAGTGGTGCAGGCAGTTACGTGTGCGTGCTGCGATGCCACGGCCCGGGGTTCGCCGGTTCGGATCCTAGGCGCGCACCTACGCACTGCTTGGCAAGCCGTGCTGTGGCGGCGTCCCATATAAAGTGGAGGAAGATGGGCACGGATGTTAGCCCAGGGCCAGCCTTCCTCAGCAAAACGAGGAGGATTGGCAGATGTTAGCTCAGGGCTGATCTTCCTCACACACACACAAAAAAGAATTGGACTACTCTAAAACATTTTGTATGAATAACACAAACCAAAACAATTTTACATGACTAGCAAAATCATCAAGCATAAGTGGGTATAATCTAATTTGGATTATTTGAGCAAATCTTAGCTGTGTAAAATAATGAGAGCTTTTAAAAAATTGTAGATAAAATAAGACAATATTTAAGTAGTCAAATATAAATAAATTATTTAAAAACAACATCCAAAATCATAAAAACAATTTGAATTAAAGTAGCACAGCTGAGAACAGATCTGTGTTTACAGTAGGAAGTAATAAATTTCTAATATTATCCTCATCAATATTGTATATATAAGCCTAACCAACACAAAATCAGGGAAAGATAAACAAAAACAAAGAGTATTAGACAACAGTGAATAACTCTCCATTCATTCTTTCAGAAATTATTTTGGATCTGGTAAGTACCAATTATTGCTGTTTGAACTCTGGAAGATAAAAGTAACTATTACAAAAAGACACTCTCTGTCAGGGGCAGAGCTGAGCTGGAGAGAGCTGAGCTGCCAGGCTGGAGTAGCTGATTAAAGCAACAAGCCAAAATGGAAGGAACAGTGAAGCCTTTAATCACTGAGATAGTACAAGCAAGAGGCTAAACTGGAAAAAGCTCCTCCCCACTGTCCCATTTTTCTCCATGGAACAGTACAGAGCTAGGGTCAAGGATTTGCACAGAACTGGAGAATGTCTCACTGATGAGGGAGCCCAGGAAAAGAAAAGGCTCCTCCCATTTTATAGACTCAGGGTCAGAGTGGGTGGGGGGTGTGGGAGGGTGGGAGGTGTGGGGGGGGCAAAGGCTAGGAGTACTGAGTCCAAGTAGAGAAAAATGTCTTTATGATTCCCCACCCTTCCCCCATGAGAAGGTCTCAGTAGAGACACCTGATGAAGACCTTGGCTTCCAATAAGGAGGACTCCAGTTGGAGGCAGCTGGGCTTGGAATACAGCTAGGCCTGAGAGCATAGCAGGCCAGGAAGGCCTGAGTCCTTGACTGCAGCTTGGAGTCTGAAAAAAATCACATGTAGGATTTTGACCTGAAGCTGGAATCCTCCTTATCCATAAGAATTTAATAAATTTTGAAAGAAAAATGGAGAAATATTTTTAATTCTTTATTTTTATGTCACTTATTTTTAAAAATTATTTCATAAATAATACTTTATCAAAATAAATTAGTACAGATAAATATACTGTTGCATATGAAATTAAAGAAAAATGTGGACTAATAAACAGAAATATTTTGTAAACATTTACAAATTGAGCTTAATAGAATGAATTGATATAAAATTACATATGAATATCAATGTACTGGTGAAGTCAAAAGCCTACAACTGTCTTTTCAAATTATTCAACCAAAAAAACATTATCTCTCTGAATGAAATTTCAAAACCAAAAATAACATGTGGTAAGTAACATATACTAAATTCCACTTAGGGCTCAACAGTTTTGTATATTGGCATTTGATTCATTTAATAAATAAAAGTGGAAATAGAAGTACCTGCTGCTTTGACAATTGATAATATCATAAAAAATTAGTGTAGTTTGGGAAGCCAGAAACGGGCATGGGATATAGTATGTGATGCTTATAGCACAGTGAAAAGGCATACTGGACAATAGGGACATATACCCTTGGAGACTGTACTAATTTTGGGGAGATGGGCATTAAATGAGGAATGAAAAATTTGAATTTTATCTGAAAAACAGGTCAAAGCTATGATAAATATCTTATTTAAGGAAAGAAAGTAATGATGTAATGTAGATATATATATAAGTGTTGAATTGGATATATATATATATCTTCATTGAAACAAAATTTGCATACCATGTCACTCTTTTAAAATGTACAATTCATGGTTTTTAGTATATTGACAAAGTTGTGCAACTGTCACCACTGCTTAATTTTAGAAAATTATCATCACCGTGAAGGAGATATTTTAGGGAAATTAATCTGACAGCAGAATACTTGGGTGGAAGAAATTATAGCAAGTATATTAAAAGTGATAGAAACCCAATTCAAATGGGGCTTGACAAAAACGCTCATGAACTGCCAGGAAAGGTTGCACGTTTATGGAAAGGGCAGGAATTCATCTGGGTTTCAGCAGCAATTGGCCTTCAGGATGCGTACAGCACCAGGACTATCTTTCAGTTCTTCACCCCTACTTCTCTGTTTACTTAGTCAGATCCCTCCTCTCTCCCTGCTTTGCTATGGCTTCTTTCACTTGGCAAGATTAGGGCTGCACAGGGCACACGTTGTATACCTTAAACTCCAGTAGACAGAAAGACATTTTCCTTTGTTGCATTTAAAAAAAAAAAAAATCAGTGGGAAGATGCACTTTGGGTAATAAGCTAGCAATGATAGGACCCGTCCACTACAGATGAGAGTGGGGGATGAGTATGGAGCGACATCATTTAAGAAAATGGCAGGACTCACAAAACTCTCATGATGAAGTGAGGAAGGGAGCAGCTTTGAGATCAAACAATAGGTACTGGATAGCTCAGATGAATTAATAAGCTGTATTCATGTCATGAACTAGTGACATTGTGAAATGTGTATATGAATACACAAGAGTTATTGTAACTTTTTGTTCGATTGAGTTTTTAAAAATTTTCTTGTGGAGGACATGCATTGGTAAGTAAATTTCTACAGTATTAAAGGAATCGTTGATCACTAAATTTGGTATTTTGATTAATTCCTAGAATTTCAAAAAAAAAGTGCTGATAGTTTGGAAAGCATGAAATCGAGATTGGAGTTCAAAAAAGAATGATGCTAAGTTAGGATATAGTTATGAGTGACCACTAACTCTAATAATGGTAGAGAAAACAGAAACAAAATTACATTCATAAAGTTATATAATAATAAGTATATTCTGTTTCATAGCATTAAATAGGTATACCAAATAATGGTATAATGAGCAAGTTAATGAGTTGCTGAATTGGGGCCCCTTGGCTAGACATTTAGAAACGATTGTGAACAATTAGTAACATCTATTTTGTTAGTCATAGAAAAGTTAAGAAATTGATCATGAATAATTTGAAAATATATTATTCTAGGATATTCAATACAGTTTTAAAACTTAGCTTTACTTTTAATATATAACATGTAATCACAATACAAATTTTAAATTTTTTTTTGAAAAATCAAGGTTATTTTATAATCTTTGGGGGCCTCAGAGAGAATGAAATATGTTGCTATTTGCACAAAAAAGTGGACTGCCAAGTATGTTTAACATTAATTGCAACTGCTACCTAATTCTGTAACAGAGATAAGAAAATGGAAAGACCTATTTTAGTAGTGAATTTTCTGAACATTATGTCTTGTACAAAGTAACAACTCAGCAAATATTTGTAAATTGAGCTTAACAGAATGAACAGATATAAAACTACATATGAATATCAACGGACTGAAGAAGTCAAAAGAAAATGACTGCCTTTTTAAATTACTCTACAAAAACACATTGTCTCCCTGAATGAAATTTCAAAGCCAAAAATAACATGTGGCAATTAACATATACTAAATTCCACTTAGTGCTTAATAGTTTCACATCATTGCCATTTGATTCATTTAATAAATGAAAATGAAAATAGAAATGCTTGCTGCTTTGATCATTCTCTGCAAAATATTTAGCTTATTTTATCAAGTCCTCAATTTACTTTGAGCATTTAAAAAAAATAATTTCTCCATTCAATTGCTTTGGAAAATATGCTATTATAATTTAGACTTGTTAAATTTGTGTTTACAAGTGTTGCTATTTATGTCAAATTTGCTTGTTTCCTTAGCACTTTTTCATTTAAATAAAAAACAAACAGCTTCTTTTATCCACTTATTTAAATTTTTATCTATGTAGTGCCAAAACATAAAAATTTAACACTTTTGAATTGATGTAGGCTGCTTCCAAGTGAGAAATATGCACATAAAGGGCAATGCAATTTATTCTTAGTTGAGAGAGTTTAAGTGGAAGAGAGGTGGGAAATATTACTATTTGATTCCGATCTCAATAAGCAATCTGACCACATAACAACGAACATCCATCACTGCTATACACAGTGATCCGGGCCAACTCTTGTTTAGGACACATACTTCGGCAATTTTTAAAACAGACATATCTTGGTGAAGAGGTATTCAAAAAAATGTTTCCATTTTAAAGCTGTCCTTATTTTAGGAACATATCAGAATTGTGCAAATTTGACTTTTTTCTGTTGTCCATATCATTTCCAGCGGAAGCATTGCTAAAGAGAATAAGAGATACACCAGGAAGCAAGCTACTTGCCCTACAACATTAGGATAGTCTTTTTACAAGACAAATATCTTGACCTATAGGCTTCTGTGAGATAGAGGATATAGCATATGGAGTGAAGAAATACCTTCTCCAATAGCTAAAATATGATATAAAAGAATCTTAAAGTATGTATATAAAATGGCATTGTTTTCTCAAATGAACAGGAGAACGATAATGAAATGCCCGATTTAGGAATAGTGATGACAGTCGTCATCACATAAAGTGATGAAGCCAGATCTTCTCCAGGTTTGTTTTTTAAATTTTTTGACGTGATTGCTTTCAGCCATTACTAGGCAATCCCATAGTTAATTTGGGATATGCAATTATATATATTCCCAAAGTTATTTCAGAGTTAATAATAAGCCAGAATTACATGTTCTACATGTACCAAAATTCCTTCAGAAGTCCCAACTGATAAAAGACTTTAATCAGCTTGGTTGACTTCAATGTTTTTTAAAAGGGCCAAGAGAGTCTTATGAAACTGTTATATGTCCATCTTAAAATGTTTCAGAAGTATACGGCTATTAATATTAAAAAAAAGCACTTTGGTTGCAGTTTGGGATCAAGGCGTTAAAATGTACAGCTTGTATGACTTTAGTTTAATGGGCTGTCAACTGGCCAGGCAGCAGCAGTACAAAGCTAGGCATGTCTTTAATCTTCAAAGAAAAAAAAAGTAAAGAGAATAAATTCAGCTATTAGCTTGAAGGTAAAAACAAATGAAAGGAGAAGGTGAAAGCAAACAGCGTTCGAGTTACTTAGTTTTCTTATTAGAAATGTGACATTATACTATCGATGTATGGTAAATTCTGTGTGTGTGTGTATATATAGATAGGTATATATAATACCATTTGTAAGGATGAATTCTATAATAAAGTAATTTACTATTAACAACAGCACTGATTTCTAATTCTGAACATTTAACTAAAATATCTATTTTGAACATATTTATATTAGTCAAGTTTTGATTATTTGGTTTTTACCTGTGAAGAGAAATCATTTTCACTTTTATAACTTGCAGAGCTTTTGCATAGTTTTGATACAGCTATAAAACCATTAATAATTATATCAAACATTACTTCTGATATCCTTGTGATATCTGATATCCTTGTGATAAAGATCCCTGGTTTCTTACTTTATAAAGATCTTTAGGTCTTTACTACACCATCAGTTCAAAGACTATGTTACTTTTTAAAATTTACTTATTTCTATCTAAGTCTTTCTTTAGATTCTAAATATGTGCTTTGGATTACCTTAGTAGTTCATGCATTTAAAAAAAGAAAAGTTTTGGTAAATATATGTCCCAAGATAAGCTAGATTTCTTCTAAATATTTCTTGTTCTGTTGGTAATCTTTCTTTTCAATTTCTTCCTCAAATTTAATATTTCTACATTTTATCATAATGTATGAGTATTACTGACTGTATTTTTATTTAAAAATTGGTTTTATTAAAGAAATACATATACATAGATTTTAGTCCAATAATTTCACAGGGCTAATTCATCTCCTATACAAATTTTTATCCCTATACACAACTTATTCCAACAACATGTTTAATAAATTTTTTTTATAGTTTGCTGTGGAGTTGGGTGGGTGGATGGATGGATGGATGGATGGAGGAATGGATGGGTGGATGAGTAGATAGATAGACAAGCAGACAGACAGAGAGAGATAGGCAGACTGGTTTTTGCCAAAGTAAAATTTAGTTCTTTTAATCTTGTCCCCAGTAGACTCAAATGCGCACACACACATTTTTTTTCTTTTCATTAATGAAGTACAGTGAAATCACAAATTTTTCTTTACCTTGATCTCCATGATGGCTACACAGGTGTTTACATTTGTAAAGTTTTATTGTGTGGTATACATAAAATACATGCAATTTACTAAAGATTTGTTATACTTCAATAACACAGAAATTAATTAATTGAATTTATGAATGAATAAATTAGCTCGCTTTTTGAATCTATATTTATCACTAGTAATCATCATTGGCTCTCTAACTGTAAAGCAAACCTTATATTAATTAATTTTAGAATATTTAGTAGTAGTCTTCAGTTTCCAAATCTATTCCTTCCAATTCCAGGATACAAATGTTTTGCACAAAGTTTTTACATGTCCTTTTAAGGACATGTAGGCTACTCTATTATCGTTCTAGTAATTCTTTCAATGTTCTCCGTTCTTATAAAGCTCAAACAACTTGATAAGGTTTTCAACATCCTGGTCTTTCTGAAACTACAAGCCATTTTTTTTTTCTGTTCCACTGAACACATAAAGAGATAACTAGACAGTCATAGGACATTACGGAGCAAATGTGAGAAAGGGTCAGATATACAAATGTCTCTATATCCGTATGTGAGCAGCCTTTACTTATTTTTCTAAGCAATTATTTCACAATTACAAAAGCAAAAAATAGCATACACTAAAATTCAAACAAGAAAATAACATATGACAAGTAGTAATTGAAATAATAATTTCACTGGCCATATAAATATCCTCCCTAGAATAATCATTATTAGTAGTTTGGCATATGTAATGTATACCTTTTAGAGTTTTTACTGTGCTTTCACATGATTTATGCATGCACATACCCATATATTTTATTTTGCAACTTTCTCTTTTTCATAAAAAAAAAGCCATTTATCTATTTCCAGGTCAGTGCTACCCATCAACCTTGCTCTGTTTAACAGCTCCATAGTGTCTCTTACTATGACCAGAGCATGCTTTATTTTATAATTTCTCTATTTATGAATATTTGTTGTTTTTTATATCAAATACTCTTAGGAATTTTTCTTTTTTTTCTTTTTTTTTTTCGGTGCTAACTGCTAAAAGTTCTGTGGTCAAATTCTTAACAATTTCCCAAATATTTGTGCAGGTTTTCCTAATTCTCATTTGTGCTTCCAATGCCTCTTCTGAATTTCTGTATTAAAACACATCTCACTTCAACTCAATTCTATATTTATCAGTTTACATACAATATTGGTAGTTGAGTTCTTTGTCAGCAACCGAGTTTCTAAAACACTCTAGACTCATAGGAAATGTGTGTCGAGTTCAAAGATAAATGAATAAATAAATTTATCATCACCAGGTTACCTTTGTTCAATTGTCAGATAAAATATTTTATTCATTTGCTCCTAGTCAAGACTGTCAAAATTAACCAGTGTTACGTTATTTTTACTTTTCTCTTTATGCATAATCTGATAATTTTTCTTCTTTGTTTCCCTGTGATTCATTTGTTCATTCAGAACCAATTGTGCTAGATGCCGGAGAAAGCAGGCTGAGTCAGACTGGCAAGCTCTCCGCTCTCATAATCTTAAATGTGAGAGACAAGAGACAATCACACAGGTATGTATGTATAAACTTTCATATATTTTATTCATATTCATAAAATACATATTTCATGTATTTTATTAAGGAAAACTGGAGCATTATAGTAATATATAGTGAGGAGACCTAATTTAATTTATCAAACAGTTACTATATTATGCAAAGCCTAGTAAGTTAAAATTTTTGGTCTTTCTCTTAATAGCATTGAGATCAACTTGACATTTTTACAGGAGGTGATATGCTTAGATTGTCATTTTGAAAGATAACTCTAGCTGTAATATATAAAACAAATTGAAAAGATTAAAAGTATATTTAGGGATGTAGGAAGATGTTGCATCAGTGTGGTGGCTGGGTTATAAGTAGTGAGATGGAGATGGAGAGAAGTTCATACATATAGGGGTAAAATTGGCGAGACTTGATGTGGGATTAACTATGAGGCTATAAAGGAAAGAGAATTGGCAAGGATTGGCTCTACCTTTGGTGTTTTGGCTTCAGCATCTGAACAGAGAGCAAACATTGATTTGATGGAAAAGATAATGAGCCCAGATATGTAGATGAGTTTTGGGGTCCTTTCAGGCATCTAAGTTGTAGATGCTTATAAGCAGTTGGATATGTTGGCCTGGAATTGAATAGGTTCTCATACACATGAGCGAAGTTTGAATGCTAGAAAACTTCAGCTTCAAGAAGTAACAAAAATTGAAGTAATGAATAATAATTAATGGAGCATGATTAGGTGTATGGGTAAAATGAGTTATATAATTTTAAAACTATAATTCTTTCTAAAACTTACCCAAGATAAGTAATTATCAAATAAATCCTCATAGCACATGCAGAAAAAGTTAAAATACTATTTTATTTTAGCATATATGAATTTTTGACAAAGACAATTCAAATTTAAACCTTTGGAGTTTATTGTTATTCACTCTCTTTTCAAAATAAGCTTTAGCTCATCTTATATGGTCCCTTCCTTATTACTTTGCATTCCATAAATATAAAGGGTTCGTGAATACAAAATGACTTTCAATTCATGGTACACTGGTGGAAAAGAGGAAAGATGAGAGGATTATATGACATAACTTGATTTAGAAATTTGTGGATGATTGCATTTCTATGTTAACTTTTATTAGAGAACTGAACCTAGATAAGGCCAGTCTCTATTTACTCCACTCCACATAGAGTAGTTCAAAGATAGGATTTCTCAAAGCAGAGCTTTGATGCTTACTCTGAATCAGCAGAAAGGCTTTTTATTCAGAAGTCTAAAGTATGCCTTCACTTCTGTTATTTCTGCCTGCCGTCCCACAGTATCATCCCCCTGCAGGGAACATTATAGCCCTCTGACTTGTAGGCAATAACGCAAAAACATACGTGGTAAAAACTGCCAAATAGATCCCCCAAAAGTCGAAAAGTAGATATCACCTTTCTACAGAGTACAATTTTCCACACACGTGCAGTTTCCATTCAAGTTGTTGATCGAGTTTTAACAATTTGTTCAAATTTAAACCCAATGCTCCACGTGATGTCTACCTAATCTTTAACGTCAGAAGGAGGTAATTTGTTCACTTAAGGTTTTATTCACTTAGATTTCTTGAAGTGCATTTCAATATAATCTGTATTTCATCTGTAGGAAAAGTATTTCCCTTCTTAATAGGCTATTTCATTTTCAATAGAAAATAATACAATTAACCCCTCTTCAAAGTAACGGGATTTGTATTTAAAAATATGAGTCTCCTTTCGAAAAGAAAGTTTTACGCTTTTTCTTAAAAAATTGTATATATAAGGTCTCTTATATATAGCTGAGGAGACCTCAGCTAACATCCTTAATGCTATGATATACAAGTTGCCGATTTGATGAAAGTCTCAGTTATTTGAATTTAAAAATACGCACTGTGAGATTCATAACTGAAAATCTAGAGCTGAATATGTTAAGAATAATGGGCAATAATAGTAGATGTGACAATACATTCTTGGAACAAAGAGGGATAAAGAGTCAATCATTTTTGTTTTAAGTCTCTCTAGCTGTCAAAATGACATAGAGAATTCACTTTTCTTGAAGAGGACTGTGAACATGAAGGGTTAGAATTATGGAAAAACGAAAAGCAAGTAAAGCAAGAACAGCCACTGAGCAAAGCGTTACTGATTTTCATTCTACTTAGAATTATACCTTGCTATCTTTCATTCTCCTTCCCTGTGTTACTAAGTTCCTCTAAATATCTGTCTTGCTCCTCTTTTAACGCCTACAAAATGCACCCTCAATAGATATTTTAAAATGGCCACTGTTATGTTTATGACAGAAAACACAGAAAAGCAGACAATTCGAACAACTCAAGGAGAAAAGAATCTCTCCATTTGACCGTATTGCTGAAAATCACCAGAATCTAGCTCACATATATTCATTCATTCTTTCAATACCTATTATGTGCCAGGCTCTATTCTAGATGCTTGGGATTTATTGGTGGGCCAAAAAACAATTTGTGCACATGTGGGGCTTAAATTCTAGCATGATGTAGAAAATAATGTTCTGATATTTCCTGGATATATTAAAGAGGAAAATATGTAGGCAATGGCAAATATCATAGTGATTACTACAGTGACTAAGGTACCTTGCCTTCAGTCGCCCAAGTCTAGGACCATTTTCTCTATTCAGAGAACATCCAGCATTCCTCAATGTCAGGTGACTGCTGTCACAACTAAAGGAAGGATATACATGATTGTAGACATATGTTGTGAATATGTGTATGTTGCCTCAAATCCATGCTCCAGGACCGGATAACATCCAGTAGTGGTTATTTGAAACAGTATTTGCAGCCATTTTATAAATACTTACTTTAGATACAGTTGGGCTTTTTTTTTAGGCTGTCATCTCTTTTCACAGTCTAACACAGAGTGTTTTGTATGAGAACATTGAGGACAGATTGCATGGTGCAGGGGGTGGGAGGAAAAAATATTTGGTCGTACATATTCTTAGGTTGTTCTTTAGACTTGTGGAAAGCAACAGGAGAGAGGAAATTACGAGGACAGAAATCTTAAAAAAAAAAAACTATTTACAATATCAATAAAATACAGCATGATGCTCTGTGCTTTTGTTATGTTGTAGAGAAAAATGTTTAAGACATAAATTTATGTGAACTGCTGAGTTTTTATGACAATTTTTATCTCTTTTACCTTGCAAGTATAAACAAGATAAAAGAAATATTATGCTTGCATGACTGTAGCATTGGCAGGGATAGATCTTATGAGTGTTATTACAACTGAAGTTCTTGGTGTTCGTCGGTGGAAGAAAATTAAGTTCAATTTTTCTGATTACGCCAACCAAAGAAGCAAGAGTTGCTTTCCCATCCCATTCTCCTTTCACTTGATTATAAAGGCACTAAAGTGGCCTCATTTATCTGGTGATGATAAGCAAATTAATTCATATAGCAAACACTTGCTGAACACATGCTATATGACTGCATCATTTGGTAGTGATCAAGACTGAAGTCCAGGAGGAGCTTAATAGACAGTTATTTGAGTAAGATATTATACTAGATACTACTGATGCCGCCACCCAGATCTCCTGCACCAGGATGAAGCAGCCATCCTCCAGCTGTTGTAAGAGCCAGCTGCTAATGCTCGTAGCTGCCCCCTTTCCTAGATAACTGCTTCAGCCAGCAGAAGACACTTTTGCTGGGGGGTTATGCACCCACGCATCCATTCTGGGGGCAGTCTCTATCCAATGAATGGCTGAAGGGTATCTTTGCTTTAAGGGGGCAAAACTCTGCAGTAAGACATATTTCAGAGGCCCCCTCCTCCTTTGTGGATCAGGCCAAGGCTAGACTTGATCAGAGTTGATATCCTTGGTCAACCCCTCCTTCTTATCCTTCACTCATTTCAGATTTTTTTCATAAAAAGTACTCCCAAAATATATTACTTAATATATCACTGGCATCCAAATCTCTTTCTCAGGCTCTGCTTCTAGAAAACCTGAACTAAGGCAGATATTATGAGCTCTTGAAGTAATGCATACTTTGTACCTTCAAATAAATTATATAATCCGTGGGCACAGAAAACTTTCTTAGACCTTCTCTGATGTTCTTTCTTTCCTGGTGTGATGAAATGAAGATTCCTCAGGCATCACTACATATCTGACTTACTCATTGAGCACATGTTCTATGATGGGGTCAGCAAATTTTTTCTTTGGAGAGCCAGATAGTAAATATTTTCGGTTTTACAGGTCATAGAGTCTTAGTCACAACTACTCAACTCTACTCTTATAGTGTGGAAAGAGCCATAGATAATACATAAGCAAATGGATGTGGTTGTGTCCAAATAAAACTTTATTGACACAACAGAAGAAAACTGGATTTGATCATAGATTGTTGACGCACGTTCTATGGTATGAACCTAATTTACTCAATTCAAACTACCCAGGGTTATACCTTGATATATTTTATGATGCACCAAAAATAATCCTGATTTTCATCCATGGTTAAAATCCACATATTTGCTGTTGTGTTTTATTCCTTTTCATTAACTTTATATTTTGAGCATGTTTTTTTTTTCTTTTGTATTCTTAAATTTCAACTCTACTATTATGCTGGTTGTTAATGTTTTTGTTACTTTTTGTCTTTAATTAATCTTTTATGTTGTTTATGCTTTATCATTGATCTCTGCTCCTGGCTCAAGATTTCTACTCTTCTCTGCTCTTGATTGTTCTTTCTTTGCAGAAAAGACTAAGTCCCTCAGGAAATATGATGATGCACATAGATTAAGAAATAGCTGGATGATTATTTTCCCAGGAGAAAGAACAAGGGAAAGCAGTTAAAGATGGTGGCATGGGAAGATCCCAAGCTCACCTTCTCGCATGGATGCAGCAAGGCTACATCTATGTAGACTAATTCTCTCTGAAAAAGACCTGAGAACTAACAGAACAGCTCTTCTACAACAAAGGATGAAAAGGTCATATCAAGATGGGTAGGAGAGGCAGAGACACAATCTTGCCAGGCCCATGAGCAGGAGGGATATCACAAACACAGAACTTCTCCCTGAGGTGCGAAGGGTTCAAGACCCATGGCAGGCACCTCAACCCTTGGGACTTGCACTGAAAATATGAGTCCCCAAATGTCTGGCTTTGAAAACCAAGAAGGCTTACATCCAGGAGACCCAAAGGACTGTAGGAAACTGAGACTCTTCTCTTAAAGGGCTCATGCACAGACTCACTCACTACGGGACCCAGCTGAAAATCAGCAGTTTGAAAAGCACCTAGAACATTTGTGAAAGAGATTCACTAACTAACCTTAAATCATCTGCCAGAGGGGCAAGGGTCTCTTGGAACTCTCTTTAGGGATGGAGGCACTGGCTGACACCATTTTTGCACTCTCCTTCTACCTTGCTAGTGCTGCTTGCCCCAGCCCAGTGCTCCACAGCAGCCCAGTGCTGCCAAGCCAGAGGGTGCACATAGTCCTCACAGGGGATGCCCCTTGAATGCTTGGTGTTAATGGCCAAGAGGGCTTGCATTTTGGGGCCCTACAAGACTGAAATAATCAGAGAGACAGTTTTTGGCAGGCTCCTCCCCTGAGGACACTGTTCAGACAACAGACAAATACACACTCAGTCTTCCTGTGGCCACTCTTTTAAGACTGAGAGAGCTGTTTTGCCTAATACATAGAAACAAACACAGAGAGTTAAGCAAAATGAGGAAACAAAGGAATATGTTCCAAAAAAAAAAAGAACAAGATAAAACTCCATTAAAAAAAAAACTAAATGAAACAGACATAAGTAATTTACTTGATAAAGAGTTCAAAGTAATGGTCATAAAGATGCTCACTGATGTTGGGAGAAGAATAGATGAACACAGAGAGAACTTAAGCAAAAAGATAGAAAGTACGAAACAGAAGTCACAGAGTTGAAGAATATAATAACTAAACTGAAAAATACACTAGAGGTGTTCAATAGCAGACTAGATGAAGCAAAATAAAGGATCAGTGACATGGAAGACAGGACAGTGGAACTCACACAAACAGAGCAGCAAAAAAAAAAAAAAGAATCTTTAAAAAATGAAGATAGCTTAAGGGACCTATGGAACAACATCAAGCAGAACAACATTTGCATTAAAGAGGTCCCTGAAAGAGAAGAGAAAGGAAAGGGACAGAAAACTTATTTGAAGAAATAATGGCTGAAAACTTTCCTAACCTGCGGAAGGAAACAGAAATCTAGATCCAGGAAGCTCAGAGCGTTCCAAATTAGATGAACCTAAAGACACGCACACCAAGACACATTATAATTAAAATGTCAAACGATAAAGATAAAGAGAGAATCTTAAAAGAAGCAAAATAAAAAAAATTAATTATGTACAATGGAACCCCCATAAGATTATCAACAGATTTTTTAGCAGAAAATCTTCAGGCCAAAAGGGAGTGGCATGATATATTCGAAGTGCTGAAAGCAAAAAACTTCCAACCAAGAATGCTTTATCCAGCAAGGTTATCATTTAGAATCAAAGGAAGATAGTTTTTGAGACAAGCAAAAACTAAAGGAGTTCACCATCACTAAACCGGCCTTACAAGAAATGTTAAAGGAATTTCTTTAAGATGACAAGAAAGGACAGTAACTAGTAAGAACACATAAGAAAGTAAAAATCTTACTGGTAAGGGTAATTTATAGTAAAGATAGCAGACTAATCAATGATAAAGTTAATATGAAAGCTAAAAGATAAAAATAGTAAAAATAACTAGAACTACAAAACTTAGTTAAGGGATACACAAAATAAAAAGATATAAAATATGACATCAAAAATATAAAATGTTGATGAACCATTCCAGGTGGTCTAATAGTTAAGTTTGGCATGCTTTGCCTTGGCAGCCCAGGTTCCTATCGGCCACTTTGGTGGCAGTGGACCTACACCACTCATCTGTCAGTGGCCATGCTGTGGCAGTGGCTCACATACAAAAAGAGGAAGATTGGCAGCCAATGTTAGCTCAGGGTGAATCTTCCTCAGCAAAAAATATATGTATATAAAATGTTAGGGGAGGAGTTAAATTGTAGAGTTTTACAATGTGTTTGAACTTAACTTGCTTTAACTTAAAATAGACTGGTATATATATAGGCTGATATGTGTGATCCTCATGCTAACCACAAAGCAAAAGCCTATAGTAAATACACAAAAGACAGTGAGAATGGAATCTAAACATAACATTAAAGAAATTCATCGAACTACAAGGAAAGAGAGGAAAAGAAGAAGAAAGGAACAGAGAGGAAATACAAAACAGCCGGAAAACAATTAGCAAAATGACAATAAATATATACCCATCTATAATTACTTTAAATGTAAATGGACTAAATTCTTCAATCAAAAGACATAGAGTGGCTGAAGGGATAAAAAAACAAGACCCATCTGTATGCTGCTTACAAGAGACTCACTTCAGATGTAAGGACACACACAGGCTGAAAGTGAAGGGATGGGAAAAGATGTTTCATGCAAGTGGAAACCAAAAGAAAGCTGGGGTAGCTATATTTATATCAAACAAAATAGACTTTAAAACAAAGACTAATAGAAGACAAAGAGGGGCATTATCTAATGATAAAGGGGTCAATCCAACAAGAAGATATAACATTTGTAAATACGTATGTACCCAACATAGGAGCACCTAAATATATAAATCAAATATTAACAGACCTAAAGGGAGAAATCAACATCAATGCAATAATAGTAGGAGACTTTAATGGCCCACTTACAGCAATAGAAAAATCATCCAGACAGAAAATCAATAAGGAAACATTGGACTTAAATTATACATTAGACCAGATGGACGTAATAGATATATACAGAACTTTCCATTCAAAAGCAGCAAAATACACATTCTCCTCAAGTGCACATGGAACATTCTCCAGGATAGATCTTATGTTAGGCCACAAAACAAGTCTCAATAAATTTAATAAGATTGAAATCATGTCAAGCATCTTTTCAAACTACAATAGTGTAAAACTAGAACTCAATCACAAAAAGAAAAGTGGAAAACCCACAAATATGTGGAGATTAAACAACCTGCTACTGAACAAGCAATGGGTCAATGGAGAAATCAAAGGAGAAACCAAAAATACCTTGAGACAAATGAAAATGGAACTACAACATACCAAAATCTCTGGGATGCAGCAAAAGCAGTAATAAGAGGGAAGTTCATAGTGATACAGGCCTACCTCAAGAAACAAGAAAAATCTCAATCAAACTTCACACCTAAAGGAACTAGAAAAAGGAGAACAAATAAAGCCCAAAGTTAATAGAAGGAAGGAAATAATAAGCAGGAATAAATAAAATAGATACTAAAAAAAATAGAAATGATCAATGAAACTAAGAGCTGGTTCTTTATCTTTAAAGAGATAAACAAAAATTGACACACCTTTAGCTATATTCACCAAAAAAAAAAAAGAATCATTCATCAAAAAAAATCAATAAAATCAGAAATGAAAGAGGAGAAGTTACAACTGACACCACAGAAATACAAAAGATTCTACTATAAACACTTATACGCCAACAGACTGAACAACCTAGAAGAAATGGATAAGTTCCTAGAAATATACAATCTTCAAAGACTAAACCATGAAGAAATCAAAAATCTGAATAGACCAGTTAATAGTAAGAACATTGAATCAGTGATAAAAAACCCTCCCAACAAACGAAAATCAAGGAAGCCAGATGGCTTCACTGGTGAATTCTACTGAACATTTAATCCTTCCTTCTTCAAACTCTTCCAAAAAACTGAAGAGGCAGGAACACTTCCAAACTCCTTTTATAAGGCCATTATTACCCTGATACCAGAACCAGACAAGGTTACCACAAAAAAGAAAACTGAAGGTCAGTATTATTGATGAACATAGATGCAAAACCCCTCAACAAAATATTAGCAAACAGAATTCAACAATACATTAAAAAGATCATATACCATGAGCAAGTAGGATTTATTCCACAGATGCAAGGATGGCTCAACATCTGCAAATCAATCAATGTGAAACACCTCATTAAATAAATGAAGGATAAAATCATATGACCTTCTCAAAAGATGCATAAAAAGCATTTGACAAAATTCAACATTCATTTATGATAAAAATCCACAACAAAGTGAGTATAGACAGAGTGTCTCTCAATGTAATAATACCCATATATGACAAACCTGCAGCTAAAATCATCCTCAGCAGTGAAAAGGTGAAAGCTTTTCCTCTAAGATCAGGAATAAGACAAGGATGCCCACTGTTGCCACTTTTATTCAACTTAGTATTGGAATTCCTAGCCACAGCAATTAGGCAAGAAAAAGAAATAAATGGCATCCAAATCAGAAAGGAAAAAATAAAACTGTCACTATTTGCAGACAACATGGTACTATATATAGAAAACCCTAAAGACTCCACCAAAAAACTATTAGAACTAATAAATGAATTCATAAAAGTAGTAAGGTACAAAATCAATATCCAGAAATCTGTGGCATTTCTTTACACTAATAACAATCAGAATGAGAAATTAAGAAAATAATCCCATTTACAATTACATGAAAAAGACACAGATAAATGGAAAGATATTCTATGCTCAGGGATTGGAGGAATTATTATTGTTAAAATGTCCATACTACCCAAAGCAATCTACAGATTCAATGCAATCCCTATCAAAATTACAATGGCATTTTTCATAGAACTAGAACAAATAATTCTAAAATTTGTATGGAACCATGAAAGATCCCAAATAGCCAAAGCAATCTTAGTAAAGAAGAACAAAGCTGCAGGTATCACCCTCCATGATTTCAAACTATATTACAAAGCTATAGTAATCAAAACAGTATGGTATTGGCATAAAAACAAGCACGGAGATCAATGGAACAGAACAGAGAGCCTAGAAATAAACCCACACATATATGGACAAATAATTTATGACAAAGGAGCCAAGACTATGCAATGAAGAAAGGGCAGTCTCTTCAATAAATAGTGTTGGGAAAACTGGATAGCCGGCCACATGCAAAAGAATGAAACTAGACCGTTGTCATCCACCATACACAAATATTAACTCAAAATGAATTAAAGACTTGAATGTAAGACCTGAAACTATGAAATTCTTAGAAGAAAACATAGGTGGTAAGCTCCTCGAGATCAAACTTAACAATTTTTTCTTTTTGGATCTGATTTCAAAGGTAAGGGAAACAAAAGCAAAAATAAACAAATGGGACTACATCAAACTAAAAAGCTTCTGCACAGCAAAGTAAACCATCAACAAAATAAAAAGGCAACCTACTGAATGGGAGGAGATTTTTGCAAATCGTATATCCAATAAGGGGTTATTAAGCAAAATATAGAAAGAACTAACAGAACTCAACCACAACAACAAAACAACCTAATGAAAAAATGGGCAAAGGATCTGAATAGACATTTTTGCACAGAAGACATACAGATGGCCAACAGATATGTGAAAATATGTACAATATCACTAATTATCAGGGAAGTACGGATCAAAATCTCATTGAGATATTACCTCACACCTGTTAGAATGGCTATTATCCAAAAGATAAGAAATAACAAGTGTTGGAAAGGATGTGGAGAAAAGAGATCTCTTGCACACCGTTGGTGGGAATATAAGTTGGTACAGCCAGTATGGAAAACATTGTGGAGATTCTTCAAAAAATTAAAAGTAGAATTTTCATGTGATCTAGCTATTCCACTTCTGGGTATTTATCCAAAGAGTACAAAAACACTAATTTGAAAAGATATATGTACCTCTATGTTCATTGCAGAATTATCTACAATAGCCAAAGTATGGAAACAATCTAAATGTCCATCAATGGATGAATGGATAAAGAAGACATGGTATATATTTACAACCCACTACTACTCAGCTGTAAAAAAGAAGGAAATCTTGCTATTTGCAACAACATGGATGAAGCTTGAGGGTATAAAGCTCACTGAAATAAGTCAGACAAAGAAAGACAAATACCATACGTTTTCACTTATATGTGGAATCTAAAAATAAAAACAAATGAACAAACAAAACAAAGCAAAAACAAACTCATATATACCGAGAATAGATTGGTGGTTACCAGAGGGGAAGGGGGTTGGGAAATGAGCATAAGAGGTGAAGGGTGTCAATCGTATGGTGATGGATGGCAACTAGAATTATGGTGGTGATCACTTTGTAGTGTATACAAATATCAAACTATAACATTGTATGCCTGAAACTTATATCATGTTATACACCGATTTACCCTGATAAATAAAAAAACGCTCTGCCATGTTTTGTTTATGGTGTGCAATATAATGCCCCCAACTTTTTCTGGGGCAAAATCGTTACTTCTCTAAGGCTATTTCTAGGTTTACAGTACAGTGACATCTAGCCCCTTATTGTCTCATATTTACATGGTAATTTAGTACAGAGTGAGTATCAATAAATTTTGGATAAAGAAATTCATCCTTAAATCACCCAACCTATATAATCTCCCATTCTAGGCCTACTGATTTATGTGGCCTGTCTTCCAGATCATTCTTTCTATCAATGGTATGTAAAGTTTATATTTAAAAATAAGTTTTTTTACCCTTCATTTATACTCAAAAGTCAATTAGCAATGTCTTTATCCAAAAATATGCTTGTTAATGTACTGCATTCCCGTTTCCAAGAGGCTTTTATTGGATGAACCGTTATTTCTATTACTGCTACATAGACTTGTTCTTGGTGGGTTAATTTGCAAATGACCAGGTTCTAGCAAGTTTTCATTATTTTTCATTTCACACGTATCACTGATCTTTTATTGGTAATGATGATGCACTATACATTTTCATATTCTCTGTAGACATATGATATTATATTGATTTGTTTTTTGGAATTCTGACATTATGAGAAAGCTGAAATTCTTTTTCTCCTTCTTCTCATATTCCTTTTCCTTCCTTTTATGAGTTTAATGTTTTGGAAGATATCCAAGAGGATGATATAAAACTAAAGAAAATAGGTCAGTGAATAAACTGAAATATTCTAATTTAACTTCAAAAGCATGTCTGTAATTGTCACTTGAAAATATTTAGCACAGTTGCACCATTTGACATCATTAATACCTTCTTTCCAACAAATCCTTTTTAAGCTTCTTGAAGGATTTTATCTTAAATTATTAAATAAAATTTTTATATTTTTATATATCTTTCTAATAGCTTAATAATCCCTTCCTAAATTAAGATTAAACTAAATACACCATAGTATTAATGTTTTCTTCCCAATCCATATATTTTAAATATATGGAGTATAGCTAAACTAATATTAGAATCAAAGAAATCTTAAATAAAACGGTATTATGAAACCTTGCAGGTCACAGTTTGATAACTCATGCTTTTATGATACAGTATTTCATATAGTGAGTTATTTTTATGTTGTTCATTCATAAATTTATTTCCACAACCAAGTATATATTGACAACTATTTAGACGTTAATTGGTTCAGATGTCAAAATTGTGAAAAGAAGGTAGGAAATACAAAGATAAATAAAACATAGGTCCTTCCCTAAAAGAATTTAAAATCAAAGGCAGAACAAAAGATGAAAAAGAACAACTCCAAACAAAGGCAAAAATGAGTGACTGGAGAGATTTACAAATAAAAGGCGATAACGACTAAGATATTGAGGAGAACCTACCAAGTTGAAAAATCAAAAAACCTTCTCAAAGAAAGCAATGTTTAAATTTCATCTAGAAATCGTATAAGATTTCTCCAAGTAGTAATATTAATGAGAGTGTACAAGGTAAAAGGATGACCCTAAATTAAAGCACAGAGGCAATCCAGCTTGAAACATTAAAAAATAACTTTTACCCTAGTTTGATACAAAATGTATATGGACAAGGATAGCATTTCCAGAATGACGGTACAAGGACTTCACAGACCCTCTCCCCAGAGTAACAATCCTAATTCGTGAAAATACAGAAAAAAATATTAACAGCCTCTTGAAATTTTTCTAAAGGCATACAACAAATGGAGAAACATTTTTTTCAGGAAAACTACTAAGTCTCAGTAAGAACAGTGAGAAATCTGTGTAGTTTGAGCCATGACCTGCCCAGGTCTCCCCAGCACAGCCTGACAGAAGCTCTGTTTCAGGCATGTGCAGCCAAGAAGACTGGACTATGTCTCCCTGCAGCTCCTCATCTAGGGCTATGGTTTCTCCCTGGGAGGGGTAGACCACCACCATTCCTCATCCTACTCCCTCAACCCAGCTCCATGTTGCAGAAGTTTAATTGCAGACAAGAGCAGCAGAGACATCGGGGCTCTCTTCTTCTACCCATCCCTCACCTGTAAGATGGAAGTGCTACCCTAGGGGTGGCTGCCGAGAGTACTGGGTTCTGATCACTCCCACTCCAGCTCATTTGTAGAGAGGAGGGTCCACTCTGGGACAGGCAAGTTGAGAAGAACAAAGGCTACCTTTCCCTCCCAATAATAAAAAAGCAAATAACCCAATTACAAAACAAGCAAATATTCTGAGTAGACATTTCTCCAAAGATGATATACACATGGCCAACAAACATATGAAAAGATGCGCAATATCATTAGCACATTAGGTTTCTAGGAAGCCACAAATTATAAACTTGCTCGGTGAATCCTAGGTACCATAACATTTGAGAATCACAATGTGATTAGAATCCAAAAGGGCATAAATATCATCCTAAACTTTCAAGAATGAATGAATAAATAAATATATGCCTGAATTTTAAGAGTTTATGGTAAACGAGAAAAAATTCATAATGAAATATCTCTATCATTTATCTCTCTTTCTTAGAGCATAATAAGTAATATGCGGATCAGATAGAAGACAAGTTTTGCTTGAGGGAAATCTTTATAGTAATCTTTACTGACGACTTAAAAGGTGACTAGGAACCAGGAAAGTGTAGAGGGTCCTGGTATATTTAGAGCCCAGTCATCAGGCATAGAAAATTGTGAAAAAATACTGTATGCAGAAGCCTCAAATGAATACAGGTGAAACTTAGAATTTATGAGTAGTGACAAAAATTGATACTAGTTTGATAGACAGATAGACCAGATCATGAATGTCCTCTAATTTTCATAATGCCTTGTCACTTTTTTGGCATTTGCTTAATACAAGTGATTCTCTAGTAGCTGCATAATTACTTGCATTGTCTTACGTGTAGTTTGTCTGCTTGTGTCCCCTGCACAGCTGACATAGTGTCTCATACATGGTAAGCACTTTGTCAACATTTGTTGAATGAATGAAATAATGTCTCTAGACATGTTTTCCTCATAAATAGAAACTACGTCATTTATATTTTGTGAGGTCACAAAATAAGAATATTAAAGACTGACTCCTGCTTTATATTACCTCTCAAGGCTTTTCTGAAAGTATCTTTATGATTAAACAATCATGTGATGTGACTCACATGCCAATAAAATGAGTCAAATTACCCTATAACTAGGCCATATATGAATACATAATATAATATTACAGAATGTATATTCTTCAATTCAGTGACTAAGTGAATGCAAACATTAGATATTTATTTTACTTGTATCTAAACCAGAATTATAAATATCACAGCAACATTTTCCTTTGGGCTTTAAAAACAAGACTATTTTCCAGATTTTTTCAATAACACAAGATTTTATGTGTGGTCACACTTTATTAATTTATAAAATTATATTTTAAAAATTCTGGATTCTATCAGCTCAGAGTGAATTTTAACGTGCTATCTAGTCAGATGCAGCTGTTCCCCGGCCCAGGTTCCATATACGATGGTTTGTCTGATTTGAATCAATAACTTCTGCTGAACATAAAACTGGGTTGGATGGTCATACAATGCTGAGGACCCTGGAGGGGAGCTGCTTGACAAAACAGCAGTTGTTTCACCTGCACAGCCTGGGAAGCCTGTAAAGCCTCTTCAAGCAGCTGTGAAGGCTGATTTGAGCAATTGATCCATCTTTCTCTTTTTGTGTTTTTATTACACCTATTGGCATAGTTTTTCTGTGTTTCTATGACATTTATTAACACAGTGTGGAGATGCATAGGCAAAATCCTTTTAGAATAGGAGAGAAGTCTCTCCTTCCCTATCCATTAGTAGTATATTAGTTGAAGAAAGTGTTGATCAAAGTTTAGTATAGGCTATTTGATTTGATTGCTTATGAAAAAAAATGTCCTTAGTATGCCTAATAATTTGATAGTGGAATTAGGCGAATTAAGTTGGATTTTGTAAGGGAGTTTTATAAGCTTGGCTAACCATTTCAAAAATGACTCATACCATGTTGTATAATAACTATAGGGTCATAAGATTATGATATTTGTAGTTAGAACGTATGACTAGCGTGAATGAGATTAAGGTTGATAGATCTTCAAAGTAATTGGCAACAAGCAGTCTTCTATTTGCCAAATATATTTCCCTTATTTATTGCACATTATTTGTGTTTTCAAAGTTATATGCTCTTCAGATATTTAGTATTGTTCCAAGAGTAATCTTAATATCCATGAACATAATTTAGAAAGAATGTCAGACTGAGAAAAATAAAGTATATTTTCATTGTGACTCTGATGCTGATCAGCTTGGTTACATTGAACAAGTCTGCCTATTTTCTGGGACACAGTTTCTTCTCTATAATAGAATAGAGTTTGAACTGGATAATCTATACCAATTTTCTGGCTCCAAAAATTTATTTTACTATGAGTATTTGTAAGCATTAAATAAGAGTTAAAATGTTTTACATGAATTTTGACCAAAGATGAAGGGATAATTACTTTTCCTAGGTAGACAACCCTCCCCATTAATTTATAGGTTATTTTTAAAACTGAGTGAACAGTGAGTGATATCTTAAGAGAAAGGCATCAATTAGAGTGGTTCTGGGACAAAATCCCCTATAATCTTTACTTGCTATATAAGATACAGTTCCTGTTGTGTTCTCTTTCTTTTGTTCATAAGTTCTTTCCTCTTTAAAGGTATTAAAGATATTTGATATCTTTCCCATCATGTAACAAATAAACAAAAAAATCAGGTCTGATCCAATCAAGCTTTTTGGACCAATTTTTTCTCAGTTTCTATTACCTACAGTAACATGCTCTTTTAATCCCCAAGTGATTAACAATGATGCCATTTAATTTTAACTTTTTTTCTTATTTTGGTCCCCAAGAGGCAGGTTTTCCCTATTCCTTAACAAAGTACTTAAAAATTAAAAAAAAAAAAATTATAATTTTCTTGACATAGTCATAATATAAAGAGGCTGTCTCATATTTGGTCTCTGTCCTTTGTTATAAATTACCTCTTGGGAATCAAATAGCCTAAACTATGGTAGTTTTACCAGTTCCAAATTTTCACAGATGAAGGAAACATTGTCATGTGGCAAATGGGCTCAGAAGCCCTTTAGCCTAACTGGATGGAATTGTACCAAGGTTTCCTGACGTAGGCATGGAGAAAGAAAAAAATAGCCACTGCTCTCAAGATATTCACAGCAGAATTTGGGACCATAGCACTATCATACATTAGGCAATACCCAACAGAATAATGTAAGATTAGGTGCTGAATTGTATAGTACAGATTTTAAACATTTCTAATCTTAGAAAACAGCTCCAGGTTAAGTTTTATTTATATCCATATACTTAGTGTGATATCTATATAAAGTCAATGATGTCCAAGATATATCCACCAGCCATATGTGGCTATTTAAAGTTAATTTTAAATTAAACAAAATTTAATTTTTAAAAAATCCTCCATTGCATTTGCTACATTTCATTTGCCACATGTGGCTGATGGTTACCATATTGGACAACACAAATAAACCAAAAGAACCCAAACTTCCATTATTGCAGAAACCTCTATTGGATTTGCTTAAGTATTTAAAAATAACTTGAGGGGCTGGCCCTGTGGTGTAGTGGTTGAGTTCGGCACCCTCTGCTTCAGTGGCCCAGGGTTCATGGGTTCAGATCCAGGGCGCAAGCCTAAACCACTCATGGAGCCATGCTGTGGCAGCGACCCACATACAAAATAGAGGAAGATTGGCACAGATGTGAGCTCAGGGGGAGTCTTCCTCAGAAAAAAAAATAATAATAATAATTTGAGAAATTAATGAAGATAATAATAATGAAATAATTGAGTATTAAATGAGATAATGTATGTAAAGTGCTTAGTCCAATGGTTATCATAAAGTAAATGTTGTATAAATATGATATATTGTTATTGTCTTAACTATGTGCCAAGTAATATATTGGGTGAGTGATATATATTACCTTTATTAATAATCATGTCATTCTTATGTAGTAGGAAATTTGAAATACATTTTGTAGATATGGAAATTAGGCTTGGAAAGATCACTCAGGTTAAATTCCAGGCACAGACTATTATCGGAACCTAGATTTTCCTAAAATAGAAGCTCTTGTTCCTTTCCCCAGATTATACACTCTCCCTAGATTAAAAAGAATGAGCAAACACTACATATCTGTTTTGAAAAATGCTAGAGAAAGAATAGAGTATTTATTGAGCATCTCTTATCTGCCGAAACTTTCTTACAAATTTAATCATTAGAATCAAATGTAGTAAATTTGATTTTCTCTAATTTAAAGATTATTATGTTTAGACTCGAGATTGTCACTTCATAAATTAACACAACTAATTTTAACTGTCTCCAACAACATAGTTTGTTCTTTTTTTCTTAATTTTATCCTTTTTTCATGGCTAATTTATTTGTTTATTTTTCTATGAGGTCAAATCTTTTCTCTTGTGTCCTAAATCTTTCCAAATATCTCATATTACTCTTATACTTCTATGCCAAATAGCATAAACCAAATACACATTGTATACACATAACAGAAATGAATTAAAATATATATAAATGTGTGTGTTTATTTATATTTATATGCATATATACATACATATATAAATTTTGTGTGCTTAAATGGAATATCAAATACAGAGATATGTATAGCAATCATTTATCAAGTAGAATGAAGCATGTAATAGTTTACTCAAGCATTGTTTAGAGTTCCACGAATAAAGACAGGCTATTTGCAGTGATGAATATGAAATGTGCTAAGATGAACAAACACCAGGCATAATTATTAAATGGGAGCAACAGGAAATAGATAAAAACTCCAGAATGTTCTTTGGATGCAAGTTAAAAAGAAAACAGACATATTCAGCTAAACAAAATGCAGATGAATATCTGTTACATTTTTAATTTTAGTAAGTTTATGTCAACATATTTCAACACTAGATGTCAATATTTTAAATTCGCAGACCAGTGTTTGCTAAAAGATACTTTCATGATATTTTTATAACACTCATGTCTACTGCTAGAAAATATAATGAAACGTAATTATAAAAATATTAGTTGTTTTGTTTTATATTAAGTAATTCTATGTTTGGAATGGTTCCAAAGATGGGTGTGTAACCACTAAGTCTGAGCAAAATGATCATGCCAGAATGGTGATGTTTGCAAGTTAGGCAATATTACCTATATCGTTGTCCAGCCCTATGTTTTTTTCCTGTATCAACCACAGGAGTTGGGCTCAGAGAGTAGTCCTCTGGTACGCAAGTCCCCTCATTTCCCACTTTCCTTTTTGTGACCAGTTTGGAAAAAGGAGCATGTGATTTTAACTACTCCATTCACCCCAACCTTTGCACCAGTTATATAGGAAGGGCCTAGCCTTCCCACCTTGCTCTGCTTTTAGCCTACTTAACGATTCCTTCCCCACTAAAAAAAAACACTATCAGCAAATTTTTCCTTGCTTTGCATTTTTGTCCTATGTCTGCTGTAGAGCTTCTAACCATGTGACTTATGCTTGTGAATAATTGGAAGAAAATTGTAAGTTTATTTATTGTGTTCATGTTCCTGTGTCTAACAGATAAATTTCACATTAAAGTGTTTTTCTAGTAAAACAGGATATCTCTGGGGACACATTTCAAATAGACCTTTCTTATAGCCTTGAACATAATGAACAGAAATAGAAAGCTAATGAAATTAATTGCCAAGCTAACAACTTAAATCCTGATGTATAAAAACAAAGCTACTGCTAAAATAGGAAAGAAACAGTTTATCTATTTCTCACTGTGATTCCTAGTTGAAAACAAAATTTCTATTGTATGTAGGCAATTCTTGGCACACAAAATATTGTCTTTCAGTATGCCTATAAAATAACTATTTGTAATTATTTTTCAGTTAAAAAAATCATAAGAATTTTATATGTACTCTGTTCATTGACAAATTTTTATTTGTCAGTTTTATTCAACTTTATTTTAAGTTTTATTTCAGGACTAGAGAATGTGTCATATTCAGATCCTTATTTCTCTTTCTCTCATACCTTTAGAAGGGATAGGGAAACTAGCCCTGGGTTCTATCAAGCCGTCTGCTGCTTTAAAGAAAGAAACAAACAAAATATTAAATGGTATTTATTAAACATTACAAAGAAATGGTTTTATATAGAGTCAGCTTGCTGCATTGAAAGTTCATTTGGATTGTTTCAACAAGCTCATGACTATTTCCAATAATGAGGAAAAGAAATGAGAGACAGATAGAAATGCTAGATGAAGAAGAGGCTTCACATCTTTCAAATAAACTGTTGCAGGCAGTGGATTTTTTTGTGTGTGTGTGAGGAAGATCAGCCCTGAGCTAACATCTGTGCTAATCCTCCTCTTTTTGCTGAGGAAGACCAGCTCTGAGCTAACATCTATTGCCAATCCTCCTCCTTTTTTTTTTCCCCCGAAGCCCCAGTAGATAGTTGTATGTCATAATTGCACATCCTTCTAGTTGCTGTATGTGGGACGCGGCCTCAGCATGGCCGGAGAAGCGGTGCATCAGTGCGAGCCCGGGATCCGAACCCCGGCCGCCAGTAGCGGAGCACACGCACTTAACCACTAAGCCACGGGACTGGCCCCAGGCAGTGGATTTTGATGAATAGTTTGCTCTCTTAAAGTTTCAATCATGAAATTTTACTCTCAGGAAAATTTCACTCCCTGCAGTACCTGTCTTTCTTACATTTCACGAAGTATCTAGATTTGTGAAAATTTACAACTATGAGAATAAATATTTACAAATGCCACATACGAATACACATATAACATGAACCAAAAATGAGTCATTGTAGTTAAGGCAGAGAGACAAATAAAACAAAGTAGAATCAAATGTCTCATGTATCCCCCACTTAGAGCAATACACTATTGTAATGCAAACTTCTGGGCCTCCTTTGTCTCATTGTTTCATTTCATTGCTAATTTTTTTTTCATGAAATATTCTAGTTACATGATCACCATAAATTTTGTGTGGCTGTTCCTATTCCCCATTTCAGCTTTCCTTGGTCAGCCATGTGAATATCTTGGAAAATCACGTTCAAGTTTAAGTTATGTTTGGCAGTCTTTTATTGTGCATTTGCTTTGCCAGACATGCTCTAAATACACAAGGCTATATTTAAGACACAAGGATGGACACATGGATGATTAAGAACTGATTCTGTGCTTATGATCTGGCAAGGAAGTAGTCACAGATCATTTCAGTTGAGTGTGATAAATGTAATGATAGGGGTAGAAAGATACAAAAGGGGAACCGGAGGCTTAGCTTCAGTTGACTGTGGTATGTAAGGGAAGGCTTCTAGAATAGGACTCAGCCTTAGCTATGTGATATTGACTGATTACAAAGATGGCACCAACAGTTCCTCCCATCCATGTAGGTATGTGCCACTTCTTCCATACAGACAGGGAGCTAGTTTCCTATTGCCTTGAATGGGGGCTGGTCTGGGGACTTGCTTTTACCAATAGAAAGTTAGTGGAGGTGATACTGTGTGACATTTAGCCTAGGACTTAAGAGGTCTAGCAGCTTCTGTTAACTTCTTTTAGGAGGCAGTCAAGAAGTCTGGATACCGTTGGGAGGAGATAGTCCTTGGAAAGAGAGAGACCCTGGATGATAATTGACTAAGAAGTGGAGAGAGAGAAGTCCAGCTATCCCCAACTATTTCAGCCATACCAAGTGACGCAACAGACTTGGCAGTGACACCATTTTGTACGCTCCAGCTCCTGTTGAGCTGTCCCAGACACCACATGAAACAGAAATGCGTGAGCTGTGCTGATCTTCCCAAGGTGCAGAATCAGGAGCAAATAAATTTTTGTCATTTTAAGCAAGTGATTGCTGTGATTTTTTATATAGCAATAGCTAAGTGAAAGTATAACTAATGAAAAAATGTAGGAAAGGTGGGCAATTAGGATACAAGATACAAGGGCATTCCAAACTCTAAAATTTAAAATGCCTATGGGTAACATATGACTATATGCCTAACAATATAACCAATTATTTGTCTTGAATTATAGTTTTAACTTAACTGGGTAACTTGAACTCGTTTGTATAGCATTTGTCAATAGGCAAAACTGTGTCTTTTCAGTAAATCTGGCTGTGTTTTTCTCCATACATCCTTTCTTGCTTTACATTATAAATGATTTTCCTCCAAGATACATCTGTCCTGAGAATTTCCAGGTGCTTAGGTGGGGTGAGTTAGAAGAAGTGAAGTAGCAAAGATTTGCATTCTAAAATGTTATCTTGATAACTAATAAATCTAACCTTTCTAGACCGATGTATGGAGACAAAGGTACTAATTGATCATGTTGCCACTAAGGTTTTGTTCATTCTGCAAAGGCCACGTTAATTCAAATTGATGTGATTCAAATTAACCTTAATCAGCTCCTACTCGGACTGTGATTCTATTACAGGATACATTGCAATTAGGTTTCTCCTGTTTTCATCTGCCCCATGGCCTTATGAAAGGGTTTACATTTTTTTTTTCTTTGAATGTAAACAAATTTTAATAATAACCATTCATTTACACATATCCTGTTATCATTACTAGCTTCAAGATTGACTTTTTGCATATTTACTTTTTTATTCTGTTTACTCTAAAAATATTAAAATACCTGGATTAGTGTGACCTCATTAACCTTAGACATTTTTTCTTAGCTTGAGTGATAGGGTGCTTTATGGCAAGACAAGCGAGCAGTAATGTGTACCAACTCTCATTTTTGTTAATAAACCAAATGCACTATATTTAGGGAGTCAGGAAATTAAGAAACGTATAAACTTGAACATAAATCGTAATATGTGATAAATGCACCTTTCAAAACATAAGTGTGAGTGGGCCTTTGAGAAGTATGGCTATTTCTATTTCACTTATATCAAGTATATCCTTAAGGATACTGAAGTCTTCTTTCATATGACATATTTCAGAGATTTTGCCTTCAATTTTATTCTAAAACAAAAAAGAGACGAAATAAATTGCTCTTGTATCACCTTCTGTGATCAGAGCTCTGATCACATATTCAGTGAATACTGCTGAGAGTGGTATGAGGCCCTGAAATGGGATAAAACGGGACTGGTTGCTTTTGAATATAACTCCACCCTAAGTGGTGTGACCCTAAGTCAGTCACTGAGCCTTTCTGTGCCTCCATCTGTAAATAGGTATAATATTACCCACATCATAGGATTGCCATGATAATGAAATAAGCAAATGCATGTATATTTCCATTTTCTATATAAGCAGTGGCTTGCCACAAATTATAAAGATAATGCTAACCAAGTTGATTAGAATCTGTTACTTCATTCAAATAACTGACTGTGTACCTGATACCCTTCAAATCAGAATAGAAAACCATGGTATGCAACTTAGGATAATTTCATATGTGTGAATTTATTTCTGTGAAAAGTCTGACAAGATAGGGAATTTAAGACACATTTAGCTATAATCTGACAAATCTCTTTTATTGTATAGAATGCACTTTAGTAAAACAGAGCCTCGTGAATTTCATAACATGAAGAGTATTAGTTTTGCTTACACTTAATATGCTTTTCTCTACATGTGAAACATTTGAAAGATGAACAGTAGAAGTTTAATGAATTTCCTTTTTGTAAAAATAGTTTATTTTTTTAACATATTATAAGTATAGGGGCCAGCCCAGTGGCGTGGTGGTGAAGTTCGTGTGCTCCACTTCAGCAGCCTGGGGTTCACTGGTTCTGATCCCGGGCGCAGACTGACGCACCGCTTATCAAGCCATGCTGTGGCGGTGTCCCATATAAAGTAGAGGAAGATGGGCATGGATGTTAGCCCAGGGCCAATCTTCCTCAGCAAAAAGAGAAGGATTGACAACAGATGTTAGCTCAGGGCTAACATCTTCCTCACACACAAAAAAAGATATCATAAGTATGTCCTTTCATGTTTTTAGGTTCATGGAATAATAGTCTAATCTTGATGTTTTCATTCTTAATTTTTTCAGTGAATACTGCTGAGAATGATAGAAGGGAGGATATAGGCAGAATCTTTAGAAATAGAGTAATTTTAATAATAAAAGTTCTTGACAGTTTGTAGCTGAAATAAACGAGGTCTTTGGAGTCACAGAGTTCAATGACAGAGAAAGAAATCACTGGATATCTTGCCCATGTGGATGGTGCAGTTAGTGAGAACGAGGGGAGGGCGTGTGGTAGAAGGAAATTATTGTCAATTATGTGCCATCTCCCTAGTGAAGTAAGGCAGAGTGCCTCTCAGGGGCCAGAGGGACTTTAGTCAGCTGGCCTGAGCATCCTCCACTTTGAGGGCTACAGGAAAATCTCCCTGTTCAGGGGAGAAACAGATTTAAGTTCAAGTCTGTACACGAAAGTAACACACAGTGAGAGGAATGAGAATCTAGCGGCATGAGATGAGGGCCCGGAGACAGAGTAGGAAGAATTAAGGGAGATAATATGTGTGTATTATCTGGTAGCATAACGAATGCTTTGTGTTCCTGAGATGTTTATGCACTCCCCAGTTCCACAACAATGACCTCCTTGTTGACCCTCCATCAGCCACATCCAGGCCTGGGCATGCAGACTCTCCTGCTGCTCACTGCACAGCAGGAACCAGCAAATGGAGAGCAGTGCAGTTACTGACCGTGCTTTCAGAAGTTTACCCCTAATTCTACTTTAACTCAGCAAAACTTAATCTACTTGAACATGTTTTAAGGAGGTTACTCTTCTAAGGACTTTGTGCTACTCTGGTTTTCTCATTGCTTCGTGATTTTCTAGCTTTACATTCATCTACCTCATGTGTAGTAGGTGCTAAATATGTGATTAAAGGATGAACGCTTGAATGGATAACAGGTCATGATAATTTCCATAGCCTAGAACACAAGATAAATGTTAGATGACATTAATCTTTTCTCACTTCTTTCCAAGTGTGTACACTTCCTTGACGCTAGTTAATTTATACTCTTTTTTAGAATATTTGCCGTTTCCACTGTGCCAATCTTCATCATAGCAATGAGTTGGAGTTTTAATTAAAGGAAAAATAGCATATCAGGTCAAATCTTCTACAATTAATTGCATGTGGCAAACTCCTCAAAGGTGTATATAATACATTCAGCAAATAAACATGAAAATTAATTATAAAAACAACTGCAGTCAAATCCAATTATATTCTAGTCTACTTAAGTTCTGGAGTCAAAAGTGCAACAGATATTTTATAAATCAACAAAAATATACCTATATAGTAATTGTGTGAAAATAACAGACAATGTAAAGACAAGGAAAAATGATTATGTTTGACATAAATTAAGGGAGATATTATCTATCAAATGTGTGTAAACTAAAAGGGGAATTCATTTGGAATCTGGCTTTACTGTTTTAAACCCTCCTTAAAGAAATTTTGAGTTCATATTGTCTTAAAATAAATAGTTTGCAATCTGTAGCCAAAAACATTAATAGTATGTTGGGGTAAAGAGAAGTGTTTAAAAACAAACAAATAAATAAAAGCAATACACTGATGATTGAGATAAAATTTTTATGAGATAAAATTTTAATGAAATTTTTTTTAAAATACCTTTAAGAGAGTTAGATAATTTTTTCAGCTAGAGCTCCTAGGGATTTCTTTTTGTTCACTCAATTTGGTTAGCAAGTAGAAGAATCTGCTTTAAAATATATGTTTTATATTATAAATCATAAATATATATATCAGCATAATGCAATAGAACTTTCTGCAATGATGTAAATATTCTATATCTACCTTGTTCAAGACAGTAGTCACTAACCACGTGTGAATATTGAGTACTTAAAATGTGGCTAGTGTGGCTGGGGAACTAAATTTTTAATTTTAATTAATTAAAATTTAAATTTTTGAATTAATTGTAGCCAATTAAAATTTAAATTTAAATAACAAAAAGTAGCTAGTGAAGAGCACAGATTACATATATAAAAATTGGTATTATATATATATCTTAACTAAAGGCTTAGTACTGGCTGTTTCAGCATTAAGTAAAGTATATAATAGAAGGAAATTTTGAGAATCATGCATCAAATCTCACAAAACCTACAACTGAAAAATCGAAATATTTAAATCTTCTCTTATCAAATTTGTTTAGCTTAATCTCTCTGGAATTAAATTTGTCTCTTAAACAAGCAGACAAATGAAACGCAGACTGTGCCAAACGAATTCTTTATAGAATTCTGAACCTAATAACAAGAAACACCTAACAACCCTTAATTTTGAAATCACACATTTCTGTCTAAGTTGAACATGGACACATATGAATAAGAATTTCTATATCAAAATTGCTCCTCTGTTTTTAATTTAATTTTGAAGAAAATGTTTAGCATTAACAAAATTGGTAGAATTACCAAAACATTTATACTTCTATTTCCAGAGTCTACAAGTAAAAGAAATTTTTGAAGTATTTCCATGCTGGAACCCTAAATGTGAAAGAGATGTTACCATCTGGATGACACTTAAATAATTAATTTATTACCCTTGCCTTAATTTGTGAAGATAAATTGCAAACAGTCATATTTAACATTAAGGAAAATAAGATCATCTGACAAATAAGTCTGCTTGTATAACAAATGTATAATTCCTATTCAGATGTTTGTTGAATTCCTTTGTTAGTACAGTCATATATATTGATTTAAGTTAGCTAACAACAATATTTCAAATGTAAAACAAAGCATATCATAATCCACATATTAAAGTGTGGTTTAGCTTGCATTTTTGAACAGTGCTCCTAAGCCATATATCCAAATCCAAATTTAAGAATGAGACAGATGAGTATAAAGTGCTATTTTTTTTCCTACAAAGAGATGATATTTAAGAAGCACAACACAACAGGATGTGAATTATGATATAATAATTCATACCCTTTGCGTTGTTAGATATAAGACTGTACTGAGCTCTATTTAATGTGCAAGGTGTGAATTATGACCCCATAAGTCACACCATGAAATGGTTTATTGTGCTTGTAAACAAGTCCCTATACAAATATTTTTATATTTAAAAGAGTAAAATGTTCCAATGTAATATGTTTTTAAAAGGAAATGTGAGAAAACAATAAGAATGGGAATTAGAATAACATCAAACGTTATTTTGAATTTTAAACGCAGTTTTCTCTAACCAAAATCAGTTTTTTTTTTTTTTTTTTTTGCTTTTCTTGACTGATGTTCAGACCCAGGAGGGGTTCTAGCAGCCAAGTCAGCTTAACTACCTGTAGTGACCAGAGATCCCCTTGGAATCATCTCTTTTTTACAACTCACCTCCCCTGCTAGGTCTTTCACCGTTACTTCAGAGCCACCTAGCCCTCTGAAGTTTCACTTGTGCTTTTTAAAGCCTTCCAGTTTAGTTCTTGTGCACAAAAAAATCATGAAAGCCTCACAGCTTGCCTCTGTCAAGTTCTACATAGTATAATGGCATGGGGCTGAAGCAGGTGTTTATCTTTGAACTTGGGATTCCTGGTAAATGCTCTTGATTGTGGGTGGCTAACTCCTCTGGAAAACAAGTTCCCCCCAACTCCCACCTCCCCACCTCTACCCACCCCCCCACCAGGTAGTTGTCAAGAAATTTGGTTTATAGCAGTTTTGCTGAGTACCTTTAAGTATGAGTTTGCATAAAAAATGAAATAAATGGGTAAATAATCACTAACATTTTACAGATGAAGAGCAGTGAGGCTGCTTTGGGATAGTAACCACAGACTAAACAGAAACTTCGTGAGGAGCAAAGGCTTAGAGTAATTGTTCTGGGAATTCTAGAAAATTTCTCTGAAATTTCCATGGGAGAGAGCCCACCTGGAGCCGCTCCTATGCATAACGTATGTGGAACCAGAGGGTCAAAGAGTCATAGCCTTCTTCTCCTACCCTTAACCCCTCCACTGAGTCATGGCTATTAAAGACTGAGGATGACAGGCAAAGATATAAGCAATGAATGGGAGAATGGGTGATTAAGTTTAATGATATCCCCAACACTTCTGAGGACCAAGATCAGTCAGGTAGTAGAATATGAATTGAAGTTAACAGGACAGAAATGAAAGTCAGTAAGGTTTATTTGTTTGTGGGACACTTTGAGAAAAACGCTAATAATGTTCCTTTTGTTTTTGCTTTTGTTTTTTGCATTTTGGGGGAGGTAAAATATATATAGCATAAAATTCATCATTTTAGCTGTTTTTAAGGGTATAATTCAGTAGCATTAAGTACATTTGCAGTGTTGTACAGCCATCACCATTATCCATTTCTAAAACTTTTTCATCATCTCAAACAGAAAGTCTGTACCCATTCCTCCTCCCCCAAGCCCTCGGTAACTTCTATTTTAGTTTCTGTCTCTATAAATTCTTTTGGTTTTTAAT
Organism: Ceratotherium simum simum; assembly: GCF_057802395.1. Classification (NCBI taxonomy): domain Eukaryota; kingdom Metazoa; phylum Chordata; class Mammalia; order Perissodactyla; family Rhinocerotidae; genus Ceratotherium; species Ceratotherium simum. Next base: position 48,877,145 of record NC_141911.1, read on the forward strand.
TGGATTTTAGGACTATATATTTTAGTGTGGGCACCGTAGAAAACTATAATTTTCCCTGATTATTGATGGCTAAGCCTCAAACTTCTCTTTAAAGAACATGACTCAACGTCTTAAAAATGAGATGCTTTTCTAAAACATAAACTTAATGAGATATTAATAGCTCTAAATAATTTATACTTTGATTTTTTCAAGGAATATTTTTGTATTCTTGGTGGGCCATGTTATAACAAAGATGGAGAATACTCTGTTGATTTCAATTATCTGCAGGATTGCTATGCAGATTTTTTCTTATACTGTCTTGCAACTGTGTTGAGAGGAATACGATTTGTACAAGGAATAACAATGGTTAACTCTCCCTTGTTAACTGAAACCAGTGTGACTCTTGTCAGAGTCATTTTGCTAGTGTCTTCAAAATTTTTAAAGGGACAAGCCCAATTGGGTATATTTTCTAATAGCCATATCACTTATAAGACTTGATTTTTAAGGTATATAAATTGGACGAGTCTTATTTTTATATTAGCACCACCCTACTAACACATTTTAAATAAGATTATGTAGTCACTGTTAATGATGTCAAAATATGAGAAAATAAGTTACCAGTTTTAAATCAGGCTTTAATATTCTACTATTACTGTAGTTCATTAAAACCTACTTTATTTGTGTTGATTCTTAGTTGCCTCATATAAGATATTCTATGGTACTGAAAAAAATTAACTAATATATTAGTTCAAACAAGGATTAAGATTCAGAGATATTAGCCAAAAACCCAGAATTACCGTATATTTTGTGGACAAAAAAGAAAACTCATCATTATGTTTTTAAATATCCTATCAAGGTAAGATTTCCTACAGCTTAAGTCTATTAATCAAGTTGGAATTCTGGCTCCTGTCACTTAAAACATCTTCAGCCTAAATGTCTCCTGAATAAAATGGAAATTCTTAAACATACTCTGAGAAATGTATGAACTAATTTATGTAAAGAACTTGAAACAATTCATGGCTTTGAACAGTTCCTGGTATATCGGAAGTGCTGTATAAGTGATAGCTGTCATCGTTGTCATTGTCCTTATGGGCTACTATAATATTGTTTGCTATTACTTATTATTACAAGGGTTTATTGTCACTGCATTTCCTTTTAGGTTTTTTTTTTTTTTTCAAATTTAAGACAATAGGATTTTAAACCAAAACTTTGAATATTTGCATTGAGAATTTTGTACTTTGATATTTGGCTATTGATGGCCTGGTAGAAGGCTGGTATTAGATTAATCACACACAGTTAGGCATAGTTCTAAAACATATTCATATAGAAAATGAGTATTTGTTGATATAAAAAAGAAAAACGATTTAACTAACTTCCATAATACCTTTTTATATAGTGGTATTACTCTATGTAGCAATATGCTTCCCTGTGTACCTAGATCTTTCTGAAAATTAACTCAAACATGTCCCACAAGCAACTTAAACCGAATAGCTACAAAATTATTACTGTGTATCGCATCTTCTCCTCCATCCCTAGAAACCTGCCATTCCTCTTTTGCTCTTATTTTGGCTAGTAGTAGATCTAATACCATATTACCCATCCCAGACTCCAGGAAATTCATCACTAATTTCCATCCACTTAATCATATTGTTTCTCTGTTTCTACCTCTGAAATATCTCCTAAAATCATGCCCATATTGACATTCTGGGTATGCTTGGGTTACAACTTCAATAATTCTTTTCTAGACCATACTTTCTTGATTATTCCCCCTGATTGCGCAGTATATAACCCCACTACCATCAAATTGAATCCATTTTGCCTTATTCATCTTTTACTCATAGGCTGTAAAACAAGATCTACTTGGAATTGTGCTAAATGCCAAGGAAATGATTATTAATTACATTGTGCTAATTATCCTCATGATATTTAGTCTTTATAATAAGAATATGGGTAATTTCCAATGAGTGTATCTCCTAATTAAAGCAATAGTTAAATCTATATTAGAAGACTTTTGGCACCTAAGGCAGGTCTAAATCAGCATACGTTTCAATCCCCACCAGTAATATCCACCCTTAAACAAAGTGAGCAGTGACTATTGCTTCCATTAGTATTTAGTTTATTTAATAAAGTATTACGGTGTTTAGTAAAGTATTGTAACATTCTTTCATGAATACAATTTTAACTCACAAATCTCAATACCTTAAGAAGTAAGACAAAGTCCGTGTAAAGACATATTATTACTTTTTAAGCAACTGGGCAATAATAAATAATTCATGATAGTAAGCTGAAAAAATGACCATTTGAGACTAGTTATTTATGTGTACATAAAAGTGATCATTCATTTTCAGTGATATGTTTCAGTAGAAGTACATAAGAGCTTTTCTTTTTCTTTTTTTTGGGGGGGGTGAGGAAGATTGTCACTAAGCTAACATCTGCACCAGTCTTCCTTTATTTTGTATGTGGGATGCTGCCACAGTATGGCTTGATGAGCAATGTGTAGGTCTGCACCTGGGATCTGAACCTGTGAACCCTGGCCTGCCAAAGCAGAGCACACAAACGTAACCACTATGCCACTGGGGCAGCCCAGAGTTTTTCTGTTTAATTATTTGAAAGCTATGGACAAACGGAAATTTTTACAAGGGTCTTTATCTTTGACCTTTGCTCAAGCCTGTTGAAGATAGGGACCATTTACTTCTTTGAAAGCTCCCGGGGCACCTATCTGTGTAGAAAATTATTTCTTAGAAAAACAAAACATTATTGCTCCAAGTCACAATATTATGCCTCAGATAGAAACATTGAAATAGACCCTAATGAGTGCCTAGCCATAAATGAAGTACAAGACACAATGCAGATAATTTTTTAAGAACATCTAATAGATCATAGACTTCTATTGCTTTACATTAATAATGAATACATAAAACTTTATATCAAATGTTTGTTTAAAACCAAGATGTTTATGTCTCTGAAATTGTTTAAGGCACAGAGCATTGGTAGGAAATGAGTCCTTGTATGTTTTTGAAAGAAAATAATTAAAATGTAATGAGAATTAATTAGAGTTTCTTCACCCAATTAAAACAATGTAGTTAAAAACAATGTTTTTTCTTTTACAGTCTTATATAATACAAGCAAGAAAAATGTTTTGTACAAAATGTTATCAGAAAATGTGCTCTGGTTAAATGGAGATTTTTAGTGTCTTCCTATAATATATTAAAAAAAATTTTTAGAAACTATATTGCCAGACATATTTCTTCTCAATTACACATAGCAAAATCAATAGATTGAATAATTCATGCAGGACTTAACTAATATTTTATTTTACACAATTATGGTCTATTTTAATACTTAGTATTAACCAAGCTTAAATTTTACTACTAATCAATGCCTTATTTTATATTGCATTTTTCTTAATTAAATTTCTCATTCAGTATTTTGTCTTTTGCATAGCTAGTTTGTATGTGAACCATTCAGAATGAAAAAAAATCCATGTATAAATGTGCTACCTTGCAGTTTTTTCCTTGTTTTCTCTTGAAAATAATAAGCTCTATAATATATTTTAGTTATGAAATTTGTTAAATTGTATTATTGTATGTTTATTTTAATACATTTAAAAAAATGTGAGTTACTATAAAAATAAATATAAAGAAGAATGAACAGATTTTAACAGAGTGTCTACACATTTATCTATTTCTCACTCACATCTATAATTCTATGTTTTGAGGAAGAAATTAAACATTTTTCCCTATAGCCCAACCTGTTGGTTGATATCAGCAAAAGGAGTTCCTGAAAAAAGTCTGACGAGGATTGTTGAGAAAGCACAAATATTAATTGCTTATGTTTTCATGATATTGTTTTTTTTGTATTCAGGTGAAAATGGCTCAAAAGACACTTTATTTTGGTTCAAGAAGGATTTTGAAACTCTACTGAAAATGCTGTTTCTAACTGAAATATTTTGATATTTTTAATATAAGCTATCCTGGAGGAATTTAGTTGTTTATGGTTGTCTCATTCCCTTCTTTAAATGTAATGAATATGTGCTCAAACATAGGCTAGCCCTTTAGTCATCAACGATTTAAGGTTTAGAATGAAATTTGTTTGTTTTAATTTTACTTATGTTTCCCAAAGCACTAATTCAAAAAGAAAATTTCTGTTTCTTATTACATACAAATTTAATTTTAAAAAATCTCAATCAAGTGTACGTGAAAATTTCAAAAGCACATATTCCAAGATGACAGTAAACAGCCGTGGTTAGATTGTATTGGCTTGCTTTATTCCTCTGTGTAGAATTATTTGGCACAAGATATGAAACATCTTAAGTTCTACAATGCAGTTGTAATGTATGATTTGTGAAAGTCCTGTAGCATTACATTTATTCTGATTTTCCTAAGTATATTGAATATAGCAGAATTTTCAAATAAGTCAAATTCTTTCTTGCCTTCAAAGAATGTGAAACTGATTAGGATGTGATATTCTTAGAACTTAGCTCTTATCTAAATTTAAAAAAATATATATGCCATAGACTTGAGTAACCTGAGTGAAATCTGATTTATAGAGGAAAGGAAAGATAAAAGAAAACATTTTTAATGCTTGCTATGTGCCCAATTTTGTGTAGATACTTTTCATTTATAATCTATTTAACTTTCACGTATTACCAAGTGTTATTGTTCCCAATTCATAGAGGATGCTGTTATATAGACAAGGAACTTGACTTGCCTAATGTCAGTCAGCTAGGCAACAATGGAATTTGAATTCAAATTCAAATATATTGGTTCAATCTCCATTCTTTCCGTTGGTATTTATTTTATTTTTTGCCCCCAAAGCCCCAGTAGATAGTTGTATGTCATAGCTGCACACCCTTCTAGTTGCTGTATGTGGGACTCAGCCCCAGGATGGACAGAGAAGTGGTGCCTCAATGCGCACCCGGGATCCGAACCCGGGCTGCCAGCATCGCAGCGCGCACACTTAACCACCAAGCCACAGGGCCGGTCCTTTTCCGTTGGTATATACTGTTAAAAATCAAACTACCTGTTAGGAAGAAAAATATTTGGTGAATATTTAATATATTCATGAACTGATTAGTCTTCCAGATTCACCTTCTACCTTTCTCTACCTGGTTTGGGCCTAAGGAGGCTGTCTTGTATAGACTGCATCTCTGTAGACTTTCAAGGGGATTTGGCCAATGGGAGTCATCAGAGGGATATAAGAGTAGGAGAACAGTGAGGTCAAGGTATATATTTCCTCTGTTCCATCTCTGCCAGGTTGCCATTGATTGGCTGTATCCAAGGCCATAGTGCATCTTGAACATTCTTGGGCATACAACTCCCATCTCTGGTTTCCAGTAATTATTTCCTCATCATGTCCCATCAGGCCTAGATGTAGATTTCTTTTCAAAATGTTCTTGTAAGTTCGTTTCCATAATTTCTGGAATCATCTCATATTTGCGACTTGAGTGAATGCTCTCTTTTGCACTGCTGACTTGCCACAGCAGAGTGCTTAACTAAGACTTTCCTCTTCATTCCTTTCTCTGTTAAAAATATACTTCAGAATTAATGTGATCAAGTCTATGCATACAATCCTTCATTGAATTGACACTTCCATTCTCCTCTGAGTTCCTCTTATTCTGTATTCATGTGCTAAAATGATGCTTATCTTTGAATTCAATATTCAGTGATCTGATCCTATGAAAATGATGCTGTCACTTTTTACTGAGACATCCCTGATATTGACTTTTAAAAACCTTTTAGTACAAAATCAATCATCTCAAGAAATACTGCTTGAATTTAGAAATGTTTTTTTAAACATTAGAATTTTAAAGTGTGGCGGAAACAACTTACGTTGTAGGAATGTTCACTTATTTTAAATCATTAAATTTAGTATATCAGAAATGATAATTTCCCCATCTCACATAATTGAGAAAGAAATTCATTTGTAAATTTCCTTTCAAGTAAATCCATGACATGCATATCTTACCTGTGAAAGAAAATATATGTAAAGAGATGAATGGATAAAATTTTTTAAATGAAATATCTTCTAATATAATAAGCACCTGTGTTGGAAAATATTGACATGTTGTTATCGATAATAGTACATAAATTTGTAATTTGGAGATTAAAAATCACAGTAATAATAGCAAAAGAATTTTGATTTATTTTAATTTCTAAACACATTTACCTTTTGTCTACTGTTTAACACAATTTAATAGCTAGTCAGTAATGTTTTTCTAAGTCAACTTATCCGTGTTCTTCATCAAAGAAAATTTTACCTATGTTCAATTCTTAACTCCTTATCACTAATGCATTATTACTTCTGATATATCTCTAATAATTTAATTTGTTGAATTGATTCAAAATGGATGTCATAGATGAGACTAAAGAAAGAAATTTCACAGATCTTTTTTGTTTCTATCTTCAACAAAGACCACTTTTGAGACAAGAATCATCTTATTTTTCATATAAAACCCACCTTAACTTTGTTAATGGGTATATTTTATATATTTTGAGGTAAAATTATTCAATTATAATTTTTACTTTTATTTCTAATGTGAGAATAAAATAAAACTGAACAAAGACCTTTGGGCCAGCCCAGTGGTGTAGCAGTTAATTTCTCACGCCCTGCTTCGGCCGTCCGGGATTCACCGGTTTGCATGCTGGGTGCGGACCTACTCGCTGCTCATCAAGCCATGCCGAGGCAATGCCCCACATAGAAGAGCTACAAGTCTGCAACTGTGATACACAACTATGTATCTGGGCTTTGGGGAGAAAAAAAAAAGAAAAAGAGGAAGATTGGCAACAGATGTTAGCGCAGGGCCAATCTTCCTCAAAAAAAAAAAAAAAGGATGATGCCTATTGAGGACACTCTTAAAAAAATATGGTTTTTAGTTGTGCTGTTTCAGTGTTTGGCCATATCCAGTGATTCAACTTCCATCATAAAATAAGAATTTTTATTATCATATGTGTTGGTGTTCTTATTGTCAAATACTTGTGTCAATGTAAGTCTGTACATAGAATACGTAATGCCACGAAGAGGTACAAATACATAATTTATTAACTTAAATCAGCTAATAATTAGTCTATAATGCCCCAAAATTCTAATGGGGCATGCTTAGTTAATATATTTATACTAACCAAAAAATTGCACCTTTTTTCATCTCTCTTGGGACACTTTTATCTGCACTGAAATTCTAACTCTAAAGTTTAAAAAAAAAACATTAAAACACTCAAATTCTCATCACTTTCCACACAAGGGAAATCATTCCTGTCCCTAAATATTACTTTGTTAAGTTTTCTATTAAGGGCTGAGCTCCGGTGGAACTTAAAGTCTGAACTGAAAATAAAATGAATTAGATATTCAGAATACTGTTATAATTTCTTCATAATCTTAGCTTTCATTTCTCTAGGCAAAAGTCACCTCGCACAGAAACATTTTTTTGCTTACGCAAGTGGTTTTTTTTAGGCATCATTTATGTCTCATGTTCTGTGCTAAATGTCACAGACCTAAAGAAAAAAGATACTCCCTGTTTTCATGTTGCTTTGGTCTAATGGAAGAAAAGATGTATTTAGCACCAATTAGAATATTTTGTGATATATTTAATAATAGAAATATGCTATGTGGATGTAGTATATAAAGCAAATCACTAATTATGATCAGGGTCATAGAGATTAAATTGAGGAGATATAGGTCAAAGAGATTATGAGAGATTGATGGAGACCATGCCTGGTGATGAGAAATTAGGCGAACCATTTCAGGCAACTCAGAGAGGTTCTTTATTGTTTGAAGGCAAATCTCGAGAGGATGTGATGGGAGAAGAAATAGGAAAGAAAGACAGAGCCCAGAAAAATCCCATGGTCTTGCATGCCAAGATAAGCAGTGTCTTCTTTATC